>NC_135589.1:21592500-22792500 GCF_965152235.1 Eretmochelys imbricata | reverse complement strand
AATCTACAGAACAATAAATGAAATATTAAAAACTGTATACGCTTTTTATTATTTTATGTTCCTTAAAATAATATATTTTAAATGTTCTCACAATGGCATTTTAAATTATTAAAATGTGAGTACGATAGAAAGAAAACAGCAGACGAAATGCAGAGAAATTCCTACTGATACTGATAATTGCTGAGGAAATGCAAGTTAACATTTAAGAAATACAAAAACAACAAAATAATAAGTTAGTTTTAAGTCTTCTAAGAACATGGGTAGAAAACGTAATGCACTATACAAAAAACATACACAGTTAAACTTAAAGAAAATGAGAACAAGGAGAATTTTTACACTTTATTTTTACAACAAATGAATTTTAATACAAAAATGAAGCTGGCATTATATAACTTTATAGATAAAAGGAACATTTATATATTTGGGGAAGTCAAAGAATGTTACAATTTAAGATGATGAAATGTTACAGCTTGCACACAAAAATTAAAAAATGAAATTAAATTAAAAATGAAATGGTTACCAAGGTAATGCAGGTCAAGGGATCAAAGGTGAAGGGTCACACATTATTAAAAAGAAATCCAAAAGGACGTCTGCATCAAGATCTCTGCAAAACAAAGGAGCTACAGTAAGTAAAACTAATACCTTTCATGGAATCAAATCAAAGTTATTGAAAATAGCCTCTTTCCAAACTGAATACCATAAACCGTGTGATGTTTGAAAGTGTCGTAACCTTTACGTTGCTATTAAGCTCCATTTTTAGTCTTTAAAGCCACTGCCTTTTTAATCTCCTCCTAAAGTGGCTTACACACAAACCTTTCCATTCAAAGAAATATTTAAGAAGGTTTTGCTCCTAAACTTAAAAAATGTTCTTATTAAAAGTTAGGAAAACTAAAGCAACACAGATAGGCCAGCTTATGATCCCACTGTTTAATCTATGACACAAAGTCAAAGAAAGCAGCAATTATAATCATACTGATAACAATGCTGATCAGGGAACCCATTATTTAAAAACTGATAACTGTCAAATGAGTTGATACAAGTATGTTTAAAATCCATTTTCAGTGTAAAAATTATTCCCTTATTTTTAGTTTTCTTTGTTCAGCATAAATACAGAAATATTGTAGTTATTGACACATACATACAAGAAATACTAAAATCATAATGTACCAGTTAACACTACAATAAAATAGTCCTTTGAATGTGATTTGCAAGACAAAATTCTTTCCTGCTAGAATTTCAATTACATGGAAGCTATAAAGAATCTTTGGTATGCACTCTCAGTAACTTAGTCATTCTCTTACTGAAATTATATAGAAATGATAAATGTACATTAAGCTTACATCATGCCGTAAAAGCAGCAACTTTACAGGATTATATTTGTGTTTTCCTTCCACTATATTTTTTACATTTCCTACAATAAGTTTCAAGAGATTTTTATTTCTTTGAGAGAAATAATTTCAAATTTGGAACAAATCTAGGTCAAGAAATCCAGCCAAAATTTACACATAATTTTAGCTAAAACAAGCTAGGGACAGCTGACCACCAATGATACAAAACAATTCAGTTTAAAAAGTTAATGTTCTACAGCAATTATTTAATTCTCTCTTCAATTGTGCCACAAAAATGTATTATTAAATAGGAGTTCTCTTACCACAGAAATCAGCTGGAGTGTCAAATTCTAGATTACTTTCATACTGTTACTATCATAGATTTAGTACCAACTGGCTAAATCTGGTGCTAAAGTAATCCCTAACTCACACTGGGTTATAACTAATTAGTTTCAAATAAACTCCTTCATAATGATCAACATTTAACCACTCTTTTCCAATTTTCCATGCTAAAGTTAATTCTATACAAACCCTCTATTTCAATTCACATTTGATTCTCTTGTTAAAATATAATCCCGGAACTATTTGTACATTAAAAACAGACCACGGCCAAAATGTATCTTATGAGAAGGGCACAAAAGGAGATCCTCCTAGCTTAAAGCAACCAATGAAGAAAAACTATATGTGAGTAAAACTGATGCTTTCCTCAAATTAGGTTTTAATAAAATAACTTGCCATTTCATGGATTGGAAACAAATTGGTTGGTTGCTTAAAACTACATTTCTGAAAAACAAGAGGTGGGGTGGGGGGGTTGTTTTGTTTTTTTTGCGTAGCTCTTGGAATGGGAATGTAACCAGCATTTCATTTCTACTGGAATGCTAATCTCATATTGAATCTATCATATATGTATTCACTGCTAGGAGGCATGCAAGCAATTTTAAACGTTATAGAAAGAATCAATACGCCATCACAATGCCAGTATGAGCCGTACAATCCTTTACAGGCAATGTTATTTATAGCGTTCTAGTCTTTGCATGAAGTAAAAACCCAGGTAAGTAGCATAAGCATGATAAAGTTTCTGACTCATCTCAGTAGATGTGCTATCATTGTGAGAAAAAACTGAACACCTCAGATGAAGTACTATGATTAAATATATTTGTTTATGTAATATTCCCCAGGTGCGCACAGATTCCAAACAAAAAGTATAAATTAAATTTATATGATAAAATTTTAAGAAGGGAGGCAGTTAACAGCACAACGAACAGTCTGCTATGGATATTTTTGTGAAGCAATGTACACACAATTTAAAATAATTGGTATCTTTGTTATTTGATTCACCTGCCATTTAACAAGAAATGGTTGATTAATCAGCATTTATTTTAAACTGAAAGACTTTAAGACAATCTATCTTCTTGAGAATGAAATGAAGTTCTGAAGCAGTAAGCCAGAAACAAGTATTTAACTTGAAAATAGTTTAGCAGTTAGAAACGGGTAGACTTGACCTCCATAGAAGCTACTCTATAAGCAGCGGTTCTCAACGAGGGGTATGCATACTCTTGGGGGTAGGCAGAGGTCATCCAGGCAGTACATCAACTCATCTAAATATTTGCCAAGCTTTACAATAGGCTACATAGAAAGAACTAGTGAAGTTAGTACAGACTAAAATTTCATACAGATGAACTGTTTATACTGCTCTATAAACTATAGACTGAAATGTAAGTATAATATTTATATTCCAATTGATTTATTTTATAATTATATGGTAAAAATGCGAAAGTAAGAAATTTCTCAGTAATAGCATGCGATAACACGTTCATATTTTTATGTCTGATTTTGTAAGCAAGTAGGTTTTAAGTGAGGTGAAACTTGGGGTACACAAGACAAATCAGACTCCTGAGGTACAGTAGTCTGGAACGGTTGAGAACCAGTAGTTTTCAATCTTTTCCCATTTGTGGACCTCTAAAAAATTTCAAATGGAGCTGTGGACCCCTTTGGAAATCTTAGACATCGTCTGTGGACACCCGGGATCCGTGGACCACAGGCTGAAAACCACTCCTCTAAACAAATTTAGATGGCACTATTTCTCAATGAGATAAGTGCAATAAGTTTACAACATCCGTTACACATCCTACAATTTCTATATACGTATAAATTTCATCAAAATAGTTTGCCCATTCAATATGAGTAGAACTTTAAGAGCCTAGGTCATTTTTGAAAATGGAACGTAGGCCGTTTGAAAATGTTACCTAACATCTTAACAAGGACTGAAAAATCAACTCAAAGTGGAAGCTAAAAAACAAACAAAAAAACCCTTTCTTTAGGGCATATTGAAGTTGGTGAGCCAAGCCATCAATTTCTGGGCAGTGAAATTAACAAAAGGTCTGTTTCACAGATGCTAATCACTACTGGAGTTAATCAACATTTTTGAAGGAAAAAAAAATTTTTTTTAAAGATTGTTTTTGACAAAAGGCTAATTTGGTGAAAAATTTTTTTAAATTTTCAGTTTTTCTCCCCAATGAAAACTAAAACATTGTTGGGCTTTTTTTATTTGGTTTTCCTCATTTCCTTTTTCAGCGACAAAATGGAAAAAACAGAAAAAAAGAGAAGAGGAAAGGTTGAACCAAGAGACTGAAAATCAAAATTGGTTTAAAAATGCCCTCCAAAATAAGTTATTTTAGAAAAGTTTGAAGCAAAAGTTTTTGAATTTAAATAGAATCTTTAGGCAACATTTTGTTTCTTTTTCAACCAACTATTCTCAACTCTGTATGCATTAGTGGAATTGACAAAATGCACTTAAATTTCACACATATGCTTGATAACACTATCAGCTTTGGTGGGGAAGAAGTGCTTCAAATGTCCTTTGTACCAGTGTCTAGATGGCAGGAATCCACGATCAAAACCCCGAGTAGGGTCCAGTGATGATGCTCTGTTGGGAATCCCAGCATCTTCCCCACTCCAAAGGGCCAGGACAGGACACCAGGTTCCTCATGATGGTGTTGCCTGTCAATCTCACTAGTGACCCTTTTCCCCTCTCTCCTGAGCACGATCATGCTCCTTATCAGGCCATGGCTGACAGGCATATATCTCTAGCTAGCAGGTGTCCAGTTACATTTTCAAGTTCTGTCTTTTAGTAATACAACCAAGATAGTGCCTCTAAAATCAGCTGACCAATCACATCTGTTTCTCACATGCAAGTCCAAAGAAGACAGCTGATGTGGCAATTCTGCTTCATCCCAATACCCAGTCCACCACTTTTTTATATTAATAAAAAAAGAGAAAAAGGGAAAGAGGCTGAAATGCTATCAGATGGTATTGATTTTACTGACATGTTCATGAGCAGTGGTTACCAGGGCAGATCATACATTCATTTCAAACTATAACTGGTAGGCCTAGCCTGAACTTGCTTTTATATCCTGTAATTAGAAAATTCAACATAAACACTCCACACGGTAAGATTCTAAAATCATTCCCCACAAGAAAATGTACTTGCACCTCAACTTTAAAGAACTTGCATATAGGCATTCCTTAAGCATTTTTAACTGATTTCAATTTTATAAAAGATATTTTTAATATACATACACATTTTTGGAAATAACTTAAAAATTTCACCAAAAAGTGTTTCCTAGCCTGCAGCAGTTTACTTGCATAAAACTAGCTGATAGGACTAGACAGCAGAATTAATTAATGCCCTAGCTTTTCCCTTCTGAAAGATGCTAGTTTCAACTCATGGCTTGACTCAAAGATTAAAATTACTCTGGTAGTCATGTTTTGTCAGCTTTTAGTTGAATGAGATAGAGGGGAGGTGGTTGTTACCCAAATAATGATTAATTATCTCAAGATATAATGTTGCCATACAGGAAAACTAGGTTTGAAAGCAACTTTAGAAATCTTGGGTTAATAGAGAGGAGAAATCTTCCAAGGCAGCACACTACGGCCTGAGTTCTGCTGTTCGAAAGGAGTGTGATATTACCTCACCTATTTTAGCAATCTCAGTCAGACACTTATTTTGATTTGTATACATATTCCATAAAAAAGGAGGATCTGGGTGCTCCCTGACACATTTAAAACATGCAATTAATTATACATATAGATTACTCTAAGAACCCCCTTCCTCTCATACCTAACATTTAACCCAGGAGCTGAAAACGTATTTTAGATCTTTACAATCTCCCACCGGTCCTCGCAATCCCTCACAGCTAAGGGAAGACAGAAGGGTCTTTCCACATGCCCTGAAAGTCAATAAACTGGAAGCGGGGGAGGGAGAGGAAGGGAGAGAAATAAGCGAGTTTCAAAGTGCGGGGTTCTCCCAGAGAATGCCCTGCCAACTGGCCCCTCTCACAGAAGTGAAGTTCCAGCTCAGGAGCTGCGGCTGATCACAGCACTAGGTTCACAAAACCTGAAGGAGAAGTTTCAGAGGAGCAGCCGTGTTAGTCTGTATTCGCAAAAAGAACAGGAGGACTTGTGGCACCTTACAGACTAAATTATAACTAAATTTGTTAGTCTCTAAGGTGCCACAAGTACTCCTTTTCTTTTTAAGAGGAGAAGATGACTCATTTTGGTTCACTTCTTCATGTCTCATCAAGGAATACACTTACATTATGTATCAGACTACAAGCATGCAGAACTCTATAATGGTTACTGTAACGGGAAGCCTTAATACAGAAACCTGAGCCCCAGCCAAAGAGAAAGGTCTCAGCAATGAGCACATTTTTTAAAAAAAGATTTACTAAAAAAGCCAAACTAACATTTCTTATTTGGTGCACACAGGTGACAAATGAAATTAAAGAAAATTCAAAGCCATTTTTAAATTAGCACAGAAGTATTGGAAAATGTTAACTAGCAAAAAAAATAGCTGCAGAAAAAAATGTTACCCCTAATTCATTACCCTGTTCTATTCTTCATAAAATATAACATTTTCAGGATTCACTTCTCCTCTCCAATATACAACTACTCCCAAAATATACCATCAAAAAAGAACACCTAATCAAAGAAAAAAGCATTTAATATATCAGTATTTTTAATGTGCAAACCCATTCTTTGAAGTGTGTGAAAACTGCTGGGGTGTATTACTTTAACTTGAATATTACAATAAATACCTTGCTGATCCACAGGGACAAAAGTGGTAATAACTACTATTACATCATATACTTGGGCCTCTGACATGCATAGCACTCAACACAGCATTAACGTGCAATGTGAGTTGTACTTTGCACTGCGTTTTACAAGGAAAATGTTTTCCAACAAAGTCAATTTACAAAGTCAATTTAAATCTCTTTTTGCAAGGGACTAGCATATATAAGCGCAGATTAATTGATTCACTTGTCAAATTAATACAAACTGAGGATATTACATTTTGTAATGATCAAAATCCCATCTTTTCAATCTCTCTCACACTATTTTCTACAGTGAGTATTTTACATGGAAAATATTGGGGGGGGGAGATATTTGGAAAAATGAAACAACTAAAGTTGAAAAAATTAATACAAATAAAACTGAAGGGTTTGCGCATTTAGGTTAGTCTTTTACAAAAAGGACTATTGAGAAAGTGTTATGAATTTGCTTTCTGCAAAGAAAGCTAACAGCAATAAACACATTTAGAATGTAAAAAGCAGTACACTAGTATAAGACTAGAACCATTGCAAAAAGAGAAATAGAAAATTCCCCCTCCCCATCAATTTTTCAAAAAAATCTACTATAAACAGTATCTGGAAAAGCCAGACTCTAGCCCCTAATGCTTAAAATTTTGACTATGTATCAAGTATCTCCCTAGCTGCAGAACACACCAAGCCCAGTGACCATGCGGCCCGCAGTGTCCATCACTCTGATCCTTGTGGCTCTGACAGTCCTGGCAGACTCTGCTCTGGCTCAACCGACAGAGCCAACCCTGTCCGAAAAGTTTGAGAAGTTCCAGAACAGGCTACAGGCCTTCGCTGACAGCATTGCAGATAAAACCAAAGCTGCCTTCCAAGAACTGCATCACAGCAAGTTCAGCGAAAAGACCTGGCACTGGTTCTCTGAGCAATTCCAGAAGATAAAGGAGAAGTTCAATGAGAAGTTTTCCAGGGACAAATCTGACTGAGAGGAGATTTTTTTCTGCAGAGCTCACAGGCAATTCCTGGGGTACTGGTCCCCTTGAAGAGATGATGCCGGGAGGGGAACCCAGGGTTGGCACCCAAGTTCCCGTTTTTTATTGCTTTTTTTTTTGGTAGCCATGAATAAATGCTCATTGCCTTAAAAAAAAACAAAACAAACAAAACAAAAAGGATCAGGAACAGAAGCCTCCGAGGCATAAAAGAAATATGTAATTACAGCCCTGTTTAGGCTGATCTTTTGTGACTTTAGGATAATGCAAAGCTTTAAAGACCCACTTGCTCAGGGCAAATGAATTTCTGGACAGTAGAGTGAGCAAAACAGCAGGCTGCAGAGCTTCTTACTCAACATGACCATCACCTGAGAGCAAAGCAGCCTCTTTGTTGAGGATACTGCTCCCTTCCCAAGCCCCTGAACTTCTGTCAGTGCACAAATCCTAGCACCCAACTCACAAAAACATGGCATGTGCAGAGGGGGTGTGGGTAGGGTTTGAAGTGGAGGTCCCACTCACGAACCGGTGGCTGTTTTCCAGCAAGAGGTGGGCTGCAGAGTAAAGAAACCGGGAGCAAATGTAGATGGGTGAATGTGTGATGAGGCCACAGAGGGAGACATTAAAAAGAATGGAAATAGGACTAGAGACCCAAGTATCTACCCTGCATTACATCAGAGAAAATGAAGACTTTCTGGATAGAAGTCAGCATTTGGTACTGCAGGCATAGCATGCTGAAGAATCTGAGAGGACAGTGCACAACAGGGAAGAAAATTGGCAGCATGTGACCTCCAGAAGAAGAGAGGAGAAGCCCATGTACCCACAATGCAGATAGAGGAAAGAAACTGTTTTCAGGCTCTCTGCACAGGTACTACGGTAGAGAATGGTTTGGAAGTTATCTGAGGGAAGAGATCAGAAGGAGACTGGAAGGCAAAGGATGCATTGTCCTAGGGATGGGGGTTCCATGACCACCACTCCCAAGAGGAGGAGACGGGTGGTGGTCGGGACTCCCTCCTAAGTGGGACAGTGTCATCCATCCGCTGTCCAGACCGGGAAACTTGAGAAGTGTGATGCTTGCCTGGAGCTAGAATTCAGGATGTGACTGAGTGTCTGTCGAGACTGATCAAGCCCTCGGACTGCTACCCCTTCCTACTTCTCCACGTGGGCACCAATGATACTGCCAAGAATGACCTTGAGTGGGTCACTGCAGACTACGTGGCTCTGGGAAGAAGGATAAAGGAGTTTGAGGCGTAAGTAGTGTTCTCGTCTATCCTCCCTGTTGAAAGAAAATGCCCAGGTAGGGACCATCGAATTGTGGAGATAAATGAGTGGTTACGCAGGTGGTGTAGGAGAGAGAACTTTGGATTCTTCGACCATAGGATGTGGTTCCAGGAAGAAGGATTGCTAGGAAGAAATGGAATCCACCTAATGAAGAGAGGAAAGAGCATCTTTGCAGGCAGGTTTGCTAACTTAGTGAGGAGGGCTTTAAACTAGGTTTGCTGGGGGATGGTGACCTAAGCCTGGAGGGAAGTGGGATACCAGGAGGAAGCACAAGGAGCAGGGTGCAACAGAGGAGACCTCCTGATTCATACTGAGAAAGTAGGCAATCGGCTAGTTATCTTAGGTGCCTGTACATGAATGGAAGAAGCCTGGGAAACAAGCAGGAAGAATTGGAAGTCCTAGCACAGTCAAGGAACTATGATGTGATTGGAACAACAGAGACTTGGTGGGATAACTCACAGGACTGGAGCAATGTCATGGTATAAACTGTTCAGGAAGGACACATGGGGGAGAAAAGGTGGCGGAGTTGCAGGGGTGTAATCAGGAAGGCCAAAGCATAGTTGGAGTTGCAGCTAGCAAGGGACGTGAATGGTAAAAAAACGGTTTCTACAGGTATGTTAGCAACAAAAGAGGTGATCAGGGAAAGTGTGGGATCCTTACTGAATGGGGGCAGCAACCTCGTGACCGATGATGTGGAAAAAGATGAACTGCTCAATGCTTTTTTTGCCTTGGTCTTCACAGACAAGACTGCTATGCTGGGCAGCACAGTATGGGAGGAGGTGAGCAGCCCTCAGTGGTGAAAGAACAGGTTAAGGACTATTTAGAAAAAATGGACATGCACAAGTCCATGGGGCCGGATCTAATGCATCCAAGGGTGCTGAGGGAGCTGGCTGATGTGATTGCAGAGCCATTCGCCATTACCTTTGAAAACTCATGGTGATCTGGGGAGATCCCGGACAATTGCAAAAAGGCAAATTTAGTGCCCATCTTTTAAAAAGGGAAGGAAAATCTAGTGAGCTACAGATGGTCAGCCTCACCTCAGTTCCTGGAACAATCATGGTGCAGGTCCTCAAGGAATCCATTTTGAACTACTTAGAGGAGAGAAAGGTGATCAGGAACAGTCAACATGGATTCACCATGGGCAAGTCATGCCTGACCAACCCAATTGCTTTCTATGATAAGATAACTAGCTCTGTGGATATGGGGAAAGCAGTGGACATGATATATCTTGACTTTAGCAAAGCTTTTGATACAGTCTCCCACAGTATTCTTGCCAGCAAGTTAAAGAAGTATGGGCTGGATGAATGGACTATAAGGTGGATAGAAAGCTGGCTAGATTGTCGGGCTCAGCGGATAGTGATCAATGGCTCCATGTCTATTTGGTAGCTAGCATCAAGTGGAGTGCCCCAGGGGTCTGTCCTGGGGCCGGTTTTGTTCAACATCTTCATTAATGATCTGGATGATGGGATGGATTGCACCCTCAGCAAGTTCACGGATGACACTAAGCTGGGGGGAGAGGTAGATATGCTGGAGGGTAGGGATAGGGTCCAGAGTGACCTAGACAAACTGGAGGATTGGGCTAAAAGAAATCTGTTGATGTTCAACAAGGACAAGTGAAGAGTCCTGCACTTAGAACGGAAGAATCCCATGCTCCATTACAGGCTGGGGACCGACTGGCTAAGCGGCAGTTCTACAGAAAAAAACCTGGAGATTACAGTGGACGAGAAGCTGGATATGAGTCAACAATGTGCCCTTGTTGCCGAGAAGGTTAACGGCATATTGGGCTGTATTAATAGGAGATTGCCAGCAGATTGAGGGAAATGATTATTCCGCTCTATTCAGCACTGGTGACGCCACATCTGAAGTATTGAGCCCAGTTTTGTGCCCCCCCCCCAGAAATGATGTGGACAAATTGAAGAGTCCAGCAGAGGGCAACAAAAATGATTGGGGGCTGGGGCACATGACTTATGAGCAGAGGCTGGGGGAACTTGGCTTATTTAGTTTGCAGAAGAGAAGAGTGAGGGGGGATTTGATAGCAGCCTTCAACTACCTGAAGGCAGGTTCCAAAGAGGATGGATCTAGGCTGTTCTCAGTGGTGGCAGATGACAGAACAAGGAGCAATGGTCTCAAGTTGCAGTGCGGGAAGTCTAAGTTAGATATTAGGAAAAATTATTTCACTAGGAGGGTTGTGAAGCACTGGAATGCGTTACCTAGGGAGGTGGTAGAATCTCCATCCTTAGAGGTTTTTAAGGCCTGACTTGACAAAGCCCTGGCTGGGATGATTTAGTTGCTGTTGGTCCTGCTTTGAGCAGGGGGTTGGACTAGATGACCTCCTGAGGTCTCTTCCAACCCTCATCTTCTACGATTCTATTATTCTATGAGAATATGATAGGGCATTGAAAGTTTCTGGTGACACATGGGAGAAGCAAAGAAAATGTAGAGTAGTAGGTAGAGAAGGGGCTGAGCCAACATTTTTTCTAAGGGCTCCAGGTTGACAGGTCTTTGTGAGAAAAAGGATTCCCTCCTCAGTCCCTTTATTTCTATAGTTGGGTGAATTCTTTAATACCAAGAGATTTAGCTGTCTATTCTATAATGTTACTCTTAAATCTTATTTTCCATTTCTGAATTTTCACTGTGCGTTCCATCTTACATCTATATCTTACTAATGCCTTCTATCTCCATCTGGAATTCTCATCCTCCTAAAACTGAACAACTGAGCATAACTACTATTAAAGTATAGAACAGAAATCCCAGCTGTAGCCTATGTTCATAAACCCATTTAGGGACAGCTTACTTTAATAATGGTATATAGCTTTTAATGGTACCCTGAGTCCTCCCCATAAAACTGTACTGACAAAAACATTACTAGAGCCAGAAAGTAATACTAGAGGAGACAAGCATGTTCGGAATTGTTTTATTAAACAAATGCCCTCACATTCAAATGACCTCTTCAGTGTACTCTTTATAAAATAATGAAAATAAGGAATGACAATTCCCTGATTAGCAGACACACAATTTACACTTGTTTTCTGAGCAATTAGTTCATAAACATAATTTGGGATGAATAAAATTAGAGTTAACTTTCAATTCAGAACTTGCGTCATATCAGACCAGGGTGCTCCTTTACAATATGCACCAGGAGATGAAGAGACCAAACCTTTGGAGCAGCAGAAGCTTTCCTTGAAGAAACTGCATTCTTCCTTTACAACTGATGACCTTATCTTATGAAATGCATCTAATTCCATTTCTGTATATGCTTTTTATTACATCAATATCACATTAGATAAATGTTTTTCTATGACTACATTAAGATTCTGAATCTATAGGCATACTGCATCAGTCACTACTGAGCGTTCATATTTAACCAGGTATGTACAAGTCTCACTATAAAACCAACTCGGGAGAAAAACAGCTGAACAGGAGGATCTGTAGTGCATAACTTTTTGTGAAATCCAATTATAGGTAACTATTCTATATGTATGTATAAATGAATAAGGACACTTACTCTTCATAAATGTACAACAAATATGTCAACAAAGTTTATATGCTTTCTTCTGTGGTGCAGATTAGCTATTTTACGTACAGACAAAAATACCAAAGAAAATGTGATTTAAAAAAAAAATCAAGATAAGACTCCTTTACACACTAAACAAAAATTTGAATTTTTACTTGTAAATTATGTTTCTATATCTTTGGTGCACCAATCTGTGCACAACAGGACCTCCTCAATTTCTTTTTCTCTGCAATTTAACTGACATTTCTGCCTATCAGGTGATGACATCAAGCAACCCAGTAGTTCCCAACTAGTATATTATATTATCTTGTATATCTGGCTACTTATGTGATTAAATCACATTCAAATATTTCTTGAAATTTAATTTAATCCACATGCCCTATATACAGATTTTATAACTCTCATATACTGCTAATGCAAGAGGATTTACTGAAGATATTTCATTGAATTAGGAATATGTTTCACAAATGGTTTAGGGCAGGGGCAGGCAAACTACGGCCCGTGGGCCACATCTGGCCTGCAGGACAGTCCTGCCTGGCCCTTGAGTCCCAGCCAGGGAGCCTCGCCCCTGGTCCCGCCCCCACCATCGCCCCTCCTCTGCAGCCACACCGCTGTGCGGGCAGTGCGGCTTGCACCTGCTCACCTCCTATGCTTTCAAATAAGCCTGTCCTGCGGCTCTGAGCTGCATGGTAAGGCTAAGGGGACGGGGGTGGTTGCATGGGGCAGAGGTTCACCCGGGGGGTGGGGAGGGGTGGTCAGGAGACAGGGGGCATTGGATAGGGGGTGGGGTCCTGGAAGGGGGCAGTCAGGGGACAAGGAGCAGGGGGGGTTGAATGCGTTGGGTATTCTGAGGGGGGCAGATAGGGAGCGGGGGGCAGGCTGTTTGGGGAGGCAAATCTTTCGTACCCGGCCCTCCATGTCATTTCACAACCCCGATGTGGCCCTCGGGCCAAAAAGTTTGCCCACCCCGGTTTAGGGTCATTCTACAGTTGTTGGGACTGCTGGCTCAGGCAGTCTGTTTCTGAATCAAAGACTGATGTGCATGACCTCAGCGCACACGGTATTCTGTTCTTCCCACTGGAATAATCTCATTCATACTGATTTCCTACATTCCTTGTCTCCCCAGGTAAGATACTATCATGGTCCTGTCTCCTCCTTAGGATAGCTCAAACTAAGTGGCTCCAAAAGGGTGTACTTCACCCTCAGAGGCTCAAGTCTAATAGCAACTTCCTGCCTTTCTGTCTGCAGAGGAAATGATTGCCAGGGTTCAGTCAGATGTCATCACTTATGTGGCTAATCTGTGCAGTCCCAGATGAGGATGTGATCTAGGAATAGATATGTATACCTGCTCTGGATGCTTGGGAGTACAATTATGGCTATGCATATCTTTTGTAAATACCTTTGAGGGAGGAGGATCATCAGACCAAAGATTAGAAACTTGAATTAGTAGCACTTTGAATTTCACACAAATCTTAGGAACTTTTTGAGCCACAGAAAGGTGAGAACATGTGAAGATGCTGTCTTCAAGTCTACAAACATCAGATAAAGTTCACGTTAGCCCCACAACTGGTTGCTAGCCAGGTGGCTTCCATTCTGTATTTTCACTGTCTGGCAGATTTGCTGAGGTATTTCAGAGCCAGGATATCTAAGATTCTGCCCCATTTTTGAGTAACACAAAGAAAATTGATTTAATTGACTGGAATCTCATGTGGTGGGGGACAAGCTCTGTTTACTGAAACTGTAATAGTCAACAGCTGATCTCTATATAAGAGGAGCTCATATGGGAACTGCTTGAAGTTCTTCTCTGTGAGATGTGTCCTTCAGAGATCTGTGCAGATTCTAGTGTATAACCCTTTATTATTTTTAGGACTTGTTTGTCTGTGTAGCAAGAAGAGGGATAATCTATCATCACTCTTAACTGTTAAACAATAGAATACCAATTGAAATTTATTAAATATTTTTGGATATTTGTCTACATTTTCAAATATATTGATTTCAATTACAATACAGAATATGAAGTGTACACTGCTCACTTTATATTATTTTTATTACAAACATTTTCATTATAAAAATGATAAAAGAAATAGTGTTTTTCAGTTCACCTCATACAAGTACTGTAGTGCAATCTGTTTATCATGAAAATGCAACTTACAAATGTAAATTTTTTTTGTTACATAACTGCACTCAAAAACAAAACAATGTAAAACTTTAAAGCCTACAAGTCTACTCAATCCTACTTCTTGATTTGCATAGCACTTTTGTAGCCAGCATTGCAAGATATTTATACGCCAGCTAAACATTCGTATGCCCCTTCATGCTTCAGCCACCATTCCAGAGGACATGCTTCCATGCTGGTGACGCTCATTAAAAAAATAATGTATTAATTCAATTTGTGACTGAACTCCTTGGGGGAGAATGTATGTCTCCTCCTCTGTTTTACCCACATTCTGCCATATATTTCATGTTACAGTAGTTTCAGATGACTCAGCACATGTTCATTTTAAAAACACTTTCGCTGCAGATTTGACAAACGCAAAGAAGGTACCAATGTGAGATTTCTAAAGATAGCTACAGCACTTGACCCAAGGTTTAACAATCTGAAGTGCCTTCCAAAATCTGAGAGGGATGAGGTGTGGAGCGTGCTTTCAAAAGTCTTAAAAGAGCAACACTCCAATACAGAAACTACAGAACCTGAACCACCCAAAAAGAAAATCTACCTTCTGCTGGTGGCAGCTGACTCAGATTATGAAAATGAACATGCGTCGGTTCGCAATGCTTTGGATTATTATCGAGCAGAACCTATCATCAGCCTGGACACGTCCTCTAGAATAGTGGATGAAGCATGAAGAGACATATGAATCTTTAGTGCATCTGGCATGTAAATATCTTGCGACACCGGCTGCAACAGTGCCATGTGAATGCCTGTTCTAACTTTCAGGTGACATTGTGAACAAGCAGCAGGCAGCATTATCTCCTTCAAATCTAAACAAATTTGTTTGCCTGAGCAATTGGTTGAACAAGTAATAGGACTGAGTGGACTTGTAGGCTCTAAAGTTTTACATTGTTTTATTTTTGATTGCAGTTATTTTTTTGTACATAATTCTACATTTGTAAGTTCAACTTTCACGATAAAGAGATTGCACTACATCCCAAAATATTTAAACATATGGTATTTGATTATCATTTAATTGCGCAATTAATCGCAATTATTTTTTTTAATTGCGCAATTAATCACGATTAATATTTTTAATAGTTTGGCAGCCATAGCTGTAAGATTAAAAAGAATAGGGATTTCTAGTCAAAGGCCTGTGTTGGCATTCCCCCTGAGACCTCTTTCCACTTAGCTTCCCAAGTACTCAGTTCGACTCCAGACTTCATCACTCAGGTATTTTTATTTGGCTTACAGCAAAGCTACACTGAGTTGATCAGACTCAAAGGCAGGGGGTGGAGGCAGGGTATATCACAAATCCAAAGCTACAGAGAAAACCTCTTCCTTTATATACATTTACACATTACATTGGTTTACACATTTTGGAACTGGCCTGATTACTTTGTAGGAACCATTTCCCATGCAGCAGTCTGTCTATACATGATTCAGGCTTTGTCTACACTGGCAAGTGAAAGACAAAACTTTTGTCGTTCAGAGGTGTGAAAAATCCCGCCCCTCCCCCCCCCGAAAGACAAATATTTTGTCGATGACAAGCGCTGGTGTGAACAGCACTTTGTAGGCAGGAGTGTTCTCCTGCAGACAGCGCTAAGGCCGTTCATTGGGGGTGGACGTTTTTTGTTGGCAGGTAAGCTCTCTCCGGCTGACAAACAATGGCTACAACTGTGTGCCTTTTAGCAGCACGGCTGTACTGGGACAGCCATGTCACTAAAATCTGCGTACTGCAGACACAGCCTTACTCTTTACCTCATCTTATGTTCCAGGCTTATTTGTTCATTGCTATTTTGTTCATTATAAAAGATTCCGAGGGTGTTCCCACTTATCTTAGCTAGTTGAGACATTCTGTCTCTTAGCTTACTGGAAAAAAAAAAGGAGTACTTGTGGCACCTTAGAGGTTAACAAATTTTTTTTTATATGATGTCCTTCTGTGTGCATTTGTAAAGAAACATGTCTGTCTGTATCCGTACGAGTTTTTTCATGAAGTTGATGGATTTCCACTCCATACGGCTAAATTCAGTGCCTTGCATAATGACAGGTTTCAGAGTAGCAGCCGTGTTAGTCTGTATCCACAAAAAGAAAAGGAAAGGTGCCACAAGTACTCCTTTTCTTTTTGTGTATACAGACAACACAGCTGCTACTCTGAAACTTAGCTTACTGGGGCATTTACCTATCTTAGTTAGCACAGCCATTCTGTTTCTAGGCTGCTGATCTACTTACCTCCCTAATCTGGTCTCCCAAGACATGAGGCCTCCCCTCTTCCCCAGCCCAATAACTCAGGTCAAACCAGGTCTACACCCTGAAGTCACAACATCCTGTTCTGTTGACATTTATGTTGATGATGATTTTGTGGGTTTTCAAAGTTTCCTGCCACTTAGCTAGCTTTGGGGAAGGAATTCACTTTGCAGTTTTCCCTGAACATTGTCTTCCAAGTGCAGACACAGAACTGACTTCTAGAGACAGTGTTCATGACTATCAACTTTTAAGATACTGAATGGCATCCATATGTAACAAAAGAGATGGTAACAGAGATTTTGTTGAGCAAAGCCTGACTCTTGTCCTGGGGATTCAGGTGTGTGTCCAAAGCTATATGCGCTCTGAATTACAAATAAGGAAGGTGGCTCTGCCCATGCACAACGTCTTATTAATGAACCTTAAATTTTTTCACTGTTGATATTTTTAGATGAAGTTATGGTCATGATAATAAAAAGGTATACATCTTCCTAATCTTTTGGAAAGAAAGTCTCCTTCTATAGGCAGTACCGTCTCTTCAGCTCTTGCTAATACACAGTGATCTTAACAACTTACAAGGTTTGGGTCTCCCTTGCAGAAAACAACAACAAATAACAACAATGTATTCCTTAAAGAAGGAGAAGCCTTAAAGAAGGCTACTGAAAGAATTAATGACAGGTTTCAGAGTAACAGCCGTGTTAGTCTGTATTCGCAAAAAGAAAAGGAGTACTTGTGGCACCTTAGAGACTAACCAATTTATTTGAGCATAAGCTTTCGTGAGCTACAGCCCACTTCATCTGTAGCTCACGAAAGCTCATGCTCAAATACCTTAGAGACTAACCAATTTATTTGAGCATGAGCTTTCGTGAGCTACAGATGAAGCGAGCTGTAGCTCACGAAAGCTTATGCTCAAATAAATTGGTTAGTCTCTAAGGTGTCACAAGTACTCCTTTTCTTTTTGTGAAAGAATTAAGGCTCTCATGGCTGGCTACAAGCCAGCTTTCACTCTTGCAGTGATATAAAAGCTCATCAAGGAGCAGACAGACAGCAGAAGAGGTTATCAAATGGAAAGGAACTCCTGGACCACAGGAACCTGACTCAGGTTGATGGAGGATTGGAATCTGATATTTAATGTAAACTTCCAGGAAGGCGGTTAAAAATAATGCTGGACTGGAGGTGAAGAGGAGCCTTTGAGACAGAAACAGTCTTCTTGTAAGGACCAAGTCTCATGCCTAGGGGAAAGAGGGTAATTTATTTAATATGAATATAAGTTATAATAGTAGCTAAAACCAGGAAATAGGTAGACTGAAATGTTTTCATTATGCAGACAATCCTTTCAAGAATACACATTCACATCTGAAGAAACAGCAGCCATGTCTCTCCATCAGACACTACACTCCTTTGTAAAATGAATGGCAGAAAGTGTACATCGTCATCATCAAGCTAGTTCATGGCACTGACAAATACCACGTGCCGCCAACACCGCTTTATTTGCATGAAAATAGCTCTTTGCCAGTTTCAGCTTTAAGTTTCAAACACATGAAAATTACCTTTGGAGAAATTATTTTTTAAAAGTGATTTTTAACTTGTCTCCCATTAAAGATACTAAACACTATTAACTTGACACTGATAAGATGTCATCATAATGAATCATAAATAATTAATGAGTTATTTATAATCTTGTATACAGAACAAGGACAGCAATTTATTCTTTCCAATTCTAAGTCTACAAATTCATTCATTTTAAATAAAAGAGGAGCATATAATGCACCTCTGCAAATTAACTTTTTATAGTTGTGAAAGAATTCAAGAGACAAATAGAGTAAGGGCCCAATACTGCAAAACTTTATTATCCAAGTCATTCTTTTTTTTGCAATTTTCTAATCCCATTAAAACCAATGGAACTACATATGAGTACATTTGAAGGAATGGCTAAATTTGTAGCTTCTCCAGGACTCAGGAATACCTACTGATGTAGGAAGCTTTATTCTCAGACTGCTACAGAAAGCGAGTTTAAAGAGCCGGAGTTTTTCATTTAGTGTACAATCATTTTAGCTGAATTTTAGCAAAACAAGTTCTTCGTGCATTTACAAAATGGTAATGCAACTCCCCCGCCCCTCCCCCCCCCGGGGGGGAACATCATTCTTTTTTGACCAAGGCCACTAGTACACTTGTCAGCTTTATCAGTTTATTCAGAAAGTGGATTAACTACTTGGTAAATTATGTACAATAGCACCTCAGTGTATGTAGTAACTAGACTTTCAAAGAGAAATACCTAATACAAAAGAAAGGCCAACTGAATACTCTCTCACAAATCTAGATATCAATTCCATTTTAAACTGACTATTGGAAAGAAAACATTTCCATATGCTTTCATTAATTGTAAGGTGCTATTGAGAACTGCAAAATACAATTAAGGGGTAGATTCAGACTGAAAAAACAGGCACCTCAATGAATGTATGCATATACTTACACTTGATATGTATGCTCAAAGACTGAATGAGACTTTTGGCAAGAGATCTTGTCACTAAATTTAAGCAAACAAGCTTCTGTAATTTGAAATGTATTTTCTCTGTATAATTTTAGATGTAGTTCAGTTCACTAAAGTCACAAGACATTGATTCCAATATCTTCGCTGCACGCATCTACAAAAAACATCTTTTTTCAAAGTAATTTTACTATACAATCATCATCATGGTCATATGTTAATAAAGCGGAGGATAAGAAAAATTTCCTATAAAATCCTTACTTCAAAGAGTGCATCATAAAACATCAGTTATTAATGCTTTTATATGTTTCAAGATAACCAAGAGAGAGACAATATTTCAATTGTTTGAAATCAGTGAGCCTGCTCTGGATATTTGCTAATTTTGTAACCATGACTGAGAAATATACAGCAGGGCCATTAGTAGCAAATTTTGTATGGCATAAATTTAGAAGAGCATAGAAGAATTTCAATATAACCATATATATATATATATATATATATATATATATATATATATATATATATATATATATATATATATATATATATATATATATATAATATTATAAAAGTAACCAACTTTTGTCAGTTCCTTGATAGGATTTACTCTAATGAAGGTGGAGCAGAACTGTAATTTTACACCACCTTGGGATTTTTTGGGGGATGGTGTTGTGAGTTAGGAAGCTGTCTAATAAGGCTGATCTTTTGTATAGTTTCACTGTACTCACATGGTTTGCCACAACTGTCAGTTTTCAGAAGCAATGAGAAGCATCACAAAGTCAGTCCTAAAGCTGCACAGAAAGATGCTCAGAAGGAGAATATCGAGAAGAAACCTCCAATTCATTCATGATGGGCAACTCTCACACATGTAGGGTAAATGGAAATAAACCTTTACTTGGTATAATTTTCAGATCATAAGTCTTCTGCTATCCTATTTCCCCTCTGATGAATTTCAGGAAAGATGCTATCCAAGAGATTCCAATACCCTGTGGCACGTAAAGGAAGTTTTGTTGCTACCACGTAGAGCAATTTTTGCAATGGGGGTCACAAATCCAAAATATGGGCTCTTCTCAATGTGATAGTTCCACCTAAGTCAAGCTTTATACCCAGCTCTTCCCTTAACAGAACAGGTTAACTGCCTTTGCAACTAGCACCTAAACACACAACAGAACAAGCTTCTGGATTGCTGGGACCCTTGTAGAAGACCCATTTACAAGGTAGGAATGAAATTCCTCTCTCCCTTAGGAACATGGGCTATGAGTAACTGAATCACAAAATCATGCAAGATTGGCACATGTGAAAAGGAGAAATAGGTTGACTTGGTCTACAGTTCTAGAATGTAACGGACAAACTCAAGAAAGCACTTAATTATACATTATAACAATGTGAGCATGTGTGGATTGTGGATCACTTCGCAGCCTGGCAAACCTTCCCATTCCATCCAGGAGTAGGAAATACCCTTGTAGAATGAAACAGGAGACTAAATGAGCATGGCAGCCTTTCATCTACATATGCTTCTTTGATGCACAATGGTATCAATTTGGCTATGACTGAACAGGAGACCTTCTGATCTTTTTAGATCTTTTAATTAAGCAAACAGAATGTTATGGTCCTAATTATATCCAAAGTGTGTCTTGACAAGTTTTTGGACATAAAGGGCCAATGAATTTAAGTTCACTTTAAGGAAACTTGATAGTGAAAACGGAAATATCTGTCCATGGTCTTATTCTTAAAAGAGAAGGATTAAGGAGAAAGAGCAAGTGGCTGAAAAGAACTTGAATCTGTGAAGGACCAGATAAAGTCCAAAAGGAAACCAGCCACAGTCCAGCAAATAGACTCACAGGAATTCAAACTTTACTGACTAAAACTTCTTCAAAGCCTTACTCTGCCACATGGTGGTTCTTTCAGGTCAGTGGAGGAGAGAAATGTTGGAAAACTGGTTTCTGCTCCATTTCTCATGGTTGCAGAATTCTGTCCAAAAGGGTTTGAGAAGAGGGCTACTTCCAATAGACAGGCTCTTGCCCTAAGAGCAATAATTTGGCAAATAAGAGTGTCCATTAAGTCATCTTTTGATAGCCAGTTTTATTTACTCATTCTCCAAGAAGCCCTCAATATTTTACATAATTCCTTTAGGTGCAGTTTTGGAGCACAGAGAATTAGCCCCCAAGGTAAGAGGTCTGGGATTTAAGGAAGGAGTGTTTTTTTGGTTGATGCTTGATATGACCAAATATTTGAGATCCAACTACATTATAGATTATGGATAACAAATCTCTTGCTTGCCTTGACCATTCCAAGTAACTTAAGTATGGGAGAAGATGTGGATTAATATGAGAACTGAAAGATAGATAAGAAACTGGTTAAACAGGAGACAATGGGAGACAACTGTACAATAATTCATGCTGAAAGGTGAACTCTCAGCCTGGAGGGAAGTTATCAATGGAGCTCCTCAGGGATCAGTCTTGGAACCAATCTTATTTAGCATTTTTATTAATGACCTTGGCACAAAAAAGTGAGAGTGTACTAATAAAAACTGCAGATGACACAAAGTTGGGTGATACTGCCAATATGGAGGAGGACCAGAATAGCATACCAGATCTGAACCATCTTCAAGACTGGAGTAATAGAAATGGGATGACACTTAATAGTGCAAAGTGCAAGGTCATGCACTTAGGGATAAGTAACAAGAATCTCTGCTATAAACTAGGGACTTATGAGTTGGAAGCAACAGAGGATTGGAAAGATCTGGATGTACTGGTTGATCACAGGAGGACTATGAGCCACCAATGTGATGCGGCCGTAAAAAAGACTAATGCAATCTTAGGATGCATCAGGTGAGGAAGCGTTAGTACCATTATACAAGGCACTGGCGAGATCTCATCAGGAATACTGTATGTAATTCTAGTCTCCTATGTTTAAGAAAGATTAATTCAAACTGGAACAGGTGCAGAGAAGGAGTGATTATGATGATCAGAAGAATGGATGAGGATGATCAGAAGAATGGAAAACTTACCTTATGAGAGAAAACTCAAAGGGCTTGGCTTGTTTAGCCTAACCAAACCCAGGCTGAGGGGCAAGATAATTGCTCTCTATAAATACATCAGAGGGAGAGGAATTATTCAAATTAAGCACCAATGCTGGCAAAAGAAAAAATGGATATAAACTGGCCATCAACAAGTTTAGGCTTGAAATTAGATGAAGGTTTCTAATTTCTGACCAAAGTTCTGGAACAGCCTTCCAAGGGAAGTAGTGGGGGCAAAAAACGTAACTAGCTTCAAGATTCAACTTGATAATTTTATGGAGGGGATGGTATGATGAAAGTGCCTACAATGGTATGCAGCTGATCTGACACTGCTAGTAGCAAATATCCCCAATGGCCAGTGATGGGCCACTAGATGGGGAAGGCAGAGTTATTACAGAGAATTTTTCCCCAGGAGCCTGGCTGTTGGGTCTTGCCGAAATGCCCAGGGTATAACTGCCTGCCATATTTGTGGTAGGGAAGGAATTTTCCCCCATGTAAGATTAGCAAGTCCCTGTGAGTTTTTTTCCCTTCCTCTGCAGCATGGGGCACGGTTTAAAGTCGTGTAAATGGTGGATTCTCTGTAACTTGATGTCTTTAAACCATGATTTAAGGACTTCAGTAACTCAGCCAGAGGATAGGGGTCTACTACAGGAGTAGGTATGCAAGGTTCTATCGCTGCAATGTGCAAAAGGTCAGACTAGATGATTATGATGATCTCTTCTGGTCTCAAAGGGTCTACGACAAGAAAGATTACAAAACTAGCTAGACTCCCCACAGTAAATGGGAAATAATGTCATTCAGACTCAGATTCCTGCAATGCAGCTTGCCATGGAAAACAGCAAAATGCTAACTAGAGTTATCTTTAAAAGTATCTTCAGTTTTGCCTCCAAAAATTAAAAAACAATTGGGATTGTAATTAACTTTTTTCAATTAATATGCAGGATAATTCCCTTTGAAGACTTCCTACTTGAAGCCTACCCCACATGTGCAAATCAGGGGGGAAATGCTTATTTTTTCTTACTTCAATGCTCTACCGTACATGCATAGAGATTTGTTGGAGATGTTTTCAACATTTACTACAGTAGTGTTTTGTGCAGTTCTCTAGTAAATAGACAGAGTGTATTTTGGTAATATGGTTCCTTTATTATTATACAAAGATGCTTAAAGGATTATTTTGATATTCAAGTGTAGTGACATCCTGCTTCCCCTCCCCTCCCCTTAAACCCTCCCCCTCCCATTCTGACTCATTAAGGGGAAGGAATCAAAATACAGCTTAATGTCTTAAATAATATCCATCATAACTAACAAGGTTAGCTATTCACGGTGAGCCCACATTGTGAGGTGGGACCAGGGGGAAGGGCAGTCACACCCCTAGAAAGTCATGGCAGCCACTGGCTAATGGTCACCCTCTTTTGTTGGGGAGACAGCCATTAGTTAATTCCCAGTTAATTCTCCACCGTCGCTTTCTACTACCACTCACAAGCCTAAGAATAAATCAGCAAATGTTTCTATCGTCATAAATTTTAAGTTATGTCAATTCAGATAAGTAAGTTATACAGGACTTAATTTGCCTACTGTTGTAACAGCAATTAAGAATCCCATACTTTTGGGATCTTCTAAACTGCATTATTTTCTGAATGTCTCTTTTTTTTTAAACACACCTGTGGATGATTTATGGAACAGGATTCTACTTTATAATAGTAATTATGACTAAGGCTCCATGTTGGTCATGAACGTCAATGAAGTCATGGATTCCGTGACTTTCTGTGACCTCCGTGACTTCTGCAACAGCCCAGTAGTGCGACTGGCCCGGGAGCTGCCTGAGCAGCTCTGGCAGCCTCTGAGCCAGTCTCAGGCCCTCCCTGCTCCCCAGCAGCAGGAGTTTGGGTGGGGGCTCAGGGGCGGGGATTGGGGTGCAGGGCGGTGCTTACCTAGGGGGAGCTCCCTCAGCTCCTAGCTCCAGCTGCCTCTGCCCCACAGGCACCGCTGCCCCAGCTCCCAGGGGCAATGGTTCCCAGCCAAGGGGAGCTGCAGAACCAAGCTGGGGGTGGAGTGGAGGCAGCACATGGAGCTAGGAGCTGGGGTCGCTGCTTCATAGGAGCTGGGTAGGGAGCCTGCCCCAGCCCCACCAACCCCCCTGCAGCACCCCCGTGGGCCACACCAATACCTGCAGTGCCCCCCGGGCCATGTCCTCCCCCCACTGAACACCCATGACCCCCTCCCCAGCACCCGCAGTAGTTCCCCTAACTCCCCCCGACCTCGAGTACCCACAGCGCTTCCCGGGGCCACGTTCCTCCAGCACTCGCCCCCGAGCTGCCCCAGCCCCAAGTTTTAATCAGGGGGTATATAGTAAAAGTCATGGACTGGTCATGGGCCATGAATTTTTGTTTACTGCCCGTGACCTGTCCATGCCTTTTACTAAAAATACTCATCACTAAAACGTAGCCTTAATTATGACTTGTTGGGTTATTTGCTGACAACCTATTTACAGTTCCTAATAACCGCTTTTGTGCTTAAATATTTTAGATTCCTTTATAAAGTTGAAAGCACCAGTGCACTGCATTGCACCTCTCCCCTATTTTTCCCTTCTCAGAAACTGCATCCCATTTCTTGTCTCTCTCCCAGTCCCCACGTATACTGGGATCCTATTTTCAGCCTCCTCTTTCAATGGGCTTGGCTTCACTAGAAAATTAACATGTTTGAACATAACTGTGAAGACTAAAGTTACATGACACAACGTTGGGCAATACTGTCCAGTTAATTCAGACCAGGGCAAACTGTGTTCAGCATTATGTGAGCTAAAAATCACAACTGACATGACGCTGAACATGATTTGACCTGGAGTACACTGACTGGACAGTCAATACATACCTCAACAGATAAGTGACAGCTTTCAATGGCTATCTTCAGAGTTGCAGTAATTCAAGAAGCACCTGAACACTGGGATGAAAAAGACTGGACATAAGCTGAGGTTCTTTACCATGCAGGGAAGAAAAGGTTAAATATGAGAGGTACTGCTGGATTTTGTTAGGAAATTGAGAGAATCTATTTCTATGGGGAAAATTTAGTATTCTCTACAGTCAAACTGGTTTGTCAATCAAAAAACTAACTTCAGGAGTTTATAGCACAGTGTCTTTGGTATTACTTAAAGAAAGATGCACAGACTACTTGTAAATATCACTGTTTCTTGAACACATGGCCAGTCTATGGCTCTGATGTTTCCTGAAGAAGATAAATCTCTCTGTTGTGCATTCAACTACGAAGACAGCTTCAAGAGAGCTTTTTCTGTGATTAACAGCAGGTATCCCCAGCTTCTGTCAACCTAATGAGCTCTGCTAGGAAGAGACAGGAAGACACTCTACATGCCAAGAGGCACAGCACCCCTGGGTACTGATATTTTAGAAGCCACTTCTTCCTCGTGATGCTCCATTGCACCTCAGTAGATTACTTGATTCAATAAGAAGTTAGAGTTTGGAATACTTTACATAGGGCTGTTAATTAATTGCAGTTAACTCAAGCAATTAACTCAAACAAATTAACACAAGAAAATTAATCCCGATTAATCGCAGTTTTAATTGCACTGTTAAACAGAATACCCATTTAAATTTATTATAAATATTTTTGGATGTTTTTCTACATTTTCAAATATATTTATGTCAATTATGCTAAACATTCATATGCCCCTTCATGCTTCGGTCACCATTCCAGAGGACATGCTCCCATGCTAATGAAACATGAAGGGGCATACAAATGTTTAGCATATCTGGCACGTAAATACCTTGCAATGCTGGCTACAACAGTGCCATGCAAATGCCTGTTTTCACTTTCAGGTAACACTCTAAATAAGAAACAGGCAGCATTATCTCCTTGTTTGTGTTAGCAACTGGCTGAACAAGACGACAGACTGCATGGACTTGTAAGCTCTGAAGTTTTACATAGTTTTATTTTTAATGCAGTTATGTAACAAAAAATTTCTACATCTGTAAACTGCACCTTCATTATAAAGAGATTGCACTATAGTACTTGTCTGAGGGGAATTGAAAAATACTTTTTCTTTTCTACAGTGCAAATTTGGTAATCAAAAATATAAAGTGAACACTGTACACTTTGTATTCTGTGTTGTAATTCAAATCAACATATTTGAAAATGTAGAAAACATCCAAAAATATTTAAAGTGTCTTCTATTATTGTTTAACAGTGCAATTAAAACATCAATTAATCACAATTTTCTTTAATCTCCTGATTAATTTTTGTAATCGTTTGGCAGCCCTAACTTTACATGATAAACCAAACTTTAAAAACCGTAAGACTAGACTGAATACAACGAAAGTTATACTTAATATATCTTGGATGTTATCAAATGCCATTTTATATGCCTTTACCAACAGGCAGTATACAATTAGTCAAAGAAATGTTCTTAGGAGATTACAGAGCTGATTTAGTTTGTGTAATCAAAATACTCCAGCCCTGTAAGTACTGGCTGTTTTACATAGTTGTACCAGGTTTTATAACACTAGCCAACTTGCTGTTTCCACAAACTACACGTAACAAGGAACAATCTGAGTAACTTCATGCTTTTCACTAAGTTTGAGTTAAAAGGCCTAATTGAGTTATATAAAAGATAGTAAAAAAATACCTCATTTCTTGTAGACACTCTGAAGAATACTTTTGTTTTGTCAGTGTTTCAGCATCTTGACTAAATCCCATTTAAGAATATTGCCCACCCCAAGAACATTATAAATTTTGTACATTACAATGGGATAGATTTGGTCACTCCCACTCATCTTGATTAGTATCTAACTCTGAAAGTAGTTATATGTAGCACTGTGGTTATAGCTAAGGTTCAGTGAGAGTCAGCCTACATGTATTTTTGTTTATTAAAACACGGACATTACAAATATCAAGTCTTCGTTAGATTTGTGTTTAATGTGATGCAAATTAATCCCCAATTCGCCAAACAATAACTTTTTCCCCCCCAATTCGCCAAACAATAACTTTTCCCCCCAATTCGCCAAACAATAACTTTTCTATGGATTTTCCATACTTATGTATTCATTGTGAACCAGAAAAGGTAGCTTAAAAGCATTTAAAATGTCTTGGGAAATTATGTAGCAACAGGTGATTTGACTAATGTAACAAAGTATTACAAAACACAAGACACTAAATTCAGAAAGGGCTACAAAAATAAGCAGCTGTAAAAAAAAAAACTGTCACAGAGGTCAAATTAAAAAAAAATAAAATTTACAAGGAACTTTTTCTTCACTGTAAAATATAAAAACACCATAAAGTTGATTTTAAAATAGATGAGATTTTGGTAAGCAAATCTATTTCCATCATTTTAGTTAAAACTGAATAATCTGAAAGCAAATCTCAATATAAGTTTGTAAGCATTTTAAAATGCCCCACTTCTCTAATTGCTTACTACATTTTTCTGCAAAACCCCAGTTTTCAAAAAACCTGTTTGTCTATGTACTGAACATTAAATATTTGAGAAACTGTGTTTTGGTCTTTAAAATTAAGTTAAGTATCCCCAAAGTAGTTTTGTAAGAGTACAAAAAATACATTTACAGAGTGAGGAGAAGATAATCTACAACAGACTAAACTAATCTTTGGTTGTGTCAAGTACTTACAATTCACAATGTTCTTTCAATAACAGTAATTTTATACAATGATATGAAATCAAGGCTTAGTGAGAGAATCAGTTAATCCTAAACAAGAAATATAACAATGTCGAAGTTTACTTAATTCAGAGTAAGAACCACGGTCAGGGAGAAAGGGACATGATCCCCACTTTCACTGTTCTCATATCCTACTGATTTTATTATTCATAGTATATAATCTAGTGCATCTACGCAGATATTTAAGACTGTGTTCTGCTGAAGAAAATTTAATGCTGCTAAACTTAATTTAGGCAGAAGATTCTCTTCTCTTGGTACATGGTATAATACAGGACACGCCACTATGACCACCCATAAAGGTCAACCCTTTAAATACATTCACAGATAAACTGGAACCAGTACAATATACAATGAAGTTAATGGAAACCATGAGCCTTAATCCAAGGGCAGAATTAGTCCCTTGGCCGCTGCCACTGAATATCATCCTTAAATCACTTGTGATGGTCTACAGTAATAACCTTTTAGAAGT
This sequence comes from Eretmochelys imbricata, assembly GCF_965152235.1. Classification (NCBI taxonomy): domain Eukaryota; kingdom Metazoa; phylum Chordata; order Testudines; family Cheloniidae; genus Eretmochelys; species Eretmochelys imbricata. The sequence continues at coordinate 22,764,248 of NC_135589.1, read as the reverse complement.
AACAAAGGCACAGATGACAGTGTCATGGTCCACATCTAAAAGACTAAGCTAAACTGATTCTCCATTGACAATGTAGTGCTGAAAAGATTATCATAATCACTTACAGTAATTGTAGCTAAAATTAATTTTATTGGCAAATAGTTTAAGACATACCTGCATCAATTATACCACAAGTACTATTAAAAGATTTGAACACAATTCCAACAGTGACTGACACATGCCCCACATTCAGACAATATTCCTCAATCTCTTCTCTTAGCTAGTACACCTCGTGAGCACCAGAAAGACAAATCATATTCCATACACCTTCTAGTTCACCCCATATTCAATCATTTTCCCCTCAAACTTCAGTACTGTGTAACTTTACCCAGAATTCCTATAACTATAGATGCTATCTGCATGAGATATTATAATTGAAGTTTACAATGTATGTGCACAAATGACAGCATTATGTGAAGATTTTTGTGATATTCTGGTATGAATGACGTGACACAAAAAAACAAAGTTTACACTTTTTAATGGCTTTGTCATCCAGAGAAGTTTCTGAAACCACCAAACTTCTTCAAGATAAAATACTGCTCTAGTGCTCCAGCCATGTTAAAAGTTTTACTTGCCCAAATATTTCCCGAAAACCAGCATCTTTTAAAATCATAGGAATTGCTACTAATTCATGCTTTGTTGCAAATATAAATGCTATCACAGAAGAAAGTCAATTAAAAAAAGAAAAATGTAATGACTAAGTTGCAAAATTACAGCCCAATTCATGTGAGACAACGCATATGAAAGCATGATACTTAGCACTGCTCTAGAAATTTTTGATGGCAATTAAAAAATAAAAACCCTGACCTAACTAACCTTATTACAATATTTTATAAATTACAATTTGCAAGATCAAATTTATATTTGAGACAAAAAGTGATAACGTTTGCAACTTTGCTAACCAGGTTTTTACAAATTAAGATTTTTGGTTTTGTGCTTGAGTGACCACCTGCTGTCATGTACATTTTGTTGGTACATTTTTAGTTAAAATCTTTTGAAGTCTGGTACAAATAATTGATTACAGTGATAGACAAATTTTAATTATGGTATCCACTAAAATATTTGTGGTTTTTTTCCCCCCACAGGTATTATTTGAACAACCAATTCAGATCTAAAACTATATGGAGGGTACTAAGATATAACTTGCACCCTTACTGCCTAAGACTCAATAGGCAATGGTTTACACACAGACTGCATTTTAAGTTTCAATTTGTACCCCTAAACAACTGAATATTAATGGAATGAGTACATTTCTTGTCTTGACAACAATCACAAAAATCCTGTTTTGGTTAACAAGTTACACAGGCACAGTCAGAGAATCACCTCCTGCTTTGTTTTTAGAACTGGGCTGCACGTCTGAAATACCTTATTTGTCGCATCCTCTGCTCTTAACAAGGGTTTCTCAGAAGTTGCTAAGCTAGCTAAGTCTCAAATCCATTTTGCAAGGAGGAAAAAGTATTGTTTTACTGCTAGGAAGTCTATCATTATCCATTTTAAGAGTAATTTCACATTTTCAAAACAATACTGTTTAGTACAGTACCAAAGCCATATCTTCATTAAGTCCTGACAACAGTAAGAATATTTAAATCAGACACATGTAGAGTTTAACTAAGCCTTTGAGAAACACTGCAACATATACAAACAGAACAGACTCCTGCCAAATTAGTCAGCATGCTCATTCTGTCTTTTTGAAACAAGCACAATTAAAAGCTCATTAAATAACACAAGCCTCTCAGAAAGTGAGTCAGCTTCTGTTAGATACCAAAGGTCATGGGTTTCCATATTAACAATTTCACCTACAATATTTCCTGAGTTTTCTTGAACAAGAAAACAGCCAATAAGCACCAAGAAAAGTGCAATCAAAAGACAAAAAAATTGCTACCTCATTAGTGTTCCAGCGATGCCTCTCTTTTGGTAAACTTGAACATTTTGGTAGACATTCAAGCAGCTTCTTCGGTAAAAAGATTTTTACATGACTGCCATTGCTGTTCCCATGATCATCTAGAAGGAAAAAAATACATATAATGCATGTAACATGAGGGGGGAAATTATTATAATAAAATCAAATTAACAAGACCTGAAAAATCCACTCGCCTACTGAGGAGCAGGTAGTTTTCCATGGCAAGTGGCAGTAGGAAAACCAGTAAACTTTGGGAGAATTTAAGTTTTAATTTTAAAAACATTAAATATCTATCCCTTATGATCATGAAGGTAACCTTCTGAATTTCAACTGAATATAAACTGAAGCAATGCCAGCTTTCTAAGGCCTGGTATCCATTAGAATCGTGCCAATACAGTAATGTTGCTGGGGGTATCACTTTTGGCAACATTTTTATAGCAGCAAAAAACTGCTTTTGCTGGTATAGTGAGAGAAACAAGCTGCAGAGCTTGAAAGTTTGTCTCTTTCACCAACATAAGTTGATCCAATAAAATATATTATCTCAAACACCTTGTCTTTCTAATATCCTAGGACTGACGTGGCTGCAAATACACTGCATATTTGCTGGTATATATTATTTCACTCAGGGAACTTATATATAAGATATTCTGGAAAAAGCACTTTTAAACTGCATCTACACTGGGAGGATTTGCCAGTATTGCTATACCGGCAAACCTCTTCTAGTATATACCTGGCCTAAATCTGCAGACATCCCCAGTACCTCTTCAGCTACCAAAACAGTTTTGTCAAGCTGCAGCAGAGTAAAAACTCAGTCTTGTCAACTTCCACTAGCTACTGAGATCTGAGAGAAGTAGATCATCTGACCACAATCACATCAGTTTCATTCTTCAGCCACTTGGGAAAGCGCACACAGTTCCTTAGGGCAGAGCTACACTACCACTTAAGTTGATTTAACTTGCATCGTTCAGGGGTGTGAAAAAGATAACCCCTTGAGCGATGCAGGTTACAGTGATCCAAACACTCGTCCATATTGGTGCTACTTCAGCAGGAGATGTGCTCCCATCAGCAGACTGTGTCTTCACCAGACACACTATAGCAGCACAGCTGATGTAATGGTTCTAGTGTAAACTTGGCCTCAGAGTACCCAGAGGGCTGGTAGTGGGGGTAGAGTGATGGAAAGTCTTTCCCCGTGCATTAGTCAGAATGGGAAAAGGGTGAGACAAAAATTAGCCTTTCTCCAGTAACCTCAAGGGTCGGGTCTTCAAATTTATTAGCAGAGTTCAAGGCAACTCTAGTAGAAATCCCAGTACTATTAACATTTTCAACAACAGGCACAAGTTTTGTTAGTTCTATCTCACCCCACCCATTTCTCTTCTAGATGGTTCATAGAGTAAGAATAGTCAAAATACGTATAATTGTATATATTTTATGTATGTTTTTATATACTGTATGTACCTTTTAAACAAACATCAACTTCCCAACAGCCTTTGGCTCATATGTATATGGTAAATTTTTCAGACCCCACATTTATAAAATACTAAAGATTTGTGTTTCAAATATCAGTCCATTTTATTTTCATAACACAGAAGCCAAAATGATGTTAGCAGTCATTTTCAAAGTTTGTATAAGTGTTCTCAATTCTTTTTCAATTACAAACACGCACTCAACATTTTTGTTTGTTTTCAGCCTCGGAGGCCACCCCCATAAAATAGCTGAAAAGATACTCATGCTGCCCTTGTGTAAACCCCCTGCCCCACCAAGATTCACTTTCTCCAGAAGGTCCTCAAACACTAACCTGCATGTTTGTTGTAGCATTGTGACCACATGAGTGGTACTGTGAACTGGCACATGGGGTTGCAACATCACTCACCAAATTTGGGCCAACTAACTGGACCCCCCTACCAACAGAAAGTTTTATACAAACAAACACAGCTGAGAACCTATGGTACATATATAGCTACAGTAATCAATAACAAATAAAATGAGAAATACAGGATTAGAAGGATTTTAAAATCACTTTGGAAAGCAGAACCTGGGCTCAAGCTAGCAGCTGAATATCCCAAGTATTTTTAGGGCTTGATTGTGCTCTTTTGTGAAGTACAACAATATGCTTTCTGTTAGATCAACTGCTCATGCAAGCACAGCAGATTATTTTATACGATATGCAGTGATGCGTGTGACAGACATGATCTGCTCTGTAATAGTTTATGACTACTGTGTGTTGGCCAGGTTATTGGGATGTTTACTCCTTAACTATACAGGGTTAAATCAACAGGACTGTTGGGAAAACAAGCAGGAAGGGGAAAATGACTCAAGCTAGGCCATCCCCCAGTAAACAATCCAGAGTGGTCAACAGACAATGCCTGAGCTGATTCTATCTCATGACTCCAGTCAACGTGCAAAACCTGTTTTGCCACACAGGGCAGTCCTGGGAACTGAGAACAGCGAAAGAACTCAGACTGGGTAAAAAGACATTCTTTTCCAGAGGGAGATTAATTGCTGCCAGGGAACTGTTCAGGCTGACACCCAAGACCCACTAGTGTCTCTCAAATTAGATCATCACAGGATGGTAGAGCTTTAGGTAAAAGACATGCATGTGGATAGTTTTAAAATCCTTTTCTCTCTATGCTATATTCCTATTGTTAAGATCAAACAATCTTTGCCTCTGGTAGGGTTGCCAACTCTGATTGAAGCTATTCCGGGAGATTCTCTCCTCCCCCGACCCCCCCCCCCCCCCCCGTGACTATGTAATGTCATTTTCTTTAAATATCCTATTTAAATATCCTCCTGGATTGCTTTCAATAGTTGCCAGGAGTTCGATGCCAATTTCCGGAGACTCCAGGCCAATCCTGGAGGCTTGGCAACCCTACTGGTCATTATGCTTAACACTGGTCATAGACTCCCAAAGGGAAGAACTGCAGGTGTCAAACCCAGTTGGCCTTGCTGAGCAAGCACAGTCAATTCACAGTGTACTGAAGCTAGTGTACTAGGGCCAGTGCAAGAGTGGGAAAACAGAGAAATTCCAACTCTAAGAGAGGTGAAGGCACAAGGCCAGATACCTGAGAGGGTGCAGTCAGAGAGACCAAAAAAGAGAGAGGGTGCAACTAGGCCTGCAATCAGGACAAAGTGCAACTGAGAGAGCAAACTAGATCCACTGGATCTTTTGAGTTTAATTAGATCTCATGATAAACTCCACAATAAACATCTACTCTAATGAGTCATATTCACGCAATTAGCAACCATGTACATAAACTGCTGATCTCCAGGAGTAACACAGCAGCTCTTATGGCCCTTTCAGGGTAACTTATCTGAGTGCAACTCTTAGCATGAATAGGTTTCAGAGTAACAGCCGTGTTAGTCTGTATTCGCAAAAAGAAAAGGAGTACTTGTGGCACCTTAGAGACTAACCAGTTTATTTGAGCATGAGCTTTCGTGAGCTACAGCTCACTTCATCAGATACATACCGTGGAAACTGCAGCAGACTTTATATATACACAGAGAATATGAAACAATACCTCCTCCCACCCCAAAGCTCATGCTCAAATAAACTGGTTAGTCTCTAAGGTGCCACAAGTACTCCTTTTCTTTTAGCATGAATGGTGGTTTCACTTTGGGGTTTGCTCTTTTCTACAAGAAATTGGATGTTACTGGTTCATGCTGTAATGTCAAAGCCAAAACAGGAAAGAATTTTCCCAGTCTGATATTATTCCAGGATCTAGTACTTGCTATCCTATGTCTTCTGAGATCTTATTTAATGCAGTTTTCTGTACAAATTCACTTGTACCAATTTCCTTGGAAAAGGATATAGCCAAAATTATAGGAATTATTAAGAACCTACAAAATATAAAATGAGAGAATAAATTCTTTAAATACTTGAAGTTTTCCTTGGTGAATAACCAATCTCTCAAGACTGAAAAAATGTTTCTGGCGAAACTGACTTCTGTAAATAGCGATCTGAGAGGGGCAAAGTTTGGCAGGGTACTAATACAACTTGCTGCTTTGGAACTGTGCAATGACTAGGTATAAATACTTGATAGGCCTCAGATCTTAATCCTTCAAATCCACATACTTAAAAACAAAGGGTTTGTCCTCCTATTATACTTCGTGAATGGAGATCAGATGAGGCCTACCAACTATGCACCCCCCAGATTTAAATTAAAAGGAGTCTTGGTGACAGGGCACTTCCAGACGAAGGCCCTTGACTCTCCAGGCACAGTGCAGAGCTAAAGCTTATTTTCACATTTTTTTGTTTGAGGGAATATTAGAAAGGATCTAAAGTTAATTTTCCTTTACAGTAATGGGGTAAGAGAGAAAGTTAGAATCTATTTGATAAACCGGGCTCTAAAATTGCTTTTTTGAATACTGCATATGCACTGGGTGCTCTGACAAGCACACTTAAAAACCAAAATAAAGTTTAAGAACGACTAATGAGGTACACATTCAGAACTCCAAAAATGGCTAAAGCCAACCCTAAAACCACCCAGCCAGACCATTTCAAAGGGTATGTCTACACTATGAAATTAGGTCGAATTTATAGAAGTCGGTTTTTTAGAAATTGTTTTTATATATTCGAGTGTGTGTGTCCCCACAGAAAATGCTCTAAGTGCATTAAGTGCATTAACTTGGCGGAGTGCTTCCACAGTACCGAGGCAAGAGTCGACTTCCGGAGTGTTGCACTGTGGGTAGCTATCCCACAGTTCCCGCAGTCTCCGGAAATGAGATTCAAAAGTTCGCGGTTCTTTTCCTGTCTACCTGGCCAGTGCATCTGAGTTGAGAGCGCTGTCCAGAGCGGTCACAATAGAGCACTCTGGGATAACTCCCGGAGGCCAATACCATCAAATTGTGTCCACAGTATCCCAAATTCGACCCAGCAAGGCCAATTTAAGCTCTAATCCACTTGTCAGGGGTGGAGTAAGGAAATCGATTTTAAGAGCCCTTTAAGTCAAAAAAAAGGGCTTCATCGTGTGGATGGGTGCAGGTTTACATCGATTTAATGCTGCTAAATTCGACCTAAAGTCCTAGTGTAGACCAGGGGAAAGTAATCAGCAGCATGGAAGTGGCTGCCATCCTGCTTTACCACACTGACGACTTATGAAAAATCCATCTCAGGGTAGGGCCTAAAAATGGTCCAGCCATCCAAATAATAATCTGTTGCATGAGATGACAGCCAGATTTGATGACCTCCAAAACAGATTTAACCTTGTTGAATGGTAAGTTTGACCAAATGGCACTGAAGATAACAAAAAATAGTGTATTACTTTAAGTGATAAGTATATGCTTCCTCACCCTCTCCTAAGCTCAACATTCATTTGCTAAATGAGCTCACCTTTTAGTATTATCCACTCCTATTACCCTAGTATTTATTACCCTATGATCTAAAGAGAACACTTGACATCAAGTAAAGATGCCTCACAGTAGCAGAAGCTAGACAGCAGTTCTAAGCATAGCAGATGCCACATAATGGAAAAAATTCTTCATGTCTGATAGATGATGGAAATCTCACCCATTCAACTTTGACAAGAACTGTGATGAAGTTAACATGAAATTGATGGGAAAAGGCATTCTGTGCCACACGGAGTAAGCTCCTATAATAAGGTTAAAGTGGTTTGTTATCCCATAAATACAATGGAAAACTTGCCCTAGCAGATCATGTTTCTTTTCTGAACAACATGTACCTACCATGATAACAGCAAAGAAAAAAACCCCAACTTTTTCTTGCGATATCTCCCTCTAAATTCTATGGAGTATAGCCACCCCTTGAGATACTAACTGACAAACAATAATCAAAGTCACATGCACAAGTACCGAAAATAAGGCCCTGAACCTATAAATGCTTAAGCAGGTATGTAACTTTACCTACAGGAATAGTCCCATTAACTTCAATAGGACTATTCATTAACTTAAAATTAAGTATGTGCATAAGCATTTGCCATATCAGGAACAAAAACTGTATCTGTACTACAAACTTAGTGACATAAAATATTTGTCACTTCAAAACAAAAGTTCTTCAGTATTAACAATGAAAAGTTATTTAGACTTCCTACACATTAACAAAAAGTTAGTCACTTGTTTTAAAAATATATATAGGCCAAAATGGTAAAAAAATAGGAGCCTAAAGTTAGGTTTCCTAAACTCATATTTAGGTACATAAGGGTGGGATTTTCAAAAGGACCTAATGGGACTTGTGCTCCTAAATCACTTTACTTCAATCTGCAAATCCTGAGATGTATATCCCCTACTTGAAGCTTTAAGAACATAAGGATGGCCATACTGGGTCAGATCAAAGGTCCATCCAGCCCAGTACCCTGTCTACCAACAGTGGCCAATGCCAGGTGCCCCAGAGGGAATGAAGCTAACAGGTAATGGTCTAGTAATCTCTCTCCTGCCATCCATCTCCACCCTCTGACAAACAAACAGAGGCTAGGGACACCATTCCTTACCCATCCTGGCTAATAGCCATTACTGGATTTAACCTCCATGAATTTATCCAGTTCTCTTTTAAACCCTGTTATAGTCCTTGCCTTCACAACCTCCTCAGGCAAGGAGTCCCACAGGTTGACTGTGTGCTGAATGAAGAACTTCCTTTTATTTGTTTTAAACCTGCTGCCCATTGATTTCATTTGGTGGCCCCTAGTTCTTGTATTATAGGAACATGTAAATAACTTTTCCTTATTCACTTTCTCCACACCACTCACGATTTTATATACCTCTATCATATCCCCCCTTAGTCTCCTCTTTTCCAAGCTGAAAAGTCCTAGCCTCTTTAATCTCTCCTCATATGGGATCCGTTCCAAACCCCTAATCATTTTAGTTGCCCTTTTCTGAACCTTTTCTAATGCCAGTATATCTTTTTTGAGATGAGGGAACCACATTTGTACGCAGTATTCAAGATGTGGGCGTATCGTGGATTTATATAAGGGCAATAAGATATTCTCCGTCTTATTCTCGATCCCTTTTTTAATGATTCCTAAAATCCCGTTTGTTCTTTTGACTGCTGCTGCACACTGCGTAGACATCTTCAGAGAACTATCCACGATGACTCCAAGATCTTTCTCCTGATTAGTTGTAGCTAAATTAGCCACCAACATATTGTATGTATAGTTGGAGTTATTTTTTCCAGTGTGCATTACTTTACATTTATCCACATTCAATTTCACTTGCCATTTTGTTGCCCAATCACTTAGTTTTGTGAGATCTTTTTGAAGTTCTTCACAGTCTGCTTTGGTCTTAACTATCTTGAGCAGTTTAGCATCATGACTTGTGAAAGTTCAATGTATATCAGAAGGTGATACTGGTTGCAAAATCAGCACAGGCAATTTGCTTATCACTTTTGTTTGAATACGTGTGGTTTTTCAGCATAGAAGAGCATTTTAAGCGTGAAATGTCTTACTAGGAAAAAAGAAATCTATATAAAACCTGAAATTCTAACAATTAGTACATTAAACAAATGAGTACAAAACCATAGCAATTTAAGAGTATGAAATGGGAAGTAAAGAACTAAGAACTAACTGGGAAAAACACTGTTGCAGAGAAGCCCCCCCAAAAATAGAAGAGTCAGGTCTGGCAGGAAAGAACAGGAAATGCTGGGAATGAGCTGAGTGACTGGTGGATCTTGCCCACATTCTCAGGGTCTAACTGATCACCATATGAGTCAGGAAGGAATTTTCCCCCGGGTCAGATTGGCAGAGACCCTGGGGGTTTTTCACTTCCTCTGCAGCATGGGGCATGGGTCACTTGCAGGTTTAAACTAGTGTAAATGGTAAATTCTCTAACTTGAAGTCTTTAAACCATATTTGAGAACTATAGTAACTCAGCCAGAGATTAGGGTCTACCACATGAGCGAGTGGGTGAGGTTCTGTGGCCTGCAACGTGCGGGATGATAACGATGGTCCATTCTGACTTTAGTAACAGTATCTGAGAAAGAATATACATTACAATTTTAAACCTAACCAGTGTCCCTTAAGTGACTTGCCACAAGATGTCAGGTCATGTTAGTATTAGAGCTGAGTGAGTCTTCTATTTAATTTTCTTTTTTGATATAGGAATTAGACACAATGCTCCTGTCAGATAATTTCTAAGCTATTATCTTCAAAAAAAAAAATTAGTTTTCAGTTGCCTAATTAGCTCCTGGAATCATGGTTAAAGATCACCCTCCCCAAAATCTGAAATGGTACCCCTGTGGGCCAGCACAGAATTTGCCCCCATGCACGGCCCCATTGGCTTGACTGGAGGTGCTCCCCCAAATATACAAGTCAAACTATGCCTAAGAGCTTTGCCCTGTTAGTACTCTAAGAAGCGGGGGCTGGAAGGGGAGAGTTTGGGACAAGGCCTTTCAGCTACAGGCCAGGTAATTCAAAGAGTTATTTTCTAGCCCAAAGTACATTTTGAAGTACAAAAATACAATCCTGTTTCTTGCTGCAGCAACAAAATTTGGTTTAATTTCCAAAGGACAATGTCCTCTTTCTAATATTGTGTTACAACTATGCAGTTTCAAATCAGCTAATACTGTCACAGCTAGGCAGTTTAATTTGTGAAATGCATGAAAGCAGAATACATGTTACTTTGTCCATAGGAAGTTCCTCTTTCCAGATCTCTTCATAAGATGAAACACGAGATCTAATAGTTTGCCACCTCAATTAACGTAATTTACCATATTCACTAAACACCATTTCAGGTTTACAGATTTTTAAAATACTCTATAATTTACAGAAAACATCCGTAACTTGGGCTCAAAATATATTTACACCCATGGAACATAAGACTTTTGGAAAGGAAACTGCAAAGTATCTTAAGAAAGATGTGGTGAATGTGGAGCTGCTATGTTATCTAGGAATTCTGATCTGTAATAATTACCACATGTAACCTGATTAGCAAGATAGTCACTGTCTAGCTACATTGGGCTTTCTGTACAAATGTATCCATTTAGCTTAATCGGGAGCTGTTGGAAAAACAAACAGTAAGGCAACTCAATAGCTCTAAATAAGCAGTCTCCCAACAAACCTTTGGGGACAATTACAAGACAATGGCTTAGTGAAGATGCTATTTCCAGGCCCCAGCCAAAACTACACAATTGTTTTTCCACGCCTGGGAGCCTAGTAATGGACACTGAATGGGTAAAAGGTCTCTCTAGAGAGAGGGAGCTGGGGCAGTTGTCAATCTGTGGAGGAAACAGACTGATACCGACACAGAGACATGTCCTGCAATAATGTCTGAATAAGCTGGGGCCTTCCCCAAGTTTCTAGGTGGATAATAAGCGTTAGGTAAAACAGGAATATGTATAGACTGTTTATTGTTTTAAGTTCTTTTCTCTGAAATGCTTTAATATTAAACAAAATACTTTGCTTTAAGAAAGCCTTTTGGTCACTGGATGCCACTTGTTATAGCTCCTGAGGAAGAGAACTGCAGGTTCTGAAGTCAGATCTACCGACGTAACCAGTTAGTAGTAGGGTACTGCAGCCCAATGCCCAGTCTGCGAATGGGAAAATCACACTATTCCTTCCCAAAACAGGTGATTGCCTACAGGCCTGAACGGGGGTGCACTCACAGACAGCAGAAGGGATCAGAAGTCCAACTACCCCAATAACTGACAAAAAGATCTCAACAATTCATATAAAAAGCTAGATTTATTACAGTGCTTATTGACCGGTCCACTGAATACACTGTAGCTAGACAAAAATCTGTATCAAATGTATGCAGGGTAAAAAACCTTGTACTTTATTATGACAAAGTAGATTTGGAATCTGGGACAGATGATGGTATCACAAAGGGAACTGAAGCTTAAAGAGTTGTGGAGATCACCATCGTCACTCAAGTTTCCTTTCAATAATAACTAGCTGAGTCTTTACAGGCAAAGCTGCAGAAGAAACGGATTTTTATGCTTGATACACCCACTCAATTTATAGGTGCCAGATTCACCAGACTACAGCAACCTCCATTCACATATGATCAACCTCCATTCACATATGATCAATGTTATCACTCCACACAATGGTCTATTGATAAAAGGCAAAATTAACTTTTCTACCTGTAACATTTTGATTTCTTCTAGTATGTATCCACACTCAATGAATATTTCTGTTCAACCCAGGAGAATGAGCTCAGTGAAATGAACAGAAAAGGCAAGTGTGAAGTGATCAATCCCTTGTTGTCCAGTCCCACCATCTGGCAGTCAAAGGCTATGTGGCATCCAGAGCATGGGTTTCTACCCTGACCATCTTGGCTAATAGCCATTGATGGACCTATTGTCAAAAAACTTAGTTTTTGGCCTTCACAACATCCCCTGCAAAAAAGTTCCCAATGTTGACTTTGTGTTGTGTGAAGTAGTACTTCCTTTTGTTTGTTTTAAACCTGCTGCCTATGAATTTCATTGGGTGACCCTGGTTCTTGTTTTACGTGAAGGAGTAAATAACACTTCCCTATTCACTTTCTCCACTCCATTCATGATTTTATAGTCCTCTATCATGACCCCCTTTAGTCATCTCTTTTTCCAAGCTAAATAGTCCCAGTATTTTTAGTCTCTCTCTCACATGAGCAAAAGAACGGCCATACTGGATCAGACCAAAGATCCATCTACCCCAGTATCCTGCCTTCCAACAGTGAACAATGCCAGGTGCCCCAGAGGGAATAAACAGAACAGGTAACCATCAAGTGATCCATCCCCCGTTGCCCATTCCCAGCTTCTGGCAAACAGAGGTTAGGTATACCATCCCTGCCCATCCTGGCTCACACCCCTTTATGGACCTATCCTCTATGAATTTATCAAGTTTTTTTGAACTCTGTTATAGTCTTGACCTTCACAACATCCTCTGGCAAGGAGTTCCCCATGTTGACCGTGCACTGTGTGAAAAAATACTTCCTTTTGTTTGTTTTAAACCTGCTGCCTATTAATTTCATTTGGTGACCCCTAGTTCTTGTGTTATGAGGAGGACTAAATAACACTTCCTTAATTTACTTTCTCCACACCAGTCATGATTTTATAGACCTCTATCATATCTGCCTTTAGTTGCCTCTTTTTCCAGAATGAAAAGTCCCAGTCTTATTAATCTCTCCTCATAAGGCAGCCATTCCATACCCCTAATCATTTTTGTTGCCCTTTTCTGAACCTTTTCCCAAGTCCAGTATATCTTTTTTGAGATAGGGCAACCACACCTGCACACACTATTCAAGATGTGGGTGTACCGTGGATTTATATAGAGGCAATATATTTTATCTCCTTCTTAATGATTCCCAACACTCTGTTCGCTTTTTTGACTGCCGCTGCACATTGAGTGGATGTTTTCAGAGAATTATCCATAATGACTCCAAGATCTCTTTCTTGAGTGGGAACAGCTAATTTAGACCCCATCATTTTATATGTATAATTGGGATTATGTTTTCCAGTGTGCACTACTTTACATTTATCAACATTGAATTTCATCTGCCATTTTGCTGCCCAGTCACCCAGTTTTGTAAGATCCTTTTGTGGCTCTTCACAGTCTGCTTGGGACTTAACTATCTTGAGAAGTTTTGTATCATCTGCAAATTTTGCCACCTCACTGTTTACCCCTTTTTCCAGATCTTTTATGAATACGTTGAATACGACTTGTCCCAGTACAGACCCCTCGGGGACACCACTATTTACCTCTCTCCATTCTGAAAACTGACCACCTATTCCTACCCTTTGTTTCCTATCTTTTAACCAGTTACCAATCCATGAGAGGACCTTCACTCTTATCCCATGACAGCTTACTTTGCTTAAGATCAGTGGTTCTCAAACTTTTGTACTTTCACATAGCAAGCCTCTGAGTGCGACCCCTCTTATAAATTAAAAACACTTTTTTATATATTTAACACCATTATCAATGCTGAGGCAAAGCAGGGTTTGGGGTGGAGGCTGACAGCTCATGACCCCCCATGTAATAACCTCATGACATCCTGAGGGGTCCCAACCCCCAGTTTGAGAACCCCTGCTTAAACGCCTTTTGTGAGGGATCTTGTCAAAAGCTTTCTGAAAATCTAAGTACACTATATCCACTAGATCCCCCTTGTCCACATGCTTGTTGACCCCCTCAAACAATTCTAGTAGAATGGTGAGGCATGATTTCCCTTTACAAAAACCACAGAATCATAGAACTGGAAGGGACCTTGAGAAGTCATCTAGTCGAGTCCCCTGCACCCATGACAGGACTAAGTATTATCTAGACCATCCCTGAAAGGTGTTTGTCTAACCTGCTCTTAAAAGTCTCCAATGATGGAGATTCCACAACTTCCCTAGGCAACCACCCTGACAGTTGGGAAGTTTTTCCTAATGTCCAACCTAAACCTCCCTTGCTGCAATTTAAGCCCATTGCTTCTTGTCCTATCGTATCAAGAACAACAGTTTTTCTCCCTCCTCCTTGTAACAACCTTTTATGTACTTAAAAACTGTTATCGGGTCCCCCTCAGTCTTCTCTTTTCCAGACTAAACAAACCCTTTTTTTCCCCCCAATCTTCCCTCATAAGTCATGTTTTCTAGACTTTTAATTATTTTTGTTGCTCTTCTCTGGACTTTCTCCAATTTGTCCACAACTTTCCTGAAATGTGGTACCCAGAACTGGACACAGTTGAGGCCTAATGAGCGCAGAGTAGAGCAGAAGAATTACTTCTTGTGTCTTGCTTGCAACACTCCTGCTAATCATTCCAGAATTATATTCCCTTTTTTTTGGCAACAGTGTTACACTGTTGACTCATATTTAGCTTGTGGTCCGCTAGGACGCCCAGATCCCTTTCCACAGTATTCCCATTAGGCAGTCATTTCCCATTTTGTATGTGTGGAACTGATTGTTGACTTTCCCCCAACAAATTATGTTCATTTATGTGTCTGACAATTTTGTTCTTTACTATAGTTTCAACCAGTTTGCACAGTATTGACGTCAGGCTTACTGGCCTGTAATGGTCAGGATCACCGCTGGAGACTTTTTAAGAAATTGACATTACATTAGCTATCCTCGAGTCATTTGGTACAGAAGCCGATTTAAATGATAGGTTACACACTACAGTTAGTAGTTCTGCAATTTCACATTTGAGTTCCTTCGCATCTCTTGGTGAAAGCCATCCAGTCCTGGTGACTTATTACTGTTTAGTTTATCACTTTGTTCCAAAACCTCAATGACACCTCAATCTGGGACAGTTGATCAGATTTGTCACCTAAAAAGAATGGATCAGGTTTGGAATTTCCCTCACATCCTTAGCCGTGAACACTAATGCAAAGAATTAATTTCATTTCGCCGCAATGGCATTATCGTCCTTGAGTGCTCCTTTAGTATCTCAATCTTCCAGTGGCCACACAGGATGTTTAGCAGGCTTCCTGCTTCTGATATACTTAAAAAGTAATAGCAAAATGTTTTTAAAGTCTTTGGCTAGCTATTCTTCAAATTCTTTTTTGGCCTTCCTAATTATATTTTTATACGTCATTTGCCAGAGTTTATGCTCCTTTTTATTTTCCTCATTAGGATTTAACTTCCACTTTTTAAAGGATGCCTTTTTGTCTCTCATTTTATTTTGTTGTTTAGCCACAGTGGCACTTTTTTGGTTCTCTTACCGTTTTTTAATTTGGGGTATACAATTAAAAGTTGAGCCTCTATTATGGCGTGTTTAAAAAGTTTCCATGCAGCACACATGGATTTCACTTTTGGTGCTGTACCTTTTAATTTCTGTTTAACTAACCTCCTCATTTTTGCATAGTCCCCCTTTCTGAAATTAAATGCTACAGTGTTTGGCTGCTGAGGTGTTTTCCCCGCCACAGAGATGTTAAATTTAATTATATTATGGATTACCAAGAGATCCAGCTATAATCACTTCTTGGACAAGATCCTGTGCTCCATTTAGGATTAAGTCAAGAATTGCCTCTCCAGGACTAGCTGCTCCAAGAAGCAGTCATCTAAGGTGTCAAGAAACTTTATCTCTGCATCCTATCCTCAGGTAAAAAAATAGGGGGGGAAAAGCTATTTTCTGCTGGTCCCCCACCCTGTACACAAAGATATTTGGAGGAGTTGCTGTTTTCTCTGCCCTTTATTAGAGCTATCTGAAGACTTATGAAGCACCCCCTGAGATCAGCCCTTGCTGTTGGGGGCTATCCCATGCATCACTGGGTCTCAGGTTGCTGCTGCCAGCATTCAGTGTTATCATACCTAGTTTCTCAGGAGCATTGTAGCACCGGGATTCTAGTGCTGACAGCTAGCTAAAAGGTAGCACCAAGAAATGCACCTCTGTTGCACCTGAAGAAAGTAAGGTATGTAAAATACTTTTAGTCATAAAATAATATTTTAAATTGCATAACAACTTTTAATGGCAGCAACACAGAACAGTACTGTTATTAAATAGTGTCAGGCTCATGACAGATTAATATTCGTTTGAGGAAAACATAGTGAAGAGCAGTGACTAATGCTCAGGCAAATATTTTTCATTCATTTCCAATCAAATATCTTGGCGTTGCAAACTTTGTAACAAAAATTTTGTGTTGTTTTAATTTAAAACGCAAATCAAACACCAGACAATTTATTAAATATGAAATTGCTCCTGATACATTCAACACTTCTACACTTTACATCTTCAAAATACTTCACAAATGTTAACTCAAGCGAACCACCACCAGTATGAAGTCAGCATATATCACCCATTTTATAGATTAGGAAATGAGACACAAGTAAGTGATCATCAGCCCAAATTCAGAGTACATGGCACAGAGACAGTTTCCAGAGTGAGGGTTAAGCGTCACCAGACAATCTTGCCCCATACAGCATAAGCGTGCCTACTATCTTCATAGTTTTTCCAGTCAGGGATATGCTTGCTTTTTTTTTTTTTTTTTACAAGCCTCCCAGTATAGAGGCAGTTATACTGACTTTTTTGTGGCACGTTGTATAGTCCTGGCCACAGCTCAAAAACCTTTCTAAGACACAAACAGCCTCTATAGAAAACTAAGAAAATATACTAAAATAAAACAGCCTACAAGTTCTTGTTATGATTCATTAAGAACATCAGCACATTTGAATTCTATAAACAATCTTCGTTCAAAAAAATATTTGTTAGTGAGACAAAAGCCCAAGTGAAATTAATATAAAGTTCATAGAAAGTTCTGTATTAATTATACACTGTAAACCCTTTGCAATTTTATGGGCTTGTTCATGCTCCTTGCACTTCATCCTCCCGAGGGAGGCAACATGGACCATAAAACTTTAAAGCACACAATAGCAAATCACAATGAGCCTCTCTCCTACTATCCCCCCACCACACACGTCCTTTTTTACTGGTTCTTAAATTGTCTGTGATCCAGAAGGTGGATATGGAATTCTTGACAATTTAACTGCCAGAGTTTTATCAGTGCAACGTGTAATTTCAGAATACAAAAATGGGTCGATATGTGTTGCTGAACTCCTGATTTGCCTACAGTTCTATAGCATACAAACAAACAGGATAAACCTATAAAACTCACAAATATATCAGTTTTATAAACCTAATTTTCAACAAGTAATAAATAAAATTTAAAGAACATCAGTTTCTAAACTGCACCTCAGCATGAAGGCAAAAGGAGTGAAAATTTTGCAAACAGGATGTATAACGTATCAAAAAATTGAACATTGCAATAAAATTTAATCACCATATTTGTGTATTTAAATGTATGTCAAGGGCATCCAGATTTTTCAATGGGTGTCTTTAGAACAAAACTGAAATAAACAGATAAATAACATTATCTAGAAAGTCATTCCATCAGTGTAATGGTACCTAGGTATACGGGAAGGTAAATCTAACCATTGCTGTTTGAAGTAATTAGCAGTTGTTGACATATTAATGTCTTACTTAAAAATTAATATTTCACATTTCTTCACAAGAAAAATAACCCATAAAGTCTGTTAATGTTTTAATGTGTTGGGACCACTATAACATTCAGAGATTTTCAGAGGATTTCCTTCAGTATTTAAGAGCACAAATCCCATTGATGCTCAGTTGGACGTGTGGTTCTAAATCCTTCAGGATCTTACCAAGACCCCGCCTTAAAAAATAAGGTCACCTTTAAACTCAATCTTCGAGCATTTCACATTGATTTTCCAAAAACTGACTATAAAAAGAGTGAAAAACTTTACAACATGACTTCAATTTATCACAGTAAATTTATATAATTTATCCTAATTTTAATCATTTGGATTAGTTTAGACTCAAATCTCAACTTTGCAAGTTCCCTATAGATATGAAGCCCTCTTTAAACCCAAATAAATCTATCTACATTCTTCCAATGGTGAAGACCTGAGATAAATCAAAACAAAATTATTGGACACAATTCTACCACATTGATTATGTTAATATCTAACTCTATATATGGTTATTTCAGAAAACTCTGTATAATTATTGTTTCAAATTGCTAAACTTCCATGGTAACTAATTTGATCAGTAACTTGGTATCAAATAATACAATTAAAACACCACTTATCAGTGTTTTGTTTAGCTCCTTGAACCATAAGGTTATTGTTTAAATTAGAAACAGATTATGGTTCTTAAAAATAATCACAAATTATTGCATAGAAAAATTAAAAACATGTGCAGAGCTGAAAAACTGCTGTAATAACTGTCTGCCCTTACACTGCAGGGCTGGGGAACAGAAAAGAAATACACTATATATAAAATATATTGAAAAAAGGGTTTATTTGACTGCATACATATGTTGGATGTCATGTTGATGCAACAGTTTCTATGTTTAAACCACATCCATCAAAGAAATAGCCCCTTATAAAAAGCAAACTGGCCTCTAACACCAAGGTTACTTTTTCTGAGCAAACTATTTTCATATCTATTGCATATAAGCTAACCACCAAACATCAAGGTATTTCACAGTATTAGTATTTCACAAGGTAAAAAGATAATCATATAAAAAGGCATAATAAGTTCAGATATTTAAACTTGCCCTTTTTAGCAATTTTACTTATTTTTAACTTTTGCAGGTGTACTGCTAATAAATGTAATGACAATCCTGGACACCAATATATAGGCTTAAAAAGTCCACTTGCTAAATCACCCAGGAAAAGTAGGAAGCTTTCCAGGGTGCGTACCATCAGGATCTCCAGAAACTAAGCTTTTATTTTTAAACAATTAGATCTGTAGTCCTTGTGGTTGCGAAGATAATGTTCCAAACATGAACGAGTGTAACTGATCTAACGATGCCTTCTTAAGTCTGCAGACAAACTGTTCCAGTACCTCTGCTGCAGCTCCGTTTTCCTATGCTGTGGTAGAGCAAAAACTAACCAAACTTGGCCAGTTCACAGAATTTCTGTTAAGAATCTGGTGAATAATAATCAGATCAGTTTAATTAGGCTGCTTGCTTGGGAGGGTTATGAGCAGTAGCAGAGAAAAGTCAACAGCACCGTTCACTGGAGAAGGCTTTGAGAGGGTGGGTAAAAGTATGGGTAAATACCACAGCGAAGAAAACATAGTAGTAAGAGTATACATACACCCCCACCTCAGTAGCCATGAGTCTGGAAAAGGGCTAAAATAGAAGAGCCCCTCAAACTCTCATTTTCATACAAGCCTGGAGGTTCTGGAGTAGGAGGTGGTGCACTGAGTGGTTCACAGAATCATAGAATATCAGGGTTGGAAGGGACCTAAGGAGGTCATCTAGTCCAACCCCCTGCTCACAGCAGGACCAATCCCCAATTAAATCATCCCAGCCAGGGCTTTGTCAAGCCTGACCTTAAAAACTTCTAAGGTCAGGCTTGACAAAGCCCTGGCTGGGATGATTTAATTGGGGATTGGTTCAAAATTATCAGATACATACAAGCCAGATGGTGTCCCTGACCTGCTTTTGAAGGGGGGTGGCTTCTCATTTGGGTATTGTGCACAAACACGTCTGCCCCAATCCCAATTTTTCTCATCAGTCTGCGGCTAGTATGTTTAGTCTTCTAGTTACTAGGTATCTTGCAAAACCCTATGGTGGCCAGGTCAGAGCTAAAGACACCAACAGGATATGATAGAAAAGTAATAAGATACAGAAATTTTGTGACGCGAGGTGGGGGGGAAGAATGGAGAGGGAAAATGTATTGGAGAAGGTATAGTACAATGTGGGATAGGGTAAAGAGAGAAAAGATGGGAGTGAAAGGCCAGAGAAGGAAGAAAGGAAACAGACAAGACAGTTTAGGACAAGACATGTCATGACCTATTTATGTGAAAGCCAAGAAAGGTAAGAAAGTACAACAAGCTATGTAACTACTAACGATTTGCCATATATACACACACACACACCTACCCACCCCCATTGGATCAATGCCACAGATATTCTTGAAATAATTTAACAAAAACTTGGTGGCGTTCTACCAGATTTATACCTGTTCAAATACTACCTGGTGAATCTATCATTGGACCAATATTGTTAAAATTTGTTGAGCAATATATTCAAGTTTTTTTTTGTTA
Source organism: Eretmochelys imbricata (assembly GCF_965152235.1). Classification (NCBI taxonomy): domain Eukaryota; kingdom Metazoa; phylum Chordata; order Testudines; family Cheloniidae; genus Eretmochelys; species Eretmochelys imbricata. The sequence continues at coordinate 22,743,898 of NC_135589.1, read as the reverse complement.
TTCAAATTTTACTTAACAGAAATTTGACACATTTTACAATTAAATGCAGTATGCAACAAACAACCAATTTATGTTTAAATTGCAAGGGGGTGATTTCTGGGGAGGCCTGGCAGCCCAGTACTTTTCTCCCTGGTTAGTATGCTTATCCCTCAGTTAGTGGTTGCCAGGTACTGTCCAGCAGATGTAATTTTTTACAGTGGCACGCCAGTTCTGATATAGTAAAGGCTAACGGTCTTTTTCTGTTTAAAGGAATAGTCTCCTAGTTCCCTCAACTCCACATGGTTTCTCAGATTGCCTTGAAATCTGGTGTGCCTCATGAGGGTGTGATGTAAATTAGTGATCCAAAATTTAGGTCATTTGAGTAAACACGTGCAGAGATATTGCCCCTTGAAATAAAACAGCTTTTATTAAGGTTGACAGATTACCAGATATTTTTGCGCATACACTTGGAGCTCAAATCAGGGCTCAGACTGGGCCCCAAAAGGTTTCAGTTGTTCAACATTTACTCCAGCTAGTCCAATATTAGCTAGTCCAGCTAATATTCCAATATTATGTCTCTTTGGTGAAGCAGTAGTGGAAACGTTATTCATCAAATATTAAAGAACACTTTTCAAAAGTTATAATCACCTGTCTGACATCAAAAAGCATGGACTATTGTAGAATTTTCAGACAACTCAGGTAAGATAAGTATTTTGACAATGGTTGTTTTAACAGAGGTTATTTTATTACTTACACTGTGCCAGAAATGTACTTGATGCTTTAAAGACATGTATCAAGATAAGGTCTCTGCCCTAAAAGAACACAATCTTAATAGACAAAAAATTAGGCAAAAAATTTGGCAAATATTTACCATTTGTAAATAAATGTGCAACAAAGGAAAATGATTGCATAGATGTGTTTGGCATGTCTTAGGTTTGTGTTTTGTTTTTCCCAAGTAAGCTCACCCACTATACAAATGAATAATGACATTAAACTATTTTGATAATTTCAAATCAGTTCCAAAATAAACCTTTTATTTAAATTTTTTTTCCTGCTATTTTAAATCTTTCATAGTCTGGAATCCACACTGGTGGGTCACTGTGAGTTAAATGGAATTATACTGAAATGGAATGGTCTCAGAGAACAGAGATGCTGGACAGCTGCTAACCCACAAGTGAATTGTGGCAAATCCTCACACCCTGACTGGCTAAAGGGATCTAATTTGCAAGTTACTTCTCAGGTAGAAAGTACACAAATCCTTGTGCTGTCTGGCTACTGTCCTCATAAGGACAGTGCCATATACTGACAAAAATGCTACTTCTGTTTCTCAAGCCCTTGATCTGTTATCCCATTCAACCACTTCTTTCAAACATCCTGCCCTAGAGGAAGGTTAAGCCACAAATATATAATAGAGAAGTCCTGTTTACAAAGAAGTTGCACTCGTTTAACTTCAATTGGTTTAAAAGTAAATTGAGTTGAAGTAAAGTACAGCAAACATATGTGTATACAGTCGTATCAATTTAACTTTCACCTGTAAATTATGGATATAAACTGATCCACGCACAAAGTTGCACCAGTGTAACTAAATAATTTATTTAAAAATCACACCTTTAGTTAAACCATTCCCTAACTTTAAATTACTCTTGTGCCCCAATTGTCTGAAGTGTCCACCTCTTGTCTCATCTTCAGCTTGGATTTAAAACTCTGAGGCAGGGACCATCTTTTTATGATGTGTTTGCATAGGGCATACCACAACAGAATTCTGATCCATGATAGGGGCCCCAAGACACTACTGCAACACAAAATAACTATCGTCTGTTCACAAAGCATTGGAATAATTGCATCTGGAATATTATTCTGTCTTCTGGGCACTCTTTACCAATAAAATAACTCACTAGAAGGAGAGTTCAGAGAAGAAGAATAAAAACTATCAGGAAGATGGAAGGTATGACTTGTGAAGATTAAAAGAACTAAATATGTATATTTTACCTAAGTGACAATTGTAGAAGAGCCTACAAATAGCTAAAAGGTGTTAAAACCAAGGAGGAGGAGACATTGTTTTGGAAAGATATATAACTAGGAATAATGGGAACAGGATGAATTGTATAAATATACTTTAATATTCCAATAGTATGTACTTCTACTAAGCTGCTGTAGTACAAGTAATTATCCAAAAATCTCATAGCATTTACAGAAAATAAAGTCAGTCAGTCCTTACACTCTGGCAAGGAAGGGAAGCATTAACTTATTTTACAGATGAGGAAACTGAAGCGCACACAGGGTAAGAGAGCACTGGAAGATTTTTTTCAAAAATATTTGTAACCTTTTCTAAAACAATTATTTAAGAGTGTTAAGATGTTAAATAGTCTATAGTAATTGATTTTAACTATTTGGCACTTACTACCAACTTGAATAAAGAAAATGGGCTAATCAACTGCTTTTTAGGGTTCCAGACAACAGAATATGCAAAACATGCTGCCAACATCTCAGTTAAATTGGTTTCATTTGGTTTTAAAAATTCATGGAAACATTTCTATTAATCTTAGGTTTTGCAAAACCTAATTTCTACAAAAAACAAAATGTGTTTTTTCCTTTTGTCACTCAGGAAAATCTGTTCTCATAACTCCAAGTTCTATACTGTAATCACTAGTCCATAATTCCTCTGAATAAACAGAGAGAGACTCCAGATTCAGCAATCTGAATGGAGAATCCATCAGGAGAGAAAGGTGTAGTTATCCATTCAAGGACAAGAAGGTGAAAGGCATCAATTCCCCATAATAAATACAGTTTTGCTTTTGATCTTCCAATGCCACAGGTTTTCCCCAATAAACACTTAGCGTATGCATGCTGAGTTGGGAAAGGAGTGGTTTCTCAAGCAGCACTTCAGGAACAGAACTGTAGGAGTATTTGCAATGAAGAGCACCATCTCAATAGGCATCACTAAATGTTTTAAATTTAGTACTGATGCACAACAAGGAGGATGAAGGAAAGGAAAAGAAGGAGAAGAAAAAACAAAACGAGTGAGGCAGTGTTGAGAAAAAAAACAAAGAAAATAAAAGATGTTGAACAGAAGACACTCTTAATTTAAACAGTAAAACACTGAAAACAAAGGAGTGACTGAAATCACCTGTAGACACAATATTTCACAATGTATTTTGTGACATCCAGGGCAATTTCTTGCAATATCTATGAAAAACCTTACTGAATTAAGTTCAAGTAGCTTTGGAGACCATTGTATAAAAAAAATGGAAAGTTTATGTATCAAAGAATTGTATTTGACTTCCACAGGGGAGACATGACCAAGGTAAACACCGGGAAGTGTTATGAGCTTCAAAGGAACATCTGAAACAATGTGACACACAAGAATGTACTTATGGAATAAAGTGAAGAGAGGTTTCCTGGGACACCTCTAGGGGAGGAGTAAGCACAAAATGTATCCTCCCCCTCTGGTTATGCAAGTCAGCCTTTTGAAGCTTTAGCCTGAGGAGGGGATCTTTGTCTGCTGATCACCTGTTTCATGAGGAAAAGATCAAAGGCCCAAACTGCATAAACAAAAGAATGCACAGTTCATGAGGGTTCTTCTGAACAGGTGTTATAAACCTGCAACCTCAAAAACAAAAAAAGCACTACATCCATCCCAGTTGGTGGGTTTGAAGGACTGAATCCTACCAGAGCCCTTGTTGGGTTTGGATGATCTCTGGTAAGCTTACTAGCACATGTGTAGGTTCTTTTATTGTTTTAATATGTTTTCTCGAATGCTTTCACCTTAAAGCTAAATGTCCTTGCCTAGAAAGAGCTGTGTGGTAACTTTTAACTGTGGGAAATGACGCAGTTTATATAGCCTCTAAAGAGAAGGCAAAGCAGGCCTGCTTATGGAGTCTGACTCTCTGGGAAATTCACAGTGTAGACGGGGAACTGTGCAGCCTGGAAAATCCCCAAGAAGGAGGGAGAGAGATGAAGGTCTCCACCCAAGAGAGGTCAAGAATTTCAGAACTCAAAGAGATAATTTCAAAATAAAACTTTTTAACTACTATTGTTAAAATTTACATGTAGAAATAGTATAAAACCAAGGTCTGAGAAAAAACATTAATTTTTAGTGTATTTTACACATTTGAGAACACTTTGTAAATATAGTAAAGCCTCAGAGTTATGAACACCTCTAAACCAAACATTATGGTTGTTCTTTCAAAAGTTTACAACTGAACATTGACTTAATACAGCTTTGAAACTTTATTATGCAGAAGAAAAATGCTGCTTTCCTTTTTTTTTTTTTTTTTAGTAATTTACATTTAACAGAGTACTGTATTTGATTTTTTTTTGGGGTGGTGGGGTGTCTCTGCTGCTGCCCGACAGTGAACTTCTGGTTCCAAATGAAGTGGTGGGGTTGACTAGTCAGTTCGTAATTCTGGCTTTCATAACCGTGAGGTTCTACTGTAATCTGTTTTTCTGGTATAATCAACAGATCTGTTTTCCCTATTGTTTGGGTGGTCTTTCATATAGCGGGGGGGAGGGGGGACAACATAAAAAAAAGATTACTGTAAAACCACAAACATTGGCTGGAGAACTCAAGGGCAGATGAAGAACCTGAAACTACTTTTAACTCCTTTTTTAAACAGACGAAATTTTAAGTTCATGTTATCCCTTAAAGCAAAAACTGATTAAACCTGCTCTATTCATAGTATCTCAGAAATCTAACTACAATATAAAATCATTCAACAAGAGCTATGAAGTGACTGGGAAGCACATACATTAAGTTAACGCTTCTCTAACACCTAGCAGGTCAAAAGGAAAATAGGAAAGCTTCAGTTATAAGAAGAACCTAGCAGGGTTTTTTTTTTAAATGCAATTCTCACTTACGAGACTAAGGCTGTGTCTATACTAGCATTTTTGTTAGAATAACTTATGTTGCTTAGGGGTGTGAAAAAACACACACCCCGAGTGACATAAGTTACACAGACAGAAGCACCTGTGTGGACAGCGCTTTGTCATCGGGAGGCATTCTCCCGCTGACGTAGCCACCGCCGCTCGTTGGGGTGTGGTTTAATTATGTCAACTGGAGCGCTCTCTTCCATCAGCATAAAGTGGCTACATGAGCAATCTTACAGTGGCGCAGCTGCACGGGACAGCTGTAAGCTCTAGTGTAGACATGGCCTAACTTTAATATTGTATGGGGACTGTTCCTCTCACCCCATACTGAAATGCTAATTGTCTTCCATATTTTGGAAACAGTGGAGTGACTTCACTTCCTGGATTGTAAATCACATGGTTAATAAGCCTCTGAAAGGGAAGGATACAGAAGGGAGAAGAAAAGAAGTTCAGTTTCTAAATTAGAATTTTATCTGAATTTCAAATTAAGTATTAAACTGTAAACTAAAATTCAGATAAAACTGAGGTAAAAGCGAACTCTACTTCAGAGCATCACAGTCTAATTTTAAGTAAAGATGGCAATCTTGTGAATTAAGTGAAAATACACACGAAAGCCCATCAAAGTCAGCAGCCTAGCATTCATGAACAATTATACAATAAACTAGGTTTGTGTAAGAGGTAAAACATTGTGTCATACTTTCAAGGACAGGAGTGAACTAAGCATTTTGTAACCTAACATTACAGTGAATAACATTTTATTTTGTTTTCACAATTTACAAAAAGCATCCACCACAGTCTTTAAACACAGAATAATACTCTGAAATTTTAACTAACCTATTGACCAGTATTAACACTGGAAGACTGACTAGTTACCACACTGGTTGCCATCCTCCCAATCCACCTGTGTGAGAGTCAAGAGACAAGCCTTACACCAAGCTCTGAGAGACCAGTTACAGTGGACTAGCAGCAAAACCAAGTTCCACAGCACAGCACCTTGCACCGACGACACCCTGGCCTCCAGCCCACAATCATTAAATGAATTGTGGTAATCAACAGATCTTTCGGAAGAACAGATATTTATAATATTTTCATGACAACTGATTCAAAACCAGTTCTGTCCAGCAACCACAGTAATTGCTATCCATGATCCAATCTCACCACCACCAGGGCAGTCAGACTCATGTGTTCATCACCTCAAAGGGATTAACAAAGATTAAAAATAGGTATTTGAAATATATTTTTAATAATGTAATCACAATATGATCTTATATCCTGCAAAATTAACTTGGCCAGAAAACTAATGTTCAACATATTGAAAATAAACATATTCCAAAATATACTAGAACAATGAAAGATCAAGTGATGTTCTCCCCTTCGTTGTAAGTATCCAACTAGAATTCTGTATTTTTCTACACAAACGTTCAGTTACTGTAGAAAACTATTTGGCAGTAAATTACTTCAAAACTGTAAGACACTCACCTAAAAAAAAAATTCCTTTACCACAATCATCTGTATCCACCTGTTAAAGACATTGCTGATTCTGATTGCCCCTATTTTTTTTCCGCTTTGATATAAATATTAGGTTGCATAGTAAATATTTCAAAAGCCTTTGACTGCTGCAGACATTCTCCTAAACATTCATTTAGCTGGCAGTAAGGGAAGCAACAGTATTCTAACAGTTACCTTGTCTAGCATAACAGCTCCATCACTATCATATTTACTGAGCCTGTCTGAATTAACAGCTATAAAATCAATAATCACCACCTTGATAATATAACTGAACTGGGACAAGGAGTAAGAATACTAGTTTAACAACAGGCCAGATAATTTTAACACATAGTCACTGTTCTACTGCATTTTGGATATGCCAATTTCCTCAACTATTCAGAAGAATAAACCAAATACAAAGAAACATAACTGTTTTGCTGTCAGTTCTCTGTTATTGTTTTTTTAAAAGTGAATTCAGTGCTTGTTGAAGATGCCATGTTAACGTTCTGGAGACTCAAGTCCTCTATTTAACAACAGGAGAGATACAGCACAGGGAGCAGTTGTAATATGTTATTTATTATTTGTATTACCAAAGCACCTAGTGAAATCTGATCACACCCTGCCAGTGTACTTCAATCCTGCCCCAGAAACAATACATGTATGAGTGAGAGGACTCTTCACTATCCAAGCCAAGGCAATCAGTGTCCTCTCTTTTACTAAGAAGCGCATCCACGGTAATAGGTTTTGGAGATGTGGACAATCGTCCACTTCCAAAAGGCTATCAGATGATAACATTCTTTCACTACTAACCTGAGCTAATTGCACATCAGTGTCATTCTTACTAAAAGTCTCAAGGGAAAACTGAATGAGAAGAGGTCTGTAGAATGAATTGCCCTCTGATCTTCACAGGAGGGTCCCTTTCAAGTTAGCATGGTGTGGAGAAGCTTGTAATACTGATGCTGTACTAGTGCTGTGGTACAGAAATGGATTTCAGTCAGCAGGGCTGTCAACAGAGCTCATTTCAGACACAAGTAATTCAATATATATAATTAAAAATCATTTTAAAGGTTAAAGAAGGGAATAAGACTTGGGTTCTATACTCAGGCTACCAGCACCACTGTTCTAATACTTGTCTTCATACAACTGTGTTTTTAAATGGCTGACATTTAAACCTTTGAAAGGCAGAGTTTAAATTTCAGGCATTTAAAAAATGAACATTTCATACCTGCATGACATGCATCTGAAGAAGTGGGTATTCACCCACGAAAGCTTATGCTCCAATGTCTGTTAGTCTATAAGGTGCCACAGGACTCTTTGCCGCTTTTACAGATCCAGATTAACTCGGCTACCCCTCTGATACTTGATTTCATATGTTGACTCCTTAAATATGTAGTACAGAAGTAGGTCAACTCACTGAACTACAAATGTACAGTTGCTGTTAGAAGTACACAAAGAAATTGTTGACTAGCTGAGAATCATCTGGGTTTCTGCAATGGACTTCTCAGTCCAACTTAAATTAGATTACTCAGATATAGGAGTTAATTAGATATACTCAGATATAAAAGAGTTAACCAACATAATGTAGACGAAAGTAAGGCATTCATTTTCAACATCAAAATCGAAAAGGTCAAATATGGGACATGAAAGAGGGTATTTACAATAGCTCTTACGCAGTAGTAAGTTACAAGAATGAGTGACCTTGTGGGTCAGTCATCTCAACAGAAGAGATTTTAACAGCCTATAAGAAATTAAAGAAAATACCCGTATTAAACTTAACAAAAAGTCACACTAGACAGACAAGATGAAAACCCAATTCATTCCAGCAGCTTTAAGGTTAATGACTATTAACCGATATGAAATCACTAAACCTATTACCTACTCTCAATACTAAAACCAGGGTATGTGGGGAAAATGTTACTACACACCCACACAAAATCTTGAAGGGAAAGGGACAAATTAATTGAAGGTTACTAAACAGAAAATTCTAATATTAAAGTCAAGATATAAAGTCTGATTTTCCTCTCATTTACACCAGTTTTATATTGTTTAGATTTTATTATTTCAGTGGACTTAATCATCTACACCAATGTAAGTGAGAAAAAAATAAAGTCCAGTCTATTCTAGACCACAACACACCTGACAGAAGTAATGAATTCAGGAGAATCAAAAAGGATTAATGAAAGATTAAGCTGACAACATACTCCTATTCATTTTACGTATTATGTAATTTAATATTTATGTTGCAGTAGTGTATTGAGGCTCCATTGTGCCAGGTACTGCACACACAAATAGCAAAAAGATAGCAATCCAAGCTACAGTAGCATACAAGGAAAAAATATTCCAGAAGACACACATTAAGTTAGCTAAAATTTACTGAAAGAGATAAAGACAACTTTCCCCAGGGAAAAGGGAGCACTGAGGAGTCAGTAGTGATGAAGTAAAGAGTATTTACCACTGTCTCCTCAAGGTAGGCTTGAACACAAAGCATATACTTTGTCCATAGCCTTAAATTAGCAGGGTTTATGAAATTATTTTAATATTTATTATCAGGTATTAAGTTAAAGTTAGATACAGTAAATGTAATGTTTTATATTACACTTTGGAAGAAAGCTGTAACCTGTTATTTCCTGTAATGGTAAATCAACTAACTATTTTTCTCTTCCTTCCCTTCCAAAATGGAGGCCCCTACATGGATTACCATTCATTGTTCTATCACAGAAGAACAGTTGTATATCTGTACAGCTCCTAGCACAATCAGCCCTAACCTTCTTGATGCCTTTGGCTCCTACAATATTAAATAATAAATTATACCGCATGCTGCTTTAGCACCACAATTTGTTTTCCTTTTCTGGGCACTGTGGATCAGTTACATTACAAGTTGGTGTCAAATATGTTGTGAAACTATGATTTTGACAAACCTATACAATGAAAAAAAAAACCAGGAAAATACTGCTCACATGAATTTACTTTGAGCTGTATCTTTAAGGCTTTTTTATGTAAGGGGTTCACATTTTACACCTAACATAACAATGGCCATACTGGGTCAGACCAAGGGTCCATCTAGCCCAGTATCCTGTCTTCCGACAGTGGCCAATGCCAGGTGCTTCAGATGGAATGAACAGAACAGGTAAACATCAAATGATCCATCCCCTATTGCCTGAAGCTAGGAATGGGCAAACAGAAGCTAGGGACACCATCCCTGCCCATCCTGACTGATAGCCATTGATGGGCCTATCCACCATGAATTTATCTAGAAACACAGCATCAACTTCACAAAGCCTGTTCACAGCTTGACCCCAACTTCCAACTTGTATAGTAATTTAAAATGTTGAGAAATACACCAGAAAATCACTTTTGATTTAGAACTCAAATCCTGGCAATCACATATGCATATGTAAATCACAGTAGTGGGAAGCGTATTCCACCATTCAAAAGTAATAAATGGTTATTTTTCCAAAATGTAAAAGCAGCATGTTAAACTCATGAATTTTTCCAATAAACATTTTTAAAAGATCTTATTAAGTTAAAATGCAAATACACCACTTTTATCTGTAAATCTAAAGTGTTTCAAAAAAGGTTATCTAGCATTTCTACTACAAATATCTTAGACAGTACATCACTACCCCCTTGTGGATATGCAATAAAAAAAATCCTTATCTTGGATCTTCTGTTTTTCAGCAATGTATTATACAGAACAACTTTGAGCTAAAGAGTTGTACGCTTTAACTCTTTCCTTCGTATGTAAAATATACAGGGTGTTTTTTCTAAAGTAATTTCAAAAAGCAACTTTAAGTATGAAATTAACTACCATTTTATGTTATCCACATAACTTTCAATCTCTTCTGGAGTATTCAATAGCAAAATTAAGTTGTCTTTGCCTAAATCTACAACCTAAAAAAGGCAAAAAATATAGAAATACTGTATTATTGAACCCTTTTTTATTTTCTCTCAATATATGATTTCTTATTTCCATCATCACCTGAAAACTATTTCAGGGGGTATAACTGTCATGTCTCTCCCTATGCCCAATATATTTCCTCTCCTACTCTATGGATTCACACTCTTTGCCCACTTCTTTTCATCACCCCCTATTGGCTTGCTCTAATAATAAAACAACAGAAGCTCTAAACCTGACAGGACAGACAATCCTTCCAAAGGGCTGGAACTCTGACAGCACACCTTTTCATTAGTGCCTTTCACAAAATAGTTGAATTGTTCCAATACCTAAAAAATTAAATTATCTATTTGGCATCCTCAAAAAACATGTTATTTATCTTTCCTAATTAACCAAAAGAGTGACATATATATTTGATTTTTATGTATTGACTTTACCATCGTTTAAACAGTGCTGGGGAAAAGTGTGTAGCCTACTCCTCAGGGTGTGTAGTCAGCATGCTCTCCTCTCACCCCGGGGCTTTACTCAGTAAAGGGCTTTGCATGCAACTCATTATGCGAGTTATTGGAGGAGAATGTGCATTTTTGCTTAGTTGCTGGTGCTGGAAAGGAGAGTGCACATGCCAATCTCCTGCTATGGAGTGAGCTGTACTAAGAACACATTAAAAGTTTAGAAACTCATGTGCATATATATACATAAGTAATAACATATAGAGAGTAATAACTGTATATTCAGTACAGAAAACATATTCACCCTCTCGGCACTCATATACTCAATTTTAGTTGCAGTACTTATGGGGACAAGAGGGGCTGCAAGTGGTGGTGGCCCTTCCCCCTAGGGGTGGAGTACAATGTGTGTGTGGAGAATGTGCATGCTCTTGCCTAAGGGGAGATGCACCACTTTTCACATGGGAGGGTCCTCCTACAATTGCTCTTTCCATTCCACTGGGTAATCTTCATCATCCAGTGAGAAAAGAGTATGATCTGCTGACTCCTCCCCATGGGCTATGCCACCTAGGGACAGCATCTGCCTTCTACATCCCATGAGTAGCACACACCCGGCCCCTTGCCATGAGGTGGGCACAATTATTGCTATGCATATTATGATCCTCCCAGATGTCCCAACTGGGATCAGGGCCACATTATGAGAAGCAAAGCACAGACAGACAGTTGTCCCTGCTCTGAAGAACTTGTAACTCATGACAGGAGTATACATGTCTTGATCCATCCCCATATGGTGATCAGCTTTTTTGTCAAAGTGGGTGCACATGCCATGACCATTTCTTTACATGGGCAAATTGTAATTGGCCTGCCCTCCACATTGTGGAGAACTGACCACATTATACTTGGCCATCTCCTTGAGGGCCAAAATGCTACACCTTGCCTATAGAGGAGTGCAGTGGGTGTGCACCTACAATGTCAATTGGTGGGATTGGAAGGAAGGTTCCAAATGCCATACTGTAGCATTCCCATCAGCGGATACTACCAACCACAAGCATGCTCAGATTATTCAGTATTTATATTCGAGTAGCAGCTTAATTAGGGCCCCACTGTGACCGGCACTGAAAAGAGAAAAAAAACAGTTCCCACCCCAAGGAGCATAATAAAAGGTAAAACAACACAAGATGCAACACACAAGTTGGCAAGGAGCAAGGAAAAGATGAAGAGAAAAACTGTAACAACAAAACACATTAATATAAGCCAGTTATGTGCATGAATAGGTAGACGTGAATTGGTTAATTTTAATAAATAGTTAAAACATAAATAAGTTGCTCCCCCAAACAGGAGGGTGTGCATATGCATAACCTGCCCTTTGCCACAGGCGCGTGCACACAAACGCATGCCCTCTATTTGCCCCAAATGGAAGGCACATGTGTGCCCAGCCCTTCCCACGTACAGGGGTATGTACACGTGCACATTCTCTTTCACACCCGACACAGGAGCTGTCTGCCCTATCCTCCCCTTCCTACATGGGCCTCATATATATTGCCCATCATCTTCTCACAAGGGGGTGGGAGCAAATGTTGCCCCGCACTCCCCCGACTGTGGGGCTCAGGATGCCCAGCTCTTCCCCCATGGTGGTGGAGCCTGCATCCCACGCCTTTTCACATGGTGAAGTGAGGAAGTTCATTTTGTATGGCCATCCCTTCCCTCATAATGAAGTGGTACACATGCCCTGACCAGGGTTGGTGGACACATGCTTTCCCTATCCTCTTCTCTGAGAAGAGATACTTGGGAATGTACATTATTATTGTTTATTAGACAAAGGTTTCCCCCATGGTAGGGGAAGGGGGGGGTGAGGATGCAGCTGGGTATCCGCAGCCCACCCTCATCTGCATAGTGAGGAGGTGGAGGATTGAGGACCCACGGCCTGCCCTTGCCCTTCCCCCCCATGGCGGAAGGGAAGGGGTGCTTGCAGCCTGCCCTCCCCCCCATGGTGGTCCCCTATGGATCACCCTCCCCCCCATGGATGCCCCCCACCCCCATGGCACGGGAGGGGAGGGGAGTGGGGGGACGGGGAGCCCCTGGACAGCTCCCACCACCTCACAAGAGGGGGTAAGTGGGGGACAGGGTGCCTGTGGCCGCCCCCCCCCCCCCAATGGCGCAGGAGAATGGGAGAGGAGGAGAGTGGGGGACAGGGTGCCCATGGCCAGCCCTCCCATGGGGAGGAGTGGGGGAGGGGAGAAGTGGGGTATGAGGAGCCCATGGCTGGCCCCCCCCCATGGTACGGGGGGGAGGGAAGAAGTAGGGGACAGGGTGCCTGTGGCCGGCCCCCCTACAGGGCACGGGGGGGGGGAGGTAGAGAAGAGGGGACGGGGAGCCCTGGCTGAGCCCCCCCCCACGGTGCGGCGGGAGGGGAGAAGCGGGGGACGGGGTGCCCGTGGCCGGGCCCCCCCCCACGGTGCGGGAAGGGGGGGGAGAAGCGGGGGACGGGGTTCCCGTGGCCGGGCCCCCCCACCGTGCGGGGGGGGGAGAAGCGGGGGACGGGGTGCCGTGGCCGGGCCCCCCAACGGGGAGGAGTGGGGGGGTGCCCTGCCCCCCCCCGGCGCAGGGGAGGTCCGAGGGCCGGACGGGTCCCGTGGTGGGAAGGTGGGGGATGGGTGCTCCCGGCCCAATGGCGGAGGCGGGGGAGGTGGTGCCCTTCCCTCACCAGCGGCCCGAGAGGGGGGTGTCCCCGCGGCTCGCTCCCCGCACGGGGGACGCCGGTACCCTGCCCCGCCCCGCGGGGGCGCCCGTCGCGGCCGGGCTGGGCCGCGCCCCCCTCCGCCCGGCACAGCGAAACTTTCTGGCGCGGGGCTGCGCGGCCCGGCCCGCGGCGTTGGGCGCCTGCCCCGCGGATGCGCCCCGCTCCCCGGCCGGGCTGAGGGGCCGGGCCCGGCCCCGCCGCGCTCTCACCTTCCGGCTTGTTTTCGGCAGCCATTTCCCCTCCGCGCGCCACATCCTCCTCCGCCTCCTCGCGACCGGGATCCAGGCGCGCGCCGCCGCCGCCTCCTCCCGCTGCCGCCGCCGCCGGGCCGGCCACACCGCGCGCACCGCACACACCCCGGGCCGCCCATTGGGGGAGCCGCCGAACTGACACTTCCTGCGGCCAATCACTGACAACACGGGGCGGGCATGTCGCGAGAAGGGAGCCTACTGACAGCTCGCATAACCAATCAGTGAGGAGAAACACTGCACTGACACATTCTACAGCCACTCACCAGTCATAGGGAGGATCTGAAAGCGAAAGAAGGTCATTAGCTGACAGTTCCCATAACCAATCAGACAGTGGAATCGTTTCACTGACAACTCTATCAGCCAATCACCGGGAAAAGGAAGCGGGCATTGATGGTGGACACAAAACCCTGACAGCTCTGCCAACGAACAGGAAACGAGTCGCGCTAAACGGACAGACTCCGTAGCCAATCAATGAGTCGAGAAGGGCGAGCCAGGTGACCGCTGATCACTCGGCCTTCTGCTCCGTCTATTGGCTGTGACCGGCAAACGCCTCCTTCTCCTCACGTAACCCTAAACAAAGGCCCTGATTGGCGCGGCCGGGCGGGCAGCGTCCAATGGGCGCCGCTTATTCTGGCTGTGGCGCGCTGATTGGGGGGGCCCAGACGTCCTTCTGCCCGCGGCCCGGCCCTGGCTTTGGGCTTTCGCAGGCCGGGCCCAGGCGGGCGGTTCGCCGCTCGCCCCCTGCGGAGCCGGGCCGGGCTCGCCGCGGGCTCCTCAGGCTCGCTTGGGCCGCGCTGGCCGCAGGCGTCAGAGGGGAGCTCAGCTGGCGGAACGGGCGGGGGAGGGGAACAAAATGGCGGCGGTTGCTGGGCGCGAGGCCCCTGGCAACGCGGGTCTCTGAAAACGTCCGTTCCGCGCGCAGCCCCGCAGGCCCGGCCCCCGCTCCCCGGCAGTTCGCAGGCTGGGGGCCAGGACGCCGGGGCGGGCTGTGAGTCCGCTTGGCGACGCCAGCGTTGGCCTGAGGCTGGCTGGGCCCAGGGTCAAAGCCTGGGCCCAGCAGCCTCAGCCCCGGTTGGTGGGGCTCAGGCCTGGGGCGGTGGGGCTTGGGCTTTGGCCCCCCTGCCCAGGGCGCGGGGCTCGGGCGAGCTCAGCCTTTGGTCCCCCCTCCTGGGGTCCTGTCCTGATCTTTGTTAAAAGGGGCTTATGGTGCAGTGAAGTTTGAGACCCCGGCTCTAGACCGTGCTTGTCAGGCGTTTGTCTAACCTGCTCTCCAACAATGATGGAGATTCCCTAGCCTCCCTAGGCAGTTTGTTCCAGGGCTTAACCACCCTGACAGGAAGCTTTTCTTACTGTCCAACCTAAACCTTCCTTGCTGCAATTTGAGCCCATTGCTTCTTAGCTTATCCTCAAAGGTTAGGGAGAATAATTTATCCTCTTTTCTCCTTATTACAACCTTTTATGTACTTGAAAACTGTTATCATGTGCTTTCTCAATCTTCTGTTCTCCAGACTAAACAAACCCAGTTTTTTCATAGGTCATGTTTTCTAGACTGGTTTCAGAGTAACAGCCGTGTTACTCTGTATTCGCAAAAAGAAAAGGAGTACTTGTGGCACCTTAGAGACTAACCAATTTATTTGAGCATGAGCTTTCGTGAGCTACAGCTCACGATGAAGTGAGCTGTAGCTCACGAAAGCTCATGCTCAAATAAATTGGTTAGTCTCTAAGGTGCCACAAGTACTCCTTTTCTGTTTTCTAGACTGTTAATTATCTTTGTTTCTTTTCTCTGGACTTTCTCTAATTTGTCCATATCTTTCCTGAAATGTGACACCCTGAACTGGACATAATACTCCAGTTGAGGCCTAATCAGAGTAGAGCAGAAGAACTACTTCTCATGTCTTGCTTACAACACTCCTGCTAATACATCCCAGAATGACATTTGCTTTTTTTGCAACAATACCATAATGCCACTATATAAATCCAGAAGTATAACTGGGTTTAAAAAAAAAAAAACTAGATAAGTTCATGGAGGATAGGTCTATCAATGACCATTAACAAAGATAGTCAGGGATGGAATCCCATTGTCAAGGCCACCCTAAACCTATATTAGAAGACAGGAGTGGAACACAAGCATGGATCACTCCATAGTTGCTTTCTTCTATATGGTCTCCGTGAAGCTCTGGTATCAGCAACTGTCGGAAACAGGATACTGAGCAAGATACACTATTGTCTGATCCACGACAGCAGCCTTTTATGTTCTTACGTTAATCATGTACTGTTTTTTCCACAGGACCCTGCCTCAGTCAGTGCAGAGGGTGAACAGTGCTCTCTGAATGGAAGTTGCTCAGTATTCATTTTCATACTAGCATTCGGTGTGTGGCCCCTCCCTAATTTACTACAATTAAACCCTGCATCGCGTATAGGATTATTAATTTCCTCGTGGGCTTTTCTCATCATGGACGCTCATCAGCATTGTAGCTTAGTGCTTCACACATAAATTACTTTATCTTTGCTAAATGTCTCTGAGGTAATTTGTTATCTCTGCTTTACAGATGGAGAATTGATGCACATCCCTTTTATGGCCCAACCTGTAAGGGGTGTGCTGTAATTTTGGGTGCTGAATTTGAGAAATCTAGGACTTTTTTTTTTTTAGTATTTGGCATTTTTGTAGCTCTGTACATATTCAAAACACAACTTCCATTGATTTCAGCTGCAGTTCTGAGTATTGAGCAATTCAGTTAACCCTCAAGTTGGGCATCCAGAAAATGCGGAACACACCATTAGCAGTCACTTGTGACAAGTTTGGTTTAAGTGACTTGCCCAGTATCACATAGGAAATCTGTGGGAGAGGCAGGGATAGAATCCAGTTCTGCAGCATGGCATTTAATTGCCTTAACCATGAGAGCATTCTTTCTCTTCCTGCAGTCTCCCTGCGTCCTTCGCTTCACATATTTTAACTTCTACAACAAATGAAGCCAGGGTCTTACAGATAATAGCCTTTCATTCACGATACAATCTCATTTTGTACTCTTGAGTACCATTCATCCTATGCACTGAACAAGGAGCGGGTCTTGTGGGCAACAAACAATTTGATCATGTAATTAAAGTCTGCATCACAATACTTAGGGGCCAAAGTAAGGTGGCATAGGCAACCTTAATTCTAGCATTTCCTAGCTTTTGAGTGCTTGACTTTGCAAAATTAGTTGTTGTGTAATTTTATGTAATTTCCTAAATTTTAAAAAAGCAAATTAAAAAAAATCCATTAAGTGGAATGATATTGACCCTCCACATGCATCAGTAAGATGATTGGGACCTTTAGATGCACAGCACAGACCTCTGTCTATCACTTGAGCTAATGAAATACTTGGTTGTAGTAATAGATTGTTCTCCTTTATGCGGATAAGCCACTAGATAGGAAGAACTATTTTGCCAGTGGGTTTCACAGCTATTTACTAGATAACAGAGAAATGTACAGACTCAGGAATCAGGCTTGGAAGGATTAGATCTTTATCTGTAAATGTTGGTAAACATTATTGTGATGCTGGCAGATCAGGTGCCAGTTCATACCGAAGCTGCCTGCCTCACGGAACGCTTACAAATGTATAGCTGGAAACCCGTCTGACTTACCTGTGGGTTGGTATAGTTAAAATAGATATTAGTGTTATAAGAATGTGTTTAGACATTATGGAATGCTCATAGGATGCTGTAGTGTATTAATCCTACTTATAATATCTGTATCCCATTATATGAAGTTACATTGAGTGTTTGCATTGTAAAGTTCTGTAACTGAGTAACTCACCAAACAGGAAAAGCAGCATTAATTAAGGTAATGTGCTCCTCCTGTATACAAGATGGCCCATTGAAGGCAAATGAGGCATTGTGGCATCAAAGGACAGGAAGCTTGTTGTGATGGCTTCCTCACTCCTTCCAGGAAGGGGAAGCCTACCCATGAACTCATTCCATCACCCAGTGGCCCTGGAACATTTTTTAATAGTAGGGGTGCTGAAAACCAGCCCTCTTACCCCGTCCACATCCTCTCCCACCCCTCCCGAGATGGGGCTGGGAGCAGGGCCGTGTCTCCGGGAGTGGAGGACCCGGACACAGGTAAGGAGGCTGAGGCTGGGGCTACAGCAGGGGGTGGGTCCTGGAGCGGAGCCTTGGGTGGGGCCAACAGCTGGGACCCCACATGCAGGGCTGGGAGCAGAGCCCCATGTAAAACCTGGGGGTGCTGTAGCACCCCCTGCACCTCTACTTCCCATGCCTATGCCATCACCGATCAGCTTGGATGGGTGCGGGGGAGAATAAAAATCCCTTAGAAGAAGAATCTACGTCTCTCTATGCTGTCTGGACTCTGAGGGACACAGATTCCTAAACGTAAGCAGGAGATCCCCATGCTGCTTGGCATGAGTCATCCCTAAAGGACATATAGAACTGCTTATTATAGAAGCTTATATTACCCTTTTAAATTTAAGATTGAAACTCGTGTGTGTGTGTATCTGTTTCCTGTTTTAACCTTGTAAATAACTTATTTCTTAGTTACTAAATCTTTAGTTAATTTATTACAGGATTAGTTACAGGTGGTGTATCTGTTTTGAGATCTGAGTATAAATGACCTGGGGTAAGTGACTGGTCCTTTGGGATTGGGAGTAACCTAAATATTGATGTGATTTTTGGTGTAAGTGACCATCTATCATATAGTCCAGCTTGCCTGGGGGCAAGATATATTGGAATGCCCAAGGGGACTGTCTGTGACTTAATGTAAGACCATTATAGTGCTTTAGGAATCTTGTTACTGTGTTAGTGAAATCTAATTATAGAACCTAGAACCAGTTTGGGGTTTCTGCCATGCTTTTTGATAGTCTGCCCTGATGTTGGAAGCCATGGTTGTGAGCCCCTCCAGACAGTGTGACAATCAGTTCCACCACACACACACAAACTAATGAAAAAAATATTTCCATCAATAATAATCATCAAAATTTACAGACAGGCAAAGTAAGAAAAATGCTGTTTCAGAACTTTAGTGTTTGATTTAAGGATACTTACTTTGTATATTTTGACATGTGATATTGGCAATTTGTGCTTTAACAGTTATATAGCTTTATCTTTTTGAATCTCCTTGTCTACTGTTATTAAATACATATTGAATGACACCTCCCACTGACTGACCCACCCATAATTTTGTGCAACTGTGAAAATTTAAACAAGTAAAAATAGAATAAAAGCTTAAAAACAAACATAGATATCTGTCAAATTATAAAACAATAAAAATCAAATTCTGCCAAGCTTAAACGTACCCTTTTAACATAGTTCCTGGGTCAGATATTATTTTGGTGCAATACTATTTACCAAGAATATATGCAAAGGCCTGTTCCCCTGAACACAGTAGGAATCAAACAGGAGTCAGTAACTTTGCTCATAGTTCCAAGCCTCTTTTCAGTCAGCATTCTGCCTCAAAATATTGTAAGAAAGCCTCTTGGTGTTCTCTCAGGGACATGTTTCTAGTGCTTCTCTTGTTGTCCACTTCTGCTGATCCCCATCTCCACCAAAAAATATCCAGCACTCCAGCAGATAGCTCAGCATCTGAGGGTATGTCTACACTGGCAGAGTTACAGTGCCGGCAGTTAGAGCACCGCTCAGAGAGCAATGAAGGGAAACCACTGTTGTGTGTTCACACTGTCAGCTGCCTGTGCAATAGCATGTTTACGCTTGCAGCACTTGCAGTGGTATTCAGAGCAGTGCACTATGGGCAACTATCGCACAGAGCATCTCTTCCTCTTCTGCCACTGAGAGTTGTGGGAAGGCGGAGGGCGTCGCAGAGCATCCTGGGTCCTGTCCCAAAGCCCTGTGATGCATTGCTTCACATCCCAGCAATCACTGTGCTTCCATCCGCATTTGGCGCCATCTTTCAAGTACTGCGTGCTCTGCCTCTTTGGTCTGCAGGAATGGATTTTGCACTGTTGATCAGTATGCCGCTCACTCTCACTAACATGTCATGAGTGACAGTGGAGTTATTCCTTAAACTACAAAGGCAAGAGGAGTGCGACATTGATCTCGCCACGCATAGTAGCTATGACACACGAGATTGCTTGTGGCATTCATGGAGGTGCTGACCACAGTGGAACTCCACTTTTGGGCTCGGGAAACAAGCACTGAATGGTGGGATCACATCGTCATGCATGTCTGGGATGACAAGCAGTGGCTGCAGAACATTTGGATGAGGAAAGCCACATTCATGGGACTGTGTGATGAGCTCGCCCCAGCCCTGCGGCACCAGGACATGAGAATGAGATCTGCCCTGCCATTGGAGAAGCATGTGGCGATTGCACTATGAAAGCTGGCTACTCCCGACTGCTACTGATCGGTCGCTAACCAGTTTGGAGTGAGAAAGTCAACTGTTGGACTCATGTTGACGGAAGTGAGCAGGGCCATTCATCACATCCTGCGCCAAAAGACCATGACTCTGGGCAACGTGCGTGACATTGTGGATGGCTTTGCATAAATGGGCATCCCTAACTCTGGAGGGGCAATAGATGGCATGCACATTCCACTTCTGGCATAAGACCACCTAGCCACCGAGTACATTAATCAGAAGGGGTATTTCTCTCTGGTTCTCTAGGCACTTGTGGATCACCATGGGCATTTCAAGGACATTAACGCAGGCTGGTCCGGAAAGGTGCATGACGCACGCTTCTTTGAGAACCCTGGCCTGTTCAGGAAGCTGCACACAGGGACTTTCTTTCTGGACCAGAAGATCACCATAGGGGAAGTTGAAATGCCCATTGTGATTCTGGGAGACCCTGACTACCCCTTAAATGCAGTGGCTTAAGAAGCCATACATGGGCACCTTGACAGAAGCAACGAGTGGTTCAACAACAAGCTGAGCAAGTGCAGAATGACTGTTGAGTGTGCTTTTGGCCCGTTGGCGCTGCCTATATGGGAAGCTGGACCTGGCCGATGACAATATTCCTATGCTTATAGCCGCACATTCTAGGCTACATAATATTTGTGAAGGAAAGGGTGAAAGCTTCACTCAGGGCTGGACCGCTGAGGCTCAGTGCCTGGAGGCTGAATTTGAACAGCCAGAGACCAGGGCTCTTAGAGGGGCGCAGCGTGGGGCCATAAGGATCAGGGATGCCAAGTGGCAGCAATTTGAAGCTGAAAGCCACTAATATTTGTTGCTGTGCTTAGGAGTGCAGTGCTTGTAATGCTAGGAGATGATTGTGATTGATGCAGACAAGGTACTGTGAAGGTTTAAGATAATTGTCCGTTGCTTTGCAGGGCTCTGTTTGCTTTCAAGTAATAGAATAAAGATTTCTTTCAAACCAACACAATTCTTTTATTAAAAAACAACAACCAGAAGCGAGACAAACAAAAAAACACGTCAGCACTGAGGGGGAGGGTAAGGGAAGGTCCCAGGAGGAGGTGGGGTCCCAGGACAGTTAAAGATTTGTGTATGTCCAGGTATATCCAGCCTTCTCCTTTTGGAGTACAGTGCAGCGGGTACTGTACTTCAACAGGGCTAAACTGCAGAGGGATGGGTGTTGAGTGCAATGGGTACTGGGAGTCCGCAGTGCCGGACTGTCAAGGGGAGGAGTGGAATGCTGCGGGTACAGACTGGAGCCAGAAGGTTGATAAGAGTGTCTGGGGGGGCACGTGGGAAAGAGTTTTGCGACAGCAGCTGCAAGGGCAGGTGGGCGCGGACCCGCTCGGTTTGCAGTGCTAGTATAGGCTAGAGTGTGTCCGTTTGGTGCTCCATAACGTTTAAGAGCTGTTCCGTGGCTTCACTCTGGTGCGCGGCATTCTCCTTTCGGTCCCTCTTCTCCCTGTCCTGCCACTCCTTCAATTCCTGTTGTTCGGCCGTGGAATACATCGTAACCTCACACAAAAGTCCTCCATAGTTCTTCGTGGCCACTTTCTAATTCTGTGCAGCTGTTCAGCAGGCAATAATGAAGAGGGTGGCTGGGCTCCCAAGGTCATCTCTGTGAAGCCAAAACACAACATTTTACAGAAGCAGTGTTGTTTGCAAAACAAAACACTGATTCAATGATTTAAAACACAGCCACTATTCACATACCTGTCACTAACTGACTGACCCCAGACAAGCACACATGAGCCACAAGACCCCCCCAAATGGTAAATAGCCGCAGGGACAGGGGAAATCAGTGTTCCGGACCCTACTGTACACTGGGCACATGGCTCTTGGGGAGAGCCAGCACTGTAGGGGGGCCTGATAATCATTCCTGTCCCCACATTTTCCACAGGCTGTGTTCATGATGAAAGATATCTCACTGCTGAGGGTGAACAGGGAATCAAGGGAGGGTCTTCTCCAAGACTGTGGCTTCCGCCCTGGCCCTTATGCAGCTCGTCTGTGTACAGCAATGTTCCCCTCCCCCCAGTGACTGCAGAGTGGCGCAGGAAAGTATCTCCATGAGAGTTTCCTGGAGATCTCTGAGGCAGATTCCTGTGATGTGACGGAATCAACCAACACTCTATTCCTAGGCATGTGGTGGTATGTGCTTCATACAGACGCAAACCTGCTTTCTGCAACCCTCCTGCCTGCAACAACTTGCTTCAGCGAATCCTAGAATCAAATCCGCTTACCAGGAGCCTCCTCTCCTATTTGCACTTCACTAAGATCTGACAGCTGTGACTGGCTAGCCTCCTCCAGGGTAGAGAAGAGCTCCTGGCTGCATGCATCTCTGACCTCCGAGTTGTTCTCTGCCTCTGGGTCCCCCTCGACATCCTTGTCCAAGATTTCCTCCTTCTGGCTCAGTCCACTCTTCACAGGCACACGAGCCACCGAAGTATCCACAGTGGCCTTCGCAGTGGAGGTGGGGTTGCCGCAGAGTATCACGTCCAGCTTTTTGTAGAACGGGCAGCTCGTGGGCACAGCACCGGAGTGGCAGTTTGCCTCCCGCGCCTTGTGGTAGGCCTTCCGCAGCTCCTTCATTTTGACCCTGCACTGCAGTATGTTCCGGTCATGGCCCCTTTCTGTCATGCATCGTGAAATCTGTCCGTAGGTATCATAATTCCTACAGCTGGAGCGCAGCGGGGACTGGACAGCCTCCTCTCTCCAAATGCTGATGAGGTCCAGCAGCTTGGCATTGCTTCAAGCGGGGGATCGCCTGGTGCGTGGTGCAGACCTGGCCACCTGGAAAGATGCGCTGAGACCATTGTATGTGTCACCGAGCCAACAGGAAGGGGACTTTCAAAATTCCAAAGGAATTTACGGGGTTGGGATGACAGTTGGTCACCTGAAGGCAGGGTGGTAGGGTTAAAACCGATGACCAGAGAAGCAAGAACAGGCATTGTGGGACATCTCCTGGAGGCTGATCGCAGCACCGTAATGGACCAGGGTGTCCACACCGGCACCGCGGCGCCGTGCCCCCGGCGTGGGAAGCTCGACGCCGCTCGTCGAGGTGGGTTTTTTTACAGCGCTGCAGCTGCGCAGTTTCTACGCACTCAGTGGCTTGGCAGTGTGACCCCTCAGGAGTTACAGCGCAGAAAGCTGCTTTACTGCGCAGAAACTTGCCAATGTAGACAAAGCCTGAATGCTCAGCTGCCTGTGTTTTGGGTGGTGGCTCCTATTGTTTCAGCTACCTTTCTCCAAAAAGGAGCTTAACTGCTTCTTACATGTATCCTGAATGAAAGGCAGCTGTCATGCCCACCACTTTCAACAAGGTTCACCCAACCTCTATTATAACAATGGATTCAATAATACCCCTGAAAATCTGGATACTTGGGGCTCCTCGCTACTAACCTGTTTCCACGCTGAAAACTGTTTATTCCTGTTTTTTGTCTCTTAGCCAGTTTTTAATTCATTACAGATCTTTACCTCTCACCTAGTGACTTTAGTTTCCTTAAGAGCCTCTTGTGAGGGATTTTATGAAAGGCTTTTTGAAAGTCTAATAAATTATATCTACTAGTTTTCCTTTATTCACTCCCTCAAAGAATTCTGTTAGGTTGGAGAGGCATGCTTTTCCTGTATAGAAGCTCTACTGGTTATCTGTATCACGTAATGCCATCTTTAATTATTTTTGCAGCTAATTTACCTGGTACTGAAATAAGGTTTACTGGTTTGTAATCCCTTGCGTCCTTCTAGTGCCTGTTTTAAACTAGGTACAGCACTGGTTACCCTCCAGTGTAGAAGCTGATTTTAATGATAGATTTGAGGGGGTTTTAGCAGCTCAGCCATTTAATTCCTTCAGAATTCTTGGATAAATACCTTTCGCCCCCTGTGATTAATTACAATGTAGTATTTGTTCTAACACCTTCTTTTTGAAATATCAATCTCTAACAGACAAAAACTAGCTCTGGGGAGCTACTGTGGTCTCTCCATCTTGGTAAAAACTAATGCCAAAAAATAGTATAGCTTCTCTGCAATCTCCTTACCGATGAAGTGAGCTGTAGCTCAGAAAAAGCTTATGCTCTAATAAATTTGTTAGTCTCTAAGGTGCCACAAGTACTCCTTTTCTTCTTACCCACCTTGTTTGCTTTTTTAAGTACTCTGTATTTGTGTGTGTCCCTGGTTCTTCATATTTTGTCAAAATAACCCAATATAATCACTTCAGTTTTAATTATTTTGGTAATTTATTTCAAAATACCTGTCAACAAGTATGTCAACAATACAGACAACAACAACAAAAAGATTCCCCCAGGCGCAGAGAGTTAAAGAAACCCTTACAACAACCCAATTCTAGTTAGGGGGTGCTGGACGAGGCTGCCTGGTGCCCCTCAGAGCCCAAACACCCACAACTCCCTCCCTCCAGAGCCCAGCTATGGAACACCTCCCGCACCCCCAGAGCCCAGACACCTGCACCCATCCCTCCCACTAGAACCCAGCTGTGGAGATGCCCAGAGCTTTTACTCCCCCCAGCTTCTTTACTGTACCACTAGGGGATGTGATGCGGTGTGGCTCGGCCCTTCCTCACCCTTTGCCAGAGCCGGGTCTCCTGGACCCTCTCCTGTCCCCAGGTGGATGAGGATCAAGCCAGGCAGTCAGAGCATGCAGAGCCTCCATCCCTGCAGGGCTGACCTGCCGCTCACTCCGAGCAGGGCTCTGCAGAGAAGACATGAAATTCTGGGCAGAACATTAATTCTGAACTAATTCTGCACTGTGCAGTGGTGCAGAATTCCCCCAGGAGTACCTACAGGACTACACTGCCAGGCAATCTGCCTGAGAGGCATTTATACTGGAGGCTAGATCCACAAAGGACCCTAGGTGTTACAATGGTCAGCTTTCAGTGCCTAACTTTTAGGTACCTTGGCATCCAGTGGAATCCACAGCCCTGACTTAGGTGCCCAGACTCCCTATACAGTGAAAGGGGAGAGTTAGGTTCCTAAGAATGCATCTACAAAAGCCAGCCTGATAAGCAGGGAGCCACCTCAACCAGTCAAGAAATGCCAAGGAGAAGGATGTGGCCTAAGACTCATCTCTCAAAGGCAGCTAGGTAATTTAGGCTTGGTCTATACTAGAAAATTAGGGCAGCATAACTACATTGCTCTAGGGTGGGAAAAGTCCTCACCCCTGAGTGACATAGTTAAGCTGACCTAAGTCCCCGTGTAGACAGTGCTAGGTCAATGGAAGAATTCTTGCGTCAACCTAGCTACTGTCCCTTGGTGAGATGGATTAGCTGTGCCTGTGGGAGAATCCCTCCCATTGGTGTAGGTAGTTGTCTGTGCTGTAGCATTTTAAGTGAAGGTCTCCAGGGGAAAAAGTACCTAGCTTTCTTTTGTAAGAAATACTATTAAAGGAGGTGGTGCTCCCCCTTATAAAGTTTAGCCTAATGCTTAAAGTAGTCCTCTACGATGTGTGAGAGCCGAGTTCAATTTCCCGTCCATCTGATGTAGAGTAGAGATTTGAACATAGGTCTCCTGCTTTCCTACCAGAGTGCTGCAGCCACTGGGCAAGGGTGGGGGATGACTTCAGTCTCTCCGGATGAAGTGATTCCACTGTGTATAGTAACTAAATAGTCACTGACCCAGAGAGCAAGTGAGAATACCTCTCTAGCCCAGTGATTAGGCCACTCAGCTATGATAGGAGATCCAAGTTCAAGGCCTTCTGGTCTAATTAATATTTACTTATTTATACTCAGTGGAACAGCTTCAACAGGAGAGACTGAGAGAGTCATACTACAGAATACCCCATAGCCCACTGGTGAGGGTGCCCTCCCTTCTAGGAAGGGGGGATCTAAGCTTTTCCACATCAGGTAGAGGGGAGAAATGAAGGTGGGTTTCCCTCATCCTGAGTGCTCTAATCTCTTGGATAGAAATTATAAGGGATGCACCTCCTCTGCTGGCTGTTTTCTGTGGAGTTAGGGGTGCTCTGACAGCATCTACTAGATTGGGCCCTGCATGCAAGAGAGGTGAGGCAGTGCCTAGTTTGACAATCCTGCTGGGGTCTATGTGTGCGGTGGGCACCGAGACTAAGGTGGCTGTGTACACGCTCACTTGCAGAAACTTAGGCACCTAGGGAACTTTACCGGCAGGAATGTAAGTGCCTACAGAGTTAGGCAGCACCTGGGCAAGGGTTTTGAAGGTCTCACTGTCACTTATATTTTGGATTTAGGTGCTTATATCATTGTGTGGATCTAGCTCTGGGTTCTTTCCCCTGACCATGCTCAGCTGCGTTACTTGTTGGCTTTTATGAGGACCAGATGATCTTGCTTTCAACTGATCCCTGGCTTCACAACATCAGCTTAAAGAGGGAATGTTCTAAGATGACACTGGGCTAGTCAAATATTTTACTGTAAAACAGTATGTGTGAACACTACATTCAGTGAGCGCTCTTTCAGTGCGGGGCACTTTTACTGTTCTAATCTGGAAGAAAGTTTTTCTTGCATGGTTTATATCTAGGTATTGGAGTGTTCTATGTATTACTATCATCCCATTAATGTCAGAAATTCCAGTCATGTTTGGATTCTCTTCTATTGCCAAACGTAGTTCATCTTGTTTTACTTTTAGATTTTTTGCACTGGGGTCTAGACTCTTATAATGGTATGAATAAAATTGTGCCTATTTTCGCGTGACAATTGCTAAGAGAGCTATCAGTCTCCGACTGACTCTCATATGCTTATTCACTGTCCTGGACAGTGATTTTGGCATGTTCATTGGCTGCCACCTCTACATGTGTGAAACTCACATTTTTATCTGTTGGCCTATGTCTGAGTAGCAAAGAGCCACAGAATCTTTAGAAATGTTGTGGATATTGACACATACCAATGCATTATAATTGTTGAAAATGCTACTGGAATTACTATGGTTCAATTAAATTGAAAAAACTTATTTAAGGGGCAAATTAAACAGGCAATCTTAAACAAATCTAAAGAAACAAATTATGAGCGAGACACTCTTGAGCTAAAATAAAAGCAACCAAAGACATTGGAAAATTGACAGAAAACAAGTTTCCTTAGGAAGCGGATATCCCAGAATAGTCTTTGTGAAGGGGTAGTCTGTCCCTTCAGCATAGGATTCCTAGGGGTCAGCCCACCCCATCTGCATATATACAGACACATATAGGAGATATTGATAGAGGGGACGCAATCCCAGGGATGACTGTTGCTTGGGAGGAAATCCCATCATTGTGTCTTTAAGAACCTGGGGCAAGGCTTCCACTCACTCAACCAATTGTGGGATGAGCTGGGAGAAGAGGACCAACATAACTGGAGATGGCTACTTGCTTAATCCTCTGAGGACTAATGGGGGTGGGGGAAGGGGCTAGCTGAAGAAAAAGCTGGCTAAATTACAAATCAGCTTTCAGGAGGAGACCTGAGGACTCCTGGCTTAAGGAAACAGGAAATAGCTGCCTGAATTACCTAGCCCTAGGAGGAGAGCTGAGGCTCCTTCTGTAAGAAGAGACAGAATGACTGTTTCATTGATAAATACTCTGCTCCAGGAGGAGAGCTGGCTATTCCTGGTTTGAGGAGAGAGAGAGGGACTGTCTAATTACTTACAACCCAACTCCAAGGAGGAGTTGGAAACTTCTGTTTTGAGAGAGAGTTACCATTTTGAAATACAGCCCCCATTCCAGGAAGTGGGTGAGGGTTTCCTGAACAGGGATTAGAGCTGACCAGGACTCTTATGTGGACACAGAATGGGGTGGACTGAGGCAGCTAATAAAGTGAGTTACACTT
Source organism: Eretmochelys imbricata (assembly GCF_965152235.1). Taxonomy (NCBI): domain Eukaryota; kingdom Metazoa; phylum Chordata; order Testudines; family Cheloniidae; genus Eretmochelys; species Eretmochelys imbricata. Next base: position 22,716,104 of record NC_135589.1, on the reverse strand, counting down.
TGTAGAAAGACTTAATAAATCAGGCCCTATGAAGGGGGTACATTGTTTGAACCAGTTTCATTTGGGTGACAACTGAAAGGACATGAAGGGGTGCTGTGTGAAATATACCTGCAGGGTCATGAATGGGTGTGCTGGAAGGCAGTATTCCATGACAGTCAAAAATAGATATAATGCTAGAAGACAGAGAAATCTAATGCAGAATGTATCACTTATAGCTGATGCACAACAAGCTCAAACTCATCCTCCATTTCTTCTTCAGCCTTACTCAACCAGTCAGCCATCTGGATGGGAGCAAAGGAAGATGGTGGACCTGAATCCATTAAACAGTAAAGACAAACAGTTCTACCTTGAGCAATCTGGGGGTGAAATCGTATCTACAGATAAGGTAGATCTTTATTATCTGGCTATACAAGACAAGGGTTGAATGTGAGTACTGATGGACCTTAATTCCTCATTAGTTCTCTTTTATGAGAAGGGAAGGGCATTATCTTGAATTGTAGGAAGCATAAAAATATTTCTTGAGCCATGAAACCCCATTTTCTCACTAATGGAGTCCATCTGCTTTGAACTTTCTTGTAAGTTAGACGGGCACAGCATGCAGCTTGAAGAAGCACTGCTAACATGGCATGGACTTTAACAGACTACTCTAGTTTGTCAATGTTTGCTCATGAAGAAAGCAAAGCTCACCCTTAGAGAAGTCTTATTTTGTCATTATTTAATTAATGACAAGAAAAATAAGTCAGTTTCCTGACCCCTTATCTTCAGATTCACCCCTTGAAGAAGTCTTCAGTCCTGAAGACTTTCCCCAAAATGTATACAAGTGCTGTTTTCAGGGACAGTTCTCTTGTCAAAGAATTACAGGAAAAAGTCAATGTGCTCTTTCGTCTTGTCACTAGTCCATTTTTGTATGCTTGTGGGTGAGGATGGGCACTGGCATGTGACTAATATCTTTTAAACCTAGTTGGATTAATCACTCAGTATGTCTGAGATTTTTCAGACTAAGGCTGAACCTGCCTTGCAGTAACAGAGTCTTCAAGATGGGACATTAAGAACTCCAGTTTTGGCAGAATCAAATCACAATCTAACTTGAAGAAAAAAAATTTAAAAAAAAGAGTAAAGGAATTTTTGTCTCCTCTGATTATTGGATTAAAAAAAAATGCTCTTTTCCTTTCACATTTATCCTTTTCTTCTCTTCTTAACACCTGTTTTTTAGGGTTTGATCGAAAGCCCCATGAAGTCAATAGGAAAGTCTTTTAATTTATTTCAGTAGGCTTTGGATCAGTCCCTTCTGCCAGTTTTACTGCATTTTTACACTGCTTTATTTCCCCTTTTATCTAATAAAAGTGTGTGTAGGCTTTTACTCAACAGAGAGAGCTCTGAACTACTTGTAGAAAAGGATGTTTTATGTTTTGTTTAGAAGTATACACACACTGATACTGGAAACTACTTGTGACATCTAAAGAGTGTAGTGTAGTGTTTCTGCATTGTTTTCTGTAATTTTTTAAAATAAATATTAAAGGCATTGTTTTGGGAGTTCCAGTGGAGTGCATGCAATTCAAACCGCTTCTGTTCACTCATTAGCTTAACAAAAATTCTTGTATAGTTACTTTATATCTGATAGCAGTTTCTGTAAGTCATTCTGAGGCAAGAGGATTCCATGTTAAACTTGGTATTTAAGATTTAATGTAAGGAAAGTTTGCAGCAGTTTGTGGTGCCTTATCCAAGAACTTTGCCAATTACATCTTTTTTGTATATTGGGGATTCTCAGTCTTGAGCTATGTAATTCCACCGCAACTTGGCACTTTACTCTTCCTCTCCACCTGAAAATGCACACACTTGATATCCTTACTTTTGGCAAAGAAGGGAAGGATGTTCAGCTTCCTTCTAATGCTATCACTACTGCTTCTCGCATGCCCAGAAGATTGTCTATAGAGCTATGCCTGGCATCCTCTACAGCAGACTATGCCTTTGAATATCCAAGGTCAAAGAGCAGATTTCTATACTTGGGCATTGCAAGTTATGCCTCAATGTAGGTGCAAAGTAGTCTAAGGATCAGTTCCTGGTCCAGCTCTCTAGAATTGATGTTAGGGAACTTTTGCTATTAGAATGTCTCCAGAAACAAAGTAAATTGTTCTGTCTTTTTAAAAGGGGGAAGATACCTTGGCAGAGCTAGGTATTATTTGCCTGACGGAGTTTTCTCTCCATCTCCATCAAAGCTTGAACAGTACTGGCACTTCTGCCTTCTCAAGCAGAGCTCAGTGTAACTGGACCACATCTAACGCCTGCACAATGCAAATGAAGATTGAAACGGTTGTTTCCTTCTAGGTGTGTGACTAAATGCTCAAAAGGGATATTTTTCCTTAGATCCTCAGGAGGATGGAACTTCTCTAAAAGGACCTGTTGGTTTGTTTTCACTGATGACTGAGTCAGTCTTTGAACTAAAGCTGGGAACGGTAGTGATGAGTGTCTTCCTCTAAAACAGAGAAGAATATTCTGCAATATGACCTGTGCAGTGTGTTCTGAATGCGACATGAACATAGGTTTTCACCAGAGTCACAAATACAATGCCAACAAATTATGTATTTTCTTGTAACTATTTTGCAACAAGATGATAATAAAACAGCTATTGCTTGAATTTAAATAATTTGCGATCCAGTGACTTTTATCATTTTAAAAGAATCCTGCCAAGTTTCTGCCTCATAGGTTCACAATCATCACATTTCTAAATACAATTATATATTCAAGTATCTTTTAAGGAATGACCCTGTGTGTATGCATGTTAAGGGATTTGACTCTGTCTTAGCCTTATGGGGCAGCTATGTGAATACCTACCTTTCGGAAGCTGCAAAGAATTAAGAATTTTGATGTGTCAGAAGCTCTTACTGCCACCAGATGAGCAATACAGATTTTGGGGTGGGAGCAATGTAATATCTGTTCCCCTTGTAAAAAATTTTGAGCAAAGTGAAGTATGAAAACATTTTTAAAATACTTTCTTCATTATCATGTCATGTTAGATGTGGCACTAGCTTGGTTAATGGGTTAATGTGATGATTTGGCATAATTAGTTATATACAGAAGTGAAAAGCTGTAGAGAATGCATTCAAACATCCTGCTATGGATATTCAGCAAACCACATGTCTACAGTTGCTATGGCAAGCATCAAAAATCAAAATGATTTATGCAGTTTTAATGGCTACATTGACAACGTTGGAAGCCTTTTTCTTTTGTAGTGTATGTGCAAAGTTTCTCAGCTGATTTAAAACTAAGGATGCCAAATGTTCTTAAAAATAATCAGTTAAAAGAGTGAACAGACACTTAATTTTAAAAATGATATGATTACAATAAAGCTATATGTAACATTTTATTCTTCCTTTTAAATGAAGCAATACTAGCCTTTTTGTCTGGATATAGAGTAAAAGAGTTAACCAAACGCTGTAAATGTATACATCCCTGGTGGCTTTTTTTGAAAAAATATTACATTTCATGGTACTTTAAAAAGTGCGCTTTCTGTGTGTATTTAATCACATTTCCCAACTTTAGCAAGACAGGGTGAATACACAACGAAACATGTTTCCCTCTCTAAGGCTCCCTACAGGTGTATACTCTGCAGATGGCTCTGTCATGCAAATAACTTAAATATCATAGAGCCTGAAATTGTCTTGTAGGAGTTAGAAAAGTATATAAATTACCAGGAACTAAAAATATGGGGTTGATCCCCAATTGGAGAGGATTATACCCTACCTTTTCAAAAGGAAGAACTCAGTAATCTATCATTTGGGTTTTTTCCATCCCTACTGTGATCCTATATAGCGAGGACAGCCAGTGCAACTCCCTTGCCTTCCGTGGAGCCAAATCTGACTCAGTGCTCCTGAGCCTACATCATTAAACAAAACACTTTGGACTGGAGGACAAATTATTTCACTGTGTAGCCTGTCCTGTGGGTTTCATCAGGATTTAAACTGGTAGCCTCAATAGTAAACATTTAGTTTGGAGCACACAAAAAAATTAAGTCCTTTAGAAAAACAAAACTAACGTTCATGCTCCTATGCAGTGTTGTAGCTATGTTGGTCCTAGAATATTAGAGAATAATAGCTAATGTCTATGCTCCTGGCATATAGCTGACGGAAACAGTGGTGCTGAATGAACAGCTCCCTGTTTATGCAAGAAAACCAAGAGATAGGAGAAAAATCTAGTAGAGCTTGTTTATTCAATCCCAGTCTAAGACATAAATTGAAACTCCGTATTGTAACCAACCTCTTCCTTACGTGGGGAAAATGAGACTTTCTGCAACTCTTCTGTAAGTTACTGTTTTACTGTTATCTGCAGGTTAGTCTGAGTCAGTTCTCCAAGAGCATTTGAATTAAACATTCATGGAAAAGTATCTGTGGACAAAATGTTGTAACCTCAATATAACACCTAAAGTTAAGTTCCTAAATCTTTATTTAGGCATCTAAACTACTGTCCTTATTTTGAGTAAAATAAAAATGTTATTTTGAACATCTGCAGCTCCTATTATCATGAGAGCCAGGATTTCTCAGTACCTCTGAAAAATGAGGATACCTTCTATCTAGATGTCTAAATATGGATTAGGTACCCAAGTTTAAAAATTTTGGCCTCAGACACTGAAAAGAGAAGAATGGGGGAAAAGAAAGGAGAAGCAGGTTAAGAACAGAAGGAAAAATGGAAGGGGAGGAAAGAGTGGGGTAGAAGAGGCAAGAAAAAAGCGATGTAGACTCACATTATAATCCAAAACCACAGTGCAAAAGAACTGACGTACAACACCTTCTGGGGGCAGCACCACTGTTGCTCTGCCCTCTAGATTTATCTTGACAAAAGAACCTCCTCCATGGTAGTCTAGCCTTGTAGTTCAGATTTGCCTGTTACCTATTCTATAGACATAGTTAGTACTTAATTGACAAATAATATAATTCCTGTGTTTAAACTAGGAACTGTTGTTACTGTTATTACATCACAGCTGTGCCTAAATGCCTCCAAATAAGATGTGGGCCCCATTGTTTTGGAAATACACATTAAGAGCCATTGCTCTGAAGACCTTATAGTAAAAATATATAAAACAGCTGATGGGGGAGGGAAATGTAGTATTATCCCCATTGTACAGATGAGGATCTGAGGCACAGAGACTAAATCTCTTGCCCAAGGTCACATAGGGAGTTTGTAGTGAAGGACTGAACCCAAATCTCCTGAGTCCCAACACAGTCTCTTAAACATAAGACCACCCTTCTCCATCAGTTCACACATGCAGTGTTTCTTGTAAATCAAACTGAAATTGTTAGATATTTTGCTTCGACAAAAAGAACAGAGATCTCCTCCTCCTGTGTAGATGGGGATTTGTCTAAAATCGTCCTAAGCATTACAATTATTATTTCTCATGTGATGTCAGAGCAGGGAGGCTTGTACTGACAAAAGTGCAGAAATAGTAATGCTCCGTGGCTGGAATTGCCCAAAGGGTATCCTGGTTTTCCCCTAAAGATCTTTCCCAAAATGAATGGAATGCTACAGCTCTTTATTTTAAACTGGAAGAAGTCAATCCCGTGTTCTCAACAGCACAGTGAAAATTAACATGTAATATAAAAAAGCTAAGAAGGCAAGAGAACCTTATTACTCTTGTCAAAAATAAAATTTGCTACTGATCTTCAGTCGCTAAGACAGGCACATCAATTATTTACGGATACAGAGTGTTAAATATTAAATATTTCTGCCTGGGACTGTGTAAAGGTAAAACCAGAAGTGTGAACTTGTCCAAATCATAAAAGTGGTTTTGTGGGCCTGGACAGAATACACCTATATGGACTACCTTTCTTTATCAAACTATATATTGGAAAAAAAATCCATATGAACTGTTATGTTTAGTGTTTAAGTGATGTGCATGGTCTATAGTTAACGTTTCTCTAAAGGGCTGTTTCTGTCAGGAAAACAATGCACCATATCTTCTAAAAATATAACTTAGCATAACTTTATCTTAATACCTACACCAATATGATGTCCTTCACTTTAGCGTTGTTTACTTTTATGCAAAACTTGGTATGCACATTTGTAAAATTTGATCTGAATGACCATACCTTTCTCTTTCATGTGGTGCTAAAAAATGCAATTCCATACAATACTTAGCAACATTTCAGCATCCTCCAAGAGCTAGTCACACATAACTAATTCATCTCCACTAACCACAAGCACCTGCTTAGAATAACTTCTGTTGATTTCATGGATCGGGAGATGGTCTCGTGCTTACCATGTGCTCTCTAAGATAAGAATTATGCACAAAATTAGTTCTTTTTAATGGATAATGGAATTATTAAAATTAGAATTAACTTTTATGTTTATAGGTTTCAGAGTAGCAGCCGTGTTAGTCTGTATTTGCAAAAAGAAAAGGAGTACTTGTGGCACCTTAGAGACTAACAAATTTATGACTCTTTTCAAATTCGTTGCTGGTTAAGCAGAGGAACCTGCAACCAAGTGTTATCATTTAAACTTGTATAATACCTTTTCCTGTCCAAGCATTTTTAAAAGCTTTATAATAAAAGTAACAGTTAATACACCTGGAGAATTAATGATTAATCAGAATCAGTTAAAAGCATCAGAATGTACATAGGTCTTAACCACAGACACTAGGATGGGATTTCATTGCTGATTCCACAAAACCAGAGAAGGCATCCTAGCTAGAGCAGGACCTGATCAAATTCCCACTGAAGTCAACAGAAAGATTTTCAGTGATTTAAATAGGAGTTTATTTGGACATAAACCACTGTCTAAAGGGACATTTCAAGACTGATGCCGTGAGGTCTGTCTGTGAACCCAACTGGTGACCATTAGTGTCAGGTGTTATAACCTGTGGAGCTTTCTTAATTTGTCTTGAAAAATCAGCATAAGCCCCTACAGTTAAGATGAATCCTGTCAGAATGTGATTGGGTGATCACTATTAGATAAGCTATTACCAGCAGGAGAGTGGGGTGGGGGGAGGTATTTTTTCATGCTTTGTGTGTATAAAAAGATCTTCTACACTTTCCACAGTATGCATCCGATGAAGTGAGCTGTAGCTCACGAAAGCTTATGCTCAAATAAATTGGTTAGTCTCTAAGGTGCCACAAGTACTCCTTTTCTTTTTGCGAATACAGACTAACACGGCTGTTACTCTGAAACTTGAACATGTGTCAAATCCAAGGCCTGAACAGGCTGAGTGTCTTATTTACATAACTGATGGATTGAAAAAAATTTACATAGTTTAAAAAATGTTATTTAACAACAACCCCCAGAAAATACACTCCATGGAGAGCACGATGAAGGAAACTGAAGGCTGTAAGATCACTACACAGCTTAACCTGTACGAAGTTCAGGCTGGTCTAGAACAAAGTTTGCGCAACAGGGCACCACCTCCTTGATGTGTGCAGGAAGGGTTGGTTAGCCCTACCTGGCTTGCTCCTAGTTGTTAACCTGATTCTTCTACAACTGCATTTTGTTCTAAATGAATATGCAACACTAAATGTTTTCTGCCTTGTTCATTTAAAGGACATGCATAATTTTATCTCGGCTCTTTCGCTTGGAGTCATGCAGATAATAGATTTGACTTTTTACATTGTGCAACCCCTAAAACGCATAAAAGAAAGGTTACAGTGGCATGCAGATAGAAAAGAATTTAATTAATCCCAAAGCGTGCACTTCATTGGGAAAGTATAGCACACAAGAACCCCGTGTTTACTGAACTAGATTCTTAGGGCCATTATACCTCAACCAATGACAGGATTTTTCTCAGAGTTTCATCCCTAGTGGTCACGCAGGCATTCCCATTAAAAATAAGATCTACACAGGGAACAATGACTAAGAAACGCTGAAGATGCTGTTCTCCCCTTGGCAGGAGTAATTGGTGCAATGGCATTTGGAGAAAAATGTCTGACTTCCAGTTCTCTAACTTTTCTTGCTTGTGCACTGACTGCAAAAGCCCACATTTATCAAATGATTATAAATCAATCACTCATCAAGCCCCTTGGTTCTGTGCAATGGATGTTGGTGCAGGAGGGCCAGTAATCCACTTTAGAGAAAGCTACATTATGTCTGTCTGGCTCTCTTAAAAAAAAACAAAAAAACTTGTTCTTCACTTGAGCTAATCAGCTGCCAGTTTATGAAAGAAATATAATTTATTTTATTTTTAGAAATAGAATGGTTGGAAACACGTTATGGGGCAGGTATTAATATATTAAAGTATCTCCACAGATACATATTTTCAAATTAGAATGTTCAGTTACAATATTCCTATTTTATCTGCAGCAAAGATGCTTAAAAAGAAAAGGAGTACTTGTGACTCCTTTTCTTTTTATGGATACAGACTAACACGGCTGCTACTCTGAAAGATGCTTAAATGGTTCATAGCAAATTTGTCAAGCGTAAACATTTGGAGCCAACACCTCAAATACTGAAGTGAAAGACTGCTTCGAGGGACTCCTCAATGTTAATGAGCAATGTCTGTAACTTCCTGGAGGAAGTACTTCCAGACTCCCTTTGTAGTAATAGAAATGATTAGTACAATAGGGATAATTGTCACCTTATTCATCTATAAAGCTCCTGTGTCCATGTCTTCTTGGAATATTTTATGTCACACCAAACATTTCCAAATTGGAGAAAGGCTAACTGCCCCTCATGTGTCTTGGCAGCAACCGTCTTGTATTTGTGATTGAGGATGAAATCTCCAGATACAATGTCTTAAAACTTTGACTGACAAATAATTTATGGAAGATGAAAGAAATCAGGCTGAACATTAAGATCAAAGTAAACAAATGAGTCATTCACATTTCTTTATTGCATGCTTGTGAAACACATGGGCTACATATGAGCCTAACATCAAGCACTTTGAACAGTTCCACCTGTGTCTGAGCAAGATAATGCACAACAAATGATAACACAGAGATACAAAATACTGAACGAGAGGCAACGAACTGATTCAAGTTTTTTTCCTTTTCGAGTTTCTATCAATCAGATCAGGTCACCTAAGTGATCAACAACAGACCGCTGCCTAGTGCTGTGTTCTCCTGCTAACTCAAAGAAGATAAGCAGCAGCATGACAAGTCAGTGAAAATAATGTATAGATTTCCTTAATGCTTCCTCTAAAACTGCAAGAACTGAAGACTGAGAAAGTCCTGAGAAAAAGGAGGCTTCTGAAAGGCAACTGTCTGTGCAAAAGGTCCCTGTATAATACCACTAGCTGGAGAAAAGAAGAAACAGTAAAGAGCTGGCAACACAAAAAGCTCAAAGATGCCAGAATCGGTGACTTATACAGAAGCCAAATATGGCTAAAGCTGAGTATTCCGAACACTGCTGACATGACAGCACGTGCCCTGATGCTGGAGCTGGCAGAGCCATTGCTGATCATGGCTAGTGGCCATTGGCTGGCTGACAGCACGTGCCCTGACGCTGGAGCTGGCAGAGCCATTGCTGATCGTGGCTAGTGGCCATTGGCTGGCTGACAGCAGGAACACCATGTCTTTTTCTTAAATTTCATTTCCCGCAGCAAGATTAGTAAAATTTCTTGAAACTATGTGGAACTAATTAGCAAAATTATGCTGGATACTGAAAAACCTCCTCCTCCTCCCCCACATACTACAGGTTGTTCTAGTACTGGAATAGTAGAAGTCCTGCAGGCCAACACAGATGCCCTAGCAGACTGCGGACTGGAACAGTGGGCCCAGGGTGCGTGGGGGGGGGGGGCGGGGATGGAGGTTAGGACTGAGGCAAATCGGCAGAATGGTGTGGTGAAACTATACCACTCTTGGCCTGTCCGGTGCTATGGGTGCATCACTTTTATGAGATTTTAAAATTTACTTGATTTAGTTTAAAAGGCTCTAAAACTCACAAATGATTGAATGGACTTATACTGGATTATATAAGAATAACTGAAAAATATATATCAAGGCTGCCAATGTATATTCTGAATTTCAGCCTAATATGAACCAGCAAAATTATCAACGTCCCAAAATAAGGATTTATAATAAGTCTCTTCTGTCACTCAATTTTTATTTTAACTGCAATTGCAATCTCAGCTCTGTTGTTACCAAATGTAGAACTGAACCAACACATAATATAGTCTAACTATGCAGTGAATTATTCAAATTATAATAATTTCATAAATCATTTTAAGAAGAAAATTAATTTTAAATAATAGTATTTTAAACTCTGAATAGTTACATTTGTCATGTGATGTAGATCAACATATATTTTTGCACTAAAATGGTGCAAGTTAACTATCTCCCGTGTATCACAAAGTGCCTTCAACATAATTTTGAAGCACTTCGAGGAGAGGAAAGTGATCAGGAACAGTCAGCATGGATTCACCAAGGGCAAGTCATGCCTTACTAACCTAATTGCCTTTATGATGAGATAGCTGGCTCTGTGGATGAGGGGAAAACAGTAGACATGTTATTCCTTGACTTTAGCAAAGCTTTTGATATGGTCTCCCACAGTATTCTTGCCAGCAAGTTAAAGAAGTATGGGCTGGATGAATGGACACTAAGGTGGACAGAAAGCTCGCTAGATCATCAGGCTCAACGGGTAGTGATCAATGGCTCCATGTCTAGTTGGCAGCCGGTATCAAGTGGTGTGCCCCAAGGGTCGGTCCTGGGGCCGGTTTTGTTCAATATCTTCATAAATGATCTGGAGGATGGTATGGATTGCACCCTCGGCAAATTTGCGGATGATACTAAACTAGGAGGAGTGGTAGATACGCTGGAGGGCAGGGATAGGATACAGCGGGACCTAGACAAATTGGAGGATTGGGCCAAAAGAAATCTGATGAGGTTCAATAAGGCTAAGTGCAGGGTCCTGCACTTAGGACGGAAGAACCCAATGCACAGCTACAGACTAGGGACCGAATGGCTAGGCAGCAGTTCTGCGGAAAAGGACCTAGGGGTGACAGTGGACGAGAAGCTGGATATGACTCAGCAGTGTGCCCTTGTTGCCAAGAAGGCCAATGGGATTTTGGGCTGTATAAGTAGGGGCATTGCCAGCAGATCGAGGGACGTGATCGTTCCCCTCTATTCGGCACTGGTGAGGCCTCATCTGGAGTACTGTGTCCAGTTTTGGGCCCCACACTACAAAAAGGTTGTGGAAAAATTGGAAAGAGCCCAGCAGAGGGCAACAAAAATGACTGGGGGCTGGAGCACATGACTTATGAGGAGATGCTGAGGGAACTGGGATTATTTAGTCTGCAGAAGAGAAGAATGAGAGGGATTTGATAGCTGATTTCACCTATCTGAAAGGAGGTTCCAAAGAGGATGGGGCTAGGCTGTTCTCCGTGGTGGCAGCTGACAGAACAAGGAGCAACGGTCTCAAGTTACAATGTGGGAGGTCTAGGTTGGATATTAGGAAACACTATTTCACTAGGAGGGTGGTGAAGCACTGGAATGGGTTCCCTAGGAGGGAAGGAACCTGCTTCCTTAGAAGTCTTTAATGCCCAGCTTGACAAAGCCCTGGCTGGGATGATTTAGTTGGGGATTGGTCCTGCTTTGAGCAGGGGGTTGGACTAGATGACCTCCTGAGGTCCCGCTCAACCCTGATATTCTATGATTCTATGATAACAAGAATTACAGGACCTACTGTATGGAGCACCTAATGTGTAGGTAATTTATCAAGTGGAAACAAAATACACTGTGCAATAATGCTCAGATAATACTCCTATGGAGTAGAAGAGTTTTTCTAATCAGAGTGGGGCAATTTGTGCTGTAGCATGGGGTAAAACAGTAAATCCCTGGAGGAATGAATTTGACTCATTTTGAATGTTACATGGAGGGTTCGGAGGAAAACACAAATACCCAGTTTTCACCCATTACTACATCCTAAAATCCTACGGGCTATAAATGGAACATAAGATCTGCATAAAAATTAATATATGTTCCTCACTTCCAAAGCAGAATATGAGGCTGGTTTTTTGATTAAATTATATGGAGTCTGAAAAAGGCTCCTTGCAACTAAACGCAATGTTTTAAAGTAGCAAGATAGATCTGAGTATATATTCCAGTGTTCATTTTATGGCTGTCAATCCATTCAGCTGAAATGTTCAAGACACTTGATGGGTTTACTGGGTTATACCACACTGCAGCACAAATTGAACTTTCATGGGAAACTACTAAATCAGCAGAGTTTCAGGTGCCAGAGGTCACCAAAAGGCCAACAATTCTCTTCCCAGATACCTTGTGTGCATATTGAGCTATTGGATTTTTCAGACTTGCTGGTAACACCAAAGCTGAAGAAACTACCTCTGACATATTCAAAACTTCACTAGCAATCTCTTTCTAGGAGAGAATTGATGCTGAAAGGAGAACTTTGAAGGGACTGTAGACTCCTCTTGTCCCACTTCATGCAATGCACCAGGCCATGCATGGGCTGAAAATAGTTTCACAAAGGTGAAAAGTTACAGCTGGTAGCTTAACTATGACAAGTCCCCCATTGGTTCTCTGGTTTGCAAAGAGGTCTACCAGTAGACTGGACCCTTACTATTTACACATACCAAGCCTTTGACCCCTCAGTCTGTCTCTCTTGCTACCCATCTTTGCCCTGCACCCCTGCTGCTAAGAAGAGATGACACACAGGGTGACAGCAAGCAGATAATTATTACACACCTGGAATATTTTCAAGAAGAACTTTTTTTGCTGTTGACTTCTGTGAGATGAAAATATTTTTTCCGTAAGTAAGCATGAAAATATTCCAAGGAGGACTACATGACTAATAAGGATGTTCTTGCTTCCTTTCAGTTGTCTCAGCTATTTCTGCTGCCATTGGATGCCCATTATGAAGGCCCTTCCACTATATGGTCTTCTGCAGGTGTGATTAAATCTGCTTCTTATTTCCTAATCCCTAAATGAACCATCATGCCTCAGTTATAAAGATAATTTCTCAGAATTAAATGGCAAATAAATTATTCCATTGAGCAAAACAAAAGGGTTTACATAAAACATTATTTAAAAAAAGAAAGAAAAGTGTCAGAGACATAAAAATTAATTTTTACTGCTGTTTTCAGGCCAGTTCTAACATTTTATACTGTGTGCAGCAGATACTCATTACTAAGTCTGATGATGGCACAGTGGAGCAGTGCACTAACCTTTTTTCCTCTGGAGGCTTCCATTGGATACAAGTGAAATGAGTTTGCTGGCCTCATCGCCTAGTTGCCTTTTTGTTCCCATCACAAAATGTCACTAAGCAATGTCATGATTGTCAGCCTACTGAGAAAAGGGCCAGGCCTGGAATTAGAAGGTGCACTGTCAGAGAGAGGCGTGTGTGTGTGTTGCAGATCAGGAGCGAGGGGCACCAATGTGACTGAGTATGGAACTGAGGAGGGTATTTTTTGAACGAAAAACTAATTCTTCCTCATTTGGGTGGTGGCATCTCAGCTGAAGAGCAGAAGAAATTGGCTACAGTGTATTGAGCTATGCCCACCTGCCTGAGGAGGAAAGGTGACTACAGTGTCTGGCCAGACGGATGGGGCAGATGAATTCTCCAGCGCTCCAAAAGAAGCTCAGTTAATTGTATCTTTTATCTTCCTTACTGCCCCTCATTCCCTCAGGAGCACTGTCATTTCTGGATTTGTCATCCTACCAGTCACATATGAATTCATCTTGTTTTTTCGTCACTAAAATGAAAAGGTCCCATAATCTTCCATCTGCAAGACAGAGGAACATAGTGAAAAGAATATTTTACTTAATTTGCTTTTTCAAATGTGAAGACCATCCCTCCCTGAACTGCTGTTTTTTGCTAGTTGTGTCCTCTGCTACACATGCATTCAGTTGAAATTCTCTGATCAGCCTCCACTATGTTGGTTCCAGGCACTAACCCAATATTTACCAGCATGCAGCTGAAAATGCTGTCAATATCCTCTGAGATCTGCCTGGAAGGATGGAGCAATCAGGGCCTGTGTCTTGCACAAAGAAATGACATGTGACATGCAAATGTCTTTCCTTTTTTTTTTTTTTAGTACTGAATTTTAAAATCATACTTTATTTCTATGAGACAGAAGCAATAACAGTGCTCCAGAAAACCAGACTTTACTTACAGTTAAGAAAGACACAATGTCATATCACAGATGAACCAAATTAAAAAAAAAATAGGCCTACAAAGTCTAAATGAAAAATCAATTTGCTCAAAAAGATAATGTGAAAGATTCCCAGGGGGCCTGGCAAATTTTGGAAGAAAAAAAGAGACTATATTTTATGGGAAGAGATTCAATAACCATTCCTTTTCCATAAAGCTAGTGATGGAGGACTGTCACTGCTCCATAGACACACACTGCATATGTCAGGATAATAGTAACAGGAAATCAATAGCATCTTTTATATGTGAAGAGACATTCTCTCCATGGACTCCTAATAGCAGCAACTGGGACCAAAGAAGACCTTTACTAAAATTTGGCAGTCAACATTAATCTTGGTGATAGGACAATGGGTAGAATATAACTCTAGATCTTTGGGTTTTTTGTTTTTTTTTAAAGAAAGAACTCTGATCAAAGCTTCACCCTTCATTAAAGCCAAAGAGCCCCTAGATAACACTACATTAACAGTGTAACAATGTCTAACCCTGGCACTCTCCCTGAAAGCCCTGTCCGCATACACTTCCTCTCTGGTTGATGGCTGTAATCATTAGGAGCTAGAATCTTCATCAGGTGGTAATCTGACATCTTGGACAAGCTCCGGAGAATTTATGGGATCTTCTAGTTTTTCCCTCCATTCATCTGAAGTGGAACTTAAGTTAATATTAGCAAAAATACTTTGTGCAGGGGCTATTTTCCAATGAAGAGTGGAGGTGTCTAGTTGCTGAAATAATCTGCTAAACAAGGCCTATTTTCAGACTCCAGATCAAATGCTCTTACCATGTATACAAGACCAGAGCAAATGGTTCGTCACAACTGTCCACTAGTTCAGATGAAAGTTGGCTGGAGGAAGGGCAAAAACTTGTTATCTTTGGCTCTTCAGCAGCAGAAAGTGGATAGTCTCTGCTGAGAAGCCTCTCTGCACAGTAAGTCAGGTCATTAAGACCACAGACTGGCACATACATGAATGCTTTTTTCTGCTTAAGATAAAAGTGAGCCAAATTATGGATTTTCCAGGCATGGGTGCAGAACCCTAGTGTCTCTGAAAACCCTACACCACCCCTCATCAGCATTCCAACATGCCTTTATTCATGATCACGTAGTAGGATGGCATTGTGCCTGCTCTCAAGTCAGTCCATTTCACCTGGGCTTAGATGCCAAGGACTTTGAGAATGGGGCTGATTGCAGAAAGTTCCTCTTCTGTGACAGTACTGGCCCAACATGATGCCTCTCTAAACAGGAGGGCTCCCTTTATCACCTTTCTCATTCTCACTTGGTTCTATCATTCTGCTCACTTCACCCTGAAAACTCCCTGTCCTCATCCACCAAACACTCTTCCTCTTCTTCAGGATCTCTCCTTAAAATCAACCACTTCATACCATCCTCCCCCTTTCTTTCTCATCATCAGTAATCCTCTCCTTCTCCTGACAGGTTTCAGAGTAACAGCCGTGTTAGTCTGTATTCGCAAAAAGAAAAGGAGTACTTGTGGCACCTTAGAGACTAACCAATTTATTTGAGCATGAGCTTTCGTGAGCTATAGCTCACTTCATCAGATGCATACCGTGGAAACTACAGCAGACTTTATATATACACAGAGAATATATATAAAGTCTGCTGCAGTTTCCACGGTATGCATCCGATGAAGTGAGCTATAGCTCACGAAAGCTCATGCTCAAATAAATTGGTTAGTCTCTAAGGTGCCACAAGTACTCCTTTCCTTCTCCTGAATGGCTCTTGTAGGTCATGATGATTTACCTTCATTAGAATTTAATCTCTTTGGGGGCAGGGAACATGTTTCTTTCTATCTGGTAGAAAGTGTCATAGCAATGTATGGCTCTAGATTAATAATGATGATGATGATATCTGTTCTTTATAAGTGGGTCATGCCTAATCCATTGAAACATACTGGCATGTACCAGCATGTAGAAAGAATCTGAAGAGTGAAGGCACTGAAGACATCAATGTTCCATGGCCTTTAGAAAACTGTTGGAGCTGCAGCAGAAAACTAGTAAGGCTACTTATAATATGGAATCGGAAATTAATCTCCTAAACTAGGAAGGCTTGGGAGAGGCAATGTGAGGGGTATGCTATGACTGAGAAGAGTAAGGATCTACTCAGCCAGGAGTTGATTCCAGAGTTGTATTTCACTTGCTATAGCTGATGGCATCACTAACAAATCACATAGAACAGGGAGCTGCTTAAACACTATATCCTGAACTGAAGTTTTGGAAGGTCAGTAGAAAGGAAACATCAAATATCTTTTTTTAAAATGTATTCATTTGTAGTTTGCAAGTCTAGTCATTTTTCCTGATATTAATTTTGGCTCTTGAACAGCTTTTTGTATTCATTTATTTAGAAAGCATCTGAATTCACCCCTTAAGCCATCGAGATCCTGTGTTCATGCATATAAAGAACGAAGGAAAAGTGTAAATAGATCTGACCCAAGATGGGATGGCCTTCAGAATTTCCCATGAGATATCTGTCAATCTGTTGAATGCAAAACAATTTCCTACAGTGGAAAGGGTCAGCTGTGTAATTAGTGAGAGTGTCTTTTAGCAACATGTTGGAAAGATCTGAGAGAGAGAGAGAACTCTCAGTAACTTTCTGTCACTAACATCCCTAAGGATCATGTGATTCCCCAGCCACGTTAGAAAAAAAGCATGACTGTTACTATCAGTATAGGACAAAACTCTCTGGGAAATAGGGTGCTGCAATGGCAATTCAAAACCTCAGAACTTTAGTCACTATTTTTGTGTTTTAGCACAGACCAAGTCACTCTAAAATCATACGGAAAAAATGAATCTAGTAGGTGTGCTGAGTCAGGAGACGTGTATTGCTAAATAGTTGGATGACTCCTCTGTAGTGAGGGGAAATGAATTAATTCTTACTGGATTTTCCTGAAAATGTGCCTTCATGGAAAGCTTGCTCTGAATTGAGGAACTTATTTGATTTCAGAGGGGCTTGTCTACACTACCTGCCGGATTGGCAGGCAGTGATCGATCCAGTGGGGGTCAATTTATCGTGTCTAATATCGACACAATAAATTGACTGCTGAGCGCTCTCCTATTGACTCTGGTACTCCACCAGAACAAGGAGCGCAAGCAGAGTTGATGGGGGAGCGTCAGTGGTGAAGACACCGTGGTAAGTAGATCTAAGTATATCAACTTCAGCTACGCTATTCACGTAGCTGAAGTTGCGTATCTCAGATCGACCCCGCGTGGTAGTGTAGATTCCTTCATCAACTGCATTGGGACCAGAAAAGTTGACTTAAGACTGAACATACCTTTTAATTGTTTTCAAGTAAGGCTTCCATGATGGTAAGTCCAAAACAAAGTGGCTGAACTTTGGTGTCGGAAACCATGGCTTCATCTTCACATGAAATCATACTTTTATTAAGTTTTCTTTTAGCACCTGTCTATCTTACAGGGCAGAGCTCTCATTCTAATATAACATAAGAAATCAAGGGACCAGTTATAGGGCACTATGCAGCCTAAAGGGAAGAAAAGCCCCTATTTTGCTTCATGGTATCCTTGTCAAAGCAACAACACATAGAGAAAACAAAATCTTCCTGTCATTAAGTTTTACAGCAAGTCACAATTTGGTGTAGAGCCCAGGGAGTTGTTCTGTTTGAATTTCATAGGCCACTATACATTGTGACATGAATTTTTCTGTACAGTTCAATATTTTGATGGGACTGCATGGGTGCCCTCTGGTGGTTAATTTGCCACCCAAACAGTCGGTTTGTTGTTTTGGAGACCAAACACTGTGCATGCAGATTTCTGCTCTCAGCTTCCTAATGTAAATCCAGTGTAACTGTTGATTTGAATAGAATTACTCTGGATTTTCCCTGCTGCAACTAAGAACAGGATTTGGCCCTCAAATAACTCACCCATTCCTAACTTTTCTGTTGCTGTGGATCTCACTTTCCTTTATATTGCAATTATTCTTTTCCGCACCTTGGTATTCTGTACTGATTGATCAAAGACTTTGATTAGTAATATTATTTCATCAGTACACCAAGATCTCTCTCAAACAATTCTTGTAAATTACACATCAGCAGTAGTTTTTGTGAAATAGAGCTTACTTTTGTTTAGAAAAGTCCTTTCAGACTCATCATGTAGTTAACCTAATGGAGAAACAATTGTCCTCTCATCAATGCATACAGCCAACTGTATCAGGAGTGATGCTGACAAGCGACACTAAACATTCCCTTTATCTTGCATGTATCAAAGAGCCCTCTGGTGCTGCTGTCTATCCAGGTATGTATACAGCTCCCCTCACCTTCGAATGTGACAGCCATATGGGACAGAGGTAGGACTGGGTAATTTTCCTCTTTTCATTCTAAACTAATTTTCCAACATGTTCTGTGTCTAGGGAGCTAAAGACAGTCAGATAACGTTGTCAGGCCACCTATAACACAGATCATGCATAGGACAACTATGGCTGTTCTTCCTCCTTTTCTTCTCTCATCTAAAAACTACTTTCAGAGTAACAGCCGTGTTAGTCTGTATTCGCAGAAAGAAAAGGAGTACTTGTGGCACCTTAGAGACTAACGAATTTATTTGAGCATGAGCTTTCGTGAGCTACAGCTCACTTCATCAGATGCATACCGTGGAAACTGTTTCCACGGTATGCATCTGATGAAGTGAGCTGTAGCTCACGAAAGCTCATGCTCAAATAAATTCGTTAGTCTCTAAGGTGCCACAAGTACTCCTTTTCTTTCTAAAAACTACTGATTTCTAAGAGCTGTGGACCGAGCACCCAAATGAGTTGTGCTCTGCTGGCTTTCACCCCTCCTGGTTTTAACTCTGCTCTCTTTTGCTTCTTACATCATATCCACTATCTGCATGTTTCTCTACCTGCTGGCATTTTTGGTTACTTTGCTGGTAGACAATGATAACAGGAAACAACTACCTCAACTGAGAAGTGACCAGAAGGGATAAATACACGGAGTTCGAACACTTTTTAAAAACAAAATACCACATCAAAAAATAAATGAGTGAAGTTGTCATCTCAGGAAAATGCACAGTTTAAAACTACCTTCGAAGTTGTGTTATTTTTGTCTTGCTGCGTATTTTAGTGGGACAAAATAAGCTGCTGAGTAAAACCACCACTGGGACTTGCTCCCTAATCCAACAGGGAGAGAGGTGGATTCCTTCCCATAGGCATATTTGGTTCTATAGTAAAATGAAACCCAACCTCTCTCTTTCTCTTCAGGTTTTTATACTACATCCTCAGCATGATATCTGAGCACCTGCTGTTACAGGTGAACATCTCTCTATTGCTCTAAAGAGGAGATTACCGAGTGACTTAAATGCACCTACACCCTTAAGTTAGAGACACATGTAATAGTAATAGACTGGCATTGGGCCTTTTGACCACTATACATATTTGAAGCTAATGATTTTGAATCACTCTTAAGCAGTTTTTGTAGCCACCCTGTAGTTAGTTTGTTTTTATGTCAGTAAACAACAGGGAGGCAGGTGGAATGGAGACTGAGATACTAATGCTGCAGATTTGCTGGAAGCTTAGAGATTTCCTTGTGAAGATGATTTTTAAATGACCATATTCAGCAAAGTTTTCTGCCCTGTCTCACGGAGTCAGCCTGCTATCCAAGTGTGCAGAAGAAGGGAGAGCAGTCAGAAACTGATAAAAATAGCACTAAATCCCTGTCTTGACTCAATGACAAGAGAATAATAAAAAGATTATAGGTAATTTCTCTTTATGAATTATAGAGAAGGGCTTAGATTCAGCAGTGACACACAAGAGCCTGGACAGATTGCTCAGCTGCCTCTCCCAGTAATGTCACTATCATTCAAAGGGAAACAAATGACCTCCAGGATAAACTGAGTATAGCACAGCAGGGCTGTGAAGCTGTTAAACACAGGGGCAGTTTCCTAAATACCCAGACAGTTTCTATTCTATGAGAGCAAACGGTCTGTGTCATTCTGAATGTGAACAATAAGAATACATTTACTTGTAACTTCTGTTTAAAGATAAGAGTGTGATAATAGATTTCAGACGTTTCAGATTTTGCCATCCTCCCACCATGCTGCTTCTTAGTGAGTTCCTGAGTCAGGTCTGATGGTATCTAAGGGTTAGGATTTGGCGCTCTCGCCACCGCAGCCCGAGTTCGTTTCCCAGTCAGGGAACATGATTGTGGGGGGATAGCTCAGTGGTTTGAACACTGGCCTGCTAAACCCAGGGTTGTGAGTTCAATCCTTGAGGGGGCCATTTAGGGATCTGGGGCAAAAACTGGGCATTGGTCCTGCTTTGAGCAGGGGGTTGGACTAGTCCCTTCCAACCCTGATATTCTATGATTCTGTCTGGCACGTGACATGGACGAGAGAGCAAAGATGGAGCATAAAGCATTTTCAATGTAGAAGCAGCTTGACAGTGGGCAAAGTATTTATTATACTTCAGGGAACCCCAGTCTAAAAATCTGCAAGGGTACAAAAAGGCTCCAGGTACAATAGGGCTAACTGCACTTACTTCCAAGAACAAGAATGAAAGGAGAGCAGTTAAGTCATGGTAAATACTAGATTTCTCAAGGCAGAACACAACTGCATGCTTCTGTGTCCCCAGTCAGCAATAGTCTGGAGTTAATATATTGAGACTCAGTATGTATATAAAATCTTGCACTTTTCATTTTGCAGATGCTTCACAGACATTTGCTAATTACACCTCACAATATCACTGTGAGCTGGATAAGTATCATTATCCCCATTCTGCACTTAGAGAAGTGAAGTAACTTGCTAAAGGTCAGAGGAGTCAGTGTCAAAGGCAAGGTTAGAACTTGGAACTAGATTTTTGGTGTGCTACTAACTAGGATATGTCTCTAATAAAAAGCTAGCATCTGTTTTAAAAACATGGATCCTGGTTCAAAGTCTACATCTAATTGCTTACATACACCGAAATTATCCTGTCCCAGCATGAAGTGTGTGAATATTTGAGTTCTTGTCCTTACTTTGGTTGTTCCAAAATCCTATAAGGGACTATAATCTACCTTAGACATCACATAAACCAAAAGACTTGAGATCTGCTTCAAGGAGGGCAAAGATGACTTTCCACACTTTCTCTTAAGAAGGACTGAAGTGAAAAGAAATTGATTTCTCCAACCTGCAAGGAAGTGGCTAGAGTTTTCCAGCAGGTGTAGTACAGACGTGGGGAACAGCAATGGATGTTTGCTGAAGGTTTCTGAGAAACAACATTATAGCAAAATTAGAGACGGTTGGAGAAGTATTAACCAGGTGACTACATCGCTCCAAACTTCTTAACCAGCTTTTCCAGACTCCCTTTTGCAATTGTGTAATTTCCCAGACATGTACATACTTTACATTATATAACAGATGCATTTTAATAATGTTACAAAGGAAGGGCACCCAATTTAAATTAATTAGATTTTGCAATAGAAGTGTGAGGCATACATATACATGACAATTACCCTTCCAAATACAGGACTGTAGGTATGTAACCCGACCTGAAGCAATTAAATGAGGAAACAAAAGGCGGATGGTGCCTGATCCTCTAGGAAAAGGTGTTTATGAAATACCACGGCCAGAAGGACCTTCTGCCACCTGTGGAGGAGAAACCCAGCAAAAGTCCTCAGGCTTGGAGGAAGGAGCCGGGCACCCGCAGCAAGGCAGAGCCCAGTAACCCGACCCGGGGATGAATGACCAGGCTCGGCCTGGTGGGGGTCACGGATTCTCCATTTACCTCTCGGGGGAGCAGGGGACACAGTCGCTTTTCCTTCCCTCGGGGGCTGCGCCCTGCGGAGAGACAGGATGAAAGCAGGGCCGGGGGAGGGGGGGGGAGGAGGACAGGGTCCCGGGGGGGGGGCAGAAGAGTCCAGGGGGCGGGGTCCGGGAGGCCCAAAGAGGCAGGGCCCGGGGAGGGGGGGAAGGGCAGAGACCCTGGGGGGCCAGAGGGGTCCCACAGGCGGGGTCCCGGGGGGGAGCAGAGGGGTCCAGTGGGCAGGGTCCGGGGTGGGGCCAGGGTGGGCCTGCTTGGCTGGGGGAGGGGCGGATCCCTGGGGGGCCAGAGGGGTCCCACGGGCGGGGTCCCGGGGGGGCCAGAGGGGTCCAGGGGCAGGGTCCGGGAGGCCCAAAGAGGCGGGGCCCGGGGGGAAAGGGCGGGGTGCCAGGGGGGGCAGAGGGGTCCAGGGGGCGGGGTCCGGGAGGCCCAAAGAGGCGGGGCCCGGGGGGAAAGGGCGGGGTCCCAGGGGGGGCAGAGGGGTCCAGGGGGCGGGGTCCGGGAGGCCCAAAGAGGCGGGGCCCGGGGAGGGGGGGAAGGGCGGGGTCCCGGGGGGGGGGGGCAGAGGGGTCCAGGGGGTGGGGTCCAGGGAGGGGCCAGGGGGGGCCCGCTCGGCTGGGGGAGGGGCGGAGTCCCTGGGGGGCCAGAGGGGTCCCACGGGCGGGGTCCCGGAGGGGGGCCAGAGGGGTCCCACGGGCGGGGTCCCGGAGGGGGGCCAGAGGGGTCCGGGAGGCCCAAAGACGCAGGGCCCGGGGGGGGGGGGGGCAGAGGGGTCCAGGGGGTGGGGTCCGGGGAGGGGCCAGGGGGGGCCCGCTCGGCTGGGGGAGGGGCGGAGTCCCTGGGGGGCCAGAGGGGTCCCACGGGCGGGGTCCCGGAGGGGGGCCAGAGGGGTCCGGGAGGCCCAAAGACGCAGGGCCCGGGGCGGGGGGCAGAGGGGTCCAGGGGGCAGGGTCCCGGGGGGAGGACCAAAGGGGCGGGGTCCGGGGAGGGGCAGTCCCTGGGGCACGGACCTCACGGGCGGTGTCACGGGACTCAGGCGATGCGGCCCCGCCCCCTTCCCAGCCTCCTCCCGCCCAACTCCAGAGTTGCGAGTGGACGTAACGGTGCGCATGCGCACTAGAGAAGAGCCCATTCGCTCCTTTCACCCGCGCGCCGTCTTCTTGACATCTGCCCCACGTGATCTCTGCCGCCCGCCGGCCGCTGTGCTCCCCGCCGCGCATGTGCTTGTGCGCCGACTCCGCGCCCGCTCGGTGCGCGATACGCGTGCGCACTGCCTCCCGATGCCCCTCCGCTCCGCCGGGGGCGCTGTGGCGGTGGCGCGACCTCCTCTGCCGGCTCTCTTCCGCCCCTAGTCCCGCCCCGGCGCGGGGTGAGAGGTCGGCAAGATGGCGGCGGCCTTGGGGGAGGAGGTGCCGGAGAACGAGGACTATTACTCGCTGCTGAACGTGCGGCGGGAGGTGAGGGCGGCGGGCTGCGCGGGCCGGGGCGCAGCGGCACTGGTGGGGGGCGCCGGGCCGAGGGAGAGGCCTGGGGCCGGGACTATGACCCCGGTGCCCGGGCGGCCCCCCCTCTCCGGCGGCTCGTGCGGGCCCGCCAGCGGGGCGGCGGAGGTCGTGCCTGCCCTTGCCCCAGGCCCCCCCCGGGGCGTCTGCTGGCGCGGGCGAGGGGAGGACGCGCGGGGGCGGGACCCGAGAGCCGCCCTTCTCTGGCGCTCGGTCCGGGGCAGGCCGGGGCCTGGAGCGAGCGCCCGGGCTCCACCCCGCTCCCCGCGAGGGCCAGCCGTTCCAAGGCGGGGCGGGCCCGGCGGGCCCAGCGAGCCCGGCCCGCGCTGGCCAGAGGCCGCCCCGGCCAGTGCTAGGGCGGGCAGCGGCCTCGGACCCGCAGTGCTGACTGAGTGCGGCGTGGTCCGGGTCGGAGGCTCCCCCGGCCCCGGGGAAGCTGTTCCGGGGTTAGCGCGCCTCCCTGGCCTCTCCAGTCCGAGTTTGTCCCGGGCATGGCTGCGCGGGAAACTGCCGAGCGCCGGCCCGGTAACCCGCCCCCGTGCGGGGAGCGGCTCCCCGCGCTCAGAGCCTGTCTACACTGGCGCTGTAAAGCGACTTTCCGCACTCAGGGCGGTGGTTTTCCACACCCCTGCGGCAGCAGGTGAGAGCGCTATAAAATGTAAGTGTAGCCAAGCCCTAGGTTCAGCTTTCAGCCATTGTTCCCTTGTACCTTTCTCCGCTAGATTGAAGAGCTCCTCATTAAATATTTGTTCCCCCTGTGGTGATTTACAGATTAATCAAATCACCCCTTAACCTTCTCTTTGTCAAGCTAAATCAATGGTTCTCAACTTTTCCAGATTACTGTACCCCTGTCAGGAGTCTGAGTTGTCTTGTGTACCCCCTGTTTCACCCCACTTAAAAAAACTACTCGCTTACAAAACCAGACATAAAAGTGCAAAAGTGTCACAGCACATTATTACTGAAAAATTGCTTGCTTTCTCATTTTTATCATATAGTTATAAAATAAATCAATTGAAATATAAATCTTGTACTTTTCAGTGTATAGTATATACAGCAATATAAGCAAGTCATTGTCTGTTTGAAATTTTAATTTGTACTGAATTCTCTAGTGCTTTTTTATGTGTCCTGTTGTAAAACTAGGTGAATATCTAGATACACTGATGTACGTACCCCCTAGCAGACCTCTGTGTACCCCTGGTTGAGAACCACTGGGTTAAATAGATGGAGCTCCTTGAATCTATCACATATGCATGTCTTCTAATCCTTTAATCATTCTGGTGGCTATTCTCTGAACCCTCTCCAGTTTATCAACATCTTTCTTGAATTGTGAGCATCAGAACTGGACACAGTAGTCTAGCTGTGGCTGCACCTGTTCCCAGTACAGAGGTAAAATAATCTCTTCTCCTATTGTAGATTCCTCTGTTTATGCATCCCATGATCACATTAGCTCTTTGGCCATAGAGTCGCATTGAGAGCTCATGTTCAGCTCATCCACCATGACCCCCAAATCTTTTTCAGTGTCACTGCTTTCCAGGATAGAGTCCCCCATTCTCTAAGTATGGTCTACATTCTTTGCTCCCAGATGTATATATTTACATTAAACCATTAAAATGCATATTTCCCTGCGCCCAGCTTACCACTCATTGCACCCAGTTTATCAAGGGATCTAGATCACTCTGAATCAGTGACCTGTCCATTTACCCTTCCCCGAATTTTTGGGATCTGCAAACTTTATCAGGGATGATTTTATATTGTCTTTCAGGTCATTGAAAAAAGAGGTTACGTAGCATAGGGTCAAGAACCGATCCCTGTGGGACTTCACTGGAAACAGACCCACTCAATGATGATTCCCCATTTACAAGTTATACTTTGAGACCTATCAGTTAACCAGTTTTTAGTATGTTTAATGAGTGTTATGTTAATTTTATACTGTTCTAGTTTTTTAATCAAAATATGCAGTGTGAAGTCAAACACCTTACAGAATTCTATTACATCAACAGTATTACTTTTATCAATCAAACTTGTAATTTCATTAAAAAAAGATATCAAGACAGGACAGGATCTGTTTTACATAAATCCATTGTTGATTTGCATTAATTTCATTACCCTCCTTTAATTATTTATTAATCAAGTCCTTCATCTGCCATTCCATTGCCTGGTATTAGTGTCAGGCTGCCAGGCTTTTAATTCCCGGGTCATCCCTTTTACCATTTTTAAAAATTGGCACGACCTTAGCTTTCTTTCAGTATTCTGGAACTTCCCTAGTGCTACAAGACTTATTGAAAAACAACATTAATGGTCCAGCAAGCTCCTCAGCCAAGTCTTGTAAAATTCTTGGAGGCAAGTTATCTCGATGTGCTGATTTAATGATGTCTAACCTTAGTAACTGCTGGTCAACATTCTCTAGAGCAGTGGTCACCAACCTGTAGATCCTGGGGACTCTCCCGGTCAATCGCGATCTCCGGCTGCGGCAGTGTAGCGGGCTGCCACTAAGGCAGGCTCCCTGCCTGCCATGACCCCAGGCCACTCACAGAAGCGGACGGCATGTCCCCGCAGCCCTGAGGTCTCCATGTGCTGCTAATGCCTGCAGGCACTGCCCCCGCAGCTCCCATTGGCCGGGAATGGGGGACTCTGACCAAATGGGAGCTTTGGGGGTGGTGCCTGCAGAGAGGGGCAGCGCGCAGAGCCACGTGTCCTCCCCCACAGGGGTGCGTTGGCCCCTTCCACGAGTGGCGTGGGGCCGCGGCAGGCAGGGTGTCTGCCTTAGACTCGCTGCACCACTGACAGGGAGCTGCCTGAGGTAAGTGCCGCCCGCTGGGAGGCCACACTCCAACACTGAGCCCCCTCCCAGAGCCAGCACCCCATATCCCCTCCTGTACCCCAAACTCTCTCCTGCATCCCAAGCTCCTGCCCCAGCCCTGACCCCCCTCCCAGAGCCAGCACGCCCTCCTGTACCCCAACACTCTCCCCAGCCTAGAGCCCTCTTCTGCCCCCAAACACCCTCCCAGAGCTTGCACCTCTCACCTCCTCCTGCACACCATCCCCCTGCCCCAGGCTTAGCCAAGAGCCCCCTTCCACACTGCGAATCCCTCGGCCCCAGCCCAGAGCCTGCACCCGCTCCCGAGCCCCAGCCTGGTGAAAGTGAGTAAGGGTGGGGGACAGTGAACAAGGGGGAGGGGGGGATGGAAGGGGGGCTTTGGGGAAGGCAGGGCCTCGGGGAACAGGTGTGGTAGATCCGGGGTTGTGCTTAAATTCAAAAAGTGACGTGGGGCATAAAAGGGTTGGAGACTACTGCTCTAGAGTTATGGAATATGAAGAGTGTTATCACCATATGATGAGACTGCATCATTTCTTTTTTTAATACAGAACAGAAATATTTAGTTAACACTTTTGCCTTTTCTGCATTATTATTGATATTTCTATCACTTCTGTCTAGTAATGGACCGATGCCATTGGTGAGATTCTTTGTTCCTAATATATTTTAAAAACTTCTCCTTATTGTCCTTAACTCTGCTGGCAATAGATTTCTACTTGTGTCCCTTGACTTCCCTTATCAAATTTCTACATTTCTTAACTTCTTGTTTATATTTATTACTATCAACTTCCCATTTCTTACATTTGTTATATATTTTTAAATATTTTACAGCTGCGTTCACTTCCCTTTTAAACCAGGTTTTTTAACCAGCACAGCCTTCTTCCTCAGTTATAGGATTGTGGCTTTCTGGACATCTAGCAAATTCTTAACTGATTCCCAATTATCATTCACATTTTTCTGTTTAAATTCTTCCTCTCAGGTGAACTGGCTCATAATTGTTTTCAGCTTTTTGAAATTGGCCGTATTAAAGCACCAAGTGTGTGTGTGTGATCAGGTCATGATCACTTGTACCTAAGCTACCACTATCTTTTAGTTTTGTGGTCAGTGCCTCATTATCTGTTAGGAGAAGGTCTAATATAGAATTACCCCATGTTGGTTGCAAAACTTGTTAAGTTAGGAAATTGTCATCTATAATATTTAGAAATTCCAAGGATGTTTTTATACTGGAAGCATGAAATCTCCAGCATATGTCATTCAAATTTGAATCCCTGATGATCACAGTTTTTTTTCTCCCTGCACACTGTAGATAGGCGCATAAGGAGCTAGTTATCCTGTTTCCTAGTGTGATTTGGTGGTCTGTAGCAGACACGACTAGTACCCCATCTTGTGCTTTATCTGTTAGGACATTGATCCATAAGCAATTACGATCATTTTCTTCCAAGTTCTCAGTGACACAGACTCCCTCTCCCTGGACTGGTCTCTTCTCTTGCTGCCTACTGTAGGGCCACGATCACCCTGAAGCTGCTGTTGCTGGCCCCTGTCCGAGACTAGGCTAGAGAGATCCCATGTCTGATTTGTGGGGAGGAGGATAGAATCTACTTGGTCTCTGGGTTAATAAGCATTTTCGTTTCCTCCAATGGAAAAACTAGACTGAACTAGATTCTGTTGCATCTAATTCTGTGCTGGGCCCAATGGAAGATTGGGTCAGCTTGTCAGTGGACATCTGGTAAAGGTGCTTTTATGAATTTTAGATCTATCTGCAACCTAGGTGTAACTGTGTGCGGTGCCCAAAAGAAGGCTCTGGAAAGTGCTTTACTGTAAAAAGAAAGTCGTGGTCTTAGAGATATTATGGCACCAGGTGCCCAAGGCCTTTCTCTGAGTAACAGAATGAAACTGTATGTGTCTTAAAACTAAAGATAGCATGTGTGTACAGCATTGTAAGGTGGTATTGCACACTAAATACCAAATAAATCAATTACAACTAATAGGGAAACAAATAATAAGGAAACAAAAAACTAATAAGGAAACAAATATTTTGAGTTTTGCCCAAAAGTATGCAATGTATTATGAACTGCGTGTTGGTTGATTACAGGTCAAGTTTTTTTCTGCAACATGCCTTTTTTATGGGAATTGCATGAATGCATTTCATCTAATTTAATTATCCAATTTGTATGTAAGCTACAAATATGGTGAATCTCAATTGTATCCTTCTGTGCTAAGCAGCTGTTTCTGCAGCAGCTCTAATAGCTTGTAAGAACTAATACTACCTACTCCCAGCAAAGTTCAAACAACAAACTAGGTTTCCTTTCGTAAACAATGGATCAACAAGAACAAGCACAGCTGGAACTGATATTGCATGCTTTGTGCTATAGGTATGTTGCTCTTCTTGTCGCTGTCAGTTTCATAGTTAAATTTCACTTCAAGGTGATTTGAACCCTGGAGTACCCAAAAAAGTCAATTAATGATACTTCTATGGAAACTTCTATTCAAGGAACTTAATTTTAGTAACACTAACTTATGGGGCTCATGAGGTAGAGACTATCCTCATATTAGAGATGTGGGAACTGAAGTACACAAAGGTGAATTGTCTTGCCAGAGGTTACACAACGAATCACTTTCAGAGCTGGAAATAAGACCCGGTAGTCCTGACTCCCCACTCTACTCTAACCACTGAAATCCTGTCACATTTTTATTACAGTCACAGTGTCGTTAGCGTTTCTGATTCTACAGTAGTTTGACAAGATTTTTTGAAAGAAGTGAATAATTAAGTACGTTCTTAAGGACTAAGAGTTGCACCTATGAAACTTTCTTGTTTTAGTTTATTGGTTCATTTAGTAGCAAAGGTGGCCACTCTGTAGTGTGCATAGAAAAGAGATTGTGTTCACTCTGCCTGGGATCTGTTGACTAGTTGTATTGGCAAAAAACAAAGTGCCCAAGATAAATTTTAAATGAGTTCTTAAAAAGAAAAAGCTATACATCACAGAAATTCCTATTTAATTTTGAAACTAAGAATTTAATGTACAGCTCTTGCTGTGATATCAGCAGTTATTTTGCTAAAGAAAGATTGCTAAAAAGTTAGAAGAAAAGAACAAACTCATGTTTGATTGCATTAGTTCGGTTACCACCTTTTGTGTGGTACAGCTGAGTGAAAAATATCTCTTCCTAAATCCTAGGCGTGTTTTGTCATTGAAATCACCATGCTGTTAAGGCATTAAGCATCAGTAGAAGTGCCTCCTTTCTGACTCTTCATTAGCACTGTGGAAAGCTTCCTAAAAACCTCTTACTGTGTAATGTTTACTGGAAACTGCATAGTCTGTATTCAAAAATAAGCTGATGGGAAGGAGAATTTCTTTGTAAAAACATGACACGTCGGGCAAGAATTTTCTTATTGCGGTTATTGGAAATTTTTGTTTATAGCAGTTGTTTAAATCATTCACAGCACTGCCAGCCTCTGCTGACCTGGGAGTTCAGAATGTGAAATTGGACATGCTTTCTATATGGCTCCTCACGTTATGTGTGCCAGGTCCAGCTCTCCATAGTCTGATTGTTTTCCTAGAAGATGAAAATCACAGTTTGTTCCTTACCAATTTTCCTCTTTCTGTTTGGCAGACATTGGTTTGTCTTCTTCCCTCCCTGTGTTTCTAATTAAGCAGAAATCAGTGTTCTGATAAACAGATATCGACATAATCATATATTTCAAATTAACTTCTTTCCTAAAGTTACTGATAACACTGTAGATTATTAAAATAAAAACAAATTATGTAGTGCCCACAAATATATTATTTGCTTTACAAGCATTTGAGACAGGTCCCTGCCTGAGAAAATTACAGTGTAAGGCTCTGATGAGGTGAACACTTAAGTTACTCACATGTACATTTGTAGGATCAGCATTTTATAAACTATGAACAGACCAGAAAGGGAGGCGGAAATGGAATGCAACATAAGATTGTTTTTCCCCATCTGGATTGAAAGTTTTTAAAAATGGTTTTTCCTTCCATGCCCTGTTCATTTTGTTTAGGTGTTTTAAAACACGTGGCTACTCAACTTTTTTTTTTTTTTTTTGATAACCTTTTTCCTCAAACTGCCTCACCCTCCAGTCTCTCCTCCTCTAGGCTTTGTCCCTTTCCCGGGCCAGGAGGTCACCTGATTCCTTTGTTCTCCAACCCCTTTAGCTATCACCTTGCAGGGGGGAAGGGCCCAGGCCATCAGTTGCCAGGAGACAGAGTGTGGGCCATTTATGTACCCTGGCCCTTTGCTCTGCAACAATCACACCCCCTTATCCCACCACCTAGAGACTTAAGAAATACATAGGGGAAACTGAGGCACCCCTACAGTATTTAGAGAAAACATTAAGAACAGTCCCACTTCATCACAGACCCATTCTTACAACTTTCAGCTCTCTAGTTGTTGCCTCTCTTGGGTGGAGACACACATCTCCCTCTCTCCTGACTGGGTATTTCCAGACTGCATAGATCTCTACCTACACTGTGAATTCCTCAGAAAAGTCAGACTGCCTAAGCAACCCTGCTTTATTTATCTTCTTGGAGACAGGAAACAGTGTAATTCCTATAGTTAAGTTACTACACCTCTTTCTAAGCAAGCACATTTATTCTTAAAGTAAAAGCTTTACTGAAAAAACATTAAAAAAATAAAAGAACCTACATGCATGCAGATAAGTTTACCAGAGGTCACCCCCTTACTCCAACAAGAGCTCTGGCTGGTGAACAGTCCTTTAAACCCCACCCAGGAGTTTTCCTGTGGTTACCAGTTCATTACATCTTTTGCTCAGCGTAAGTACAACCAGGAAATCTGTTCTTTACTTTATATGGTTTTTGGGTCCTTGATTTGTCCTCATGTGACAGGTGATCAGCAGATAAAAGGTTCCCACCTTGCAAAGCTTCAAAGGCTGAATTTTTGCATAATCGGAGAAGATATATTTGCATTCTGGGAAACCTCTTTAACTAGCAGTTCATTCTTATTTTAGCTGTTTAAAAGAGTCCTTTGAAGCTCATAGTACTTCCCAAAGTTTATATTAGTCATGTCTCTTTGACAAGTTGCACACAAGCCCACAATAACATACAAACATTTGCATTTTTAAGATCAGCTCCTAAGATACTTAAATTTATTTAAATAAAGTTCAGCTTAATTCAGTAAGGTTTGTCCAGGACATTGCCATATTTTTCACAGGCCCTACAAAAACAAGTGCTTTTTGTGCTTGTTAACATGTTCTTCTGTAGTGATTCGTGAAGGATATTATTCCCAGAGCTGTGCAGATGTCATTAGGGACATACAGGCAAAGATGTTTTTCAAGATGAAGTGCTCTATACCAACTTCAGAGCAAAATGTGAACAGCATGGTTTCAACCAAGCCTTCCCTCAATAGACCCATCAAATCTACAATTTTAAAATAAAGGAAAATGTGAACTGATTCATGGAAGGGGAGAAAAAGAGAGGGATCATCTTGTGTTCACTTTAATCAATTTGTGAGGGACTCAAATATTTTGGTGATCAGCGAAGTATAAGGACACAGAGAGAAACAGATGAGCCAATAGGCCTAGAAAGTCCGGTACATGTTTCTGAGAAGGGCCAATATCAAGTGCTTCAGAGAAAGATGTAAGATGGTGTGGGTTTGTGATAGTCCTTAGTTCCTGCGGGAGTTAATTCAACAGTCTCAAACTGGCCTCTGCAGAAGTCCTGTGTCCTGCACAAATGAGCTTTACCTATTGTGTCAAAGGAACATAGTTGACCACATTTTTCATCCCACAGCCTTAAGTAGCACTAGCCCAGGCTGTGAGGTACCTTGTAGATAAGGACCAAAACCTTGAATTTGAGATGATTTTCTATGGGGAGCCAGTGTAGAATCATAGAATATCAGGGTTGGAAGGGACCTCAGGAGGTCATCTAATCCAACCCCCTGCTCAAAGCAGGACCTAATCCCCAACTAAATCATCCCAGCCAGGGCTTTGTCAAGCCTGATCTTAAAAACCTCTAATAAAGGAGATTCCACCACTTCCCTAGGTAACCCATTCCAGTGTTTCACCACCCTCCAAGTGAAAAAGTTTTTCCTACTATTCAACCTAAACCTCCCCCACTGCAACTTGAGACCATTGCTCCTTGTTCTATCATCTGGTACCACTGAGAACCGTCTCGATCCATCCTCTTTGGAACTCCCTTTCAGGTAGTTGAAAGCAGCTATCAAATCCCCCCTCATTCTTCTGTTCTGCAGACTAAACAATCCCAGTCCCCTCAGCCTCTCCTCATAAGTCATGTGCTTCAGCCCCCTAATCATTTTTGTTTCCCTCCACTGGACTCTTTCCAATTTTTCCACATCCTTCTTGTAGTGTGGGGCCCAAAACTGGACACAGTACTCCAGATGAGGCCTCACCAGTGCCGAATAGAGGGGAACGATCACGTCCCTCGATCTGCTGGCAATGCCCCTACTTATACAGCCCAAAATGCCGTTAGTCTTCTTGGCAACGAGGGCACATTGTAGGGAGCAGAGGACAGGTTTGGTGGGCTCATAGTAGCTTCTGTTGTTGAGGAGATGCACTGAAGCATTTTGTACTAATTAGAGTTTCCTAAGTGCTGAATACTTCCTGCCCAGATATATCACGTTGCTGTGGTCCTGCCGAGCAGTGACAAAGGTCACTAGCCAACCGAGGTGATAGCAGCATCTGTGACTAATGCTTTCTGTGTGAAAATATAGTGTCAATGAGGAATCCAAGACTTTTCCTAGACTATGGACCAAATAGACCAATTGCGGATGTCCACCTTCAACCAAAGGAGACTGCACCAAGGCTGCATACTCTTCAAAGGGCTTTCCTCTGCCCACCATCCTCATTTGTTTTGTTCAGGTTTAGCATCAGCCAGCTGTTCTTTATCCATGAGCTGATTTTGTCCAAGCACTGGGCCATGTTAGTGGTGGTAGTGTGGTTGTATGTGGTGAAGGACAGGGTAGAGATGTATATCATCTGGCACTTGAGACCGTGTTGTCTGACCCAAATCGGTGTAGCTGCAAAGCTTCCTGTAAATGGATTGAGAAACTGTTGTATATTGTTCTGGTTCAGCTGGACATGTGCTAAATCTTGGTTACAGTGCTTGGGACAACTGGTACAAAAAAAGATTGAGCCTTACTGCAAGGTGCAGTACGTGCTTTGCAAGCTCAGTGTTCCCATCAGTGATAATTTGCAGTGCCTTTTTGCTTCTTATAAATGGGGCCTTAGAGTTCTGATCAGTTCCTGACATGTCATTTTGTATGAGCACATCAGGACTAAAGGGTTAAGAATATGAAGTAGGGAGCTACATAAATATTTGGGGCCACCAAAGCCTTAAGGGCTTGATTTAGCTACATTAGAAACTCCTCAGTACACACACTATAATTGCAATAATCCTATGTTAGAATGCAGCATGCAGATGAAACTGGACTAGAATGTTATCCAAAGGAATTCATATTGAAAGAGAATATTTTTAATTAATCCTTTTTGAAAATCAAAATGCACACATCTTTCTTGTAGTCAGCTTGGTGATAGTGTAAAACGAATTCTAGAAGGGAAACTCAATTTAGTATGGTGTAGCACCTAATCTGAAAATAATAGATGGCCACTGAACTTCACAGTCCTGATGAGAAGACTAAACCCATTCACTAGCAATTTTCTAGTATATAAACATTTAATCTACAATAGATTTAGACCCTATGAAAATGTAACTGGATGATTGAGACACTAAATGAATCTGTTTAATCCCCAAATAGGGGGATAATGCACCTTAATTTTGCTCAGAGTTTTATTAATAAGAATGTAACTTAAAACATCACTATTAGTGACTTATGTATCTCATTATAATTTCAAATGTTGTCAGTATTTCTGTAGTGGCTTCAAAGGAGTTATCATTCATGAAATATTGAACCAATGACCTTAGCTATTCACTTATGATGAAAGGCCCAATATAACATTTTAGTGAACATGATATTTATGAAAAATGAAACCGCTCATTTCTATTAATCAATAGCACATTAAGCCATTTATCATTAATTTGATTTTAAAAGGTCATAGTGGAACTGGATATTCCACTCCCTTCTCATCTAGTTTCATTTTAATAGCCAAGAGAGCACAAGGGGATGCAGAAGGAAAAATCACTGCTCTTTTGGTACATTTGCTTTCTTGAGCCAGGCAAGTCTAGAAGATCACTCTACTGCTATCTGACTTGGAAATATTCATATGAAACAGAAGAACCTGAAGAAGAGAGAAGTAGCTCTAACGGCTCACAACAATGGTGTCCATCCCATTTTACATATTAAAATGAACACAGTTGTCAGGTAGAGCCTGACTCTTCGTTTTCTCTTGATCACTTCTGACTTGAGAAAGGGGATTAGGTTGAAGCACAAAATGCTGTGACACCTTTGTTTGCGGTAAACAGCTGTGCAAACCTTAGTAATTGAAAGGCATTAAATGTCAGTGGAATTTAGTTAAATAAATGCCTTTAAAGTGTTCTATAAACATGAATTATTTTTCTTTGTGACCCTTTATTCACATGTTAATCTTTGTACCCCTTCAGCATCTTACCTCTTTGATCCTTTGCCATAGTGGAAGGGTGACCACAGTTACTAAAAGGGAACCCAGCTAATGCTTGTGATGCTGTTACATCAATTGCACTCTGAAGCCATCCCTCCCACAGAAAGCCAACCTCCTGTCTCGTGCTACACAGTATGAATAACCTAGTAATTCGGTCTTGCTGTCATAATTTTGGAGAGGCAGGAATGTTTTGATACTCCATTGATTCCTAAAGAGCCATTCAAAATCTGTCTCCACCAAATGTCATTGGAGTGAAGCCAGGCTGTATCTAAACAATCCAGCGTGGATGCAGTAAAGAAGCAAATTTTTCTTCATGTGTTTAGTGGAATATTCTCATTTTGTTTGTCCTTCAAATTGCTACCGGACTAGTCTGTCTGTCTAGAGAGGATTATGTGCCTGTGAGCTAGGGAGTACTGGTCTTGCTACGTGGGAAAGCTACTGTCACAGTTTACAGCAGAGAGATGTTTGTGGAATTTTATGCTTTACTCTCCAACTTTTGTTGCAGAATGTGGAATGTCCACAGTTTTTTTGTTTTGTTTTTGCAAAGTTGATTTGACGTTTTGGAATTAAAATACAGGAGGGGTCTGGTGTGAAACCCTGAGATTTTATAGTCTTTCTTCAGAGTTGGCTGTAGCTATCCCATGCCACACAAAACTGAAATGGGAACATGCTGGCTTGGTCTAATTAAAATAATGTGCACCAAAGGTAATTATTTTGTTACTGGGTCCTGCTTTTACACTCAGGTATGCAAGCTGGTACCGTTGTGACAGCTTGGAAAACATGTCAAATCAAAATTGGTGCTAATATTTTATTATCTCATGTGAAAAGCTGTATTTAAGTAATAAAGTATAATTTCATTTTACTCTGTACTTAGTATAACTAAATATGCTGGAATGTGTCTGATGGATTCCCGTTTCAGGGCTGATTTTGATAATAACGCTTAAACGACATTGTCTGTGCTCTAAATGAATTTTGTTCCTTTTCACAGGCCTCTCAGGAAGAGCTGAAAGCTGCCTATCGCCGACTATGTATGTTGTACCATCCAGACAAGCACAGAGACCCAGAGCTCAAAACACAAGCTGAGCAACTGTTTAACCTTGTTCACCAGGCTTATGAAGGTCAGTGGAAGGCTTAGATTTGCAGAAACTGTCTTCATAGTAGTTGCTGGATTTTTGATGCTTGCATTGTATAGTCTGGAGAGAAAGAGAGATTCCTTTGTGCTCTTTAAAGATGATGGTTAATTTTGCACTTTTGACTTGGTGCTTTGGAAAATCAGTACTTTGTTTTTGAAACTAGTATGTGCCCAATGAATGGAAAATGAGTACATTAGAAGAGCAAGAGTTGCATTTTGAACTGGGATCCAGTTAGGGTCTTATTTTTTATAATCTCTTATTGCAAGTTATTTTTAATGGGTTTTTACCTGTCTAGATTGCCAGCTATGGCTAAATCACAATATAAAACACACATTTTTACCACCTTCTTATTCTGTGCATTACCTCATGTCGGCCAGACCTCCTGAAAGTCAATTGCATGAAAAATCTTTGTGAAAAGTTTATATGAAAGTCACTTGTACAAAAAGTATGCAGTAGATGGGTTTTTGTACATCATACTACAGATTATCACAACATAGAATAATACCTTTGCAATGTGTTCAGTGAATGAGGTAAGGAGTCTTACAATAAGATGTGGAGTCCTTGCCTCATTCATTGTGCAGCTCCACTAAATTTTTCATTGTGCAGTTAACTGTGCAGGATGCTTACCGTGACCCTTCCTTAGCTCTATCGTATATAAATTTAATGAGAAAATGCCATGCAAAATGTGCTGTGCATGCGTGTGTTTGCACATGTCCTAACTTGGTCAAAACCAAATCAATTGTCTCTCTAACAGAAGCACTTCTAATCAGAAAAGTGCTGTTTCCAGGTCAAATGTCAACTTTCGGTCCCTAGCCATCAGAGCTGTTTTTAAATAAATAACTAAATAAGAAGTTGCAAGAATGTTTTTATAATGTAGTAACTAATTTTTTCAATCTCTAGTTTTGTTTAAACTTTTCAAAAAATCTACCTTGAACAGAGACCAGTGCTCGAAAACTTCAAATTGAAAGGCAAATTTAGCTTGTTTCTTTGTAGTGAAGGGTTCTGAGTTTCCATTCCCGGTCACCCACTCTGTGTATCCCAGCATGGGTAGAGAAACATACGCTAGGTCTGCTCATGCTCACATGCTAAACACAGCAGTGTGGCCATGGTAGCATGTATGTACCCAGGGGATCAGGTGACTAGCTCAAGTCACCACCTGTCCAGCCACTGCTACGTTTATAGCACTAGCTCAAGTAGTAGGATGCATCTGCCTACCTGCACTGGGAAGCACAGTCCCAACTGCAGTGCAGATGTATCCTTGAGGTCTTCAATCCTTTTCTTAGTGAGAATTTCCACACATTCAAAGGCCTAGTTAAGGACGACATAGCAAGAGTACTTTGCACGTAACATCTTCCCCTCCAAGGTTCTCCAAGCACTGTACAAACAATGAATTTGACACTCTCTTAGGTAAATAGTGTTGGTATTCCATGCTATTGATGGTGTAACTGAGTGTGCTGGGGTGTCCACCACACACAAGGCCTGAAGGGATGAAGGTGGCTAGGTGCGCAAATTTACTGCCTAGGCTGCACCTAGAGGAGGAGCTAGGGACTAATTAAAAGGATGAATTAAAGCAGAAGCTCAGCTGGGCCGGAACATAGTATAAAGCCCAGTAGCTGGGAGTAGAAGGAGCTGCAGAGAGAGGGGCTGCAGTCACTGTTAGGGTGATACAAGGCAAGGTAGAAAGTCGCACACAGATATTGCAGTAAGGGATAGGACTATGCAGACCTCGCCTGCTTGTCATAGGGTTCTTGGGCTGGGACCCAGTATAGAGGGTGGGCCTGGGTTCCCCTACCAGCCAAAGGGGAAATGGCACAGTTAAGAGGCAGTGAAAGGAAACACTATTATTCTCTAAAATAAAGACTTTTCACATCACAAATAAAAGCTAATTTTGTATCTCGATTCACTGTTTTTCCTAAAAATGAGATTTTAATGGCCAGTGAAACAGTCAGAATGTGCTGGGTGATGAATCTGGATAGGTGAGACAATTTAGTCTTACCAGATTTGGATCTGCTGTCAGGGGCAGATGTACTGAATCCATTTCTGCAAAAGATTTGATTGAAACTATTTCCCTCAGATTATATTCTGTTATCTGGACTTGGCCGATACAGTTTTGTAGTTGTCTGAATTATTGATAGTTATCTTACAACGTTTTGGAGATTTGGGGAGAAGTAACTGAAATGTAAGTGAATTAGGAGCCAGTCGGATTGTTCTGTGGTAAAACTGCTACAGCAGCAAACTTGACAATCAGTGATTTAGCCTGGAGGAAGGTTAAAGCAAAACAGTGAATAAATGATTCCTTATTAAATCCCAGAGAATTAGCTAAAGAAATTTGGTTCCTGTGTTTTCTGAAAAGTCAGCATTTCTTTCTCCCCATTAGACTTGAACGTGGGTGGAATAGTTTACATCATCCTTAATTAGGCCTGAGAATATATGGAAACTCTCACTTAAAAAAAGAAAAAAAAGCACTGAAGAACTTGAGTGGGTGATGATGGGGAATGGAAACTCAGGATCTTTCAATTAAAAAAAAATTGCATTTTAAATCTTGTTCTGGAAATTCAGAGAGCGCTGACATTCTGCTGTAAACAGGTCAGTTTTCTCTTTGAATTTCCTGGCTTTGTTTGTTATGTGTTGCAACCTTAAACATAAACTGTTGCTTATTCAGCATCAAATGGCTTTATAGATAAGGTTGGGCATTACAAAAGTTAAAACCCACTACCAACAACATATGAAAAATAGTATCTGTAACCATGCCTCCATGGGTCACAACTGAGAATACCAAATTCAGGACAAACTGCTGAGAAATAGGGCACACACACCCCAAGACTGGAGGTTATTCTTCTATGAGATATACCAATCTAGCAACAAAAGTAAACTTCCGTTTCACCACACTGGCTAACAAGAAGTCAGAAAAGCAGTGTCCTTCGGTATTCCAGTCCTTGTATCACCACCAAAAACACTAGACTTAACGATGAGTGGTTATTTAAAACCAATTTCATCAAACCAAAAGATTCTTCTGATCCCAAAGGACCAGCCACGTACCCAGGTCAATACATAACTCAGATTTTACCCAAAAATCACGCTGTTGCCAATTCTTTAGTATCTAAAATCTAAACGTTTATTCATAAAAAGAAAGAAAGGTGAGAGTTAAAATCCATTAAAGGAATCAAATACATACAATAATTGCAAAGTTATTGGTTCAGGTTTTTAGCAGTGATGGAATAAACTACTGGCTTAAGTCAAGTCTCTGGTTGCTTCCAAATCATTGGAAGGTCCTCAGTCCCTTGGTTAGATGCTCCCATTCGTATAAGTCCATAGTTCAGAGGTTGGAGCAAAAAAGAGGCAAAATGGACATGTTTCTAGTGCCTTTTATAGCTTCTGCCATGTGGAGGGAAATCCATTGTTTCAAACAAAGCACTCAGCACAGCTAGTGGAAAATTACAAGTAGAAGATGGAGTTTGGAATCACATGAGCAAGTCACATGTCCATGCATGACTCACTTACTCATGGAAGGAAATTCCATTAAGAGTAGATAGGCATCTTCCATTGTGAGTTAAGTGTTTTATTAATGGGCCACTTAATTTGAATGGTCCCTTCAAGATGTGCAGGCTAAGTACTTCGTGGACGTTACCGCAGGAGCAAATGTTTGAAATCCAGATCTAGAGCCAATACTCATAACTTCAAATACAAAAACGATATATGTATACAAATAGCATAATCGTATTCAGCAAATCATAACCTTCCATAGACAGCTTACTTGACATAATTTGTACAAGATTTGTTGCAATTATACAACAGTGGTAGCAACAGTGATCTACATGGTCATATTTTAATCAGATAATATCAGAGTACCGAGCTAGGAGAGGTGACTAGCTCACTAATCTCTCCACAGTTAAGATTGAAGCTAATTTTCCATTATAAACCTGATTTTTTTTTTTTAAACCTAACACTAATACCTCTCCTTAGCTTCACCAGATCCAAAACAATCCAACTGAAATCTTAGCCAATGGTCGAACTGTTCTGGGAAGCTTAGCGTAAAGTACAGAAGACTTTTGGAATGGATACGTTTGTGGCAGGGGAGTTCACAGATTGAATTCATTTTCTGAAGATTTTCCTTTCTTTTTTGTTCATATTTTGTTCATGTTACTAAAATGGGTTGACCCATTCTCTTGGTGGTTTGGAGTTTTGCAGGAGTTTGAAATTATATATGTGCTTTTTCACTTAAATGATAAATGATATTCATCTGGTTAAATGGCATTTCACAAGGTGTTCATGGCCCAGTACAAATGTTATGACTTCTGCATGGCCCAGGTGGGCATGGCTGTCATGGGTGGTGTAACAGGCAGAGAACCACATGGAACTGGGTCAATCTGGTATAGTGAGTGGAAGGAAGGAAGCCAAATACTATGATGGCATGCCCCCTAAAAATGAATGGGAGTTTAAAGAAATTCCCAGGCAAAATAGTGAACTTGGAGTAAAGGTCAAATGAATCTATCAATTCCCCCAAAAAACCTTTAAGGGAATGTTACGGTTTTCTGAAAAATCAAGGCCTTTAAGATGGAAATTCTATCGACATGAAGGCTTTCTACAGTGTTTATCACTGTGATTCTCTGTTTAAAAAAGAATCCAAAATACTCAGAAGTATGCAAATGCACCAAGATGTATTTTGTAAAAGTAATGAGGTCTTAATAATATGGGACCTTACTACAGTCCTGCCTTTGCTGTTAAATCTTTGCTGAGAAGTTGGGGGAAGCTACCTGGTTTTCTTTTAGTGATATTGGGTGTGTAGATAGGACAAATAGGAATTAGCTTAGGACAGCAGTTCTCAAACTTCATTGCATTACGACCCTCTTCTGACAACAAAAATTACTATGTGACCCCAGGAGGGGGTACTAAAGCCTGAGTCCACCCAAGCAGGGGGGCTAAAGCCTGAACCCCACCACCCCAGATGGACGGATGGACGAGCCAGCCAAAGCTGAAGCCCAAGGGCTTCAGCCCTGCGGGATGGGCCTGTAACCTGAGCCCAGCTGCCCAGGACTGAAGATCTCAGGCTTCAGTTTCGGCCCCGGGCGGTGGGGCTTGGGCTTCGACCCCGGGCCCCAGCAAGTCTAACGCCAGCCCTGGTGACCCCATTAAAATGGGGTTCCGACCCACAGTTTGAGAACTGCTGCCTTAGGAAGTAGCTTTGTGACTAAAAGCATGCTATACTTTCTGTACCAAGAGGAGGAGATGAATAAACCATAAAAGTGTGTGTCTGGACTGATTTAAAAAATACAGACTAATACCTAATGTTGTGTGTGCTGAAACGCCATTCTGAATGGAATTTTGTAAATTCTCCTGCTGCAGTTAGATATTAGTGAAAAACCTCTCTGCTATATTCGTGTAATTGCACCAAAATGCTGCTTCTGGGCTCATTGCTGGAAAAGTGGGTAGGTATCACCATGCAGCCTGTAAAATCAGCCGTGGCACAGTGCTATCGGTGTGTGCACCCAGTGGCAGTATTACATTCTGTTCAGAATATTTCAGTCTTACTTCATCCACATAGCTGGGATAAGACTTGTGCTTTCTGTTAGCAATTGGT
This sequence comes from Eretmochelys imbricata, assembly GCF_965152235.1. Classification (NCBI taxonomy): domain Eukaryota; kingdom Metazoa; phylum Chordata; order Testudines; family Cheloniidae; genus Eretmochelys; species Eretmochelys imbricata. Next base: position 22,674,675 of record NC_135589.1, on the reverse strand, counting down.
TCCTCCTAAAGCTGCTTCACCAGATGAGTTGAGTGCAGGTGTTCACAGGTTTTTCTTCAGGGATGTGGTCGCTGCTGGGAAAATTATTGCCATTACTCAGCTATTTGCTTTTGCTCCTTTGTGATTGGGATTTTTTATGTTTTAAAGTACTTTAAACCTTTTAGAAAAAACAAATTCTGAAGCTCTGTGAATTGAGATTCAATGCCTGAATACGTACAAATGTGCTGTGCTCAACTGATGAAATAGGAAATGGTCCTATGGATGATCGCTAGAAGGTGTGTGTTTCATTGGTCTTAAAAAATATTGCTTCTGTGATTTAAAAATTGCAGATTATATTAATCTGCATGTCTCTGTCAGAGTTTTTGTCCTTTTATTTTTATATTTAAAGGAATGGGAATCTAGTGGATAGAGATGTTAGTGTGTCCTGTGAGTAAGTGTAGGTGTAGAAAATCATTTGTGGAGCAGGGGAAGATGCCTTGTGTGTCTATTTACAGCTGGTCTATAGTATCTATGTTTTTATTTGAAATAGTCATTGATATATTTGCTGGAATTTTGAAGGAAAGACTGTAAACTGAGTTCTGTACTCTGAGTATGTTTGGTTTTAATTTGCAGTGCTTAGTGATCCACAGACAAGAGCCATTTATGACATATATGGGAGGAGAGGACTGGAAATGGAAGGATGGGAGGTAAGAGAAATTCTTTTCCTTATATCTCACAAAAGGGGCTAAATCCAGCCTAATTTGAAATACTTATGATATCAAAACTATCTATTTGAAGGCACTCTTGTTTAGTTATTTCTGCCTCTCTCATTTAGAACATCTCGATGGATTTTCAAGTAATGCTTTTTTCTTCTTTTTTGAAAGGGGTATAATAAATCTGACATTCAGAGAGTTCCCTAATAGAATATTACCATGAAAAGCAACATCTTTCTGAGACAAATGTGTCATCGGTGTCTTTCCAGTCCCATGCAAATGTCTTTCATCTAAAACACTTTCACAATCAGCTAGTCTGTGAGATTAAAGATTTCTTGAAGCAGCTGTAAAGTGCTGTGAAAGAGGATTTATCCACTCTTTATCCTCCCCAACACTTCAACCTCTCTGGCCACTCAGTAACAGACTTAAAGGTGGCAATTTTGCAACAGAAAAGCTTCAAAAACAGACTCCAGCGAGAAACTGCTGAGCTTGAATTAATATGCAAACTAGATACCATTAACTTGGCTTTGAATAGAGACGGGGAGTGCCTGGGTCATTTTTTTTATTTACAGCTCTACAACATGCCTAAACCACTTCAGCCTTCTTTCTCAAATCATTGTCTTTAGAGTGTGTTGACCTGTCCTTTGTGGCACACCAGCATTAGTTACTTTATCCCACCAGGAGACACCAAGTATTCTCTGCGGACATCTCTGGAATGCGTCAAGTTTCCTGTTGTGGGCTTCTAACATTTGCCAAGTTTCAGAAGCATATAACTTTGTGGCTATCACGGTGACATTATATAACTTTATTGTGGTTACCATCTTGCGTTCCTGAGTAGAGTACCGTGATACTGCCTGAATGGAGTCTTCCGCATCCAGTCCACTCGTTTCACTTGCTCCGAGAATACTAATATCGAACAGAGTCACTTCTCTGACTGCTTGCCTCAGTTCCTACTGTCCCACATGGGTCTCATGTTACAGCATCTGATTTTAGTTTGGTTTTAGCTGTTGGGGTTTCTTGTTCCAGGTGATGAAATCCCTCCCGGTTTTGGTCCACCACCCATCAGCTGATGAAACATCCAGTTTCACAGGAGAAAGGGTTACAGTATTTGTTTAGATTTTGCCATATATTTTCACCAGGGTGCTGGTAGCAGAAATATGGTCAATTTGGAGAAACTGGCACATGTTTTCCCTGAACACAGTTGCCTGGATCGAGAAGATACCTGTTTTTAGCATGGCTGTTTTGCATTTTTTCCTTTGACTTTTAGCCTTCTGATGTATGGTAGGGATACACTTTGTAAACTGAACCTTTCAGTAGGAAGTCCACCCAGAGTCCTTGTATTCATGCTAATTTGCAACGGAAAAAAGCAAATTAAATTTCTTCATTGAATTAAACACACAATTTTTCATCAAAGTAGCAATTTTAGACGTTGAAAAGTCAGGGCATACATAAGAACGGCCATACTGGGTCAGACCAAGGGTCCATCTAGCGTTCTGTCTTCCGACAATGGCCAATGCCAGATTCTTCCAAGGGAGTGAATAGAATAGGGTGACTATCAAGTTACCCTTTCCCCTGTTGTCCAGTCCTGTAATCTGGCAGTAAGAGGCATCAATTAAAGTTCACCCACAAATGGTGAATAGTGATGAACACAAATAAAGAGTAGGAGTACTTGTGGCACCTTGGAGACTAACCAATTTATTTGAGCATAAGCTTTCGTGAGCTACAGCTCACTTCATCGGATGCATAGCTCAGGAAAGCTTATGCTCAAATAAATTGGTTAGTCTCTTAGGTGCCACAAGTCCTCCTTTTCTTTTTGCGAATACAGACTAACACGGCTGCTACTCTGAAAAAAATAGTGTTTCACACCCAGCTGTTATAGACTTTAAAAGGGTTTTCATGGATATATTTGAGGCAAAATGGGGTATGATATGTGTAGAACTTTAATGTTTACATTTCTTGATTTTTGTTTAAAAATGCAACCTTATGTTACTTTAATATAAGTTCTCATATTTAATACATACAGATAGTGAAAGCCTCAGTGCAATACTGATTATATGGAAGATCACAACCAGTATTTTAGATTTCCATTGCTAAATTCTTTCTGGGTCTGTTCAGCTTTCTACGTGCATAACCTAGACACTGGATGTGTAGAGACTAAGGCTATTAATTTTCAGTATCCCAATTACAAATAAGGGCTTGTCTACACTACCGCGCGGGATTGATCTAAGATACGCAACTTCAGCTCATGGATAGCGTAGCTGAAGTCAGCGTACTTAGATCTACTTACTGCAGTGTCTTCACTGCTGTAAGTCAACAGCTGACGCTCTCCCATAGACTCCGCTTGTGCTCCTCGTTCTGGTGGAGTACCGGAGTTGACGGGAGAGTGCTCAGCGGTCGATGTATCGCAACTATACTAGATGCAATAAATCGACCCCTGCTGGATCGATAGCTGCCCGCTGATCCGGCGGGTAGTGTAGATAAGCCCTAAATTACTTAGTTTTATTCCGCTGTTCATCGTTGTGTTATGGGCTCTGGTGACTGGTATGTAAATATAAACAGTAGTGGATATAGGTGGCCCTTGAGAATCCAAATGAAGTGCCAGGTTGAATATAAAAGAATGAAACAGACCTTTTCAGTCTCATGAGAACTGGACAGGCCAAGCATTTGAAACTTTGCAGTTAGCCTCCATGCAGGATGTGTCCTGAATTTTAACTCATTTTATAATCTGATGACTAGAAATTGGGTGAACTGACACCTATGGAACCTTTTCCTCTTCCTTACGTCATAAAGAAAATCAGAGAAAAAGTAACTTAAGAGTTCTTAATTCAAACTTGCAAAGGTTAAGCAGCTGGGATTCTCCACAACATATCTCACCCTTTTGGCCTTGGCAAAGCATATTACCTGCCAAACGTGTCTTCTACATAGTTCTGAAAGACAGATTTAATATCCGGGTTTCTGTGAAGTGGTTTTAAAGTCAGCATCGTGCAAGTCCTTCCCATACCTCATGCTTAATTAAGACTTTACCACCAGCAGTTTTTGAAGCTGATATCTAACATCTAATGCCTCAGATTCATATACAAGGGACCCTAGGAACCTCCTCCACAAAGTTTGGCTTCAAAAGGCTGATCGTTGCCTGGTGGGTTTCCCATCAGTTTTTCAAAGCCCAGCTTAACACAGTGCAAATCTCTTTTTGGGGTGAAGGGATGGGAGACTGGCTTCATTGAGATTTCATATATTTTAATTCTCTCTGCCCTGTAGAGCTGAACAAATACTGTAACCCTTTCTTCTGTGAAGCTGAATGTTTCCTCAGCTGATGGGTGCCCAAGACCAGTGCATTATGCTTTTAAATATTGGAAGAAAAGGATGCTATAGGAGAGAAGGTAAAAGAAGGGGGAGGAGAGAAATGGTGTAAGGAGAAGTAGAGGAGAAAAGGTAAATGATGAAGGGAAAGTCTAGCGCTTAGGGAAGTCAAGAATAGAAGAATGTACAACAGGGGAAAGACAGGAGACAGAGTAAAAGATAGTGGGACAGTGGGGAAGATTAAAGAAGGAAAACGGAAGTGGAGGGAAGATGAGGTAGAATGGAGAGAAGAGAATAAGGGGGTATGTTTCCATTCTGGTGTTCTATGAGACAGAATATGAATGTGTTATACAATTACATTTTTTGCATGGTTCCTATTGGAATCGGGGTTCCCTTTCCACAAAATTCCATAATCCTCTGTGCGTGAGGAGTAGGTGAAGGTGAGGGACAAGTGCTGGAGTGAAATGTCCAACACAGGAATCCGAACTTCAGAGACAGCCGTTCATTTCTGGAGGCCACTGTGTATCTCACTTGAAGCCAGGGTGGATTTGATTTAAATCACTAGTCAGGAAGACTCAATTTAACCATGATTTTCTACATAAAAGTGCATTCTTGTTGGTTGTGATAACCTTAATACATATTCTTTACAACTCAGAGATAGACGTAGGTTTCATTTTTAGAAGGTACACGCTATATATTTTTAAACAGTGATTTATTTTGAAAATTTTTCAGATTAGTTTTACAGCTACACTATATCAGAAAATGAATGATTGTTTGGTTATTTCATTTACCAAAGATAATTGAAGTAGATATTTATGAAGTCGTTGGGAGGTGAACTATCTCCGATTCAGCAGGTTAATCATTAATATTTGGAGGATTTTCTTGCCATGCTGTATTAGGAGGAGACCATTGCCAGACAGGCATTCAAATTATTTTATTTAACTAAAACAACAAAGTTAAGTATTCTGGATTTTTTTTGTCAACAGCAAACATATAATATTTTAACAAAACATACATATGTCCCTCACTTCTCACATTTATCTCCAGACTTCTTCTCCTTGTCCAGATCTATTCCGCCCCTAACGATCTTCTATTAATTGAACTTTCTGAAACTTTGCACTTTTAGAGAGAGGTAAGGGATTGACTCTGTATGCAAATTTGCAGAGGGACAATCGAGTTGAGGTCTGCTATGTCTCACTTCTGTATATTATTTATTTATAAACATTTTTGCTGTTAACAAGCATGTTACCTCTGGAGAGACTAATCCAGTTTGAGAACTGCAAAACGAAGCATCTCTGGTATCTTCTAGACTGAGCACTGAGTCCCACTGGGTAGATAGAAAGATTAACCTAAATAATCTATTCAGAAGCTTGTGGAACCCCATAATATTGGGTCCCTCATCCATGAACTATTGGAACTCATTTACAAAACTTTTCTTAAACATTACATGAATATATTGTCTCATACTTTAGAATTAGAATTTATAATCCCTATTCCATGATGAAATATCTTTGAGCTATAATATGTCTTAATTAAAACTATCTTTAGATAGGTTTTTTTCCTCAAAAAGCATTTTATCAAAAAAATCTGATTTAAATAAAAAAATCTTAAAAAAAACCCTATCATTGATTTTTATCCATCCTGCTTGAAGCCATGAACTTCCACATGATAAAATTCCAGTATAAGTGGTAGTGGAAGCACTGTTAAAACTGGGTGCGAGGCAGATGAGAGTTAGCAGTCTGTTTTGAAAAGTCAGCAGAGTTAGCCCTGTTTCTTCTTTTAAATGAACTATGTGGTTATCCCGAATGTAACTTCCTTTTGAAGATGAACTTCATAATGAAAAATAGGATCATTAGGCACTGATCCTGCAAACACTTACACATGCTCACCTGTAAGCACATCAGTAGACCAGTCTCTCTGAGTCATTAAAATAAATATTTCATTTTGATTGTTAAGATTTGCTGTCTTGGACTGATCTGGTGGTGATAACAGGATTACATTAGTTTAAAATGTAGCTCTGGATCTCTAAACCCCATTTGCTGCTGGTCGGTTTCCAGGTGGAGTATAAAGTGCTGGTTTTAACCTATTGAGTTTTATGTGACTTGGGACCTCTCTACTTCAGAGAGTTTCTTTCACGATGTTGGTACCACTACATTTGTGATCAGTGGAGGTGATTGAGCTATATGCTCATCTTGGGTATAAATGGAGAAGGGGGCTGCTGGCAGGACACTTTTCATGATGGCATCATCACTTTGAAACTCTCTCTACCCCCTTACATCCCAATATGTCAGATTTATAACCCGATGGGCACATGGCATATAGACCACCTTTCTCCTAGGCATGTGAGAAAGGAATTGATTGAAAGAGAGAGTGAGAGGGTTCTTCTGTGTGGGGCAGTTATAGGGTTATTGGTATGGTATATGAATATCATTATACCTTGTTGGAACTGCCAGATATATTAGACCTCTTAGTCCTTGTCCTCAAAGGAATGCCTTCAAAAGATGAGCCTGGGAGCTTAAATTGATAACTTTCCTTTGATTAAAAATCAGAGACTCAATAAAGACACTGGATTTATGTTCTCATTGCAACTATCTGTACCCACTAACGCTCATAGTTCTGTAACTGCAGAAGTGTTAACTTCCCACTTCACGTTGAATGGTCTCCTGCAATATGTATTAACTCCTAATGCTAAACAATCTATTCCATCTTGCACTTAGCTGTGACACTCTGAGTACCTTTTCCATACCTGAAAAAGAGCTCAGTGTAACTTGAAAGCTTCTCTCTTTCACTACAGAAGATAGTCCAATAAAATGTATTACCTCAGCCACCTTGCTTCTCAGATACCTGAAATACATACATGTGTATATATAGAGAGAGATTTTTCTTATTTGTGTTGTATAGTTTTAATTGTGTAAAAAGTACTTTGGGTCAGGAATAGGTGCTTGAATTATAAGTCTAAATAAATAAAGTAATAAAAACACAGTGGCTTGATTTCGCAGTGGATCACAGGAAAAAATCATATTGTGACAGGAAAGGGGATCTTATCTAAGAAGGGAGTGAAAAGCACTGGAGTGTTCTAAATCCCATCAGAGATTCAGTTGTCTGTGATTGTTGGCTGGATGTTCTATTACCTGTTAACCTTGGTTTCTTAATTCCTTTGTGCACAGGTTGTGGAGAGGAGGAGAACTCCAGCTGAAATTAGAGAAGAATTTGAGCGTTTGCAGAGAGAGAGGGAAGAAAGGAGACTTCAGCAGCGAACTAATCCCAAGGTAAAGTAGAAAACACATCTGGTCTGAAGAATGAAGCCTTAAACCATAGGCGCCGACTCCGTGGGTGCTCTACGGCTGGAGCACCCACAGGGAAAAATTGGTGGATGCTCTGCACCCACCAAGGCAGCCAAGCTCCCCCTGCCCCAGCTCACCTTGCCTCCGCCTCCTCCCCCGAGCGCGCCGCATCCCCGCTTCTCCTCCCAGCACTTGCTGCCACAAAACAGCTGTTTCGCGGCATAACAAGCTGTGGGAGGGAGGGGGAAGGAGCGGGAATGTGGAGCGCTCAGGGGATGAGGCGGGGAGGAGGTGGGGCGAAGATTTGGGGAAGGAGTCCAGTGGGGCAGGGAGGGGGCGGAATTGGGGCATGGACTTTGGGGAAGAGTTTGGAATGGGGGCGGGGTGGGGGAGAGGTCGAGCACCTACCAGTGTCAGGAGACGTTGGCACCTATGCCTTAAACTGTTAGACATAACAGGTTTAATGGCTAGAGGAGTGATCTGAAACTAACAGGGTCATTTATTGCAGTTTTTCCCACCCTTTTATAATGCTGCAACTTATAAGGAAATTCAGGGAAAAAAACATTTAGCATGTGGTTTACAGTAAAGTGAATTGTTTTAAAACGTTCTCCTCTATGGAGAATTCATTGTGCTTTCATTGGTGAGATACATGTAGAAGTAAAAATCTTTCTTGGAACCCTGAGAAAACATTCCAAACACAGGAACTTCTGAGTCCTATGCAAATATTCCAAATAAAGTGAAACTCCCTACAGTTCTCTGACAGGTTTCCCCTGTCACAGGTGTGCTGAGATACATTCAAATGCATCTTTGAAACTGAATGAAAGAAAGACAACTGACAAATCAGTTGCGTAGCAGAAATCTTCCAGGTGGAGTTTAGAGAGCAAAATAAAGTGATAAGGAACAGTCAGCATGGATTTGTCAAAAACAAATTGTGTCAAACCAACCTGATAGTTTTCTTTGATGGGGGAAGCGGTAGATGTGGTATATTTTGACTTTATTAAAGCTTTTGATACTGTTTCACATGACCTTCTCATAAACAAACTAGCAAAATGCAACCTAGATGGAGCTACTATAAGGTGAGTGCATAACTGGTTAGAAAACTGTTCCCAGAGAGTAGTTATCAGTAGTTCTCAGTCATGCTGGAAGGGCATAACGAGTGGGGTCCTGCAGGGATCAGTTCTGGGTCTGGTTCTGTTCAATATCTTCATCAATTATTTAGATAATGACATAGAGAGTACACTTACAAAATTTGCGGATGATACCAAGCCGGGAAGGGTTGCAACTGCTTTGGAGGATAGGATTAATATTCAGAATGATCTGGACAAACTGGAGGAATGGTCTGAAGTAAATAGGATGAAATTCAATAAGTACTCCACTTAGGAAGGAACAATCAGTTGCACACATACAAAATGGGAAATGAATGCCTAGGAGGGAGTAATGCAGAAAGGGATCTGGAGGTCATAGTGGACCACAAGCTAAATATGAGTCAACAGTATAACTCTGTTGCAAAACAAGTGAACCTCATTCTGGGCTGTATTAGCAGGAGTGTTGTAATTCTTCCGCTCTACTCCGCGCTGATTAGGCCTCAATTGGAGTATTGTGTCCAGTTCTGGGTGCTACAGTTCAGGAAATATGTTGGCAAATTGGAGAAAGTCCAGAGAAGAGCAACAAAAATTATTAAAGGTCTAGAAAACATGACCTATGAGGGAAGATTGAAAAAATTGGGTTTGTTTAGTCTGGAAAAGAGAAGACTGAGAGGGGACATGATAACAATTTTCAAGTACATAAAAGGTTGTTACAAGGAGGAGGAAGAAAAATTGTTCTTCTTAACCTCTGAGGATAAGACAAGAAGCAATGGGCTTAAATTGGAGCAAGGGAGGTTTAGGTTGGACATTAGGAAAAACTTCCTAACTGTCAGGGTGGTTAAGCACTGGAATAAATTGCCAAGGGAGGTTGTGGAATCTCTCCATCCTTGGAGATTTTTAAGAGCACGTTAGACAAACACCTGTCAGGGAGGGTCTCAATCAGCGTTTCTCAAACTGCGGTCCCTGTGGGTACTCCAGGGGGTCCACGGGCCTCACTGAGAAACTCCTCCCACTCTCTCCCTTCCTCAACTCCTTCCCCTACCTCCCAGCACGCTGGAGAACAGGCTCCCTACCTGCCCTGGCTCCGCGCCACTCCTGGAAGCGGACAACATGTCCCTGCTGCCCTGGGGGACCAGAGGGTCTCCACATGCTGCCTCCGCCCTGAGCGCTGCCCCCGCAGCTCCCATTGGCCGGGAACTGCTGGTCTAGATAATACTTAGTTCTGCCATGAGTGCAGGGGACTGGACTAGGTGGCCTCTCCAGGTCCCTTCCAGTCCTAGATTCTCTGATAAACCTGAATATTTTTGGGATCTTGCCAGTAGCACAGTTAGTGTCCATTTTGAGAGAACTTTATCATACTCTTACTACAACAGCTGCTATCCAGTGCATTGTTCCTAGCTCTGGGTCTGCTTGAGCTGTAATAAACTGGTACCTAAATGACCCCCATCATAGCTGAAGCTTAGTTATTTAAATACACTCAAGGATATAAAGTCTTGTGTTGATAACAAGTTTTCATAGCAACATTTTGTGTGTGTGTTGTGGGGAAGATGAACTCAAACGTGGTGGCCATCCACTGCTTTTTCTCCTCTCCCTGCTGAGGGTAGGAGGACATTCCAGTAGTTCAGGATCCTGATGGCCCTGATGGGTTATTGGCTTGATATCCAGCCACACTTAGCAAGACAAGGCTGAGGAGTATAGCAGAGATTACCAGCTATTGCTGTTTAAAAGCTTCCTGAGCCACATGGTATTCACTTGTTATGCAGTGAAGTAACACAATACCTAGGAGTTAAATCTCTTGGAGCTGCACTAGCCTAATTTATGCTTGAGGTTTCCCAAACATTACTCAGTTTTTGGCTTTTAAACTATTTTGCATAAAATAACAGAAACCCTTATGTGCCTATGTTTGAAACCGAGGCTAGAAATCAAGTTCTGTGAGGCTTGGGATGTAATCATGATCGTAAGCTTAGATTTCACCCCCTCTATCCTGCTGCCCTGGGCACACATTTTAAACTCCTTTATTAAGACAAAGAGAATTTCTCCAATTGGATAGAAATCCCTGGATGAGAAAATAATTTCCATTTTATTTATAAATGCCCCCTTAATTGAGAGAAACTTAGCTGTCTTCAAGATGCAGCGTTGGACAAGCTAGCTTGGGGCTGGCAAACTCTGCATTAAGAAACAGTGAAGTGCAGGTTTTGTGTGCTTGGTAGCTCGTAGTGTAACAAGAAGGCTCTTGCAGTGCCACCATCACCATGTTAATGCCCGTAGTCCCAGTGCGCTGATACAGACTAACACGGCTGCTACTCTGAAACCTGTGATTTAACATGTTTCTTGGGTCATCCAGCTCATCCGCCAAGATTCTACACTGGTGCAACTGCTGTCTTGGAGAAATGATAGTGTTTATATTACCAGGGATACGAAAATATACTTTTTAAGATGGATGTGGGTAATGTTTTGCAGCCCATCAGAGTAGTATCCCTTTAAAAGTTTCCTATGCTTGACAATTCATGTGGATTAAGGTAGTGTGTGAATTTAAAGCACAATAGGTGTTTCAGACCATCTCCATGTGTAGACATTCTTATTCCAAAATAGGAATTCCTTGTTCCTGTTTACTTTAACTCAGAGTGGGTTAAACTAAACAGGAGGAAAGCACTCTTATGCTGGATTAAATCAGGAACAACTGTAGATACTGTTTAATGCATGGAAATAATCCAGTGAGGAGTTAAGGTAAAATGCAATACTGTTTTTTGGTTTTTTTTTTTCTGCACTTGATACTTTATATTCAACATGTTTAATATTTTGCACTGTTATTTTCCTTGCCCGCTTCATTCTATTATGAGTCTGGTAAATTAATTGCACTATAATACACAACTCTTCTTCTGCACCAAAACTTTACTTTTCTGCACAATTCCGCACCTGTCATAATACTAAAATTATCCAGAGTTCCTTCCCTAGTGTTCTAACTTTGTCTCCTCTTCTTATGGATACACGATGTGGCTTGCTGTCATCCCTCTTAACAACAGCCAGCAGACCAAATGCTGGCTTCAGTGTCTGGACACCTGGAGCTCACCATTACTGTCTCAGGCCAACATGGGCAAAGAGGCAGAGCAAACAGAACATTTTATTAAACGTTTTATTTCTTTAAATCTTTAAAAACAGAAGAAAATATTTATACCATCAATAAGGGGCTTGGTAACTGTCCTTTATTGTCTGGTCTCTCTCTGACTTATTGCGTAATTAGGGAGAGTGGTCACTTTGGATGAGGTATTACCAGCAGGAGAGTGAGTTTGTGTGTGTGGTTTTTGGAGGGGGGTGAGGGGGTGAGAGAACTTGGATTTGTGCAGGAAATGGCCCACCTTGATTATCATAGGTTTCAGAGTAACAGCCGTGTTAGTCTGTATTCGCAAAAAGAAAAGGAGTACTTGTGGCACCTTAGAGACTAACCAATTTATTTGAGCATGAGCTTTCGTGAGCTACAGCTCACTTCATCGGATGCATACCGTGGAAACTGCAGCAGACTTTATATACACACAGAGAATATGAAACAATACCTCCTCCCACCCCACTGTCCTGCTGGTAATAGCTTATCTAAAGTGATCATCAGGTTGGGCCATTTCCAGCACAAATCCAGGTTTTCTCACCCTCCACCCCCCCACACAAATTCACTCTCCTGCTGGTGATAGCCCATCCAAAGTGACAACTCTTTACACAATGTGCATGATAATCAAGTTGGGCCATTTCCTGCACAAATCCAGGTTCTCTCACCTCCTCACCCCCCTCCCAAAAACCACACACACAAACTCACTATCCTGCAGGGTGAGGGGGTGAGAGAACCTGGATTTGTGCAGGAAATGGCCCAACTTGATTATCATGCACATTGTGTAAAGAGTTGTCACTTTGGATGGGCTATCACCAGCAGGAGAGTGAATTTGTGTGGGGGGGTGGAGGGTGAGAAAACCTGGATTTGTGCTGGAAATGGCCCAACTTGATGATCACTTTAGATAAGCTATTACCAGCAGGACAGTGGGGTGGGAGGAGGTATTGTTTCATGATCTCTGTGTGTATATAATATCTGCTGCAGTTTCCACGGTATGCATCCGATGAAGTGAGCTGTAGCTCACGAAAGCTCATGCTCAAATAAATTGGTTAGTCTCTAAGGTGCCACAAGTACTCCTTTTCTTTTTGCGAATACAGACTAACACGGCTGTTACTCTGAAACCTGCGTAATTAGAGTGGAGATCATGTAATTTAGATATAATTCACCAGCAAAGAGAATATTGAAAGACTTGCATGGGTCTGATTTAAAAAAAAGAAGAGCACAAACAAAGATTTTCACCTTTATAGATCTTTCTGGTGGATAACATTTCATGAATGAGAGGGAGGGGAGTGAGAGCAGTGACAGGGTGTGAGGTTGACTCTAGGTGCCTGTCACTTGTTGTGGTATCATTTCCTCTCTCTTAATATAGGCGTGTGTAGGGAGAACTTGATTTGATTTTACATTTCTCTTTCTCTAATCCATCATTAGACTTGGCTACGTAGAGACTGGTCTTGTGTAGTTCAACTGATGATGTAGCTTCCCACTCCACCTACCCTGATCTGATAAGTCTGCTGCAATGATAAATATGTGTGTCTCGCCTGTCGCTCAGAAAGGACGTTAGCGCTAAACTGTGTCTTTGAGACTTTAGCTGAGATGATATTGCAGCTTCCATTCCTTCCTCAGCTCCCCGGATGTAGCTTTCTCTCCTTTTTTCTCTGCCATATAGGGACAACTAAACATGGATTGTTCTATGAATACTAAGATTTATCTGTCGGCATATCTCATGTTGTTGAAGAGCAGTTTATGCTCTGCTCATTCCCATGGGACAAAAACTGTTTTACAGTATGTAATTTAATTTTTCTTTTGTGGCAGTTTTTCTCTGTACCACCTATGTTATCGCTGGAAAATCAAATAAAAATTAACCATAAAAAATTGTGTCAATATACAGGAGTCTGCAAATTATTGTCAGTCCACTGAGCAATGTTTTTCTGTGCCACTTGCCCACAGGCTCACTTTCCTGTTCTTCTCTTCCTCTCCTCCCTGCCTTCAGAAGAAATCTTTTTTCTTCTTGCATGTGCTTTGGTCTTCACTGGAGCTTTTCTGCTAATACACAAAGGGTAAAATGGAAGAACTCTTCCCTTCATGGTCTTAATAAAATCAGAACTTCTGTATTAAAAACCACTGGAAATATCTCAAAGCCAAAACAATGGTTTTAAATGAATCCCTAATGTACTTGAGATGCCCTTCTTTTGTATTTCCCTTGGCGAAACCGAGTCTTCTGGAGATCAGACTTTTACCTCAGTCTTCTCTCTCTAGCCTCAACCTGAAATATGGGACAATCAGGAGGCAGATTAGTGAAGCTCAGTGTGGCTTCAGAGGAGCCTGGAGGCAACTGGGTTTATTTTACCGTGAATGTGGGGACCAAAAAAGATACACTCTGAGTGGGAGCTGAGGTGAAGAGAGCACAGCAAACAAAACAAACTGTGCAAAAGAACAGGAGTGACAGCCAGTGATTGAAAACAGGCCCATTGGCTCCTTTGATCCAACCTTAATGATCTCTTATCAATGGCATTCCAACCAGAAAATGGATTCCAGAAAATGGATAAAACTAAAGAAATTGGAAACATCCTTGTTGCAAATCAGGGTGGTTTGGTGCAAATGGATATTCTGAGGAATGTGGGGAACAGACAGGGGTGTGGGGTTGGTTATTGCCATATAATGCTTCTCTGTGACTTTAGGAATTTGACACTTTTTTCTGGGTGTTTCACAGTAGTTGTGAGCAATAAAAAGTAGAGCTGCAGTGTAAGCCTGAGCCTCTGTGTCCTCCTATAAAATTAGCCATCTGGGTGTTTACAGCAATTGCTTATTGGCATTCTATGGAAATGTCTCTCTAGGCAGCGTTCCTGTGGAATTAGGTAGCACAGCTGTGATCATTTCATAAGAATGCAAGCTATTTTAAAATGTCTAACATTTTATTAGTTCTATAAAATGGTTCCAGCTAAATAAAGCATTTCTAACCAGAAATGTTGAGCAATACCCAGATATAGGCAGTTTGGCAGATTTTAAGTTGGGTTATTTGCTTTTAGAGTTCTGTTTTTGCTTTTTGAGATGTGCTGATGGGTTTGGAAAGTCAGTTACTTGGTTTGAGAGGAAATACTTCACACTTGGAGAGAGCAAATCTCTTTATTTGCCTGTGTCGGAGAATACAGATACTTTGAGGGTTATCCAGCTCCCACCACCTTTTTCTTCACATGCGTCAACTTGCAGGAATGTTCTCCCTAGGGAACAGGTTTCAGAGTAGCAGCCGTGTTAGTCTGTATCCGCAAAAAGAACAGGAGTACTTGTGGCACCTTAGAGACTAACAAATTTATTAGAGCATGAGCTTTCGTGAGCTACAGCTCACTTCATCAGATGCATAGAAGCAAGAAAGAGCGGGAAGAATCTCTTCTCTGATACTACTCTGGGTATAATTAACATGTCTGAATAAATAAAAATTAAGCCATCTCTGTTTTCACTGCTCCTTCTTTTGCCATTCTGTAGTATTTCATCTTATGAATACTACTTCCTTCTCTGTGGTTACAATTCTGGTTCACAAGCAGAGTACCTTTGCCTTTTTTTTGGGGGGGGGGGCTCCACTGGGATCAAAATTTAGCTTTTTCTTGAGTGCATTAGCCAGCAGCTGACTCAGATACTAGTCCGATGCTTACTTCAGTTTGGCTTAAACAAAACAAATTTTGATGGGCAATCTTACAGAAAAAGAAAATAATAAAATAGTTCTAGAAGGCCTACATTAATAATATGTAAAACACTCCAGCTGTCACGTAGCTGAAGATTACAGAATATCGCATGGTGACTGTGTTCATATCGATGTGGAAAAATACCTCATTTCTTCCTGCGCCACAATCTTAGGAGAGGTACAGCAGAAAAGACATGCACTAAACTAGATCCTCCAAAGACATTGTATCTGCATTAGCTTTTAGATCTAAAATATCTCTTGGTTGCTTCCACCAGTGTTAGCAATGGCATGGCTGGTGACATTGTAACATTCGTGCCATCTAACCCTGCTTGGAGCCTTGTCTTCAGTAGTACTTCCACCAAAGCTACCACCCCACCAGTGGGTAACAAAATTGGGAAAATTTAGTGAAAAAGGAGTTTTCCCAACCAGGCTACATAAAAGTGTGATGATCAACTTGGTAGGATACAGGTGATGCTGGAGTTTATTTTGACCACCCTTCATTGGTTGACCAGTGTGTCAGACAGATTTATAAGATATTTTATTTGCATGCTTAATCTATATTTCTTGCCTGTTTTTAGACATAGATTCTGCAGCTGGGTTAATTTGTTCTATTGTAATTTCATGTATTGATTATTTTAATTCCCTTTTAATCAATATACCTAAATCTGGTAGTTGAACGCTGCAGCCATTTCAAAGTGCTGCAGAACACATCCTGGTCCAAATCAAACCCCCTGATTTTATTAATCCAGTTTTAAT
Organism: Eretmochelys imbricata; assembly: GCF_965152235.1. Taxonomy (NCBI): domain Eukaryota; kingdom Metazoa; phylum Chordata; order Testudines; family Cheloniidae; genus Eretmochelys; species Eretmochelys imbricata. The sequence continues at coordinate 22,658,785 of NC_135589.1, read as the reverse complement.
GACCTTGCACTGTTTCCTTGTGGAATAGAGTATTATGTTTAGGGTTATTTGGTGCTTGATTTTCTGTCTTTCGGGGCTTCTGTCACCAGTTTATCTCGCTGACCTTGTAAGACAATGCCTGCCACACAGATTACTACATTCCTACTCTCACTATTTGATTGTTTCTTGATTTTCTTCTATGACTAGCTGATCACTGATTCACACTCTCGCTCGCTTTATTCATAGAACTGGCGCCTTCCCAGTTCAAGCTTTGTGATTCCCTGGGACAGATTACATTTTACAGGAAGACTCATGATGGAAATTGTGTCTTTGTTGTTGTAAAGCACTCTCCTTGCAAAATTATTTAATTAAAAAGCACCCACATTTTTTATAAAAGGAAAATTATGAAGAGGGAATTTCACTGAAGACCCCTGAAAAACAGGCACATTACACTTAGCAAAAAGCCATTTCCTTTGCAATAATTAGCAATAATAGCTAAGGAAAAGTGGAACATTGCTGGGGGATATTTGTGTCGGAAGAAAGCTTTCACCTAAACTGAGTTTCCTCCTCTTGCATGACTCTGCAGTGAAGACATAATTTTTTCTTATTATCTCAGCTGTTTTCCATAAAAGTGATTATGACGTCATAAGTGGATGTTGCTTGCAGTCTGAGCTATTGTAAAGCTTTCCTATATAGGAGCCATTGCAACACATCAGTAGCAAGCTTGACAAAATCTTTTTAGATTATGAGCTCTTTGGGACAGGGTCCTTGGCATGTTTTGGTTTGGAAAGCACTGCCCTAGCAGATTTGTCATTTCTCCTGGAAATAATAATAGTAAAACATGAGAAGAGAGAAAATAAAAGAGAGCTCCTTGCAGATGAATTCCAGAAATTGCCATCCTTCCTTTCTAGGATGTGTCTACACAGCAGCTGGGAGGGTGCTTCCCCGTGTGGGTGAGCAGATGCCCTAGCTTTGCTCCAGCTAGTGTGCTAAAAACAGCAGTCTGGCCATGGCAGTGTGGGGGGTGGCACGGGCTAGCTGCCCAAGTACAAACCCACTGGACACCCTGGGTACGCGGGTGGCGCCCTCCCAGGTGCTGTGTAAACATACCCTCAGAGACCAAGAAGCTTTGATATAAATAAATGCATTTTCATTGAGACATCTTTCCTTGTTTACTATGTAAACAGATACTGCAACCAGGACCTCATGTACTCTGTGATTCTGTGGCCGTGGAATGTACGAATCCATCCTTTGCTGCAGGATTGTGCTGTACAATCCAATCGTTCACTGAAATAAACGCAAAAAACAAAACAAGTCTAGCCCTTATAATTGTAAAGGAAACTTTCAAACATCAACTGAGTCTAAACAAAAAGAAAAGGAGGACTTGTGGCACCTTAGAGACTAACAAATTTATTTGAGCATGAGCTTTCGTGAGCTATAGCTCACAGCTGTAGCTCACGAAAGCTTATGCTCAAATAAATTTGTTAGTCTCTAAGGTGCCACATGTACTCCTTTTCTTTTTGCGGATACAGACTAACACGGCTGCTACTCTGAAATGAGTCTAAACAGAAGCAGTGATGACTTCCTGAGTCTGCAGACAGCCTGAAACAGTAGCTCTGGGCAAGTTGTGACCTGCTCAGTTTATCTCTGTGGGGTGCTGACATTGACATTTTCATAATTAGATTTCAAAATTAACATTGAATTCAGAAATTTGTTTATATTATGGTAGCATCTAGTGGCCTAAACTGAGATAAGGGCCTTATTGCACTGGGTGCTATACATAAACCTAAAAAGAGACTGTTCCTGTCCCATAGACTTGACAATCTAAATAAGACCAACAAAGGGTGGGAGAAAGGAAGTATCAGTATCCCAGTTTTAGAAGGGGAACAAGGCACGGAGAAAGGGGGAGATTTTCAGAGGCCCAAATGGAAGCTAGGGTGTCCAATTCCCATTGATTTGCAATGGGAATTTGTGCCTTTGCAAAATCTCCCCCAGATGACTTGCCCACGTTGACAGAGGTCATCTGTCACACTGCTGGGACTTGAGTTCCAGCCTCCACGACCTTCAGCACACGGGCATATCCTGCAAACCCAAAGTGCCTCCTCCACTTTCTCAGGTGCCAAAATTCCCCGGTTGTCCTTGTGTCAGATGTTAAAATTTCCATTTTCCCCCCTAAAAATCTCTCTGATACTGTTATTTGTTTTCAGTGTAAAAATTTGCAGCATACTGAAAATTATAAATTATGGGACAGCATACAAAATGGAATTTAATATCAAATTAAATAATTGGATATTGTTCTGACTATATTCTTCATTTTCATAGTTAATTCGCTAAAAACCTCCAACTGTAGCTATGCTAAGGTACCACAATGCAGGGGTCCTGCTGCAGAATTAAGATCAATCTTGCTACAGAGTTTATGGGGTCTTGAGAATAGCTGGGAATCCCAAGTGTGACCCCGGTGAAATCCCATCACTCCCATAGGGGAGGGATCATAGAGTTTGACAGATGTATTTTTAATCCCCTCTTTATATTCTTTCAATGGATTCTGTACTGTAGGGGCATTAAGTGGATGTGAGATGTCTGTCCCCATTGCTTGGTGAGAAGGACATCTGAGTACTGTGTTCGGTCAATCCATAAGGTCTCTATCAGACCAAAGTCAGCTGCATGCTCCTCTAGTATAGTGCATTAATCGGCCTAATACTAGGCATCAAAAATACCCCCAGCTGATTCAGAAGACCAGGGTAATTTAAATTAATCCTGCTGGTTTTGTTCTCTTGTATAAACTTGGAAATCGATATATTTAAATTAATTATACCCGCTCTAGGAAGGAGAAGAGGTAAAACTTTCATCTGGTGTTGTGACTTAGACTTAGAGGATGTTTATCTGCACCACACACTCTCCAAGTAAGAGAGATAGACCATGTCAAGTGGGGCAGTTCTCTATGTCTTTCTGGATTTTCACTAGTAGAGGGTTGAGTATAATTAAAACTATTCCTGTGGCTTTGCTGAAATGAGAGTTCTCAGGTGCATGACCCCCTGCTGAGCCCATTTAAAAGGGAGGCTGCATCTGATGGAATGTCCTGCCAAGTCATGACAAAGGTTCTGATTTTAGGTATCTATATTTTTAAATCCTGAGATGACCTAATCCTGTCTAACTGGGAGAAGTGGCATGGATCTTGTCAGTGTAGTAATATGTCATCCACATTATATTGGAGGATATGTCACAGTTCTCATCATACACCGTGTTGTTGGGGGTTATAACTTGGCCATAAATATTCAATACCTTTAGAAACCTGATGGTAAGGTTTCCATTTGGGAGCAATTTTATGGTCTTAATTTGATTCTAAGAGTTCCTCCCTGCAATCTCTCTCTATTAAAGTGCTTCCAGCACTGTTTGGAGTACCTAGTTTCATCTAAATGGTGGGTGAAAGGTTCTTGACTTGCCCACACAGTATGACCTCAGGAAGTGGGAAAGCAGTGGAATGGTTATAAATTGTTTTAGAAAGTACCCTGTATTCTATAATATGCTTATAGCCAGCTTTTCCAAGGCTCTGTCCTGAGTTCTCAGCCCCAGGATATTGTGAGGAGTATTATGCTGGCTCCAGCACTCAGTATATGTGGCTTTAATTTTTAATTCTACTTTCAACCAGCTTGCAAGTGGTAGCCTGCAAATCTAGGCGAGGCTGTGGAGGGCTCTGTTCGATGTGCTATTGCATGAGACGTATTTTTTGGGGAGATGGATAGAGAAAAAGACTCTAAAGTACTTTAAAGCTGACTTTCAAGGAAAGTTCTAACAAAAAAGAGGTCATTAAAAAGCAGTCGTGTGTTGTGCTTATAAGATTCAAAAACACGTGTATTTATTAGAGAGACTTTCAGGTGATCAGTCCATAATGCAGGCTGCTCTGAGGTGCTGTGTTAATAACCCCCTTTCGTACTGAAATTTTGCACTTTACAGCATGCTGCCATGTGTGCAGATTTAACTTTCTAGTAGGACTCTTAGTTCATTCTTACTGCTCATGTGCAGCTCCCACATTTCAGGATGTTGTTTTCTTTTCTCCTATATTCTCTGAACAGGTGGCTGACGGTGAGTTGTTGGTAGCAGCGACCTCTCTCTCTCTCCTTTCTGGTGGCATAGGGGGTGCTGTCGTTCTTTGATAATGTTTTTAATGGTACCATCTGCTGCTTTGTCTGTGCTTGTATTTGAGCCAGTTTCTTTGCCAAGATCAATAGGCTGTTTGAGAGTGACTTCACCTACTTGGTGGTAGGGAAAATTTCTTTATGGAATCTACTACATAGGCTCATAATCCAGTGAAATGCATCTTGTGGAAGGCAGGAGCTGAAATATGCTTAAAAAAAAACATTGAGGGACAACTCCCCACCCCAGAATACTCAGTTAAGATGGTATAAGGAGCACCTGGCTTCTTGTAATCTTCCAAAGACTTTATATGCAATGAGACTGCTTTAGGTTTGAAACTTTAGATACTGCTGTTTTTCGTCAAGGTGAGTATTTTTACAACTACCACTAGTGTAGAAAAAGAAACCCCAAATACAAATTTGATGACGTCCAAAGTAATGGTAATGAGAAAAAAAATATAGTAATTTTCAGGACTCAATCTATATAGTTAATAATTAGACAAAGGTGAGAACAGGTAAAAGATATAGTAGAACCTCAGAGTTATGAACTGACCAGTCAACCACGCACCTCATTTGGATCTGGAATATGCAATCAGGCAGCAGCAGAGACCAAAAAAAAAAAAGGAAATGTAATACAATACTGTGTTAAACATAAACTATTTTAAAAAATAGCAGGAGAAGATTAAAAAAAAGATTTGACACAGTAAGGAAACTGTTTCTGTGCTTCTTTCATTTAAATTAAGATTGTTAAAAGCAGCATTTTTCTTCTGCATAGTAAAGTTTCAAAGCTGTATTAAGTCAATGTTCAATTGTAAACTTTTGAAAGAACAACCATAACATTTTGTTCAGAGTTATGACATTTCAGAGTTATGAACAAGCTCCATTCCTGAGGTATTTGTAACTCTGAGGTTCTACTGTATCTATTAAAAAAAAGCCCGAGTACTGCAGCTCTTCTTCAGATTTATTTTTCATTCATAGATTCGCTTTTTCTTTAAAATGACCTCATAAATTATTATGATGTCACTGGAGTGGGCCAGTGGACACTGAGAGCTAAATAATATCAATATAATAACTGACAAAGGAGGAGAGTGAGAAAAAGCAAATAGAGTCCATAAAAAGCAATAAGTATCAAGTGAATGGTTCATAAAAATATGTGGGTTTTGATGGTTTCTTCAAAAATGTCTGGTAGATGATCATCTTGTTCCAGAGAGAATTACATTTTTAAGTTTAGAAACCACTAAGGTTCAAAAGTTTTCTCTGATTTTTATCCTAAATTTTGAGAAAAAACTAAGGTGAGTAATGTTGATTTTCCTCAGTAAAGAGTAGCTACTGAGTAGGGCCCGACCAAATTCACAGTCCATTTTGGTGAATTTCACGGTCAGAAATGGTAGGGCAGTTGTGGTATCTGCTGCTGCTGACGGCAGCGCTGTCTTCAGAGCTGGGCGGCCGGAGAGCGGCAACTGCTGGCCGGGAGCCCAGCTCCGAAGCCAGCAGCGCAGAAGTCAGGGTGGCCCGGTCTGGTCTTGCTTCCCTGACTTCTGCACTGCTGCCAGCAGAGCCGGGCCCTCGGACAGCAGCCGCCGCTCTCTGGCCGCCCAGCTCCGAAGCCAGCAGCGCAGAAGTCAGGGTGGCCTGGTCTGGTATTGCTTCCCTGACTTCTGCGCTGCTGCTGGCTGTGCTGCCTTCAGAGCTGGGTGCCTGGCCAGCAGCCGCTTCTTTCCAGCCACCTCTGAAGGCAACACAGAAGTAAGGGTGGCAATACCACATCCCTCCTACAATAACCTTGCAACCCCCCTGTGACCCCGTTTTGGGTTGGGACCCCCAGTTTGACAAACCCTGGCCTCCCCTGTGAAATCTGTATAGTATAGGGTAAAAGTACACTGAAGACCAAATTTCATGGTGGAGCCCAGATTTCACGGTCTGTGATGCGTTTTTCACGGCTGTGAATTTGGTAGGGCCCTACTGATGAGGCCTTAGGCTTGCATGTAGAGAAGGACTAGCACGTGTGGGGTGCAGTTAAGAACTGTCAGTGCTGTGGGATCTTTTTACATTGTAGTAGAATGTTAACACACTAGAATGAATTACTTTACAAGAAGATTTTCTTTATAGTGCAAATCATATTTCATCTTGAAAAATGTGCATTTTCAAGAAATGTAGGTGGAAGTAAAGCAGGATTTAAACTCTGTCGGGAGTTTGACTACACAGCAGTCTGAATATCAGACAGAAGTTTGAGCAAGCAAAATGTGTCTCATTTCACAAGCAAAAGGGGAGTCCTTGTGACACCTTAGAGACTAACAAATTTATTTGGGCATAAGCTTTCGTGGGCTACAGCCCACTTCACCAGATGCATAGAATGGAACATATAGTAAGAAGACGCACACGCACACACACACACAGAAGGTGGAAATTGCCATACAAACTGTAAGAGGCTAATTAATTAAGATGAACTATTATCAGCAGGTGAAAAAAACTTTTGTAGTGATAATCAAGATGGTCCATTTAGACAGTTGACAAGAAGGTGTGAGGATACTAAACATAGGGAAATAGATTCAATATGTGTAATGACCCAGCCACTCCCAGTCTCTATTCAAACCCAAGTTAATGGTATCTAGTTTGCATATTAATTACCACTGAAACCTGTCTTCAATTTATGGCTTTTTTATTTACACTTTACTTTTGCTGCTGCAGCTTTCTGTCTTTATTCACAATCCAAATTCAACAAAATACTCTTTCTTCATTGCTGAAGTTTGGTAACTCAGGTTTTTAAAAGCGTATTTCGTAGAATATGAAAGTGGGTTACAAGCTGTAGCAAAACCACTCTGCTGAGGTTGGACATTGGATGTGGAAAATCATCCCATTCTGCAGCTATGACCAGTGCATTTGCAAAAGATGAAGAGCAGCAGAAAAGCATCAGAAGAGTTCTCTATGTTGCTAAAAGCAGTGCTCACATACATACAATATCGCTTGATCAATCACACTCTGGAATTTTGTCAAGTGTGGTTGGCACTTAAGCCTGAAATCTCTGCTTAGCTTCCTTTGGCTATTCTGTTTATTCACTTCCCAGAGGTTTGGAGCAGCAGCAGAGTGCTGCAGAGCTTCCCTAGTCACCAACTCTTTGGCATTGTTTCAAAGAGCAGCACAGGGTATGAGAGGATGGAAACTTGAGAAACACTTGTAGACTTTTTTCAGAGTAGCAGCCGTGTTAGTCTGTATCCGCAAAAAGAAAAGGAGTACTTGTGGCACCTTAGAGACTAACCAATTTATTTGAGCATAAGCTTTCGTGAGCTACAGCTCACTTCATCGGATGAAGTACTCCTTTTCTTTTTACTTGTAGACTTTGGAAAGCTGATGCACTCAAAGGTGACTTATCTGAGGAGCGTTCCTAAACAGTAGATTTTTCCCCAAGTAAAGTTTGGGAGCAAATGTTTTGTGCTACTGTAAACAAAGTAAAGCTAGTTTCAATTCTCTTAAAAAGAAAAGGAGTACTTGTGGCACCTTAGAGACTAACCAATTTATTTGAGCATGAGCTTTCGTGAGTTACAGCTCACTTCATCGGATGCATCAAGTACTCCTTTTCTTTTTGCGAATACAGACTAACACGGCAGCTACTCTGAAACCTTTAATTTTATTATTTACTATTGTTAAAGGGACACCAACTTGAAATCCAGTCAGGTTAAAAAAATGATTTAAAAATGGTTTGGGTACTGTACCTGAGGTGTCCTGGCAATTTTTATCATTTTACAGTCACGTTTTCCTGTTTTTAAAATGTTTCTCTTCTTTTGCTGTGTGGAAGATCCACTCAAAAAGTAGGAATAGATTATGAATTCTCTTAGATCTTGAAATCAGTAGGCTAATTTCAGTTTTGTCTTAAACCCTTCACTCTGGTTACAATGCATGCATTGGGTTTAATTTTAGCACAACTTTTCTAAATCACGGAAGAAGTTCAACAATCCTAATGAAGCTTTCCAGTAAATACAATGTACAGTGACAGAAAATAGCCTTCTTCTTGATACTTTTGGATTTTCATTCCATCAGGAGACATCAGTATTTAGTTCTCAGAGCAGTTGCATAGCATCTCTCACTTTTCATCACAAATGTTTACATAAACAGTTTGCATTACACGGTGAACATAGTGTGTGCTGCTTCAAAAAGAGATAAAAGATTAGAACCATCCTTTCTAAGTCTTGAAATGCAAACTCATAATCAGTGTTTCTCAGATGTGGCCACCAGGGGCTTTTCCTGCGGCCACAGCCTCCTGAGTGGTGATTGGGGGTGTGAGGAGGGGAGCGGCGGCCCCTTCCCTGAGGCTGGGCCCTGCCCCCTCTGGAGCCACAAACGCTGGAGAAGCAGACAGCCTGGGATGAGTTTCCCATCTTCCTGGGGATGGTGGGGCTCAGGCTTCAGCTCTGGGGTGGTGGGTGGCAGGATGTGGCTGCGTGACAGCAGGCTCCAACCGTGGGGCTTCTGGCTCCAGGATTTGGCTGCGCAGTGGTGAGCTCCATCCCCCAACTGCAGGGCTTCGGGCTCCCTACCCCTCTCTTTGCCCCTGGCCCCTGCTGCCTCCCCAAACCCCTCACCCATTCACACCATCACCCTCGCTGCCTCCCTACTCACATCTCCATCCAAGGCTTAATTTGGTTCCTGGCTTGACAGGGCTGAGTAAGTCTGCTGTGAAAAGTGATATTTGTATGTTTGTTAATATCCCCTTTCACTGCCTCCCAGCTAGGTAACAAGTCTGCTTCTCTGAAAAGTGATAATTAACAAATGTACCAATAACCCTTTTCACAGAGCAGACTTACTAGCCAGCAAGTCTTAAAAAAAAGAAAAAGAAACAACAATCAAAAAAGACAAGAATGCACAAAGCACCTTATTTGTGTTTCTATTCTGTTTAGGATCAGTAAAGAATGGACACAACTGTACATTATTTTTATTATTCAGTCTCCAAAAAAAAGCAAACCCTACATAAATAAATTACTGTCATTTGGACATGTGTATGGACATATTTATTTGTTTTTCCTAAAGTTAATTAAGTATTTTAGGAAAAAGTGTCATAGCAGCCACCAACAACAGTTGTTGGCCAGACTCTGAGGCCACAAAAATTTGTTGTGAGAACCGCATAAATGAAGGATGAAACACATCATCTTGAGACCTTCAAACACGCTGCCATTTTCCATGCATTTCCAGTATAGATAACTCAGCAAAACAATTGAGTATCTGCACAGATTTAAAAAAGAATTTACTTCCATATACATGCTCCTGCTGTGTTTTGATTTCTGTAAACATCCAACCATTGAGTTTCCCTCTCACAAATTGTCTTGGAAGGTAAATTTTAATCTCATATACTTGATGGTCTATTGGAAGTGGTATATTTCACATAAGATGGGACGCTGCTTGACACAGCAGCAGCAGAAGATTCCCACAGCCCTTTTCCACTGAGGCAGCTATGTGAGAGAGACAAGGATCTGATTATCCCCTTCACAACTGTGGAATTGACACAATTATTTGTAAAAAGAAAAGGAGTACTTGTGGCACCTCAGAAACTAACAAATTTATTTGAGCATAAGCTTTCATGAGCTACAGCTCACTTCATCAGATGCATTCAGTGGAAATACAGTGGGGAGATTTATATACACAGAGAACATGAAACAATGGGTGTTACCATATACACTGTAACGAGAATGATCAGGTAAGGTGAGCTATTACCAGCAAAGGGGGTGGGGGGCAGAAAACCTTTTGTAGTGATAATCAAGGTGGGCCATTTCCAGCAGTTCACAAGAACATCTGAGGAACAGCGGGGGGGGGGGGGGGGATAAACATGGGGAAATAGTTTTACTTTGTGTAATGACCCATCCACTCCCAGTCTTTATTGAAGCCTAAGTTAATTGTATCCAGTTTGCAAATTAATTCCAATTCAGCAGTCTCTCGCTGGAGTCTGTTTTTGAAGATTTTGTGTTGAAGAATTGCAACTTTTAGGTCTGTAATCGAGTGACCAAAGAGATGGAAGTGTTCTCCAACTGGTTTTTGAATGTTATAATTCTTTGACGTCTGATTTGTGTCCATTTCTTCTTTTACGTAGAGACTGTCCAGTATGACTAATATACATGGCAGAGGGCATTGCTGGCACATAATGGCATAGATCACATTGGTAGATGTGCAGGTGAACGAGCCTCTGACAGTGTGGCTGATGTGATTAGCCTCTATGATGGTGTCCCCTGAATAGATATGTGGACACAGTTGGCAACGGGCTTTGTTGCAAGGATAGGTTCCTGGGTTAGTGGTTCTGTTGTGTGGTGAATTGGAATTAATTTGCAAACTGGATACAATTAACTTAGGCTTGAATAAAGACTGTTGTTCCTCCTCCTTCCCCTCCCCCCCCCCCCGCTGTTCCTCAGATGTTCTTGTCAACTGCTGGAAATGGCCCACCTTGATTATCATTACAAAAGGTGTGTCCCCCTCCTCCCCCCCCGCTCTCCTGCTGGTAATAGCTCACCTTACCTGATCACTCTCCTTACAGTCTGTATGGTAACACCCATTGTTTCATGTATATAAATCTCCCCACTGTATTTTCCACTGAATGCATCTGATGAAGTGAGCTGTAGCTCAAGAAAGCTTATGTTTAAATAAATTTGTTAGTCTCTAAGGTGCTACAAGTCCTCCTTTTCTTTTTGTGAATACAGACTAACACGGCTGTTACTCTGAAACCTGTCATTATGCAAGGCACTGAATTTAGCCATATGGAGTGGAAATCTATCAACTTAATGAAAAAACTCGTACAGATACAGACAGACATCATCTTCTTTTCCAAATGCAAACAGATGGACATCATACCAAAAGGACTGAAGGCAAAAAATCCATTACAATCTACATACCACACAGACTATGCTGACAGCTTGTGCCACACGCTCTCAAAGAAACTGCGGAACCACCTGATCAACAACCTCTACAGCAAACAGGGAAAGATTAAGAATGAGCTCTCAAAACTGGATACTCTCATAAAAAACCAACCTTCCACACACACTTCCTCGTGGCTGGACTTTACAAAATCTAGACAAGCTATTTACATCACACGCTTTGCTTCTTTACAAAAGAAAAAGGACACTAAACTATCTAAACTACTACATGCCACAAGGGGCCACAACAGTGGTTCCCTTAACCCACCCAGCAATTTTGTTAATCTATCCAACTATACTCTAAGCCCAGCAGAAGAATCTGTCCTATCTCGGGGCCTCTCCTTTTGCCCCTCCACCCCCATGAACATGATACAGTTCTGTGGTGACCCAGAATCCTATTTTTGACGTCTCCAACTCAAGGAATATTTCCAACACACCTCTGAACAACATACTAACCCACAGAGACCTTCTTACCAAGACTACAAAAAGGAGGATTCTGGGTGAACTCCTCCTGAAGGTCGAAACAACAGACTGGACTTCTACATAGAGTGCTTCCGCCGACGTGCACGGGCTGAAATTGTGGAAAAGCAGCATCGCTTGCCCTATAACCTCACCCGTGCAGAACACAATGCCATCCACAGCCTCAGAAACAACTCTGACATCATAATCACAAAGGCTGACAAAGGAGGTGCTGTCGTCATCATGAATAGGTCAGAATATGAACAAGAGGCTGCTAAGCAGCTCTCCCAACACCACTGTCTACAAGCTATTACCCTCTGATCCCACGGAGGATTACCAAAAGAAACTGCAGCATTTGCTCAAGAAAAAGCACAAGAACAAATCCGCGCAGACACACCCCTAGAACCCTGACCAGGGGTATTCTATCTGCTACCCAAGATCCATAAACCTGGAAATCCTGGACGCCCCATCATCTCAGGCATTGGCACCCTGACAGCAGGATTGTCTGGCTATGTAGATTCCCTCCTCAGGCCCTACGCTACCATCACTCCCAGCTGTCTTAGAGACACCACTGACTTCCTGAGGAAACTACAATCCATGGGTGATCTTCCTGAAAACACCATCCTAGCCACTATGGATGTAGAAGCCCTCTACACCAACATTCCACACAAAGATGGACTACAAGCCATCAGGAACACTATCCCCGATAATGTCATGGCAAACGTGGTGGCTGAACTTCATGACTTTTTCCTCACCCATAACTATTTCACGTTTGCGGACAATGTATACCTTCAAATCAGCGGCACTGCTATGGGTACCCGCATGGCCCCACAGTATGCCAACATTTTTATGGCTGAATTAGAACAACGCTTCCTCAGCTCTCGTCCCCTAATGCCCCTACTCTACTTGCGCTATATTGATGACATCTTCATCATCTGGACCCATGGCAAAGAAGCCCTTGAGGAATTCCACCATGATTTCAACAATTTCCATCCCACCATCAACCTCAGCCTGGACCAGTCCACACGAGAGATCCACTTCCTGGACGCTACGATGCTAATAAGCGATGGTCACATAAACACCATCCTATACTGGAAAGCTACTGACCGCTATTCCTACCTACATGCCTCCAGCTTTCATCCAGACCACACCACACGATCCATTGTCTACAGCCAAGTTCTACGATACAACCGCATTTGCTCCAACCCCTCAGACAGAGACAAACATCTACAAGATCTCTATCAAGCGTTCTTACAACTACAATACCCACCTGCTGAAGTGAAGAAACAGATGGACAGAGCCAGAAGAGTTCCCAGAAGTCACCTACTACAGGACAGGCCTAACAAAGAAAATAACAGAACGCCATCAGCCGTCACCTTCAGCCCCCAACTAAAACCTCTCCAATGCATCATCAAGGATCTACAACCTATCCTGAAGGATGATCCATCACTCTCATAGATCTTGGGAGTCAGGCCAGTCCTTGCTTACAGACAGCCCCCCAACCTGAAGCAAATACTCACCAGCAACCACACACCACACAACACAACCACTAACACAGGAACCTATCCTTGCAACAAAGCCTGTTGCCAACTGTGTCCACATATCTATTCAAGGGACACCATCACAGGGCCTAATCACATCAGCCACACTATCAGAGGCTCGTTCACCTGCACATCTACCAATGTGATCTATGCCATCATGTGCCAGCAATGCCCCTCTGCCATGTACATTGGCCAAACTGGACAGTCTCTACGTAAAAGAATAAATGGACACAAATCAGACGTCAAGAATTATAACATCCAAAAACCAGTTGGAGAACACTTCCATCTCTTTGGTCACTCGATCACAGACCTAAAGGTTGCAATTCTTCAACACAAAATCTTCAAAAACAGACTCCAGCGAGAGACTGCTGAATTGGAATTAATTTGCAAACTGGATACAATTAACTTAGGCTTGAATAAAGACTGGGAGTGGATGGGTCATTACACAAAGTAAACTATTTCCCCATGTTTATTCCCTCCTTCCCCTCCCCCCCCCACCGCCCTGGCTGTTCCTCAGACGTTCTTGCCAACTGCTGGAAATGGCCCACCTTGATTATCGCTACAAATGGTTTCCCCCTCTCTCCCTTCCGCTCTCCTGCTGGTAATAACTCACCTTACCTGATCACTCTTGTTACATTCTGTATGGTAACACCCATTGTTTCATGTTCTCTGTGTGTATAAATCTCCCCACTGTATTTTCCACAGTATGCATCCGATGAAGTGAGCTGTAGCTCACGAAAGCGTATGCTCAAATAAATTTGTTAGTCTCTAACATGCCACAAGTCCTCCTTTTCTTTTTGCAGATACAGACTAACACAGCTGCTACTCTGAAACCTACAATTATTTGTATGAATGCAATAGCAGCCAGCCAAAAGGACTGATTCTCAGGCAGGGCCTCTGTGGCCTAGAGAGGAAAAGGTTTAACACCTCCTAAACATATCCTAAAATGCTACCTTCTTCAAGCACTCCTGTTGATTATAAGAATCAAATTCATTCAATCATGGAACAGAGCCAATAGCATGTGACTTATATGATCAGTGGTAACCAGCTAACACAGCTCAAATTTATGTTGTTTCAAATATTTCAGAAGAGGAGGTGAACTTCTAGCTCAGTTTCAGAGAAGATTAATTACAAAATCAGTGGGTTGGTTTTACAACATTGAAGGGGGACAGTCAATTCTGAGGAAATAAAAATCCCTCTTCTGTCTGAAAATGTTCTTCCTACTTCTAATTTGTGTAACATCTTAAATAAATATTTTATCTGCTATTGTTATAAAAAACACAGTAAATATTTCAGTCTGTTCAGTTTGTTTATTTTGTGCCTCTGACAATTCTTTGCCATCTCTCTGCATAATCACTCAGTTTCCTGCTTTGTTTGTGGGAGCCTTTTTATACAGCAGAAGTGTGGGAAAACATTTTAAAATGGGCGGGGGGGGGAATTGATGTTTTTAAGTTGTAATATGTCTATAAAGGAGGAGGAATCCTTTAGCTTACATACATTGAACATATTAGTGCTAGGAACTTGTTTTGCTTATCTCTCCCCAGGGAACGATTAGTGTTGGAATAGATGCCACTGACCTCTTTGATCGTTATGATGAAGAATATGAAGATGTTCCAGGGAGCAGCTTTCCCCAGATTGAAATTAACAAAATGCACATATCCCAGTCCATTGAGGTAAAGTGAAATAAATACCAGTGCGAGTATAAAGAAGGTTCTGAGTTAATGAGGCATAACAGCACACAGCACCACAAAATGGAACACGGCTCGGGGGGAGGCGGGGGAGGTTCTCATCTTTATTTATGAAGGGAAGGGATGCAATTACCTGCTTTAGGGGAGTGGGACGTGGAGATTCAGTTACAGTGGGATCATGTGTTGACACGATCTCATACATTTTTTAGGACACAAATGCCGGAATTTTGGCTCCAGTTTGCATGCTACAAAGGCTCTGCCTCCCCTGCTAGCAAGTTTCCTTGGCTCGAACAGGCTGGCTGCTGGGCTAAGCCTTGATTTCTCAAACACATTTTCAAAGCGATGTTTAAAATGTAAACACAAATTTCAGAGACAAACACTGGCCTTTGTATTTAAGAATGTGCTCCAGTGTGGGTCCCATCCCCCGCCTTCCCAGGAGTCTCACTACCTTGTTACCTGAAACTGGATTTATAGAGTTGGTTGATTTGCCTGGCAGTTCCTGAAAGCATCAGAACCCAAATCCAAAGCAACAGGTTGCACTTCAATAAGCATGAATGGTCAAAGACTTCTGTTTCACTTCTGACCCGAGTAAAAAGGACACTGGGGCATTCATAGAATCATAGAATATCAGGGTTGGAAGGGACCTCAGGAGGTCATCTAGTCCAACCCCCTGCTCAAAGCAGGACCTAATCCCCAACTAAATCATCCCAGCCAGGGCTTTGTCAAGCCTGATCTTAAAAACCTCTAATAAAGGAGATTCCACCACCTCCCTAGGTAACCCATTCCAGTGCTTCACCACCCTCCTAGTGAAAAAGTTTTTCCTGATATCCAACCTAAACCTTCCCCACTGCAACTTGAAACCATTACTCCTCGTTCTGTCCTCTGCTACCACTGAGAACAGTCTAGATCCATCCTCTTTGGAACCCCCTTTCAGGTAGTTGAAAGCAGCTATCAAATCCCCCCTCATTCTTCTCTTCCGCAGACTAAACAAGCCCAGTTCCCTCAGCCTTTCCTCATAAGTCATGTGTTCCAGTCCCCTAATCATTTTTGTTGCCCTCCGCTGGATGTTTTCCAATTTTTCCACATCCTTCTTGTAGTGTGGGGCTCAAAACTGGACACGGTACTCCAGATGAGGCCTCACCAATGTCGAATAGAGGGGAACGATCACGTCCTTCGATCCGCTGGCAATGCCCCTACTTATATATTCCAAAATGCCATTGGCCTTCTTGGCAACAAGGGCACACTGTTGACTCATATCCAGCTTCTTGTCCACTGTAACCCCTAGGTCCTTTTCTGCAGAACTGCTGCCTAGCCATTCGGTCCCTAGTCTGTAGCGGTGCATGGGATTCTTCCGTCCTAAGTGCAGGACTCTGCACTTGTCTTTGTTGAACCTCATCACATTCCTTTTGGCCCAGTCCTCTAATTTGTCTAGGTCCCTCTGTATCCTATCCCTACCCTCCATCGTATCTACCACTCCTCCCAGTTTAATGTCATCTGCAAACTTGCTGAGGGTGCAATCCACTCCATCCTCCAGATCATTTATGAAGATATTGAACAAAACCGGCCCGAAGACCAACCCTTGGGGTACTCCACTTGATACCGGCTGCCAACTAGACAGGGAGCCATTGAGCCCGAGAATCTAGCTGTCATGGAGTGTGGGGGAGTCCAGGCCCTGCACCCCTCTTCCTGGGATTCACTGAGACTCTCAGCCAGCCAGTAAAACAGAAGATTTATTGAACAATAGGAACATAGTCTCAAACAGAGCTTGTGGGTACAACCAGGACCCCTCAGTCAAGTCCTTCTGGGGGAGCAGGGAGCTTAGACCCCAGCCCTGGGGTTCCCTGCGTTCCACCACCCAGCACCAAAACTGAGACTAAACCCCCCCCAGCAGGCTCCCTCCTGCAGCCTCTGTCCACATTCCTGGGCAGAGGTGTTACCTCCCACTCCTGGCTCAGGTGACAGGCTCTCAAGTCTCCCATTGAAACTCCCCTGCCACATTCCCAGGTCAACACTCCCCCCTCCCTGCTGCATCACACTAGCCAAGTTTCTGTCCACCTTATAGTCCATTCATCCACCCCATATTGGTCAGTACTGACCAATAGGAAGAGTGCCACATGCTGAATTATCATGATTACTTGCTGCTTCACTCTGATGCTCCTTAAAGGTCTCCCACTGAGGTATTAATCCAGTGTGACCCTGTATGACTTGTGAGATCTGACAGGATCGCAGTGCAAGGTGTAGGGTTGTAAGTATGTTTGCATAAATGTGCAAATAATGTTGTTTTGTGCTGTAAGAGTGCCACTTATCTGTATGCTGCACTCTTGTTTTGTAAAGTTTGACTATAGAACTTAGTCTGGTGGCTACACACAGTTCAAATACCCAGGAACAGGAATTGAGAGAAAGGTAACACTGTTTCAATAATTACATGTCCCTGTATGCTTACAAACTCTCCAATCATGTGCAGTTTTGGCTATGTCCTTGCAATGTGTTCATTAGGTTTTTGTAATTGAGGTTGCTAATAACTCAGATTAATCCACTCACAATAAATTTATTTTCCAGGCTCCACTGACTGCCACAGACACAGCGATACTCTCCGGTAGCCTCTCCACCCAGAATGGGAATGGAGGTGGATCAATTAACCTTGCTCTTAGACGGGTCACATCCCCCAAGGGATGGGGAGAGGTAGGAGCATTAACTGTGTTTTTTTTTCTTCCCACCAGCCTATTTCTAGCCAGTTGTCTGAGTTCTTTATCCCCATTTATGCAGTAAGTTGTAAACCAAAATGAAGAAACTGTGCTGGAGTTTGAGAAATCTTGGTTGACTAGTTATTCAGAGCACTGGATGCTACTTGCCTGAGACCACAGACCGGGTTTTTGTTGCTCATAAAAGCTATAGGGAAAACCAACTTGACTCCAGTCAAGTGTGATATAAATAGCTGCAAGCCCCATGTTGTCAGTTACCGGCTCTCTCTCTATGAGAACAGAAGTTAAGTATTACTGAAGAAAGTGGCTTTGATATGAGGCATCTCTCAGCAGAGGGTGTGGTGGCAGCAGGTTCAGCTGAAGATGGCTGCATTCCTTTCTGATCTTTCAGGGCATCTACGTGGCTTGGTTACATCCACTAGGTCAGTTTGATTAGCAGGGTCTGATTTGTTTAGTCAAGAAAATTGTTTAAACCTGCTTATCAAAGGTGAATGCACTCTCACAGAAAAATGATAAAAGACCAAACCACTATATCACTCTGGGGTGAACACTTTTCGCAAAATGATCACTCCATATCTGTCCTTTCAGTCTTCATCCTCAATGGAAACCTGTATGATACCTTCAAAAGAGGAGTCTGGTAGCTTAAATTCATATTTTGTTGGATACTAAAAATCATGGTCTTAATAAAAAGACACTGGATTTATGGATTCTTACAACAATCTGTAACCCACAAGTCCCCTTTTTTTGTCCTATGACTGTGGGGGTATTGGCCACTTCACCTTAAATGGTCCTTTAGAATATGTCTTTATTACTTACGCTAAACAATCTGTTCCACCTTGTATTTAGTTGTGATGCTCTGAGTATCTTTTCCAGACCTGAAGAAGAGCTCTGTGTAGCTCAGAAGCTTCTCTCTTTCCCCAACGGACGTAGATCCAGTAAAAGATATTACTTCCCCCTCCTCCCCGTCTCTCTAATATCCTGGGACCAACATGGCTACAACAACACTGCAGCTATCAAAGATGCTGGCTGTTCTGGAGAAATAGTGTCAGAGTTTTATGGTAACTGCAGCTGTATTTTCCCCTCTGTGTTCCTCAAAGGCACCCACGTAAAGGTTTCTGGCTCCCCACCAGCACTTCTCCTGGGTGCAGACCTGTATGTCACTCCTTTCTGACCAGTGTTTTAATTTTGCACAGCTCACTGATGCACACTGTGATATCCCCAGCAAGCCAAACTACCTAAAGGGCCAGGGCCTGCACTCTGCTTTCCTGTGAGGCCTCTGACCAGTGTATTGTGAGCAGTTACAAATGACCACTCAGCTCCTTCTAAGCAAGTACATTTATTTTGAAGGTAAAAGCATTACAGAGAAAGCATCTCAAAACAATCAAAGAATCTATATGCATGCTAAACAACTTATCCCCAAGGGAACCCCCAACTCCAACAAGGGCTCTGGTAGGTGTCAGTCCTTCAAACTCCACAACTTGTGGTTACAAGTTCATATCAGTCTTTAGATCAGCAACCAGAACCCAGACTGAGCAGCTCAGCATTTCTTTATACAGCTTAGGCCTTTGATATCTAGTATGCAGGAACAGGTAATCACCAGTTGATGGCCCTCTCCTCAGGTTTAGCTTCCAAAGGCTGAGTTTTTTTGCATAACCAGATTTGTGGCATTTGCATTAAGCACTCCACGGGGATTCCCCAGGGAACCCATTTAATATGTATTGTCCCAAAAGCCCATGCTTGTCTGGCACATTTTCATTAAAGTCCTTTGAACTCTTTACAATTCCCAAGTCTGTCATCTGTCACAGAAAGGTTGAGGGATTTTAGTTTATTTCATCTTTCAACTTTACAAATTCCCACCTTGTACAAAATCCAAGACTCCTTCCTGTTGCATGTTCCAAGAGCTATGAGACATCAAGATCCAATACTCAGTGACCTTACTCCTCTTTCCTTTTCAGAAGGTGAGGAAGACAAACTGAGACAAAACCAGTACCTTAAATGTGTTTAAAATTAGGGTAACAGACTCCAGCTTGTGATACTTCACAGTCCTAGAAAATCTGTGATAAGCAGTACACATAGGAATCCAAAAGCAATAGCTATAGTGCTCAGTATGACATAAGGGTCCAGTTGTATAGATGTCATCTTTTCAGTCACATGCAGTTCCTCCTCCCATCTATCTCCGTTTCCCTTGGGATTTATTTGGAAAGTGAGTTTGTACTTGACAGAGTTTGTCTCTGGTCACTGAACTCTGAATCTGATGGAAAACAAATGACCTGTAAATAAACGTATAATAAACCTACTTAAGAGAACAAGGACTCAAGGAACAAGAACTGATTCTGGAATTTCTTCCTATTGAAAGGTAGCCAGTTTAACAACTGTTTCTGCTGATGAGACTGAACAGTGCCAAATTAACATTGAATTGCAGCCTTGAAAGTCACCCAGACTAGTAAATGAAACAGCAAGAGCATTCTACAGACTGCAATACTGTGCTGTAACAGATGTGCTGACAGGGTTTAACGTGAGACTCCTGAGGACTCCCTCCAGTCACAAGTGAGATCTATAAACAATGCAGTGGAACAAAATGCAAATACAAAGAAATAAGCATTGAAGCCAAGGACTTGCATCTTCAGAGGGCAGCAGCCGGTTCTTGGATGGCATCACCTATTTCAGGGAATCCTCCTGCTTCTAGCCCCTCTTCACAAGTTTGGGAATGAGGTCCTTTGGCTGACCACAGAGGTAAAAACAAAGTTGGAATGAAAGCTAGTGACAATAGATAACCCCTTTAAAGAAGGAGCTAGTAGCTGGGGGTTCTGCAATGGAGTGTAACCTCTTGTAGTGAACTCTTCCCTGTACTAGCACTGAGGATGTTGGTGTGTGAGTGGAACTCAGAGGTAGGTCTCCCTTCTCTGAGATGGTGCCTCCATCAGGTTGCTCCCAAACCATCTTCGCTTTCAAAGAGGCTCTTGAGCCGCTTCTGTGTACATTGCAGGGCCTGTGTTCCTGCTTTGAGATCTGGCTTGGAAAGTATGGTTTGATGGTTTTTAACACCGTTTGTTTTCCTCCCTTTTTCTTGTCCCTGCAGCTCCTCTTCTAGCTGGTGGTGGCAATGTTGGCACTGGTTCCACTCGCTTAGGCGATGTCTACATAGCTCCTGGCAGCAAGTCTCCCAGCCTGGGGTGATTGGTTTGGCTTGCAGGGCTTGCACTAGGGTTCAGAAAATAGCTATGTAGAGAGTGCTTTGAAGCTGTGGCTTAGGCTCTGAGAGGGTGGGCTTCAAAGCACTGTCTACACAACTATTTTTTGAGCCCTAGTGTAAGCCCAAGCCTGTCACCCCAGGCTGGGAGGCCTGTCATTCTTATCCAGGGAGTGCCACCTGGCAGAAAACCTAGATTCAAGTAAGCTGGGGGAGTGAATAGCTGTTTCTAAACTGTCACCAGCAGAACACCATTCGTTTAGAGATGCAGCCAGCTTCTTCTCTTGAGTGCCCAGCCTTCACGAGTCGCTATAGGAAGCACTGTGTTCTCAGGATGTTGAACTGCAAAGTGAGACCTAGATTCATAAGCAGTGTCATGGAGTTTGCTAAAGACTCTCTTAGGAACAAAAGCAAATGTGTCCTGGAATTGGAGTTCCTCAAAACTAAAATGCTAATTCCAAATGCAGGTTTGTGTGGTGGAAGTTAATGGACTGGCAGGTTGGGAGTCTGTGAGGATTTCTGTAACACAAGGCACTGCATGTATGTGCCCAAATGCAAGCTCTACTGTGTTCACAGTATGGAGTAATGTATTAAGCATGGAACTGGGAGACAGGACTTCTGAGCTGCTATCATGGCTCTGCGACTTACTTGCTGTGCGGCCATGGGCAATTCACTTTCCCCCCTTGGTGTATGAGTCCCTGCTTGCACTACTGGAACAATGCCTGCCTAGCTACCTCCTGGTGTGTGTCAGGATTGATTTAGTTTGTACAGCTCTCAGATTGTGAAGCACTAGCTATGAATAATAATGTACACTTACTTCTCCTCCATTTGGGCGCAGGGAGAAGGAAAGCTGGAGGGGCAAAGCAATACCAAGCTCAGTGTAACACTGGCTTGACCAGTTTGGGTGAATCCGTGCATATATATTGTTGTGAGTTTCAATGGCCATTAATTTGGAATGCCACCCATGGCCTCTAGAAGATGCGCAGTGTACATTCGAAGTCACAAACCCTAGGATTGGGTTGGCTGGCTTCAGATGGCTTAAAGTCTACGTTTGTTTATTTAAGATGAAGTGTACATCAGGACACTGGACCATTACCTTTAATGACACAAAAAGTTCCCAGTTTCTTAGTACCTTTCAGTGCAAATTGTGCCTATGTGATCTAGCTTGTAGCAATAACATTTAATGACCCAAAGTGGTTCAAAAGGAAAGACCTAAGAAATATTTAATCCAGGCTACAAGATCACTGTCCTGTCTCTGAAATACCAGCTTCCTCTAGAATCCAAGGATCCATATGATGTTTTTCAGCATTTTGTCATATACTAATCCTATAATGCAGCATTAGAGACAATGGTGTTGTGACTGGGGTCCCAATGGGGACCAGCTATGGTTCCTCAATTAGGGTGAACTGCAAAGAATGGGGCAGACAATCCCCATAAAGCTGGTGGATATTCCAATACTTAGATTTACCAAGCTATCATAAAACAGCTTCTTTATTACCTTACTGGTTACTCAGAAGTCTAAACAACACAGTTCCCTTAAAGACAGGTTTCAGAGTAGCAGCCGTGTTAGTCTGTATTCACAAAAAGAAAAGGACTTGTGGCACCTTAGAGACTAACAAATTTATTTGAGCATAAGCTCCTGACTTTATCCGATGAAGTGAGCTGTAGCTCACAAAAGCTTATGCTCAAATAAATTTGTTAGTTCCCTTAAAGTGATCCAGCCTCAAGTTTCCATCCAGATACCTAAATCAAATATTCCTGAAAATCTTATTTCATCATATAAAAGAAAAGGTTCAAACAAGACAGAGAGTATGGTTAAAAGATCAATACGTACAGACATGAGTTCAGTTCATTGAGGTTTAGATTCATAGCAGAGATGGTGAGCTTTGTTGTTGCTAAGAGTTCCTTTAGAATTCAGTTCAGAGGTTATAGTCCAATGTTCAAATATCATATTCAGCGTGTACCAGCATAACTGGGACCTCAATCTTGCGACTCAAACTTCCCCTGATGAAGCTTAAGCAGTTCTGAGACAACAGAATCAGGATCCAATGATCTTTTATACAATTTCATGTCCTCTTTGACAAGTTGGGAGTTCCTCCGGGAACAAAAGGTAATTAGGATGACTTTTGAAGGAGGTCCATCGCTGGTACTTAGCTAAAGAATTAACATAAGGCAATTTGCTTGTTTTTCCACCATTCACAGTACATTTCAAAGAAAGATGAATACTGAGATATCCCAAGTTTACAATTAATTTAAATGCTAGGATGTTCTTTTGATCTCTGAACTATCAGCATACAGCATAGACAGGGACTGTTGATTACATTGTCGACCCTATTCACACATATGTAAATACACAAACATTATCCCTCCACGTGTCTTTTGAGGGTTATTTATTTTGCAGGATGTTTAACCCTTCTGGTCATGCATCACAGGTGCTAAGAACTGTAAGGAGGTGTCTCTCTGAGAACCTCCAGATCAGACAGTGGCATGGGGGTAGGAATAGGATGTGGAGTCTTCCAGCTTTCTATCACCCATTGCAATCTGACCTGGGTTGTAGTGATCACCATCTACCTGCTGTTCAGTGGACTCAATGAGTTGGAGGTCTCAGTTACAGGAATATGAAAACATCTTGAACCTGTAAACATCAAAATTTAAAAACGAAAGGAGGCCTCTCAAGGCCAAACGATTGCTTGTTCTCATGTTGTTTCTGTAGTGATTGGAGCAGGCAGTGTTCTGATTATAATACTCTGACTGTATAATTGGCAGGGTTTTTTTGCTATCATCATTGAGAGTATACAAATTGAGACCTTTTGTGTTCCTGAGCATAATACTAATAGAAAAGACAGATTGCTAAAGTGAACAGACATGAATGATTTATACTATGTTGAGGTATTTAATGTGCCTATAGCATAAGGCAATGGTAAATAGAATAGACAGTACTGTGCAACTACTGGGAAAGATGTTCCCTTCTAACTGTTTTGTCTCTTATATTTAAACAGTTAGAGTTTGGAGCTGGAGACCTTCAGGGACCTCTGTTTGGTCTGAAGATATTTCGTAATCTTACACCAAGATGGTAAATATAAGAAACAGCTACTACTCTATAGCCCTGTTTATGAATGTTCCAGACTGAAATGCCCTTTCATATTCACTTTGGATTTGTTTATCACATAGAACATGGCAGTCCAATTTAAACCTTACAGAGGACTTTCATATGAGAGAAAATGCTTAGATTTTATTTTATTTTGTTGTTGGTACCATGCATTTTAACTGTACTCTGCAGGTTTTAGCAAGGATTGCGTCCTTTCCCATCTTTGGTCTATATTTGCTCTTGTAAGGAGGTCACACTGCCGGTTTTATGTCCTCACAGTCAATTCTATGACAGTTTGTGATCTCCTAAACACAAGAGTCTGACTATGGTCCAGAGTCAAGCGTTTGAAGAAACCAGACTGGGAGGAAACTCCTAGACAGTGTTATCTTTAGTCATAGCGGGGGAAAAAAAACCCACACACACACACACACGAACCAGAGGGAGCAGCTGGTTGCTCTATGTCAAAACTTCTTTTTCTCCACTTCACCGTCCAAGGTCTTAATTTCCTTGAGTGCAGTATTTCTGTTACAGTTAATTTCATGGCAAAAAACAGGAGTTGATCCCGGTTTTAATGGAGGGAGCGAACGGATGCTTTTTCACAACTTTTATTATTCTTTTGTGACAGTGGTTATTGCTTTAGGGATTGAGTACTGTGGAGATGGTTGCTGTTCAGTTCTTCTATTTCATCTGGCGTGTGAAGCTTTGCGTACCCAGCTTCAGCTTTATTGAGATGTTGTAACTGGAAGGAGGCACATTTTTCACTTTTTGAAACAACTTTCAAAGGCAACTTCTTCATTTCTTCTTTTGAGTGATCAGCAGGATTGTGTAGCTCAGTAGAAAACAGCCACTTCTCAGGCAGGATTTGTAAGGGAGCAGTCAGTTCTGAGAGCATAATTTTAAAAGTTTGAATTAAATTCCTTGTTTCCTTTTGTTTAAAGAGAACAACCCAGAAATAAATGAGAGCATGACAAAGCACGTGTCTGTGACTGTCTCACATCTGATCCACTGTGTTCAGTGTTGTCACCAGTAGGCGTGTTTGGAGGCAGCAGTTTGCTTATTTTCAAAGTGAACCCAAAGCCTGTGACTCAGTTCCCCTTTCCCACCTGGGAGAAGGGGTAGTAGCTCAATTTGGAATACTTGAGAGAACTAGGGAAGGGTTGTTTGTTTTTTTTCCGTTTGGAGGGTAAAGGAAGCAGGCTGGTATTGGCATGTACAAGTGACACAGGCTCCCAAGAAGGGAACAAGGCTAGTGTAACTAAGTCTCCTCTTAATTATCTGAAAGGGGAGGAAGGGGGAAAGTAGAACTGCTAGACACCTTGGTTTTTCAGAGGATGAACTTGAAGGTCAGATAGGTTAGGAAATAGAGGCTGCTTTGTGGGATATCATTAAGCTGTAAATTACAGGAATGGCTTTCTATGAAGTGGGGAGAAGAGGGAGCGAAGCTCAGGAGATCTCTTTGTCACAAGCCTTATGATGCTGTGCGGAAATAATGCTCAGTGACATTCTCCAGACTCCTGGCCTCTGCATCCAGGGCTCTTCTGGGACTCACATGTGCAGGAGAGGTTCTGACATTAAGAAAGGAGATTAGAGAAGTAATGCACGGTTTGCCCTTTGCCAGGTGGTGATTTGCAAATGACCAGAACCATCCTTTTGTGCAGAAAAGTACAAGCTAGGTGCTGACTGCATTTTTGCATTAGAGCCTCTTTCTCATTGGTGACAGTGCTGTCTCCTTCCCTTTGAGCCCTTCTGGTTTTCAGACATCCCATTCTCAGAGCCCAGATTGTGACGTGGGCCCCTGGAGAGCGTACTGCTGCTGCCTCTCACCCTGGTGGTGGGGAGCTGCTGGGCAGCAATAGGAGGCCTCCATAGCAGGTGGTGGTGCTGTTTCCACAGAACTGAGTCCATACTTGTTGCGCAGTAAGCATGAGGCAAGCCTCCTTGCCAGTGTTTGCACTCCTGTTGGGCTGGCCCTAATGTTATCACATGATTGACTGAATTGGGGGCTTACAGTGCTGCCAGTGTCTAATGTATGAACTGATTGCAGCTGATATTGGAGCTGAAGGATAGCGAGTGTCTCTTGAGAGTCCTGCATGCCAAAGCTCCTGGGTGACAGGAGAGTCTCTGTTCTTTTTAGAGAGTCTCTGTTCTTACTGCTGCTGATGCTCTCCTTATTTCTTGCAGCTTCATCACCACAAACTGTGCTCTTCAGTTTTCGTCCCGTGGAATCCGACCAGGCCTCACGACTGTCCTGGCACGGAACCTAGATAAGAACACAATGGGCTATTTACAGTGGCGATGGGGCATCCAGTCAGCCATGAATACGAGTATTGTCCGGGATACCAAAACCAGTCATTTCACAGTGGCCTTGCAGGTAAGACTCGGAGGGTTGTTCGTAATGGAGAGCAAGCTCCTTCTTGATATTTGAGCTGCCTCTTATAGTGCCCATTGGAAGGTAGCTTGCCCCTTTTCCATTATAACCTCTGTCAGTAATTTATGTAATTAGCACCTGTCTGAATTTAGTTAGTGTGATGGGTTTGTGGATTAGCCCTTCACTTTGCAGCCCCCTGCCCAGAACAGATGGCTAGTATTGTGGTAGTGAGCTGGAGGACACAGCTCATAATGTTCATGTGCTGGAGATATGGAGAGCAATGTGTCAGGCTTCAGCTTCCTTGGGCTGGGAGACTGTTTCCTTTCTTGGAGCATAGTTTGTGCTACTTTACTCAGTCCCTTCAGCTGGCTTATGGACATAGCAGTGTTGCCACTGATTTCCATGAAGTTAGTGTTCCTTCCTCCTCCTGGGGGGGCGAGAGAGAGGCAGGTGCAAAAGAGCTTAAAGGGAAGTTCTCAGGTTAGTGCACCCTAAAATTTGTGTCTCTGCTCAGAACAATTTTTCCAACTCCCTTTTTGCAGAATGCATTGAAAAGCAGCTGTTTGCTCTGAATTCCAGCAGCAGATTCTGCCGCTGCACTCTTACTCCTGAATGACACATTGACAGTCTATGTGATTTCTGCTCAGCAGAACACGTAACCTTCCCCTCAGCATTCAGAGCAGCAAAACACACCACGTCCAGGTGTCTATGGAAGCAGAAATGTCTCTCTCAGCAGGAAGAACACATTTACTTAAATGTTTTGCAGAAAGAGCAAAGCACAGTTTCAGGGCTATAGACCTGTCACATTTCTTGCTGCTCCTGTACTAGTTAGAAATGTTCCTACAGCAGCCACTTAATTCACCAGAGCCAGAAATCTTGCAGCACGTTCCTCGCAGAAATGACCCAGTCACTTGGGAATGTGCTTAGATCACCTGATATGCTTGCTGCCCAGTCCAATGTTTCCAGGAGACACTTGAGAACAGCCTTGAGTCTGCCTCTTCTGTGGAAAGCGACACTAATCTTCCTGCCATATGGAGATACTTGCCATTCCTGAATGTACCCGCAAAGTGCTCTGAGCACTGCAATGAGTGCATCCACCCACCCTGTCTGCATGCGTGCGCTTTCCCAGAGTGTTGGCATGAACACTCAACCTGCTGCTCTGATGTGATCACACTAATGTAAAGACTTACGGGTCTGGGTGGGGAGCAGGGTGTTTCAGAATGGCCCCATTTGTCTGGGATCATATGGCAGGTATCAGTTTTGCTAAGTAGTGGTGCCTGGAAATTTCCCAGGAACAGCAATGAAATGAGATCTTAAACCAGCTGACAGTGTCCCTTCAAGGCAGCACTTCTCCAACTGTTGTTCTGCAGATCACTTTGTAAGAGTCCCTCTCTTGTTCCAAAGCCCCACTCAGCTTCGTTCTCAGTCCCAAGTAAAGGCTTCACAGGGCACAGTCTAAAATTCAGTGAGTGACACTGTGAGCACAGGTGGAGGGTTGTGACATGCAGGTGGTAGCTATTGGGGTGATGTCTACCCTGCAGAAGGGACTGGAAAGGAAATCAGTGGAGTACTCAGCTGTGGCTGATACAGCTTGTCCATGAACTTATGCCTCTCTGGTGTTTCAGCTCGGAATCCCCCACTCCTTCATGATGATCAGTTACCAGCATAAGTTTCAGGATGAGGATCAAACCCGAGTTAAAGGTTCCCTCAAGTGAGTATAAGTGGGAATGCTCCTGTGGGGCTTGCATCAGAGCATCTGGCAAGGAAACCCAGTTACTGCTGCTGTACCTCTGTGTAGTTTGTGCTCTGATGCCTGTGTATTTCTTGGTGGAAGAGCTGCTTCCCTTGATTTTTAATTCTCTCTGTTAATGTGACTAAATGAAGGGTCACAGTCTTGGGGCTAAGATGAGTCTTTGTCCTCTTCAGCTGGGGAGATTGTACCTGTATTATTTTGATATCTGTGTATCATCACCAACAAAGCCTTGCCAGTTTGTTACTGTACTAACTGAAAAGGGCCTCCTCCATTTAGGTCCTGTATTTACATAGTTAATCACTCACTAACTAACAGCCCCTAAACACGTCTTTTTCTTGTTCCATATTGTTTCCTGTTTTAATTTGCTGCTATTTCTTCGACGAGTCTGCCTGTGGCAGCTCCACTTCAGGATGTGCATGCTCCTGTGTGCTCCTCGTTGGAGACTGTCACCAGCAGAGTTTGCGCCTGCACCCTAGGTATCCTGGTGCTCCGATGTAAGGGCATAGTGTGGGAGTATGGCCCTGCTGGCACTTCAGTTCTGTCTCAACTACCTGCAGCTTGAGACAGAGCATTGCTGTGTTGGCTATAGTTAGCAACATGGCATGCTGCATGTCTTTTACTGTTTCTTCTTAGTGATTTTCTTTATATATTTTCCCGTTGTTTAGCACACTTTAGCATCCCCCTGTTTCATTTGCCCGATCTGCGTATTTCTTTTCTTCTTGGGCCACAATCCATGGCCTCGAGTAATGGGTTATGTTCAAGACCCCTGGCTTCAAACCCTGCCAGACGTCTCTTCCCTGCAGTGACAGACATTCAGGTGCGTCAACTGCCTGGGAAAAACTCACATCCCATCGAAATGTAAGATCTACTCAGGATTTAAAAGCAAGTCTAAAATACTGAAGGAGAACAGACTAAAACTCGTGTTGATGGAGTGTTTTCCGAGACCTGGAAGGTCTGAGTCACGTCCAATACGTCAGATTCGGTTGCGCAGAGAGCTCTGGCCACCATCACTGCTGTGGCAGGAAGCAAAGACCCTGGGGCCCCTTTAGAACCATTCTGACCCTAAAAAAGGAGATATCCCATTCTGGAGAATGGTTTAAGAGAAGAGAAAAGTCATCTCTGGGTCCAGGCCTCAGGAGACCTCGCATCCCAACACAGGTACTGCCGAGGCTCTTTCTCGACACTCAAACCCCTCCTCCCCGCCCCCAACCAAGATCCTGGCACTGGCTAAAAAGACAACACTGCGTACTGAGAAACTGTTAGGTAAACAACCTCAAGTGGCATCGGCATTGGCACTGGACTCGGTGCCTTTGAAACACAAGGACTCTAAGGACAAGCTGAAATCATGGTGCCAGCCAGCCAGCCAGCCAAGAAGAGTGCATGGATTGCTCTTACCACCTGACTTGTGGGGGCCCCTGTCCAGAGTCCCTGGTACCATACTGGCTTCTGTTCCATGAGGACTGGGAGGCATCTGAGTCACCATTGCTGAGGGGTCCCCAGAGAGACGCTCTGCCAGTGCTGACTTACCTCCCGGAATCTACTTAACCTCTGGTCCTGCCATTGACATTGGTGACTCGTCCTCCAGTACCATCATGGTCACCAGCCACACACAAACTCTGAGGCTACTGAGAAGGATTTCCAGCCAGTACTGAGACATCCTCTGGTATCATCTAACCAGCCAAACAAGTCTTGGTCTCCAGTACTGATGCCATTATTGGGCCTCTCTGGCCTCCAGCACTGGCACCGGTGGATACGGCGATGACACCTCATCTGATTCCGAGGTGTCCATACAAGGTTCCTCTACTTTCCTGTTCCAGACTCCTTCCCTTGAGGTGCACCCCGAGGAATAAGTTCCAACCGGAGAGATACCTGGCAACCCTGGGATTCTGCCCCCTCCCTTACACTGCACCACAGTGGGGTTATTGGAATCTGTGGGCCCCTGATGGTGACCAGGTATACTGGGTCCCATATTGTAAGAGGGCATGTGAGGATCAACAACCGCCACCCTGGTTCTTGCTCCACAGGAGGATCTCTCAGAGGACCAAGAGCCAGAAGAGAAAGAGGAGAGATTACCTTCCCACAAAATTTCCTTCTCACCAGATGACACTACTGTGCCTCCTTGCCATTTTATGCTGAATATTTATGATTTCAAGGCCTTTCAAGATCGTCTGAAATGGATACCTTCCAAGAGACTTTACAAATTCCACTGGAGGAGATGAAGGATCCCCAGAATTCCCTGTTGGACATCCTCCATTTGTCTGCTTAGGGCAAAATCACCTTGCCCATCAATTTAATTGATGCATAGATTCAAAGGCCAGAAGGGAGGGACCATTGTGATCATTTAGTCTGACCTGTATAATGCAGACCATAGAACTTCCCCCAAATTATTTGTAAAGCAGATTTTTTAGAAAAACATCCCATTTTGATTTTAAAATGGTCAGTGATGGAGAATCCACCACGACCCTTGGTAAATTGTTCCAATGGTTAAATTGCTTTCGCTGTCAAAAATGTACACCTTATTTAAGTCTGAATTTGCCTAGCTTCAGCTTTCAGCCATTGGATTGTGTTAGACATTTCTCTGTTAGACTGAAGAGTCCATTATTAAATATTTGTTCCCTATGTAGATGCTTATAGACTGTAATTAAGTCACCATTTAACTTTTTCTTTGTTGGACTCAAAGAACTCAGTCTAGATAGTTTATCGCTACACTGCATGTTTCTTATCCTTAATCACTCTTGTGGCTCTTCTCTGAACCTGCTCCAGTTTAACATCCAATTTAACACATGGAATTGTGGGCCCCAGAACTGGACACAGTATTCCAGTAGTTGCATCAGTGCCAAAAGCAGAGTAAAATAATCTCTCTCTTCCTACACAAGATTCCTGTTTCTATATCCCAGGATCAAATTAGCTCTTTTGGCCACTGCAACACATTGGGACCTCATGTCCAGCTGATTGTCCACCACGACTCCCTCAGTCTGTAAATAGGGCCTACATTCTTTGTTCCTAAATGTACATATTTACATTTAGATGTATTAAAACACATTGTTTGCTTGCACCTAGTTTACCAAGCGATCCAGATTGCTCTGAATCAGTGACCTGTCCTCTTCACTATTTACCACTCCCCCAATTTTTGTGCCATCTGCAAACTTTATCAGTGATGGTTTTATATTTTCTTTCAGGTCATTGATAAAAATGTTAAATAGCACAGGACAAGAACCAATCCCTGCGGGATCCCACTGGAAACACGCTAACTTGATGATGATTCCCCATTTACAGTTATATTTTGAGACCTATAAGTTAGCCAGTTTTTAATCCATTTAATGTGTGCCATGTTAATTTTATATTATACTAGCTTTTTGATCAACATGTGAGATACCAAATCAATGTCTGTTTGCTGGCCGCAGCCTTTATGGCTCAGCAAATTCCAGCTACCATGCTACCTAAGTTTCAGAGTAACAGCTGTGTTAGTCTGTATTCACAAAAAGAAAAGGAGTACTTGTGGCACCTTAGAGACTAACCAATTTATTTGAGCGTGAGCTTTCGTGAGCTACAGCTCACTTCATCGGATGCATACCGTGGAAACTGCAGCACACTTTATATACATACAGAGATCATAAAACAATACCTCCTCCCACCCCACTGTCCTGCTGGTAATAGCTTATCTAAAGTGATCATCAAGTTGGGCCATTTCCAGCACAAATCCAGGTTTTCTCACCCTCCACCCCCCCCCACACAAACTCACTCTCCTGCTGGTAATAGCCCATCCAAAGTGACAACTCTCTACACAATGTGCATGATAATCAAGGTGGGCCATTTCCTGCACAAATCCAGGTTCTCTCACCCCCTCACCCCCCTCCAAAAACACACACACACAAACTCACTATCCTGCTGGTAATAGCTCATCCAAAGTAACCACTCTCCAAGTTTAAATCCAAGTTTAACCAGAACGTCTGGGGGCGGAGGGGGGGGGTAGGAAAGTGCTACCTAAGTGTAAACAGACTGACAAAAATATTATATACCACCCAGAGGCTTGGAGTATATTTTTTTCTTCCATCCTACACCCAGCTCCCTTGTTGTCAAGGCTGTTAATGAATGCATTTGTCAGGTGGGTATTCAGTGACTCCCCAGCTAAGTCACACACAGTCTGTGTGTGAAACCAACAAATCCCTTCTGGGGTACACAGTCCAAAAATGGCCTCAATTTCCTGCAGCCCTCCCTGGGCTCAGCCTTTAATAGTCCAACAGGGCCCATCGTTGTACCCTCTCCGTTGGCGTCAACCTGCAGCCCTCCCAAGGCTTAGGCCCCTAATTAGTCCAACTGCAGCCTATCGCAGTACCCCCTCTGTTGGTGCATCTTCCTGTAGCCCTCCTGGACTCAGTCTTTAACCAGCCCAAGAGGGCCCATCACAGTACCCTTGCGTGGTCTGGCTAGGTTGCAAAATTCCTTATCTGGAATTGAGCAGCACCCCAAGGGCTTCTTCCCTGGGGAATCTTTGCCTCTATTTGAGTCCTCAGTGACCCCCAGCCTTCCTGCTAAGCCACCCCTCTTGGACTCAGTTCTCTGACCACAGCTCCCCGCTGAGTCAGTCCCAGTGTGGCCCCCTTCCCTGGGGTGCCAGAGTTCTAATTCCTTTCCTTAGGGCATAGCCACTTCCTCCAGTGGCTGGGGAGGTGCAGTCCCACCCACTGCTCCTTGTCCCGACCCAAGGACCCTTTAAGTATAGCAACCTTGTGCTGCGTCCCTTTACTAATTACTAAAGTTAAGATTTTGTCACAGTTATTTTTAGTAAAAGTCAGGGATAGGTCACGGGCAATAGACAAAAATTCACAGAAGCCTGTGACCTCTGACCCTGACTTTTACTAAAAATAACTGTGACAAAATGGGGCTGATAGGGAATGAGAGTCGGAGCCCTGCTGCGGGAGGGGAGAGGAGGGGTCCAGCTCCCATGACGCCTGGGAGCTCCAGGACTGGCAGCCTGTAGTGGTGAGGGTGGCAGTTTGGTGGAAAGATCCAAAAGAGGTATGTGTGGGAGTTCCATTGTCACAGCCTTCTCCCACAAGGATCATCACCACAATGCTTCCCTGTTGGGCTGGGGTGCACACTTCCAGGACTTCACAGCTCAGGACAAATGGACCAGCTGAGGAAATCCTTGTTACACTTGCCAGCCCTTCCTTACCCACATCTGGGGGAACCCAGTCATAATAATGCTGGCCAACAGAGCAGCTATGCATTCTATCATTTGGTAAGGAGGAGAAAGATCCTTTTGTTCGGAGTCAGAAAAACTGTGCAACTGGTGCATATCACACCACATAAAGATCTCAGTGGAAAACTTACTATAAGGAAAACCTACCTACAGAAGTGGAAATGTTTCCACTGATCTATACCTCCTCTTGAGTCTCATGTGATGCACATTCTCAATTATCTGCCAAATTTAAAAATCATGGAATTATTGCTGAGCTCGGTTAAGGTTCACCTTACTGCCATCACAGCTTTTACCCCCCTATTGAGTTTTCAGTTCTTCAGACACCTGATTGTGATGATGTTTATTAAGTGCCTGTTCAACATTTTTCCTCCTGTCAAAAAACCCACTCCACCATGGGATCTCAGTTTAGTCTTCAATGTGCAGAAGAAACCTCAGTTTGAACCTATGGGGAGCTGATCCCTCCTTCCTTTGTCCCTCAGCCAGGAAGGGTGTTGGGGAGATAGGAGCCCTGATGGTTGACCCACTGTATACGGTGTTCTGTCGTAACAAGGTGACACTACATCCACACCCTCGCTTTCTATCTAAAGTTTCTTCAGAGTTCCACATTTATCAGGAGATTCACCCCTGCTGTTTCACCCCAAGCCTCACTCTTCAAGAGAAGAAATGAGCCACCATACATTGAATGTTAGAAGAGCTCACCTTTTACCGTGACAGAACTGACCCCCTTAGGGCTTCCCCAAGGCTTTTCAGCTCTGTCGTGGAATGAATAAAAGGACATCCATTCTCCACCCAAAGACTGTTGTAGGATGCTTCTTAAGCTGTTACGAAGCCTCGGGGGTTTGTCCCCCTCTTAAAAGGATAGTTTATTCCACTAGGGCTCAATCTCAGAGTGGCCCTACAGAAAAACATCCTGTCTCAGACATCTGCGGGGCAGCCACCTGATCATTGGTGCATGTTTTTCCAGCACTATGCTCCTGTGCTTGCTTCCAGAGCTGATGTGGCTTTTGGTGACCCTGTTCTATGATCCATACTAAATCAGCCTCCTCAGCACACTCCTCCCACACTCAGGATCTCCTGAAGTGAGACCCCTTAGGGACACTACTCAAAGAAGAGTGGGAGGTGACTGACTTGGTATGGTAACTGGAGTTCCTCAAGATGTGTCCCTCTGGGTGCTCCACTACCCCTGCCCCTTCCCATCTGCCTTGCAATCTTGCTAGACTTCCGTGGTTGAGAAGGAATTGGAGTGGAGGCAGTTCTTCCATCCCCTCTGTCCACCCATACACCCTTGCACCGGAGCACAAGGATATCTAGGGCGCAGACATGGACCCGTGTACTCTGCTGACGAAAATCTCTGATCACGCACATCTTAAAGAACTCTAGTTACTGCACAAGGTTGGTAACCTCTCCTTTGTGATACATGGTGAACTACAATAAACAGAATTGGATATTAAAAGTGAAACTGGAGACACTGCTCTTGTCTTATTGTTTTCTGGTTTTGTCATTCTAGGGCAGGTTTCTTTGGGACCATAGTGGAATATGGAGCAGAGAGGAAGATTTCCAGACACAGTATTTTGGGAGCCACTGTCAGTGTTGGTGTTCCACAGGGAGTGTCTCTGAAAATCAAGTCAGTTCAAGATTATAACTGTGATGTTGGTGGCTATGACTGTAACACACATTCATGTGTCTGATGCATTCAATTGGGGCACCCAAGCTAAGGTATTTTAGGCATACTGGCAACAGGAACCCAAAGACTGTGATGCATGTACATGCCATAAAATGGAGCAGGTTGCAGCTGCTCTCACTTTTAATAGAGGGATGTGGCCCTGTAAGCCTACTTCTGTTGGAGGTTGAGCATTTCATCTGGCATTAGTGTGTAAGTATGTTAAAAATATCTGAGGGTGCATTCTAAAAATCAAGCTTAGCAAATTACTGTAAGTGGATAGATACTGAGGTGTTTTTTAAAATATCTTCAATTGCATTCCAGTTACCACAACTTTACACACAGGCAAAAATTCAGACCAACCTAGATTGCTAGAGTTAAGAATATATCAGTTTTCCCTAAGAGTTAACATGTTGCAGCTTTCAAAGAGGTACTAACAGAACACTGTGTTGATAGACTCTCGTGCATATTTTGATTTTGCCAGCAGAGGGCATGACAACACTGCAGAACCTATCCAAAAACACTTAAGATCACAATCATAGAATATCAGGGTTGGAAGGGACCTCAGGAGGTCATCTAGCCCCACTCCCTGCTCAAAGCAGGACCAATCCCCAACTAAATCATCCCAGCCAGAGCTTTGTCAAGCCTGACCTTAAAAACCTTAAAGGAAGGAGATTCCCCTGGTGATAAAACTTCAGATCATGACAAACTTGCTCAAATAAATTTGACCATAAGCATCTGATGAACATTAATATTCTCCTTCCTGCAAGGCATGTGCATGAATATGATCCTTCTTTTGAGAGCATTCCTCTGTTCCTATGTAACCTTGAACGTTGGTTATCTCATGATGTGTACAGGGACCAGTAACGTTCCTGGCCTTATTGGATAGGAATCCAGGAAGCGATGGTGGGGAACAGTGCAGCAATAGATTCTTTCACAGTAAGCAACTGCTCCTGATTTCCCTCTGGAAGGGGTGATTGTGTCTTTCCCCAATGAGTCTTGGGACCACAAGAGATTCTCTCAAGATTTTTTTAAATAGACCCCAGAACATCATTGCAGCTCCAACCAAGTATCTCCAGAGGAGACACCTGCTCCTTAAAAGTAAGGGCTCTGCCAGGCTTCGGATTTCTCCATTGCTGCTGTTCTGACTGAGTCCATGAGCTCTTCACCTTTGGGTTCAGAGTTCAGACTATCCCACTGCCTCTGGTTGCTGCTGCTGAGTTGGAGCCTACACTGTTGGCCGCCATTAAACATATTTTGTTGTGTGCTTTAGAACTCCAGACTTGCTTTGATAAGCTGCTTTGTTCTTCTTTGTTTTAGGTTGAACAGGGCGAGCCAGACCTACTTCTTTCCTGTCCACCTGACAGATCAGCTGCTACCCAGTGCTGTTTTCTATGCCACCGTGGGACCCCTAGTTATCTACTTTGCCATGCATAGGCTAATCATCAAACCCTACCTCAGGGCACAAAAGGAGAAGTGAGTCTGAGGTCATGCGTTCTAAATACGGAGCTGGGCTCTCCTATTCAGTTGCTTTTGGAAGCGGGGTGGCAGGTTTAGGGGCATTTCTCTGCAGTACAATTGCTGTATTGGGAGTTAAAATGGGGAGCCTGAAGGATGATCGCTGTAAATAATCTCCAACGCAGGCCTTGAAACCAGCCTGATTGAGGTCAGTAGGAGCATTAAGGCACTGACATGGGAAGTGCATCCTTGCACTGAATCGTATTTAATGCCTATAACTAATGTGGTGTTCAACTTCCTCATGTCAGAGAGTTGGAGAAACAAAGGGAAAGTACCGCCAGTGATGTCCAACAGAAGAAGCAGGAGGCGGAAGCTGCAGTAAGTCGTCCATTCCTCTGTCCCCAGTCTTGCCTGTTAGTTTCATCCTTGGTTATATTGTTCCATACAGCATATGCCACATATTTTGTTCTCCAGCTGTGTCCCCATTTTCATTTGCAGAACGCATACCGCCTGCAGTGTTGTCAATTCTTGAGATTTTGAGTGGTGTGATTTTTGCCAGGGCTGGAGCCAGTCTACTGATGATGTGAGGAGCTCCAGCCCTCTTGGAAATTTTAGCCCTGCCTGGGGGAAAAATCCCCTCCCTGATTGGCTGTATTCCACATTTGTCTGCCTCTTGGGGAAGAATAGCCAATCATGACCGCTGCAGCAGCAGGCAGAGCTTTTCCACCTCCCCTCAGGACCCAATGCCATTCTCACAGTAGAGAAGGGGGGCAGAAAGAGTCAAGAGTCTTATGGCAGCTCTGTGTGCCTGCCCTCCCCCCCCCCCATGGTGAGCCACAGGATGTTATTTTTGCTCCTCCCTGTTCCCATCTCTTGCCAGGCAGTACCCAGTCAGAGGGGTGGGGGGGCGGCGGCGGCACAGGAGGAAGAACCTCTCACCGCCCCCCAGCCCAGGAAGTAAGACTGAGTCTTGCCCTTCACCCCAGTGGCTGAGTGTGCTGCTGTCATTGGTGAGGGCAACAGAATACAGAGCCTCCCACAAGCCACAATTGTTGGCAATCTTTCATTTCTGTGGGACACTCTACCCATGGATTGGGTGATCTCCAGACATGGACTTGGAGCCTTCCTGTCGTCCCTAACATTCCCATGCTCTGTGGCCACAATCCCAGGGCAGTTTGAGGCATTTCCCCCTTTCCTGTGTTTTTGTTCTCATCTTCATTTTCATATTTATGCTCAGGTGAGCTCTGAGACCATGCCCAGGCCCTGGTCTGCAGGTGTCTTCCTAATTCACTTGTCCCTTGTGAGCCTTCTGAGCTAAAGGAAACTGTTCCCACTTGTTTGAGTAACAGCCGTGTTAGTCTGTATTCGCAAAAAGAAAAGGAGTACTTGTGGCACCTTAGAGACTAACCAATTTATTTGAGCATGAGCTTTCGTGAGCTACAGCTCACTTCATCGGATGCATACTGTGGAAACTGCAGCAGACTTTATATATACACAGAGAATATGAAACAATACCTCCTCCCACCCCACTGTCCTGCTGGTAATAGCTTATCTAAAGTGATCATCAGGTTGGGCCATTTCCAGCACAAATTAGCTTATCTAAAGTGATCATCAGGTTGGGAGCTTATCTAAAGTGATCATCAGGTTGGGGGCTTATCTAAAGTGATCATCAGGTTGGGGGCTTATCTAAGATGATCACTTTAGATAAGCTATTACCAGCAGGACAGTGGGGTGGGAGGAGGTATTGTTTCATATTCTCTGTGTATATATAAAGTCTGCTGCAGTTTCCACGGTATGCATCTGATGAAGTGAGCTGTAGCTCACGAAAGCTCATGCTCAAATAAATTGGTTAGTCTCTAAGGTGCCACAAGTACTCCTTTTCTTTTTGTTCCCACTTGGAGTTCATATCTCTTTTTAAATGGAATCTGACTGCTGAATTTTATTTTGTCCTTTGTGTTGTGGCAGGTTCGGTTAATGCAAGAGTCCGTCCGGAGGATAATTGAGGCAGAGGAAGCCAGGATGGGTAAAAAGTGCAGCATAACTTACTTGTTCTGAAGGGTTTGAGGAGAGGAATGGGGAGTGGGATCCCTATAGAGATTGAAGGGCTGGGGAGAGAAGTGGAAGGTAGGTATTAAAGGTGGGCAAACTTTTTAGCCCGAGGACATCATCTGGGTATGGAAATTGTATGGTGGGCCATGAATGCTCATGAAATTGGGGTTGGGGTGCAGGAGGGGGTGAGGACTCTGGCTGGGGGTGCGGGCTCAGGGGTGGGGCCATAAATGAGGTGTTCAGGGTGCAGGAGGGGGTTGGGGTGCAGGATCCAGCTGGAGATGTGGGCTATGGAGCTGGGATGAGGGATTTGGGATGTAGAAAAGTGCTCCAGGCTGGGCCCAAGCGGTTCAGAGGGCAGGAGGGGGCTCAAGGCTGGGGCAGAGGGTTTGGGCACGGGGTGGGGAGGTGCGGGCTCTGGCTGGGGGTGCAGGCTCTGGGGTGGGGCTAGGGATGAGGGGTTTGGGATGCAGGAGGGTGCTCCAGGCTGGGATCGAGGGGTTCAGATCAGGGCTAGGGAAGGAGGTTGGGGCGCGGGAGGGCCTCAGGGGTGCAGGCTCCGGGCATTTACCTCAAGCAGCTCCCGGAAGCAGCGGCATGTCCCGCCTCTGGCTCCTATGCGGAGGTGTGGCCAGGCGGCTCTGTGTGCTGCCCTGTCTGCAGGCGCTGCCCCTGCAGCTCCCATTGGCCACATTTCCGGGCCAATGGGAGCTGTGGAGGTGGCGGTTGGGGCGGGAGCAGTGTGTGGAGCCCCCTGGCTGCCCCTAAACCTAGGAGCTGGAGGGGGAACATGCCACTGCTTCTGGGAGCTGCATGGAGGCACGGCACGCGTGCGTGGAGCAGCCCCCGACCCTGCTTCCCAGCAGGAGTTCAAGGGCCAAATTAAATCAGCTGGCGGGCCAGATGTGGCCCGCAGGCCTAGTTTGCTCACCCGTGATCTAGAATCTTAATTCTTTAATTAATGTCCTAGGGTTTACACGTGCAAAGATAATGTTCCAAAAGTGAAGTGAGGATAATTGATGTAGTGACATCTTCCTGAGTCTGCAGATAGCCTGAAACGATCTCTGAGAAGTGGGAGTTGCCACTTTTATGTCCATTCTAGGTTAACGCCAGATCTTAATGACAACTGTTAAAGTGGCACTGTGGCTCTACCTTGGGATGGCCCTGGGTGGGGAAGTGGGGTTCGGGGGCTGTTGTTTGTGTCTCAGTCCCTGGGGGAGGTTCACCACTCATTTGATTTGGTGTTATAGGGGATCGGGTCAGTGTAGGAGTTTTCCTTACGTTCTAGTTGAAACACTCCTTTCGTTCCCAGGTTGGACTTGGCCTAGCATTGTGCATGATTTTGAAATTTTTTGAGGCAAGCTCTGTATTTGCCCTTCCAACACTGTTTCTTGAAAACGGTTCCCTCAGGCAGTATGAGAAGAATGCTAGGAAAAGGGGTGGGCTGATCTCTTCATCAGCCTCTCTACAGGTACCTGGGGGAGCCTTTTGCCATATCTTTGTTCTTGTGTGGAATGCAGGTTTGATTGTAGTGAACGCCTGGTATGGGAAATTTGTCAATGACAATAGCAGGAAGAACGAGAAGGTGAAAGTCATAGATGTGACTGTGCCCCTGCAGTGCTTGGTGAAGGACTCTAAGCTTATCCTCACAGAGGCCTCCAAGGTATGCAATGACATGTGCTTAATTGCCTTGTGGGTGTTCACCTTTGCTGCTGGCCCTGCATATCTCAGTCCTGCACAACAGCATCCTCCCCTGGCAGAGTGCAGGCAAACAAACCAGAAGTAAACTCTAATCCAGAACAAGTGCATCCACAGAAGGAGCTGCTCTAAAGCACTCTTAAATGATAGGTGTTCATGTTGGTTATTTAAACTCTTAACAGAGCTGACTCTTTTCCTGAATGTCCATGGCTTGTATAGGGAACAGAAGGCCTCGCTCAATTATATTATCAGATATATAATAACTACTGTAGGTGAGTGGGAGAATCAGATGCATTTAGCTAATGTTGGATGTTAAAGGGACACTGTCATCTTGAAAATTACATGTCTGAAAATTATTTACCTGCTATTGTTATAAATAATGCCTAAAACCACTAGCAGAAAAATTAGAGGGGGAATTATTTTTTTATTTACTTTGAATTTACTTTACCTTGGCTGCACTTCTTAGTCACTTCTGCTGACTTCCCTACACAGTCAGTTTCCCTTGTTGTTTGTGAGAGTCTCTCACTCAGCTGCAGGGGGAGAAAAATACTTAATAAAATAGGAAAATTAAATTATAAAACCAGCCTTTAGGCAGGTGTAATTGAGAGTGTCTTTTAACTAATGTTTTACATTAGTTAGTTGGTGTTGATGGTGTCCCTTGTGAAGGAGACCAGCTTCAACTCCTTTTAAAACTCCCTCTATTGTAACCTAAAAGCACGAGTGGAAGAGCTGTGAGAGTGCTCAATGTGTTGTTTTTGTTGTTAAAGACTGGCCTGCCTGGGTTCTATGACCCTTGTGTGGGCGAAGAGAAGAGTTTGAAAGTGCTGTATCAGTTTCGGGGAGTTCTACATCAAGTGATGTCTGCTGACAGCGAGGCCCTTAGGATACCAAAGCAATGTAAGTAGCAAGGATTGCTTTTTCCTTCTTTCAGTCACCAAACCCCAATTCCAGCAGAGAGGACAGGATCTCCTCAGGCCCCCCCACAATTCACTGGGGTGCACTCCACCCCAGTATCTGGCATCAGTGATGCCTTGCTGTTGCTGGTAGGGATGTCTCAATTGTGCAAGTGCTCTTCCAGGGACACTGGTACCATTAGCTCTGAGGAGTCAGCCTGTTCTGGATCAGAGGGGTAGCCATGTTAGTCTGGATCTGTAAAAGCAGCAAAGAGTCCTGTGGCACCTTATAGACTAACAGACGTATCGGAGCATAAGCTTTCGTAGGTGAATACCCACTTCGTCAGATATTCACCCACAAAAGGTTATGCTCCAATACATCTGTTAGTCTATAAGGTGCCACAGGACTCTTTGCCTGTTCTGGATGTCTCTCTAATGAATAGCTGCATTGTGATTTGGCTAAAGAGTACAAGTCCTTTCTAAACCAGTCTTGGCACCTCAGACTGTGTGCTATCCTTTTGAAAAATTATGGTTTCTGAGTCATCAATCTCTTTCTTTTGATAGTAGGTGAGAGTCTTGCATTCAGTGATTTCCTTTGCTGCTAATAATTCTGTTCTGCAAATGACACTATGGTAAATGTTGCTGAGAATTAGGACATCTCTGTTAACAAACATGAACTGAGTCCCTTTGTTCTTAACAGCTCACAGGATTGATGCGGATGGCTAATGTGGTGAGAAAACAGGGTGTCATGTATGGTACCTGAATCAACAGAAGCTGCAAAACCTTCCCCCTGGATTCTACAAGTTTGAAACAGAAACGGAGA
The DNA here is from genome assembly GCF_965152235.1 of Eretmochelys imbricata. Taxonomy (NCBI): domain Eukaryota; kingdom Metazoa; phylum Chordata; order Testudines; family Cheloniidae; genus Eretmochelys; species Eretmochelys imbricata. The sequence continues at coordinate 22,617,210 of NC_135589.1, read as the reverse complement.
TGTTTTTATTTTTATGATCCATATAGAAGGCGGTGTCATACCAATTATGTTAAGGGGTAACGAGAAAACCTGCTCTTACAGGTACCTCCAAGGCAATACTGCCCTGGATTGTGGCTTGGCAGCCAATAGGGAACATGGCTGAGAACATGCAGTGCTCTCTGTGTGCCCATCCCCTGCCTGGGAGGTGTGAGAGGGAGAGCCCTAGCTGTCATGTGTCCAAGCCCTTTCTGCTGAGAGTTAACTGCAGCTCATTTGTCCAGTCTCATTGTTTCCTTTCCCTGTCAGCAAGATGGGAAGTGGAGGAGGCTCTTGGCACTCACTTTCCCTCAAGCTTACAGAGTTGGGGTTAAGTTAACTGAAAACAAGTAGCTAATTTAACCCTTTCTGCTCCTAAGGGGAAAGTGAAGTTTGTGGCCACCTCCTAAGAATCCTCTCTGTCAATCTGGTTCCTGGACAGAGGATGTGCTGTTCACCCCACTTCTGTATTTAAATGTACTTTTTGTTTAAGGACAAGTATGTTTGGAATGAAGTTCTCTGCTTTTCCTAATCACGTGGACCTTTTTCAGCATGCTTCGATCCAGCTGCTAATAGCATTTGTTCCAAGCACTAGTACTACTCCAGATTAATTATAGATTATAACCACTGTCCATGTCAAATTAATTTTGCTCTTCCTCACCCAAGGACTGCATGTTGTTTTAAGCGTAGAGAAGTGCCAAATAGGAGGAGGAACTGAAAACTTCGAAACAGAGACTGCCACCTGTCTGAGTGGCTAGCTTCCCTCGAATAGCCTTAGGATACAATCCCTGCCTGTGATTTACCTGACCTCCAGCGAGGTGCACTCTTGCTCTGCCAACCTAGCTGAAAGCAGCAGGGCTGCTGGAAATCGCACTGTTAAGTATCTGGCATCTTAGTACTTCTAGATATTTATATAAAAGGGAGAGTGGTGGCTATTACACAGGCACTGAAACGTAGTTCTACTCTTGGCCAGTCCTGGGTGGGCCTTCATCACTTATATGCAAGAGATTTAGAAAGAAGCATGTATTGACAGAGGCATTGTTGCTACTGCTAATTACTGGAGTAAATAACTTCCTGACATGCACCTTGGCCCCTTATTTCTGTAGTGTAACTGCTGTTCTGTTTACTTATGTCAGTCCTGTCTCCCCCTCACAAGCGTGAAATCACATCAGGGAATTTCATTTGCAATAGTCCTTGTCCAAGAGCAGGTTTATCACAGCTATTCCAGGAATGCTGATGATTATCTCTCCCCTCCTTGCTCCTACAATCAAGTGCTGCTTGCCAGGTTTTTTATCAGAAAAATCTCACCTTTTTATGCGTGAACAGCGCCTGTTCTAGGAATGCATTTCATTCACTACCATCTCACAGTGTTCTTTGATCTGAAGCTAAGTGTCAACTGTGCAATAAATTTTGTGTTCAATCAATTTTCAGTTGAAAACTGCCCGGTGTTTCCTTTGCTGCAGATGGATCTTCCACACTTTGATTACGTCACCTTGTTTAAAGCTGGTGGAAGAGAAAACACTGTATTGTCATAATAAATCCTCTTTGAAAGCTGTGGGTGGTGAGTTAGTTATATTTTTATAAATATAAGCTTGGCCTCTTGCAAATCCTTCCTCAAGACCCACTCTGAATGGTGGTTTTTACAGTCAGTTGCTAAGTGATGATGGCTGGGCAGGATGCCAGCATCTTCAATAAAATACTCAAATGTGCATCAACTCTTCCACCTCTCACCAGCTTTTTATTTTATTATTGTATCTTAGTCTCAGATGTAAGCTCTTCTTAGGAAGGAACTGTCTCATCTGTGTTTGTAGGGTGCTTAGAACGATGTTGCTGTGGCTACTGTAATAGAATTTCTCGTAACAGGATTGTGTGGGAATTGAGTGAAGGCTGAGGTGCGAAGTAGTGGTACGTATAAAATAGCAGTAAAACATTTGCTGTTAAGTCATAAAGTCATTTTTTCTTATAATTAACATTAGCGTAACTAAATGTAATTGTCAGAAAAGTTCCCAGAGTCTCTTCTCACACACCCATATGCACCTGGCATTCTTTCTTTATTATAAAGGCATTTAGATTACAAATGCTGAGGCAAGAAGTGCGGGTTTGGGGAATTTTTTACATGCTATTTCTCAGCCAAGCTTCCTTCCCTAGTTCTCATTTGACCATGTGCATGCTGGGTAGTTATGATGTATGTGAACGTTAAGCTATGCTCATTAGAAACAGTAGTGAGTAGGTTACTCACTATTAAAATACTCTAGTCGGCAGCCTGTCGAACCACAATTCTTGCTGGTAGACAAGTGTTCAGAAAGTCAGGCCCTGTTCCCTCCCAGGAGGCTGTCTGGCCTGGTGTTTTTGCTGGTCCTTTTTGCAGGACTGGAGCCGCAGAAACATCCTCCTCAGTGCCATGCTCTTAACCTTCAGGCGTTTTCGCAGTTTTTCATTTTCCTCTAGTGCCTGGAAGAGTTTTTGTTTTAAGGAAGCACGGTCACTGACAGCATAGCTGTGATCTGAGGTCTGAACTGGGTGCTGTCTCTGCACTGGGGGCCTGGATTGCAGCAGCCAGCCCTCCACTTCTGTTGCCTTAGTTGTACTAACCTGAAAAGAATATAGGGAGTGAAAGTGAGGGATGCAGAGATTGGCTAGATGGGTATTATACAGGGAGACACTATGCAAGCTTCTTCCACAACATGACTAATGTACCACATCCTGAGCAACCCGATTCCAATCCAGGGAGTCAAGCAGAAGCTTTCCTACTAGTCACGCTACTTTGCCTGTCTCTCTGAGACTGAAGTGTCTCCATATTTCACAGGTTAGGTTTGCATTCTCCCCAATGTACAGTAAGAGGAAGCAATTTGCTCAACACACAGCTAGTCAGTCACAGACCCAACAATATAATCCAGGTCTCCTGACTCCCCAGTTCCTGCTGTGACCCCTAGAGAATTTTTTTTCAGCAAATTGTATAGTAGTTTTTGTAATGGACAGATATCCCCAAAACTCAGCACTGAACTCTTTTAACGTGGGACCTTCTGTGTTTGAAGTCAAATCCCCAGAAACTAGCAGTGGCTGGGCTCTTACCCAATCCCCCTGAATATACTTCATGAAAACTGAATTATTCTTGAAGCAAGGTCAAGTCACCAAAGCTCAACAGATGCCTGCTCTCCAGTTCTGTAAGAATCTTATTAAGTTTTCAAGACAAGAGTGTAGAGGTCTGCTACAGCCAGTTCTTCTCCATATGAAGTAATAAAACATTCACTCATTTCTGTTTCCCTATCTCTGTAGTGCTTTGAGCTCAGCTGTGTGTAACTGTCAACTGATTTTGCCTAAGATATGAGGTAAAGTGACTCTTACCTCTTCTATTGGTTCCTCTGTTGTACTGGGTTGGGGCTCTTGATGCAGAACAGTTTCTACATCTAATCTCCTTCCATCCTCTGTCCTTGTAAAGTCCTAAAGAGACCAGGAGAATTACCCAACCTCAAGCAGCTCCTATTTTCAACACCCCGGTTGTTAAAGTTTCAAGTGATTTCTGTTCCAGAAGAGACTGTCAGTGTAAATGAGCCATATGCTCCCTTTAGGCCTTCATTTTTATTTCAACATAAAGTACAAAATTACTAACTGGAATTAAAATAGAAGTGATAAGCAATTGGGACTGAAATTTTTAGCTTGCTCCAATGCCATCCAGTGAAAATACTCACTTCGCACAATTTGGCATATTAGACAAGTATCTACAAAAAGGGGGTATTTCAGTGAGAAAGGACCCCAAATCCTAGACAGAATCATAATGTGCTCTACAGCAAAATGCAGCATTGCCCTCAGGTTAAAAAAAGAAAAAAAGGATGCAAAAGGCTGGAAGGGACAAATATACCTTAGGCAATCTGGAATCCTCAGCATCAGATAGAGGGCTCTTTTCCTTCCTGATTTGCTATAGTAAGGACAAGGCTTTGAGGTTAGTGTGACGTTTCTGAGAATCCCAGTGTTACTTGTTGCCCAAGTCTGACTCCCATTTGGAAGGCAAACACATGCAACATTCTTGGCTCTCCAAGGAAAAATGGCAGCAGTAAAAAATGATCACAGTTCTCAAGACAATGTAATATTGTATCCTTAAGCTTCATACAAGGTTTTAACAAAAACTTCCTCTGTTTGACTAAGCAAAATGGGAATAAGACTGGGTGATGTGTATAGATGCATAAACTCTGTTTATGTAAGGTCAGTTATAACTAACCCACAATCAATTCCAGGTGAACTAGCATCCCCCTGAGACCTGGTAGAACCTTCTCCCCCTTTACTTTTGAAAGGGTTAGGACTGTTGGTATAATAGCACTCATTTCAGGTTTTTAGCTAGAACTGAGGGGGAGAGAACTTGTGGCTACTCTAGCCAAGAGTGATGATCGTTTTGTCTTCTGTAGTACTTAAATTGTTACAAGGATAGTGGAACATGCTTCCCTCATATGTCAGTATTTTAAACATATATGGTTTGTATGAATAAATGTGTGGGAATTCACTTTGAGGATGAGGGAATCTGTGTGCAGGATACCATTTTTCAAGAACCTCTTTCACAGGTTAGAAATCAGAATCTGTTGCAGCATATTGACAAGTTAAGTGTAAGGAGAGAGGCTAAAGATTAATTATTATTAATGGGAGCACTTAGTATTTTCCCAGCACTGCCAGCAGCCCAAGTGCATTAAACACACGATTAGAGCGGACCACTCGATGTGGCATTTTTACTACTGATTTCAGTGGGAGCAGGCGTAGGTTAACAGTGGTTGGGAATTGACTATCATAAAAATCCATAACAGGGAGTGACTCCTTGACTAATGCAAGGGGCAAAGCACTTGGGACACTGAAGAACAGCTCACACGATATGTGAAATAAAGTGATGCCCTTTGTGAATAGTGTCAGTTATGTTGTCCCCATGGTACAGAAGGAGAAAGGGGGGAGCACAGTGGCCAATAAGCTCCCCAGTGTCTCACACAGCCCCATTCACAGCCCTTGCTCTACCCAGTAGCTCCTACCCCTCTCCCACAACCAGAGCTAGAACCCAGTAGGGTTACTGAGCCGCCAGGATTGGCCCGGAGTCTCCGGGAATTAATCTTTAATTAAAGATTGTTATGTGATGAAATCTCCAGGAATACATCCAGCCAAAATTGGCAACCCTAGAGCTCGGCCCCTGTCTAGCTCACCCTGACGGTGCGGGGGAAGGCGAAGAGCGTGGGCACGGCGTTGGGCTTGAGGTTGGTGCGGTTGCCGAAGGCACTGAAGCAGTCCGGCTGGAAGTGCTGCGAGCAGAGCACCGTGTGCGAGCTGGGCTGGAAATTGCCACGGCCGATGTTCCCCACCCAGCGCGCCAGCAGCTCGGGCCGGCTCAATGGGAACCTGCCAGAGACAGCGGGGTGAGGCAGGCCGTGCCTGGGGGAGGGGCCGGGCCCCGGTACCTGAGGGAAGGGGGCCAGGGGGAAGGGGCCCATACCTGTGGCTGGGGGGAGGGCAGGGGCCAGGCAGTATCTGTGGAAGGGGGGGAGGGGCCGGGCCCCAATACCTGAGGGAAGGGGCCGGTACCTGTGGAAGGGGGCTGGGCCCCGATATCTGAGGGAAGGGGGCTGGTACCTGTGGCTGGGGACCGGGGAGGGGCCAGTACCTGAGGGAAGCGGGGGCGGGGCAGTACCTGAGGGAAGGGGGCCGGGGCCGGGGCCGGGCGGTACCTGTGGAATGGGGGCCGGGGCGGGCCGGGTGGTACCTGAGGGAAGCCGGGGCCGGGCGGTACCTGAGAGAAGGGGGCCGGGGCCGGGGCCGGGCGGTACCTGTGGAAGGTGAGCTGCTGCCGGCGGCGGCTGCTATAGCGGTTGCTGCACCGAAGCGCCGCGCACGATTTGGGCATCGCCCCACGCGTTGCCCCCAACAAAGATGGCTGCGCCCCTCCTCGGACCCCAGTCGCCCCCTAGCGGGGCGGATTTCCCGCGCGGGGGCCAAGCGGTCTGGTTGCCCCCCCGCCCCGGGGCAGAGAGCGAGACTCCGCCCGTCAATGACAGCCTTTCCCAGCATGCATCGCGCCTCTCCTTTCTTTCACGCCTGCTCCCAGCGCCCCTGGACGTCACGGGTTGTGCGCAGGGCAGGCTGGGAGCTGTAGTTTCTGGGCCGCAGGGCAGGCTGGGAGCTGTAGTTCGAGCAGTCGCTGCCCCGCCTGAGGGGCGGGGAGGAGTGGGTCACTCGCGCGCCCCCTGCTGCGCCTGGGCCGCGCCCCTGGGGGGCTCCGCGGAGAAACGACCGCGAGCGCCGGCTCCCCTACCCCGCCCGTGACCCCTGGGCGGCTCAGCGCCCCGGCCCCGGCCCCCTGCGGGGCGGGCGTTGCTTGGTGGGGGAGCGGAGGCCCCCCGCTTACAGGGCGGCAGGAGCTGGGGCGGTAAAAGATTGCCCAGGAGCTTGAGCCCCGCCAGCCCGGCCACCCTCCCTCTGCCAGGCCCCTGGCCTCCCAGCCTGCCCTCAGCCCATCCTCCCTGGCAAAGAAAATACAGCTGCCAAAATCCGCTTCCCCCCCCCCCACCCCAAACAAGCTGCTTCTCCTCGCTACGCGGGGCTCTGCCCCTCTGTCCCCGGCCTGCGCCTGCCTGTTACCGCAGAACCCCCTGCCTCCTCTCTGCCCCCCATGCCAGCCCGACTGCCGGCTTCACCCTCTTCCCCTCTCACAGTCCGCTGGCCTCCCTGCATTGAGCTGTAGGCCTTCTCTCCAGGGTCCACTCCGCCCTGCATCCAAGGTGTCATCCAGGTCATAAAAGCTGGAGGAGTAGATGGGGACAGACATTGGCTAAAGAACAAGATATGTTGTATATATTTGATTGCATCACCCCCCCTCTCCCATTTCATTTGATTTTGTATATTGCAAGCTTCACCTAGCCCTACTGGACACTTATTAGGGCCTCTGTCCCCTATGGAAACAATAGAAGCCTAACTTCCAACCCAGGGAGGAAAAAAGCAAGGAGAAAATGATCACATTAATGGATGCTTCATATTTTTAAGAAAAAAAGTACCATTTGTTAAAATAACGACCTTTAATGAAAAAATAAAGCTCTGAATTAACTTGTAATCACACATGGATGAAAATGATTAACTCAAAACACATGGAGATGTTTGTTCCTTCTACCTAACATTGTAACATGCTGGGGTTGTCAGACACCATCTATTGGGGGGTAAATCTGCAAAGGTTTAGAATAGTCAAAAGAGTTAAAAGTAGTCATGAACCTCTAAGAAACAGAGGCAGCTCACTTGGCAGTTTCTTGTATTTCTCCCATAAAACAATAGGAACTTATCCTACAGTGGTCCAGTCGTACTGCAGACATGCTGTAGCCACAAAGATGCCAACACTTGCATCAGGTCAAACCCTTACACAGACTGTGAACAGAATCTTCTTCCAAAGCCTTTTATGTTGCAGCGAAAACAGCAACACTTGCAAACTTTGGTTATTTATCTGGCTGCAGAAGACAGCCCTAAGAGGCAAATCTTTGGCAAACTCCTGGTTCCATTTAGCTTCTGGTAGGTAGTGTATCCTGGTTGTCTTAGATTTTAGTGGAGCTGTTTATAAAACCAGATTTCAATCGCTGCAGCTATAAATCAAATTCATGTTATAGGCTTTTCAAACCGCACCAAGTTTTTAAATGGACAGTAAAATAAAATAGTGCAGTTCTATCATAATGATAAAAAGTAATGGATCTTTTCCATCATTAGGTCCCATCTAATCAAGCCCCTGGGCATTGTAGGACTATGCTATACAATCTGTTCCAGTGCTCTGCGCAGCCTAGCGTTAAATGTCCAAAAGGGGGTCCTTGACACTGCCAGGATGTTTTTCCTGATAAATCAGTATTCAAATAATGTAGCAGTCTGATACAGAGCATCTGCTGCACTGATTCCTGGCAGTTCGATCTTCTTTCATATATAAATGAAGATCAGTTAGTGACTCCCGCTCATCTAATATTCTGACAGGACAGGATGTCCATTGTTCATTAAGCATCATATGATTTAGGAGAATTTCTCAAGAACAAAAATCCAGTTTGTGCAATAAATACAATGTATTCTCACTTTGGTCATTTAAAAGGCCTGCACCTTAGTGGCCTCACGTATCAGTCTTGTTTCCCTGAAGCATTCTCTAGACCAGTGACAACTGTGCTCACTGCTCCTGAAAAGGGCAGTCACAAGGTACAAACATTTTCTGGTCCCAATGCATTCCCTTATCCTTGGCAGTTCTGGATTGTTCTCTCAACTGCAGTCGACCCTGCCAGTTGCATAGGCCATCTATCCAGGTTGGGCTGGATGCCCTAATGCATGCATTTGCTCCCAGTTGTATATGTGCATCCACCAGTTCAAAGATTATAAAATCTTCCCATTTACAAATCCAACCCAGGAAACCATTAATGAAAATGCAGGTAAACCCAGCCCAAGTACTCAGATGGGGACAGCCCAAATCCAAACTAGGCCTGTCTAAATTCCTAGATTTTAATTTATCAAGGCCAACTGTGCAGCCCAAGCGTTACTTCTGGGCTGGAGGCGGGAAAGGAATCGGTGTCTCTTAAAACAATGCCTTTCAGCAGAGATCTGTGAAATGAGACACCACACAGGGCTGTGGAACAGACTGGATGGCAGCCCCCGACCTCATGTTTGAGCCACTCATGCAAAACAAAATCATGAAAATGGTTTTAAGAGGACTCAGCTCAATTAAGGAAGAAAACTGACATGGCCACCTCAAGCACACCCCACCCAGAAAAAAGAAAGGTCTGTATCTCTCTTTTAAAGACAACAGTCCATAGACCTTTGGGAACTAATTGGTTTTACCAGAAACAAAGCCAAATCACAGAACTCAATGGATACTCTCCTACTACCCAGCTGAAGGGGAGGCAGCTCACATGCAAGTTAAACGTGCATTCAAGCTCACGCTGAAGGAGCCTTCAGAAATTCTTAAGATTGATTCATATGGACAAACGGACAGGTCTAGTATTACAATAAAACATATGGCTGTTTATTTTCAGACTCTTCAGAGATTTCTCTCCTCCTGCTCCTGCTTTGGAGGATAATTCTTTTCTTCAGCACCTAGAAGTCTTGCACTTTCTTAGCACTTTCCCAGTGGGATGAAAACTGATAGGTGGCGAAAGTATACACTCCCAAATCATCATCCCATTCATAGTCTGAACTGGACAAAACTCCACTGAACCTGGGGTGCTTAGTGTGTCCCTGCTTTAGCTAATCAGTCTCTAGCAGAAGTTTTGGCCAGCAGGCCTCTTCCAGCTCTGGCAGTCAAAGACATTGAATACCTTATGTCTGATTACACAGACAGACACTTTTGCCTGAGCAACTGCAGTTCAGAGGAGCTCTCCTTGCCCCCCTGGCTGGAGTTCTGTGTTTTGCATGGCTAAGCTGCCCAAGCAGAATGCCAGCATGGTAGTTCCCTCCACTAGTCCAGAAAGCGCTTGCGTGAACCCGTCCGGGAGCGGTTTGAGCGGCGAATATCAAACTTGGAGTCCCGGCACTTCTGGCAGACGTAGACCTCTGGGACATTTGATTTGCGGATTTTGGCACAGGAGAGGTGAATCCAGGTGTGACACTCATTACATTCAATCATTGGCCGTCCAGCAAAAGGTTTCATGCAGAAACAGGTGACGAGATCCCAGGAATCATCATCTGGAAGGAAAAAACAACAAGTTAAAACTATTACTTCTTTCCTCCTGCTGCATGCTGAACTCTCCCTTTTAGCACAAACTTACTCCTTGGTTTAAAGGCAGTCCCTACAGGCCTGTGATGATTTGCAGAATCTGTCACTGTACAGCCAATGAGTTCTGTTTGTAATTATGAACTCTGTACATTGAAGCCCTTATGGTAAACTGCACTGTGTTCTTGCCTCATACTTCTTATGCCCAGGAGATGGGAGTGGACCCTGCATATCTATCTATGAATAGGTCAGTCATTAAAGACTACCAGCACCTGAACAGATCTTGCCTGTACAGAACAAAAGAGTCACTGCATCCTAGATAAAACCATTTTTCCTCCAACTTCTCTGCAAAAGGTTAGAGTTTGAAGGAATGGAATTTCCCCAGTGGAGGGAACAAAGATGAGGTATGGGTACAGCCCTTTAAAACACAGAGACTGGGCTGGTCAGACAGACAAAAGAAGCTTGGGGCACGAGAAAACAACAAAGGGCCATGCTTTTGTAACAGAAGGAACTTTTTGAAGGTAAGTACCAGCTAAGGCTGCAGGAAGCTGCCTGCAGGAGAGAAAGATACTCCATATTATGGAGGAGACGCCGTGAGCTGTAGGAAGAGTATCCTGGACACCCTGAAAGGACGCTGACCCAAATCCCAAAGAACACTCAAGATTGGCGAGAAAAGTGAAGCAGGGACTGGTTTGTAGCTGTTTTTTATTTTGCCTACATCAGTATGTAGAGTAATTGTGTTAGAAACCTTCTGCAAACTGTGTGTTCATTTGCTTCAATGATCACGTGTCCCTGAAGAAGTAAACCGGAAGCCAGAATGCCCCCACAGTTAGAGCTCTAGGCAGGATGTGAAGCAACTGTGGAGTTTCGGGAAAGACAGAACTCATCTCAAGGCCTAGGCAGTTGGATTGCAGAATCTCTGCTTTCAGAAAAGGGTGCTAGAAAGTGAATGTGCACCCTGAAAGTGTGCCTAGAAACAGTGCCTGAACTCTGCTCAGAGTCAGAAAGCTTAAGAGCTCATGGGCCCAGTGCTGGGACCCAAATACAGCAGCCTGGTGAATGTCCAGCAGGAGGATGTTGACAAGCCCCTTCCAGGGCATGCCAGAAGCTGTAGTCTACTCCCTCTACTGCCTCCTGCACTTGCTCTAGGACAGAATCTCAGCAAACCCAGAGAGTAGATACGGAAAGAAAAGGGCTCTACTCCCAAAACTAGCTTCCAACTTTTTGTTCAGTTTACATTAAGCCTCTCAGAAAACACAGCTTATGGGAAGAAACCCTCACCTCAGAGTCTGGAAAGCTTAATTCAGGTGCTAGGTCACTAAGCAATAAATATTCCTTGCTCTTCTCTATCCACTTCTACCCAAAAATCTAAAAGTGCTTTGCAAACACTAATGAATTTTGTCCTTAACCCCCCCGGGAGACAGATCTGCACTATCCCATTTTATAGAGGAGTTGAGCGCTAACAACATACTAGATAGACAGATGATAGTCAGATCTCAATCTGACCAAACACCTCACAAATATCTCCCCTTAGCAGGGTCATTTACCTGAATCCACCATAATGTCCTCATCATCACCAATGCCATCCTCGTCCCGAAACACAACCTGCTTGCCCTGCCGTATGACCGTGCGTTTGCCCACGCTCTGTATCTCCATGCCCTGCTCAGAAGTCTCAGGAGGGTACGAGACATTGGAAGGAGTGTCAGAGTCCCATACTGAGCAATGGTCAGTCACAGACTGAGGATCGCCCTCAGATGAGGGACTCATGGGGGTCTCAACACAAGAATCCTCTGCCTCCAGCTTCAGCAGCTTCCTCCCATATTCTTCCTCCACAGGCGCTTCCGTTTCTCTTCTCTTCAGTTTTTTCTTTTTTCTGATCTTATCGGTTTGCTTTCGCTCTGGCAGAAAGCTGCTCGGTTTTGCCCGCTGGAATAGGGAAACATATGGTTTTGCTCGCTTGAGCTGACTAAAGCTCTTTCTGCTCTTGACTGGCAGGGAGACAGCAGAAGGGAGGTCATTGAATCGGGGGTCCCAGCTATCACTGTCGATGGTACCTCCAGTACTATTGGGGGGGCTGGGGCTGCTCCTCAAGGGGGTCTCCTAGAAAATATTAAGAGACCAGATGTGAATATCATTTTAGAGTTGATAGTAAACCTCTTAAACAACCACTTATTACACCCACCTTTTTGAAGTGAAAGGACGGGGAAGGATCTATACCTGTCAAAATAGGCTTCCTCTCGTCTAACTAAAAATCAGATAATCTCCACTTATCCAGCTGCCATTCAGTCACTAGCCTACATTATTTACCTTCTCTCATCCTTACCTGTGGTCCCGGACAGGTACAGCTGAGTGTTAAAGGCACTAAATAGTTTTCAGTAAAGTGTTTCCGGGAGTCTAGACTCCCAATTTCTTCCAAGTGCTTTGTATCCTAAGCCCCTGCTGGGAATTCCAGCCAAGGAAAACAATAGGCTCATTTTAAAGGTTGTGTGGCAACTGAAATTTGTGGCTGCCTAGGCCTAGGATACAAAGGGGAGGGGACTCTGGCATGAATACCTTTAACATAATATTTTTACACTGCACAGAAATCATTCACCAATCAAATAATTTAAACAGAAATGGTACTTACTGACCTTTAAACTTTTTTCTGTCCCCTCAAGCAAGACAGGGGTTTGGACTGCCTCACTTTTGATTAAAGAAGGGATCACATCATATTCCAGGAGCCTGAGGAGTACATTTAACTTCATAAGTGTAGGGACATTTGTGGCTCAGGCAGGAGGCTGACAATATCCAGTTACGTGCCAAGTTCCATAATTTGTTTCGGAATATTACAGGCCAGTGGGTTCCTTTTTGTCCCATCAGGAGCTTTTACAGGACCCTACCCTTCACACACATCCACTTTATCTGTCTAGGTATTTATACCATGCTTGTTACTCTGATAACATTTAACCTCTCAACAGCACTAGCTATAGCAACATGAACCTGAAATAAAATAAGGATCGGGTTGCTGCACCATTACCTCTTGTGGGTAGGGAATGTAGCCAGCATATGCCAAGACAAAGGTGCAAAACTTGTTGAAATCTTCCACAGTTCTGTGTCTCTTGGAGCTGGGAGAAAAATCCTGTTAAAGAGACAGCAACCGGAATATTAATATGAGATTTCTGAACAAACCAGCTATAATATCAAATCAGAGACAGCATAAGGATTTTGTACACATGGATATCCACTTCTGAGATTGATAGTTTCAGAGTGTCTCTTATATAATCAAAATGCAAGAGAGGGCACCTTGGGGCAATCCTGTGATTTAACATTCTTGACAGGGCTTTTTGCTGAAATTGAATTCTCAAGTTTGTCTGGCTCCCCATCTAGGTATTCCCACATGCCTGTCTCCAGCGGTGGTCTCTAACGGCTTTGAGGTCTAATATTGTATTGAACACAAATGCTTCTTTAAAGTCAACTATTAAAGACAGGGAAGAAGCTAATGCCGGGGGGGGGAAGGGGCCGGGCGGCGGATCTCGAGTGGGGAGGGGATGCCAGGGGCAGGAAGGGGCTGGGCGGGGCGATCCGGGGGGGGGGAGGGGCCGGGCGGGGCATCTCGGGTGGGAGGGGATGCCGGGGGGAGGGGCGGGGCGGGGGATCTCGGGTGGGAGGGGATGCCGGGGGGGGGGGGGAAGGGGCGGGCGGGGGATCTCGGGTGGGAGAGGATGCCGGGGGGGGGAAGGGGCGGGGCGGGGATCTCGGGTGGGGGATGGATGCCGGGAGGGGTAAGGGGCCGGGCGGGGGATCTCGGGTGGCGGGGGATGCCGGGGGGGGGTAAGGGGCCGGGCGGGGGATCTCGGGTGGCGGGGGATGCCGGGGGGGGGGGGGTAAGGGGCCGGGCGGGGGATCTCGGGGGGGATGGGGGATCTCGGGGGACCTCGGGTGGGGGTGGGGGATCCCGGGGGGGAGGGGCCGGGCGGGGGATCTCGGGTGGGGGGGAAGGGGTCGGGTGGGGGACCTCGGGTGGGGGTGAGGGATCCCGGGGGGGAGGAGCCAGGCGGGGGATCTCGGTGGGGGGGCCTCTCGGTGGGGGTCAATCCCGGGGGGGGGAGAGGCCGGGCGGGGGATCTCTGGTGGGGGTGGGGGAGGGGGAGGGGCCGGGTGGGGGATCCTGGGGGGGAGGGGCCGGGCAAGGGCTCTCGGGCAGGGGGGGAAGGGGCTGGGCGGGGGATCTCGGGTGGGAGTGAGGGATCCCGGGGGGGAGGAGCCAGGCGGGGGATCTCGGGTGGGGGTGGGGCCGGGCAGGGGATCTCGGGGGGGGCTCTCGGGCGGGGGAGGGAAGGGTCTGGGCGGGGGATCTCGGGTGGGGGGCGAAGGGGCCGGGCGGGGGATCTCGGGTGGGAGTGGGGGATCCCGGGGGGGGAGGAGCCAGGCGGGGGATCTCGGGTGGGGGGCCTCTCGGTCGGGGGGATCTCGGGGGGTGGATCCTGGGAGGGAGGGGGAGGGCAGGGGATCTGGGGGGGGAGGGGCCGGGCGGGGGATCTCGGGTGGGGGTGGGGCCTCTCGGGGTGGAGGATCCCGGGGGGGGGAGAGGGATCCCCAGGGGGGAGGGGCCGGGCGGGGGACCTCGGGTGGGGGTGGGGCCTCTCGGGGTGGAGGATCCCGGGGGGGGGGGGAAGGGACCGGGCGGGGGATCTCAGGTGGGGGTGGGGCCTCTCGGGGTGGAGGATCCTGGGGGGGGGAGAGGGATCCCCAGGGGGGAGGGGCCGGGCGGGGGACCTCGGGTGGGGGTGGGGCCTCTCGGGGTGGAGGATCCCGGGGGGGGGGAAGGGACCGGGCGGGGGATCTCGGGTGGGGGTGGGGCCTCTCGGGGTGGAGGATCCCGGGGGGGGAGGGGGATCCCCAGGGGGGAGGGGCCGGGCGGGGGACCTCGGGTGGTGGGGGCCTCTCGGGGTGGAGGATCCCGGGGGGGGGGAAGGGGCCGGGCGGGGGATCTCGGGGGGAGGGCCTCTCGGCCGGGGTATCTCGGGGGGTGGATCCTGGGGGGGGACTCTCGGGCGGGGGAGGGGAAGGGGCCGGGCGAGGGACCTCTTGTGGTGGGGCCTCTCGGGGTGGAGGATCCCGGGGGGGGGGAGAGGGATCCCCAGGGGGGAGGGGCCGGGCGGGGGACCTCGGGTGGGGGTGGGGCCTCTCGGGGTGGAGGATCCCGGGGGGGGGGAAGGGACCGGGCGGGGGATCTCGGGTGGGGGTGGGGCCTCTCGGGGTGGAGGATCCCGGGGGGGGCAGAGGGATCCCCAGGGGGGAGGGGCCGGGCGGGGGACCTCGGGTGGGGGTGGGGCCTCTCGGGGTGGAGGATCCCGGGGGGGGGAAGGGACCGGGCGGGGGATCTCGGGTGGGGGTGGGGCCTCTCGGGGTGGAGGATCCCGGGGGGGGGGAGAGGGATCCCCAGGGGGGAGGGGCCGGGCGGGGGACCTCGGGTGGGGGTGGGGCCTCTCGGGGTGGAGGATCCCTGGGGGGGGGAAGGGACCGGGCGGGGGATCTCGGGTGGGGGTGGGGCCTCTCGGGGTGGAGGATCCCGGGGGGGAGGGGGATCCCCAGGGGGGAGGGGCCGGGCGGGGGACCTCGGGTGGTGGGGGCCTCTCGGGGTGGAGGATCCCGGGGGGGGGGAAGGGGCCGGGCGGGGGATCTCGGGGGGAGGGCCTCTCGGCCGGGGTATCTCGGGGGGTGGATCCTGGGGGGGGACTCTCGGGCGGGGGAGGGGAAGGGGCCGGGCGAGGGACCTCTTGTGGTGGGGCCTCTCGGGGTGGAGGATCCCGGGGGGGGGAAGGGGCCGGGCGGGGGATCTCGGGTGGGGGTGGGGGATCCCTGGCCCTGGGGTGGGCGGGTCCCTGAGGGGGGAGGGGCCGGGGCTCGGCTATCGCTGAGGGGCCCCGGGGACCTCTGAGCGGGGGGTCCGGCTGCCGCGGAGCAGGTCCCGGGCTCCGGCAGGAGGGGGGCGGGGGGAGACGGCCCCGGGCTCACCTCAGGGGGGAAGGGGGAGGCGCAGGGGTCGGGGTCCATGTCCCAGCGCAGGCGGCCGGGGTCGGGCAGGTGGGGCCAGGGGCTGCCCGGAGCGCGGGCCCGATACCGACGAATCAGTTCGATCTCGCCCGGCAGCGCCGACACCTCGAACCGCCCGGTACCGGTGGGAGGGAGGAGGGGCAGGGGGCGGGCGCCGTGTGAGGCAGAGGGGCTGCCGGGAGTTGTAGTTCCCCCTTCCCGCGACCGGCTCCGGCGGCCCTCGCTGCAGGGGCTGCCGGGAGTTGTAGTTCCCCCTCCCCGCGACCGGCTCCGGCGGCGCTCGCTGCAGGGGCTGCCGGGAGTTGTAGTTCCCCCTCCCCGCGACCGGCTCCGGCGGCGCTCGCTGCAGGGGCTGCCGGGAGTTGTAGTTCCCCTCCCCGCAACCGGCTCCGGCGGCCCTCGCTGCAGGGGCTGCCGGGAGTTGTAGTCCCGGAGAGAACTACAGCCCCCAGCATGCCTCCCGCTCCCTCAGGCCCGCCGGCTGGGGGTGCTGCGGCGGCGCGCGGAGCGGTAAGCGCGGGCCGGCAGCGGGTTCTTGTTCCCTTCGCCCGCGGCCGTGTGGGGCTACGGGGAGGCTCCTCCCCTGGGCCTGCCCCCACGAGGGCCTGTCACGAGGCAGCCGGGCCGGCGCGCAGGGGCCTGTCTCTCCGAGGCGGGGCGCGCCACCGGGCCGTGCCGCTGCCCCCGACGGGCTCCGCGCGCCAAGCCGCGCCCCGGCGAGAGGCGCTGCCGGGCCCGCCGCGTTCCCGCCTCCCTCAGACCCTCCCCTCCCCCACCCTGCGCGAGGCCGGCGCCTGCGTCGCTTGATGCCCCGAGAGCAGCCGCGGGGCTCGGGCCAGAGGTAAGCCCGTGGCCCCGCCGGATGGGGCCGGCCGAGGGGGTGATGCCGGAGGAGGGAGACCCGGGGCAGAGCTGTCCGGTCAGCTCGGACTCCGGGAGACGGGAACCGCCGTCCTCCGCTCGCGGTGTCCCGCTGCCTCGTGCTCTCCCGCGCCCCCGGTGTGCGGTTGGGATCCTCTCTGTGGGGCGAGGGGGCGCGGGTCGGGAGGGCTAGGTTTGTGCCAGCGTTCCCCTGCACACTCACTCACACTCACACACACTCTCACTCTCACTCTCAGAATATTGCCATCGACAATTAAAATGGGCAGGCGAAGCATGACGCATATTGCTTTACCGTTTATCAGAGTTTCGTTTAAGGTTATTTACTTTCTATATTTTGACATGCGAATTGACATTTTGCGTTTTGACAGCTCGAAAGCTTTTTTTTTTTTTTGACTCTCAGGGCCTGTCGTGAACTAATTGATTCTCCCCCATAATTGTGCACAACTGTGAAAATTTAAATCAACAAAAGGTTTAAAAAAGGCTTAAAAATAAAATCAGTATTATCCACTGAAATTATACACCGACAGAATCAGATTCTGCAAAGTGTCTCTGGGCAAATGGTTCAGTTAGCTAAAGAGCCTGAGCACCTGGCAGCCAAGGAAAATCTTATTCCAAAATATAATCCAGGATTTAAGGAACACTCTTGTCAGTTATTAATGTATAGATACCTCTTTTCCAAAACACTAATTAGTTGTTGACCCCTGTTTTATGTGGAGATAATGAGCATCTGTAGCACACAGTTTTCAATAGTTGTTTTTGTTTTTTTAAAGAATTTGACTTTTACTTGTAATAAAAACAAATTAAATTCCTTGTTGTAACCGAACACAAAGCGAGTGGCATATAATAAAATCTCACCAAACCAGTCTCTTGAGAACCATGCCCTGGCGTTAGTAATCTGTGAACAACAAAATAAAGTGGTGCAAAACAGGTTCTTCAGGGTTCAACAGCGAAACTTTAAATTAGAAGGACTTTCTTCAAAGTGTCAAACTAAATCTTCTTGCTCTTTTTTTTCTTAAGTCAATCCGTTTCCCATGTAGTGGCAGAGTTAGAACTGGGTGTTTTACCCACGAAACCTTATGCCCAAATATATCTGTTAGTCTTTAAGGTGCCACTGGACTCCTCATTGTTTTTCCTTTTCTGTATCTGAAGCTTGATGAGGAGCCCCTTCCTCAGTTTGTTTCTTGCACGTTTGAATCCTTTGCCTGTTCAGTAGAAAGGGGTGGGCAGAGAAGAGAGGACACACAAGGAGCATGTGATTGATTGCTCACCAAACAAAACAGAGCAGATAGGTCTAATTTTAGACTTCTTCAGCTTTGGCAAACTTTCTCAAAACACTTACACAATTTTTTTTAAGAGCAAATGAATCATATTAGTGTAGTACTAAATTATAACATTAATGAGGAACAGACGCTGAGTCATGTTGCATGTATCATTCAAATTTTATGCGAAATTCTGAGCGGTAAGCTTGTATGATTGTAGCCTTCTGCACTTTAAGTTCCAGAGTGTTCTAGCTTTCTTGCCACTTCCTGTCTGTGACAGTAATGTGCCGGCACCTACTTAGAGCTGGGAATGCTGCTGCTAATAGCTGTGTGTCCAGCCCATCTATGGGCAAGGAACAGTACTGCCTTTTTGCCTGTGTACCTGCATGTTTGCCTTGCTCTGGAATTTAGGAAATCAGGTGGTGAGTCTAGTAATTAATGTGTAAGATCATCAGGGAGGAAAGGCAGGCATTGTGTGCAACTTAGTTTTGATCAATAGTTACTGTACAGATATTGTTGAAGAATCCACTCTTGTGCCAAAGTACTTTTGAAAAATAACTTAATTTAGAAATGAGATGTGACAAATATCCTAGTATTTGTTTGTAAAAGGCAACTGATTCCTTTTGAGTCATGATGAAAACCTACTTACATTTTTTAAAGAAACACATTATTTCACGTTCTTCTTTTTGCAAATACCCTCAGTGCACTGGCTATGCCATGCTGATTGGAGAGGACCTCTGACCCTGGCTCCATCACAAGTACAGCAACTTTATGTATACTTTAGGTGAGAAAGTTTGTGCTGCTGGTCTTGATAAACTACATGGGGTTACATCCTAAATCTAGCAACATCGGCTCAGGTTTATTGCCACTGTCAGCTTTTCTTACAGCTGTCTTATTAGTTGAAGTTCGTTCTCTGAAACTTCAGGATTCAGAGCAAGATAGCATCTTACACCTGAAATTATATGTTTTCTCTGTTAAAGAAAGCTGAGGTAGTCATTGAAAGCAGTTCACATTTGATGTGTATATGGTGGCCTGAAACAAAAGAGCTGGGGATCACAATAGTGTTCCCACTGTGGATATCAGGATGGAAAAAAAAACAAAACTTTATTAGTAACTGGTCTCTCTGTTGGCAATGTCTGCAGAAGGGTCAATGTTTGAATGAGCCGTAAAGGCTGAATTCCTCTATCACCTTTTGGGGGAAAGGGGATTCCCCTTGGAACGGAACTTGGGCAAACTACAGTGATCATATGTGTATGAATATGCACAGCTCTGGAAAACCGTATCTGCTAGTTGCTATACAACAATCGTCAAGTGGCTATTTTAATTGTTTTATTTATCTTCTTAGGGTGATAGAGTAAACTGTGAACCACCAGAGGAAGGTATAAAAAAATTCCATTTACATAACAATCCATTTTAAATTAGGAAACAAAATTGCACTCTATTAAATATTATATAGATATGAACACTCAGTCCATGTCTACTCAGAAGCACCACACTTTCCTTTTACTTTACTTTTCCAGGCTAGCCCATTTAGTAATTCCACTGCTTTTCTTCTGCAGGGTTCAATTTCTTCCAGAAAAACTATCAACATATCTGTTTTATGTAACTCCGTAAGATGTTTTCTCTCACTGGTTCTTTTTTAATTTTCTAATTCTTTGGGATTAGTTCAATACTGAGAAAGTGCTATTATTTTAAAATGTTTTTGCTGTTTGACTTGTCTCATTTCCTATTTTGCCAGCTCTACACAGTCATATCTTCTACTCTGATAGACTTTTCCAGAATACGTTCAATCTCTTCTAATGTGAGACCAAGTCTGTTGCCAAATGGGAGCTTGAGAAAAACTGTTACAGTGCCAGAGTCTGTTGCATTAATGCAGGGGTCGGCAACCTTTCAGAAGTGGTGTGCCGAGTCTTCATTTATTCACTCTAACTTAAGGCTTTGCATGCCAGTAATACATTTTAATGTTTTTAGAAGGTCTCTTTCTATAAGTTAATAATATACAACTAAACTATTGTTGTATGTAAAGTAAATAAGGTTTTTAAAATGTTTAAGAAGCTTCATTTAAAATTAAATTAAAATGCAGAGCCCCCTGGACTGATGGCCAGGACCTGGGCAGTGTGAGTACCACTGAAAATCAGCTCGCATGCCGCCTTTGGCACACCTGCCATAGGTTGCCTACCCCTGCATTAATGCCCCGCTATCAGTTACCATCATTCTATATATTACCGCTATTCCTCCTTTGGACTGATTAACAATTCCTGTGTAAAGGAGACATGGCTTTCTGTCTTTTTCATTAAATGTATTAAAGACATCGATCTAAGATGTTAAAAATATGTAAAACATAGCAAAAACACATAATATTTGATTCCGTTTTCTGCCCAAACCACTTTGCAATATGGTCCACTTAATAGCATATCCTAGATGAGCCCACCACCCTTAACGAACAACCTCAAATGCCTCCATCAAAATCCTCTAGACAGTTTTTCTGCTTTGCTTATTAACTGTCCATTTCCTTCTTTCGGTCTCTTTACTTCAACCTTATTCCACCTGCCCCCCTAATGCTCCCTTTCTTCCCTCCCTTTCTTCCCTTCACTTATCCCTGCCCCCTTCGGTGCCCTCTCTCCTTTTCTTTGTGTGTCTCTCTGATTCCTTCCCAATAATCCCCTCTGCCCCACCCCCCAAAAAATATTGTGGCGCTAGCATGACACTTGTGGAACATCATATTGTTCACTCTGCTGGTTTGTTATATCTCTCTCCTCTCCATGCTTTATCTTTTCTATTAAATTGTAAACGGTTCAGGACAGAGACTGTCTCAGCCTTTGTTTGTGTAGTGCCTAGCATAATGTGGCCCTGATATCCATTAGGATTCCTATCTGAGCAGGGTTTTATTATTATTTGTATCTTAAATTGCAGTGCCTAGTATTTGTAGGAACTTAACTTTCCTTCCTTTAAATTATTTTCTAAGCTTTTGCTGCATTTCAATTAATGTAATAATAAGTTAGTATACTGTTTGTTGAAAGGCATCCTAATTACTTTTGTATCCTATAAGCAATATATTTAATGCTATACATTATATAGGACCCTTTTATCCAGAAAGATCCCAAGATGCTTTAGATTTAGTATGAATAGGGATCACTTAACTCGCCAGAGTGGAATGCAGCAGCCATTGTATGACAGCTGAATTTTCTTAGTAAAGAAAAAACAAATTTAATACACATGGGAGGATTTAAAAAGACAATGTAAATATGAGTTGGAATTTAGCCAGGACCTTAGGGTTAACACCTTAACTTGTGCAAAAAATGCACAGGCCTTCAATGACTAAAAGTGATCAGGGTCTTGAGCTTGAGATTGCCTTTCCAGCTGACAGTTTCACAGCCCCATAAAGCTTAGACCCCAGCCACCGAGTTGGAGGGAAGAGCATCCCATACTAAAGCACCCATATCACTTCTGCCATCACTTGGATTTTTGCTTTGGCTGCAAATGGTGGTCTCCTATGCAAATATTGACCAGGCCTAATACTGCTTACATATGATACCTGACAAAATCCCAGCCCCAGATGGCATGGATGCAGGACTAGGTAGTGGTATTTATAAAATTATGAAGCTTATGTACATATGCTCTCTCAAACAGGGTGGGAAAATCAGTAATTTAAAAAAAATTATTTAAATCAGATTTATTAAATTGAATACTTTTTTTAAAAAAATATTTGAAATTACATTGAAATTGACAATCTGTGTTAAATCTAAATTTACTAAAATCTATTAATTGGTTACATTAAATTAAAAAAAAAAGTTCAGGCAATACACGTTTGTTGCCAAAGTTTTAAAGAAAATCAAACCACTGACCTAGAGGAAATCACTGGCTAAGCATCTGGAACCAGATTTTAAGTGCTAAGCCAGCTTTTCATAGCAGTAGCCTCTTTTGCAGGTGCAGAGGGTATATTTTATTTTCAGTTTATTCATCCCGTTCAGTTCAGTTGCTAGCTCTTTCCAAGTTGAGAAGCCGA
The DNA here is from genome assembly GCF_965152235.1 of Eretmochelys imbricata. Taxonomy (NCBI): domain Eukaryota; kingdom Metazoa; phylum Chordata; order Testudines; family Cheloniidae; genus Eretmochelys; species Eretmochelys imbricata. The sequence goes on along the minus strand of NC_135589.1, from coordinate 22,595,330 downwards.
CTGTGATTGAAAAGTCAGAAAAGCCTCTTTTCCTTTTTCAATTTATGATTAAAAATGAGGTATGAGATGATGAGATCTGCTAGATCTAAATTTCTGAAGGACATGGACCCAGATCCACAAAAGTGACCAGAAACAATCCGATCAATTCATTAACTACAGATACTTTGTTTCATCATTTTTAAGTGCCAGACAAGTTTTGATACTTAATTTTTTCTCATATATCCAGCACATTTAAGCTAGTTTTATTTATCTATCCATTTTAAAATGTTCTTGTGCATTTCAAATTTCATGTCCTTTTTGCATCCAAATCGAGCTTTACACAAATCACAAGTAAAAAAAATCATCTGGTAAATAAGAAATGTATCATTCATCATTTAACATAATACAAAATGCAAACATTAATTGGAATAAATGTGTTAAACTATATAATTGCTTACACTACATGTACACACACTTATTTACCCCCCGGTTAGAAGAAAGTACAAAATTTAGTGTGAGGATTATATCTAGTTGCACACCCACGTGTTTATTTCTTACCAAGCAATTAATCAACTTTTTGTCCGGAATATAACTAAAAAGTACAAATGCAAAACAAGATTAAAATCAATTATTTAAAGCTTTGATTTAAATCAATACACCCTGCTCTGTCAATATACAGTCCAAATCCAGTTCAGTCTTATTCTTATGAACTTTAAATCTGGATTCTCTTTCTAAAATATCTATTATGAGACTGAAGTGTAGAAAATACTGAGCAGTTGTTTGATAGCACGTTATGTAATTCATCTTGCTAAAGCTCCACATTTGAGGAATGTAGGTAGGAATGTTTAAAGGCTGTTCATCTCATCCTGTTTCCCTGGTTTGAGGACAGTTTCCGTTTGATGAACCTTTTATTGCCCCCCCCTTCTTTAAATTGTTCCTAAGGTTGTTCGATAGTTACTATAGTCCTGCTTAGATCCAGAAAAGAGTAAACTAACTAAGCTATTTTATAATTATATTTATATTTTAAGACATTATTTCATAGACTAGATTGTTAATTAGTCTGTGTAGTATTTAGAATTCTTGCAGAGAGGGACTTCATTTGTGGAGACATTTTGCCACATGGCTGTAATTATTTGTTAATGTCCTAAGATAGATTCCCATTTGCGGTATGTTGTGGATGTTGAAGCCAGAACAAGGAGTTGTTGCTGTGCCACCCCAAGGCGTCTAGCGTGGGCTTTTGTCCCTTTGATCCCATGAAGACCATACATTGCATTTTGTGAAAGATACTAAATCTCTGTGGGTTGTGTTAGTTCTTGCATGTGCACAGCAGTCCTTGTAGATGAGTATCTGGTGTGCAGGGAGCTATTCACTTCCCTGACTACAGTGGGTGTTTGGAGTGCACAAAGAATGCAGCATCAGGCATTTAAAGGTTTAATATTATTACAGTTCTGTGAAAATACTTGTCCTGCAGAATGAATCTAGCAAGGAATTTTAATAGCATACATTTGCAGTGCAGATAGTAGAATGCATACAGAACTCCTTATTTTATTTCCTAAGAATATATTATTATCCCATTTGTAAACCTGCAACTGAGCACTCAAAAAACTCTTACTAGATTGTCAGAGATCCCCAAATGAAGAGGGAAAATGGAAGGTTTGAATGGGGAAAATAAGAAAACAAATGTATTTGCCAGTGAGTAAGGCTGTGTGTCTGTCACCGATTCTGTGACTTCCATGACTTCTGCAGAGGCCAGTGCAGCTGGCTCCGGGGCTGTCCGAGCAGCTCAGGCAGCCCCTGGGCCAGCCACGCCGGCCGCTACTGGGGCAATCTTGGGCCACCACGCCTTCCCAGCAGGAGCAGTAGTTTGGGTGTGGGAGGGGGTTCAGGGCTGGGGCAGAGGGTTGCAGGGCAGGGTGGCGCTTACCTCAGGAGGGCTCTCTGGAAGCGGCTGGCATGTCCCCACAGCTCCCATTGACTGTGGAGCAGGTGCTCGTGGCGGGGGCAGTGCGTGGAGCCCCCCGGCCTTCCCTCCATGCCGGCTGCTTCCGGGGAGCTGTGCGGAGCCTGGGGGGGGAGTCTGCCAGCCCCGCCAACCCTCACCCCCCCTCCCCCGACCTGCACCACCCCCACAACTCTGGGTTGCACGCCACCCCCACAGCACCTCCCAGGGCTACCCCCCTAATCTTTAGTTAGGGGTGTATAGTACAAGTCATGGACTGTGAATTTTTGTTTACTGCCTGTGACTTGTCTGACTTTTAATAAATATACCCATGACTAAAACGTAGCCTTACCGATGAGTAATATACTTTGATTGCTCAAGCTTGACTTTCTGTATTTTATTATTAAATGTTTGTCAAGTAATGGGATTGCCATTATTGTAGGCAATAGCACGCTTCATTGATTCTGTTAAAATGTTTATTGCTTGTATGACTTGTACCAGAGTACTTATAAAAGCAACTGAAACAGTATGTGCTGACCTGTAGTTACATAGCTTTATTGTTACAGTTCAGTGAGAAACTGTATCTTGTAATTGAGTTTGTCTTTTCAACTTGTCCATTTTGTGAAGTAAAGTAAAATATTCAATTTTGTAGACTGCAGTGTTTTGCAAGTACAGATTGCAGGTGCTCTCTCTAAATGGAATAAGAAATTCCCCCACTTTTTTCTTTAACATTCCATTTGTTTTCAGTGCCCATTTAAATAACTGTTACTTACTGTAATGTTTATTTCTTCCTTTACTAAATTCTGACAATAACAACCAGTCCCCAAAAGTGTCTTTAGATAGTGGGTTGGGTTGAATTGGAATTCCTCAGAAGTTCTTGTCAACTGCTGGAAATGGCCCACCTTGATTATCACTATAAAAGGTTGTCGTGTTGTCGTGTCCACCCCACCCCGCTTTCCTGCTGGTAATAGCTCGCCTTACCTGATCACTCTCATTACAGTGTGTATGGTAACACCCATTGTTTCATGTTCTCTGTGTATATAAATCTCCCCACTGTATTTTCCACTGAATGCATCTGATGAAGAGAGCTGTAGCTCACAAAAGCTTATGTTCAAATAAATTTGTTAGTCTCTAAGGTGCCACAAGTCCTCCTTTTCTTTTTAAAGAAATTAGTTGCATTTGAGCAAAACTTTTATTTGAAACCAAGAAAGGCTACTAGAAGTGATAAATTCATGTGCTGTGCGTTTATCCTGCTAACCTTTCTTCTTCCCCAGCGAAGTTTGTAGTGTAGAAAATTGAGACCATGTGTGTGGATAAACTGAAAACTACGCGCCAGACCTGTTTTCAAACAATCTTGGACATCCTCAATATTTTTTTTAAAAAAAGGTCACAACGGGTCTTTTCACCTGCCTTGATTTTCAAGTGTGAGGCTCTGCTAGGTGCATCTGTGACGGCAAAGCAATTCTCCAGAAGCAACCCCCTCACCGCAGAGGAAAGCTTGCCGAATCCCTGTGGTTTCTACAGAACCCTGTATAAACTGAGTCTCCCTGCTGGGATGGAATCCATTAGGGAGGCCCCTTCCCCCTATTGATGGGAATATTCTAAACTAGAGCAGCTGTCCCTGACATGAGTGTGGGGGGGAGGGGGTGTACTAACCTGTGGGCTCTGTCCTTGATTGCCGCCTAGGCCCATTGGGCTTCTAGGAGTTAAAGGGGTGGATGACCAGGGGGTGGGGGCAGGAGCCACGTGTGGTATGGGCTGGGTCTGGTCCTTACAGGGGCTGTGAGTGCCTGAGAAGCCTCATGCTAACCTGCTGTGTGTTGCCTCCTCCACAGGCATATTATGGAACCAAGCCCGGCAGGAGGAGGTGGGGGTCCAGGCGAACCAGCGCACGCAGTGGCACTGCTGCGGGGTCTGAGTGCACTGCGCTCTGAGCGGAGCCTGCTTGATGTGACAGTGGTGGCCGGCGGCTGTGAGTTTGGGGCACATAGAGCTGTGCTAGCTGCAGCTTCTGGCTACTTCCGTGCCATGTTCGGCGGGTCACTGCGGGAGTCCCGGGCCGAGCGGGTGCGGCTACATGGGGTGGACCCTGAGTGCCTGGCACTGCTGCTCGACTTTGCCTACACTGGTCGGGTGGGGCAGCTGGGCCCCGACATCGCGGAGCGGCTGCTGCGCGCTGCCGACCTACTACAGTTCCCGGCCGTGAAGGAGGCATGTGGCACTTGGCTGGCCCGGCAGCTGGAGCCGGCCAACGCGCTGGACATGCAGGACTTCGCAGAGGCCTTTGCTTGCCCAGCCCTCGCGGCTGCCGCTCACCGGTTTGTGCTGCGCCATGTGGGTGAGCTGAGCACGCAGTTGGAGCGGCTGCCGCTGGCGCGGCTCATCTCCTACTTGCAGGACGATGAGCTGTGTGTGCCCAAGGAGGAGGCCGCCTTCCAGCTGGCACTGCGTTGGGTGCGTGCTGACCTAGCTGCCCGTGCCCCGCTGCTGCCGCAGCTCCTGGCCCACGTGCGCTTGCCCTTCGTGCGCCGTTTCTACCTGCTGGCACATGTGGAGGGCGAGCCCCTGGTGGCGCGTTGTCAGCCCTGTCTGCGCCTCCTGCGGGAGGCCCGCGACTTCCAGGCTGCTCGCTATGACCGGCACGACCAGGGGCCATGTGCTCGCATGCGGCCACGACCCTCTACCGGCCTGGCAGAGATCCTTGTGCTCATTGGTGGCTGCGACCGTGATTGCGATGAGCTGGTCACCGTTGATTGTTACAACCCACGAACGGGGCACTGGCGCTACCTGGCTGAGTTTCCCGAGCACTTGGGTGGTGGCTACAGCATAGCGGCACTGGGCAATGACATCTACGTGACAGGTAAGGATGGGCACGTTGGATCTGATGCCCTGAGCAGTGTTGTCTGGGGAAAGGGCCACAGCTGGGCATTATTCTGGAGGGAGCCCAAGTCTGTCAAGGGATGGGGGGACGGCTTTAGGTTTAAAGATCAAGGGGCATCGGCAAAGCTGTAGAAGAGGCCAGAAATGAGATCCCTGACTTTTCAAAGCACTAGTATTTTTATAAAAAGTTCCCTCTTTTCTTTGCCATTAGTCCTAGGATGGGCTAAGCATGGCTTGTTTTGGGTTCGCAGAGTAATGATTCTTTGAAATGAGATCTGCCTTCATAATTAGGGTGTCTCTTGCAAAGACTCAGAAACCATTCTGTTCTGCTAAATGCCAGGGGAAATGATTCCTTGGCTTCTGTGAAAATGTTGAACGAGTGTGTTGCATACGTTGTAAGCAGACACGCATTCCAACAGCCCGTTTCAAAGGGACTTTGGCTTCTCCACAGTGCAGTAACACTTTGTTCTGTGTGGAGGCTTGTGTACAAGTCTGTGTAAAGGTATTTGTATACACTTCTATTGTGACAGACTTCAGGGCTCTGTGGTTGGTTCTAAGTACAGGCTAGTGCAGCGTGTTGGTAAACCTGAAATGGTTTTGTTATTCTGCTTGGGGTTATAAGCTACTTTATGGGGGTCAGATTTGTTCTAATTTGTTCTAATTTTGTGCTAATAGGCTTGGAACTCAGAGGTGAACAGGAAAATAAATATGTATGCAACTTTATATATTACTTGAGTGTTTGCAGAAGGAACCTCCTGAACACTTTATTTTTAATGTGTGGGGTCCATCATCCAGGAGACTCTTCCACTTTGTGCTTACATTAATGTTTAAATGTGTAATGAAAATATTTAGGTTTCCTACAGTGGTTCTTGGTTTTTCACAAATGGACCATGTCTAAAGTTCTATTCAGATGTTTGGCATAAATGCGAGTTTTCATTTTGCAACAGGGATTCCTTTTCTGTAGTTATTCTTGTTTTGGGATGGATTTAGTAGCTGATCTCAGACAGGCAGCTGATTCATAATGACTAATACTAGTGAGTATGTAGACAGCATTTCAGGACACATGTTGGTATAACTTCCCAAGACAACAGGGTAGGAGTCTGATTTCAGATCATTTTCAAATTCCTGCTGTGTTGAGAACACTTAAGAAAAGCAGAACTTAGAGAAAAGTAAATAACAGGGTGCAACACAAAGCATACCGTGTATGCTTGTCACAGAGTCACCAGGTGATGCTCTGGAACAGAAGGTTTATTAGGTGACGGGAACACAGCGTAGAACAGAATTTGTTAGCACAGAAATCAGTGACTTTCAGCCAAGTCCGTCTTGGGGAGTCCTGGGCCAGAAGCCCTGGACTCCCCCTCTTCCGGTCCACCCAAGCAGACTGCCAGCACCCCCGTTGCTCCTCCTCCTTGTCTTTGTCTCACTTCCTGGGCAGAGTGTCATCTGGTTGCATCCCCCTCCTGGGTCTCAGGTTACGAAGGGCACTGGTCATAGCATATGTTTAGGCAGCTAGAGCAGCCTCACCTGCCCCTAAGGTCTCAGCCAAAGTCACACACCCCTATTCCTATCACTGAGGTATTGGTGCAGCACACAGGGAAACTGAAGCATACTCAATATTCATGCAAAACAGTAAAACTCACATAGGCTAAATAGTAAGACTCACATACAACACAACGAGGGAAAATCCCTACTTCGTCACAGCACTCAAGGTAGAAACATACCAGAAAGTCCTCTGACACTCTGGACTTCAATGACTCTCAGTGTCATTTAACCTTGGCACAGCAGTGCGTTTATAGTATTGAAGGGCAAAAGTTGTGTTTCTTTCTCTAGTGTACTCCCTGGCTCTTGTCAGTTTGTCAAGTTTAACTATACCAGTTTGCCACTTTAACTATACCAGTATAAAGCAGTGACCTCCCATCTCACCCTCACTCCCAGTGTGGGTGCAGTTATACCAGTGTAAAGGGACCCAAACAGAAATAAGCTATACTGTATGATGTACCTTTTTACCAGTATAACCATGTCAACAAAATTCACACCTTGAACAGACATAGTTATACCGATAAAGGTTGTATGTAGACCCGGCCTAAGTGAACAGAAAGCTGTTCAATCTCTGACTTGACTTAAAACGCATGCCTGTGATTTAAGTAATGTCATAAACATGATGATGTGCTAAAATGGAATACTTTTGTATTATTTCTGCATCCAAAGAAAGTCACATATGGTAGTATTCAAAAACAATGCAAGGTTGATTGACCTGGAATTCTGAATGCCAAGCATTTTGTCACACACCTTGTGATTGCTGACTTCTTCCAAGAGTCTTGTACTTGCATACAGGGTCTGTTGTCATTGGAGATGCATGGATAACTGTTTTGTATTTCGCATTACAGTTGTAGCTCAGAGGAAAAGAGATGTAAAGGAAAAGCTTAGAAGCAGATTTTTGTATGAGGCAGTAGTGAAGTGGGGTCATGTGTCTAAGGTTGTTCTTTAGTTTATGGAGCTTGCATGCTAGATTTGCTCCACTGATATCGTTGTCAACTATTGTAGAAGTGTTAGTTGGACTCTTATCAGTACTTGCTGGCTAATTAATCATTGTTGAAAGTTGCTCTGTATTGGGTCACCAGCTCCAAGCCCTCTCATCAGGGATATGGTGAGGGTTGTAAATAGGGAAGGGAGAAAATGGTTAGGAAGTTAGCCAAATCTGGGATACGTGTTTTGAGTTGATAATACATCAGATTTCATCTGAGCATCACATGAGGGAATCTACTCTGAGATTCTGGGAGTAAATGGGAGACAAAGTTACAGGCCCATTTTCGAAATTTCCAAACAAATTTGAGATTGAGTGGTACCATTAGCCTTAAAATTGTTGTGAAACAAACTGCCATTTTTCTCCTGTACCTGAATATTTTAATAACAACAAGTAGGCTGGGGAAGTAGCAAAATTTGTGATAGTATTGGAAAGTAATAACATTTTTGAATACCTAATAAAGGACTGAGTTATTACATAAAACCCCTAGTCTGTCTTCCTCTCCACCCCCCCACCCCCCCTCACACACACACAATGGGCTATATTGCAAAATATTTACTTATGAAATGTGCTCTCTTCTGTAGGAGGATCAGATGGGTCAAGGCTCTATGACTGTGTCTGGAGATACAACTCCAGTGTGAATGAGTGGACAGAAGTTTCTCCAATGTTGAAAGCAAGAGAATACCACAGCTCTACAGTCTTGGATGGACTGTTGTATATTATAGCCTCAGACAGCACAGAACGTTATGACCACTCCATAGACGCCTGGGAGGCTTTGCAGCCTATGTTGTACCCAATGGACAACTGTTCTACCACATCTTGTCGTGGCAAACTCTTTGCTATTGGCTCTCTAGCAGGCAAAGAATCCATGGTTATACAATGCTATGACCCTGAAACTGACCTCTGGTCCCTCGTGAACTGTGGACAGCTGCCTCCGTGGTCTTTTGCACCAAAAACTGTGACTCTTAATGGACTTATATACTTTATAAGGTAAGTAATAATGTATCCTCCACCCCACCTCATCCCACTATAGAATGATTTTTTTTTTGAGAAATAGTGTAGAAGGATTGGATTTAAATCCACAATTTGGGAAACGGAGGCAATTTTACAAATCTGGACTGAGGAGAAATCTACTTTAAAGTAGAATCCTTGAGTTCTATTGGCTTTAATTCAGTTCTACTATTACTTTAAATACACACACACACACACACATATGAATAAGCTCCAAGAAAATATTAAATTGTACAGCGGATAGCACATGTGTAATGAGATAAGAGAACATGAGATGAAATGGTTTGTTTTTTTAAACCAGGATTTACCATTATGCGTTGAGTTCTAATGGTTCAAATACTTATCCACTTAAAAAATAAACTGAAAGGCTTTCCATCACTGAAACACTTCATCTAGTGGAGTGTATTGTCTTTGTGCATGAGCAAATGTACATTAAAAATAGTCCCCAGAAATTTTGTTTTATTACCTTTGGGTTTCCTTAAAGCAGTAAGTTGTATCCAAGACCTTTATTTGCTGCATTTGGATTTGTTCGTGCTCAGTCCAACATCTTGGCTTCCAGCAGCTGTTTGAAGTTATTCCTCTCCCTCTTTCAGTATTCAACTAATATTGAAAAGGTTCTTTCATCAGAATATCCATCCTGTACGCTTGCAGAGCCAACTTTACTTGCTGTTTTCAGCAGACTGGTAGGTCAAGGTTTAGAATTTCTAATAGTTGAGTAGTTGGCCCATACACACCTCTGTCGGGGGGTACTGCAGCAGTAGGAAGTCATTGGTGATTCATTGGGTAAGTAGCTGAGAAAATTACCTGACACAGCAAAGGGAAAATTCTTCCTCTTCTTCACCCCCTCCGCGCTTCCCCCAAAAAAATGCTGCAAAAGGGATATTTTTCTGATAATTTATAAGGACAGTCTCAAAGCAATAGGTCATATACATGGGATCAAAGGGTGACTTACTAACCAAAGCTGCTAACTTTCAGTTTAGGTGGGTTTTTTCTTCAAGTGAGAATAAAATCTCTCTCTCTTCTTTACAACCAACCCTAGTTACAGTAATAAATATGGCATCACAGCAAAACTAGTCTCTTGGGTTACTTCTGTATTAGAAACAACCTTGAAATGGGAATGCCTTGTTCTTATTCGGACGAGAATGTGGAATCATTCTTGTTCCTGTTTTCCCTCCCAGCCTGCAAGCAGTATGTTTTCACTTTCATTCTTGGAAGTATTTGCCTCATGCAGCACTGTTAGTGACAACAAACATTGTAAACTATGATAACTCTTCTCTGCTGTAACTTGACAGCAACTTTAGGATTTTTAAAGCAGTATCACTAAAAGGGTTGTCTTCGCTCTTCACTTGAATTCCTGAAACTCCTATTAATGCTCTGTTTGAGGTAGACAACAGGTGGAAGAAGAGATCTCTGTGTATTTAAGATGTTTAGAATCTTCAGGTTCATAGAATTGAATTAAACCAGTGTGATTTTTAAATGCTTGACTCCCATGGATCATCTTTCCTCTGCATAGACACCTCTGCTCCGAGATTGTTTCTGAAAGTAGTTCAAACTAAGGAAACTGGTTATGAAGCATGTACCTTGGGAGCCATAAGGAAACTTATTCATTGATTTTTTTTTTTAAATCACAGTGGATAAAAATTGATTTGAAAATATTTAAAAATCAGATTTTTTTTAATTTTAAATCTGAGGGGTTTTTTTGTTTAAATTAAATACAGGCTTATTTTTAAAAAATAAACTTGAAATTGACAACCTATGTTAAGGTCTAAACTTACAATAATATATTAAAACTGTATTAAATTAAAATAATAAGCAGCACATGTTTGCTGCTGAAGTTTTACAGAAAATTAAACCACTGAACTGGTGAAAGTCACTGGCTAAGCACCTATAACCAGAGTTTGTTGACATGCTTAATCAGCTTTTGACAGTAGTAGGATCTTCTGCAGATACACAAAGAATATTTTTTTGTTTCAGTATATTCAGATCAGTTCTATAACTAGTTCAGTCAAAGTTAAGGGAAAAAATGTACACTGGAAAAAGGAGAAAAGCTTGCTTTCTTCTTCCAATCTATACATAAAAACTGGTTGTGAGAGGTTGAGATAAACTAGTTCCAAACTCTTGAAGGACAATGAGGACCAGAAATAATCAGTTCAATTCACTAACTACAGATAACACTTTGTTTTCATAAATCAGTAAATGCAGAACATGTTTTGATGTACTTTTTTTTTCTTATGTATCTGCACATTTAAGGTAATTTTACTTAACTAATACAAAAATTAAAGTGCTGATTTTTGTGCACTTTTTTATTGAATCAGAATTTCCAAATTGAGCTTGACACTAAATCACAAGTAAAAAATGATCTAACATAATAAAAAAGTAAAATTTAAGAGTCTGAATAAATGTAAGTTAAGCTTTATATTTGGTTAAAGTGTATCAATATATTGTATCCTCCTGGTTAACAAAAAGAAGCACCAAATTTAGTGTAAAGGTTATATTCAGTTGCAAATCCAATGTTTTAATCATTACCAACCAGTGAGAATCAGCTTTCTTTAAGAAAATAACTAAAGTACAAATGCAAAACAAGATTAAAATCCTTGATTTAAATCAAGGTTTCCTGATTGGTGATTAAAATCAAGTATTTAAATTACATTGATTTGAATAAATCCATCCTGTTTTTAACTAATTATAACTATAGTTCAGAAACCTGGATTTTGCTGTATACTAAGCAGACCCTTTCATAAGCCTGATGGCTTCTAAATGAATAGCCATCAGGAGAGGTGGTGCTCTGGGATGTCTGCAAAGACTCTTATTTATTTCACTTTCCTCTTATTTCGAGACACTCTGTTGCTATCGCTTTGATTGGAATAAGCAGTTGATTTTGTTTTCTCTGTCATCACTAGAGTGCTTGTCGTAGATTGCAAAGGACATGGTAGTTCTTGGAAAGTCAGTAACAATGTCTGAAAAATACAATACTCGGTTTTAATTGTCTTGGACTCACTTTTCTTCTCTCATTCAAATTTTTAACTTTAATCAAAGGACTTTATAGCCAGAGATTGAATTATCCAATAAAAGATGTCTATACCAATTGAAATGGATTCTAATACAGTACATAGTTTTTACTTTAAATTCAATTAACTTAGTTCTTGAGACTGATTCAGTTAAAATGGAAGCTCAAATTAATTAGTGGTTGAACTAAGTAGAAGATTCTTTTGTATTCTTAGGTAGTCTTCTAACTTCATTCTTGATAGTACTTTCTTGGATTTACTTTAAGTACTGCTATGACTACCCTGACCTTGTAATCTCCACATTCGTATGCCAGCAAATTGCATTTCTGTGTCACAATAATCCCTCACCTGTTGCTGTCACACTCCTGTCTCATGAGTGGAATGGGTAAAAGAAGCCTTATGGGATTATAGTGCTGCTGTTAGTTCTTCCATTACAGACCTGTCTCCACCCTTTATTGACACCCCCACCCCGGTTTAAATTTGGCATTGGCTGAAGTCTCAATCCAACATGGATCCTTTTAGTGTTAATGTTAGGTGGGGAGAGGTTTAAGTCACCCCAAAATGTCAGTTATTTTTCTAAGATGTTCTTGTGCACTCGTATCACCAAAGCCAGATTATTTTATCAGGTACAAATTTGCAGTAAATTTATCTGTAGTGGGACCCACAAGTGCAAATTTTATGTTTAGGATTGGCCAGCAGTTATCAGCATAGCACAGTGGTGCTTCTAGGTGCTATTTGTAATACAAATAATTTTGCATCCTGTCTTGGGCAGGCACCAGGGCTGAATAACCATGAGGCAGTTGTAGGCAGGGGAAGGCAGAAACACCGCCTGAGTGTTCTGGGTTCATTCTGCCTCCAGTGTATGGGTCGCTGCACCCAACTAGCTTGTCCAGCTGGGTAATCTTTTCAAAATCCGTTCCACCAGAATTTATTTTTTTAAGTGCAGTTTTGACTTTGGAGAAGCACAGAAGTGCTATTCACATTCTTTGGACACAAGCACCAGTTCACAAGTAGTGAGGAGAATTCCTATGCATAATGATACAACCCACTCTAATACATAGCTCTTCAGCACCTGGGGCTATGCAGATCCATTGATTTCTGTGCTGGCCATTGATGCTGCGTTATAGGAGCCACATGTAGGAGTTTGAAGTGTGCACCATATCTCATGTCTTGGTGCAAGTGCAATTTGATCAGTGTGTACATGGGTTTGTGAATGTAACAGGGTGGAAGCAAAAGTGCTAATGTAGCACTTCAGACACTTGGTTGGACTACTTTCACCTGTGCTTGATGAAATGGGGGGAGCCTTTACAGCTCTCTGAATAGTGGTTTCCTTTTTTCTTTTATAGAGATGACTCTGCCGAAGTGGATGTTTACAATCCAATGAAGAATGAATGGGACAAAATCCCTCCTATGCTTCAGGTAGGATGTTGACAATGAGTTCATTTAAAAAACCGTTGGAAACTATAAACTTCTTTGGGTAGGGGAGTGACTTAATTTTTTAAGCACTGACACAACACAAAATAAACTCAGTGAATGCTAACAATATGTTCAGCCATGTACAGCAAAAGGTAGTCCTTGCTTCAGAGCAGTTGTAGTTTAGATAACAAATAGAGAACGATGAAGGCTTGTCTACACTGTGTATTAGTTCACACTAGAAGGGGATCAGAGCAGCAGCCGTGTTAGGCTGTATTCGCAAAAAGAAAAGGAGTACTTGTGGCTGTAGCTCACGAAAGCTTATGCTCAAATAAATTGGTTACTCTCTAAGGTGCCACTAGAAGGGTATAAATTCCAGTGCACACTAGGGTGTCACGCACTAACTGGCCTGCACTAAAAGTTTAGTGTGCAATAATGTAGTATACGATACTATGTTAATGCACCTGGGAACTTTTAGTGTACGCTAGCAGGGTCCACGTGGGCCAGTTCCTCTCCATTGTGGACTAATGCACAGTGTAGACAAGCCATAAGTGCCCAAACCATCATGTGGTGCAGCTGCATAGGTTAGCAGAGATCTTTGTTTGTATCTTGTTGTTTTGTGGTTCTTGGATTATAGCTCCTTTAGTTGGAGTTAATGCTGCTGACCATTTGGCTGGGACTTGTCAGTTCTGTTACAATTGTGTTGACAGCGTATTACAAGCAAAATTCAATAAGGTGATAGGAAAATCTGTCGGAGACGGTATGGTCTCTGTTGTGTCACCTGCTGGGGCCTGTGAGCACTATACCTGTTTCAGAGCCGCAATTGCCAGCAATAGCAGAGGACCCACAAATTTGGGACGATCTGCTAGGTTAGATATCAGCGTACCTACCTAAATGGGCATAATCATATAAATATAGGATTGGAAGGGCCCTCGATAGGTCATCTAGTCCAAAGCTCTGCACAGAGGCAGGACTAAGTATTATCTAGACTATCCCTGACAGGAGTTTGTAAAACCTGTTCTTAAAAACCTCTAGTGATGGAGATTCCACAAGCTCCCTAGCTAATTTGTTCCAGTGCTTAACCACCCTGACAGTTAGGAATTTTTTTGTAATGTCCAACCAAAACCTGCCTTGCTGCAATTTAAACCCATTACTTCATGTCCTGTCCTCATTGGTTAAGGAGAACAATTCCCTGGGTTGTCCTTATTCCCCTTTTTATTGATAGGCACTATATTTGCACTTCTGCAGTCCTCTAGGATCTCTTCCATCCTCTATGAGTTCTCAAAGATAATTGCTAATGGTTCAGAGATCTCTTAAATATTATAGGATGTATTTCATCAAGCCCTGCTGACTTCAAGACATATAACTTGTCTAAGTAATTCTTCACTTGTTCTTTTCCTATTTTAGCCTCAGATCCTACCCCATTTACACTGATATTCACTATGTTGGTTTTCCAATCATTGATAAGTTTTTTGGTAAAAACTGAAACAAAAAAGGCATTTAAAACTTCAGTCATTACTGTGTTATCCGTTATTGTCTTTCCCTCCTCATTGAGTAATGGAGCTACCCTATTCTTGATCTTCCTCTTGCATCTAATGTATTTTTAAAAGGTTTTCTTGTTACACTTTAAGTCCCTAGCTAGTTTTATCTTGTTTTATGCCTTGGCTTTTCTGGTTTTGTCCCTACATGCTTCTGTTGTTTTTTGGTATAGTCCTCCTTCGTAATTCGACCTACGTTCTACTTTTTGTATGACTCTTTTTTGAGATTCAGGTCTTTGAAGATCTCCTTGTTAAGCCAGGGTGGTCCTCTCTAATAACATGTTTTTAATTGTAGGTTCACGTTGGAGGGAGCTTGGCTGTGCTTGGTGGGAAGCTCTATGTCTCTGGTGGCTACGATAACACATTTGAACTTTCAGATGTGCTGGAAGCTTATGATCCAGAAACTCGAATGTGGAGCATAGTGGGACGGCTGCCTGAACCTACCTTCTGGCATGGAAGTGTCAGCATATTCCGACAGTTCATGCCACAAACTACACAAGATGACGACAGTATTGCTCTGGATAATGCCATTAACCTAAACAGGCAGCGCCAGAATCTGCATAATCAGAATCTTAATGAGTTACGTTAACAGTAGAAAAACTTATCTCTATGGTTTGAAGTGAATTCATTACAATTAACCAGTGTCAATTTGGGGGAGGCAAACTGGTGCTTGGAAACTCTGAAATGGATTGATCAGTAATTGCAAGCAGGAGGAAATAAAAACCCCGAAAGATTAAAATGTTGTTGTAAGAAGCATAGTTGGCAGAAAGTTACAGGCCCCTTTGGGTGCATTGTCCCTCAGCACTTTTCTGTGGATGGAGAAGGTGCAGCATTAACCACAGAAAAGCTCTGATATGAGAACTCTGGAAAAAAGATATTTTTAAAGAATCACTTGTTACTCAAGCACCACTATTGCAGGCAGCGTAGCGAAGCTTTTGATCAGACAGCTGTCAGTAGTACCCTGCAGTCAGCATCTTTCCACATCATAACATTTCATATTTGCCACCAAATTCCATTCTTTGTGGAGGGGTTTATGGAACATAGCAGAGAGGAAGGACCAAAGTTTGCTAATACCAGAGGCTCTCTGAAAGGGGAGAGATTGGTTCGGTAAGATATGCCTTCAGATCTAATACTCCGCTCAGTGCTCCAGAGGAAGATAGACCACTTGCCCAGGTCCTTGCCAATATGGTCTGAGGGAAAATTCCACCCACAAAGTTTGGGTTCATTATAGATGTGCAGATATGAGGATATAAATATCTAGCCCTAAATATGCCGAGAGCCACAATAAAGTTTGGTCACTCTTCGTGCTTTCATGAAGAACCTATTAAATTGCTAAAAAGGTCAGTGCAAGGATATTAAGGTTGAGAGTCATGAAGTTTGAAATTTCCCTCCCCCGCTACCTTAAATGTGTGATAAATTAATTGTTAAACCCGTACAGTACTGTAAGTTTTTATACAGAATTTTCATTACTCCAAGCAGCTTGTGCTTTTATTGGTCCTTACTAGAAAGATGTTTCTTTAGAAACTTTGCATTTTAAAAATGATTCACATTCACAAACTTAGATTGAGGGAAATGTGAAATACATTTCAATTTCTTTTTTTAAGCAAATATCCATCTGAGAAGAAGAGTGGGGAGAGACTTTAGAGGCTGGGGGCTCATGTCAAAGATCTCTTGGAGAAGAACCTCCATCGACATTCAAATCTGGATAACATTTTTATTTCTATCAAATTGTTTAGTCTGCAGTTGAACTTGGCAGAGAAATCTCTGCAGTATGGTCTTGTCTCGTGAAGTTATTTGCTATTCATTATTGATGTTCCATAAGCTCTAAAGACTTTAACTTGACTCTTTTTTATCAAGAATGGCAAAATTTGTGCTAGATTGAGCAGATAGGCCCTGGATAGAAGTTGGGGACACTGTAAAATGCAGAGGGTGTATTCTCACCATTTAGACACTAAGGAAGTAGATGAGAATGGTATTTTTAGGGGAGAACTTATTTAAAGACAGGAAGTATAGAAGAGCTTCCTTGGGAACTGTCCCATGGATTTGAGCAAAGTAATTTATTACACAGTATTTGGTATATAGAAAAATAATTTTATGCTGCTTCAAACATTTGATAAAGTATTGTGGCTAAGCTAAGGTAAATTTACGGTTTATAATGGATCAATTTGTTGAGTGATAGAACCTACTAATATTAATATTACACATGAGAATTGACCTTCATCAGAATAATTTAAAGCAGCTGTTGGAATTTTTGAGCAGTTGGTAAATGCTAATCAGGGCCTTTAGTTAGTTCACAGACACTGAATTTTCTTTAGATCTCTATTGCTTTTGTAATCAGTAAGTTCTGCTTTCAGATTTAAGTGATCTGGCAGGCTTAATTCTATTTCCTGTATTTAACCTGAGCAAGCAGATTTCAATGGAAGAGGAAATTTCCTGCTAATTTCTTGATTGAATGTCTGGCTGTTGCTACAGAGCTCTTAAATTTCAAAATGCAGCATGATCTAGTTGAAAACAAGCATTAATGTCTCTTAGGAAAGCATGATGAAGTGAAACAGTGGGTAAGATTGTAGCTGTGCACTTTCTCAGTGGGAAAACTGTATGAATTTAAACTTCACCTACTCATGACAAACCCAGATATTAAATCACACAAATCTTTAGGCTTCTTCATTTGGAAGATGCTGTAGGATATCCTAACTCACTGAAATGTCCTAAGTTCCCAAGGGAGAAAGCATTTTCTCTTGAGCTCTTGAGTCTATTCTCTCTGGAACACTTTCTCTCTATTCGCAAAAAGAAAAGGAGTGCTTGTGGCACCTTAGAGACTAACAAATTTATTTGAGCATAAGCTTTCATGCTCACGAAAGCTTATGCTCAAATAAATTTGTTAGTCTCTAAGGTGCCACAAGTACTCCTTTTCTTTTTGCGAATAGAGACTAACATGGCTGCTACTCTGAAACCTTTCTCTCTATTGCAAACTTTCAGCAGAGATTCTTCCCATTATCCTGAATTAGGACCACTTTTAAACTTTGACAGGTAATTGACAGTGCCTTACCAGAATGTAGCTTAAGACAGGGTTATAGAACAACTAGTTTGTGTTGGTAGACTTCAGTCTACCAAGACTTCACAGTGGGTGGAACAAAGTGACTGAATAAATCAACTTGATAGATTTGGCAAACTTTAACTTCTGTTTTGTTTTGCAAAAAGAAAAGGAGTACTTGTGGCACCTTAGAGACTAACCAATTTATTTGAGCATAAGCTTTTGTGAGCTACAGCTCACTTCATCGGTATGCATCCGATGAAGTGAGCTGTAGCTCACGAAAGCTTATGCTCAAATAAATTGGTTAGTCTCTAAGATGCCACAAGTACTCCTTTTCTTTTTGCGAATACAGACTAACACGGCTGTTACTCTGAAACCTGTTTTGTTTTGGTAACCTCACTGAGTTTCCTACTTGGGAGTTGGGAATACCATTCAGTGGACCATTTCGTTATTTCAGTCAGGCTTTTTAGTATCACAAATTTATAGTAACCAGTTGGAAATCTAAAAAGAGAGGTTTCAGAGTGGTAGCCATGTTAGGTTGTATCAGCAAAAACAATTAAGGTGCCACAAGGACCCCTCGTTGTTTCTACAAAGAAAGGATAGTTCTGTTATGTATTCCCCTCTCCCTTAGCTCTTGTTTAGCTGATGTGCAAGCAAGAACATGGGATAGCTTCTTATTTGAGGCTTACAGCTCTATAAACATGTTTTTATTCCTGAAAATATATTTAATATGCTTTTAGCTCCTGTGCTCAGTTCTCAAGCGAATGTTAAGCAAGATACAGGGCTCATTTTGGTGAAGCTTGCCTATTTCCTTGGAAGAATGCAGTGAATTGATGCAATTTCTTCACTTCTGGCTGTAGAATACTATGCCAGCAAGCAATTTGTGTCCCCACAAAAGTTAAACTGAAACCTCAAGTCAGTCTCTCTTCCACTGAGCTTGTGCAGTTATTGTAATGGGAGTGATACACACAACCATGTGGTGCTCAATAGGGTGCCAGTTATTTAAGAGATGTATTCAAGTCCATCTTAAGATGTGGAGCACTGCTGCCTACATGTTGTAATTTAGTATAACTTAATTTGCATAGTAGAATGGTAAAGTATTTATGCTGAACTATTAAAGTATATTTATGTAGAACATTCTCCTACTGTAGTGCTCTCTGCTGGACCTGTGTCATCTTGAAGTTCCAAAACCAGCTGAATAATTAGGTTTGTGTTTAACTTTTTTGTAGACTTTCATTGTGTCCAAACCTTTAAATACTGTTTAAATACCATCCTTTGAAGCAAAGGCATTTTACATTTTTGACAGATTTTGGATTTTTATTCTCATACTTTCTTTTTTAAACTTCTTTGAAATGATCAAGCTAAATAAAACATGTAAAATTGTAAAGGTTTTGTTCAGCTCTCAGTGACTGCAGAGAGGGTTCTAGATCTGATAGGGTTAATTTGCCTGTGGTGGCTCTCTATCTGATGCATGTTTATTAAACTAAATAGTCACTTTCCAAAGAGAAGACATTGAAGGGTAATTTTACTTCACCCATAGAGGAAGTATGATTTAAGAGTTCTCTTCCAAGCTGTTTGTTAGTCACTATTAAGTACACTTATAACACATCCCATTTTTGTTCCACTACCATTTTAAGAATGCTTCCTGTCTTCCTATCACAAATGAACTATTCTAAAATGTCTTTTGCAGACACTTACATGGTCCCGCTGCCATATATGGTCCCACTTTATGTGACTTGAGTAATTTAGTATTCCAGGAGTAGCAGTTTACGATAACCAGAAACTCAGGCCGAGGGGTCAAGGTACTGTATAGTGTCAATTAAGAACGAACCCTGGAAGAGTTAGTTCTCTCATCTGTACTCCATTCTGGAATCCAATCAGCTGCTTGTGAAATGCTCAAGCATAGATTGGTTGAATTCTGATTTGTGCACTGACAGACTTCTTAAACTACATCTACTTCAGAGCCAAAGCAACTTTCAGCCTTTATAAAAGCTTTTTATAAAGGAACCAAGGGCTTCAAGTAGTCCAGTTATTGAAATTCTCAGTTCCCTTACATTACCTCACAGCTGATATACTAGGTATCTCTTACTGGAGAACTTGCATCTTAAATTTAGGTGCTTTGTCAACAGCTGTAGTTAATGGACAGAGATGGTCAGAGTCTGGTACCCTTAAGCACACACCATGACTTTTCACAAGCTGTGCAGACAGCCCTCAGTGTAAAAAGTTGACCATGCCTATCTTAAGGATACAAGCCCTGTAGACAAAGTACGGCTAGATTGCAAAGTTGCTCATCGGCCTCCTACCATAACTGTTAAACAGCTGAGAACTTGTTTGGGTTTTTTTGGTGGGTTTTTACTTTATGCATCCTTTTGTGGTTGGAATGAGTAACTCAGTATTGATAGAGGTGTGATAACTTAAATCATCTCACCTGTCTGTCCCTGATCAGTACACATAGTGATTTTGAGTTTAAAAGCAGCAGCATGTAAAAGCCACCTGTTTTAAAGAAATTGCTGATTATTTACAATGTCAAGCCTTCACTTAAGACATTTCGAACTGCCCTTACATAAAGCAATCAAACAGCTGTTGTGCCAAGTCTGTTCCAGGACTTTCTCAGAGTGATAGATGAGCTAAACCCTTACCTTGCATGTTGTCTATTGTGAGCCAGGCCCACTCTCCCTTCTAGCTCTGAAGTTGTGCTGGTTGCCAACACCCCAAAATGAGAGCAGCAGTGTTATAAAGCCCCAGCTGTGTGCTTTGTCACCAGCAGGGTAGGGAGAGGGAGTAGCTCTGGCAGGAGGATGTGCCTTTCCTGGCCTGATTCTCCTCTGACCAAAATGACAGCTTGTACCTATAGTGCAAGCTCACGGACCATGCCTGTATATGGTTCCAAGACAGATAAAAAGTTAATGGCCAAGGAGATAGTGGAATATAGGTGAGAGAGAGGGGGAGTGAGGTAATAAGAGCTCTGTATAAGCTAGTTTCTCTCACCAACAAGTTGATCTCTAACATCCTGGCACCAACACAGCTACAATATTGCATACATGGACTATACACAATCACACTTTTCCTCCTGCAATCTCATTCATAGCAGGTATTAGGCTCATCTCTCCATAGAGAGCTAACATTTTAGAGGGTCTTTCTGCATTACTGATCTAACAAGGCAGCGGTGGGGAAGCAAGTGCACTCTTGGAGAGACTGATTAGCTTTGAGTTTTCATGCATTTGCTGTTCCTTTATTAGTCATTAAACCTGTGATTTTTTCAATGGAGCTTGATACCTAATTCCAGTTAAAATTCAGTAGGATCAGGGTACTTAATTTGCTTAGGTGATTCTGATAAATGCAGCCTCAGTTAAACTATCCAAAGCTGGTGCTGGAGTCACCTTAGCAAAAATAGGATTACTAAACAACTTTACCTAGTTCTTACATGAAGGCTAAGTTTGGTATGCTGTTCATGGTATTGGGTTGTGTAAAGCCACACTTCAACCCAACTGCCTCAGGGAGATCAAGAGCCATGGACTTGTACGCAAGTGTGACCAATACATAAACACTAACATCAAGTATGGCAGTGGTAAGGAGTGAAGTTTCATTATATCTACTGATGCCTACCAGAAGGATGGTTTACGGGAGGCATTCTGCTTGTTACTGCCACAGTGCTGGAGTAATGGGGGGGCTGCATTTCCCCCCAAAGCAAACTACTTTTCTAAACAAGTCTGTAAAAGGCAACATCTTTCCAAAAGTCAGGTTCTTCCATTGAAAAGGTAGCTGACAGTAATAGGCACAAGGGAATACAAAATTATGTCAACCTGGGAAGATTTATTCTGCTCACTTACATTTGGTTCATTAACAGGTAAGCTGCCAAGTCCCTAGTTTGTGCCCCTCCACCCGCTCAGCACTTAGCTGGACACTATTCCCCACCCCTTAAAGCTCAGTACAAGTATGATATTTTTAAAGCAAGAGGCATTTGAGAATGTAGGCTTTGAAACACAGACATCAAGCCCTTGTGAACAGTTAGTTCAACTTAACACTTCATTTTATTTATCTTTTGAGAGGGAAAGGTGTGTACAAGGACAGAAGTGCTATGTTTCACAATCTTCAGGGATCGTTGTAGTAATGATAAGAGATTGTTCAATAACATCTGTCATAGAGAAGGTCTCATTTGAACATAGTCTCTGTACAGGGATCGCTTCCCCCAGGGAGCTGTGAGAGAGGGATTCCACAATGACTTCTGCAGGCCCCACCTCTAATTCATGGGGGGGCTGGAGTGCTACCACAACAGCTTTTTCATCCTCAATGATCAGGTTCCGCAGCTTTCTCTGCCGGGGGTTGTAGTTTTCAACCCTGTCATGAATCTCCATGTGGCGCCTCAAGTGGGCCTTTAAAAGAAGAGCAATCAAAGTCCATCATTACCCACCTAAAACATGCACAGCAGAGTCTCCTCTTGGTGAGGAATAAGGTCCAGGGTGCAGGAATGTTGGTGGCATAAGAAGTTGGGTCTAATTAGCACTAGGGATGGGGAAATAAATGCACACAGTGAATTCACAACTATAGGAGAACAGACCCCCTCCTCCCAAAAGGCTGTAGGAAGGGGGGGAAATGGCAACAGGTAAGAAGACAAGGCTGGAGTAGCTCTTCCATAGAAACTTCTGTCTCTAACACTTCCTCTATAAGAGAAAAGGTGGTAACAGTCTTTTCTCTTTAAGGCAGCAAAGCAGTGCCATGGAGCAGGATTCCAGCTGTGCAGAGGGAATGGCAGATAGAGCTAGGAGGAAAGAAAGTCCCATTTTTGAAGTCTTCCAGGCTGCTCTAGCAGGGACTCAATCCTCACTAGTTTATCATCCATCACAGCCACTACCCAGGCTGGGAGCAAAAAGCAGAGGCCCATATTTCACACTAGATTTAGGTTTAGTGACCTGCTTTCATAGTATGGTTGCCTCAAATATTTATTAAAGCATTTCATTCTTTTGGGGTTTTTAATCTGAGTGTGATGTCACCTGTCCATGGAAATCTCTTCCTTTGCTTCCTCTCCCCCTCCCCAAGGACTTTGGTTTTAGTAAATGAGATGAGATTTTGGTGGGGTTACAGAGGGAAAACTTGGTCAAAGGAACAAGGGTACTAACTGGTACTGCCCTTTTCACCCCTGCCGGAGCAGTCGGCAACTCAGACACTCCCAAGTGCTGCTCTGCTTCATTCTTGTCTACAATAGACAGTGAACATGCTTCAGTTTAGGACCCGTGTTTTCCCTCCCGAAGAAATACTCCACTTTATAAGACTAATTCTGTTCATCTCTTTGCAAATAGGAAGTTGGTGACTCAACCGAGCTTAGACTTGCTCATTGCAAGTGGAATTAGGAAAACCCCTTACCTGTCGGGTGAACTTGTAACCACATTCAGTGCATTCAAACTTCCTCACTCCTTTGTGTCTGCGAACATGGACACGCAACTGTTCAACAGCTGAGAAGGGAAAGTTAGAAATCATTTATTAGCCACTTGGCTGAACGTGGCAACAATGCATGGTCTGAACACTGCAACAAAGAGTTCTTGAGTTAAACCATCATAGGCCTGAGCTACATTGGAAATGTTACCCTGGCAAGGGACATGATGACAATCCTGCTATCTCAGGACATGGTGAAAGGGAGATTCCTTTTTGAAGAGTTGAAGCCTCAAACTTGGCCAGTTAAGTCACAGGAAAGCTTGAAGGAGAAGGGTTCTCTCCCCTTCCTGCCCATCCATTGCTCTGCTTTCACTAACACAGTTTTGCTGAATATTGCATCAGCAATGGACGTAAGAATCCCTGCAAGAGACTCAATGTTCGACAAAACACAGAAATACTGGATCCACTTCTGTTCTGCAATCAGTTTTAAGAGTCGGACATGTATTTGCCTCTGATTGCCACAGCAGGCAAACAGAATGTCCCAATTCCCTGACAAGCACTTGCATGGTCACTATGAATTAAGACAAAGAGGCTCAAGGCAAATTAGAGGCCTCATAACTCCTGTGCAGGAGGATGCAGCAGCAATGCTGTAATGGGCATTACCTTTGAATGTTTTCCCACAGATCTGGCAGAAGTGTGGTCTTCCTTCCTGATGCCTGCTAGCAATGTGCCTCAGAAGGGGCCCTTTCTCCGTGAACCTCTGATCACAAAACTCACAGCTGAAGGGGCGTTCACCAGTGTGTGTGCGGTTGTGCTTATCCAGACTTGCTATACAGATGAAAGACAAGAAATTTATCCTTCGTGTACAGAAACTTTACCACAGAGTTCCTGCCATTTCTTATGCCTGCTACAGAGCCTGCATAGCCTTCAGACACTATTTTCTTAACGGTTTTAGAAAAAAGATGCAAATGGGAATTCACTGTTTTATGGTTCCCAATACCTTAACTGGTCAGTCTCTCTCCTCCACAGTGTCCAGGCATAAAAGAATAAGGGGATGCTCAATGAAATAAGTAAGTTAATTTGTTAGCTTCATGCAGTAACTTATGGAACTCACTGCACGGGCAGACGGGAGGAGACAAATGTTGTATTTCAAAAAGGACAGAAATATGTAACATCTTAAAAAATCTGCACAAGTTATTTAGGCGCTAGGATAGGCCTATAAAATCTACTTCAGCGCTGCCATGACATGCAGTGAACTTTGAGCAGAGGACACAGCTGATGTCTGGAAAACAGCTGAACATTTTACTTTTGACACGTTTAAAAAAAAAAAAAGTCTTCAAATATACCAGGTTTCAGCTCTGAAAACACTGGGATACATTTTCCCTCCTAGAACCTCAACATCCAGAAAGGTGGGAGGGGGATTTCAACTCTTCCCTTACCTACTATTTCCCAGCATGCTTTTCTGGTAGCTGGCCTTAAGTCTGGGAAAAAAGCAGCTGCCATACTGTCTGGCTACCACAGGCCACTTCTCCCTCCCTCCCAGCTGGTAAGAGGCTTTAGCTTCTATTATGTTTTCCTTTTCTTATTCCTGAGGCAGTATCACACAGTATGAGCCCCAAGGGGGCAGGAAAGAATTGTACAGCGTCTCACTAGGGCTTGCTTACTATGACCCTCCCCTGAAGCTATCAGGTACTGATGCTGCTAGAGGCAGAGTACCAGATGGACCTGTGGTCTGGCCCGTTAGAACACCCCCTGCTCAGGTAACACTCAGGGCTGGAGTTAAGACCAACACATTCAGTGCTTGGGCCCTGGCAGTGGAATAATGTGCACCAAGTGCTGCAGCTCTCCAAGGGCTGGAAGGAGGAGCTGTAACGACAGCCAACTTGGCAAGCCAAGCAAAGGATCCTGTCTGTACCTTGTGTCCTGAAAGTCTTCCCACAGAGATGGCACTGGAAAGGCTTCTCGCCCGTGTGTGTGCGGAGGTGCATGTTGAGGTTGGCTTTCTGGGTGAAGGCGTGATGGCAGAACTCACACACATAGGGACGCTCGTTTCTGGAAGGACAATGAGAACCGTGTTCAGTTTGTTCCTGTCCTGAAGAGTCTCTTTGGTTGGGGAAACAACCCCGACCCACAGCTCTCCATTAGAAGGGTCAGACCCCTGGGAGTTAAGTCAGCTTTCACCGCTGTTCCAAAGTTCCCGAATTCAATCCTGTTTCGAACCTCCCTCAAAACAAGGACTTGAAGAGGTCCAAGAACTGTGATTAATATCCTAGACCAGTCTATAGGTACAAAGAGCAGAAGCCAGAGTCTCTTAGCCCTCAGATGTTACAGCAAGTTCTAGGGACCCCATACTGACAGGGAGCATGAACAAAACAGTGCTGAAATGTGTCGGTGACCTAAAGAACAGGCAATTACTGTATCCGGCTTCATGGTGATCAGCTTCCAAAGACAATGAACAGACTGAGCCAACGGAAGCCACACAAACTGCAAACAGCATATGGGTAAGCTACATCTCTGGGGGAGGAGGCAGTGCTGGCCAGTTCTTGCAGAACCAAGTGCTGGCCTTCCGTGGTACTATTTCTCAAGGGGCCTTTATAATTTGCCCTCCAGGGCCAAGACCACTCAACGGGGTGGTGCCTATCCCTGTCTCGCCTAGTCCATCTCCTGGCCTCTGCAGGACTGGTCCCTGCAATGTGTTCCAGAGATCAGCAGGTCGGCAAGGAAGACAGACAGTAGATGGGGCTGAAGGATATGCCTACACTTGTGCCTTACCTGTGTTTAGCCTTGATGTGCATCTGTAAGCCATTGCGACTCGAAGCCCTGTGCCCACACTCCTCGCAGACAAAAAGTTTCTCTCCTCGGTGCTTGAATGCCTCATGAAGGCGCAACTCCGTTCGAGACAGGAAACATTTGGAGCAGGCAGAGCACTACAAGTCCACAGGGAGGGATTAGGATCAGAGGCCAACAGCAGGAGTTCTGTCACACGCTCAGGGAACTGACTTCCCAGAGACTACAGCCAAGAGCAAAAGCGCAAGGCCCAGGCCAAGCCTCTGGTGGACACAGGTCTCCTCCAGATGAGGATTAGAGGCTGCCAGCTTCTAAATTACAGAGTCAACCCAGCTGATGTTCTTTGCCTGGCACGCCACCACACTAGGACCAGATGAAAGTTAGGATCCTTTGATTATCCATCACTGCCTCATGCCACTGCACTAGCATCCCTCCTCCCTCTGTAATAATTCAAGATTGCCATCGACCCATTCCATGTTTTACTCCAAAAATGTCAGCTCTGCCCACCCCACATTAGTCTTGCCCCTCCTTACCGCATGTGGTTTTGGAGCACCATGTAACTTTATCATATGGCTTTGAAGATCCTTCTTTTGCATGAACTGTTGTACACAGGAGGGACACTGAAATACATGAGACAAGAGTCAGCCTCTGGCCATTTCCAGATAACTTACCGTAACTGAGTTAGAAGAGCTTACGGTTTCACTAATGCAGAGAGGCCAAAGGGGCTTGGCCAAGGAGAAAGAAGAGAAAAGATGCAAGACATAAAATCCTTCCCCAATGCCTTTCCACTTGCCTACAACATGTAACCACACACAAGCCCCCAAAGCTCCAGGTGCATCCTTGGCACTCACACCCAGGCTATAATCCTTGGGCTCTGTGCTGCATTTTCCCCTCCAAGACACATGCCCTTTATCAAGGAGATGAGTGATACGTGGAGCACATCTATGGTCTGGCGACAGGAAGAAGGGATCGGTGGGATCAGTACTTTAAGACACAGGATAAATGCAGCTGCCATAAAAGGAAGGGAATAAACCAAAACAATATTCTTAAGGTGTAGGCAGCAGCCCAGTGACCTATGCACGTCCACAGCACCAGCCCAAATTCCTTGAGTCACTGCCACAAGGTAGTGCATGCTCTCAGTGCAAGGCCTGGCTGGGTGTGGTCAGTCCCTCAACCCCTGAATAGAAAGGCATCTTTGCACACATGCCCCTCTTTCTTTTCATGACAGCATCTCTCAGTCATTCCCAGGAATGCTCAAGGGCCCACTGTGCTGACCTTATAAGGCATTTCCCCGGTGTGTGACACCATGTGCAGCCGTAATTCCATTCGCCTCTTAAATATCTCCTGGCAGACTGAACAGGTGAAAACCTGAAAGACAGGAGGAGAGGAGATAGTCAGCGAGACCCTTATGAAAAAGCAGCTCTGCTTATGGAGAGGCAAGAAAGGAAGGACACAGGCAAAGGGGACAGAAGATAAAGCAAAAACCTGGCATAGGAAACAGGGGCATATCAGAATGCAGACTCCTCACAGTTTGAGAGCTTGGTTAGGACACTGTTTGGCATGTGACCTGTAAACATTATGTCCTCTTTATAATACACAGTCAGAATATTCGGGTTATACCAAACTCCAATATTTGTCCCAAAAACCCAAACCAAAGCAAGTGGGGACTACACTTGCTGCACCAACCCTCGCTTTCTTGCTGCAAGTCACTGTCCACGGCCCACACGGGACCGGTACACGCTTCCGCAGGAAGCTCAGCTGGCAGACAGCAGAGGACAGATGAAGTAGTTTCAATGTTATTCTGAATTTCAATGGCTGAGGTTGATCTTGGTTCTAGGACGCTGCAGCGGAGGCTCTAATTCTGCTCATGTTCCCAACTGCCCAGCAAAATGGACAAACTCACAGGATTTACTGCTATGCCTAGTGTTTATTTCCTGGTGAGATGGCCTTGGCTTGCCAGAGGGACACATCCTTCTCTAAACTAGCCAGCGTTTGGGCTAACTTCCCATCAGCACAGAAAGGCAGTGGATGTAACAGACCCAGCACTGCACAGAGCATCAATGCACACAACGTCCCATTTTATAGAAACTCCTTAATCTAAACAGAAGTTATTTTATTCTAGCCTCCCAGTGTTGGACCCAAACTCTTACCACATGGCACCCCCAGAGAAGTCTTTCTCTGGATAGACAGCTCAGGTTACAGCTCTAGGCAAGAAGCGAACAAAGCAAGTGGCTGTAGACATGCTATGTTTGAGCTGCTGCTTTAACAATTTAACAGCTGCTGTCTCCTGCTCCTCCCTTGACAGTTCCCAGAAGTACCTGCTCCGAACGGTTCATACAGTTCCTAGCTTCATGCTCCAGCAGATTCTCCTTCCTAAAATAACATTTACCACATTTGGAACATTCAAATGGCTTTTCTCCAGTGTGTTTCCTAAAAGGAATACAAACAGAGTATCTGTAATTCTCAGTCTTTAACAGCAAAGACAAATATTTCCTTGGGACAGATTAGGGAGCCACTCACACAACAGGATCCCAAGTTACAGCCAGGATGCTAGTAGTCTGAACTGTTTTACACTGGAGAAGCAGACTCCCAGAGACAATGGGTTATTTTCACAATTAACCAAATCTGTCCTGTGGCTTGAGAGGCTTCATGAACAGTTACAGGACCTTCACTCGACTCAGTGTCATTTCTAGGTCCACACTCCCCATCATAGCCTAGTTTAAAAGAGGCTAGTGAAGCATTGCTCATTTTCAGCCAGCTATTTGGAGCCAGGGGACAATAAAAACTTTATAAACTCAGACATAGTTAAATGTTGTTCACACCAACACATTATCTGTGGTCAAAGTTGTTAGGATTTTAAGCTGTATTCTAAGAGACCCTTCTGAATGCTGTCCTTTAGGAAGCCGGTTTGCTGCTCCCATGGTATTTCAGAGCATCAGTTCACCAAGGCTCTCCTGCAGAATGCTCACCCTTGGCTTCTCCAGAAGACAGCCATCATCTCAGTCATGCTCTCTGTCCCCCACTAACATGCTGCAGTTTAAGGTAGGAAATGCTGACCTGTGAAACTAAGGTGACTGTCACAGACCTGTGTCTGCATTTTAAAGAAGGAACCTGGAGCTCCCTCCTCCTGCGGCTACTGTGGGCTAGATCTCCCTTTAGGCATTAGTTACCACTCTGAAGTCCTACACCATATTTTTCCCTTGTTGCTATAGGGCTAAGAGCTCCATTCGCCCTCCGGCTCTAGGATTGTTTTAAAGTTGTTTTTAACAACAAGCAAGTCTAGGCAGCTCCACGGTCAGAGGCTGATCAAATTTTAACAGGTGGCAGTTCCTCCGCACTTGTGCTGAGATCTGCTCCCAGGTGCTGCATCTCCTGTAACAGCCCCTCGACACAGGCAAGCTCTTATCTCCGTTCGAGCTACACTGATCTCCAGCCCAGACTTGAGAGAGTGGAAGAGGCTTGAGAGGAGTTATTTACTCAAACCTTTAGAGTAGGTGAGCAAACTTTTTGGCCCGAGGGCCACATCTGGGTATGGAAATTGTATGGCAGGCCACGAATGCTCATGAAATTGGAGTTGGAGTGCAGGAAGGGGTGAGGGCTCTGGCCAGGGGTTAGGGCTCTAGGGTGGGACCAGAAATTAGGAGTTCAGGGTGCAGGAGGGGGCTCTGGAGAGTTCGAGGGGAGGGGATGAAGGCTCTGGCTGAGGTGCAGGCGATGGGGATGAGGGGTTTGGAGTGCAGGAGGGTGCTCCAAGCTGGGACTGAGGGGTTTGGAGGATGGGACTTGGATAAGGGCTGGGGCAGGAGGCTGGGGCACAGGAGGGGGATCGGGGTGCAGGCTCCAGGCAGCGCTTACCTCAAGCAGCTCCCGGAAGCTGTGGCATGTCTCCCCTCTGGCTCCTACGCGGAGGTGCAGCCAGGCAGCTCTGCACGCTACCCCATCCACAGGCGCCGCTCCACAGTTCCCAGCCAATGAGAGCTGCAGGGGAGGGGCTTGGGGCGGAGGCAGTGTGCGGAGCCCACTGGCTACCCCTACGCGTAGGAGCCGGAGAGGGGACATGCTGCTGCTTCCTGGAGCCGCAGCACGTGCGAACGGAGCGGCCCCCGACCCCACTGCCCAGCTGGAGTGGATCAAGCCCCAGACCTTGCTCCCCAGTGGGAGCTTGAGCGTCGGATTAAATCAGATGGCAGGCTGGATGTGCTTTAGAGACATTTCAGACACTCATAAATTCAGCACATTTCAAGAAGTTGTTTTTCTCACCCCCAACTGAAGCCCTAACAGCTAGCTGGGTTCAGTACCCCAGTCAGTGCTGAAAGGGTCACAATGCCAAAAAGTGACTCCAAGAGTCTATACAGAGGGTCTTACTAGTATCTGCCCCTGGCCAACTGCAAACAGGAAATGTGATCCAGCAAAACGTAAAAAGGCAGCTGGGAAATGCTAGGACTAGGTGCTTCCTCTAGCAAAGATCCTCAGTACCCCAGGAGGTTTTCCATCCTGGAACTGGAGCTTTCTCTAAACAAGTAAAAGACTCCTACAGGCAGAGACTATTCTCTCAGGTCTCGCCTGCCTCCCAGTACTATTATTTCATTGCCTAAACCAGTGTGTTTAAGTTCAGAAATGAGCTCAAGTTCAACTACTCAGCACGACTGCTCTGTATAGCCCAGCCCTGCGGGAAGCCAGTCAGGGCACAGGTCCCTCTTACTGTGGGTAAGGTACAGAAATAAAAATCAGAATGTTTACCTGTTGTGCACTTTTAGATAATATTTGCTGAGGAAGGTTTTATGACATGTGGGGCATTCAACCGGCACAGCTGTACCTTTTCTGTTCCCAGGAGTCCCAGCCTCTACCAGCCCAGCATTCCCTGCAGGCTCCGAACTGAGAGGCTTTTTTGCCAAATTTGATTTCTTTCTGGTCCTCAGGGTCTTTTTCTCAGGAATGTAATCTTCACCTGTTTCCTCATGAACTTCTCCATCATCTTCTGCTGCCACGTCATCAGAGACTTGAACAACCTGCATTTCCCACTGCGATGGAACAGGGAGCCATTACGTTAACTCAATGAGCACCTTAGACAGAACAAGAAATCGTATCTACAGCGGTACTGCAATATCTTAGAAGTCAGCTAAATTCTGGAGCTTGTGGACAGCACCATTGTCTGATGACAAGACGCTTTCAGGAAAATAAAACAAACTCAGTGGATTTGACTAAGAACATTTCCCAATAACTCCCACAGGGCAGAGTCTGACTCTTGTCTACTGTACGTGTTTAGCTTGTTCCAGTGCTGTAAGAGGATAACTTTCCCACCCTGCAAACACTCACCCAGTCACACGCCTCCTGACAAGTATCTCTGCATCTTTTGCAGCAGCTGATGTAAACTGCTTCCTGGCTAGTCTGATTTTTTTAAAACCTAACGAAACTAAACTCTGTTGCTGTATACAGGAATCAGTCCCTGTCTTTGCCAACACCACCCTGAACCCATTATCTTAGCTCGTATAGAAACAGTTATTAGCCATCGAAGAGTTACCCAGCCCTCTTCAAACTCCAGCCAGTGTGTGTCTCATTAGCCTCCTGAAATACTGACTCTCAAAGGGCCAATATACACTGCACAAGAAGGTATTTCTGTTCAGTGGTTCTGAAGTTCCTGACCTTAAAATAATTTCATAATGAAATTTTATCATGTCTTTGAGCCAAAGTACTTCTTTAATTTAAGATGTCCAGTTTCTTCCTTTTTGAATACACAAACTCATTAAGAATTTCAGATGTGTTGGCTTTGCTCTAGGAAAGTAATTAACCCAATTAATATGAAAAGTATCAAATACTTTGTACTCTGTAATAGCCTGCATTTGTGGAGCTCAAAGTAGTTACAAATAGTAGCCAATTAAGCCTCAGTGTCCCTGAGATATAGGTCAACCTTTTCCCTCCTTTACAAATGGGGGACACTAAGGTCCACAGAGATTAAGTGACCTGTTCAAGGACACACAGCAATTCTGTGGCAGAGTCAGGAATAGAACCCACATCTCCTGAGTCCCACTCCTGTACTTAAACCACCATCCTTGCCCTCTTATCACACTGGCTCTGTTGAGATTAGCAGACATCCTATATGCTTGATGCTCAGTTTTCAGGAGCAAATCTCTCCCTGCTTAAGTTTTAAACCTTTAGTTCTAAGGAGAGTAGTTTCTTAGTTCATAAAAGAAACCCTGTTAGGACATGCTCCACGCACCACCTCATTGCTGATGCCTCTGTCTTCAGTGCCTCCTCTTTTAGGTGGCCTTTTTATTTCTTTACATTCCTGGGTGTTCTTTACTTCACCTGAATTGCTCAATGCATTTGTTTTAACAGCCCTTTTAAGCCTTTCCCTAAGAAGAGACGGGCTCCCACTTGGTCCCTGGGTTAGTTTGGCTCTCCTAGTGCAGCAGCTGGGGCTGGCTTCACTAGCAACATTAGCTTTAGACAAGGCTTTGATAGCTTCTTCTCCGTCCGAGTCTGTTGGCTGCTTTAAGTGACCATTAAGATCTTCCCTAGGACCTTTCTCGTGAAGGCACCGGTTGTTTAGATCACTGCCATCAAAGCATTTTGGCTTGAAGCTCTGACACAGCTCCACAGCTTCAGGGACACAAAGTTCCTTGGCAGCGACAAGCACCTTCTCCCGGTTCTCTGAGGTAAGTGCGAGGTGTCCAGTGTAGAAGAAGTCCAGCAGGAGCTCAAAGATCTCCGCAAAGCTCTCAGGGAGAATGATGCTGCTGGAGGCTCCATCTCCGTACAAACTCTGGAAGAAGCAGCTGCAGCAAGCCAGGACGCTCCAGTGGGCTTTGAACACCAGCCCGCCCACATCCAGGGTAGCATCACAGTACTGGCCCTTCTCCCGCTGCTTGTTCAGCTCCTGCAGGACACGGACACTGTGCTGGACAAAGGAGCCATCCATGGTCTGCAGGGAGAGGAGGCGGGGGTGAGCCAGCGGCGCTTGGGCCAAGGGCTGCCAGGGGAGGCAGAAAAGAAAGCAGCTGGGGGGGGGAGGGAGGCTCCAGGTCACCCTCCCCAGGAGGCATCCCCTCCAGTCCACCCCAGGAGAGACATCGCCTCCCCCGCAATCCCTCCGGCCCACCCCTGCGGGGGGGACGTCGCCTCCCCCCCCCCCCACCAACCCACCCCTGGGGGGGACGGGACGACATCGCCTCCCCCCTGCCAACCCCTCCGGTCCGCCCCGGGGGGGGGGGGACATCACCTCCCCCCCAACCCCTCCGGTCCGCCCCGCCCCAGCCCGCCCCTGGGGGGGAAATCGCCTCCCCCCCCAACCCCTCCGGTCCGCCCCTGGGGGGCGGGGGAAATCGCCTCCCCCCCCCAACCCCTCCGGTCCGCCCCTGGGGGGCGGGGGAAATCGCCTCCCCCCCCAACCCCTCCGGTCCGCCCCTGGGGGGCGGGGGACATCACCTCCCCCCCAACCCCTCCCGTCCGCCCCGACCCGACCCGACCCGGCCCGCCCCTGGGGGGGGAAATCGCCTCCCCCCCCCGCCAACCCCTCCGGTCCGGTCCGGTCCGGTCCGGCCCGCCCCTGGGGGGGGACATCACCTCCGCCCCCCAACCCCTCCGGTCCGCCCCGGGGGGGGGACACCGCCCCGCCCCCCGCGCCAAGGTCCCCCCACCTCCGCGGGCGGGCGGGTCCCGGCACCGGCGTGGGACAGGGGGCGCCCGAGGGCCCCGACAGGGAACCGAGCGCGGCTACTGGGGGAGCCGGGCCGCCGCCATCTTGGGGAAGCGCCGGACGTGACGTGACGTGACGGGGCGGGGCGGGGCCTGTGAGTCCCGACGGGGGATGGGGGGACCGAAGGGGGGGAGCGAGGATGGGGGTCCCGGGGGGGGCGGAGGACTGAAGGGGGGAGCGAGGATGGGGGTCCCGGGGGGACTGAAGGGGGGAGCTAGATTGGGGGTCATTGGGGGGTCTGGGGGGACTGAAGGGAGGAGCGAGGATGGGGGTCACAGGAGGGTCTGGGGGGACTGAAGGGAGGAGCAAGGATGGGGGTCATGGGGGGAGGGGGCTGAAGGGGGAGCTAGATTGGGGGTCATTGGGGGGTCTGGGGGGACTGAAGGGAGGAGCGAGGATGGGGGTCACAGGAGGGTCTGGGGGGACTGAAGGGAGGAGCGAGGATGGGGGTCATGGGGGGAGGGGGCTGAAGGGGGAGCTAGATTGGGGGTCATTGGGGGGTCTGGGGGGACTGAAGGGGGGAGCGAGGATGGGGGTCCCGGGGGGACTGAAGGGGGGAGCTAGATTGGGGGTCATTGGGAGGTCTGGGGGGACTGAAGGGGGGAGTGAGGATGGGGGTCATGGGGGGGAGGGGGCTGAAGGGGGGAGCTAGATTGGGGGTCATTGGGGGGACTGAAGGGAGG
The DNA here is from genome assembly GCF_965152235.1 of Eretmochelys imbricata. NCBI lineage: Eukaryota > Metazoa > Chordata > Testudines > Cheloniidae > Eretmochelys > Eretmochelys imbricata. Next base: position 22,561,471 of record NC_135589.1, on the reverse strand, counting down.
AGCGAGGATGGGGGTCACAGGAGGGTCTGGGGGGACTGAAGGGAGGAGCGAGGATGGGGGTCATGGGGGGAGGGGGCTGAAGGGGGAGCTAGATTGGGGGTCATTGGGGGGTCTGGGGGGACTGAAGGGAGGAGCGAGGATGGGGGTCACAGGAGGGTCTGGGGGGACTGAAGGGAGGAGCGAGGATGGGGGTCATGGGGGGAGGGGGCTGAAGGGGAGCTAGATTGGGGGTCATTGGGGGGTCTGGGGGGACTGAAGGGGGGAGCGAGGATGGGGTCATGGGGGGTGGGTTGTGGGGCTAGGGGTAGCGCGGGGCCTGGGAGGCTCTTGGGCGTTGCCTGGGTTGTGAGCCGGGGGGCACAGCTGAGCCCTGTCCCCAATTCCCCCCCCATGACCAGGGGCAAACCCGTTGCCCCCCCCGCCCCCCAGCAGCAAGCCGTGCCCTGGGGGGTGCTGCAGCCGGGCTCACTGTGGTCCCTGCGCTGTTCCTGCCGGGCGATGGCGGAGGGAGCCGCTGGCCGTGCCTGTGGCAGCTGGCTTTGGCCTAGTACTGTGCCCGGAGCCCCTGAGCAGGGTGGACGATGTAACCCTGCTCTCCACGGGAAGAAAGCCTTGAGTGATCACAGCCCTGGCCCCTCTGGAGAGCAAACAAATTCTCGAGGTTCCTGCAGGTTCATGGAGGGGTGAGGGGTGCTGGCTCTCGATGCCACTGAAAGGGAACCAGACTTAAAGGAGGACCATGGGTCATGGGATTTGTCAGAAAGCACAAGAGAGGAGCAAGTGTGAACTCCAGGGAGCGATTCCCCAGAGACCATCTAAAAGGCTTCTGGTTTCAGAGTGGGAGCTGTGTTAGTCTCTATCAGCAAAAACAACGAGGAGTCCTTGAGGCACCATAGAGACTAACACATTTATTTGGGCATAAGCTTTCATGGGTTAAAACCCACTTCATCGGATGCATGGAGTGGAAAATACAGGAGCAGGTATAAATACGTGAAAAGATGGGAGTTGCCTTACCAACTGATCCCCCTCTTGGTAAGGCAACTCCCATCTTTTCATGTGCTGTGTATTTATACCTGCTCCTGTATTTTCCACTCTATGCATCCGATGAAGTGGGTTTTAGCGATGTGTTAGCGAGAGGCTGCAAACCATAGTGTAGCTGAGGCTGAGAATCTTTTCAGAGAGGGCTGTGTGACACCCAGTATGGACGGCCCAGAATTTGAAGTTTCAAGTTCTGGGATCAAATTTTCTTCTGGTGTTAACTGGTGTAGCTCCACTGAAGGCAAAATAGCTGCACCAACTCTCACCAACAGACAATGAGACCCGTGCATAGCTTTGATGGTTCATTTCACTTTACGATCAGAATGTCTGCTTTCTCCAGTTTGAGGATGTGGTTTTTGGTCCTTGGTATCTCTGTGCAGGAGCCTCCTGAGCTGCTCACTGCTGCTGTTAATCCGACCCCTCATCTTCTCAGCTGTGGGAAGAATGAACACTCATTTGCTGTTGTGGGTTGAGTATGTGCCTGAAAGGTCTGGAAGGAATCACTGTCTTCTGACCTCTGATATGGATCAGAATTACCTTTTGCTTTGTTTCAGAGTAACAGCCATGTTAGTCTGTATTCGCAAAAAGAAAAGGAGTACTTGTGGCACCTTAGAGACTAACCAATTTATTTGAGCATGAGCTTTCGTGAGCTACAGCTCACTTCATCAGATGCATACCGTGGAAACTGCAGCAGACTTTATATATACACAGAGAATATGAAACAATACCTCCTCCCACCCCACTGTCCTGCTGGTAATAGCTTATCTAAAGTAATCATCAGGTTAGGCCATTTCCAGCACAAATCCAGGTTTTCTCACCCTCCACCCCCGCACACAAATTCACTCTCCTGCTGGTGACAGCCCATCCAAAGTGACAACTCTTTACACATTGTGCATGATAATCAAGTTAGGCCATTTCCTGCACAAATCCAGGTTCTCTCACTCCCTCACCCCCCTCCAAAAACCCACCCCCATACACACACAAACTCACTCTCCTGCTGGTAATAGCTCATCCAAACTGACCACTCTCCAAGTTTAAATCCAAGTTAAACCAGAACATCTGGGGGGGGGGGGGGCAGGCTTTGTGTGTGTGTGTTTCTGCATCAAGGAGTTCAGTGAAATAATGCACAGAGCTGTTGTCACAAGGGAAACCCAGCAACTTTCTGGAGTCTGGCTGGAATCCTGCAGGGCCACTGTTCTCCTTTATTTATGTATGATAATGGATGTCTCTCTCAAATGGCAGGCTTCCACTTTAGATCTTGTCAGCATATTGTCAGTGATATTAAACCCATTTAGTTAAACTGATGCAAGGCCTCAGGGAGAGTTATGTTGGCATTCCTGGATGCCTTGGTTGCCTGTGAACAGCCTGTGGTGTTTTCTCTCTCCAGAGGACTGGGTGTGCTGCACCCAGTGCAGTGGCTTGTAGACAATACCAGGGTATTAGATCCTGAAATGGAGCCTGATGGTGTGGAAAACAGCTTTACTGCCTGTTGCTGGGGTCCTGCCAGCAGCACTAAATAAATCAAGGAGTGTGTTAGACAGCTTCTCCATTAGAGTATGCTGCATGTGAACACAGCCTCTCTGGCTACTGTCACCTGAAGAGGAGAGGGCATTGTGTGTGCTTATTGTCTTCGTCCCTGGTACATTATTCAGAGAGGAAGTATCTCCTATTAGCTAAAGTACAGGACCAGGAGTCAGGAAGCCTGGGTTCTGTTCCCAGCACTGACTTCTTGTTGGCTGTGGGCAAGTCTCGTAACCTCTCCGTCTTGTTCCTCACATCTGTGAAAGGGGGATAGTAATGCTAGCCACAATGGCCTTAGAGAGGGTTGGGAGTGTTGGTTAATTAATACTTATAAGTTGCTTTGAGATCCTCGGGTGGAGGGCATCAGAGATGGGCAGAGGATTCTCACTGCACTGCCAAAGCCCTTCCCATCCCTGACTTTTTTTTACCTTCTCAGATATCCTGGGAGTCAGGAAGAGCCTCCTTTTAGGATGCCAGTGTACTATAAAGCCTCCAGCTCTGCTTTCGGAAGGACTGGTATCAGCTGAGCAAAGTGAGCAGTGCTGCCTGGGGTGGGTCTTTGGTGAGTGTTTTTGCAATGGGCCAGTAAAGTCTCCACAGGGCAGCTCTTATGGGGCATGAGTGCCCTGGTCCAGGACTTTTAGTTTTTGTTTTTTAACTTCTGGGGTCAAGGTTCTCCTTCAGGAGCCCTTTCCTTCCAGTGCTTGACTCTTATGTATATTCCCGTCAGACTTCTCCCTTCTGCTTGGGCCAAACTTTGAAGCATTGCTGTCTAAATTGCACTCTCTGAATGGTGATATGGGAATGCTATTGTGCGCGCTATTACTGGTCTGGGCACCAAATGCCTGCTTTGTTCATCCAGAAGGGGCCATTTATGTAAGTTTCTACCTCTCTTGATTTGCACAGTCTGTGTGGCATTGGCCCTGTGCTAGGAGACCCTTCTGTGCAATCATCTCTGTTGGCTGAAATCACTGTTTTTAAAAAAAAATTGGTGTTGGTGAAGATGCCAGAAGTTGTTGCATGTTTTCAGTACAGTTCATTATTAAGTCTGGGGATGGTGCTGTGTGTCATTTAGGAAGGATGCCTTGAGGATGGGGCACTGACCTGCCACACAACAGACCTGACTTCAGTTCTCAGCTCAGCCACTTGGGAGCAGTCACCTAATCTACATTACAAAACCTAAACCTAATTTCCCCAATACTAATTTCCACCTACTGTTACTCACACCTTCTTGTCAACTGTCTGAAATGGGCCACTCTCATTACCACTGCAAAAGTTATTTTTCCTCCCTTGGTATCCTGCTGTCAATTGAATTATCTTGTTAGACTGACCTCACACTTGGTAAGGCAAATCACATCTTTTCATGTATTTATACCTGCTCCTGTATTTTCCACTCCATGCATCTGATGAAGTGGGTCCTAGCCCACGAAAGCTTATGCCCAAATACATGTGTTAGTCTCTAAGGTGCCACAAGGACTCCTTGTTGTTTGTGCTGATCTACCCCAGTGTAAACGGGGCTAATGCTCCACACCCTCCCAGCAATGTAGTGAGTATAAAGATCCATGAATGACTCTGAGGTGCTCGGATGGGCAGGCACGAAGGCCATGTCAGGACCTCGATCACTCACAGGGACTCCTATCACAATAGCTGTCATTTTTCATGTGGATATTAATTAACGTGGATTTGTGTTTCTCAAAAGCCAGAGGCTTCAGAGCATCAAACTCTCCTCTCACTGAGCACAACATGCTATAGCATGTGGACTCTGCCTGACCTGGGTCTCTGTTGCTAAGGGGAATCAGCGGGGAATCAGCTGGAGGCTTTATTTAGACTCCTGCATTTAGCACCATGGACACCTTTCCAGGCCTATGCATAGAGCTGTTTCGTGGAGAGTCGGTTACTTGCTAGCATTTGACGTCCATATGGAGGGACTGACCACCTTTGGTATTTGCTGTGACTTAGTTATTGCAGCCCTGCTCCCTCTGGTTGACTCAGTGAATATTCAGTTGTGACCTAAAAAAGGAGAATCTGTAATTAAACGGGCTGTCATTAGCGATTTCTTTTTATTGAGTCTGGCAGCTCATGAAACATTGTAACAACCCACCATTTGCATTCTGCAGCACAGAATGTTTGCAATAGCTACAGTTAGCAATGACAGCTTAATAGACAAGGAATAAAATAAGCTTCAGCTATGGGAGAGCAGAAAGCTTCCTGCCAAGGGTTCTGGGCTGGACATGGGGAGCCTTTAAGTATGTTACAAGGACTCCTCATTAAAATATCCTTCCATGTGATGAGCTTGGTACTATTCCAAAATCTGTGCAGCTATTAGGCCAGATTCTGCTCTCCTATTTCAGGTTGAGTAGCACTTCGCTCCATGACAGGGCCCATCTAAGTCAGTAGGACTGTTTGCTGAGTAAGGTGCTACTTAATACAAGTGGGAGTCTCAGAATCTGGTCCATTGTATAAAATCTGCAGCCTGTCTTGCTCTGGTAGTCTCAGGGCTCAGTAATTCCACTTACTAGGAGCAGGAACTTCTACAAGGAAACAGCTGTTTTGCGGTGGCAAACGCTGGGAGGGAGGGGGGGAGAAGAGGGACGCGGCGCGCCCAGGGGAGGAGACAGAGGCGGAGGTGAGCTGGGGCGGGGCAGGGAGCTGCCGGTGGGTACAGAACACCCACCAATTTTTCCCAAGGGGTGCTCCAGCCCCAGAGCACCCACGGAGTCGGCACCTGTGCCAAGTAGCCCTGTTCAACTATCAGGCCCATCTGGGAAGGGAGTAAGGGATTATCAAGCCACCAGGTGACTCAGGGCTAGTCTACACTAGAAGCACTACATAGGCACAGCTGCAACCAAGCCACAGCCGTGCATCTGCCAAAGACACCCTAGGCCAACGGGAGAGAGCTCTCCTGTCGGCACAATGAATCCACCTCTGCGAGAGGCACTGGGAGATGCTCTCCTGCCGACATAGGACCGTCCACACCGGCGCTTAGGTGTAACTTACATGTGAAAAAGTTATACTGAAGTGGTAGTGAAGACTTTGCCTCAGTTGGGAAGGATGGAGATGGGCTTCTGCTGAAGGCTGCAATGCAGTGTGTTGTTCCCTCTAAGTGTTAAGAGACCCAAGGGGAAAAGCCTCTGGGAGCAGGAGCCCATGGTGGCCAGAACTAGGGGTGGGAGTTTGGTGGTTTTTGCTGTTTGGCCTAGATTTTATAGTGAAGAATAAAACTGTTCCCTGAAAAAGCCGTAAGCCTGGCCGTGAATCCAGAGAGACACCCTGTAGCCCATTGACCTATGTGAGTGAGCAGAGTGTGAAATGGGGGAGGTGAGTGTGCGATGAGGGGGTGAGCATGTGATATTTGTGCAAATTCCCTCAGTAGCCCGTTCCTTGTGTGTGCACGTCTTTCTGCATCCCAGCATGACTGTGTTATTGGCATCATCGTCCTTCCTCTCCCCAGGCTCCCTCCCACCACAGACCTTGGTGATGACCTTATTGTGTCACTGAGCTAAGAATAGGAGCTCTTTGGAGCAAGGAGGTGACTAGTGTGCTCTGGGCATCCAAGGAAGACAAACAGCCTGCGTATCTCATTCAGAAAGCTCGGTTGGCTTCCTGCCCATCCACAGGGGAGCACTTTCCCAGCACAGTGGAGGTTAGGCCTGGAGTTTGCAGGAGGCACTGCAGTTTGCATCACTTGGGGAGCATGAGGCAACAAATAGCAAACTGCTGAGTGCAGGGTGGGAGCCTGTCCCAGAGCCGCAGGGAACGCAGAGGGGCTTTGGAGGCCCTGGCAGAAAGAGGCCCTTGTCATTGAGGGACAGGTTATAAACTGCTCCAGGCAGAACAGCTCCATCCCCTTGGTCATTGCTGGCATACTTGGCTGGAAGGGAACCTCATACACATGGCGGCAGATGTTATTCCCCTGGATGCTCTCAGCTGAAACTGACAACTGAGTGACTCACCCTGAAAGAGGTGCAAAAATCTGCATTCAGCCTCCCTGGGCAAATCCAGCAGGCCCTGGGAATCGCAGCTTGCAGCCAGTCACCATGCCACTGTTGGCAAAGGCTCTTGTAACTCCCCAGGGGTAGGAGCGGGGCTAACTATGGGCTGTAATGCAACAGTGAGTGAGTTTCCAGTGAAGTTTGATTGACTGTTGTTGGCCATTTGGGTGCTGTTGTCACCTGTTTTTGGAGAGACATTTGTGTTTTTTCTCCTGTATTATATTTAATGGCAGTTTAACAATAAAAATTATCTGACAAAATAGTACTTAAGGTCGGAACTTTGTGGGGCAGGCGAGAGGGAGGCGCTGAGGGCACAGTGAAATGGCTTCAGATGCTGAGGGAGAAGAGCATGAGGACTGGATCTGAGTGCCCGCTATGTAAGTTACCTCTGCTCAGTGTCCCATAGTGTCCCGTGGGAGGGAATGAGCCTGTGCGTAGGTGCTGGGTGCCTGGTGCTGAGAAACAGCAGCATGTTCCTAGCCCCCCTCTCTACCCATATCAGCACCCGAGAGAAAAGGGGCGTTTTTATCCTAGGCTGGCCAGTGTGCTCAGCCCCTCCTTTTCCACCTTGAGCTGACAAAGCCAGTGGTCCAAGCCTCCCAGGAAGCTGTTCTCACGTCTCTTGGGTAACCAGCCTGAGAGACTATCAGGCCACTCAGTTCCAGGGGCATGAGCAAATTGTCAAGAGCCTCCTGTTCCGAGGTGCTGGGCTCATGGGGATCCCGTCCCCCACCCAGCCCCACTCACCAGGTATTCCATCCATTTAGTAGGGAGAAAAGAGAAGCCCAGATCTGTCTCTTGAGGGTAGGTGTTTAAGAGCCAGGATAAAGTATAATGACTTGTGCCATCTGGTTTTGTGCCTCTCTTTTCCATTCCATTCCCCATGCCCTACAGCAGTCTTGTCTTGGAGGATGTGGCCCCCTTGGGACCTGCTGTTGTCTCCAGGTCTGTGACCTGCAACTTACGCTGCAGCTGGGCAGGTGGCATGCAGGGCTGCCATCTTGTGGCTATGAGGATTCCATGCAGGGTGTAACAGTGGGAGTTAGTGCTCCTGAAATGCTGGAGCCACGGAGCCTGGCTAAGGATGTGCACTAGCTCATGGAGCCAGTCTTGTGCTGCCACGAAGTGCAGCCCTGGTGCTGGCAGCAGGACTGGTCTGGATGCGGCTCTGGGAAGCTCTGTCCCTTGGAGGGCTGGAGGTGGGAAGGAGCCACGAAAGGGGAGAGCAAAGCATTACTGCCCCGGGCTGACCTCACTGCCCCTAAACTCCCTCACCCACTAGGCTGTGGGGTCACAACCTCTGTGCCCTGCACAGGCCCCCTGCACATGGCTCTGTCACAGGGCCGGCCTTCCACTCACAGGGAAGATGAAGAGCATGGCAGATGAGTTGTCCCTGACCCCACAGGCTGGCTGGGAGTGAGGCAAGGCCACAGGCCCAGCTTTGTCAACGCTTGTTCTAACTGAAACATGGGAGCTCTCCAGTCTGTCCTGTTCTTGCTGCCACCTCCCACAGCACAGACCCCATGTGGCCTGCGTGCTCCCATGTGCCCCCTGCAGGGTATGTTGCCCAATACCCCCTGCATCCCAACTCCCACACAGCTACTCTCACCTCGCAGCCCAGCAGGATCAGTTACTGGTGGCAGGTAGTCACAGGCCTGAGCTCATTTCACTCCACCCCTCCGCACCGCCCATCTCATCCCCAGCTCCCACTAGAGGCCCCCTGCAGCTCCCTGCACAGATCTCTGTCACACCCTCTTCCTCCACAGTGGGATGCTGAGAGCACAGAATTCAACAGCTGTGAGGGACCTCCCCCCACCCACCCCATATAAATCCCAAAGTCTCCCTGCGCCCCCGCCTGTGGGCTCAGTCTGAGCTGCTCTTCCTGGTGTAACTCTGGATAGACATCTGGAAGTGCTCAGTGGTGTTGAGCTCCGCTCGGAAGAGGATGATGTAGCCCTTGGGGAGGAAGTAGCCTCCAAAGATCCCAGACAGGGTGGACAGGTTGGACAGCACAGTGATGGCCACCAGGTACTTGCCATGGTAGAAGACGTAGGTGGTGAGATAGCAGACGAAGCTGACTAAGTTGATAAGCAGGCTGCAGGTGATGCACTTGGCCTCGTTGTAGTTCTCAGGCAGGTCCTTCCCCATGTAGCTGATGACAAAGCAGCAGATACTGAGCATTGTGTTGTAGAGCAGCCCCCACACAGCATCATCTTCCGAGCACTGGAAGATGGTCATTGTCACAAAGGTCGTGTAGTCCTTCCTGGGCACTGAGGGATTGATGCTGAGCGAGACCAGGCACATCGCCACCTGGGTGGCTGTGCAGGCTCCGATGAACAGGTTGGGTCCGTTGTGCTTCACCCAGGCTCTATAGAAGGCAGGCCACTTAGACGCCAGTTTGAAGATGCAGACGATCTGGAAGGCACGGGTTGCAATGCACGAGAGGCAAATGGTGAAGCTAATGGAGAAGATGGGCAGCCTCAGCAGACACGTGTGCCAGGTGGGCTCCCCAAAGTAGCAGTAGAGGCTGCAGCAGGCACAGATCAGAGCGCCCAGCATGAGGAAGCACATTCTGCCGCCTGCCGACTTGACCACTGGCGTGGTGAGGTTCTGGGCAAAGAGGGCAGTTGTCCCTGCCAGCAGCAGCAGCAGAAGGGTGATGGCAGTCAGCAAGGCCCAGGAGACGGGGTCAGCCCAGGACAGAAATTCGGTGGTCCGATTCAAGCAGATTTCACTCTTCATTGGGGCCCACTGATCTGTCCCACAGGGCTGGCAATTGTAGAGGTCTGCAGAGGAAGGGAATGGAAGAGCGGAGATGCTGCTCACACACCATGCTGGTTATGGTAATAATGATCTGCCACCTTATAGCACCTCATGCCTGAAAGGATCCCAAAACACTTAACAAGCTGTGTACAGGGATCACTCACCACTGGGATGCAGTTACCTCTGAGGTGGAGCACAGATGCTGGGGATAACAACTCAGCCCTTATGTAAAGTGCCTTAGGGTCTTTAATGACCTGGGATCAATGTGCACCACCTCCAAACAAGGTTTAATGAGACAGTATAAAAGGTGACAAATCCTAAGGCCTCAGCCCTAGAGTGAGTGGGTGCAATTCCCGTGACATTAATGGTCCTATGAGACCACTGGGGTGTCTGTGGCAGGATATGGAAAGGAATTGGAATGGGAGAGCTCTGGTCTATAGAGTTTCAGAGTAACAGCCGTGTTAGTCTGTATTCGCAGAAAGAAAAGGAGTACTTGTGGCACCTTAGAGACTAACGAATTTATTTGAGCATGAGCTTTCGTGAGCTACAGCTCACTTCATCAGATGCATACCGTGGAAACTGCAGCAGACTCTATATATACACAGAGAATATGAAACAATACCTCCTCCCACCCCACTGTCCTGCTGGTAATAGCTTATCTAAAAGCCATTTCCAGCACAAATCCAGGTTTTCTCACCCTCCACCCCCCCACACAAATTCACTCTCCTGCTGGTGATAGCCCATCCAAAGTGACAACTCTTTACACAATGTGCATGATAATGAAGTTAGGCCATTTCCTGCACAAATCCAGGTTCTCTCACTCCCTCACCCCCCTCCAAAAACCCACCCCCATACACACACAAACTCACTCTCCTGCTGGTAATAGCTCATCCAAACTGGCCACTCTCCAAGTTTAAATCCAAGTTAAACCAGAACATCGGGGGGGGGGGGTAGGAAAAAACAAGAGGAAATAGGCTACCTTGCATAATGACTTAGCCACTCCCAGTCTCTATTTAAGCCTAAATTAATAGTATCCAATTTGCAAATGAATTCCAATTCAGCAGTTTCTCGCTGGAGTCTGGATTTGAAGTTTTTTTGTTTTAAGATAGCGACCTTCATGTCTGTGATTGCGTGACCAGAGAGATTGAAGTGTTCTCCGACTGGTTTATGAATGTTATAATTCTTGACATCTGATTTGTGTCCATTTATTCTTTTACGTAGAGACTGTCCAGTTTGACCAATGTACATGGCAGAGGGGCATTGCTGGCACATGATGGCATAAATCACATTGGTGGATGTGCAGGTGAACGAGCCTCTGATAGTGTGGCTGATGTTATTAGGCCCTGTGATGGTGTCCCCTGAATAGATATGTGGGCACAATTGGCAACGGGCTTTGTTGCAAGGATAAGTTCCTGGGTTAGTGGTTCTGTTGTGTGGTATGTGGTTGTTGGTGAGTATTTGCTTCAGGTTGCGGGGCTGTCTGTAGGCAAGGACTGGCCTGTCTCCCAAGATTTGTGAGAGTGTTGGGTCATCCTTTAGGATAGGTTGTAGATCCTTAATAATGCGTTGGAGGGGTTTTAGTTGGGGGCTGAAGGTGACGGCTAGTGGCGTTCTGTTATTTTCTTTGTTAGGCCTGTCCTGTAGTAGGTAACTTCTGGGAACTCTTCTGGCTCTATCAATCTGTTTCTTTACTTCCGCAGGTGGGTATTGTAGTTGTAAGAAAGCTTGACAGAGATCTTGTAGGTGTTTGTCTCTGTCTGAGGGGTTGGAGCAAATGCGGTTGTATCGCAGAGCTTGGCTGTAGACGATGGATCGTGTGGTGTGGTCAGGGTGAAAGCTGGAGGCATGCAGGTAGGAATAGCGGTCAGTAGGTTTCCGGTATAGGGTGGTGTTTATGTGACCATTGTTTATTAGCACTGTAGTGTCCAGGAAGTGTATCTCTTGTGTGGACTGGACCAGGCTGAGGTTGGTGGTGGGATGGAAATTGTTGAAATCATGGTGGAATTCCTCAAGGGCTTCTTTTCCATGGGTCCAGATGATGAAGATGTCATCAATATAGCGCAAGTAGAGTAGGGGCTTTAGGGGACGAGAGCTGAGGAAGCGTTGTTCTAAATCAGCCATAAAAATGTTGGCATACTGTGGGGCCATGCGGGTACCCATAGCAGTGCCGCTGATCTGAAGGTATACATTGTCCCCAAATGTGAAATAGTTATGGGTAAGGACAAAGTCACAAAGTTCAGCCACCAGGTTAGCCGTGACATTATCGGGGATAGTGTTCCTGACGGCTTGTAGTCCATCTTTGTGTGGAATGTTGGTGTAGAGGGCTTCTACATCCATAGTGGCCAGGATGGTGTTATCAGGAAGATCACCGATGGATTGAAGTTTCCTCAGGAAGTCAGTGGTGTCTCGAAGGTAGCTGGGAGTGCTGGTAGCGTAGGGCCTGAGGAGGGAGTCTACATAGCCAGACAATCCTGCTGTCAGGGTGCCAATGCCTGAGATGATGGGGCGCCCAGGAGTTCCAGGTTTATGGATCTTGGGTAGTAGATAGAATATCCCAGGTCGGGGTTCCAGGGGTGTGTCTGTGCGGATTTGATCCTGTGCTTTTTCAGGAAGTTTCTTGAGCAAATGCTGTAGTTGCTTGTGGTAACTCTCAGTGGGATCAGAGGGTAATGGCTTGTAGAAACTCGTGTTGGAGAGCTGCCGAGCAGCCTCTTGTTCATATTCCGACCTATTCATGATGACAACAGCACCTCCTTTGTCAGCCTTTTTGATTATGATGTCAGAGTTGTTTCTGAGGCTGTGGATGGCATTGCGTTCCGCATGGCTGAGATTATGGGGCAAGTGATGCTGCTTTTCCACAATTTCAGCCCGTGCACGTCGGCGGAAGCACTCTATGTAGAAGTCCAGTCTGCTGTTTCGACCTTCAGGAGGAGTCCACCTAGAATCCTTCTTTCTGTAGTGTTGGTAGGGAGACCTCTGTGGATTAGTATGTTGTTCAGAGGTATTTTGGAAATATTCCTTGAGTCGGAGACGTCGAAAATAGGATTCTAGGTCACCACAGAACTGTATCATGTTCATGGGGGTGGAGGGGCAGAAGGAGAGGCCCCGAGATAGAACAGCTGCTTCTGCTGGGCTGAGAGTATAGTTGGATAGGTTAACAATATTGCTAGGTGGGTTGAGGGAACCATTGCTGTGGCCCCTTGTAGCATGTAGTAGTTTAGAAAGTTTAGTGTCCTTTTTCTTTTGTAGAGAAGCAAAGTGTGCGTTGTAAATGGCTTGTCTAGTTTTAGTAAAATCCAGCCACGAGGAAGTTTGTGTGGAAGGTTGGTTTTTTATGAGAGTATCCATTTTTGAGAGCTCATTCTTAATCTGTCCCTGTTTGCTGTAGAGGATGTTGATCAGGTGATTCCGCAGTTTCTTTGAGAGCGTGTGGCACAAGCTGTCAGCATAGTCTGTGTGGTATGTAGATTGTAATGGATTTTTTACCTTCAGTCCTTTTGGTACGATGTCCATCTGTTTGCATTTGGAAAGGAAGATGATGTCTGTCTGTATCTGTGCAAGTTTTTTCATGCAGTTGATAGATTTCCACTCCATACGGCTAAATGCAGTGCCTTGCATAATGACAGGTTTCAGAGTAACAGCCGTGTTAGTCTGTATTCGCAGAAAGAAAAGGAGTACTTGTGGCACCTTAGAGACTAACGAATTTATTTGAGCATGAGCTTTCGTGAGCTACAGCTCACTTCATCAGATGCATACCGTGGAAACTGCAGCAGACTCTATATATACACAGAGAATATGAAACAATACCTCCTCCCACCCCACTGTCCTGCTGGTAATAGCTTATCTAAAAGCCATTTCCAGCACAAATCCAGGTTTTCTCACCCTCCACCCCCCCACACAAATTCACTCTCCTGCTGGTGATAGCCCATCCAAAGTGACAACTCTTTACACAATGTGCATGATAATGAAGTTAGGCCATTTCCTGCACAAATCCAGGTTCTCTCACTCCCTCACCCCCCTCCAAAAACCCACCCCCATACACACACAAACTCACTCTCCTGCTGGTAATAGCTCATCCACTCATCTATAGAGTGGCCTCCCTCAGCACGGCTCCCCCCAGCTTAGTCAGGGGCAGTAGCTGCTGTTGGCTTAGCTGAGTGAACTAAGGCTTACAGACCACCTGGGTCCCAGCTGGAGTCCTGGTTGAGGTAAAGTACACAGCTCATGCAGCTAGTCTGCAGGGACGTGTGATGTGGGCTCCAGCAGATGCAACAGCCCCACAAAGGCTGGCATGTCTGCAGCAGCTGCTCTCTCCTCCAACTGCTAGTTAGGTGCAGGGCTGTTCACACAGCCAGGCCACTGAGTAACTTACTCCTGAGGCTCTTCACTGTTGGTGGTTGCCCAAAGCTCATGCTCTAGTGGAACGTGGAGTTTGCTGGCATCTACTGAGCGAGAGTGAAGGGGCTGAAGACTTTCTCTTGCCATAGGTTTGCATTTGTGGCTGGCACAGCGGGGATCAGCTAATCCTGCAGTCAGCCCTGGGCATCACCTGGCCCCCAGCACCCAAGCATTTTCATATCACTTCCAGCACCATCGACTAGCCACTAACCAAATTTCACCCTGGTGTTTATTGCCACCTGGGGCTGCTCATTCTTTCTGGGTTTGTCTGTCTGCCTGCCCCATCAACAGGACAAAGACAACAGTGGGCAGGCTCTTCCTCCCAGGGCAGGCAGCAGCTGTCACACCTGCCTCCCCCCACCCAAAGCTCACAGTGAGAGGAGTCAGGCAGCTTCAGCTCACCTGTTCATCTGATTCCCGGCAACCATCTGAAACCACAGCTTCCCAGCACTAGCCAGGAGTGCACTGGAGCCAGCACTCGGTGCTGTGGGGGGAGACCCGGAATTTACATACTCACAGCACAGCAGCCCTTCTGAGAGCTATTCAAATGGAGAAGTCAGAGCGCAAGCTGCACTGGGCCATTTGCATCTCAAACGCTAGTCATCAGGCCCCCGCAAGAGGAAGGGGAAGGGAATGGGAGAAGGAGAAGAGAAAACTGCTGCAGCCAGGATGGAGGAGAAGGAGAAAGCAAGGAGCACAGAGAAGGGCTGGAGTAAGCGTGTCCAAGAGGAGCATGGAGCCAGGTGCATAGGATAGGAACACAGGAATGGCAGAACAAGATTAACCAGCTTGCCCTGGCTGTGACCCCTGTGAGGAGCTGCCTCAGGTTCTACTGACCGCTGCTGTTCAGGAAGGTTCCTGCGGGGCAGGCCACACAGTCAAAGCAGCATTGGTGAAGCCCCACCTGCATCCTCTTCTCTCCTTTTACGCAGACCTTTGAACAAGCTGACATAGGCACCTAAATGAAAGCACAGCAAGGGTCAGGCCTGCCAAGAGAAAGCCCCCATCACAGCTAGGGCCCGCTAGGAAACAGCACTGACCGAGCAGAGCTGAGTTCCTGGGACCAGCGCAGGCTGCTCACCAGAGGGCTGTTCCTTATATTTCTAGGCATCTTAATGTCCAGGAAAGGGGTCAGGACTGCGGATGGGATGCAGGGGCAGTGTGCAGGGGCAGCACAAGGGCATACCTGGGGGGGTTCTTCCTGAGAGAGCTTTTTCTGAAAATTAAGATGCAAGCAAGAGCCTGTCAGCTGTCTGTTCCTAGTACTGCCAGCCCTGATTGTTGCAGAGCCTGCACCCTGAGATGCTGAGCGCCCCATCTTCACCCTGCTAAGGGAAAGACCCGTGGAGATGCAGCAGACCTGACCATGACCAGAAAATGTGACTCAGTGCAGAAGGAGAAGTGGTGAGGCGGGCCCCTCCCAGCCTGCAGGATTCTGCTTCCCCAACTCTGGGGACACAGAGCTTTATGCAGGGTCAAGTTTCAGGAATAAGGGGAGGTTCGTTTTGTTTGTAATGCTAAGAAAATCCCGGTTTGGTGCTACTGCCCGAAGCTCCTGAGGCCACTCCTTTCCCAGTATGCAGCTCAGATGCTGTGGTACCTGATTATCCTTTGTATGCCACAGGATTCCATCCTGGTTGATGTTCAGTCTGCCTGGCTTTTGGAGGAAAGACCCAATCACATCAAAAGACCAGGTCAGGCCAGTCCACTTCCACATGACGAGGTCATAGCCTGTCAGGGGATCCCCATTGGCATCAAAAAGCACCTTGCTATTCTGCAGAGTGAAATTCACCTGCTTGATTTTTTCCAGGAGCTGGAAAACAAAAAGGCCACAGACAGAAAAGACCCAAGATTCCCACACACAGCTTCAGCCACTTGGGCAAAGACCCCAGTCAGGGATAGGTTAGGGCCTTAACGGGGTGGGAGGGTTCAAGTCTTTGCTGCTTTCCTCTTCCTCATGAATTCCCCCACCACCCGGAGGCAGGGTGGTGCTATTATCCCCATGTTACAGCTGGAGAACGGAAGCACAGAGACTAGTGGAATATTGTTCAAAAATGCCTAAGTCCCATTGACTTTCAAGAGATGGAGGCATCTGAGTCATTTAGGGGCCATTGAAAATTTTACCGTCAGTGGCATCCCAAAGGCACATGGAGTCTATAAGGAAGCAGAGAATTGAACCCAGGTGTCCGAGGCCCCCAGCTACCATCCATCCTCTCTTCTAATTAGGGATGGTCTCTCCAGAGCAGGGTGAGGCCCATTGGCAGAGCCGTGCTGGCCTGTTCTGGGACTCAATTCACCAGCCTTGAAACCTTATCGGTGCTCTGACAGCATGCAGCTCACAGGTAGATCTTGGAGCTGCTGGACACCTGCTCATCCTGCTAGATGCTTATACTTCTGCTCCTTTCTACTTCCAGTCCCCTGCCTCTCACTACAGCATAGTCAAACCTGCCCTGAGCTCTGGGCTGCCCCCATGCAGCTTCACACAAGGAGACTCTCACAAGAGTCTACAAGAGAGCGGGGGGCCTTTCCCAGTGACCCACTCACCTGCCAGGGATAGACTTTGTCCTTGCTGCACGCTCCCGAGCAGCAACCCAGCAAGTTGTGCAGGCCACGGGCCACAGCAAACACCGCCGAATACACATTAAAGGCAGCCCAAATGTCAAATGTCTGGGGCGCTGAAGTGAGTGAGTGGCACCTTGTGCAGATCTGATTGCAGCCTTGGCTGGTACTCTCATTGCTGCTGCTCCCACCACTGCTCCCTTCAGCACCCAAATCAGGGGCACACATGGCTACATTACTTTTCTCTGAATTCACATGGGCAGATTCAAATTCCTCCAATCCTGGAAGCTTTGCCTGCTTGACTGACAACCCAATCACCGTGCCAATTCTGTGGATGCCGGGGATGCTCCAGACTTCTGAGGCTAGAGACCAGGCCTCAGTGCCCAGCCACACCTTCTGCGTCACGTTCTCCTGAACCACCATGTCAAAGAAGTCTCTAGCACTGTCCACATTGGAGAAGACGACGGTGACATTGACACCGGTCTCCACAAGGACTCTAAGCATCTCCTTCAGCTCTGGGCTGTTGGCACCCCCCTTCATGGGGATGATTCCTTGGTAGGCGGCACAGATGTCATGCTTAGCCACCACTTCTTTCAGGGTCTTTATCCCGTGCCTGCCATAGGCATCATCACTGCCCACCACCGCAATCCAGTTCCACCTGAACTCCTGCAGCAACAGCACTAGTGCCTCGACCTGCAGCCTGTCGCTGGGGATAGTGCGCAGGAACGAGGGGTAGGCGCTCTTCAGGCTCAGCAACTCGTTGGAGGCTTCGTAACTAATCTGCAAAAGGGAATCAGGGAAAGGATGTGTCTCCAGCTGGGAAACTGCGCAGAGGGGGATGGGCACTGGTACCGCCGGGAAGTCAGTGCTGAGCAGTGATTACCCGAGGAGCAGGGGGGCGATTGGCACCGAGCAACGATACCGGCAGGAGGAACCAGCGTCAGCAGTGACTCTTGTGGGCGTGAGGGGACTGGTATTTGGAGGGCATGTGGAAGTGGTAGCCGCAGCAACACACATTCAAAAAACAACCAAGTAAGCAGCATGGCTGCATGTTGTTTTCAGCGCTAGGAATGAGCCTAACCTCTTCTGGAGTCACACCGAGACTGAGTCCCACATGCCACAAAGGACCATAGGGGTCGCAACACCTGCTTGGAGCACTGATCCTCCAGCCACCTCCACTCCAAACCACAAGCCCACTTCCTGTCCTTCTTCTGATTAATCAGTATTACCCTAATCAGCTCCTGTGTTTGACCCTGCCACAGATAACGTATCGCTTACGGTATATTTGGCATTGCTCCAGACAAGCTAATGATTACCTCTGGCATAAGGAGGATGCTCAGGATAGCTGCAGTGGTGAGGGTAAAGTGGCTGCTGTCTGGTCCTATCAAAGCCACAGCCTTGGGCTGGTAGTGTGTGAAGTTGCTGAGCACTTCCACATGGTGCTGCCTGCTCTGGGCAAGGATACTCAGCGTTGCATACATGTTGGCAGCTTCTGAGCATGTGTTGTAGATCTCGTAGCCCAAAGTGACATTGGGGAGGAGACTGCTGGAGTTGTTTATCTTCTCGATGGCGAGTCTCATGGCTTGGAACAGGTGGTAGCCATGGCTGTTTACAGAGGCCGCTCTGCAGAAACACAAGTGTTATTGCAGAGGCAAGAGACAGATGTGAAGGCTTCACTGAATCTTGGAGATGCACCCTGGGCAATGCCTGGCATAACAACAATGTGGTCCAAGAGCCAGGCAGCCTGGAGTTCTAATGCTGACACACTAGGTGACCTCAGACAAATCACTTCACCTGTCTGTGCCCCCCTCTGCTACATGTACCATTGCTCACAGGGGATTCATGAGGAGACCAGCAGCACAAACATCTTTCTTTTTGTATGTTTACACTGAGTTTGCCGCTATTTATCAAAAAGAAAAGGAGTACTTGTGGCACCTTAGAGACTAACCAATTTATTAATTACTAACCAATCTCTAAGGTGTCACAAGTACTCCTTTTCTTTTTGCGAATACAGACTAACACGGCTGTTACTCTGAAACCCGCTATTTATTGTTACACAACACACATCAGATCTTACCTATTAGTTCAAATCCCCACTGCCCCTCTCCTAATCAGCAACTCTTTATGCAATATCCTATGGGGCAGATTCACTGCCCTGTTCTGCTCCCTTTCGCCTGCTCAGGTGGCACAAGAGGAGGAGAAACCACCTGCATCTCCCCAGATCTCTGATGGCACAGAGTGGATATTGGTTGTAGCAGAGATTTTCTTCAGTAATGGCCGCAGTTGCACCAGCTAAGCTGCGATATTTTGGACTATTGTCATTTTATTAATGAGAGGTGAGCCTTGCATGCCCCAACTCCCAGCCCACCATGGGTCTTCTCTGTTGCAGCTTCCTGTCTATTTGCAGTGGGTCTCTTTGTCCAATATCTGCTTTCCTACTTCTTGTTCCACTTCTTTTTCCTGCTCATTTCCCCTCCTGTTTCTATTCCTGCTAAATATGATTTCCTTCTTTGTGTCTGTCTAATCTAGGCGAACCACATTTCTAAAGCTCTGGTCACTGTGATTGTATTAGGTTGCAGGAGCCCCACTGTACTAGCTGCTGTACAAAACAGAACGGGCCCTGCTCCAAGAGTTTAAAATCTAAGGCTAAGATGAGAGGCAACAGGTGGATCTAGCAGACAGACCGCAAGCACAAGCAATGAGATAGTACTGGACAGCATGTTAAGCAGTGATTACAGCATACCCCCTGCTTGGACACACTAACTGTAGGATCTAGGTACTGATACGTAGTGTTTGTTGCAGCGCCAAGCCCTTCCCTTCCCACTTACCTGTCACATATGTCAACCTCCGGTCTAGGTTTCACTGTTGTTGAGTAGCTATGCAGTCGGAAAAATCCTGCAATCGTGTAATCTCCGTCCATCCTGAAGTTAGAAGAAGGCCCCGTGTTCTGGCATATGAAAGCCCAATAACATGGAGCCAAGAGATACAAATATAAAATGAATGGAGGAGAAAGCATCATGCTGTTGGCACAGAGCTCTCTGGAGAAGGGATTGGGAAGCGTATAATGGACACAACACTTACTGCCTCTCAGACAATGTTAGGATCTCAGATCCTGAAGTACCTTGGACTATTTACATAGACAGCTTACGCATACGCAAATGCCCCTGATACAACATGTACCCAGGAACTAGGACTTCACACTTTCCCAGGAAGGGAGGAAGTTTTGCTTTGAGGTAAAAATAACAAACCAACCAGGGATTTATCTATTGTAATATTCTGCAGGTGAGCCCAGACCCTGTGGTCAGTGGAAATGGCATGAATTAACTAGGTCATGATCTTCGTGGAGGATACTCTCTCTAGAGTTGTTCTCTACCACCTCCCTCTCACGTTAAACTGAGCAGTTATTTTATAGTTTCATTCAACAAGCTGATGTTGGAGTGTTTTAGGAAGTAGAGTGGGCTGTGTGGTGCTTTTGTTATGGGCATTTAGGAGTGTTCTTATATAACTACTATATATGTTGCACTATGTTCTGCATGTAATAGAGAGGGGAAAGAGAAGAAAGCCAGTATGTGATGTACATCAGAATCTCTGCTAATGAACTGCTTCTTCAGTGAGGCTCACAAAGGTAATAAAAGATAAATTACCATTGTGTGTCCTCCTCTATATGGTATGTGTATTCTCTAGATCAGAGGTTCTCAAACTGTGGTCTGCGGACTACCAGTGGTCCGCGAGCTCCATTCAGGTGGTCTGCAGATCGTTCCCTCTAAGGTGCACGCCTGGGCAGCTGCACACAAGAGAATGAAGGGCCACCCACCTAATTAGTGGAACTATGCAGGCATGGCTCCACTAATTAGGTGCCTGGACCCTGGAGAAGACGCACATGTAAGGTGAGGTGGTGGCCTTGGGGGAAATGGCAGGTAGGTGGGAGAGGGCAGTGGGGTGAGAAGAGGGGGTGGGGGGAATTTGGGAGGTGCAGGGCTGCAGCGGCCAGAGAAAGAGGAGACTTTCTCCAGCTCCAGGGCTGCAGCTGCTAGGGAGAGACCCCCCTCCTTCCCAGCCCCAGTTCAGGGGCTGCTGCGGCGGGGGAGAGAGGGAGTGACCCCCTCCTTCCCAACCCCTGTGCAGGGGCTGCTGCAGCGGGGGAGAGAGGGCACATCCATCGCATTAGAAAGTTGAGTTGTGTGCTTTTATTTGTTGAACAAAAAAATTTAATTATTAAGGGTTTTTTTTATGAAGCACTTTTATCCAAAGCGCTTTACAATAGTTAGCTAACGGTACAAACAACATTTGGAAAGATCATTAAGTGGTTCGCTGAGACTCTCAGCAATTTTCAAGTGGTCTGTGGAAAAAAAAAAAAGGTTTGAGAACCACTGCTCGAGACAGTAAGCTTGCTGGGGAAGGGGACACATTCACTGCCGGCACTTGACAAATAAGTGCTGCTCATTGACCATAAGCTTTGGGGTTTATGACAGGTCTAACAGATGCTTATGGATGAGCTCCCCTTTTGGGGTGGACTCTGAGGAAGAGCAGATAATGGGGAGTGCAGGCCGAGGAGGGGAAAGCGTGCAGCTGGGCCTTTTCTTTTTTTGGTGCCTACAACATACAAGACACATCAGTACAGACCGTCCCTGGGCTGGAGACTTTGTGCACTAATAAGCAGGTGCAGGGAAGAGTCCAGAGAGCGCTTCATGTCCCAGTGGTGTCCTTCCCTCGCTCTGGGTTTGTATAGAGCCGTGGTTCTCAGTCTCTGGTCCGTGGACTACGTCTACGGGGTCCGCACAAGGCTTAGACTGAAAACTCGCTGAACAGGATTCAAGGACAGATACAGCCAACAGCTGTCTGCACCGCCACTTGAGACTTGTTAAAGGTGCGCAAAGGAACACAGGTGGAGAAGCCCCGGCGCAGAGCAGGAGGGAGTGGAGTTCAGGGGGGCTGCACGGGGCCTTGCCTTGCTGGGCCCAGCCTTGGCCTCTCCCCTAGTGTGGATGCAAGAGCACATCCTGCGGCTCCATCTCCCTGGGTCAAGGAGTAGCCTCGGCGCAAACACACGCCTAGTGCCCCAGGCCAGGGAAGGGGTCTACGGGGTCTGGGCGGTGGGGGGGGGGGCCGTGTGGCGGCTCGGCGCGGGGGGGGGGGAGAGGCCGGGGGCACCGTGTGGCGGCCCGGAGGGGTCGGGGGCCCCGTGTCGCGGGGGGGAGGGGCCGGGGGCCCCGTGTCGCGGGGGGGAGGGGCCGGGGACCCCGTGTGGCGGCCCGGCGCGGGGGAGGGGCCGGGGGCCCCGTGTCGCGGGGGGGAGGGGCCGGGGGCCCCGTGTGGCGGCTCAGCGGGGGGAGGGGCCGGGGACACCGTGTCGCGGGGGGGAGGGGCCGGGGGCCCCGTGTGGCGGCCCGCCGGGGGCCCCGTGTGGCGGGGGGGAGGGGCCGGGGGCCCCGTGTGGCGGCCCGGCGGGGGGGGAGGGGCCGGGGGCACCGTGTCCCGGCCCCGCGCGCGGAGGGGGGGAGGGGCACCGTGTCGCGGCCCCGCTGCCCCCCCCCGCTTCCCCCCCTCGGCCTGGACGCCCCCCCTGACCCCGCGGGGGGGCGCTTGAGTCGGGTCTCGCGCGATCCCGTGGACCCCGCCCGATTCTCGCCGGCTGGGGCGACTCTCGCGAGAGTTGCTGGGGAGGCCGCCATGCCCCGGCCGCCCGCTCTCCGCCGCTTCCCCGCGGCCCGCCGGGCGCAGCCTCCGCGCAAGCGCCTGGGCCGCGGCCGCCGGCAGGGAGGCCCGGGCTCGGGCCCCGCGGCCCGGAAGTGGCGGGAGCGGCCCGGCCGGGACGCGTGGCGGGAATACGCCGCCTCCTTCGTGCGCGCGGGGCTGCTGCAGGCGCCGGGCCCGGCGGGCGGCGGGGAGGCGGCCCCGGCAGCGCGCAGCCTCGCCGCGGTGGAGGCCACAGAGGGCGCCGCGGTGCTGCTCCTGCCGCGCGCCCAGGTGCGGGGCGGCGGCCGCTGGGAGCTGGGGGCGCCGTTGGAAGGGGTTGGGGGGGGGCAGGTGTTGGAGGGGGCAGCCGTTGGGGAGGACGGGGGGGCGATGAAGGGGGCCGCCGTTGGGGGGGGCAGGCGTTGGAGGGGAAGGGAGGGCTGGCGCGGGGGCGGCCGTTGGGGGAGGACGAGGGGGGGATGGAGGGGGCCGCCGTTGGAGGGGACGGAGGGCGATGGAGGGGGCAGCCGTTGAGGGGGGCGGCCGTTGGAAGGGGTTGTGGGGGGGCAGGTTTTGGAGGGGAAGGGGGGCAACCGTTGGAGGGGAAGGGAGGGCTGGCGCGGGGGCGGTCGTTGGGAGCTGGTGGAGGGGGCCGGCGTTGGAGGGGGCAGCCATTGGGGGGGGCGGGGGGGCGATGGAGGGGGCCGCCGTTGGGGGGAGCAGGCGTTGGAGGGGAAGGGAGGGCTGGCGCGGGGGCGGCCGTTGGGGGGGGCGGGGGGGCGATGGAGGGGGCCGCCGTTGGGGGGAGCAGGCGTTGGAGGGGAAGGGAGGGCTGGCGCGGGGGCGGCCGTTGGGAGCTGGTGGAGGGGGCCGGCGTTGGAGGGGGCAGCCATTGGGGAGGACGGGGGGGGCGATGGAGGGGGCCGCCGTTGGGGGCAGCAGGCGTTGGAGGGGAAGGGAGGGCTGGCGCAGGGGCGGCCGTTGGGGGGGGACGGGGGGGCGATGGAGGGGGCCGCCGTTGGGGGGAGCAGGTGTTGGAGGGGAAGGGAGGGCTGGCGCGGGAGCGGCTGTTGGGGGGACGGACGAGGGGGGATGGAGGGGGCAGCCGTTGGAGGGGACGGGGGGCGTTGGGGGCGATGGAGGGGGCGGCCGTTGGGTGCTGGGGGGCGGCTGTTGGGCGGGGCGGCTGTTGGTGGGGTAGCTGGGAATAGTTGGGGGGGATGAAGATGTGCAGTGGCTTTGGGCCCTAGCCTAGTGCGGGAGCAGGGATGGGGTGGGTGGGGGGCAGCTCCTGGGCGGGGTGGGAAACTCCGCGCCTCTTGTGTGTGAACAGCCAGGGCAGGGGCTGTCTCTCCCTTGTCTGTCTAGCACCGCCCTGTCTTCAAGCCTGGTCAGTATCTCGTCTCCTGTTTCCCCACTGCAGAAGCTGACCTTCACTGGGAAATGCCGCCTGACCTGCCTCTATGGTGCAGTCCGAGTGTTTGGATTTACTATCACTCAGGAGCAGCCTCCCTACGACCTCTTCTCCCCTCAGACCCACTCTGCCCTGACCATCGAAGCAGTGATCTACGAGACGCTGGAGAAATCGAAAAAGGAGATGAGGATATCAGCCAGGGCGATGCTCAGAGCCCATCATGTGCCACGTGGTAAGCATGGGCTGAGCAGTGTGCTTTGGTGAGGAGTCTGCTATTTGGGGGGTTGAAGAGCCATGCTATTAGGGCTGGTTACATGTAGGGCTACCTGTTACCAATTGCTTTGGGGCAGACTGAAGAATCCCAGAGACCTTGTAGTGAGATAAGCCTTTTATCTCTCTGTCACCATTCTGAATGTAGACTAGAGTTGTGATCAGAAGTCATCTTCACCTGACATTATTCAGTGGCTTCTGTGAACTGAGTTAGGGTGGTCCCAGTCTAGTGACATGTCCTCATCGTCACTATTGCTGTTGATGCCTTTTCTGGCTGTTTTCTGTAGAGACAAAGCAGAATAACTTCCCATTAGAGTCAAATTTTTAACAGCGAGGGTAGTTAACTATTGGTAGAGATTATCAAATGCTGTCGTAAATTTTCCATTGCTGGCAGTCCTTAAATCAAGACTGGATGATTTTCTAAAAGATGTGCTTTATTCAACCACAAGTTGAGCTAAAAGCAGGAATCACTGTTTGAAATTCTAGGGCCTGTTTTACATAAGAGGTCAGACTAGGTGAGCTATTATGATCACCTGGACTGAGGGGAGAGATGTGTTTCATGCTGTATCTGTCCAGTGGGTACTACAGTTTTTAGGGCTGTCCAGCCATCATCTGTCCCACAGTAAATTCACACACACAAATATTTGGTCTATAGTTGTACACGTAGTAATTGGCAAACTCTCAAGATCGTCTTTATCACTTTTTAATGGCAATGAAAATGACTGAGTGTTGTTTATTGCCTTACTTTAGGATACGAATATACTTTCTCATTTTCCATGGAGCTCTGTAGTTTGTTTTTTAAAGTACAGGACTGGAAAATAGGAACTCATGAGTTCTAGTTCTGCACATCACTGACTTCTTTGGCAAATCACATGAGATGTTTGCTTCTCTTTTCACATTTGTCAAATGGGGAGATACCTACCTCACAGGTATTATGAAGGTCAGATAATGTAAAAAGTATTTGTCCATTGTATCAGTTTTGGACTTGACTCTAATTTGTGTGAAATATAGTGTTTTAAGACTAACTGTTGTCATCTTGCAGCTGCTAGAATTAAACTGATGAAAAATTTTGCCCCTTTGTGTTCCGTGGTGCTGTTGGATGGTCTGGATACCTCGGTTACAAGATTCATTCTTAATCACCCAGAGTTCTCCCATATCTTCAGAGTAAAGGTGAAATGCGTCTTCCACTTGGTTACTTAATGGAAATCTTGCATTTGTTCAAGCTTACCCTATGGGAATTGTTTTATGAGGAAGAAAAATGTGCATGGCTTCAGGAGAAGATCAATGGTATATGGAGCAATAAATATATGGGTCAGGAAAAAAAAGCATGTGTTATGTTTGTAAAATTCAGACTAATTTCCAGGAATTGTGAATTAAGGGGGTACCGTTCCATAGAAGTATTCTGGATATTTACCATAAGACCAAAGCTTGAATCATGTATGTAATCATTCAAGTCAACATTTAACAGATATTTCATTAACTTGTTGCTGAATCAGTGATGGAATTATAACTGTGTACATAAGTTGTAATTCATTCTTTTATATATATGACACATGGATCTATCGTTTGCCAGAACTTCACTTCCTCTTTTACTACTTATCCTTCTTAGTCCTTTGTTCCAGTCACTTTCTTGCTACTGTCTTCCCATACTTTTCTCCCCACACTCCCCAGCCCTCTAGTGTTTCCTGTTCTGTCTGCAGTTGGTGGCAGCTCCACTTGACTGGCCCAGCCCCATTATTGTTTGTTTCATGTTCCAATCATGTCATCATCCTATGTCTGTCATGTGACTTTCAGGTGTGCTCCCATGCCTTTGAATTATAAGGCTGGTTTCCCATGGTTTATAATGGTCTGAGCGCTGTAGACCTGTATATAATAATACCTAGCTCTTACAGAGTTTTTCGGTTGAGCTCCAAGTGCTTTATAAAGGAGTTATCATTCTTCCCATTTTAGACATATCTGTCTGTGGTATTTATAAGGTGCCATTTGCTGTAGTAAGTAGAATGTCAATGAAGATAAGACCTTGTTCCTATCACTTTCTTCCTCTCACTTGGACTTAAGACTTCTGTAGAACTAGAACAGAGAAGATAGTGTGACTAAATCCTTCTGTCCTGGTACCACTGTCCAGGCTATAAGACAGTAGGAGTTATTCTGGGGTTATTTTGTATTGTTATGTATGAACTTGCTAAAACCTTTCTCTGCTATATGCTTGCTGATCTCTAGAGACAAAAGGGTCCTTGCTTCACACCAGAAGATGCAGCTCTAGCTTCTACTGGTATTGGAAAACGTGATCCTGAAAGCGGCCTGATTTTTTCAGAGAGTTCAGTTTTGGCAATTGAAGAGTTAATACAAGCGTGTTGTGGTGAGTATCTTAAATTGATGGAACTGAATATGTTAAGTTTTGCAGTGATATAACAGGAGCAAAAGCTCCTTTCTCAGAGTTTTTTTTCCTAAGTTCATGCTTGTGAAACCATGCCCTGACAATAGTGAAAAGCTTGGGTCAAATTTCAAGTCTTGGGGGAGTTTCTGAACCAAACTGAGTGTGAGTTACCCCATTTTGATGTACTTAGAGGGCAGGAGGGAGTGTTTATCTCGCCCATAAGGCTTATTGCTGCCTTGCTGATCTGCCACCAAGACTAATGTGCCTTTATGATGATTTTAGTGGGGGTTGGGGGGGGTATCAGTTTCCCCCACCCCCCAAATAATTTCCCATAGGCAAGTAGAATTTTGCAAGGTTTTGGTTTTGTGTTGGAGTCCGCCCTCTTAGAAAGCTTTTTATTTTGTGTTTATATATGTCAATACCCTCTTCACCTTTAAACACAGTTATCTTGTTCGGTTCCCAAGTGCAAATATAAGCCCATGTTATGTAAACTGCTCTTTCAATGAAAATGCTCAGCTCCTGAGATTAAATTTTTGTAAACTTTTGTGGAGTAGGATGCATGAGATTAATTTGTAGTAATGGTCCATATCAGGGTATGTTTATTTTTCCAGAGGAAGATGATGGTTGTCCTGTCATTCTGGTGTGTGGCCCAAAAAGTATTGGAAAATCAACATTTAACAGATATCTCATTAACCTGTTGCTGAATCAGTGAGTTTTTTATCCTATAACACTCAAATTTTCAAATCTTCTATGATCTGGGCAAGAAAAAATTGATGGGATTATTTGGAAATAATTACTGGGGATTTGGATATTTTTGAAAATTACAATTTTTGCTTGATATAATTGGCAGTCGCCATCTGTCTGTACCACTTGTCTGTACCACTTGTGCAATTTGGCATTGATTGTAGTTGGTTATAGTTAAAGCTACACAAGTAGTCACAGGTAGTTTTAGTAAAAGTCATGGACAGGTCACAGGCAGTCAACGAAAATTCACAGCCTGTAATCTGTCCATGACTTATACCTGTGACTAAAACTTCGGGGGCGGCTGCTTGGGGGGGGTGAAGGTGGGGGAATTGTCCAGGAGTGCCCAGGACCAGCAGATGGCAGCTGCTCCAGCCGGCTGCCCGGGGACAGTTGCCAGGAGCTGCCCGAGCAGCGGCTGGTGTGGCTGTCCCCAAGGCCACCTGAGGAGCTGGCCCCGGACGCTGCAGAAGTCAAGGAGGTTGCACAAAGTAATGGAATCTGCGACCTCCGTGATGCACATGGAGTCCTAGTTATAGTTTGTCCTTGCCTGATCATTACAGTCTGTCAAATAGAGGGAGGAGGCAGAAAGCTAGTGATCTTATTCAGTGTCTGAGATTTTCAAAATTGTGTTTAAAGCTGTCAGAGTTGGATTCTTTTCCTGATATATTCTAAGTAAAATGCTGTCCTGTTTTATTTACACAGATGCTAATATGCAGTGCCTCTTAAAATATCGTTATTCTTTTATTGTAGCCTTCCTTGTGTTGAATATTTGGAATGTGATCTGGGACAGACAGAGTTTACACCACCTGGCTGTGTCTCCTTAATTAATGTGTCAGAGCCATGTCTTGGTATGTATTTTGCTATAGTCTTATCACCAGAAAAATATATATATATAATGTATATATTTTTATTCTCTAAAGGTACTATGCAGGATTCTCACTCCTGTGTCTTAACAGAACCATATTACCTCTACTCACAGTTCAAAAAACATTATAAGTGAAGGAGGCCTGCCAATCTTGTGGTAAGGAGCTAAGACCCGGGAGTGAAATCCTCCAAGGTGCTATCTCTAGGAAATCAGAACTACCAGGCAAGTTATTCTCCCGTGTTGGTTTTTACATATTTTATGGAAGTGGGTGGAGAGGGTGATCTTTTCTATATGCTGTTGGTCTGGGATATAGCAGACCTGAGTTAGTTTTCCTTCTCTGCCACAGACTTCATGTGACACCTTGGGCAAATCATTTAATCTCTGTTTCAGTTCTCCATCTGTGAAAGTGGGAATAATACTTGCATACCTCACTGAAACTTTAGGATAAGTTTATTAATGTTTTTGAGATATGCAGATAGTGGTGTGGGTCAAAGAAGTACATGTTTTAAAATGTAAAAGGCCCTAGAACTTTCTGGGGTTTGTGCTTTAAAAAAAAAAAGTTTCAACATCTCACCCTAGTTTTAAATTGTAAAGTTGTTAAGCTTGGGGTGGGAAAAAGAGGGAAGAATATTGTTGTAAGTTTTGAAAACCTGCTAATAGGTATGGCCTTGGATGTCTCCAAAGAGCTTTGGTTCCCAGGCACCAAATGATGTGGTCTACTGTTTGTATCAGCTGCTTGCCTTGGGCTGCTCTGTCATCATGGAGGAAAAAAACGAATGTGTTTACACTACTAAATTGTAATGCACACAGTCCTTTTGTCATTCCAATTTAGGGTTCCTTTTTTACTTCCTGACCAAAAACTGCTACCCTGCTCAGATTGTCTTCTAGAATAGTAGTTAATCTAAATTAATTTATAAACTCATACGTTTAAGAATTGTATAGTTCCATACCACATTAGTGGATTTATCAGGTTTCTGATACCCAGACGTCCAGACTGACTGTCTTTGACTGTATACTCAGAGTTGAAAGGAAATGATCTGCAGGGCAGAGGAAGGTTCATTGGAGCAAGTGGAGAAAATCTTAAAGCACAAGTCTTTCCTAAAAAGACGAAACAACTGGAAGAATAACTTCCATCAGTATAGAAAAGGATTGAGCATGTGTGCTTCAGGAGTTTTGGGGGTTTTGCTAACTCTTTATGGCCGCTTTCTTTGAATTACTGAATCTCCCAAGTATTTACTGTTAATCTTCGGTGTGTCTTTTTTCAGGGCCACCATTCACTCATCAGCGAATGCCACGTAAAATGGTGTATTATGGAGAAGCTAGTTGTGATCAGGATACCGAAAGATATATTGACACAGTAAAGTATGTGTTTAACTCCTACAAGAAAGAAGTGCCTTTGGTCATCAATACAATGGGATGGGTGAAAGGTAAGCCAGCGTACATCTAGTCTTTGGAGATGCATTAGAAGATTAATACTATATCTTAACAGTATACATGCCATAATGCACATTTTGTAGCTATTCTGAGACTGGGAAATATGACTCTAATTCTGTGTGAGTTTATTTTAAGTCTCTAACAACCATTGAGAGACACTCCTGAGTCTCTAATAACCAAGGTTCAGCTCTGCAAGATGCTTACCTGGTGTGACTGCACTACATTGTGCAAACTGTGTTTTCTCTCCCTCCCCCCCCCATTCCCAAAGGTGTTGGATTGCTGCTTCTGATTGATATCATTCGACTGCTGTCACCCAGTCACATTGTTCAGATCAGTGTGGAAGACTTTAAGGATATGCCTCGCTTTACCCCAGAATATATTAATCTTGCTGCTGGCCTACATACAAAAGGCAAACTACAGGGCAAGTGTAAGAGCATGGACGTGAGTGGAATGGAGGATTGGAAGCAGTATGAAGGAGAAAGCGACTTTCAAACATCGACTACAGGGCATAAATTGCTGTGCGTACAACCAAAATTTCCTGGAGCAGGGAATGCTGGTGAAGCGTAAGTACAAAAGCCACTGCTCCTGCCATGGAGTATGTGTTTCCAGCAGTTTGTCTGCATTTCAGCATGTCATTCATAGTCACTAAATTTTGAAAGTAAATGCACAATGCAGAGCTCTCTATCTGATGTTATCTTCGCAGAGCCACACTTGCATCTGTTCAGGTACTTGTATGGCACAGTCATCGTAGTGTCGAAGCACCTACAAGTAGCTACATGGAGAACAGATTTGATAGTAGATGGTTCTGTAATCTAGTGGAAAAAGGCATAACAAGATCCAGTGGTTGGAAATGGACATTAGAGAAATTCAGACAACAAACCACATTTTTAACAGTGAGAATAATTAGCAATTCTAACAACTTACCTAGGGATGTGATGGATTTGTCAACACTTGACATCTTTAAATCAAGACTAGAATCTCTTAAGTATCCATAGCTTAAACAGAAGTTGTGGCTGTCATGCAGAATTTACTTGGCATGGTTCTGTGGCATATTTTATGCAGGTTAGATTAGATTATCATAATGGTCTCTTTTGGTTTTAAAATCCATTAAATGGACATTCTAATAGTTTTTTCAAAAAATGGTATTTAAAACCTTGGAATAACTACCAGTTTTTATTTAATAATTTTGATCGTTTGATTTTGAAAAATATCAAACTACATTTTTCATGAAAAATTAAAACATTGACAGTACTGCTAATTTTTTTTTTTTGCAAAAAGTCAATTTCAAAAGCCATTTTTGGATGAAAAACTTGTTTTGAAATATTTCATCCTGTTCTGCTTATCAGTTCATGAGAGAAGTGCAAGACTGGTAGTGCAATGGTAGCCTTGTGTACGTTTCTGGAACAACCTTCACTAGTGATTTAACAGAGAACTGCAGTTATGGCAAAGTAAAGCCTTTTGCTTTGCTGAAACTATTTAATAGCCATGCAGGACTAAGTTTCCTGTAAGCTGTGTGGCCGCATAACAGACTATTAAGTGCCACGTGGGCACTCGGGGAACCCACCTGGTCAGGGGAGGGCCAACCGTCTGCTGAGGAGGGGTGCCCCAACTCAGCACCAGAGCTGCCGCAACAGGGAAGGGTGCCTTTTCCCCCGTCCCACACCACAGCCCAGATGCTGTTGCCGGGAGAGAGCTGGGGGGAGTCTTCTCTCCCTGCTGTAGCCCTGGGGCAGCCTGCACCCTTAACCCCTCATCCTCAGCCCAACCACAGAGCCCACACCCCAACTCTCTGCCTCAGTCCTGAGCCTCTCCATCTCCAGTTCCACCCCAGAGCCTGCACCCATGCACCCCAACCCTCTTCCCCAGCCCTGAGCCCCCTCCCACACTTTGAACCCCTCGGCCCCACCCCACCACATGAATTTTCTTATGTGCACCAATATAGAGGTGATGTATCACACATCACCTCCATATTTGGTGCTCGTAATAAAATTAATTCCGCACATGTGTGGGAAAAATTAGAGGGAACAGTGTCCCTAATCTTGATATAGTAAATATTTCTGGGGGAATTCTACGCCAAAAAATTAAAAATTCTTCGCACAATATTTTAAAATTCTGCATGTTTTATTTGTCAAAATAACACAATATAATCACACCAGTTTCAATTATTTTTGGTCATTATTTCAAAATACCTGTCAGCAAGTATGTCTAACTACAGATGACAAAAAAGAGTCAGGAAATGTTTTTTGGCCCTGTCTGACCCCCCCAGCAGCCCCATGCTGTCGGTTTCCCCATAGGCCCTGTCTCCTGACCTGTCCTGACAGGTGCTGCGACTAAGGCAGGCTCTTTCTCTTCCCCATCTGGCTAGGAGCTGCTGCTGTGTTCTTTCACCACAGTGCCCTCTGGTGGGCAAAAGGCAGAACTGCAGAGGTTATTTTCTGCTGGGAGCTGTTGCTGTTCTTGCGCCGCAGCGCCTTCTGATGGGCAAAAGGCGGAACTGAAGCAACATTTTGGCAGAAGCTTTTTTCTGCACAAAAAATAAAAGTATGTGCCGCTTATTAATTATGCACATATGCAGTAGCGCATAATTTCCCCAGGAGTATGTAAAGCTGTGGACAGGAAGAAACCCTGAAGCTTTTCAATATGCCTTTTAGCTACGATGGTTTAAGGGCAAACTTAATAACCAATATTTATCTAAAGATTGCGTGCGTCAGCAACTGTCTCTCCTTGGCTCTCATCCTGTCACTTGCTTTCCATTTCTCTGATATTGGGGGATATGCATGGGTGTTTGACTTCACCCAGAAACCTTCACTAAAGAACTGTTTAATAAAGAGTGACTTGGGTCACTGGCTCAGACCATCATTTCTTCTCCTTTGTCACAATTGGCGAATGGAAAATTCTCCTGGCTATCGGCACTGGAGAAGAGAGCCAGAATCTAAAAAGTGACTGCTGCCTAAAGCAAGCAGCCTTATAATATCATCCTTCAACTGAACTGTGGAATGTCAGAACCACAAGGTTAATAAAACATAGCTCTAAATAGGTCTGAACAACAGAAATTTTAAAATAAACCTTCTAAAACAGTGAATATAAAAATATCACACTGCAAATTCTGAAATGTCTGAGTAAGTGCTTATGTTTGAATTAGAACATGATTGTTTTTCATCTCTGCATGATTTGTTTGCTTATTTTTCTAGACGGGTCCACAGCAGTATCCTCCGGGATGTGGCAATGTTAGGTTACCTTGGCCAGCTGCAGCCTCTGGAAACAAAATCAGTACTTCCTTTACATAGTTTGGTTCCCTATCAGGTAACTTAACCATTTGTGAAAGAATTGAAGATGCCATTTTGATGACTGGATTCAGAAAGCTGATTGTTAGTAATCTAAATTACTATATTCTAAATGTTTTACGGAACTGTCAACAAAAAGACCCTGTCCGAATGCTAGGAGCAGTAGTAACCCACTTGTAAAACATCTCTATCAGGTTAACATTTATGCCAGCACTCCCTGAAATGTATATAGCAAAGATTTTACATGTCTCTTGGTCAGTCGTTTGTGATTACAGTATTGTGTTGTCACTAATGTAGGTAGGCACACAGCGTACAGCAGATTTCAGTTTTTGTACAGCGATGGCTACAACAACACTGCATATAGTGATGATAAAAATAACTAAAAGTATGTGTCTATTGCAATTCAGAACTAAATTCAAGTTGAACTAATGATCTGGGGCTTATTTTGTAGGTACCTTTCAATGCTGTTGCGCTCAGGGTTATTCACACTGATGTTGCTCCTACACACATCATGTATTCAGTAAATGCCAGCTGGGTCGGTCTCTGCAGGATATTGGATGAGGTCAGATGTCAGACTGATGGGCCAGTCTTGCTTACACAGACACCAGTCTGTGATTGCTTGGGCTTCGGTGAGTGAATCCTGGGAAGACTTTAGCATTGCGTAAACTAAATTGCCCCATCTGATCATATGTTGAAACTGCAGCATAAAGGAGTCACCGTTTTTAATCACTCTTTTAAAGGTAACTTGAAAAATAGGAGTAGAGTAAAAGAATAAACATCTGCTTCTTCTCTACAGGTTTTGTTTTCCATTATAACCTTTGCTTGTGAGCCCTCTGTCTTAAATTAGTGATTAGTTAAGATCGCAAAACAGTTTCCATTGTAGTCTTTGTATTTATTCATAACTTGATACATTATTTTCCTTTGGGTTCAGATGTTTAAGATCAACTTCAGGAAGTTGTGCTCAAAATCCATTTGGATGTCTCAACCTGTGTGGATTGGGGGTAAAATATTCTTATTGTAGGGGGGAGAAATAAGTACACTTCTCTGAACAGGGCTACAGCAAAAGTCGCCTGAAGTCTGAATCTTACCTTGGGCCTAATCCTCACTAAGCACTCATCTCTACTTAATTTGAAAAAAGTCTGGTTTTGATGCAACAATTCTCAGTTGCTTTCTATGTCTTAAGCATTCAGGGTTCCCTGGAGCTCTGCAGGAGCATAGCCACAAACAAGGAGTGTGTGTTGGGGGGGAGTTCCCTAAACAGTTGAAGCCATGTTAAAGTCGCACAGGGAAAATCAGTCCAGAAGTGCAAAGGGTGATGTTCCCCTGCAACTTTTACTTGACTGCATTGTGCACGTATCCTTTGTTCTCTCTTTAAAAAAGTTCTATTTTAATGTACATTTAATGACAAATACCATTTTATCACAAACCATAGCAGGAGGTGTTGCCGTTTTGAATCTAAATATTTGCATTGCCTCTAATGACTTTTAGCTATACAACTTCACATTGCATTAATGTGTGTTGTACATCTGTTTTGAAAACACACAGCAATTTTACTTGAAAATCTGAAGGTTCTGTAGCTGCTCCTGGAAAAACTATCCTGGAGTTGACATCTGGGGTATTTGGGTTTTTCATGACCAAAAGGGGATGGAGGGTAGGGGAGACAAATCACAAGAGTAGCAAGAAAATCATATTTCAGCCTCTGTCTAGGGCATGATTCCTGCTTAAACCTAAAACACTACTTTAAGAAATAACTAGCCCATGCAAAGAATTTCGACTATGCAGTGATTGTGCATCCTTCCATAGTTCAGAGGATTTAAGACTGAACTGTAAATATATTTTAAAGGAATTATCCGAGGGATTGACATGGAGAGGAAGCTTTACCATATTCTGACTCCAGTACCTCCAGAAAACTTAAGACTTGTAAACTGTCTGCTGCTGGGAAATATCACCATTCCAGATTGTGTCTTTACAAACCAGGTAAGGGTGACTTATGAAGATCCTCAGACAGCTTCTACCTACACAGCAGGGTGACATGTATTTTAATTAGAAGGTATTAGATCTATTTCTTGTATTAAATCAGCTGTATTATAAGGCATGCGTGAGCTGGGAGGCTTATGTGTATTAACTGGTGGTTAGGGCTCCAAGATAGGAACGTTTTGTATTCAGTACATAAGCCGGTTAAATGCTCTCTCTATATATATTAACAAACTAATTAAGTGGCGATTTTTATTTTCAATTTTAAACTTACTTTTTAAAATCTTGTGTGTTGCAGTACATGATTCTCAGAGCTGCCCAGTGGTAAACCGCTAAATTCTGTCAGTCTGCATAAATGAAACAGAACAAAGTAATGTTCAGACTGGCAGTGTCTTTCAGTTTCTTTGTGTGTTTCAGCAGGGAACTGAAGGGGAGATCCCCTATGTGACATCTGAATACAATTATGACATTTCGGGAGCTGGGAAGTTGAAAATGAAGAAGCACCTCAAGAGAAGAGAACACAGTAGATAATCTCCATTTAAAGCCTTCTGAGAGAATGAATTACAGGGTTTGTTTCATAATAAGGGGCCAGGGAGCTTCCCAGAGAACTTGGCACATTCTTGGAACCAGCAAAGGTCCCACAGAACTGTGAGGAAGAGCATTTATCATCTGGTGCAAATTGTGTAGTGCTTACCTGCCAACCGCTTACTTTTTATACTTCCATTATGTACCTTTGTGTTTTATAGTAAACATCTATTAAAAACTTCAGTTTCAGTTTCTTTTTCAAATCCCACACTGACCCATGTATAGCTGGGCTCACTCTGTCCTAGTTATCCTGAGGGTGATGTGCTCTGAGTAAATGTCTCCATTGTACTGTGAGCCATAGGAAGAGGATGCCATGGAAAGATACTTTTTTAAATCTCTGGTTAATTCCAGTGTACTGATGATCTCAACCTAATTGCTTATTTAGAAGTTAGTGGCATCCCAACTTTCTGATCTTTAGTCCTGGAGTTTGCAGTGACTTAACTATCCCCCTTTCATGTCTTTTATTAAATTGGATCATTTCTATACGAAAAACAGTATCATCTTGTAAACACTTCTGTAGCTTTTCAAGGTACTGTGTATAACTTTCCAAATAAGGCCACTAGAGGGAGTCGGGTCACTTGTCAAATGTTGTGGCCTTGAATTGTCATAGCTAAAGCTACATCAGATTGAGAGGGCACTTAGTGGTGGGTGCTATAGAAAACCTGATGGGGAGAGAAGTGACTAATAGACTTCACCTAAGCTTGCTAAGAGTGTAGACAGCTTGCATCTCCAATCCAGTGAAACTCCAGGATAAAGCTGGAACTGTTCTGGTGGCAATAGGCAATGTCAATAGACTTACTGCTTCTAGAATACTATTGAGAAAATGTTCTGGTTAACAATAACCTTTATCTTGGTTTGTTCTGTCTTTGGTGCCTGGGTATTATTTTTACTTAAGCCTGAAAGTATCCAAATGTGTATTTTGGGGAGAGATTTGATTCTACTGCATCTAACTACCCACATCTTTCTAAATCAACTGGTGATGTTGGAGGCTAAAATGTTATGGAATAGGGATAAACTTGTGATATACATGTACCACTAGCAGTAACAACGTTGTCCCGCTAAGTTCTTCTTCCTCTGAGAAGTGCTGGACCATGGGCAATTAGTGGAATATGATATGGTTTGAAGGTAGAGTAAATACTTCATAGTCCTCAATTTGGGGTGCTAATTCTTTCAGATTGTTGAGTAAAGGTTTGGTTACAGTAGACTTAAAATCTTAAATGCTGGCTAGTAACTTGTCATCTCACTTTGGAGAGCTGTTTACTGGATCTAGAAACAGTGTCTAAGGAACCATCTTTGGTAAATGGTGTCTTAATTTGTCTACACTAAAAAAATTGCTTATGGCTTTCAACTGCATCTTTTCAAAAGGTGCTGAAGACAGGTTGGCCCTGTCTACATTTGCAGTTAAACTGTTTTTAGGACTGGTTTGGCTTAAACCTGTTGGTAACAACAGTAAACTTCCCAGTGCAGGCAAGCCCACAGTCTCCTCCTAACTCTCAGTTTGGTGTTTGGGAAGCATGGAGACAATACATTGATTAAAGGAGGGGATTATGGGCAATAGCAGGGGACTGAACTTGGTGACCCAAGAGGTGCCTTCCAGTCCTATGTGACCTCAGTGAGACTAAGTTGTCTTTCTGAGAAGCAAAATCTGGAATCTTTGGGACTTGTATCCGTTTGCAAACTTCTTGACTCAGGTCACACTTAGGCTCCTAAAGGAGGAAGGATGTGGTATTGTTCAGAGTTTCAGGTTCTTGGGCTGCGATAACATAGCAGCTATGAATAACTCAAGAAATGCTTTCATCTAGTTCTTTAGGAAATTCACATATGACAGTAACACTTCCGAAATGTGTGTGTACCTGTGAATGAAATAGGGATTGATTTTACTGGAAAACATGGATCCGAAAAGGGCCTGGGACAGTCTGTGCTGAGCTGCTGCCTGTTAAAGAGTTAAAGCTTTAACTTAATCCAGTCTTAATTCTCCCCATATGGCTGGGTCTGGCAGTACAGGAAAGACTTGGATGACAAACTAGCCTGAACAGTGGCTAAAACAAATATGGGGGCCATCTGTTCAGCAAGGGAAAAAATCTCCTGTGAAGCACAGGGCCTCCTCAGAGCGACCCTGCCAAGTTAAAGGTATAGCCAAGGCTTGCTAGCAAAACAAGGGCGGGCAGGGGAGCAGAAAGGAAACAAACTTGCAGTTGTGAAAGGGACGTCTGCTCTGTGTCTATGATGTCAGAGCTGACAGAGCCTCATGTCTGAATGGAGGGAGGGTGGAACAAGGGGCACTATGCTGCTTCTCTGCCTCTGAGCAGCTGGGTTGCTGTGGCAACTCATCCTACTGCTGTTGTGATGCTCAGTGGTCTGTGGTTTGGGTTTTTGAAAGGGGCTGGGGCTCCGCTTCAGTGGAGGATGAAAATATCTGGGGGGAGCAGGTTTGGCGAAGTTCAGCTGTGAAATGTCAAATCCTCCCTACCTGGCAAGTGGTGGGAGGCTGTGCGGTCTGGAGGCTGATGGTGGCTGAACTGCAGAGGGGGAGAGAACGGTGGGGGGAGGGGGCGTTACAACTGGTGGAGAAGGGAAGTCAGGAAACCCAAATGAGAAGGCAAGTGAAGTGCGTGGCTCTGAGAAGCCGACACTAAAATATACAGCACCCGAGGGGCTCCAGGTCTGGGAAGAAACGAACTGGCAGAGGCCAAACACATGTTGCTTTTCGTGTCAGTGGAGCAGCTCAAGAAAGCAAGCTCTCTCCAGTGTGGGTTGGGGAGGAGAGCAGTGGAGTGAACTCTTCCTGCAGTGAGCAGATCCCTGAGCAGCTCTCTGGGCATCCGCTCTGCTTTGAGGAGTCTATTGTGTGCAGTACCCCTTACTGTGTTAACGGGGGTCCTTTCTCCTGCTGGAACTGCAGGAGCGTGCAGCCAGGGTCCCTTGCTGCCCCGCCACACACTGAAGACTATGAACTCGGTCTTGACCAAGTATGGTTCCCCACCTCGGAGCTGGCTCAATCTACGCCTGGGGATGAGTGAGTAAATTCTCTTCTGCACCAAAACCCAAAGCTCCACATATGCTCCGTGTGAGCAGCACAAGGCAGGGAGCTGCCATTCTCAGTAATACTCAGCTTGGACAGAGGTGAACTAATCAGTGAGCTGCTAATAGCTCAGTTTTCTCCAAAGGTGTGCTTGTTAATCAGTGTGGTAATGAGTTAATGGTGTAGGAGCTGAGAGCTTTGCAGGGCTTCAGAGGACTGTGAGAGGGAATTAGCAGTGATGTGCTAATGAGAAGGTCTGGCTCTAAATTATGGAGAACTTTTCCAGTAGGAAGGAGGGAAGCAGAGACCGCTGGTTTTGTTGCCGTTCTTAGGGAGAGAACAAAGCAAACCATAATTGTTAGTGCTTAAAGGCAGGCGCTGCCTTGTCAATGAGTAGTGCTATACAGTTCAGTGGAAGAGCTGAATTCCCAGCCTCCCAGTATATGGCCCCATGTCCGCACGCCAAGGGAAATCCATACAAAGGAACAAGGGGGAAAGCTGTGAGATTTGGGAGCCTTTGTAATATAGAACATCTTTCAAAAATGTTTCAAATTCTCTTGGCTCATCTCCTGAATGACCTTGGACTAAGATGCAACAACCTTCTCAGATAATGCATGCGCAGTGCATAAGGGAGAACTGGGCCTTATCCTGCATGAGCACAAGCCAAAATGGTTGCCCTTAAGGAAAGGCTGGGGCTGGTATATCACTTTTACTGATGATATATCTTGTTGGAGAGTCTCTTTCTTTGCATGGGTGGCAGTTGCATCTGCCTTTAGCAGGTCAGTAACTTCGACGTTCTTTGGATTCAGGGCAGGGATAGCGATTCAGAGAGAATCAGAATAGCAGTAGGGTGAATAACTGACAGAAGCTCACTTTTGTTGTTCAGATGGCCTGGTTAGTTCTATCCTTGCGTGCACTTTACCAACTTGTTTTGTGCTTAAAAGTTCTAGGAAAGCACAGACTATTCAGATCTTCATGTGCAAAAGTTGCAAGTGGCATTCTGATCAGTGAAGTGGGGGGGGGGGAAGGGAGCAAAGCTTTGCTTACACCCTCACGAACCCACTGCATGTGAATGTTTCCTTGATGAAAGGGCTACCTGGGGCAAACCTGTTTGAACAGACCTACAGATCACTCTTACTTACCCATTCATTGGGACGTTCATCCTAGCCCATCTAACTGGGAACACAAATGAAATGTGACCTACAAATGGACTGAGCAGTATCCTGAAGCCATGTAGCAACTGGGGCAGCACTAAGGTTAGTTATTTGACTTGTCATACCAAGGGTTTCTTCTGCACAGCCTGGAGAGCGGTGTACAATGCAATACTTCTCCACAAAGGCCTTTGGATAGAGGTCTTTGAGTCATGGTGGGGTTTTCTCTACAACCCAGGCCTGACCATAGATTTGGGATACACAAGCTTTTGGCTAAGCTAATGGTGTGGGATCTAATTGTGTATATGAAATGTTTTCCTGCACTAAGAACAGGCGGGCCCCTTTTCATCCTACTGCTTCCCCCTTGATAGCCTTTTTATTGAGGCCATTGTTCCAGATTTGGTGCCTAGTGACTAAGGGACAGATGGAGCCACATACATACTTTCTGTATCAGCAAAAAGAAAAGGAGGACTTGTGGCACCTTAGAGACTAACAAATTTATTTGAGCATAAGCTTTCGTGAGCTACAGCTCACTTCATCAGATGCATTCAGTGGAAAATACAGTGGGGAGATTTATATACACAGAGAACATGAAACAATGGGTTTTACCATACACACTGTAAGGAGAGGTTTCAGAGTAACAGCCGTGTTAGTCTGTATTCGCAAAAAGAAAAGGAGTACTTGTGGCACCTTAGAGACTAACCAATTTATTTGAGCATGAGCTTTCGTGAGCTATAGTTCACTTCATCGGATGCATACCGTGGAAACTGCAGCAGACTTTATATATACACAGAGAATATGAAACAATACCTCCTCCCACCCCACTGTCCTGCTGGTAATAGCTTATCTAAAGTGATCATCAGGTTAGGCCATTTCCAGCACAAATCCAGGTTTTCTCACCCTCCACCCCCCCACACAAATTCACTCTCCTGCTGGTGATAGCCCATCCAAAGTGACAACTCTTTACACAATGTGCATGATAATCAAGTTAGGCCATTTCCTGCACAAATCCAGGTTCTCTCACTCCCTCACCCCCCTCCAAAAACCCACCCCCATACACACACAAACTCACTCTCCTGCTGGTAATAGCTCATCCAAACTGACCACTCTCCAAGTTTAAATCCAAGTTAAACCAGAACATCGGGGGGAGTGGGGGTAGGAAAAAACAAGAGGAAATAGGCTACCTTGCATAATGACTTAGCCACTCCCAGTCTCTATTTAAGCCTAAATTAATAGTATCCAATTTGCAAATGAATTCCAATTCAGCAGTTTCTCGCTGGAGTCTGGATTTGAAGTTTTTTTGTTTTAAGATAGCGACCTTCATGTCTGTGATTGCGTGACCAGAGAGATTGAAGTGTTCTCCGACTGGTTTATGAATGTTATAATTCTTGACATCTGATTTGTGTCCATTTATTCTTTTACGTATAGACTGTCCAGTTTGACCAATGTACATGGTAGAGGGGCATTGCTGGCACATGATGGCATATATCACATTGGTGGATGTGCAGGTGAACGAGCCTCTGATAGTGTGGCTGATGTTATTAGGCCCTGTGATGGTGTCCCCTGAATAGATATGTGGGCACAATTGGCAACGGGCTTTGTTGCAAGGATAAGTTCCTGGGTTAGTGGTTCTGTTGTGTGGTATGTGGTTGTTGGTGAGTATTTGCTTCAGGTTGCGGGGCTGTCTGTAGGCAAGGACTGACCTGTCTCCCAAGATTTGTCTTCCCATCTCCTAAAGGATGACCCAACACTCTCACAAATCTTGGGAGACAGGCCAGTCCTTGCCTACAGACAGCCCCGCAACCTGAAGCAAATACTCACCAACAACCACATACCACACTACAGAACCACTAACCCAGGAACTTATCCTTGCAACAAAGCCCGTTGCCAATTGTGCCCACATATCTATTCAGGGGACACCATCACAGGGCCTAATAACATCAGCCACACTATCAGAGGCTCGTTCACCTGCACATCCACCAATGTGATATATGCCATCATGTGCCAGCAATGCCCCTCTGCCATGTACATTGGTCAAACTGGACAGTCTCTACGTAAAAGAATAAATGGACACAAATCAGATGTCAAGAATTATAACATTCATAAACCAATCGGAGAACACTTCAATCTCTCTGGTCACGCAATCACAGACATGAAGGTCGCTATCTTAAAACAAAAAAACTTCAAATCCAGACTCCAGCGAGAAACTGCTGAATTGGAATTCATTTGCAAATTGGATACTATTAATTTAGGCTTAAATAGAGACTGGGAGTGGCTAAGTCATTATGCAAGGTAGCCTGTTTCCTCTTGTTTTTTCCTACCCCCACTCCCCCCGATGTTCTGGTTTAACTTGGATTTAAACTTGGAGAGTGGTCAGTTTGGATGAGCTATTACCAGCAGGAGAGTGAGTTTGTGTGTGTATGGGGGTGGGTTTTTGGAGGGGGGTGAGGGAGTGAGAGAACCTGGATTTGTGCAGGAAATGGCCTAACTTGATTATCATGCACATTGTGTAAAGAGTTGTCACTTTGGATGGGCTATCACCAGCAGGAGAGTGAATTTGTGTGGGGGGTGGAGGGTGAGAAAACCTGGATTTGTGCTGGAAATGGCCTAACCTGATGATCACTTTAGATAAACTATTACCAGCAGGACAGTGGGGTGGGAGGAGGTATTGTTTCATATTCTCTGTGTATATATAAAGTCTGCTGCAGTTTCCATGGTATGCATCCGATGAAGTGAGCTGTAGCTCACGAAAGCTCATGCTCAAATAAATTGGTTAGTCTCTAAGGTGCCACAAGTACTCCTTTTCTTTTTACTGTAAGGAGAGTGATCAGGTAAAGTGAGCTATTAACCAGCAGGAGAGAGAAAAGCTTTTGTAGTGATAATCAAGGTGGGCCATTTCCAGCAGTTGACAAGAACGTGTGAGGAACAGTAGGGGGGAAAAATAAACATGGGGAAATAGTTTTACTTTGTGTAATGACCCATCCATTCCCAGTCTTTATTCAAGCCTAAGTTAATGGGGTCCAGTTTTCAAATTAATTCCAATTCAGCAGTCTCTCATTGGAGTTTGTTTTTGAAGGTTTTTTTGTGTAATATTGCAACTTTTAGGTCTGTAATCAAGTGACCAGAGAGACTGAAGTGTTCTCCAACTGGTTTTTGAATGTTATAATTCTTGATGCCTGATTTGTGTCCATTTATTCTTTTACGTAGAGACTGTCCGGTTTGGCAAATGTACATGGCAGAGGGGCATTGCTGGCACATGATGGCATATATCACATTGGTAGATGTTCAGGTGAATGAGCCTCTGACAGTGTGGCTGATGTGATTAGGCCCTGTGATGGTGTCCCCTGAATAGATATGTGGACACAGTTGGCAACGGGTTTTGTTGCAAGGATAGGTTCCTGGATTAGTGTTTTTGTTGTGTGCGGTTGCTGGTGAGTATTTGCTTCAGGTTGGGGGGCTGTCTGTAGGCAAGGACTGGCCTGTCTCCCAAGATTTGTGAGAGTGTTGGGTCGTCCTTCAGGATAGGTTGTAGATCCTTGATGATGCGTTGGAGAGGTTTTAGTTGGGGGCTGAAGGTGACGGCTAGTGGCGTTCTGTTATTTTCTTTGTTGGGCCTGTTCTGTAGTAGGTGACTTCTGGGTACTCTTCTGGCTCTGTCAATCTGTTTCTTCACTTCAGCAGGTGGGTATTGTAGTTGTAAGAACGCTTGATAGAGATCTTGTAGGTGTTTGTCTCTGTCTGAGGGGTTGGAGCAAATGCAGTTGTATCGTAGAGCTTGGCTGCAGACAATGGATCGTGTGCTGTGGTCTGGATGAAAGCTGGAGGCGTGTAGGTAAGCATAGCGGTCAGTAGATTTCCGGTATAGGGTGGTGGTTGTGACCATTGCTTTATTAGCACCGTAGCGTCCAGGAAGTGGATCTCTTGTGTGGACTGGTCCAGGCTGAGGTTGGTGGTGGGATGGAAATTGTTGAAATCATGGTGGAATTCCTCAAGGGCTTCTTTGCCATGGCTCCAGATGATGAGGATGTCATCAATGTAGCGCAGATGAGGAAACCCTTCAGTCTCAGAAGCCCCCTGGGCTAGTGTAGCTAAAATCTAGCTTCTGCAGTTGCTCTTGTAGGCACCTCCCTTTTTGTTCTTACGCTAATGCAGGAATTATATGCATTTTAAAAGTCTTCTCCGTGAATAATAGTGCCCTCCCATTGCATACCATGTCCCACATCTGGGGCGGAGGTATTAACGGGAAACCCTCTTTAACTTTTGAGGTCAACTCAAGCTTTATAAAGTACTGCATTAGGTATCTAGAGTGGTGTAGAGTAGGGACTCGTATCCCACTGGTGGTACGTGAGCTTGATGTTCCATCCATTCACTTCCCAACAGTAGTTTAAGAAGATGGGATGTGAACCAATAAAGTTTGGGTGCCACTGGCCTAGAAGATAGAGCACTGGATGGGAACTTGAGACCTCGGTTCAAATCCTGGCTGTGTCACTGGCCGCCTGGTAACACTGGGCAAGTCATGTTGCTCTGTGCCTCAGTTTCCCCATCTGTACAATGGGGATAGTGATCTTGAC
Organism: Eretmochelys imbricata; assembly: GCF_965152235.1. Taxonomy (NCBI): domain Eukaryota; kingdom Metazoa; phylum Chordata; order Testudines; family Cheloniidae; genus Eretmochelys; species Eretmochelys imbricata. The sequence continues at coordinate 22,517,833 of NC_135589.1, read as the reverse complement.
CTCCTTTGTAAAGCACTTTGAGATCTACTGATGAAAAGTGCTAGATAAGAACTAGGGATTATTGCTTTTTCAGTCTTCAAAATGAAGCAAATGCTGCTATTTACTTTTTTTCCAAATGAGAGTACTGTACTTAGTTTCTGTTGGCAATTTATCTCCAGTCCCTAAGTCTCTCAGCACATTCTGAGCATAATGGATGGAACCAATTCTCAACCCTGGAAGCTAAAGCCTTTCTTCGCAGGGCTGCTTCATGCCCATTAGCCTGATTCATGCTCTGTAATAATGTTCCTATGTTGTTTTTAAGGAGTCCTCCAGGCCGGACAGACTCTGCCCTTCATGGCTCCATGGCAGCTGCCGTGGAGTTCCCTGCAGCTTTCTGAGGGGGCTGTTCCAGGGAGACCTTTAAAGAAGAAAACAAAACCCAGGCCCTTTTCTTTCAGTGGCAGAAAGTGATCCATCTCTTAGACAGCGGTAACAGCAGTCTGCAGGTGTGACTCTTACTGACCGTGGGGTGAGGGCTCTGGGAATCCCAAGGTCTTGCCTACTCTTTGTGGATGGTCACTGTTGTAGGGCACTGTAAAAGGAGGGGTCTGTTCCAGTGACTTCAGCCAAAACGTTGCCTCCTTCTGTTGGCATGTAGCAGGTGCTGTGCTAGTCAGCTGCGGTGCTCCACCCCCCCGAGTAGCTGCATGTTGGTAGCACTGTTCGTCGGTCTGTTTCTGTTTTAACTCAGTCACTTTCAGGTGCTTGTAACTTTTCCAGGCTTGGTCTATCCCCAAGAGCGTGAAAAAAATGTCCCCATTTATCTCGACATAAACATTCTTGCATTAGTACCAGAACTGCTGGGAGGAGAAAGGCACTTGGCAAGGAACTAACCCATGATAATAGTCTGCATCTTAACTGTGCAATGGAAAATGTAATGAAGGCGCATGGTGCGTGAGGCCACAATTCCATGTAGGGCTTCTCTCCTTGATGGAAGTTGAGTTCTGTAACTTTCTACTGCATGTTTCACTGGCATCACTGTGTCTGGAATAGTAAAAGCTGGAATTGTATGCAGCCGCCTACAGATGTTAGCATTTAGGTAAGGGCCTCCCTCATGCTTGGGATAAATAGTATTGCTAATGAAAGCTGAGACACGGCGTGTTGCGTGTGGATAATCTCTGCAATGTATGAATCCCGGATGTGTACATTTTGGTGGTGAGGCCATGGAATAGCATTTGAACGTTGGACTGCCCCTTGTTTCCCAGCCCACTGGACTCTGGCAACACTCAGTTTTAACTCCTTGTCCTTTTCAGGGTTTTTTTCCCCAGTCCTGTATCGTGAACTTTCTTACCTGCGATTAAGTTGCTGTGTTCATTGCAACTCTGAAAACCAGCAGGAGCTACCAGTGGAGAAGATCTGTTCGATAATTTCATCCGCCTTCCAGCCCATGTAAGAATGTTTTCTGCAGTGTCGTCACAAGTGCTTTTCCATTACTGTTTCTAACTGGATTGAACAATGCAGCATCTAGTACTTTCCTTGCGGGCCTGATTTGAAGTCCAATAGGCCTCTCAGGAAACGGAAAATTCAGAGCCTGGGTTTTCCATTCCTCACTTCATCTCTTTGCTCCTAGTTGTACCTTCTTAGATGCACTTTCAATAATTAATAGATTCCAAGGCCAGAGGGGACCATCATGATCATCTAGTCTGACCTTCTGTATAGCACAGGCCAGAGAACTTCTCCCACAGAAATCCTAGAGCGGATCTTCTTTTAGAAAAATGTCCAATCTTGATTTAAAATTTGCCAGTGGTGGAGATTCCACCATAGAATCATAGAATTGGAAGGGACCTCTGGAGGCCATCTAGTCCAACCCCCTGCTCAAAGCAGGGCCAATCCCCAACGAAATCATTGCAGCCAGGTCTTTCTCAAGCCTGACCTTAAAAACTTCTAAGGAAGGAGATTCCACCACCTCCCTAGGTAACGCATTCCAGTGTTTCACCACCCTCCTAGTGAAAAAGTTTTTCCTAATATCCAACCTAAATCTCCCCCACTGCAACTTGAGACCATTACTCCTTGTGATTGTGGTAAATTGTCCCAATGCTTAATTACCCTCACTGTTAAAAATTTATGCCTTCAACTTCCAGCCATTGGTTGAGTTAGACCTTTCTCTGCTAGATTGAAGAGTCCATTATTCAATATTTGTTCCCCATGTTGGTACTTATAGACTATAATCAAGTCACCCCTTAACCTTCGCTTTAAGCTGAGTAGCTAGACTCAAGGAATTTAGTCACTATAAGGCAGCAGTTCTCAACCGGGGGTCCGTGAGCCCTTTCAGGGGGTCTGCGGAGCCCTGTTGCTGAAACCCGGTGCCCTGAGTGGGGCTGAAGTGAGGAGCAGTGTGGGGCTGAAGCCCCAAGACCCGATGCGCCCTCTTCCTCAGTGGGGCTGAAGCCCCGAGCTCTCCCCCTGCCCTTCCCTGCCGCCGGGAGTGGCATGGGGCTGAAACCCCGAGTTCCCCCTCTACGAGCCAGGAGCGGAGTGGGGAGGGCTGAAAACCTGACATGGGAAGAAACCTTGAGCCAGTGGGCAGAGTTGAGGGGGCAAAAGGGTGTTGCTTCCCCAAACTGCAGTGCCTCACCCAGAGTGGGGCAGTCCTCCTCCACATCCTCCTCCTCTCCCTCAGGTCCCACCCTCTGGCCAGGTCCCAGGCAGAAAGCTGGAGCCAGGCAGTGTGGGGCAGCTACTCCTCTGGCTGGTGGTGCCATGGAGTGGACAGCCATGGCATTCCCCCATCTGCTGCTGGTGCCCGGGGTTGTGGCTGCTCCTCAGCTCCCAGCCCCGTCTGACTGCTCACGCAGACAGTCAGAGCTGCCCGGGCAGCTCTGGGCACAGCAGAGCCCTTCGGGAGTAGTCACTGGCACATAGCCCCAGACAGGTGGGTGGTCTGCTCAGGTGAGCCAGGGGGTGGAGGTGGTGCTGCTTCCTTGGACCCCGGTGTGCAGAGCTGGCCAGAGCCCCGCCAGCCCTTGCCCCTGCCCCAAAATAGAAGTCAAACTATGCCTATGCCTCAGGGTCCCACGCATGGCCCAGAGCCCCGAGTGTTCCACCACCGCACCCCCGCTAGGCCCTGGAGTTTTTCTAGCATGTTGAGGGAGGCCTCAGAAAGAAGAAGGTTGAGAACCCCTGCTATAAGCAGGTTTTATAACCCTTTAACTCATCTCGTGGCTGTTCTTGGAGCCCCCTTCAATTACCAACATCCTTTTTGAACTGTGGACACCGGAACTGGACACAGGATTCTAGCAGCAATTGCAACAGTGACAAATACAGAGGTAAAGTAATTTCTCCTTGAAATCTTGTCTCTCTCTCTCTCCAACAGAAGTTGGTCCAATAAAAAATATCCCCATCTTGTCTCTCTAATATCTTGTGACCGACATGGCTACAACACCACTGCATACTGTCTACTCCTCCAGGTTTTCCTGTTGATGCATCCCAGGATTGCGTTAGCCCTTTTGGCCATAGCGTCACATTGGGAACTCATGCTCAGCTGATTAACCATACACCACCACCTCAAAACTTTACCAGAGTCACTGCTTCCCAGGATAGAGATGTCCATCTTTAAAGTAGGGCCTACACTCTTTGTTTCCATTTGTATCCATTTACATTTAGCCATATAGTAGAACCTCAGAGTTGCAAACTGATCCAGCACCTCATTTGGAACCAGAAGTATGCAGTCAGGCATTAGACTCCCCCCCAAAAGCAAATACTGTACAGGACAGCACTGTGTTAACATAAAGTACTAAAAAAAGGGGAAAGTTTAAAAAAAAAATTGACAAAGTAAGGAAAATACTTATTTCATTTAAACTAAGATGGCTAAAAGCATGATTTTTCTTCTGCATAGTAAAGTTTCAAAGCTGTATTAAATCAATGTTTAGTTGTAAACTTCTGAAAGAACCATAATGTTTTGTTCAGAGTTACAAACAACCTCCATTCCTGAGGTGTTCATAACTGAGGTTCTTTGTATTAAAATGCATATCATTTGTGCCCATCTTATGAAGTGATTCCTCTCCTTTCCTCGGTGTTTTCCTCTGAGTTCTTACATGCAGTAACCCTGTCTCTCGTCACACAGCTTGGCTAAGGACTGTGCATTTAATTCACCATGTCATTCTCCCTAAATCATTAGCCAGCGGATATATAAGCAGAAACGCAAAGACCTGCTACTCCAAAGCTTAGAAACCTGAAACCATTCTGGACATTGACTTATGTTAACTTGTGGTTAGTCAAGGTTTAAAAAAAAAAAGTTTAAAAATGCTGATGAGACAATATGAATATGCTACAGAATGACTCATTTTCCCCATTGGATGCTGGGTGAGTATATGCAAACTCTCACAAGTGCACAGATGAAATGTAGGGCAGTGTTGCTGAATTAATGTGCAGTCAGGAACACTAGCTAGCTTGGCTGATTTGAAGGTGACAGGAGTTAGTAATGGCCACACATAATCTAGCTATTATGTAAGCTTATGTGGTTTTATCCATAATCTGCCTTTGCTTAACTAAGTCCTTTTTCTTATCTGAATAAAACTTTCTGGTGTCTCTTTCTGTGTTCATAACAACCTGTGTTGAAAAGATGCTCTTTGCAAGGGCTGAAAAGATGACATGGTCCAGGTGTATATTCTCCCTGTGCACCTGGCTGCTGCTAATGGGGCAGGAGATGTGTGGGCAGTAGCCAGGGAAATGGAAAGAGCTTGCAATGATATAATTTTCAGACACTTAATGATCTTTACATTTTCTCTTGCACCATTTATTAATTTTAAAAAATCCCCAAAAACTAAGCCGTTAGTACCTCAGTCAGGCTCTCCATCAAGTTTTGGTTCAACACATTTATAATAAAACAGAGAGATCATTTAGAACTTTAACAACTTCTGTGGTGTAGTAAACTAATCAGTGTGAAATATTTTAGTATATATTAAGCTTAGATGAGAAATAAAAGTGGATAGTGATGAAGTTTGGGCTCCCCTTTTGTCAAACAGTACAGACAGAACAACAAAGCTATTCCAAGCATGTGTTCTTTCAAAAGAAAACAGTGGAGACGCTGATAAATTATCGAACTGGAACATTCTTCGCCCATCCCACTTTTCCTGCCAGGCTTTTTCCTATTTTAGGGAGCTACAGAGTTTTTAATGTGACTCAGGAATCCAGTTGCCTTAAATGTCTTCCTTTTAGCGATTTCAAAATAGGAAAAAATGAAATTTTCCTTTAGTTTATACGTGTGTGTGTGTGTGTGTGTGTCTCTACCTTCTGTTAGCACAAACTGCGAACACCCAACAATGTGAACGCTAGGACAGAGAGAATTTTGCCAAGGAGAGACTGATGTTGTTTGAACTTGTTTCTAGAGTCCTTGTGGGAAGAATTATTTCAGTGTTGTTATGATCTGCTTCAGGGATGTTGTGTTTTTTTGTTTTTTTTCAGATTGTGGCAATGTTTCAAATGTTGTTCCTTAAACACTAATAGAGTAAACTTCTCTCTGGGCCTTTGCCAGGCAACAACCGGGAGGCACGTCGAGTTACAAGTTGGATAATTTTTTAAGCTCCCTCGCGCTGTGTTCTGTTGTTTCAAGGCTTTTGTTTTGATTCAGGAGTTTAATTTGTAGCAGTGAGAATGGGACAATTGATCTTTTAGCAAAACCTAGAAGTGTTTGCCCCTTCTTTAACAAGCAAAAAAAGACAAAGGTCCCTGCAGTTTCGCATGAAAAGATGTTTCTCATGCAAGGTCTCTGGGGCCTGGCATAGACGAACTGATCTCTCCTGTCAACTGCAGCCACTTTCTCCGCAGAGCCCCCTCCCCAGCTTGCAGACGGCTCTCGGTGCTTGCCCTCTGGGGTGGGGGAGAGGGAGCAGGAATTGAAAGCAGCACCATCTGGTTTTAACTAGCAGGTGGATAAGCTAAAAATGAGAACCACTATTTTATTCTTTAAATCGAATTGTCAGCATCACCCACCCAGAGCACATCTTGATTCCTGGCTGCAGCCTGCAGAGCAAAGCTGCTCTCCTCCTCAGAATAACTAACAGACGAGAGGAGCAATCCCACCCTAGATGGGGAAGGGGCAGTGGTGGAAGTAGAATTTAACTCTTACCAGCACGGTGACTCATGGGAGGGACACAAAGGGGGGAACCAGCTAAGTGGGGGGCACTGTCCTCCCACTGCACCAGCTCCCCTTGGCATTTGGCTGCTCTTCCTAGTGGCCAGGCCCCAGAGCCACTCCTGGATGCTGCCCGGTGCAGCACAGCAGTACGGCACCGCACCGGGCAGCGTGGCTGGAAGGGGAGAGGCTCTGGCCCCACTCTTCCCTCTCCCTGCCTGGGCCGGTGGGGTCACTTGAGCCTGGGGAGGGGCACTTGCCCTTTGTGCCCCTCCCCTCCTTCACAAAAATTGTGCTGTGACTAGAGCCCTGTGCGGATACAGATTGATTCCTGCGGATGCGGATATCCACGGACAGAAATCGGTATCTGCCACACCGCAGCGGCGAAAGGAGCAGAACGTGGGGCCGCCGGGCAGCCCCACGCCAGCAGCTCCTCCAGCGTGGCTGTACTGCCCCCAGCCCTTCCACGCAACCCTCTCTCCTGTCTGGGGGCGGTACAGCCTGCCGGAGGAGCTGGTGTGGGGCTGCCCAGCGGCCCCATGTTCTGCTCCTTTCGCCACTGCGGTTCCTGGGAGAGCCCTGCAGTGTTCAGCAGATAAGGAATGTCTTCCCAGTATGGCGTACCGGCAGTAAATGTCTCAATGGTGCAGTGTACCTGACCGTATCGGCTTACTCGCACCACTGGGAAGGGAAGAAAAAGGTCTGACACGTTTACTTGTGCACTGTTGGCAGCTCTGCCTTTTCTTCCTTGATGGTTCAGGGATGACGGGCATAGAACATCGCTGTCTCTCACTAATCCGTCCTCGCAGCGGAGTGGAGGAGCAGAGCTGTCAGCCGGAATCCAAAATGGCTTTCAGGTGGAAATGCCAGTTCCTGTTTGTAATGCACGCTGCACTGGAAGCTGCTCCAGAATCTCTGCTCTGGGCCTGGTGCTGTGTGGAGTTTAGTTTCTGGGTGCTCATCTAGACTAACAGGGTGTGGCAAGATGGGGTGTAAATCTGTGGCGCTTGACTGTGCGTTGTCCACTAAAAGTTCCCTTGTGTGCACTGTTTCAAAGGGGAGGAGATCAGTGCACTTTAGGGAACTCTTGAGTGCGTGACAGCAGGTGCCACATAGATAGATAGTGTCCGGTGGGCTTGTGGGAGTTGATTTACAGCCCCGCCTGCTGTTTGTCTAGACAAGCCTTGACACCATGGTCCCAGCTACCTCAGTGTTCTCCCAAACTCCCTTTTGCCCATTTCCATTGGCTTCGTTGTCTATGTTCCTCGGAGCTGGAGTTGAGGCAATTGACTGATGTGTCCTCCTTGGGCTTACAGCTGGGATAGAAACAGCCCAGCCCTGTTTTCAGGCTACTTACCTCTCCCCTAAATGTCCCTAGAGCCTCACTCCTACTCAGTGACCCAGGTCAGCCCTGGTCTCCCAGTTTTCCTTTTCAAACCAGTCTCCGGGGCTGGACTCTCTCTGGAGAGCACATCTTTTCTCCACGCTGATTTCCTGGTGCTGCAGAGGGAGGGATCATTCAGTTATTGTTGCTGCTACCGTAAAAGCTCTTTTGGAAATCTTTGCCTTTCTGACCCTTGCAAGCACCATAACTCACCTTCCAGGCACTGCCCCTCCCCATATCACTCCATGACTTCCTTGCAAATGCCTTTCAACCTTTTGTACCCGAAACAAACCCTCTGTTTTAACTCTGGGTGTAAATTTCCACAGCTCTTTGGCCCCTTTAACTGGACAGTTTGGAAACAGCTCCTCCCAGTGGCTGATTTAGTGACCCTGGTGGCATTGCTGTGGGGAGCAGCTCCGTACGCCTGTCAGTGTTGGATGTGTCTACACAGCAGCTAGACACCCACAGCTGGCCCGTGCCAGCCAACTCCGGCTAGGGCTCTGGGGCTGCCTCACTGCTGTGTAGCTTCCGGGCTTGGGCAAGGATTAATGGACTAAAAAGCAGTAAAAACTGACTATGGTCACTGAACTCAGCAGGTAGGACTCTGAGTTCACCCACATGGAGCAAAGCTGTTTAATAAGAAGATGCTGTGTTAGTCTTCAGAATGGAAACATTTCAAAAATAATACCAAATCAATACAATAAGGTCTTCCAAGGTTGAGAATCATTCATGTTTGTGTGAAGCTGTGCAATCTGGGCCACTAAATCTGTCCAGGGTCCTACAGATTGAAGCCAGAGGAGGCTCAAAGCAGATACGGCTGTACTGCAAGATGCATAATTTAGAAGTTTTCCATTTTAAAAGTAATGTTGGCCTAGCTGGCGCCAGACATTCCTCTTGCAAAAAGGCAAAACACTGAAGGGCCATTTGTGCTGTTCATAGAATCATAGAATATCAGGGTTGGAAGTGACCTCAGGAGGTCATCTAGTCCAACCCCCTGCTCAAAGCAGGGCCAATCAGCTTTCGTTTCTACTGCTCTGGAAGTTTGGAAGAGGCCAGGGAGGTTTGACTCATGCACTTAAGCCTTGCAGTTAGGAGAGTGCTTCCTTCACCAGGTACTAGAAAACAGAGCCTCTCTCTAGGGATGAATGCATCAGCTCAGGTGAAATCGGACATGTGATTTGAACTCTTTTTTGGTGTGTGAGAAGGTTACAACATATTCAGTGTTCATAGCTGCATTTTCTGGCCGGGCTGGTGCTACTGACATGCCTGAAGGAGGCTATTAGCAAGGTTTGGAGGCTAGAGAAATTCAGGTAAACATCCAAACTTTGGGGTGCTTAATCAAAGCTTTTTGGAATTGCCTCTCACTAGTTGGTGTGCCCTCTGGCTCTAGTATACCAGAGAGTCCTTCAGGGCACTCCAAGATGTAAGCACTCCAGGAACAGAATGGCTTCCTCCGTGCTGACCAGAAAGGAAATGAGCCAACACAGTGAGGTGAGCAGCAGCCTGTAACTGCAGCAGGGTATTGATTCCCAGCTACGCTCTCATAGACTCATAGGCATTAAGGTCAGAAGGGACCATTATGATCATCTAGTCTGACCTCCTGCACAATGCAGGCCACAGAAACTAACCCACCCACTCCTGCAATAAACCTCTCACCTATGTCTGAGCTATTGAAGTCCTCAAATTGTGGTTTAAAGATTTTTAGGTGCAGAGAATCCTCCAGCAAGTGACCCGTGCCCCACGCTGCAGAGGAAGGTGAAAAAACCCCAAGGCCTCTTCCAATCTGCCCTGGAGGAAAGTTCCTTCCCGCCCCCAAATATGGCAATCATCTGAACCCTGAGTATGTGGGCAAGATTCACCAGCCAGATACCCAGGAAAGAACTCTATGTAGTAACTCCGATCCTGCCCTATATAATATCCCTGGTGCTCTTGGCTGCTGAGGAACTCTCTACAGGAGTGATCAGAAAAGCTTTTGCAAAATTCATGTCTGAGAAAACCCTCCCAAGGCCAGAAAAGCAGCTTCCTAACACCTGCGCAAGGCACTGTGCGGAGCTCCTGCTGAGCCATGCAGGACACGGGGACCTGACCAAGGTGGCTAAAGGCACAGACAAAGCTGGTCTTTGTGACCCAAGCAGAGCTCTGAGTCTCAGTACCTTTGTCTTTTTACTCTGACTGTCAAATCAGCCTGCTTCAGTGTGTTAGTGAACTGGCTGATGGATCTAATTAAAGCTATGGCCTCCCCCCCTTGTCTTTCTAATACCCTGGGACCAACATGGCTACAGCAGCCCTGCAAACAAAACAGATGAACCTGGGGAATGCATAAGCAGACTCCACTCAGCACCTGTTCTAGTCTGGCGAAGTAAATGCTGCCTTGGGTGGGATTTTCACAGGAGACAGATGCCCAGTTCCCTTAGCTGCCCTTGTAAATGCTAGGGCGATGCCTGGGCTGCACACACAGTCGCACCAGTACAGACCCTTGTGTGGATGCTCTTCAATAGGTTTAAGCCTGGTTTGTAGTGGTTTAGCTTAGACCTGTAAAATTACAAGAGAGAGAGATCCATATTGTCACGGAGTCCCCAGGCGATGCTCTGGAGCTGCTCCCTACAAAGCCAGTCAGGACTCTGGTGAGGTCTCCTTTCTGGGAGTAGACTGTCTGCAGGTCACACAGCTTCCACCTTCCTGGGTCTGACCTCGGAGCATTCAGCATCCTATGCCCCTCCGTGCGCTTCCCACAGCGAGTCCGCTCAGGCGGGGTCCTGGAAAAGCCAGCGGGTCCTGCCCCACAACTTCGCAGTCAGGCGGGACTCTCCGCCAGCCAGTAAAACAGAAGGTTTATTAGACGACAGGAACATGGTCTAAACCAGAGCTTGTAGGTACAGAAACTAGGACCCCTCAGCTGGGTCCATTTTGGGGGGCAGTGAGCCAGACAACCACATCTGCCCTTCACTCCTTGTCCCCAGCCAGCCGCCAACTGACTCCTCTTCCAGCTTCTCCTCCTCTGGGCTTTGTCCCTGTCCCAGGCCAGGAGGTCACCTGATTCCTTTGTTCTCCAACACCTTTAGCTCTCACCTTGCAGGGGGGAAGGGCCAGGCCATCAGTTGCCAGGAGACAGAGTTTCAGAGTAACAGCTGTGTTAGTCTGTCTTTGCAAAAAGAAAAGGAGTACTTGTGGCACCTTAGAGACTAACCAATTTATTTGAGCATGAGCTTTCGTGAGCTACAGCTCACTTCATCGGATCCATACCGTGGAAACTGCAGTAGACATTATATACACACAGAGACCATGAAACAATACCCCCTCCCACCCCACTGTCCTGCTGGTAATAGCTTATCTAAAGTGATCATCAAGTTGGGCCATTTCCAGCACAAATCCAGGTTTTCTCACCCTCCGCCCCCCCCCTCACAAACTCACTCTCCTGCTGGTAATAGCCCATCCAAAGTGACCACTCTCTTCACAATGTGTATGATAATCAAGGTGGGTCATTTCCAGCACAAATCCAGGAGAGTGAGTTTGTGTGTGTGGTTTTTTGGAGGGGGGTGAGGGAGTGAGAGAACCTGGATTTGTGCTGGAAATGACCCACCTTGATTATCATACACATTGTGAAGAGAGTGGTCACTTTGGATGGGCTATTACCAGCAGGAGAGTGAGTTTGTGGAGGTGGGGGGGCGGAGGGTGAGAAAACCTGGATTTGTGCTGGAAATGGCCCAACTTGATGATCACTTTAGATAAGCTATTACCAGCAGGACAGTGGGGTGGGAGGGGGTATTGTTTCATGGTCTCTGTGTGTATATAATGTCTACTGCAGTTTCCACGGTATGGATCCGATGAAGTGAGCTGTAGCTCACGAAAGCTCATGCTCAGATAAATTGGTTAGTCTCTAAGGTGCCACAAGTACTCCTTTTCTTTTTGCAGGAGATAGAGTGTCGGCCATTTATGTACACTGGCCCTTTGCTCTGCAACAATTACACCCTCTTATCCCACCACCTAGAGACTTAAGAAATAATCGGGGAAACTGAGGCACCCCCACAGTATTCAGAGGAAACATTAAGAACAGTCCCACTTCGTCACACATATATCCAGGTTTAAACTGATGAATATATCTACACCGGGTCTTGCACCAGTTTAGCTATATTAGTCCTTAAACTGACTTAAAACCAGTGCAGCTGCCGTGTGTAAATGAGGCCTAAGGCTGTTCCTACCACCCTGTAGGCCTAAAGAGCTGCTGATTACTGCTTCAGCCACACAGCTAGTTACGCAGCCAATGCTAGTGCTGATCAGAACTTCCCAACAGAAAGTTGTTCCATTGGGAAATGGTGTTTCATCGAAACGTTCCACGGGAATGTGGTGACTTCGACAGAATTTTGTTTTGAGGAAAAAATATTGAAGTATTTCAGTAAGTCAAAATGGAGCAATTGAACTACACTGGGATGGAGTGGGTTGGTTTTTTTCCATTTCAAAATGTCTTTTTATTTAGAAACGTATGTTCTAAATTAAAATAAGTCAAAATCAGAATGAAACATTTGGCTTGTATCAAAATAGAACTCTTTGACTGACACAAAACTAACTTTTTTCAAAAATTTCAACCTTCAAGAAATTCTGAATGTTCCGGGTTTTTATTCCAGTTAGAACATGAACTTGAAATGCCGAGATTTCTCTGGAGAGAAAATCCCAAGTTCTGACCAGCTTGACCTATCACCAGTCAGACCTAAGGTGCTGGTTCGTAAGATGTACAGTGAGCAAAGCCCCTTTCTGCCCCCCCGGGGGGGACACTGTAAATGAACATGGTTTCATGCAGATACATAAAGCTACAAGAATTCCCTGTTCTCTGAACTAGTGTCTCAGAGAATTCCCTCACCGAAGCAAGTCCCTTCAGTGTCCCATGGGGAGTTCAGGTAACACCCAGTTGGGGGTAACAGGTGACATCCGGTGAAGTGAGCTGTAGCTCACGAAAGCTCATGCTCAAATAAATTGGTTAGTCTCTAAGGTGCCACGAGTCCTCCTTTTCTTTTTGCGAATACAGACTAACCCGGCTGCTGCTCTGAAACCTGCCTTTCCCTTGTTCAGTTAAATCAGGCTTCTGAGGCAAGGAGGACAGGAAGACTAGAGACGCTTGTGTCACGTTGGAGGGTGTTTTCAGGCTGTGTGTTAGGTAACCTGGGCAGAAAGGAACAAGTCTGGTGTTTAAGAAACAGGAGGCTTTGCAGTTCCTGCATGAGTCTAGCTTGGCCCTTGCTGCAGGGTTCCCTCAGGCTGATTTTGATGGAGGTAGGCCAAAGGTTTTTATTTTATTTTAAAACCACTGTAGCATTTCCCAGTAAACTCAACCTCTGCTGTTAGAACTGCATGCATTTTCCATCAGTACCTCTCTTCTCCTGCGTTGCAGCCCTTCTGAGAGTGAGGATGTCAAGCTGGCTGTTCGTTGCAGAGGATTTTGTGTAAATAGGAGAAGGGCTTATTTGAGGAAACCATAGTTTATATAATTACAAATACCAATGGAGTGTGTTTATATAACTGCAAACGTTATTGTCACCCTGGTGTCCTCCTCGGTTCTTGGAGAACTCTCCACACCCCCTCTCTCTCACTCAAAAAAAATCCCCTTATCCAATATTTTGTCCAGATTGTGGCTTGATGCATAAACCAGAGTCTTCATGACCATTTTCACAGCCTAGTTGTACAGGGGCTACACTAAGCATTTTGCTTTTCTTTGGAATTTTTTATTGCTTGGAAAAAAAACGGATGGGAAGAATCCTGGGGACGAATGGCTCCACTTTTTAACACCTTTGTCAGGGAAGAGGTATGTTGGGGTGTCGGAGAGCCACAGAGCATCCAGTTTCCTTCTGATGTTTTGATTCCAACTGTTGCAGCACTCCCCATCCTGTTGGGTGGTAGAGGACACTGCTCTCTCATCCCAAAGCTCTGGCACGGCAGAGGTCTCCAAGGACTTTAGAAATGATAACGAGTGAAGCCTCACAACCCTCCATATAATCACAGGCATCCCACAGAGGCAAACTCTCAGGCAGGGAGAAGTGGCTTCCCACATGGCAGAGCTGTGATAGAACCCAGAAATCTTGACTTAAAGTTCACTGCTGTAACCATAAGCCCCCACTGCTTCTCAGATTGAGCAGGAGGGGGCACAGCTGGATGTCTGGTCGTGGTGAGGGAAGAAATGCCACAGGGAAAAAAAAGTGGGTGTCCGAGTGAACTGTTGCCTTTGATAACTGCCCTTCATCTTTTTTTGGTGGCAATGGTCTCTTTCTCCTAAGCCAACAATCACTCTCGGCCTAGGGGCTGTTCTGAAGCAGATAAAAGAGATTTGTAGCCTTTTGCAATAGATGAATCTCTGATTCAGGGAGAAGTTGTCTTTGATGTGGACCAGTGCCTGGTAACCTTTGAAAGTTAAACAGTAAAGGATCAATTCTGCCCTTACAGACGGACTGTCCCACTTGGCTTTGGAGGCGTCAGCATGTTGATATAATACGAATAAAGGCTGCTCAAAGGAGGGGTTTGTCAGTTTCCTTTTAAAGGATAATCTTGAGAGTGAGAAACAAGCATTGACCAGCACGAAGAAATGCAGTGTCTGGCTTCCAACAGAGAATCTGCTTCAGGGAATAACTTGAATGATTGGCAAAGGGCCTCTTTCTGTTGCAGAAGCTAGGCCATCCTCCTCCATACTACATTGATGGGACAGCCCCTGGGGGTCAGAATGAGCACTGGGAGTATTTATTTTGAGGAAGTGCAGTTGGGAGAGTCCTTTTCATTCAGACGTGGTCTACCAGGTGCAGCCTCTGTTTCCTTGGTGACGCCATTACGAACGTGTTCAGCCCCATTGATCTGATTTAGCTGGGGTGTTTCTCTAGAAGCTCTGCTCTGGGGAAGTTCTATCACCCTGTGATCCAGGAGGTCAGACTAGCATCACGATGGTCCCTTCTGCCCGTGCAGTCTGTGGTCAGCTGACTGGTCACAGGCCTGCCCTCAAGGAGAGGCCAGGGCAGGAGTATACGTTTCTAGTCTATAGCTCCCATGCAAGGGCACTTACAGTTTTCCATCATCTTATCTTGCTTAAATGTGGTGATTCACCTTGGTTTCTTTGATCCTGAACCCTGCCGGCGCGCTGATGGAGCAAGGACATGCTCAGTGGAGTCGCCCAGACTGGAAACTGCTGAGCGTAGGGTTCTACGCAGTTAAGTTAAAGGTCTTCTGAAGGAGGCTGTTCCTGGGCAGGGGGCGTGTGGCTGCATTAGGCACTTTGAATTTGATACTTTCTTCTTCCTATGTGGTCACAGTGGGTAACTCACGTCTCTGTCCCCTGAGAGGGACTTTGGCATAATTCCTGTGAAGTAGTGATCAGTTTGTCATATTCTGCCTCCCCTCTTCTTCCTAGTTCAGTTTCTCCTTGTGAAACTCGCCCAGTCTGTAGTTTCATAGTTAACAGCTTCGCCCGTACATTGGCCAGTCACAGCCATCTGGGACTCTACTTCACAGAGAACTGGCGACAGTCCAGAGCAGTACTGTCCTGCCAGGTATCCAGCTGTGAGAGTGGGGACCAAACTCCAGGACGGGCTCTCTGCTTAGCAGTAGTCTTCTCTTTGGTAAGCAAATAGCCTTAGTTTGGTTAGGGCCCCTGCAATAGTAGCATAGACCTGTGGTCATCAAACTCCGATTTTGGACTAGACCGTAGAAATGGAGCTCCAGCTGTGAACATTTCCCTGCTGATCCTGCACCTTCTCAGCAGTAGCCAGAGGGCTCGTTTACGGGCTTACATCAGGCTAGGACAGAAGACTGCAAGCTGAACACTAACTCATTTAACGCAGTGAGTGTGCCTGCTGGGGAGAGTCCTAGAACCACAGGGTTAGAAGGGACGGCAAGGATCATCTAGTCCAGAGGTGGGCAAACTACAGGCCACGGGACCCTTTTGCCCGGCCCCTGAGCTCCTGGCCCGGGAGGCTTGCCCCCGGCCCCTCCCCCACAGCCGCAGCGCGCCATGCTGCCAGTGTGGTGTATTAACCTGCTCCGTGTAGGAATGTGCTACTGGTAGCAGTTACGGAGAGCAGTTTACCACAGGACACGGGCGCAAGGCTCTGGGTGGCACCGAGCCACCGGTGCTCTGTGCTCGCGGTAAGGGGGCAGGGGAGTTCAGGGTGGTGGTCAGGGGGCGGAGGTGCGGATGGGCTTGGGGTGGTCAGAGGCTGGGGAACGGGGGTGGTGTTTGAATGGGGGCAGGGGTCCTGGGGGGGCAGTCAGGAAGGAGGGGGGATTGGATGGGGTGGTGGGGGGTAGTCAGGGGCAGGGGTTCCAGGGGACGGGGGGGGTGGATGGGGCAGGGGTCCTGGGGGGGCTGTCATGGAATAGGGGGGGTTGGATGGGGCAGGGGTCCGGGGGGGGGCAGGCCGTCAGGGGCAAGAAGCAAGGAGGGGTGGATGGGGGGGGGCACAGCCTCCCCGACTGACCCTCCATACAATTTCCGAAACCCGATGTGGCCCTCAGGCCAAAAAGTTTGCCCGCCCCTAATTTAGTCTAACCCCCTGCCAAGATGCAGGATTTGCTGTGTCTAAACCATCCCAGAGAGATGGCTACCCACCACCCACCCAAAACCTCCAGTGAAGGAACTTCCATGGCTTCCCCAGGTGTCCATTCCGTTGGCCGACTGGTCTTACAGTCAGGAAGATTTTCCTGAGATTTCATCTAAATCTGCTGTGCTGTAGCTTTAACCTATTTCCCCTTGTCCTGCCCTCTGTGGCAAGAGAGAACAACTTTTCTCCATCTTTATTATGGCAGCCTTTCAAGTATTTGAAAACGGCTATCATGTCCTCCCTTATCCTCTCCTTCCCACCCCCTCGGTACTTTGTTTTTCATCTTCCTGGGTGTAGGGCTTCACCTTAATTAGTTCAGGATCTTCCCTTGTTACTCTGCTTCTGCCTAACTCCTCCTGGTCGCTTTGTACTTTGGTTCTGTCCTTCTGGGTATTTGAACCCCCTGAGTTTGTGTCTTCCAGGAATTTGAAGATGCTTGAATTTACACAAGGGACACCCCAACCAAAGGCCTGAAGACTGGCTGAGACAATTAACAAATAGAGAACTTCAAGCTAAAAGAAAAGCTTGTGAAGTCTGCCTAGGCGGATTGAATTGAGAGGGATTTGGCTCTTTTCAGTGGCTGAGTCTGTATATGGAAAATGTGGTTTGATGGAGACAAACCTACAATAAGAAGTCTGGGGCAGTAAGCCAGAAATCAAGTACATTTTAAATGGAACAGCTATGCGGCATGGCTGACCAGAAAAGGGATATGAAGGTGATTATAGAAAAATCCTCAGAAGCAGCCAGGCCATGGTATGGTGGAAGTAAGAGAGCCGGATTGTGGGAAGCTTAAGGAAGGGACGGTGAATGGAAGGGGAGAGGTTTTGTTAGGAGTGTGGGTAAACTGTGCGGGGCTTCTCAGAGTCACACCTTCCAGAATTCCCATACTAACCCCAGACCTTAGGGGATCTCTTTCTAATACACCCCAAACTCCCCCCTGGCACATCCTCTGGTCTGGTAAGTCCTCTCTTCTTCCCTTTGAGTCACTGTGGGCTGTTGGCCATTGAGACCCTCCTGTGCTTTCAGGCTTCCTTGGGCTTGGCTGGGTCACAGAATACAGTGCAAACTCTGGCCTTGTGGGAGTGCTGGAGAACAAACAGTGAAGACCATAGCTGGCCATCCTGCTAGACTGAGGCCTAGTGAGACCTGAGAAGGGATATTAGCAAATGTACAGGTGAGGACAGAACCGACCTTGGCTTGGGGAGGAGGGATGCTTGTCAGAACTGATCTGAGTCTTAAGGACGAAGTGTCGGCTGTTTTCCAAAGTGGCTTGTATGTTGCACAGGTTGGTGCTTGGCTCTCGCCTCGTGTACAGTATTGTGTCTGGCTCACTTTGTCAGAGGAAGTTTCCTTACCCTGGGCTGAGATGGCACAGTGCAGGGCATGTGGAGGAGTTAAAAGTGAAGGAAAATCTAACTCGGCTGAGCTGATTAGCCTCCGAGACCAAATTAATTCCTCATTGAAGCTGACACCTTGTGTGTCCTTTCTTTGGGACTTATGTAAACTGCGACTAATCTATGGCTGTTTGGGAGTGACCCTGGTGATACTCTGGCTCCCCAAGCCAGGACAGCAGTGTAATGCACAGCTGATGGGTGTGCCGAAACAAGGACGGTGCAAAGATGGAAGTGGGGAGGCTCTTTTCTTTTTTTAAACATTTGGTTGTTTTTGTGTCTGACTCCCTCCAGCTGAAGGTAAGCAAATCCATTCACCTGCCCAGTAGCATTCAGAGTCTTGCCTTTGGTCCCATGCACTTTCTCTAAGATGAGGGTTTGGAGTTGGCACAGATACTGGGGCACATTACAGGCAGCACGATGAGAAAAACAGAGAAGATCAAGGAAGTGTGACTTAAGTTCAGCTGCAAGCATTTCAGCTCCATAGGCAATGGGTTTGGGGGGAGCTCTGCCCAGGTGTCGTGACAGGATGGTCTGATATTCTTAGGTCAAAGGCTGTTTTGGAAAACTGGCCTTCTTCCCACCTGAAACTTTCCAGGAATTTGTATTTTTTGCCTGCTTTTCATATGGTTGGCCCACAGCAGAGATGCCCAGACTTTGGCACTGAGGGCTGAATTGGCAGCTTGCCAGAAGCCAGAGGTCTGTGCCTAATTTACATGTATATGCATAATAGTCTTGAGCGCGAATAACTACATTTGCTTGTATGTGAGCTTCCTTGTTCCTGGATAGAAATTGCTTGTTGGCTGAGTCCCCGGTCAGCAAAAAGCTACAGCTTAATCAGCTTGGTATTTGCCCCGTGGTTATAAGGAGGGGACAGCTGTGGGCCTCATCTGGCCCATGAGCTACATTTTTAGGTAACCCTGGTCTTGGAGCATCTCTTCAGCTGCAGCCTTGGTTTCTGGGACTAGCAGGGATAGACGGTTACGTGTGCTTTGCACCAACTTCCCTTCCAAAGGATGCGCTCAGAACAGGCCCTGCTGCAGGTCGACCACTAACTGACGGAGCAGAGAGCTGGTTCTGCGTGGTTGGCTGCGAGGCGGCCTGACCGTCCCGATGTGCAGTGTCACTAGTACAAGACAGTCTCTCTGAACAGGGCTGTGGCCACCCCGGAGGGCAGAGCAGCTGGAGAGGAGCGGGGAGGGCAGTAGTGACGATTGCAGGATGTCGGTACGTGCTACGTGTCCGTCTGTGCCTGCCAGTCCACAGAGGACATGAGTAGGCTACAGCTCCCCGCTACAGGACGTCCTCCTGGAGCTCAAGCTGTCAATGCTCATGCTTTGAGCGCTGGAGGGCCTCCATCCAATAGTGGGTCACAACCAAGCGGGCCCTCGTCGCACATCACGCTCTAGACGTACGTCCTGGAGGCCTTGGATATGCTCATGAATCCTTTAAGCTTTGCTCGGGGTGTCTGCACACCAGGGACGCGCCAGCCCTTGTGATACAGCACAGTATTCTCTTCAGTTGGGGTGTTCACCTTGCACTTGTACTATCCTGATCACCCCTCGCCCCACAGGCGATTGTACCACGAAGACACACACGTTGCTCGGTTGCTTTCTGTTGCACTAGGGCTGTCTTGTGACCCTTCGTAAATCTTGCAATATGGAGCTGTAGGCGGGTAGGCATCTGCAAAAATATCTTTTCATTAAGCCGGGACTGGAGTTCTAGCGGCCTGGCAGTTGGTGCTGAGCTCTGCTGAACTGCTCAGCCCTTTTGTCAGATGCCTCGATGTCCTTCCCAGACAATGCACGCAGCTGGTATTGTGTCAGAGAGTCTCCTAGCTCTTGCCTTTCCTTGGGAGCAGGAGTCTTCTGGCTCCATTGACAGGAGCCTCTTCTGCCTTAGATCCCAGGCTGACCCTGTGCATGAGAGGTAAAGCTGAGTGAATCAGTTGCAAAATACCCTGCCCCTTGCAGCCCTGTGGAGCCTGTTCCCTCTGTACTGCTGCGGCACCCTCCCAATGGCCCAGCCACTCTCTGACCCGAGCAGTGATGCCTACCAAACCATTTATTTTTCTTCTGGCAACGTTTAAAATCTGCATTGACAGTGAAACTCGGGAAACCAGGGGAAATCCAGCATGCCCAGCAACAGCCCTGCTGAATGTGTGAGCCAGCTGCCAGACACAGGGCATGGCTATTGTGAAAGGGTAGGTGCAGGCCAAGTGCACTGTCCGATTATGCGTTCCTTGCTCACACCCACCTAGGAGGGAGCTACTGATGCTTGCAACGTGCGGAACTGGTCATTGCACTGACAAGCTATTCCCATCACGGCATCGCTAGGAGGGGGCTGTAGATGGAGTTCAGGTTTTGCAGGGTAGTTTTGCAGTGAAAAGTGTTCTTAATCGTTGTCAGCTACACTGCTCCTGTGAGTGGCTTGTTCCAAACCTTGCTCCAGCCCTGCTCCCCTTCTTGGTTCCTGGCTCTGGCCCTCGATGCTGGCTGACCACTCGGCCTGACCGCTCACACCCAGTCTGTGACCGTTGGTGAGCTGGCTGCTATACAATGGGCGAGGTGAGCCAAACAGCCTGTGTTACAGGTCCCAGCTATGAGGACTGTACCGTTGAATGGAGCAGCAGGTACAGTACAGTGCAATGCTTGATGATCACTTTAGATAAGCTATTACCAGCAGGAGAGTGAGTTTGTGTGTGTATGGGGGTGGGGGGGTGAGAAAACCTGGATTTGTGCTGGAAATGGCCCACCTTGATCATCATGCACATTGTAGGGAGAGTGGTCACTTTGGATAAGCTATTACCAGCAGGAGAGTGAGTTTGTGTGTGTGGTTTTTGGAGGGGGGTGAGGGAGTGAGAGAACCTGGATTTGTGCAGGAAATGGCCCACCTTGATTATCATACACATTGTGAAGAGAGTGGTCACTTTGGATGGGCTATTACCAGCAGAAGAGTGAGTTTGGGGGGGGGGGGGGGGGCGGAGGGTGAGAGAACCTGGATTTGTGCTGGAAATGGCCCAACTTGATGATCACTTTAGATAAGTTATTACCAGCAGGACAGAGGGGTGGGAGGAGGTATTGTTTCATGCTCTCTGTGTATATATAAAGTCTGCTGCAGTTTCCACGGTATGCATCCGATGAAGTGAGCTGTAGCTCACGAAAGCTCATGCTCAAATAAATTGGTTAGTCTCTAAGGTGCCACAAGTACTCCTTTTCTTTTTTCAGAGTAACAGCCGTGTTAGTCTGTATTCGCAAAAAGAAAAGGAAAAGGAGGACTTGTGGCACCTTAGAGACTAACCAATTTATTTGAGCATGAGCTTTCGTGAGCTACAGCTCACTTCATCAGATTCTCTGTGTATATATAAAGTCTGCTGCAGTTTCCACGGTATGCATCTGATGAAGTGAGCTGTAGCTCACGAAAGCTCATGCTCAAATAAATTGGTTAGTCTCTAAGATGCCACAAGTACTCCTTTTCCTTTTCTTTTTGCGAATACAGACTAACACGGCTGTTACTCTGAAACAGGCCCCTGAGAGAGGCTCACAGCCAGAGTTGGGGCAGTGTTAGGGAGTGAATCTGTCACATGGGGACTGTATTTTGAAAGGTATGCTGGCTTCTTGGGGCTATGCTTTCCGCCCAGCTCTGCTCCACCCCATCACATGCTCAGAGGGGCTCTCTAGAGCGCTTCTTTAAATTGCTTTTCCGAGATGTTTCTGGAGCATTGAGTGGTACAGAATACGTTTAGGTGTGAAGGGAAGGGTACAAACTTCAGGCACTCCAGAGATCTAAGGGGCAGTCAAAGGCTTTTAAGTGTGAAAATGACCCTACCTCTCAATTTCCATTTGAGCATCTTCAGATAAATGACCCTGTGACCTGGGATTCTTATTGCCTTGCCTTGTCACTTTCCAGGGGGTCTCCCTGCAGAAAGGTGCAGTCTGTGGACCTGAGTCTTTTTGTCTTTGCTGCTGCAGTTTTTAAACCCTGTACAAACCTCTCCTGTTTGCTCGGGTGGGGGTGGGGGAATTCCATTGTGTGCACCAGGGTGAATTGGAACAATTTTTTACCACAGTCTTAATACTTGTCTCGTAACCAGGTGTCTGAGTTCAGGGTGGGCATCAGGAGCGCTGGTGACGTTTGCTGGCTCCCAAAGCCTCTGGTTTAACCATTGTTCTTCCGGGTTCTCCCCATTGACAGTGACTCGCAAACCTGCACGTCTCTGCCCAGTGCCGGGCTGTGCCTGCCGCTGCCTTTCCGTCATCACGGCTGAAAGTGGTTATTTGAAATAACCTCACCCGCTGGATCTTCCATCCAGTGTTTTTCTTGGGGCAGCTTCGCGTTGCCATGAGCTCTTCCAATGCCCTGGCGCCTACTTGGGCAGTTATGACTTAAGGATTGTCAGTTTTTTCCACCATGAACCCGTGTTTGAGGGATTTAGGACTCAGCTGTTTCAAATTGAATCAGATGGCAGCTTGGCTTGTTATTTCTCACGCTACAGTATGTGTGTGCTATATTCTAGCTATGAATTTAATTGCCTTGTGTCTGAGAGTCTCCTAGCTCTTCCCTTTCCTTGGGAGTAGGAATCTTCTGGCTCCATTGACAGGCGCCTCTTCTGCCTTGACTGTTCAAACTCCCTTCTCAGTAGCTTCCGGCGTGTGCGCATATTGCTGCCTGCCTCACCTTACTGAAGGTTCAAAGGAATGGGAGCACGTCACCCTCTCTTTTAAGATATCCCTGCTGCCTCCTGGTTCATTTCAGGATCCATTTCAAAATGGCTCTCCTCACTTTTCAGACCCTCCTTGCACTTGGTCCAGCAGATCTCTCAGCCCTTGTCTCTGCTGGTCCAGTACTGACCTGCTGTCTGCCTCTCTGCACATTCTGACTTCGATGCAAGAGCTTTCTCCTCTGCAAGTCCTGCACCAGGGATAGCCTCTGAGCTTCCATTTCATCTTAGATATGCACCTCTTTACGGGATACAGCTTATATAAAATGGAAAATTCCTATACACTTATTTAATTGGAACAAATGTAAATTTATATTTAAAAGGTACCTTACAACTGAATTGTTCTTTTTAAAATGCAAATAGTCTGTAGTTTGCGATAAGATTCTGGAATATCCAGTTTTATTTATCCTAATGTGTTGTATGTGCAATTCCTTAATTGCTTGTCTGGAAAGTCTGAGCCTCATGAGGTAAATCTTAGTGCACTCCTGACACCTGTGTGCGTGGCCCCATCTTACAGAGGGGCACCGAAGTCACAGAGTTGTCCGAGGGTCGCGCAGGGAGTCAGTGGCACAGCTGTCATTAGAGCTCAAGGCCCACTGCTTCTCCTCTGAAAGACAAGCTGAAGGACAGATCTGGTCTGTTTCTGTGCCAGTCTGTATGCCAAGCTCATCTCCATGGTGTCTGAGCCCCAGTTGTAAGGGTGTCAGCTTCACGCTTGTTCACCAAAGAGGTGTAAATTGGAATGTTGTCAGGTTGGGACTCTGCATGACTCTGCCCCCCTTGCCTCCGAGGAGCCATTAGGAAATGTGTATTGCTGAGCTTCATGGTCCAGCAGAAAATTCAGCAACCAAACAAAAGCAAGAGGCTATGCTCCCTCCTCCCTCTCAGATCCTTCCTGAGGTGCTTTAACTGCTCAGATGAGCTGCGGAGAGAAAGGCACAACCAGAAGAGGGCATGGAACCAGTTCACCGGAGTGGAAAAGCAGGCCTGTCCCCTTGATTGTTCAGTTGCCTCACTGCTTGAGGTCACGGGCACGTTCTCTGCATGTCTCGATTCCGGTTGATCCCAGGCACCCTCCTTGTAGCCAGGGTGGGGCAGGTCTCCAGAGCAGCTAGTGGCTGATTCTTCTGGGATGAGCCAGAGGGTGAGTTATGCTAGAACCCCTTTCTCTCTCTCCAGAGGCTAAGCATGCTGTCTCCATCTGGAAAACCCTTTTGCTGGGAATCTGGCCATTTCAGTCACTGATGCTTCCATTAGTCATATAAGCTACTGCTTGCAGTCCACTAGCCTGGCACCAGACCAACTTTTCAAATCGCTGCAAATTATCAGTGATTTTTTTTTTTTTTTTTGCAGTGAAGCGGATGTCAAAGCTCCCGTTGTTTGTGCCCGTCAGGCGATGACGATACTGCTGGGTTTGTAGAGTGAGCTTCCTTTGAGGAAGGAAGGTGCCGTAGTAGGGTTTTGGGGGGGACACATTCTTCCCTTTGAAAACTTTTTGTAACAGCAGAATTGCTGAACAGCCCTGTTCTTTCTAGTGGTTAAAATAATCACAAATGTGTCTTGTCTCCTCAGCTGAATTTCTTTCATAGAGGATGGAAAGTGAAATTTGTGAAATGTCTGTGGGAGGCTCAAGAAAGGCCCTTTGTCTGCCCCACTTCCCAGAGCATTGGTCTGTTTCTAGGAGCACCCTCCGCCACCCCAGAATTCCCATTGCTCAGGATGAATGCGGCACTTGTCCTTATACCAGGACCTGCTCCTCAGAGCTGAAGCCTGGCCTCCTCCTGCTCATCCCACGAAACATGTTGCGGGCACAGTTCCACGCAGCTGAGCGCTAACCCCCTCCTGGTCACCAAGCAGTAAAGGCAGAAATACTGACTGCTTCAGCAGACCTCCAGGTTTCTCTCCAGTATGTTTCTGTACTGGAAAAAGCGGGGCGCATATGAGCTGGAAACTCTGCCAACTGCTCTGAAGGAGCTGGAGTATGGGGCAGTGGAACGTTTCTCCTGGAGCTCCACTCTGGATATTACTGAGGATCTTGGTGGTAGGTCAAATCTGCTGTGTGTGTGGAAGGCTCATGCTAGGCAGGGGCTGAGGTCACACAGCAAGTGTGTGCACCGCTGTTCTGATTGCGCACAGCCAGCCAGCAACTGTGCAGACATTTTTTCAGCTCACAGATGAAAAGATCACTGGGCAGGCTGAAAAGTAATGATGCTTTTCCCCTTCTAGGATGTGTCTCAGTGCAGTTGTAGTGGGGTGAAAAGTCCTAAAACTAAACAAGCTGGTTGCTGGGCTCATGTTACTAAACAAAGGAGAAGGGATTCTACTCTTGTGGTGATGCAGCAAGATCTGCCTCCCTGATAGCATGAATTCTGGCTAATGTTGGGAATACTCAGGCTGTTAGAGACCGTAAGCTGAGATGGGGTGGTGAGCCCAGGAGTTTCTGTCCCAGCTCTAGGCAGTGTTACTAATTCACTTCACTTTCTGCAGGTGTAGAAGTGTGGCTGCAGCTTGCTTCCCAACTCTTACGTCTTCTGAAGCTTTGGAAGGGTTGGGCGCGCTATAATCTGGGGAGGGCAAAGGTCACTCCCCAATGCAGGTCGTTAACATTGAGGGTTGTATATGGAGCCTTTCACCTCTAGGTCTTTAAAGCCAGTCTGGGCTCAGGATGGTCGAGGCAATCGTTGCCTTCTAATGGACTGATCGATGGCTTGTGCGAAGGGTGCGGGTTTGGCCCTAACGCGGTTTCTCCGTGAAACATCTCACATACTTGGTGTGTGGTGGCAGCGGTGGCTGTTCATGCGTCTCAGTGCGGTGGGCACAGAATGCTTCAGATCACGTCTCCTCAGTCCTCCCTTCCAGTCCTGGGCAGTGCAGCCTCAAACGGCAATGCTGGGCTAGCCAGGCGGCCTCGGTTCGGCGGGTGGAGGGGAAGGGAGAACATGAAATGAGGCAGCAGACTCATGCTGGAGTTCGCGAGTTTTTGCTGGGGTTCAGGCAGCCTGGAATCTGGAAACTCCTGCCCGGGATCCAGCTTGGCGCTGAAGGTGACCTGGTGTGCAGCGGCACGATAGGCATCCTATAGATACTGTTGGATGGAGCGATCTTGGTCTATAGGGTTTTCAAAATGACGTTTCAACTGCAAATAAAGAATGTTATCTCCAGAGCATGTGGCAAAGCCCAAAGGAAAAGGGAATGATCAGAAAATGGACTAACCTGAGTATTGATCTGAATCCGGACCAGGTCCATAGTGACTAGAAGCCAGTGTCTGTGTGGCCTATAGGAAAGTACTTGGAGTGTCTGAGCTGGAAAGATGTCCTGCATGGCAAAAGCACCATGGGTAAAATTCTCAAACCCTTCCTTGTCCCATATTCAAAAGTGACTTAGGAGCCTACAACCACGGGCAAGTGTTACTCCCTGGTGGTGGGTGAGGACGGCGGGGGAAAGCTGCAGTACCTGCTCTGAAGTGCCATGCAATACCTCCTCTAGTGGTAGATGGGGAACCTCAGTCTCCAAGCTGCGGGGACTGCACCTTTCCCGGTGTGCTGTAGGTTGTCTGTGTGCTGCTCTTCTTAGCTCCCACCTCCAGGCCCTCGTCCTGCCCTTGCTGTGTCCCCACTCCTCCAATCCTCTTCTCACTGTCGATGCCACGTAGTTGGCACAGACCTCTCTCCAGAGGCAGTGATAAACACAGCCATTCCCACACTTGGCTACTGTTAATAGAGACAGATTGCTCTTGGCCTCTGTGCCCGTCCAACTTGTTGCATAAATGTTCGCATTCGGTTCAAACAAATATTTAGCTGATAGTAAGTTATTGTTGTGTGCTGTGATGTAAATAAAGTTGGTCGTGACAAATGCTTTTGCCTCCCAGGGCAGCGGAAGGCCTGGCGCTCAGTGGCCCTACCATCGTTTCGCTGCTGAGTCACCAAGCCAGCAGGGGTGTGATAAAATAAACAGCCATTGGGCTTTCAAACAGTAGGTGAAAAATCATCATCCCTGGGACAGGAGTTGTATGACGGTGAAATGCTTTCCAGGTCACTGTGCTCTCAGGACGCATTCTGCCCTCGGTTAGTATTTAGGGATCTGCCCGCAGCCAGTGGCCATGCTTGTCTGTATCACCCTGGGTGAGGGGCTCTAAGTGGGGACCAGGAAAACCTCCTCTCCTGCCAAGACCGGAGTTTGGGGTTCTCTGCTCAAGCTCTGAAACAGTTTGTTATGATAACCAACAAACGAGCAGCCACCGGGACTACGGATGCTGTCTGGGATCTGAGAGGTCCTCTGCTGAGGACTCCTGACTGGAACTTGGCACGTGACCGACGCAGGGAGCTGACTTTTAGGGTGTAACGCCCTGTCCTGGTTGCACCCTGCTCATCCTGCTGACTTGGGATCATAAATTCATTTTCTAAACTGTTTAATAGTCAAAGTTCCTCTGTTCCCTGTAAAGCAGCAGAATTAAATCCCTGGGGTAGCAGGTGGCTGGGATGCAGGAAGGAAACTCTTTAATTTCCTTTCTCCTGCTCACAAGACAGAGATGGGTTAAAACAGGTCTCTGAGTCTCCCTGTTTATCCCAGGGCTGCAAGTTTTCCCTGTTCTTTGAGCAACTTTCTCTTAGCCATAGAAGAGGATTCCTGCCTTGCTCCCATCGTTATTCCTGATAGGTCAAGTGAGATGGTAATTCCGGTGGGCCAGCCAATGGAGAGGCTGTTACTAGGCTGTCAGAGGGCCTGGAGATGCAGCGTGCACAGAGCGGCTATTGTGTTCTCCGGGGAATGATTGCAAAGTGTGGGCAGCAAAGCTTCACAACAGACACATTTCTCTCATCCTTCTCAGATACAGCAATTGGACCGGGCCCCCTCAGCAGCAGTCTCGTGTTTGCTTGGCACTGAGGGCTTTGCACCTGCTGGCCCTAGTCCTGACTCCAGAGCCCCAAGGCACGTCCACTGGCCTCCTGTCGCCACTCCTGTGTGTTCCGTACCTTCCTCTCCCCTCCAGTAGCCACCGATGGGTGATGGTTCTGCTGTGATGGAACAAATATTTGGGCTCTGGTTTGAGGATGTGGAGCTCTGAGGACTAGAGGGAGCAGGGCAGGTTCTGGGTGCAGAGGGGAGTTGGTGCCGCCGCTGTAGGGAATGGGTCAGCTTTAGGCTGAACCACTGCTACGGGCCAAGGGCGAAGATGCCCCAGATTACTTCTTCCAAACAAAGAGTCCCATCTCAGAGATGCAATTCCGCTTAACAGTGCACATAACCTCTCCACACCCAAAGCAAACCCTGCCTGTTGGCATCCAGATGTGTCAGCCTCCTTGTTTCCCTGAGCTGACCCTGCTGCTAAGCCTCTTCAGAACAGTGTTTTCCTTGGGTCCCTAGGGACTCTCTTTCCATTGCAGAACTTAAGTCATTTCTGTGCCATTTTCAGCCCATGCTTTCTACTGGTCGCCGCTGAGAGGGGTGGGGCTTGGCGCTGTCAGAAAATGATCAATAGTCCATGCTGTAGTACCTTCCCTAGGCTGATTAGTTACATCTCCACAGCCTGGGAACTAACTACCTCTCTGGTTTCTATAAGGCTCATAACCGCCAGTTTCTAGCACCCAAGAGAGTATGCTGCTAATCTGTGACCTGAGCATGACGCTGTGCCCCTCTGCTGGCGGGAGCCAGCAAATCCTGTTTTGTAGTCTGACCCAAAGTTGGGCATATACAAATGTAATTTGAGGATTAACAGGTTCTTGTCCCAAGATCAGGCCCAGTTAGATTATTGTAAAATTAACATACAATTTGGGAACCCCGAGGTGCACAGGTACAACACTCACACCGTAGGGACTCTTTATATAGATAAATCTATGATAAAGATTTATTAATAATTTATACACACACTCAAACTCAACAAGGCAGAGAGAGATAATACAGAAAGTACATTGGGACTGCCATTCTTCCACCCTGGAATGTTAACTATTATCTTTCTCATCACCATCACCGTCCTCCTCTTCCCTGGTGGCTATCATTCTTGCCCCTCCCAAGGTCTACATCTCGCTGCTTGCTGCCCATGGGATGTTACTTTTATAGTAGGTTATGCTGACGTTACCATGTCCAATGCATATTCAATAGAAATCCTTATTTGTATTTCCTCCCCTTAAGGTGTCCGTTTTCTATAGGTTAGTATATATATGATGTTACCCTATTAGCATACACCTCAATTTGTTGCCATGGGCGCCTTTGTGGTTGGATGTTCTGTCCGGAACCTTCCAGATGCTGGTGTCAGCTCTGTTCTATGGGTGGCTGATGTTGGTATTCTAGACAAAATTCCCCCTCTACTTTCATGCATGCTACTTGCAGTTCCCTATAACTTATGAGTTACTTGCCTTTATCTACACCAAAAGTTATAGGCCTCAAGCCTCACGGTCTACTAAAGCAAAATCTTTAGGATAAAAGCCTGTAGGTTCCTTGCATTACTACTAAATATAATAAAGCAGAATAACAAAGCAATGAATATAATACAGGTAAGTTGGCCCACTGGGCTACAGTTTGAATTTTGCAGAAAGAGGATTGGCTTCTGACAAGAAGAGCGTAGTGCTTAGGTTGTGTTTATGCCTTCTTCCCCTCAGCTGTGGGGGATCTCTATGTGAGGATGCCTCTCTGAAGGAGCTAACAGGTGAGGGAAGGAACCTGAAACCCAGACAAAGCTAAAGGAGTTCCTGCTGCACCTTGCAAGCAAATTGTCTGGGCTTATTTATAGATGCAAATAGGGTTCTCAGCTCTCTGATAGGTTTCAGATTGGAAGCTGTGTTAGTCTGTATCAGCAAAAACAACGATGAGTCCTTGTGGCACCTTAGAGACTAACAAATTTATTTGGGCATAAGCTTTCGTGGGCTAAAATAATATATATTCTATAATATATCATCAGATGCATGGAGTGGAAAATACAGTAAGCAGAATATATATTATAGCACATGAAAAGATGGGCGTTGCCTTGCCAAGTGCGGGGTCAGTGCTAACAAGCCAATTCAATTAAGGTGGAAGTGGCCTATTCTCAACAGTTGAGAAAAAGGGGTGAATACCAAGGGAGGGAAAATTACTTTTTGTAGTGACCCATCCATTCCCAGTCTTTATTCAGGCCTAATCTGATGGAGTCCAATTTGCAAATTAATTCCAGTTCTACGGTTTCTCGTTGGAATCGGGACCCATCCTCGGCTCTAGGGTGACCAGACAGCAAGTTTGAAAAATCAGGACTGGGGTTGGGAGGTAATAGGAGCCTCTATAAGAAAAAGACCCAAAAATCGGGACTGTCCCTATAAAATCGGGACATCTGGTCTCCTGACTCAAGTCTGTGATGTTACCCTGCTGCCCCAGGCTGGAAACCGTAAACAAGCTCTTCCCACTGCGACAAAATGGACACAGGACTCTGGAGTCCTAGAAGCAGGCCTTGGCTGGGCAAAAGCCTGGGATCAGGGTGTGGCCAGCTTAGTCCTGCAGAGCAGGGGCTCTCAATCTTTCCAGATGACTGTACCCCTTTCAGGACTCTGGTTTGTCTTGCGTGCCTCCTGAGTTTCACCTCACTTAAAATCTACTTGCTTACAAAATCTGACCCAAAAATACAGAAGTGTCACAGCCCACTCTTACTGAAAAACTACTTAGGTTTTCATTTTTACCATGTCATTATAAAATAAATCAATTGGAATATAAATATTGCACTTACATGTCGGTGTATAGCATACAGAGCAGTATAAACAAGTCATCTGTGTGAAATTTTAGATTGTCCTGACTTTGCTAATGCTTTTTATGTAGCCTGTTGTAAAACTAGGCAAATCTCTAGATGAGTCGATGGACCCCCAGGCGTGCGTTGACAACCACTGCTGCAGAGGGCAGCTTGCCCTTTAAACCGGAAAGGTGCATGCTGTCCAGCTATCTCCTGCAGGCACAGTAATATTATTGCTAATTGTGGACTAAGTGCTGCAAGCCTGTGCTGCACTGCAACTGACTCAGGTATTTGTAAGTGCCTCAGTGTTGGGCAGGATGTTACTGTGAGACATGTTTCCTCTTGCTTCATCATGGCCATGGCAGCTCGTGGGGAGCAGGCCTTTGGTTTTCACTAGATAGCAGCCAGGTTTATGAACCCCACCCCTTTCTAGACAAGCAGTAATCATGCTAGTCTGACCCTCCTGAGGCACCCAGCTGGGAGCTAGGCTCCCATGTCCATCCCAGACTCGTTCCTACACACTGTGCTTTCCCATCCCTCCTGAAACTTAGTACAAGGCTCTGTAAATCTGAACAAACTGGGTCCTTGTGTGTGGCCAGAAATGGCCTTGCTCCTTGCCTCTCAAACAGGGGTCCCAGGGGATTCAGGCTGCGTGATGTTACTCAGAAAGCCCTTCTGGGAGGATGAGATTGCTCCCAGCACCACCACACCCCCAGGGAGCTGAGCTGAAGGATTTTCATACGTGACACAGACTCCCCACGGTGCCCTCACGGGAGTGACTGTGGCCTGTGACTCTAGTAGGCTGTCCCAGCAGCCTGTTCTGAGTCCATTCTTCTCTCCTCCCAGTCATGCCATCACTGATTGCAATGGCTCCTTCTCCGCAAGCCCACTGAAAGCTGCCTAGGAGCTCAGTTCTGCTCAATAAATGTATCTGCTCTGGGCCACTGGAGTAATTGTTGGAGGAGAGATGCGATTCCCTTTGCAGAGAATGGGAGGAATTCTGAGCTGCTGGCCCTGGAGTTAGTCACCCTCTTTTGTGTTCCGTTTTCCTAGCAGCCTCTGGAGAGACCTCAGTCCTTCGGGAGGACATTGTCTCTCTCTTGTTTCTTCTCTCGTTAGCATCAACGATTCCCTCAAACTTTATAATGTTATGATGAAGGCTAAATGAAGGAGCAATTAAATGCCCCTTTGTAACTGATAGAAGCCACTGCCCAAGGCATGGGCCAACATGGCAGGGCCTGAACAAGAAGCTAAGGGGTTTCCCTGGATACTGATTGCAAGTGCAGAGGCTGCGGCATTGTTTCTGTGATAGAAAGAGAGACAGACACATTAGGAAGCCTAGAGATGATGAGGTAGAGTCGTAGTGATGAGCGTGGAAGCTGGGATTCTTTTGGGCCCGGTATTCGCTGGAAAGGCAGCATGGGATTCTGAGCAAGGAAACCCCTTGCTGCCGTGTGTTCCTACTGTGTCCAGGAAAAAAGGACTTGATGTCTATGCTTTGTAACTAAACAGGATGGCACCAAAGAAATATCTGACTCATATAATCTGTTTCTCCTCCTAATGGAAACAACTCAGCAAGGCCCAGGATATTGGCTGACTGCTGGGGCCAAGAGGCAGCAATAGGAAAAGAGCCAAGGTAAGATTTTGTTCCTGCAGAGACCGACTTCTGGAAGGAGTCAGGTGTGCAAAGGTGGTGGATCATTTTCTTCCAATGAAATGAGGAACTTGCTCCTAATAGCAACGAGCTGAAACTTGCTCACAGGAACCATAGAGTTCAGAGCTTTCTTGTCCCTTTCAAGCCTGAAAATTATGCTTTTGCAGGGCATTTGGTTCATGCATTTTAACTACTGACTATGCCAGTCTTTTGGCTTAGGTGGACAATGATTGTTACTCCCGCGTGGCTCCCTCCATAGGAAGGGGCTACTTGTTCCCATTGGAAAAGGCCCAGTCATGGCAGCAAATTCCCTTTGAGAAATACATTTTAATTTTCCATCTGGAATCGGTGGCTGGTTCAGGCCTGTAAAGTCTCTTCCGCACCAATACCTAGCAACGATTTCTGAAGCTGTGTGCAGCCAGCAGGGCTACCCCTTCTGCAGAACTTAGGCGCACAGCTTGTCTCTCCTGAGTATTCATTGTTACATTTCCCCTTAACTCCCAGCACAGCTTTTCTTGAGAGAATTTACAAGTGCTGGATTCACAGCCCTGGGGCCACAAGTCCTCTGTCTGTTCACACTTCAGGGGCTGAATGATGAATGAATGATTTTATCTAAGTCTCACAGCTGTTGGAAGGCAGGGGTGTGGGGGGGTGGGGGTGGAGGGGGATGGATGGATCCTGCTAGTGGAAACTGCAGTCTCGGGTTTTTACTGGCTTCATACAGAGTGGAATGGTGGCCGCCTTTGGTTGCAGTTGTGCATATTCTGAAAGGACAAAAGGCAGTTTTTCTGCTGATGAAATCTCCCCCCGGTCTTGGCCCGTGTCCCGCTCCCTCTTGGCTCATGCAGAGTCCTGGTTTTATTGGTGAAAATGAAGGTGAACGAGGAGTTTGTGTTTTAGCAACATAGGCAAAAGAGGGGAAATCCCAGCAAACTTCCGGAATTCCTGCAGAATTTCAGGCTGTCCTAACTGCTGCCCGTGTCCCCAAATACTTCAGTGTTAACTGACACTAGTTAATCCCATGCCTCTCTGGGGTGCTGCTTCCCTTTAGAGAGGAGAGAGCTGCTTGCACAGATGGAGAGGTCTCCAGGTATGGGATGTGTGAAGTGGGAGGGGACTGGTACCTTTTTGGAGTACAGGTGTGAGGTTTCCAGCTCTTGGAGGAGCAGGACTTGCCCGAATTAGCATTGGAGGGGGCCCTTTCCCCAGAAAATTGGTCAGATTTGTGCCTGTCAACTGAAACAGAACAGGGATCTGTAGCAATGTGTGGGGCTGGTGCCTCCCGCCCACCCCACTAAACAAAATATACGGGGAGTCCTCTCCACTGCGCCATTCAGCTGAGTTATAGGAGAGTTCATCCTGCCACATGAACTTCCTGCTGGCTCCTCTCCCCGCTGTTTCCCAGGGGGTTAGGTATGTTCAAATGATCCTGCTCCCTTTCCGTGTCAACAGCAAAGCTCCCACTGGCTTCAGTGGGAGTCAGACTGGGTCCCACCTTTGCGGTTGCTATATCAGGTCCACATTTCTGCACTGAGCTTAGAACCTGTCCCTCCCTCTTGCTATGAGACAGGCACTTTGTATTTAGCTTTTCCCAGGTCTGCTACTTATTGCCATTGTTACTGTTTCCTCTGTGAGCACCGTCAGCAAACCTGGCACTGCAAACGCACTCGTGGGCACTGGGCAGGGAGTGCCGTGCGGAGGCAGCAGCTGAGGAGGAAAGACCAAGGGGAAGAGCCTCCCCAATCCATACCTGTCAGGCTGCGCAACCCCGTTCACAGAAGGCCTCATTAAACGGCGCTGTTCTGCGTGATCCCGGCTAAGTAACGGTGACACGGCTGGTTACTTAGGGTGATTAGTTCTGGGCAGGCAGTTTAACTTTATCAGCTCAGCCCAGATTAAGATTGTGCCTAATAACCCTAAGTGGCTGGCATGCGGCCCGCCTGACAACAGGTCTGAGTGTCTAGCGCTCTTCCGGTGCTGCAGTATGTGAGACGCCACTGGCCCGCCTTCCCCTCCACGCTGGCATAAGGCGTCCCTCTGCTGCTGGAAGCCAGAGGCAAAGCCCTGTGGCAGAGAATGGGGTCCCTCTGACCCTGGAAGGCTGGTTATGTGACATTGCTGCCCTGAGGAGCCTGCTGCCGCAGGCGGGAGAGATTTGCCTGCACCCTCTCCACCTCCACTAACACTGTCAGCGTTGGGCAGGTTGAGCCACCAGCGTGTGGGCAGGCTCTACTCAGGCTCCAGCCTGGCCCAGGGCACACCTTGCTGTTCCAGTACTGTGTCCTCTGCGTCCCACCGCCGGTGCCATCAATCCTGGCCTACTCTAGCTCTTGCTACGTCAACCCTGGCTCTTCATTGCAGAGCCTGCCGAGCATGGAATTCAGGCTGTCAGCACTGGGATCTCTCTCCCTCGGGCTTCCTTTTCCTGCCAGCCACATCCTGTCATCTCACATGGCCACCGAGTGACCCCAACTCCCCCTGGGCTGCTTTCCTGCTGTCCCATCAGCAGCAGTGCCATGAGACGCCACAGTTCCTTCTGCTTGGCAGGATTGAGGGGAGCGATCCCGGTGTGCTCTGGGTTGCAGCTGAGACGTTGGCCTTCTCAGGTCCTCTGGGGTTGGCTAGGGCAGCATGCTGGCGCTGCCAGCTGCTTGTTATGAGCTGCCGCTGCTCTTCCAGCCTGCCCTAAACCCATGTTAGCATAAGCCTCAAGGCTGATGCTGACAGGTACCCTGGCTGGCTGTCAGGATGTGGCAGGGACCTGCTATTACACAGACACATCATTTTAATTCGCCGCAGATCCGTGGTAGTAGGATCTGAGCAATACTGTGCATCCCCCTGCCCCTCCCACTGACCCACTCACCTCTGGCCAGTGTCTGGGCACCAGCTGAGCCAGGGGCAGCCTGCTTCAGTGTCTGAAACGACTTTATTTGGAATGAACAACCACAGAGCTGCCATTTTAAAACTATACATCATGGCGCATAAGAAAAGCTTCACAATAGGATTTGTCTTAAAGACCAGTTGAACTGCTTTGGATTAAAGCAGATTGTAAACCCATTCTGGGGCTCGCTTGCCAGTGGATTTAGGAATCTTTGTGTTACCCAGGCTTTATTCCTGGTGGTGAAATTCTTCCATCAGAACTGTGCGTGGGTCTCTGCTCCAGTGTCTGACTCCCTTATTCCCTGTACCTTCCAGAGGCAGCGCGAAACCCCCTCCGACATCCCCATTTGTCCCGCGTGCTGACAGCCATGTCTCTGATGGCAGTGCCACCAAGGCTGCAGGGCTGCCCCCAGGGGCTTGATTCCTGCTTGCCGACTCCATGGAGCCCTGGGAAAGGTCCTTTGCCTGCCCAAGCCCTCGCAGAGTGCGGGCCGTTTTGAGAGCGGGCTAGAGGGCTGAAATGCTGAAGCTGCGCTGAAACCTGTCCGAGTGCGTGGGCACTGATGCCAGGTCACCCCAACCCCTTCAGCATGAAACTCTGTGGCCTGCCAGACTGGCCTCTTCTGGCCTTAAAGTCTCCAAGTCTTCCTCCAGAAATCTCCCGCTGGCTCTGTACCATTATCTCAAGAGTATCTGGGCCCCTGAATGCTGGGGCATTTACTGAGCTGGTAGGTGGGCTGGTGCCGTACAGCCCAGGGGGTAGCCCGGATGGGTCTGAGTTGCAGGCGAGAGCCCCAGCCCTGGGACACAGATGTCGCTACATGACCTAGACTTGTTCAGATTACAAGAGTTGCTGTGTGACCTAAACTTCCTGGGAAGTTCACCGCCTGCCCCACGGCTCTGACAGGGATGGGCCAGCCCAGGGATAACGAGAATAACCAGAGTCAAAGCAAGCATGAATTTTGCCAGAGATCAAACCTCCTGCTTCAGGGCTTCAATCAGTCTCTAGCTACGAGGGAGTAGGAGGTTTCCTGCCCCTACCTCTGAAGCACCTGGTGTTGGCCATTTTACAGGTGGAATTCTGGGCTAGATGGGCCACAGGTCTGCTCCTTCCTGGCAGTGCCTGTGCGCCTCTCTCTAGCCCTTTGGGTGCTGGCATCCTCCAGCGTGCTTGGCCTCTGCTCTTTGTGCCGGTATCTTTCCTGACTTCCTCCCAAGCTGCTTTAAGTGGGTAAAAGCTTGTTTTCTTCTCCTCCTCCAGATCTAATGTGACAGCAAAGCCTGGCTGCCTCCTGAGCAGCCCATAGGCTGGGCTGGGGACCGGGCCAAGAGAATTGCATTCTAGCAAGTTACCTGGGCGCCTCCATGGAATCTACTCACTGAAGAGATTTCCACCAGAGGCTGGGGGGCCCTGATTCCTACTGCATCTTGCAGACACAAGAGCTGCGTTTTCCCAGAGCGTTAGCTAGCCCACTTCCTTGCTTGTTACTAGCTAATCGCCACTGTCCAGACAGTGGCACAAGCAGTTGTTTATTCTTGGGCAATTGCTCTGTGGCTCCTGGTTCCTGGCAGGAGAAGGTCATGGGCTGGGAGGAAAGAGGGATGGAGGGAGATGAAAGGGACAGATGGAGAAAGGAAGGAGGCCTGATGTGAATTGACCCTCTTAAGGAGCTGGTTTCATTATTTACTTAACTATTACTTTGGCAGCAGGTAGATCCCTCCGAGTATTTCCTGAGCTCCACCACCCCGTCTGCTTTGGTAGCTGTATTCAGGGCAGGCACATCCCAGTCTGGCCAAGTAACGAGACTCCGTTTGTATCTGCTTTGCGTTGCCAGAGCGCCTTTCATCCTAGCAACACAAAGCACTGTACAAACCACAGTCCCTTTTCCAGCAGTATAAAACTCTTGGATCCCTTTGGGCTGGAAGGAATTATGCCAGTGGGGTAGCAGAACAGTCCGGTGGAATCGGGACTGTTATTCAGGAGATCTAGGTTCTAGTCGCGTTTCAGCAGTTGACTCCCTGTGTGACTTGGGCCAGTCACTCTAGGCTTCAGTTTCCCCATTTGTACATGGGCTGTTGGTGCTAACCCCCCTGACGGGCATGGAGCTCTGTGAATGGAAAGTGCTACATATAAAGTGCCTGTTGTATTTATTGACTACTCGATGAAGGTCATTCCAGATGAGCCTGTCTTATAGCCTGGTTCCCTGCTCTCTCTGTTGCTAAGTCTCACAGATGGTCACTCTTTGTGCAGTGCCCACAACAAGGGGCAGGAGCTATTATTTTTACAGTTCTTAACTTTAACTTTTTCCATGTTTTGCTTCCATCTGAGTAACCCTGCGATGATCTCACCTCCCTCCCCATCCCTCGCTCCCTGCTCTTCATCCCGTCTGAGTTTAGATCGTTCACTGTTGGCAGCTGGGGCTGTGTTATTTTGCATCTGCCCAGCACACCACTGGGGCCATAGAATACAGGGTGATAAAGTCAAGAGGACCCTCAGGAAAGCCCCGTTCTGAATGGGTCGGTGCTGGCTTTGTGTATCTGAGCTGAACATGGAAATTTTAGGGGTGCTGCCTCCCCTGAACACACTTAGTCCTCTGGCAGGAGGGGATTCTGTCCTGGGACATAGGGGAAACCTGTGAGATCCACCAGAGCCTTTCGTAATGAGCAAAGCGCTTTCCGCAACTCTGTCGCTGTCCCAGTGCTTACTCCTCTCTCCGTCTGCTCCTGGCCTGGCTGACGCAGCTCTGGGGCCTCTTCTGGCCTCTGTTGTTCTGCTTTGCCTGTCTCTGCCAGGCTCAACTCCCTTCCAGCAGCCTGGCTCTTCACCTCACCTTCCCTAGTCGCAGACGCTGGACCGTCTCACTAGTAGCTGAAACCAATCAGTCGCTTCCACTTCTTCACCCCGTCTCTCCTGGAGACCAGCTGTCTGGGGTCTCAGACCGGGGCAGCTGCAGCCTCAGGATTGGTTTCTCTGCCCTGGCCAGAAATGACAGCATGTGCCTAGGTGGTTCCAGCAGCCCTTTGCTGGGAGATAGCGAGAGATTCATCGAGGTGGTGACAGTCTGATTACAATGAGTCTCCTGTGCATTCAGGGGTCCCATGAGATGATGAATTGGAGCAAAGCTTCTGGTTATGGAGGGTGTTCATCGAGGGTTTGGTTAGAGGCCCATTGTTATGGGCCATTCTTCCTTGTCGTTTTCCAAGCGACATGTGGGCGAGTGAGTGTAACCCAGACTGAATGTCTTTGGAAGTAGCATTTCTCCCGTTGAAGGGCAGAGATGTGGTGTGGGGGTGGACGTCTCAAAGCCTGGAGCTGGGGGAAAGGGGACAGAGTAGACCCATGGAGACATGCTCCCCTTTGCAGAGCCAGCTTTGTGTATTGCCCGGCACAAGTGGATTCATATGGAGAGCTTGTTGCTGTTAGTGGGACAGCTTCATTGATAAGCCTTTGTCTTTAGTGCTTTTCACCTGAGGATCTCACAGCTCTTTACAAACCCTGATGAGCTGAGCCTCCCAGCAAGGTAGGTAAGGGATATGCCACTGAATTAAAGTCACCTCTGTGGCGTAACACAGAAGCTGTTTGACGGTGCACAACATCACTGTGTGATGGTTCATGACAGGCAGTGAAGACTCCTGCATCCAGTAGAAGTGAAAAGGGATTTAGGTCAGCAGGATGTAATCACCTGAGCTGGAACTTGGCAAGGATGCTGGCACTGCGTCCACTTTCACATTGCAGCCTGAGCCACGTTTGACCACGGCTGACTGGCCACGTCCCTTTGCAATAAGGATGTCCATGTCTCGTTCTCTCTGGGCTCCTTTGTGTTCCTTAACCTGTGAGTAAATACAGATTCTCTGTACTGAGCTGTGGTTCCCACTGCTCTGCGACCCATTGATAAAATCATAGAATCATAGAATATCAGGGTTGGAAGGGACCCCTGAAGGTCATCTAGTCCAACCCCCTGCTCGAAGCAGGACCAATTCCCAGTTAAATCATCCCAGCCAGGGCTTTGTCAAGCCTGACCTTAAAAACCTCTAAGGAAGGAGATTCTACCACCTCCCTAGGTAACGCATTCCAGTGTTTCACCACCCTCTTAGTGAAAAAGTTTTTCCTAATATCCAATCTAAACCTCCCCCACTGCAACTTGAGACCATTACTCCTCGTTCTGTCATCTGCTACCATTGAGAACAGTCTAGAGCCAAATCTCCATCTAGAGCCAAAATCTCCATGTTAGGGAAGGTTTGCAGCTTTGGCCCATTGCTGTGTTTGAGATTATTGGACATTTTTGGAGCTGG
Source organism: Eretmochelys imbricata (assembly GCF_965152235.1). Lineage (NCBI taxonomy): Eukaryota > Metazoa > Chordata > Testudines > Cheloniidae > Eretmochelys > Eretmochelys imbricata. The sequence goes on along the minus strand of NC_135589.1, from coordinate 22,479,142 downwards.
GGCCCAGAGTGGCAGGTCAAAGGGAAATCCAAGCCACGGTCAAGTTGCGTGTACCCCGTGTGAAGCTGGCAGGAAGAGAGAGGCTGTAATGCACTTGGTTAGGTGCTAAATACAAACCTGCCCTGAACGCAGCAGCGCTGCCATCTGTACAAACAGCAGCCCTGTGTGCTCCGACGCACTGCGGCTCACCGAGCTCCGTGCCAGCAGTTCCCCCTGGGAGTTGGAAAGGACTTCTCTGCTCTGCTCCTCTCGGCCTCTTACTTCAAAATGTTTGAAAAACAGTTTTTCAGCCTGCAGTCAGATATTTCCTCCACCATCAGCTTGAGAGGAGAAGAAACGTATTTGTTTGTCTTGTTGGCAGAGGGGTGGGAGAGGAGCAGGGAGCTGATGTCTTGTTGGCCCAGGGGTGGGAGAGGAGCAGGGAGCTGATGTCTGGGTTTTGGAACCCTGCCATGTATGAACCCTGGGCAGTTCTGCATGCGAGCTGGTATTGCTCTCCCTGGGGAGGTTCACCCAGAAGACACTCAGTGTTCCTTAATGCCACTCTTCTAGTTGCACAACCTCTGGGTTTGCCACAAGCTGGAGAGAGACCTTGTGGGACTGTCTCTACAGGAGGTGGATTCCCTTTGAGTCCATGTTACTGTTCTGGGACTGGCTTCCCCCATGGAATAATTAGATCAACATTTGATACATCCTCTTAGAATTCTTAAACCTCAACTTAAACCTTCTGTAGAAAAACCTTAGATTTAGACTGCTGGCTTAACCCTTAAATCACTGGCTTTCCCCAGACTGCCAGCAAATGAATCCTTAGCATGCCAATCTCTTGATTTTGCAGCCTCTAAAGGATTAATGGAAATACAGCATGAATTCCAATTCCACTCACTCTGGTTGTTAGTCTGTATTGTAAATTGCAGTCTGACTCCGCTGATATTCAAAGCTTAGTTTCAGTGCACAGGAAATCTTGCTGCTTTTGAGGTGGTGAGATGCTTGTGGGCTGATGAGTTGACAAAGGTCCAGGAGACCTGGGAGGAGTTTTTAGAAATGATGCATATGAGGAAGAGCCATGCAAATACTCATTATAGTCTAGGACTGTATAACAGATATACCAGATTCCAGACAGCCGTTTCCTTTCCCTTCTCCTTTACTGCCATTCTTTCCATTTCAGAGAGTCCCTTTAGATCTGTTCCTACTGTTCCCATATTGTTTGTTTCTATGATGATTATCCATGCACATGTGTATATAAAACTCTCATAAACAGGATAAATTGCACGCGAATGGAGGCCCTACCGCTCCCTTGGAAGTTACATGGTCCCTCTTTCTCTCTGTTCTGTGTAACATGCTTTCAAAGGAAGCGTCTGGCCTTTCTCTCAGCCAAACGGAGCCTGGACATCTAGGCAGAGTGCCCAGGAGGCTAGTGGTCTCTGGAAGATACAAACCCAGATCCAGCTAACCAGCGAAGAGCTACTGGCTGCCACATCCCTATGCAGAGTCATATTTTTGCAGAAACTCTCCTCAACTGAAGAATCAGGCACCTACAGGTGACCCTAAAATACAAAACCAGACTAAAAGAGCCCCCAGTTCCCAGGAGCCACTCACTGCACAGCTCGGAAGCTGAGTTGTATCAGGGGCGGGTTTAGTGGGTTTCAGTGGATGCAGCAGCTCGGTAGGTTGGACCAGGGGAAGGACAGATTACCTGGATGGATTTGAATAATTCTCCTGTCTGAAGGCTCCTTGCCTCTGACTGCCTTCCCCAGTCCACGCTGGGCAAGGAGGGGGAGCGGCATCCAACACAGCGCATCTCCCCCAGACTGGCATTGTCGCAACCTCCAGCACTTCGTTCACACCTCAGGGTAATTCTGTCTGCCCCAAAGGTCCTGCTGCCTGGTAACTGAAACTCTGTGACCTCCCGCACGCACCGGGTGAGAAACAGAAGGTGCCGGGCTGTGCCAGGGAAGAAGGAGACACGCAACTCCAGCTAAGGCCACGTGCCCCTCTCAAACACATCCACGTGCCTCGGGGGCAGTGCTGTCTGCTCACTGAGCCCTGAGCCAGCAGTGCCTAGCTGTGGAGTTTGGCTGAGAAGAGCCACCCTGGTGCATTCACACAGGACTCTCTGCGGAGAACCAGAGATGTCAGGGACGGGAAGGGCCCCTCCAGTCCATTTCCCAGTGGCCAAGGGGATATTTCCTAGGGCTTTGCAGTGTTACGGTCCCAGTGACCAGGCATAGGCCCTGCCCCCAGGTCTGAGAGTGATTTAACCATCCCTCTCCCTACCTCAGCCTCCCCGTGTGGCAGCTAAACACAGGCTGTCTGTGCAGCAGCAGTGGGAGGGTGACATGGCTTTCCAGAGCGGGGTGTGGTTCTGTGGCATCCTTCCTCGCACGCCAGCCTGAGTCTGGGAGCTCGGATGAGGCTTGGTTTTCCCATGTGCTGTTCTGGGGAGAAGGGAAGGCAGCAGGTGCCAGTGAGACGGCCCTTTAGCGGAGGGGCTGGGGCCTGTTCGTCCAGGAGAATAAAACAGATAGCTCTGCTCTCAGCACGGAAGCGCTGGCCTGTCTGAAATGAGGAACTCGGGGGCTGTGCTGAGCACCATGCAGCTCGGCTAGCCCCTGGCACTCTGCAGCGGAACGGCGCTCACTCCGCCGGTTGCCTGAGCGGCCAGTCTCGCCACGGAGAGGCTGGAGCCTTTGCAAAGGCGAAGCGCTGAGCGGGCTGCTGATGGCACTAGCTGGAGCCGGGTGCAGTGTGGGCAGGTGCCAGGGACGGTGGGTGAGGCGCCAGGCACTGCACAGCCTCAGCCGAGGAACGCGCCTGCAGGCTGCGACTCAGCCGCGTCAAGCGGGCTTGTATTAAGCATTCCATTTGCTTGGGGCTAAATGGGAGGACGAAACCACGGGGCAGCTTCCGCTGTGTCGGGGGCAGGCCGGTGCGGGGGCTGCGGCATCCCAGGGGGATGGTGCAACCCTAGAGCATCAGGCCATGCGTTCGGGCAGCTGGTGCTCAGGCACCCTGTGTGAGCTGGGAAAGTGGAATCCTTGTAGAAGGCAGCTTACAAGGAGCTGATCTGGGATTTGCAGTGCAATGATCTTCCTGTCTCCCCCGGGGGAGCACCAGGGGTTTGGTGTGCAAAGCCTGAGGGGTGTGTGAGTCCCTGTCAAACAGCTGGGGGCACTCGCCTGGCCGCTTCTTTGAAGCAGGTGGCAAAAGCCAGCCCAGAAACTATGCTGCTGCTCTCGTGGTCCGTGACTGGTGCTGACGGGGGGGAGGGCCCGCTGCTCGGGTTCTGCCGTGATGCCAGCTGGCTGTCCTGCTGTCTGGACCAATACCTCCACCTGTTCCATGGGAATCCCGCTTCCTGGTGCTCCTGGCAGGAAGGTCTGGTCTCTGCAGGGAGGCTCCATGCGTTGCTGATACAGGACATAGCTGGATGGGGCTGGCCAGCTAAATGGGAGCAGCTCACCTGAGCCTAGCACTGGGTCTGGGGAGGAAGATCTGGTCCTTCCCACTTGTGACCCTGGTGCCCAGGAGCCCTGACTGGAAGTAGGATTTAATATAGGTCTAGCTTCATGCTCAGTCTTGCTGTGGGCCCAGGGTGGGCAAGCCCTGCTGTCACCAGCTTTACTGTCTCTAACAGCTGACTCCTTCGTGACCTTGTTCCTCGGGGAGAAATGGTCTTCAGTATCTTGCAGCTCTTCGAGAAAAGTCCAGTGTTCCCATCCCCAGGCGGGAGCAGTTCCAGCCCCTGAGCTGTGTCTCCTGGATACTCTTTCTCTCCCGCCCGTAACCCCCGTCACTTCCTCGGGCAGATCCCCAGCGCTGAGGCAGAGGTGGCAGGAGAGTGCCCAGCATTGCATTCCCAGACACCCGTCTCTGTCTGCGATAAATAAGGGTTTCCCATTCATCTTCCACAGACTGCTGCCTTGACCAACTGCCCCCGCCCTCCCCTGCCTCTCCCAGGGAGGCTTGTCTCCTCTAGGCCTGTCTTCTAGTCCCAGACCTAGCAAAGCTGGATGCATTTGAGCAGTCCCACTGGGCTCCATGGGGTGACTGTGTGCACCACCTTACTCCCCTGTGGACGTGTTTGCAGGATCGGAGCGGGGACTGTAAGCGCCTTGGGGCAGGGACTGGCTTTATTTGTGGCTTGTGATCTTGGAGCTTGTAGGTGGGACTTAACGTATTGTTAGTAATAGTAAAGCCTGGCCATTGTTCTCCCTCTCTGACGCATGCCTCTGTGGCTCCTTTTGGAGCTGCCTGAGCTTGGTGTCTCTTCTGAGGTCACAACCTCCCTTTGCTGCCTTCCTCCCCAGGTCTGTCACCCAGCAGAGCTGCACGGGGAGCCGTGGCTCAGTTCCTGCTGCTTAGTTCTTGTGTTCCCAGGCGCAGTCTGAGATAAACACATTTCCTCAGTGCACTGTTGTGTCTGCATCTCCCAGCTCCGCTTCCTCCTTCCTGACGTGTTCGGCTTGGAAACTCTCCTCCTGCTCCTTTGCAGCTCCTACTCAGTGCCCTGGATCAAATGGAGCAGGAAAGACCCCATCCCTACAGCTTCCTTCATGAGTGGGTGAGTGCTGGGCTCTTCCTCAGGGCTGGAAACAGAATAGTGGCAGCTCTCCTCCCGAGGAGGAGACAGGATCTGCCCTCGCTGCTGGGGCTGACACTTGGCTGCCTCTGCCACGTTTGTATAACAATACAAACTGCAAACCACGCTGAATAAGAAGCTGCTACTGCCTTATTCCCTGCAAAGCCTCCACTGAGGGAGGTTCTGTGGGAAAGGGACGCAACTGGAGAAACTCAGGGCACAGTACCGAGTCCCCAAAACAGTTTTGAAAAAAGTCTCTCTCTGCTGGCTTCGTAAACCCACCCAATGATCTCATTGCTATGGGGGTGCTTCACAGGGGAGCTGCAGCCTCCTGGAGCTTGGAGCGCCTTCTGGAAAAGGTTTGTGAAAGGAGGGTTTCTGTTTTGTCTTGGTGAGTGACCGAAATGCCTGCCTGCCTGTACTTCCCTGCAGCCCTTCTCTAACTGGGGCCCAGGACCAGTACAGCAGCAGGGAGTTGCTTTTAGCACAAGAGCTACCTAGATGGTATCAGATAAAATTTCCGGGGACCCTTCCCTGGACCCTACGCTTGGGTTCCATCCCCGTCTGATTTATCTGTAAAGATTCATCATGCCTAAAAGCAGAGTGTGTTTGCTCTCTAAACGAGCGTCCGAAGGATGAGTTGGGTACTAGCCATGGGTAATAATCCAGGATTTGAATCTCAGAGGACAAATCTCTGTGGAGGATCTGTAAAGAACGGTCATTACTTGAAAATGTCTGACAGTCACAAATGCCCAGTGCGTCTGTCTGTCCTACAGGAGACCAATCCTGTGTAGTCCAAGACACGCTGCTGCCCTGGGCGGTTTCCAGCAGCAAAGGCTGCTCACTGAGAGGTGGTCGTGTTGTTGTGTGTTTGGAAATCTCCTTGCCCTGGTCCCAGGGTGCGGGGTTGAGTGAGCTCCCGGGTCTGGGCTGCGCACTGCCCCGGGGCTGAGCTGGCAGTGTCATTGCATAGATAGCCCGTGGCATTCTTGGAGTGGGTTATAGCGAAGCTCTGTGACTTCTGCCAGGCGCGCCAGTGGGGTGACCTGCTCTGGGCAGTGGAGCATTGTTAACCACTGACCAGCAGCTGTAAGGTGGCACCTTTCCTGGCACAGTGCCAGGCTGCAGCTTGGAGGGGTCAGTGCTGCTGCTTAGCCCCTTGGTGTGTTCTGGGGAGTTGAGCACAAACTCAGACTCCCCCACACTCCCAGGAGTTGATGGACCTAGCGCGCTTCATTGGTCAGAGCGGCCTTTTGAGTCCCATGAAGCTTTACGCATGTGCCCTCAGTCCTAGCCCTGACCAGTCCGCAGCTGTGCCGGGCACCCTGACTGCTGCTGCGATCTCGCTGGGCTGTCTCTGCTCCCGCACAGAGGCCAGGCCTCCCTGCTCTGGGAGAGCAGAAGGGGTAACTGGGGGAAGGGGTAGATCTGGAACAGAGCTGGAGCACCTGGCTGTGCGACCATCATCCTTGCCACCTAACGGACTGGCAGGGACAGAGATCTGCCTAGGGTGTTTCTAAGGCCTCTGACCTCGGGATCTACCTGCTGGTCTACACCCTTCAGCAAGATCAGATTTCTACAGGGGACTCTGCAGCTGGGGTGTGGGGGGAGCAGAGACACGCATTGAAATGAACCAGAGCACAGTAAGGATGAGGTCTCTGCCCACCCCAGTGCACAGAAACCGTCCTCTTGAGGCAGGTGGCAGGGACGCAACCCCTGCCTGACTCGGCAGCAAACCCGAGTGAGGGGGCAGGCACGTCTGACAGTAGATGTTGGTGGCAGAGCAGAAGGACTAGGCTAACCGAGGCAGAGGGCAGAGCACAAACCCCAAGCAAAGATGAGTGGCTGTGTAGAGATTAGTGACAATGTGCAGAAAGGGACGATAGACCAAATGCAGAGGCTTTCCTGAAGACACAGGCATAGGGCCCCCTTCGCCCTTCTTGAAGTTGCTGGTCAAGATACCCACTTTCCCTTGGAAGAGGGCACTCACTGCTCCTTAGCTCCCAGCCTGCCACTTGGATACAACCTCCACCTAGAACGGAATTCTGAGCGGGAAAGCTGGTTGCGAAGCCGCTGGCAGGGGAGATTGTGGGGCGCGAGGAGAATGTTGGGGGCTAGGCCTCGCACTGCGGAGTAGGTGAATGGAGCACTAAGCCCAGAGATGGGGCTAAAAGGAGAAGGCGTCAATACTTCATCTCACTCCTTAAATGGGAGCCCGTTTGGCCACGGTCAGGGCTCTAAGTGGAGAGGAGCTGTGGCGTGTCAGTCCTTGCAAAACAGCAGCAGACGTAATCGGCTGCTTGGCCTGACGCTGCCTGTGGACCGAGGATAATGGCCTTTTAAACGCTCTTTGTTTATGGTATCTCGTCTCTGTATAATCAGGGGCTTAGTGTTGTAGCCAGTAAAGTCTCTGAAGTCAGTCAGCAATGAATTCTGAGGGTTATAAGCTGAATCATGCTCCAGTACCAAAGAGCGCCGCAGAGGGACCGACCTGGTGCAGCCTGTCAGCCCATTGCCATGTTGATCAAATTTTGCCACTTGGCTTCAATTTTCTGCATGTTGCCAATCTTGGAGGCTCAGAGCGAAAGATGGATTAATCTCTGCCCTATGAATTTGGGGAGGGTTGTTTTTCCCCAGTTACTGCATTGACAACAGTTGCCTTTGGAGCACAGTCCAGGAGCTGCAATCTGGACTCACTTCTGGGTATTGGGTGGTATGAAAGTACCCTGTGCTACAGTGATGGACAGAGATGAAGGTTTGGGAAGGCACAGGCTGCAGTTATACCTAATTAGCTGAGAACTCCCATCCTGTCGGCTCCCTGCTGGAAGTCAGGCTCAGTCCCACTAGCACAAATCTATCCCTGAAGTTATAACTGTCCAGGTTTGGGGATCAGGGTTTCTTCAGGTATGTTGGCAACAAGAAGAAAGCCAAGGAAAGTGTGGGCCCCTTACTGAATGAGGGAGGCAACCTAGTGACAGAGGATGTGGAAAAAGCTAATGTACTCAATGCTTTTTTTGCCTCTGTTTTCACTAACAAGGTCAGCTCCCAGACTGCTGCGCTGGGCATCACAAAATGGGGAAGAGATGGCCAGCCCTCTGTGGAGATAGAGGTGGTTAGGGACTATTTAGAAAAGCTGGACGTGCACAAGTCCATGGGGCCGGACGAGTTGCATCCGAGAGTGCTGAAGGAATTGGCGGCTGTGATTGCAGAGCCATTGGCCATTATCTTTGAAAACTCGTGGCGAACCGGGGAAGTCCCGGATGACTGGAAAAAGGCTAATGTAGTGCCAATCTTTAAAAAAGGGAAGAAGGAGGATCCTGGGAACTACAGGCCAGTCAGCCTCACCTCAGTCCCTGGAAAAATCATGGAGCAGGTCCTCAAAGAATCAATCTTGAAGTACTTGCATGAGAGGAAAGTGATCAGGAACAGCCAGCATGGATTCACCAAGGGAAGGTCATGCCTGACTAATCTAATCGCCTTTTATCATGAGATTACTGGTTCTGTGGATGAAGGGAAAGCAGTGGATGTATTGTTTCTTGACTTTAGCAAAGCTTTTGACACGGTCTCCCACAGTATTCTTGTCAGCAAGTTAAGGAAGTATGGGCTGGATGAATGCACTATAGGGTGGGTAGAAAGCTGGCTAGATTGTCGGGCTCAACGGGTAGTGATCAATGGCTCCATGTCTAGTTGGCAGCCGGTGTCAAGTGGAGTGCCCCAGGGGTCGGTCCTGGGGCCGGTTTTGTTCAATATCTTCATAAATGATCTGGAGGATGGTGTGGATTGCACTCTCAGCAAATTTGCGGACGATACTAAACTGGGAGGAGTGGTAGATACGCTGGAGGGGAGGGATAGGATACAGAAGGACCTAGACAAATTGGAGGATTGGGCCAAAAGAAATCTGATGAGGTTCAATAAGGATAAGTGCAGGGTCCTGCACTTAGGACGGAAGAACCCAATGCACCGCTACAGACTAGGGACCGAATGGCTAGGCAGCAGTTCTGCGGAAAAGGACCTAGGGGTGACAGTGGACGAGAAGCTGGATATGAGTCAGCAGTGTGCCCTTGTTGCCAAGAAGGCCAATGGCATTTTGGGATGTATAAGTAGGGGCATAGCGAGCAGATCGAGGGACGTGATCGTCCCCCTCTATTCGACATTGGTGAGGCCTCATCTGGAGTACTGTGTCCAGTTTTGGGCCCCACACTACAAGAAGGATGTGGATAAATTGGAGAGAGTCCAGCGAAGGGCAACAAAAATGATTAGGGGTCTAGAACACATGACTTATGAGGAGAGGCTGAGGGAGCTGGGATTGTTTAGCCTGCAGAAGAGAAGAATGAGGGGGGATTTGATAGCTGCTTTCAACTACCTGAAAGGGGGTTCCAAAGAGGATGGCTCTAGACTGTTCTCAATGGTAGCAGATGACAGAACGAGGAGTAATGGCCTCAAATTGCAGTGGGGGAGGTTTAGATTGGATATTAGGAAAAACTTTTTCACTAAGAGGGTGGTGAAACACTGGAATGCGTTGCCTAGGGAGGTGGTGGAATCTCCTTCCTTGGAAGTTTTTAAGGTCAGGCTTGACAAAGCCCTGGCTGGGATGATTTAACTGGGAATTGGTCCTGCTTCGAGCAGGGGGTTGGACTAGATGACCTTCAGGGGTCCCTTCCAACCCTGATATTCTATGATTCTATGATTCTATGATCACTTGTGCTTTGTGGACACTTTCTGGTCCACCTCAGTAGCTAAAGGCAGCTCAGAATCCTTACGTTGAGCTCCAAATACAGGAGCAGCCGACCGAGTTGTTTCAAGTTTCTGGAGGGTCTCCAGTGTCATTTATCGGGTTGGGAAGTGGCACTTCATAAGGCAGGATAATAGTTTCCATTGCTCCTGCCCCACTTTGCAAACTGCTTGGTGATGAGGAACAGAGCTCCCCGACAGGTGTACTCGTGCGTCTGGTTCCTTTTCTCCCCCTTCCTTCAGCTGCCCCCACCCCCTCCCTCTTGAAAATAAATGGCGTAAGCCTACACTTTCTAATGTGCCCACGAGTGTGGGTGCCTCTGGCCGTGGGCCCTTAGGAAGCGTGTGGGTGTGTAACTGTTACACGTTGTTCCAGTCAGCCAGTTCAGGGAGGTTTGCTGCTGCAGCTCCGCTCTTCCGACAACGTTCCCTGTGGGTTTCTGCTCCCTTCCTCCCAGTTCTGAGCAGTGACCAACGAGAAGCATAAGGTGCTTCCCATGCTGGGTTCTAGCTCCATTGTGTGAAGCACTCCCCCCAGGACTGCACCCAGTGTGGGCGCCCCCACTGCTGAGGGCGTGGGTCGCTGGGTTTGGCCACAGTGAACAGAGCCAGGCTCTGCTGGAACTAGTTTGCAAACGGTGGTCTAACCTCGGCCTATGTTTAAAGCCATTCTGCCTAGTCACTGCAGCACAGAGCCACGGGAGCTGGGCTTCACAGCACAGTCTCTCTCCAGCAGAGATCTGCTGTCCACAGGGGAGCAGTGTGACCCTTGGGGCTGGCTGGCTCCAGGGACCGTGACCTTGGGGGTCACCAGCTCTAATCCAGACTGGGAATGACTGCACAGCACTGCCCATTGGCTGTCCCTTCCACCCCGCTCTGTGATGGCTAACTTCCTCCTCCTTCTTCTCCAGATGATCGGACTCTAACAGAGGACAAGGTTCTGCGCTGCCAAAACCCTGACTGCATTGACAAGAGGCGGGCTCTCAAGGTACTATGGCTGGGGTGTGTGGGTGGGTGTGTTGGGGGGTTTTATTGGGGATTTGGGGGGGTTCCCCGGGAGGCAGGGAATATTTCTAGCTCAGAGCTGCCTTGATGCTCCATAACTATTAAAGTGGGTGCTAAAGACACAGCTGGCTATCTGGCCTCATCTCCCATCCCCAGCATAAGAGCTGTTCGTGCCCCTCCTGGGCGAGGTGGGCTGAGGGTGGAGTCACAGGCCACACAAGCATTTGGATTGAGGTGGGCACCTATGCCTGCGGCCGGCGTTCCCATTCCCAGAGATGGTGACGACACCGCCGGTTCCGTCTGGATGAATGGCTCCCAGGAGCTAGCAAAGCCCAGCCATCTTATCAGGAAGAGGTTTCTCCACGGAGATTTAGGGCTGCCAGATCATTCAGTGGCTTCTTACGGAGCTTAAGTGTTCTTGGCAGCGTGACAGAGGGAAGTGTCTGTCTCTATAACCAGTGAGTGCAAAGAGGAGTCTGGGGAGACAGCACTTACCACCCTTTCCCACCCCCTCTCCCTGCCTTGCAAACCAGGATGTCAGTGAGTTTTATGTGAGCCCCATTATGTCACTTTGTTCTTCCTTGTGGCCCTTGCCAACAGAATCGCGTTTCCAGACAGTCACAGGAGCCGGGCACTGGCAGCTGGCAAATGAGTCATTTCAAATGGGCTATTGAGTTTCTTTGGCTCCTTGTCTGAGGATCCTCTCTGGCTGGAGCCAGAGGGGCCCACAGAATGTTCGCACCGGGGCCGGCTGTCATTTTCCTTTTGCTTTCGCTTTTAAGGTGCCTTCTCTAAAATTGGTGATGGAGCTGTTTGACCCCATGTGAGTAGCTGGGTCTGAGTGCAGAGCCAGGGATCCTAGAGAAAGTGGAAAATACAGTAGCTCCAGGGTATCTGCTGCTGTACTTACCTGCTGAGACCCACGTCTCCCTGGCAGCTGTCTGATGCCGACTCATGTGACACGTCTCTCTGCCATGGCAGCATGTGCGGGAGAATGGGGTGGAGCAGGTGCATGAGACAAGTACCCTGAGGTCACACGGCTTGCCTCAGCCCAGCCTGAGTGTCTGGCAACAGCTGGACTCTCTCTCTCTGCTCCTGGGGCCCCTGCTGCAATGAGAGAGAAACTGCCTCAAACCATAAAACTGGTGTAGTGCTCTGGTATGGGCCACTGGCACCGCATCCACATGTGAGCAGGGACAGGTTGGCTTTTTCATATGTGCTCTCCAGTTTGCCTGCAGCAGGGAACCCCGTCTGGGGTTAGCAATCAGAATAAAACAGAGAGAGGCAGTGCAGACATCTTGGCTGGGGGTCTGAAGACCCTGATGTAATCCTGGCTCAGCTACTAACTTGTTGTGTGACCCTGGGCAAATCACCTTCCCAATCTGCAAAATGCTGATAGTGATACCAATCTTCCTCACCCTTGCGCTGCTCTGAGATCTGTGGAGGACAAGCCGTGTGTGTTTGTGAGATCTGTGGAGGACAAGCACTGTGTGTGTGTGTTTTCACACACTTTTTTTGTCCAAAGATGGGCTCTTTTCTAAAGCAAAACCTAGCACAACAAATTGTTGACATTATTGCTTTTCATACAATTTTCTACATTTTTTTAATCAACCGTTTTATTCAAGTTATTGTGGAAATGTTTCATTTACTGAAACCATATGCTTATGGATAAAGAAAAATTTCAATTACAATGTCAAAAACTTTCAATAAAAAATTCAGTTACAATATTGTGAAAAATGCGTCCACTTTACCTCTGCAAACCAGAAACAATTTGGAATTTTTTTGGCAGTGTCTTTCCCATTTTTTTCAGCCATCTCTTCTCTCTTGGGACTGGCCACTAAAGAGGAGATGAGCTCCTTGGGGCAAGACACTGTCTAAGTAGCTGGGCATCCTGAAGTGCTCTGGGTATGGGGACGGAAGGTTCTGTTTGTTGGCTAGAATGGGTGCATGGCAGCATTTCCAGTGCCTGGGGTTAGTACTTGTGGGACGCCACTCTGTGCTCTTGGCAGTGAGAGTTGTGAGTCTGGGGAGTTTCTTAGGCAGACACTTTGGTGAGCTGGTTTTAATTGTTGCATCTGGGTCTAGGGGGCTTTGGGCAACAGGCACATGCTCTTGTGTCTGAAAGTATTCCCTGCCCCTAGATACCTGCTCTCTGGAAATGTCCTGCTGGGCATTCAGCTCGTACACAGGGAATGGGCATTTTCCACCTCGGGGTGGGTTTTGCAAGTGACAAGGGGAGAGATTTTTAATGGCTGTATGGTCTGTAGTGCTGTCCCCAGTGTAGACTAGGCTGTGTCTGTCTGTACTCTCCACAACGAGGGGCAGACATCAGTTCCTGCACTTTCATTTTAGCTCTTTTAAGTCTCACTATACTAGTAAAGTTGGGGAGTAAAGCTGACTGGCCAGAAGCCATTTAACAGCTAGCTGCTGACTCTTTATAAATTAGCCATTTAGTTGAAAGCATAAAGCCAGGCCATTGGCTGGGGATCTGGGGCTGCTGAGACCACAGACTGCCTTTACGGTACTTACCTTGGAAACAAATGGTGTTCCAGACAGGGAACGTCAGCCAGGCTGCTAATTTTACCCTCTCAGCGAGGAGCACAACACGGCCAGCCACTGGCCTTCCAGCTCTCAGACACTCCATCTGCCGGGAGCTTTGAGTTGCATGTTCTCCCTGGAACCTGAAAGCAATCTGGGGTAGCAGCGGATTCAGTTCAGTGTCAGCAGCTCCCGTATAAATCCCCTGCCAAGCTCCCTTGTAGTGCTGCTGAATGCTGTACACAATCAACTACTTGTGAGCCGAGAGCCCACCTCGTGTCACTTACAGCGTTGCCCCAGGATGGGAAACTGCAATAGTCAGATGTTGGGCGTTGAGTGTGCGGGGACCGTTGCCTGCCAGGGGTGACGCTGCATCTCCTGCTCTCCTTCCTGGAACCCAGAGGTAGTTATCTCAGCTGCTGCACTGTCTGTCTGTCTGGTGACCTGCAGGCCAGGAGTGCTCTGTCCCTTAGTGACTGGGCCAGGGTGCCATTCTGCAGTGAGGAATGTCCCGTGAGGAGAAGGCCTGAACGCTCTGCCATGGTTGTTTGTGAGCCCTTCCTCTACACTGGCCCAGGGAAGCCGGCAGGGGAGCGTGGAGCAGCGCTCTGATTATGGAGCGCACCGCGCTGCCTTCCCTACGGTCCACAGATCCATGCCTCTGACTTTCCCAGCGGGAGGGAGGGGGGCGGCTGCCAGCAGCAGAGTTCAAAGACCTGGGGCCAGTGTGTCCCTCCCTAGGTGGAGTTTGCAGGGCAGATGGGGTGGTTTGGGTACCAATGGCTGTGATTTCCTGCGGGTTGGCAGTAGGAGCTTTCCAGTAGCTCTGACAGATGCCAGCCTGGCGCATGCAATGGGGATGGCAATGTGTCAGCAAGTGGGTTTCCTGCTCCGGTGAATTCAGGCCCCTAGCCCCCAGCACTGCGGGGCTTGTGTGCAGCAGTGTCAGGGGATGGGCAGGGTTGTCTCTGTTGTCGGCAGGGTGGGGCGATTGCTTGTCTTGGATGAGCAGTGGGCATGGGAGTGAAGCCTGTTTTTAACCTATTCTGCATAGCAGAATGATCGTGATTTTTTTTCCATTCCTTAGTTCCTGGGCTCCCGGTGGGTTGTTAATATGGCACATGGCCCTGCAGCTCCGTGGCTGGCATGGATTCGTCACGAATGGAGCTTGTTCCCAAGTCCCCAAAGAGGTGCCTGGGAAAGCTCCAGGTGCGCCAAGCTCTGTGCAGCCCCCCACACAGGGAGCAGAGCCTAGGTCGCAGGCTCCCACACACAATGGGATTATTGTGAGAGCCAGGGCCCCTCCCTCGGGGCTAGGTGGAGCTTTCGCAGAGGGCTGCTGCTTCTGCTCTGGTACTTACAGCAGCGCTAAAGAAGAGACTGGAAAATGAGCTAATCGTCTTTCGAGCATGCACAGGAAATCTCCATTTATCCACAGACTGTCTGCTCAGCACAGTGTGCGAGTTTTAACCAAAGAACAAAGGAAAGGGCAGCAATCAAAGGCACAGTATGTGAGATGAGGTCATCTGCTCTCTGCACAGGACGCTCCACCCCTGAGCCTGGCCGGGAGGAAGGCGCTCAGTTCTAGGGACAGGCTGGGAGTTCTGTGTTAATGCTGTCACCCCAGAGCCCAGTGGAGATGCCTAGGCAGCAGTCCCTAGAGGCACTGGAGGGCTGTGCTCGCTCTTCAGTGATTTCCAGCCTCCCTAGAGCAAGCAGCCCAAGGAGAGTCCAGCTGGGATTTAACTTCACCATCACAGCTGTTCCTGATCCGATATAATTCAAGCTAATCTAATTGAGCCTGTTCATCCTGTTTAGTTGCAGGGAAAGAATTAGTTTGCATGTTGACACAGCCTGCAGAGGAGGGACCTCTGGGAGGGTGGTGCCCCCTGGCAGACTAAAAATGGGGTGCAAGGTGCAGGAGTCTGCCTTGCATGGTGTCATGCCACCTCCAGTGGTCCTGGAACTAGGGGGTGCTGCTGCAGCCCCTGGCTTGAAGTAGTAATAACATACACCAAATACATGGTTCCCATCATCAGCACCCCCACCATACAAATTGTTCCAGCCTCCTGGCCACCCGTCTGGGCTGCTGCCAGCCGTAACCCATTCACAGGAGTGTTACAATCACTTGCAGCGGGAGTCTGGAATCACGCAAGGGGTCTGGAGTTAGCAGAAATGCAGCTCCATGTCTGCGACATCACAGGTGTTTGTCTAGATAGGCTCCATGTCTGTGTGCAAATGGGGCATGGGGCCGTAGTGGCCAGGTGTTCATGCAGCGTGTCAGAGCGGAGCTGGTGTGGGACTGCCAGGCTCTGTTGAGATGGCAGAGTCCTGCTCTGGGAGTGTGGGAGAGAACTGCTGATGGGGCAAGGGTCTCTGTCAGCAGCAGAGCTAAATGGTATGTTGAGGCTTGTTGCTTTCCCCATTTGTGTTTAGTTCTTGGGTTTATTTGGGCAAGTTGCAAAATTATTTCTGAATGTGCCAGTGACCTTTGCCCAGACAGTGGGGAGAAGTGAAGATGGTGTTATTAGGTATTCACCAGAAAGAAGTGTCCTCAGAAACAGATGGGGAACTGGGAGTGAAAAGCTCCAAAGCCCATTACCAACTTCCCAACCATTCCCATCCTTCATGGTGACCCTACTCCAGGGGCCTGTCACACTTCCCTAAGGCACCCCAGAAAGTCTCAAGGAATTCTCAGTCCAAACCTGAGACGCACACAGCCACAGTGAGCGACAAGGGCTTTAACCTCTCTACAGCTCATGATTCCTCAGATCCACCTCTCCCAGAGGCAAGGCCCTTATAGGCTGTTGGCCAGGAGAATTGCATAGCTGCATGTCTAGGAATGGCTTCCTGGAAGTTTACAGGCAAACTGCTCTTGCCTTTGTGCAGTGCAGAGCGGAGGCCGAGTGTAACAGCTGACGCTAACTGTGGAAGTGTCTTCACCATGAAACTTATCCCAGTGTGTCTTACACACGTCATCATCATCACCACTCCCTGAGCGTTTCCCAACTCCGTGAATGGGGCTGCTGCCTGCTGGGACCTAGAGTCACCGCTAACTGGGTGTGTTTGATACAGTGCATGCCGCGCAAGACGGTTTATGACTTTGCAGCTCTGCATTCTTCTTCCATCTCCTGGTACAAAGTCTCAGCCTGGGACAGCACAGCCCTGTCTCCTTGACCCTATGTCACTGTGCTGCAGAGGGGGAGTCTCTCTCTCTCCCTCTCTCCCTCCCTCTCTCTCTCTCCAGTGGGAGTTTGTGTTACACATTTAAACGTTTAACTTGCTCTCATCAGCAGCTTTCGGAACACATGAGTTACTGGTCCCGCATCCAAGTGGGTCTGGGAGAGTGGCCAGCCCAGTCAGTGCGTCGATCTCCACATGCCCATGCACAGAAATAGTTCTAGTGAGGATCTCGCCTCCTAATCTAATTGATCGTTAATGTAAAGCTTGAGTGGATTTAGGGCATCTTATCTCTTACTGATCAACCAGCTCTGCTGGTTCAGGAGCTTGCTCTGGGAATGTTCTGCTCCCCCTCTGCACTGAATCTACAGGCAGCTAAAATTTCCGCTGGCTTTTCAGACGTTGGCTATTTCCTGGTGACCGTTTTATTCCAGGTAAGTGTGGCAGGTTTTTATAAATGCATTCTAGGGAGCCCTGGGTAATGCTTCACTTGAGCAGCTGGCAGTTTGCTACTGATGCGGTGTTGGGCAGGAGCCCTGGAGCCGAGTGCTCCTTCTTCCCTCCCGCTACATCCTGAATTTCCTGGATTCTCGGATGATTTATGGGTTGACGTCCCCCTGAAGGTGATGGAACAATTCACTGCTCAGGACATTCCCTGGCAATTAGCACCCAGGTTTTCCAAGGAGCCTAGAATCTGTTGTCACTAAGGCTTGCGGCTCATTTGCAGTGGCTCCTGCCCTTTGCTGGAAGGGTGAGATGTGAAAATTCTTAAAGCCACAAGAGATATTGTTGTTTAGTCTTAAAACCTTGGCAACACCACTAGGAACTTTTGTTCTAAGCAGACGTGTGGGGCTGCTCTGTTTGCTGGAATTAGGTGCTGGATTTTGAGAGGAGCAAGACGAATAGAACGAAGCAATGACCCTTAAAGGGAGCTGCTCTTGGCACAGATTTCTGAGGATTTTCACTCCCCAGCTATTTTTAAGGATGAGTTTAAAGGGGGAAGTTAGTTACGTTAGTAAAGCAGCATTTGGGCAAGGGTTTGGAGAGGTTCCTGGCCTTTCACCTTCGCAGCATTCACTTCAGAGTCAGTTTTGAGGAGTGGAACAAGTGTGAAGATCACAACTTCCCCATGTTCATCCTCTTGCCTCATCACAGCCTGGCAGGACTGGCTGTTTCTACTCACAAGAGACCCAGGATGGCAAACAAGAGGATGGATGGCCCAGTGGTTAAGGGATGAACCTAGGACTTGGAAACCTGTGTTTAATTCCCTGCTCCACCACAGACTTCATGCAGATCAGTTTGTCTGTGCCTCAGTTTCCCATCTGCATAATGGGGATATCAGTACTTCCTTCCATGTTCTACAGTGGATTGTGAGGTGCTCAGGTACTCCTTAATGAGGGCCATGGGAGTATCTAAGCTAGGCTAACACAGCCAGATGGGTGCTGTATTGGCAGAGCCCAGAGAGGGGACACAGGCATGACCAGAACTGCAGGGGATGCTTGGACTTCTCTGCTAGGAAACAAACTGCCCTCTGCGATTGTGTCTGGTGGTCAGAGAGCAATGCAGGATGCGCCCCTTTGCACAGGCCTCGCTCTACTGCACAGTCAGCAACATTGTCCTTTCCCAGAAAGGTGGGTTCCAGAACAGCCCCCCAAAAGCAGGACCTAACTGAGGCCATCTGTGTGACGAAGTGGGACTGTTCTTAATGTTTCCTCTGAATAGTCTGGGGGTGCCTCAGTTTCTCCTAGGCAGTTCTTAAGTATCTAGGTGGTGGGGTAAGGGTGTATGATCATTGCAGAGCCCTAGAGGGCAGGTGTGTGCAGGAGTCTGGACACAGAGAATGGCCGACACCCTGTTTCCTGGCAACTGATGGCCTGGGCCCTTCCACCCTGCAAGGTGAGAGCTAAAGGGTTGGAGAACAAAGGAATCAGGTGACCTCCTGGCCTGGGAAAGGGACAAAGCCCAGAGGAGGAGGGGTTGGAGGGGGTTTCAGTTTGGGGCTGGCTGGAGACATGGAGTGAAGGCAGATGTGGTTGTCTGGCTCACTGCCCCCCAAAATGGACCCAGCTGAGGGGTCCCATTCTCTGCACCTACAAGCTCTGTGTTAGACCATGTTCCTGTCGTCTAATAAACCTCTATTTTACTGGCTGGCTGAGAGTCACGTCTGCATGCGGAGTTGGGGGGCAGGACCCTCTGGCTTCCTCAGGAGCCTGCCTGGGCGGACTGGCTGTGGGAAGCGCACAGAGGGGCAGAGGATGCTGAATGCTCCGAGGTCAGACCCAGGAAGGTGGAAGCTGTGTGAGCTGTGTGTCCTGAAGACAGGCTGCTCACAGAAAGGAGACTTCCCCAGAGTCCTGCCTGGCTTCATGGGGAGCAGTTCCAGAGCATCGCCCGGGGACTCCGAGACAACTGGTGGCAGAGGTGGGATGTACTGCACCCCGTGGACGGCGCTTCCTGCAGTAAGTGACTGGGGAGCAGTAAAACGAAGGGGGATTGATGGAGACCAGGTGTGCTGAAGATTCAGAGAGTGACAGTTTCAGGGGGCGGTTAACCCCTGGGAGTGTGTGACCAGCGAGAAGGACTGTGCAGTAATGGGGTCCCCCTGAGGACTGCAATGAGCAGTCTCAGGGGCAGAGGAGCCTGTGGCTTGGCCCTGGGAGAGAGAAGGACTTTTGCAGTAACAAGGTTCCCCTAGGGATTGTAGGGGATTGCAGGAGTCTGCAGTTAGACCCTGGCAAAGAGGAGGTGACCTCGAGAAGGGCTGGCACACTAGGGGTTCTCCCTGGAAACCGTGGGGAGCTGAGAGCACACAGGCCTGTGAGTCCACAACAACTTGGGAAGAGCGGAGTGATGACCTGTCACCGTCTCCTTAGGAAGGACACTGTAACCCTGTGCAAAAAGAGAGGGTTACACATTGGAAAGTTCACCAAGGCACAGTTAATCGTGCAGCTGGAGGAGGATGACCGCTCTAAGGAACAGATTCCTGACCCAAATGGGGCTATAGCAGGATCTGGGAGCAGCTGGAGTGGTAGCCAGGCATTGCCAAGACTCCTGTCCCCGACCAGACGAGGGTCTTCACGATGGGGTTCCCCATCGGGGGATCGGAGATGGATGGGATTGGAGCTGAGTCCGAGAGAGCAAGAGGACTGTGAGAGACTGTGAGAGACAGCGAGAGCCTGAGAAAGAGCTGCAGAAGCAGCAGCAGCATGAACTGGCGATGGTGGAGCGGAGAGGCACAAGGGACCCCCCAGGGGTGAGTGGGGATAGACCTGGGGGGGGCCAGTTCCGCAGGGAACCTCGAGACTAAATTGCTGCCCCTGGTTGAGGAGGGGAGGATGTGGATGCCCACCTGACTGCCTTTGAGCAGGCTGGAGATTTGAACCAGGGGGACCCTGCGGAAAAGCCCCGGTGTCTAGCTCCCTTGCTGGGTCCCAAGGCCATAGACTCCGTCAGCCCGATGGGTGGGGAGGTGGACAGGCTCCCACTCCTGACCCCAACCTATATGTCTGTGTGGAGTTTTGTGGGGCCAGGCCCCTCAGACCTCCAGTGGGAGCGGAAGGTGATGGTCAATGGGGAGACATTCCTGGGGTGGCGAGATCCTGGGACAGAGAGAACTGTTGTCAGGCCCTGGGTGGTGCAGCCTCAGATGCTGAGGGGCTGTGTGAGCTGGGTGAGGTTCCCAGGGACGAAGCCCCTCGCCCTGCCTATGGCCCAGATCCCTGTGCAGACCCAGGAGGGGTGGGGCTGGCTGGTCGAGTGGGGACACGGGTTGGATTTTGCAGCTTTTCAGTGTCTCTCGTCATGTCTCCTTACGATTCAGACGTGAGACCTGGAGAGTGAATTGATCACATGTTGGCCTGAGTGACGGGCTGCCAGGGCGCTGGAGGAGGGTGAGGGCAGGGTATGCTATTTGAGATGGAAGGGTGAGGTGATGGCAGCCCTGAGCAGTCAGAGTGCTGTCGCTGGGGGATATGGGAAGGTCTGGTTGGGCCACCCTGTGGATCGGCACGACTGCCAGCTGCAGCTCCCTCTGCTCTGTGTAGAAGTGTTGGGGATGCTGTGCCTCACCCCCAGGAGTGCCCTAGGCTTCCTGGGCATGCCATGACCCCAGAAGAAGTGCCAGGAGGGGAGCGATGGGATTCCTTTGGGAGCGGAGTGTGTTTCCAGGCCCTGGGGATTCCACGCTATGTGGGTCGTTCTTTCCAGCTCCTCCGTCCATGGAGAGCTCGACTGTGTCTTGTCTGGCAGCAGGAGCAGCGGGGAAGGGCTGGCCCGTCACTCTGCTGTCACCACCGCAGAGTGAGTTCTGCACCTCTAGGCTAGGAGGCCAGGCTCATAATAGACAAAGACCTACCAAATCCTGCTGCGGTTCACTGGAGGCACTGGTTGACCTGCTGCGGGTCTCACTGCACCTGCATGGGTCCATGGCGACCCTGGGCTGGGAGCACGCAGCGAGCATACGGTTCGGATGGGATTAGGGATCTGAGATCTGGGCTGATCCACTCTGTCCCCTGGCAGGCAGCGCTCAAAGGATAATGCAGGAGGTGTGGGCCGCTGGCACAGCAGTCAGCTGAGTTAGGCTGTTGTACTCTGCTGCATTCAGCAATTGAGACCATGAGCCTGAGTGAGCGGCTGCCGATGTTCTCGCTTGCCCTAGCCTGGGAGGAGGCTGCTCCTGGCAGTTGGATTTACAGCTGATTAGTTGCCACAGATGCGTAAAAGGCTCCCCCGCAACACTCTGTATCAGCCCCTTTCCAGACTCTCTCTGCATCTTCAGCTGGGCACCAACGTGATGCAGCGTGCGGGGGCTGAGCGAGCAGCCCACCTGAAGGTTGCAACAGGGCTCTGTTTATACCCGCATGGAAGTGCTGGACGCTTCTAGAGATGGGACTTACGGGGAGCAACAATGCAAGCTGCTCTGTGTGACATGCTGCCCTTCTGTGCAGAGCAAAATGCAGGAGGGCTCCTTACCAGCCTGTGCCGGGGAACTCGGCTACAGAAGCACCTTTAGTTACTAACCTGGCAGGGCTCTGCTCTCATCGGCCTTGAGGCTAGAGCCTGGGCCAGCCTAGGCTGAGGTTCTTTGGTTTGGAGAACAGGTGCTGGTGCCAGAAACCTGAGGAGACCAGCCTCTAGTGCCACCTCAGGCCTCTGGGCCTGCTCCTTTCTCAGGAGAGGCTAGTCCAGTAGACTCCCACGAGTCTCCTCCAGGAGCTGACATCAGGATAAGTGAAATAACCCTGCCCCTTTATTACTCATCCTACAGTTACTTGATCAAGTAGCACTAGGAGAACATGATTTGCAGCACCAAATCTCTGGCTAAGAATTAATCTGCCCGAAGAATGCTGACCCAAGTAATTGTTTACTTAACACTAGCATTTGCTTGCAGACCTGTCCTCGTTTTTCACCAGCTGTGCTGAACAAGGTTGTTACGAGACTTGGTAATTAAGAGTTTGCGGAAGTATCCACTGTTTAATTTGGGCACCCAGATAACATATATCGCTTGTGTTTGTGGAGTGTGAAGGGCAAGTTTCCAGAATGCTTTCACTCCAGAGGGGCATGTGATGATCATTATTTATATTGCTGGTGTGGAGGTGTAAATAAGTCGGGGAGGACCACACTGGGGGGCTTTTACAGATGGCGCTGGGCCTAGTCTGCAGAGTGTGTAGGCAAATTCTCTGTGTCACTTGTCAGGGATAAAGAGCTGAGAGCTGTAGCGAGGCGGGTCCTGAAGGAATTATCTGTGATGGGAACTTGGCAGCCCCGGAGAGTCGAGGGGTGGGAAGGATGGTCCAAGGTCCCCATCTGATGTACAGGATTTGTACTGAGAACCTCTGGAGAGTCCTGCCCTCTTTGCCAGGAGGAAACATGTGTTCTGCACAGGTGGCATGCACAGACAGGATAGGGCTCAGGGGTCACTGTGCAACCTGGTGAAACCATTTGGACGTTTCTCCTAATGGGAGGCTGGGGGTCTCATGGTTAAGGCTCAGATTTTGTCATGGTTGTTTTTAGTAAAAGTCACAGACAGGTCACAGGCAATAAACAAAAATTCATGGAAGCCGTGACCTGTCTGTGACTTTTGCTGCTGCAGCTCCCTAGTTTCCCCCACCACTGTGATGCCCAGGAGCTCTGGGGTTCCCTCTCTGCCCACGGCGGCTGGGAGCTGTACGGTGACTATATTTCCCAAAGAGAAAACGGGACACCCCCAGCCACTCACCCGAGGCGTAGGCTGTCGTCCATCCCTGGAGCCCTGAGGAGGGCCCCCTCAGGAGTCTGTCACCCATCGCTGGAACCTTGCAGGGGGCCCCTTGTTGCCTGTCACTGGAACCCTGCCAGGGCCCCGCTGGCTGCGAGCTGGAGTCCCTGGAGTCCCGCAGCCCCTGTGACTTCCATGACCTCGGGGACCTAACCTAGCCATACTTATGGTTAGGACAGGACCTGGGAGCCCAGACGCCAGGTCACTGACTCACGGGGGCATGTGCAGCCTCGGCTACCAAAGTGTAAAATGGGGTGTGGAGCCCTGCTTTGTAACCCACAGGTGACAGGCCCTAGGAAGGGGCCATTTCAGGGCGGACAGGGCTGTCCCAGGCCCCTGTAACTGCCACGGTCTGAGCCAAGCCTGGTGGCCACGCTGGGGTCGAGCTCCTCTCCTGCAGAGAGCAGTAAAGGAGACGGGGGGGCCCACGGTTTCTTTGCTGGAGGCTGTAGTGGACACAGGGTACTGCCCCTCCAGTGGGAGCCCCGTGTTGCTCTGGGTACCCTGGGGTGGAGGCAGGAGATGCGGCTCCAGACGAGAAGAAGGACAGAACTCTGACTACGCTGGCTGCTGTGTGCGCCGCGTCGCCTGCCTGGACCCCTTAGGAGCAAGCCTGGCCGTGGTGGCTGGGCAGTGGGGCACTGTGCCCCGGGTGAGCCAGCAGTAGGGACGGGTGAACTCGTTCTCAGAGTGGTTACGCAAGGAGCTGACCACTTGGCTGGCGCGGAACAGACCGCCAGCCCCACTCTTCCAGGGTGGTTGTATGCTTGGGACCGAGAGAGGCAGAAAGGGCTCAGTGGAGGTTACAGAACTCAGCTTGACAGGTCCTGGGCTCCAGCTCAAATTGGAGTGATGGAGATTAAAGGCGCCCTAATTCCCCTGCACTGTCGCTGTGCGCTTGGCTTGAGCGGCCTTGGGGAGGGTTACATGGAAAGTTTCCCATCTGTCCTGGCTAAGCAGTTAGAAACTCGATCCCCAGCCTAGGACGGCAGCTCCTCCCAGGGGCTGTATCCTCACGGCAGCCTGGCAGAGCTGTGTCGTGCATGATGCACAGAGCTGCTTTGCCATGGCAGGACCAGCACCCATCAGTCCATCGCATTTTTCCGAGCACAGCCTGCTCATTCTGCAGGGAGGGAATGGCTTCTGTCCATGCAGCTAGTGCCAGATGCACGCTGCTCCTGGCACGTAACTCCCTGCTAGCTGCTGAAATTGAGAACCAATAAATGTAAAACTGATCAATGAACATACCTTTTCGGCAGGACCTAACTGCCCACCCGAACTCATTGCAAGATTCGAAAAAGGACTAGCCGGGAATGTGGTTCACAAGAACTGCCCTGATTACCTTTGGGAAAGGAGAAGAGAAGGGCTGTAAACCTTCCTGCTTCAGGGCCTTCAGTGCCTGCCTGGGGTTGGGTATCTGGGGGGACGGGACATATCGGTATGTGGGCCGACACAGCCAGACTCGCCCTAGTAGGGTCAGTGCATTATTTATGTTTATATAGAAAGGTTGCCACTTCCTGCCCAAGGCTGGTGTGAAGGGGAGCCGCTGTGCGGATAATCACAGACGTCAGGATTGGTGCACGGAGGTACGCAGAGATGGGGGAGCACATGTGAGAGACAAGGAACAAGAGAAAAAACAGATTAGCCAAGGTCACAGAACAGAGGCAAAGGGCCAGGAGTCACCCCAACACAAGATGAGAACCAAGAAGAGGCAGCCGGAAAACCCTCCCACTCCCACCATCTGTCCTCTGTCAGGACAAGGTTCTGTCTGTCGGGCTGGAAGTAACAAAGAGCAATGATCTGAAGCACGGGGGGCAGGCACTGCTTCCCCTCTGAAATGCAGCTTGCAAACCTCGTGCAGCAGAGGGATGATTCTGTGCTGGTTGGCAGGACAGGTCCTACGGGCCCCTTGTGACTTTTCGGCAGGATTAGGAGTCCCCGCTGACTCGGCCTGCTCCTAGATGATGCAGTATGAGGCCTGTTGCAGCTCAGTGAATGAATTTCCAGCAGCATCCCAGCAGATGGCAGCGCTCGCTAGCAGCTGGCATGCAGGGCATTGACGTGTGCTGCCCCATCTGCGAGGAGCCCTGGTGACATGGCCCCTGGAGTTTCCTTGTCTGGGGTTGGGCTGGCTGCAGGGAGGCGCACGGAGCTCAGGGAAGCGTTTTGCTGGCACTGGAATTTTTCTGCGTTAGTCTGAAACTTCATGGCTTGTGCCCTCTAATTTGTGCTTCTGGGGGGCGGAGGTTGGGCTTGTCTCTCTCTGATCTCATCTCGGTGCCACCAGCGCCGAGTTCTTGCCTCTCCCATGGCAGACACCCCATTGTGCTGCTGCCCAGGGGGGTTGATTTCCCTACGGCATGGGGCCAGTTCCTGGCTGCCGGTGGGCGGCTGCAATGGGGCATTCTCACGCTGCAGCCCTGCCGGTTGTAGGGATCGATCCTGCATTGCTCCAGGGACATGACTAGAATCCTCCTCTCTCTTTCGCTTCCATGTTTCTCCTGTAACTTGGACAGCACCAGAAACTCCTGCAGGGGTTAGGCAGGGCTTGGCCAACGCGTCCAGGAGACTGGAGATGTTCCCCGTTGCTTGTGTCGCAGCCGTGCCCCCAGTCCGTGTCCGCACCCCATTGTGTGAGGCACGGACAACACTTGGGAAATGCACTTCCTGCTGCAGGCAGCTTCCTGTCTGAGGAGAAACTGGGGCGGGAGTTAGTTTGCTATGGATTTAACTAGACGTGACTTCCAACCAAAACTTCCCCAGGGGCACACTGCAGCCCCTTCTGCCAGCAGTGTCCTGGGGAAACGGGGCCGACAGGGGACTGGCAGAGGGTAGTGGGTTAGCTCCCTGGCGTGGAGGGGAAGCGACACGGTTGAGAAAGCAGGAGCGGAGCTGGGCAGGGGGAGAAGCTGGGGTGAAGGTGGAGTCACTAACCAGCAGGTTCTTTGCCTGCTAGTCCCAGTCAAGCAGCGCGGTAGCAGGGCTCCTGGCTGCAGGATGGGGATGGGTCTGGCTGCAGTAAAATCCCTGTGGCCGTGGTGGGGAGCTCAGTGAGGCAGTGGTACGGGGATGACAGAACCTCTCTTGCGTTGAGACTCTCCCCCCGGGAAGCATCGCTGGGTGGAGCAGCCTGGAATGAGCACCGCGCCGAACGGGGAAGGCTGTGCTCTGGGCACAGGGGAAGCTGTTTTCTCTGCAATCGGATCCCAAAGCGGCCAGGGAACCTGTGTGGCTGCAAGGCCCAGAGTGCTTGCCCCCCCAGTGATAGATTAGCCAGTGGGGCCCGTGCCTGGGGGCTGTGGAAAAATGGGCACCCCCCACCTCAACCTGCTCCCCGGCAGGAGTGCGGGGGGAGCAGAGGGAACTGCAGGCGGAAGGGGTGGGGAGGGGCCCCCATTTACTCCTGCCCAGGGCCCCACAAAACCGTAATCTGCCTCTGCTGCCCCCATGCTGCAGGGGAAGCTCAGCAGATCGTCTCTGTTTGTTCGTCTCGGGGCAGGGGGCAGATACAATGGGCGTCAGGGACAAGGAGCTGCATGTCCTGCTGGGAGAAGGGCCGTTCCAGGAGCAGGCACCTCGGGAATTCCCACGGGAATGGCTTCTGGTGGACTTTCAGCTCAGAAGCTCCAGCAGGCATCCTGACTTCAGGCTGTTTATCCTCCCAGAGCACAGGGTGCTTGGGGCGAACCCCGTGGGCTGCCTGCCCACAGCACGAGGCTGACTCCTGCACCCCAAGAGGCACTTGGCCAGGTAGTTAGCACGGGCTGGTGTCTCTCCTCTCAGTGTGCCTGGTTTTTCACAGCCTTCCAGGGGGGCGTGAGGGTGGGGATCTCCCAGCCCAGCTGCATGGAGCCCCTCGCTCACAGGTTTCTTCCCCCCAGATGGCGACTGCAGTGTGATGGGGCATGAGCCTGGATGCTGAGTCTGGTGCCCTTGTAAAATCCCAGGGCCTCCCAGGACTCACTGACCAAGCCAGCCTCAGCTGCTTCCTACTCCTTGTAGTGATGGGCACGGCAGCATCTCCAGGGACAGTGCAGGGGCTTTCTGCCTTGGGGGCGCAGCTCTCCTGCCCATCCCAGGTGATGTGGGGCGGGGGAACCTGTCTGGATGGCAGGGGACCTGGGAGGCCCCTCTGGGACAGGGGCCGTGGTATGGAGAGGGGGGAGAGCCCCAGCCTAGTGGCTGAGCACAGGGCTGGGAGCAGGGGGCTTTGGTTGCCTCGTCATGACAAGGTGGCTGTGCCGAAGGGCCAGGGAGCATTAGGTGGCGGGTATCTGTGAAGAGCTCAGGCAGTGAAAAGTGCAGCAGCTGGACTGCATCCCCGTTGGGCCATTCGGGGCTGCCGTTCGGGCTGGGAGGGGGCTTTCGCAAGCACGGGCTCAGCTGCTCCTTGCTGGCCTAGGGAACGTGAAGCCAGGTAATTGACATGTCATAATGCCAGGCAGCGTGCAAGGAGGTGGCGGGGGGAGGCAGGTCTTGAGATTGCAGCACGAGTTGCTTGATAGTCAGTGGCGGTTTACTTAAAGCTTCAGCTCCAGGAGGCATGTGACTAACCCCAGCATTTGTTTTTAAAGATATTTCCAAGCCAACCTTGTGTGGGTTTGGGGCAACAGGTGACTTTTGACCCCGGGGTGGCTGGAAGCTCTGCGGTTGGCTGTGAGCCTGGGGCAAAGCTCTGGGGCTGGGTTTGAGTTGGGGCTCGTCCCCAGTGACTGATTGAAGCTATAGGAGTCCAGCACTGTGCACCATGCCTGGCGTGCTGTGGCCTTTGGATGCTGCTACCACACAAACAGCAATGGGCCGGGGGAAGCCTGGGTGTCCCCTCCTGCTGCCCTCTGCCCCGACTCCAGCCACAGCGCTTGCTGTGGCTGCTGTTCCCTGCAGGGGACGTCTGGCCCAGGGACTTGGGTTTTGAGTCCGGCACTCCCCTGCCTGCAGCCGGAGGTGGGGGCGGGGGTGGCTCTGGGCAATGCACACTGGGCTCTCTGTGCGTTTCTGTGTCTCCCGGGCCCAGGGCTGCTCCGCTTGGCAGACTTGACTTCGCTCTGTGACACGGGCCTGTGTCTCTTTCCTGCCCTGTCATTGTGCCGCGGGCAGATGCCGGCGGATGAATGGTACATTCCAGCTGTCTGCCTCTTCCTGGGAGGGGGTGGTAGAGTCCGACCGCCCTAATTATCCGGCTGCCAGCTTTAGCATGGCTTTGTGTCCGCTGATTTCCCCTGCACATACGCCCGGGTGCGTCTGAGGGAGGGGATGCAGGGACGCCAGCCGCTGCAGGGCAGCACTGGCCCCCGGCACTCCGGACTCAGCCCCGCTCCGGACTCAGCTGCCTGGGGACGGCGCAGGGTCGGCAGCGAGCCGAGCGCTGCCTGCCAGACGCTGCAAAGCACAGGGCTGTGATGAGGCAGAGCGCGAGTGATGCAAGGGCCTGCTCGGAGGGCAGGAGCCAGGGGCTCCCCCCTAGGGATCCCACTGGACTGGTGAGTCTCTGAATGGCCACTGTTAGTCACTCATCTCGGGGCTGGAGCATGGGGCTTTCTGTGGGGCTCCCAAGCGGCTGGCGTGTGGGAAGGGCAGAGAGTGGGTCCTTGGAGCTGGGGGCATCCCTGCCACAGCCGATCCCTGGGCAGCACACAGAATGGGTCAGCTCCAGGGTCAAGGCGCACCATGCAGGAGGGAGCTCCTTTGACACATGCAGCAGCCAGGGCTTAGGCACTGGGTCCTTGTCCTCCCCTGGCAGGTGCGTAAGCTGGGCCTTGGCTAACACCACAAAGCTGGGGCAAAGGAAATGTGACCAACTAGATTCAATGCCTGGGGCCCCCAAGAGCCATGGGGCTGAATGCTGAGCATGGAGCACCGCTGAGCATGGAGCCCCGGCTCAGTAAATATTAACACTGTAGACTGTGGCTGGGAGGGACTTCAAATGTGGGTGAAACATACGTTCAGTCCAGCGGATTCAGGGCAACCGCCAGATGAGCTGCCATCAGCTGAGCTGTGGATTCTCCTTCCTTAGCCCCGTAACTGGAAATCCAGCCTCTGCAGAGAATAAAACCAATCTGCTGCTTCCTGCCAGCGGTTGGTGACAGCAAACTCCGAGCAAGTGGGAAAGCAGGATGCTGCGTTTCCGTAGGGCTCTCCCCGGTCCCCAGACTGCCCCTTCCCTTCTCCACCTTCCTTTCAGCAGATCCTCCTGACTAATTAGCAACAACGGGGTCTGGTTCCAAGTGCACAATTGATTTAAATGACAAGCTGCAGCTAGCTCCAGCTGGACTCAGAACCTTTGGCAACAGCCGACTCCTTATTTTTCTAGCCTGTTGTGGACAAAGCTTCCCTGGGCTGCGCTTGGGTTTATCAGGCAGGTCGTCTCCAGCGCTCTCGGTGTGTTGTGGCATAAGGCACCTTGGGCAGGTTGGCTGGATGTTCAGGGGCGTTTTCCAGGCTGTTCTTAGAGGTGAGATGCAAGAGGTGGCAGTTGGGCTGGTGAGCCTCACAGCTAGGCTGGCTGTAGCACCGTGGAGCTCTGGTCTCCCCGAGGAGCTTGCGGTCGGAGACAAGTCATACAGCTCAGACACACAGCTGCATCCACTGCAACCCCCAGCCCCCGTGGGTATCTGCATCTGCTTACACAGGCCTGGGTTGCATCCCCCTCTACTGGGTCCACTACCTTAGCACCAGGGATGTGTTTATAAATCTCATCACTGGAAAAGTCTGATGCAGAGACTGGTGAAGTGTGAAAGAGGCAGTCGCTGCAAGGCGCTCCTGCTCTTTGGACCAGACCCTGGCCCCAAGGCCAGCGCCGATGGTTTTCCCTTACAGGGTTTGTTTCAAGGTGCAAACACAACAACTGGCTCTTGCCACTCAGCAGTGGCATGTTCGGGGTCCTCAGGAAGCTCTGGAATTAGCAAGGTGGGTTGTGTGCTGGCATCAGGAGGGAAGTGCCGTACACCTTGTGTGCGTGGAGAGCGTTGACGCAGAGCCGGGCGGCATGAGAGAGGCTCGCGATTGGGCGGGGAGGGCAGGGTGTGTACGGATCAGTTTGGATGACCAGCTGCGTTTGGTTTCTTGGGATCATTCTGACCTGCTTGTTGGGATATTCTGTGTGTGTGGGGGGTGGAATTCGGGGCCTGAGCAGTTGATTTCTAAGTTGCTCTGACCCTCTGGCGCCGGTTCCGTGTGGGCAGCAGACGCGGCAGCACTAGGGTAAAGCAAGGTGATGCTTGTGGAGCTACAGGGAGCGTGCTTCCCACGAGCAGGGCACTGAGCCCGCAGCCTCTGCCCAGAACCCAGCTCGGCACAGCCAGCCCCTGCTGCAAAGCTGCCAGTCGTGTGTTCCCCCAGCTTCATGCAAGATTTCAGGCTTCGCCGCTGCCTCGGGGGAGTTCGCACAGTACAGCCACAATGCACATTGAAGCATTCCTGGATGCTGATGGGTCGCTCTTGCCAACAGCTTCTCCTACAGCTGGGGGAAGGGAGGGATGGGGGTTGCTGCATGCTGCGGCCAGAGACTCCAGGTCCCCATGCTGTGCCCAGACGCCTCCTCGCCCTTCTGCTGCCCGCTGCTTTCTGCGCAGGCTACACACGAGGCAGGGTGCCTGATGTGCTAAGCCCCACCGTGCAGACCTTGCCCGTGGAGATTTTCCATGCAGTGCAGCTCTGCAGCAAAGCATCCCTCAGAGACAGACAGGAGCCAGTTGGGAGTGTGCTCTCCCGCCCACTGCCTCCCTGGGCATGCCCAGAATGCAGGCTACTGGTAAACAGCCGGAGGTGGCCCCCTGCCCTAAGGGGCCTGACCTGTGCACTGCACCCCTGTCATGGAGTGTGGGGGAGTCCAGGCCCTGCACCCCGCTTCCTCTGAATCACTGTGACTCTCAGTCAGCCAGTAAAACAGAAGGGTTATTGGACAATAGGAACACAGTCCAAAACAGAGCTTGTGGGTACAACCAGGACCGCTCAGTCAAGTCCTTCTGGGGGGCAGGGAGCTTAGACCCCAGCCTTGGGGTTCCCTGCGTTCCTCCACCCAGCCCAAAACTGAAACCAAAACCTCTCCAGCAGGCTCCCTCCTGCAGCCTTTGTCCAGTTTCCCAGGCAGAGGTGTCCCCCCGGCTCGGGTTACAGGCTCTCAGGTCTCCCATCCCCAATGAAACTCCCCCGCCACATTCCCAGGTCAACAATCCCCCCTCCCCGCTGTGTCACACCCTTCCAAAGGGGCTCATGCTGAATGCCCATCCTCAGTCCCTGGGGTGACGTAACTGTCCATGCAGCCCAACCATGGCGTGTTTAATCCCTGAGAGAACAGGCAGGAGTCACCGCAAATTACCGTTGCTGGGACATTCCTAACCCCCAGCATCTGTGGTCACCGGGA
The DNA here is from genome assembly GCF_965152235.1 of Eretmochelys imbricata. NCBI lineage: Eukaryota > Metazoa > Chordata > Testudines > Cheloniidae > Eretmochelys > Eretmochelys imbricata. Next base: position 22,448,491 of record NC_135589.1, on the reverse strand, counting down.
CGAGCCCTACGCTGGGACTGGATGGGGGCGATCCCGCCCCCGCACTTCCTGCACACAGCCAAAGCTCCAGAGCAGCTTCCTTCCAGCTGTGACCTGCGGTGTGGGGAGGGGACCGGGCCAGGCTCGAGGGACTGTGCGCCGAGAGGATCCACAGCTCTCCTTCACTGGTGCAGAAGCTGGAGATGGTGTCTTGTCCGCATGTCAGAGGGGAAGGATGGAGGGGACCCACGGCTAGAGAAGAGCAGTGCTGAGGGACACCCCGGGACATGCATGGCTCTCTCTCCATGTAGCACGGATCTGCACATGTCTTTCCACCACCGGATATGGTATCAGCCGCTCACACGCAGTGGGATTATTTCCCATCCCTGGCTCTTTGATTTGGCCTTGGCAGGCATGTGCTCCCTCTGTCAGTTTACCCTCGGGCCATCGCTTGGGCCCCTTAGCTCCTCCTGTGTGCTGGGTCATTCATGCACAAAGTGTGACAGCTGCTGACGTGGGCACTTGGAGGGCAGGCTGGCGCTGCGATCCCTAATTCCCAGCTGGCCCAAGAGAATGTGGCCTCCCCCCCCCCCCCCGGCAGATGCCGCAGTCCCAGCAGGGTGCCGGCGGGCCCGGTTTGTTCTGTTGATGGTGAACACGGTGGCTAGCTGCCACCTGCACAGCAGAGCAGCCTGTTGGGGGCTCTAGAGCCTGACCCATTTGGCAGCTGTCCACAGGGCTGGATACTGTCAGCCTAGGCTGGAGCAGCCGTTTCCTTGTCCAGCTGGACCCTGTGTCCTTGAGGCCACAGTGGCGGGTGTCTCTCTCTGCGCACCCTGTGTGGAGTGGCCGTGCAGGGGATTCCTACCGACCGCCCTGTGCAGTGGCCACTTCCGGAGTGCAGCAAAGGGGCGCTGGCGGAGGGACACAGGGCTGCCTTCAGCCAGCCAGGCCAAGGGCATCCAGCCCTCAGGGGCGGAGCCCCGCGGGGGCACATGCTGTTTGAGGCTGGGGAGCGTGGGCTCTGCAAGGCCCAGCCTGGGCTCCAGCCACGTCCCTCCCCAGGCACCCGCAGGGATGGGAGGGCGCACGCCCCACAGCTGGGAGCTCAGAGCGCAGCCAGTGAATAGAACTCAGATTGGTTCCGTCAGCTGAGTCCAGACTGAGGGGGACGGGAGAGAAGTCTGAGGGTTTGCTAGTCCCTGCCCGTGCAAAGCCCACTGGGTCCCTAGAGGAGGGGGGTGCACTGGGGGCAGGCGAGGCACAGTGGGGTGCTGTAGCTCAGGACGTAACTGCACTGGTGGTGTGAAGCCTGCCCCCTGCTCTGTCTCTGCTTCTGGCCAGCACTGCTATCTGGGGCTGCCTTGCCCGCCATCTTCAGGCTGTGTCTGGCCTCTCCTTGGGGTGGGGAGGAGGGGGGCCGAGTCTCGCCTGAGCAGGGGCCTGGCTGAGCCCTGGGGTCAGTTGTAACCTATCTGGGGCTCGTTCTTTCTGCCTTAGAGGGTGCTCCGGCAGACAGCAAACAAGTGCCCCACCTGCCCAGCGGCTGCACCCCCAGGAGGCAGGGACACAAGCTGACTGAGCCCTTCAGCAGGGAAGGATGGGTGGTAAGTGCTATCAGAGGTGGGGCAAGCTGCTCTGCCCCAATGCACACAGCTGGGCTGAGGCCCACAGTAGCCGCTCAGCAGCCTCGCACAGACAGGCCTGGCCAGCTGCTCCATGCCAGCATCGTGGAGCTCCTTCCCAGAGCAGTTCAGGCCACACGGAGCAGAGGGGGAGTCTCCTGAGGCCGGAGCTGAGCGCCTCTTGGGACGGGGTGCTTCCCAGCCCCAGCCGTCCTGCTGTGGGTTTATCATTCAGCTCGAGCCGGCTGGCCTGCGGTATCTGTTACAACATGCCTGTGGTGACTCAGAGAGAGCAGGGACTAACGAGCGTGTCTGGGCTCTGCCAGGGCTCTGGGGCGGGCCCCCGAGCAGGACCTCGGGCTCCTGGCCTGGAGAGGCTGTGGTGTCAGATCTCACCTGACGCCCGGGGTCCTCGCTCTGCGGGGCTCTCTTTCAGAGGTCTGTGTCCAAGGCTGGCTAGGCACAGAGGCCTGAGCGTGCCCAGCAATGGGGGTGCTGATCTGTGGGCGTGGAGGGACCTGGGCGAAGCCAGAGTCCATGTCCTCAAACACCTAGGCAGCTGCAGGCCTGCGGCGTCCCTGTTCCCTAATGAGGGTAGCTCCCACCGAGGCCACGGCACAGGCTCCCCTCCTGACGCTGCTGGCCACGGGTTTGTCCCTGGGGAGAGCCCCCCTCTGGGAACCTGCCTTTGCTTACAGGGGCACGTTTCTGCCCCTGCAGCACAGCCCCTAAGGGCCAGGGAGGGGCTGCTGCTACCTGCCACAGCCACCACCCGCTCAGGATGACGAGCGCTGGGAGTAGGCCCTGGCACGCAAGGCGGCCGTGACGTACTAGCAGAGCAGGCTGCCCATGGCAAGAATCCAGGTGCTCCCAAGCATATAGCCTTGTCTGTGTCTAGCCACGTGGGAGACAGTGACGCAGGTACCAGGAGGGCAGATGGCTGCAGAACTCAGGAGGGCGCAGGCCCCCTCGACCCCTGTGAACTACTTTCTCTCTGTGTCTCTGCAGCAGGGGCAGCCCCAGCTTGGCTCAGCCCCACAGACACAGTTACTGTTGAGCAACTCTGGGGGCAGCACTGACGGAGGGCCAGGGGATTGGGCTGGGGTGAAACCCCCAGCTGGTGGGCTAGATGGCCCTGCTTCTACCCTCGAGTCCCAGAGGAACCTGCAGAGCTCCCGCCTGGGGTGCTGCTGTGTGAGGGGCAGGCGTGGCCTGGAGTCGAGGGCTGCCCTGTGTGTAACGTGTCAGCAGTGTCCAGCAGCTGGGTGAGCTCCATGGGCATTAATCAGCAAAGCCTCCAGCCCAGGTGTGAAATCACCCACATCTTCCAGCTGGGGATGCTGAGCCTCACGGGGGACGGGGGGGCAGGGGAGTACCCAGTGTAGGCCCCAAGCCCATGTGCCCGTGTCCCAGCCTCTGCTGTAACCACCAAAGCACACTCCTCCCAGAGCTTACCCAGAACCCAGGCGTCCTGGCTCCCATTCTGAACCACTGGGCCGCGCTGAGGCCATGGCAGTGGGGCACAGCTGGGCTTTGGCTTTGGCTTTGCTGCCTGGGTGTGCGGGGGGAGGTGGTTCCTGCTGCCCTTATCTGGCTGGTCTCACAACGGCTGGCCTGGCCCTTAGCACCATGTGCAGCAGCTGCCCTGCGCATCTCCATGGCAATGGCTATGTGAGGCTCCTGCTGGGGCGTGAAAGGCTGAATTCCAGTGGCTGGTTAGTTGCTGGAGGAGCAGGTCTAGGCATTGCGATGGGGCCTGGCCTCCGGGGGGCATCTCTTGGAGGGGCCGCTCCACAAGGATTCCCGGCCATTGTGCGGGGCTGCATTCAGGGCTGCCAAGCTGCTCTGTGGATGCAAAGGAGAATCGCGAAAGGCCTTGGCAAGAGAGACGCGCCAGCTGATGTGTCCTGATCCCTCGGCTGGGTGTGCTGGGGCAGCCCTGGGGTGCAGGTGAGCTGCTGCCTGCTGGCACAGGCGGGTGCAGAAGAAAGGCAAGCAGACGGCCTTGCTGCTGCTGTTCTTGCAGCCACCTCCCTGCTGGGGCAGCCAGTGCCCTGCTCCCCAAGGGCTGTAGGAGCTTCAGGGAGGGGAGTCTCGTGGGCTCGGGGTGTCCTGCAGAGCAAGGTAAGTGACTGGAGGTGAGGGAGGGCAGGGTGGGTTTCATGTCCGACTTCCCTCCCCTGTTAGAAACAGGTCAGTGCTTAGTGAGTTCAGGGTGACTCCCCAGCGCCCAGGGACGAGCCACAGCTGGAATAATGCTGCATTATCAGGGAACGAACAAGTCTCCCTGCCCCCCAGCCTGGCATCCCATGGACCCTTGTGTGCTCCCAGCACTCGGAGGCAGTGTGCTGACTGGAAGGAGAGCCAGTGCGAGCGTCTGCAGCAACCACTGGGCTCTGCTGGGAGAACGGTTCCTGTGCCGGCACTGGGGAAAGCTTGGTGCAGCAGCTAGCGGAAAGGGGGGTGGGCATGGAACCTGCACAACTGAGAGAGAAATGGGTCCCTGGGAGAGGAGGTGGACGGTCTCCCGTTGGGGCTCCAGCCAGAGGCTCCCACCTAAGCTCTGTCGGGCTAGGTCTGTGAGCCGAAAGGGAGAATTCATGTGAAGGCTCCCACTGGCTTTGCCCATTTGCATTATACAATTCAGGGTTTGCTTTCCAAGGGCCCCAGGAGCTGGGTGAGGTCTGTGCTGGGGTGGGGGTGAGGTTCTGGCTGCTGGGGGCAGGGGTATGCTGGTATGCGGCTTCCTTCTGGCAGTGGTGTATTGATGTGGTCTCCAGTACCAACTGTGGGGACTTCCCAGACAGATCCCATTGTGTACCGACCACAGGGAGCGGAGTGTTGGCAGTGGCAGGGCCTTGGTGATCTTTGGCAGCATGTGATGCATTTGTGGAGCAGCTAAATCTAACGGCAAAGAGGGGCTGACGGGGGAAGGCCCAGCACATACCAGGCTCAGAGAGGCTGCAGGTGACATAATTTTGTCAAAAATCAGTTACCTCTGCCTCATAGATTTTTATTTCTCTGGTGTCTTCCCCATATTGGTGGTCTTTAAAATTCAGCTGTTTGGCCTTTACTAACTAAACCCTAGAAAGCCCAACAACAAGAGCGAATTGTCTCCACACGTGTCTGTCTCGCTAGAGCGGACCGGTGCTCTGCTTCTGCCCGGTGTCGGGGTGAAGTGAGCAGCGGGAGCGTTAGCAGTGAGGCTCAATCGCCTGCACTCATGTCTGCCGTTAGGAGACCGTGGCCCGACTCAAATGCACACGCAGTCCTTGCTCCCGTAACCAACCCCTCACTAATGACTGGGGGGCTCCAGGTCAGTTAGTCGAATGGACTGTGCAAAGGCTAGTACAATCCTCACAAAATGGGCTCAAGTTTACGTTTTCCCCTCTCTGGCTGGTTCGAGTTACCGGGCTGTGAGCTGGGCACTATACCGCGGGGGGTGCCCTGCAAGCTCCCTGCAGCCTCTCGTTCAGTCCTTGCTGCGTAGTGAAGTGAGAGCATCTGTCTGTGGGCAGGGTTCAGTGCGGCGGGACTGTGCGTTCTGGCTGTAACCTCTTCCTTCGGGCCATACGCCTGCAGCCGGCGTAGAGCGCCCCAGGACAGCAGGCTCAGGGCCAGTGCAAAGTGAGGCGACCTCAACTTCCTCCGGTGACATTGCTCCCCTCGGGGTCGTTGGTGAGGCTGTCAGTTCTCTGGGGCATGAACACGCCGGGTGTTTGTACACAGAGGCCATGAACCGAGGAGTAACCAGATCCCACTCAGTGGAGTCTAGGAGCGGGTGCCACGTTCAGACTGCACAGCAAACCAGACACTTGCCATGCATGCGGCTGTGCTGCAGCGTTGACCGTCGTACGCAGATGAGTGTGTCAGAAACCCGGTCTTCACAGGGTAGTTACTGGTGCCACAGCTCTCCTTGGAGGAGGTGTCGCTTGGCAGGAGCCTGCGAGGCTGACCTTCCAGCTGTGAGTGCAGGCTGACAGGGGTGAGAGGGAGTGAAGAGCGAGTGAAGAGCTGGAGCAGCGGAGGGCGTGGGGGCAGAGACTCAGACCCCCCCACATGCAGCGAGAGTACCGTACCTAGGCTGGGCTGTGGGCCTGGGAGTGGAAGCCTGTCTGGGCAAACAAGGAAGAGCAGATGGAGAGCACACTGAAAATCTTACTCATTTCAAATCCAAGAGGTGCCTCACCTGCTTAGTCACCATTCGGTCATGGCTGAGATTCCACCCAACCCTCCCGGAGAGATGAGTCAGTGGGGTTTGCGCGGAGGACACAGGCTGTCTGGCTGGCTCGGGGGACTGCGGGAAAGTCTCCGGCTCTGGAAGAGACAGGCGGCCCTGTGGATCGTGGAGCTTCCCTGTGGGGTGGTCGCTGCTGGCTAAGCTGAAGGTGCTGCGTTTGTTGCTGGCTGCTGTGGCCAGAGGTGAGTCTGGAGCCAGGGGATTAGTGGTTTGTCTTTCCATGAGCCCTGAGTCTGCCTTGGCAAAGGATACTCGGTTGCTCCTGCTGCTCGGGCCAGGGGCAACTGGCATTAGGTTTCCTAGTTGCTGCGAGCTTTAAAAATTCAGCAATGAGCTGGAGTTGCAGCTGCCTCATTCCCCCTGCTTCAGCCAGGCGGGGTTTGTGCTTGTCTCTGAGTTTCAGAGGGCTTAGACTTGCCGTGAACTGTGCCAGATCTGTGCTCTCCACCCTCTTGGCTGGAGGTGACACCTGTGTGCTGCCATCACCTCCTGTGTGTGTGTGTGTGTGTGTGTGTGTGTGCGTGTGTGTCTGGCCCCCCTGCAGAGACATCCCAGCCGCACTCAAACTCACATTCACTTCCTACAGCAGGCCACCTCCCTCCCTGACTCCCTTCCATCTGTGTGGAGACGTTCAGTGCTGCAAATACTGCATGTTCCCTGGCCACCAAACTGTCAGCCCGATCAGGGCTAATGTGGCTTCCTAGCTGCTCGCTGGGCTGACTCCCCTTGACTCTGATGACCCCAGCCAGATGCCTGGCCTGGCTCTTGGTGACATCCTGGAGCATGGAGATTGTGTTGTCTTGGGTATGCATCTGATGAAGTGAGCTGTAGCTCACGAAAGCTCATGCTCAAATAAATTGGTTAGTCTCTAAGGTGCCACAAGTCCTCCTTTTCTTTTTGGCAGAATGTTTAAATGACTTCCCTAGGGGCACACAAGATATTTGTGGCAGAGCCTGGAATATCACCCAGGAGTCCTGTGCTTTATCCATGTCCAGGTTTCCTCTTGCTACTGCAAACCCCTAGTGCTGCCCTGAGCAGGCTACAGGGGCAGGAGATCCCTGAGCATGCACACCGGTAACTGTGTGTGTGTTTCTGTGTGTGTGTATCACCAGGTGAGCTCCAGGTGAGCTGTGTGTGTATGGGTGTGTACATCAGCCCCCACTGTAACTCTGTGTGTATGGGGAGGTAACTGGTGTGCACACTCACAAGCCAGTGACCCTGGCATCAGATTGGGGGGGGGGGAAAGTAAATGGTGGTACTCTCCCAGGCTCTGCCCACTATCCAAGCTCCACCCATTCATGATGCCAAAATCATGTAGATCTTCTTTGTGTAGATCTTCTTACAGTGATTGTCCTTTCTTGCTTCAATCAGCAGAGAAAGAGTTAACAAATTTGACATTATAATAGCCATCATTAGTCTTCAGAATGAACAGAGGCAAATAGAGGCAGTTCTCATAGTAGGCTTTCTGTAGATATGGCTGGGTTAGTTTGCATTCAGTTCACATTTTGAAGGTTTTCTATACAACCTTGAGGGCTTGAGTCTTCATTTTTTATGAATGAAATGTTACATTCTGAAGTATAAAATGCAGCCACCAGGGAAAAGTACCAGATCAGCAGCCCAGCTGGGCCTCTGTGCTTGTGGTTTCCACTGTGCTGATGTGCTCACAACCCAGCCCCGCACCAGACAGCATGTGATGAGCTCCTGAGGCAAGTCCCCTGCTCTTTATTTGCAAGGGTTCAGTATAAGAACAGAACTGTTCAGTAAGGAAGAGCTGCCAAACCCTTATGACTTTGAATACGTAGGGATCCAGATTGGGAGCTCTGTTTGCACCCATGCTCTGTATTGCATGGCATTTTGACTGAGTAGCGCTGGCCTAGCTTACTTCCCTTCCAGCTGGTCTCCAAGGGACCAATCAGGCCTGATCTACACACAGCTTTTGCATCAATTTAACTGTTTCCTCCACCAAATTGGCGCAAACACCGTGTACAGACCATCCCAGAGGGGTGTTTTACATGCAGCACCTCCTGCTGGGAGCTGCATTTGTGGGCCAGGCTGGTCCAGCAGGACACAGGAGGCTCAGCAGTCTGTGGATACCATTTGGCTAACTCCAGGCTCTGATGCTTCTGAGATGTCATCGATTCCAAGGCCAGAAGGGACCATCGTGATCCTCTAGTCTGACCTTTTGGATAGCATCGGCCAGAGACCTGCCCCAACGCAATTCCTAGAGCAGATCATTTAGAAAAACATCCAGTCTTGAGTTAAAAATGGACAGTAATGGGGAATCCACCTTGGCTCTGGGTCAATTGCTCCATTGATTAATTGCTCTCATGCTCAAATAAATTGGTTAGTCTCTAAGGTGCCACAAGTACTCCTTTTCTTTTTGCGAATACAGACTAACACGGCTGTTACTCTGAAACTGGTAAAAAATTACACCTTATTTCCAGTCTGACTGTGTCTAGCTTCAAATTCCAGCCATTGGACCGTGTTACAGTTTTCTCTGCTAGACTGAAGAGCCCATTATCAAATTTCTGTTTCCCATGGTAGATACATATAGATGGTGATCAAAGTCATCCCTTAGCCCTCTCTTTGTCAAGCGATATAGATGGAGCTCCTTGAGTCTATCACCATAAGACAAGTTTTGTAATCCTCTAATCATTCTTAGGTTTCAGAGTAACAGCCGTGTTAGTCTGTATTCGCAAAAAGAAAAGGAGGACTTGTGGCACCTTAGAGACTAACCAATTTATTTGAGTAGGAGCTTTCGTGAGCTACAGCTCACTTCATCAGATGCATACTGTGGAAAATACAGAAGATGTTCTTATACATACAAACCATGAAACTAATCATTCTTGTGGCTTTTCTCTGACCCCTCTCCAATTTATCAACATCCTTCTTGAATTGTGGGTCCCAGACCTGGACTCACTATTCCAGCAGTGTCACACAAGTGCTGAATACAGAGGTCAAATCGCCTCTCTGCTCCTACTTGAAATTCCCGTTTCTGCATCCCAGGGTCGCATTAGCTCTTCTGGCCACAGTTTCGCACGGGGAGCTCATGTTTGGCTGATTATCCCGCCTCCCCAATCTTTTCAGAGTCGCTGCTTCCCGGGGTAGAGTCCCCCGCCCTGTCAGCATGGCCGGCAGTCTCTGGTCTAGGTGCACACATTTACATTGAACTGTGTGGCTTTCGGGCGGACTCAGCTGGAAGAGGTACTTGTGCTGAACATTTGGTTGCAGGCCCCAGTTCTGTGATCGCTTTCTCTAGTGCTGCTTTTCTCTGGTTTTAGCATCGGAGACCTGCCCAAGGCTCAGAGTTGGTCACCGCAGTGTGTAGCTTGGTCTTTTTATCTGAAACTACCAGGGCTGAGGTTTCAGTGACTCGCAGTCCGACTCTGGGGCCACTGACTTCAGGCTGTGGGCGCGTCTGGGAGCAAGGCAGGCACCCGTTTGGGTGCATGTGGTCGCTGGAGGTATCCGGGAGAGGCACTCCCAGTCCCGGCACAGGCGGTGCACAGGTGTGCTTGCCGCGGAAGAGGCCCTTGGCCGCAGAGGCCATCTGGCTGGCTTGTCCCAGGAGACATGCCGAGCTGCTCGGCTCCTCTCTCACCAGCCATGTGAGCTGACATGGCAGGGAGGGGCGGGACGAGCTGTACTCAGAGATCCTGCTGGGCTGTGTGCCTCGGCGAGGAGAGACATGCCCCACCCCAGAGCCCCAGTGTGGCGTCGGGAACCAGGCCCAGGTGCTGCGGGACTACTAACCCTGGCTCAGCCTCTGGCTCCGTGGGCTAGTGGGTGTCCCAGTGCAGGGCAGTGCTCTGCATCCCCCTTCCACCTCCCTCCTTAGACCTGTTGCTCTCTGGACGTAGCAGCACCTCTCAGGGTGGATCTGCACCCTGCAGCGGTGGGCTCTGTGGCACCATGGGGTGATCACGGGCCCAGAAGTGGTACCCACAGCCCTTCTGAGCCCGTCATTGGTGCGGATCCAGGGCCTGTGTCCCTTTGCTATGAGCCCATCGTCACTGGAGTGCAGTGAATGCAGGGCCCCGGGTTTGACCCTGGTGGGACTGAGTGCACTGCAGGGAGCATCCTGCGAGCTGCCTGCACTGACCTCCGAGATAGCCTAGTGCTTTCTGCTCTGTGACTGCACCTCCCCAGAACTGAGCGCCTCCCTGGTGCGCTGACTGAGGGTGGGGAGCATGGGAGCTGGGGTTCAGGGCATGGGAGCAGATTGGAGCTGTGTGGGAAGGCTCAGGCTATACCCATGGGAGTGCAGGCCAGGAGAGCTGATTCTCCAGCCGCACTCCACATGGGGCTGCTTGCCCCTGGCGGAGTCCGGGGAAGGCTCTGAGCTTTGGAAGAGCCTGGAAAGGAGAACTTGCGGGAACAGATGTTCATGCTGGAGGAAGAGACTTCAGGGAGTTGAATCATAACCCAGACCAGCTCAGCACCGTTCCCCTCCGGCCTAGCCTGGGGAGACGGCTCTTGGCCTGGCTCTGCTCTGTATGGCACCACCTTCCAACCCAGCCTGGAGGAGACTGCTGCTGGCTTGGCCCAGCTCCATGTGGCTTCATGCCCCGCCTGGGGAAGATGGGTCCTGGCCTGGCCCAGCTCAGCACGGCCTGCCCATCAGCCCAACACTGAGGAAGGCTCCTGGCATGGCCCAGCTCGGCCCTTAGAAAGGCAGCTCCCAGTAGAGAGCACGGTGCAGCTCCTGCTGGGGCAGGGCTCTCTGGACTGGCCAGCACTGAGTCGCACACCCAGATAGTCCAGGAAGCCCAGGGGATGCTCCAGGCTGTGGTGCCATAGAAGGGAGCGGACAGGATGCACCTGTCATGGAGTCCCTGGGCGATGCTCTGGAACTGTTCCCCATGAAGCCAGTCAGGACTCTGGGGAAGTCTCCTTTCTGTGAGCAGCCTGTCTGCAGGACACACAGCTCACACAAAGAAAAGGAGTACTTGTGGCACCTTAGAGACTAACCAATTTATTTGAGCATCAGCTGTCGTGAGCTACAGCTCACTTCATCGGATGCATACTGTGGAAAATACAGAAGATGTTTTTATACACACAGACCATGAAAAAAATGGGTGTTTATCACTACAAAACGTTTTCTCTCCCCCCACCCCACTCTCCTGCTGGTAATAGCTTATCTAAAGTGATCACTCTCCTTACAATGTGTATGATAATCAAGGTGGGCCATTTCCGGCACAAATCCAGGTTCCCCCCCCCCCCCCCCCCCCCACCAAAACCCACTCTCCTGTTGGTAATAGCTTATCTAAAGTGATCACTCTCCTTACAATGTGTATGATAATCAAGGTGGTCCATTTCCAGCACAAATCCAGGATTTAACAAGAACGTCTGGGGCAGGGGGGGAGGGGGGTAGGAAAAAACAAGGGGAAATAGGTTACCTTGCATAATGACTTAGCCACTCCCAGTCTCTATTCAAGCCTAAGTTATTCAATTTGCAAATTAATTCCAATTCAGCAGTCTCTCGTTGGAGTCTGTTTTCAAAGTTTTTTTGTTGAAGGATAGTCACTTTGAGTTCAGAAATCGAGTGACCAGAGAGACTGAAGTGTTCTCCAACTGGTTTATGAATGTTATAATTCTTGACATCTGATTTGTGTCCATTTATGCTTTTACGTTTAGACTGTCCAGTTTGACCAATGTACATGGCAGAGGGGCATTGCTGGCACATGATGGCATAGATCACACTGGTGGATGTGCAGGTGAACGAGCCTCTGATAGTGTGGCTGATGTTACTAGGCCCTGTGATGGTGTCCCCTGAGTAGATCTGTGGGCACAGTTGGCAACGGGCTTTGTTGCAAGGATAGGTTCCTGGGTTAGTGGTTCTGTTGTGTGGTTGCTGGTGAGTATTCGCTTCAGGTTGGGGGGCTGTCTGTAGGCAAGGACTGGCCTGTCTCCCAAGATCTATGAGAGTGATGGGTCATCCTTCAGGATAGGTTGTAGATCCTTGATGATGCGTTGGAGAGGTTTTAGTTGGGGGCTGAAGGTGACGGCTGATGGCGTTCTGTTATTTTCTTTGTTAGGCCTGTCCTGTAGTAGGTAACTTCTGGGAACTCTTCTGGCTCTATCAATCTGTTTCTTCACTTCCGCAGGTGGGTATTGTAGTTGTAAGAATGCTTGACAGAGATCTTGTAGGTGTTTGTCTCTGTCTGAGGGGTTGGAGCAAATGCGGTTGTATCGTAGAGCTTGGCTGTAGACAATGGATCGTATGGTGTGATCAGGGTGAAAGCTGGAGGCATGTAGGTAGGAATAGCGGTCAGTAGGTTTCCGGTATAGGGTGGTGTTTATGTGACCATCGTTTATTAGCACTGTAGTGTCCAGGAAGTGGATCTCTCATGTGGTGGACTGGTCCAGGCTGAGGTTGATGGTGGGATGGAAATTGTTGAAATCATGGTGGAATTCCTCAAGGACTTCTTTTCCATGGGTCCAGATGATGAAGATGTCATCAGTATAGCCCAAGTAGAGTAGGGGCGTTAGGGGACGAGAGCTGAGGAAGCGTTGTTCTAATTCAGCCATAAAAATGTTGGCATACTGTGGGGCCATGCGGGTACCCATAGCAGTGCCGCTGATCTGAAGGTATACATTGTCCCCAGATATAAAATGGTTATGGGTAAGGACAAAATCACAAAGTTCAGCCACCAGGTTAGCCGTCACAGTATCGGGGATGGTGTTCTTGACGGCTTGTAGTCCATCTTTGTGTGGAATGTTGGTGTAGAGGGCTTCTACATCCATGGTGGCCAGGATGGTGTTTTCAGGAAGATCACCGATGGATTGTAGTTTCCTCAGGAAGTCAGTGGTGTCTCGAAGGTAGCTGGGAGTGCTGGTAACGTAGGGCCTGAGGAGGGAATGTACATAGCCAGACAATCCTGCTGTCAGGGTTCCAATGCCTGAGATGATGGGGCGCCCAGGATTTCCAGGTTTATGGATCTTGGGTAGCAGATAGAATATCCCAGGTCGGGGTTCCAGGGGATTTGATCTTGTGCTTTTTCAGGGAGTTTCTTGAGCAAATGCTGTAGTTTCTTTTGGTAACTCTCAGTGGGATCAGAGGGTAATGGCTTGTAGAAAGTGGTGTTGGAGAGCTGCCGAGCAGCCTCTTGTTCTTATTCCGACCTATTCATGACGACGACAGCACCTCCTTTGTCAGCCTTTGTGATTATGATGTCAGAGTTGTTTCTGAGGCTGTGGATGGCATTGTGTTCCGCACGGCTGAGGTTATGGGGCAAGTGATGCTGCTTTTCCACAATTTCAGCCCGTGCACGTCGGCGGAAGCACTCTGTGTAGAAGTCCAGTCTGCTGTCTCGACCTTCAGGAGGAGTCCACCCAGAATCCTTCTTTTTGTAGTGTTGGTAGGGAGGTCTCTGTAGATTAGTATGTTGTTCAGAGGTATTTTGGAAATATTCCTTGAGTCGGAGATGTCGAAAATAGGATTCTAGGTCACCACAGAACTGTATCATGTTCGTGGGGGTGGAGGGGCAGAAGGAGAGGCCCTGAGATAGGACAGCTGCTTCTGCTGGGCTAAGAGTATAGTTGGATAGATTAACAACATTGCTGGGTGGGTTGAGGGAACCATTGCTGTGGCCCCTTGTGGCATGTAGTAGTTTAGATAGTTTAGTGTCCTTTTTCTTTTGTAGAGAAGCAAAGTGTGTGTTGTAAATGGCTTTCCCCTTCCTGGTTCTGACCTCGGAGCATTCAGCATCCTCTGCCCCTCCGTGCGCTTCCCACAGTGAGTCCGCTGAGGTGGGGCTCCTGGGGAAGCCAGAGGGTCCTGCCCCCCAACTTCGCAGTCAGACATGACTCTCAGCCAGCCAGTAAAATAGAGGTTTATTAGACGACAGGAACATGGTCTAACACAGAGCTTGTAGGTGCAGAGAACCAGACCCCTCAGCTGGGTCCATTTTGGGGGGCAGTGAGCCAGACAACCACATCTGCCCTTCACTCCTCATCCCCAGCCAGCCCCAAACTGAAACTCCCTCCAGCCCCTCCTCCTCTGGGCTTTGTCCCTTTCCCGGGCCAGGAGGTCACCTGATTCCTTTGTTCTCCAACCCTTCAGCTCTCACCTTGCAGGGGGGAAGGGCCAGGCCATCAGTTGCCAGGAAACAGGGTGTCGGCCATTCTCTGTGTCCAGACCCCTGCACACACCTGCCCTCTAGGGCTCTGCAATGATCATACACCCTTACCCCACCACCTAGATACTTAAGAACTGCATAGGGGAAACTGAGGCACCCTCACACTATTCAGAGGAAACATTAAGAACAGTCCCACTTCGTCACAGCACCAGCCTCTGGACTCGTGAAAGCACCTCAGCCCTGATGTCAGCGGGAGGGTGGGGGGTGGGGTGGGAACCTATGGGATCGGAAGGAGGGCAGGAAGTTGGGGTGGGGTTGGAGGTGTGTGGGGTGGATTCTTCCCCTGCCTTACTCCATAGACCCACAGGCCCCCTCTGCTTCCCCCCGGGGAGCCCTGCCTCAGGAAGATGGGACTGAGCATTCCTGCTATCCTGCGTGTTCCCAAGGGCCATACGTGTCCTCTGTCTGGCCCCTGCCTGGGCCTGCCTCCCTCGCTGCGTGTCATCTTCTCCAGCTGGCATGACGGGAGCCCCAGCGTGAACGGCTCTGAGGCCAAAAACGTCCTGAGTGGCCATGAATGTAAGCAGACTCCACCGCTGACTGCCTGACTCCTCTCCCCCAGGTGTCAAATCTGCATGTTGTAGTGAAGAATGGTGAAAATCCTGCAGCTCTCTTGTGAATTCTCGTGAAATGAAAGCTGGTGGCACTCCCAAGGCCTGTTGGGGGATCCCCCAGACAAGCTCAGGGTGGGGGAGGGGAGCAAGGCTGGTTGCAACGGGGACCTCCTTGCTTTGCAGGTAACTGGGCTGCAGGGGCTCAGACCAGCCCTACATGGGGAGGGGTCCCTCCGCCGAGGTGCAGCACTGGCCATAGCCGCAGGCAGAGGTTAATTTGTAATGAAAGAGGTGCCAGGGCTCATTACGAATGCAGCAAGCCGAGAGGTGCCCCGCGGGGCTCAGCCCTGCCAAGCCCTGGCACAGATTAAGACCTGACTGCATGTCCCAGACCTGGCACCCAGCCCAAAGGGTGACCCCTGGCCCTGTTGCAGGCAGGCCCCTGGCCCAGTCTCTCCCTCCACCGGATTCTCTTCTGAGCAGCTCTCTGGATATACCAGCGTGCCAGGGATTAACTCCATAGGCACAGGGTGCTGCTGGGTACCCCAGCCCTGAGCCTAGGCCATGTTCTGCACAGCCCCTTGCAGCCTTCCTCCCTACACCGGTCTCTCGGGCAGTGCCCGGGGCTGGAGGTGCTTGGGGGCTCGCCAGCCATATCCTACCCCTGTCGCTGCTGTCTGGGCTGAGCGGGGATTGCGCGGACAGCCTGACCTTGCCCGCAGACTGTGAGTTGTGTGCTAACGGCCTCCCTTGGCTGCAGCCGCTGAGGCTGTTCCTGCAGCTGCTGGCAGGAAGAGGGAGCTCAGCCTATGAGCCCGTCGCCCAGCGTGCAGGCCTGAGCCCTGTGTGCACCTTGCTCCACTGTGGGACGCCCTGGCATGACACGCCTGCATGCTGCTGGGGCTGTCCAGGCTGTGGCCAGTGGAGGACAGCCTGTTCCTGCTGCTCTGCTCCCTGTGGGGCGGGCGGGGGCAGGGAGAGATCCCACCCCACAGAGCAGTAGAGATGCCATGTGCGGCAGGTCGGGCTGGCTTGTCTCTGCTGAATGGGGGGGACCATGGGGCTGGGCCAGTGCGGACACCCGGCCAGTGGCTAGGGGGTGCTTCCCCAAGGAGGCTTGGGTGCTCGCTGGACAGCCCCCGGCAGGAGGGTCCTTGTACAGAGGAGTCCCTGGTTCTGAGCCCAAGCGCACCTTGAGCGTGTTAGGTGCCATGCCCCAGCGCTGACAGGCAAGTGAGCGCTGGCCCCGAGGGACCCGGACTGCGTGGCATGGTCAGGCCTCAGCCGTGTGTTTAAAAATAACCCCTCTCGCTGTGTCATGGCCCGAAGGAGGCTCAGGCCCAGCGCACAATCGGAGGAAATGGGTCGGCTCACGAGCATTGTTTCGTTGCAGACACTTGTTTCCTTAGTCCTGCTATGGGGACACCGATATTTCAAACACAAAGCAGCTTCCAGAGCGAGCCGGCCGCTGCTTCTGCGTGCTGGGTACATGGGATACAATAGCTATCGGCCCAGGAAAGCGAGGCTGGTGATCTAGGGCTTCGTCCAGCTGGCAGCATGGGGGGCGCCTGGCCCAGCAGCTGGGAGCCGTGAGTACGGTGGGGTGGGTAGCAGGAGTGTGCTGAGCTGTAGGCAGGGAGCGGGGCTGGGGTCTGTGCTGAGGGGTGAGATGGGTAGGTGCCACGGAGTCCCTGGGGGATGCTCTGGAACTGCTCCCCATGAACCCAGTCAGGACTCTGGGGCAGTCTCCTTTCTGTGAGCAGCTCTGCAGGACACACAGCTCACACAGCTTCCCCCTTCCTGGGTCTGACCTCGGAGCATTCAGCATCCTCTGCCCCTCTGTGCGCTTCCCCCAGCAAGTCTGCTCATGTGGGGCTCCTGGGGAAGCCAGAGGGTTCTGCACCCCAACTTCGCAGTCAGACATGACTCTCAGCCAGCCAGTAAAACAGAGGTTTCTTAGACGACTGGAACATGGTCTAAAACAGAGCTTGTAGGTACAGAGAACAGGACCCCTCAGCTGGGTCCAGTTTGGGGCTGGCTGGGAGCCAGAGGGGTGCAGGGCCTGGACTCCCCCACATTCCGTGACAACTGGTGGCAAGGGTGGGATCTACTGCACCCCATGGATGGCACTTCCTGCAGTAAGTGACTGGGGAGCAGTAAAACGAAGGGGGATTGACGGGGACCAGGTGTGCTGAAGGGTCAGAGAGGAGCAGTTTCGGGGGGCGGTTAACCCCTGGGAGTGTGTGACCATTGAGAAGGACTGTGCAGTAACAGGGTTCCCCTGGGGATTGCGGCGAGCAGTCCAAGGGGCGGAGGAGTTTGCAGCTCAACCCTGGCAAAGAGGAGGTGACCTCGAGAAGGGCTGGCACACTAGGGGTTCTCCCTGGAAACCGTGGGGAGCTGAGAGCACACAGGCCTGTGAGTCCACAACAACTTGGGAAGAGCGGAGTGATGGCCTGTCACCGTCTCCTTAAGAAGGACATTCATTGTAACCCTGTGCAGAAAGAAAGGGTTGCGCATTGGAAAGTTCACTAAAGCACAGTTCATCGTGCAGCTGGAGGAGGATGACCGCTCTCAGGGACAGATTCCTGACCCCAAATGGGGCTATAGCAGGATCTGGGAGCAGCTGGAGTGGGAGCCAGGCATCACCAAGACTCCTGTCCCCAACCAGATGAGAGTCTTCACGATGGGGTTCCCCATCGGGGGATCGGAGACGGACGGGATTGGAGCTGAGTCTGAGAGAGCAAGAGGACTGTGGGAGACAGCGAGAGCCCGAGAAAGAGCTGCAGAAGCAGCAGCAGCATGAACTGGAGATGGTGGAGCGGAGAGGCCTAGGGGACCTCCCAGGGGTGAGTGGGGATAGACCCCAGGGGGCCAGTTCCGCAGGGAACCTCGAGACGAAATTGCTGCCCCTGGTTAAGGAGGGGGGGATGTGGATGCCACCTCACTGCCTTTGAGCAGGCTGGAAATTTGAACCAGGGGGACCCTGCGGAAAAGCCCCGGTGTCTAGCTCCCTTGCTGGGTCCCAAGGCCATAGACTCCGTCAGCCCGATGGGTGGGGAGGTGGACAGGCTCCCACTCCTGACCCCAACCTATATGTCTGTGTGGAGTTTCCTGGGGCCAGGCCCCTCAGACCTCCAGTGGGAGCGGAAGGTGATGGTTAATGGGGAGACATTCCTGGGGTGGCGAGATCCTGGGACAGAGAACTGTTGTCAGGCCCTGGGTGGTGCAGTCTCAGATGCTGAGGGGCTGGGTGAGCTGGGTGAGAGTCCCAGGGACGAAGCCCCTCGCCCTGCCTATGGCCCAGATCCCTGTGCAGACCCAGGAGGGGTGGGGCTGGCTGGTTGTTGGGGACACCAGCTGTGAGACCCTGTTGTGGGGTGATTGTGTCTCTTTGGGACAGGATCCAGGCCTTGCTCCTGTAACTGCCAAGGGTTTGAATTTGAATCCAGGGAACCAATCGGTGGAGAGGGAAATGGTTAGTGAAAAGGCAGATGACCTGGCTGGCAGGGGGGAGGAGCGGCTAGGCTCAGGTACCTGCCTGCCTGTAACCGGACCCCTGGAGCTCCCCGCCCCCCTTGCACACCGGAGGGGGCTCAGGCTGGCTCTGATGCAGTGAGGAAAGCAGCGAGCTCGCTGCCTACCCCCACTGGGACAGCAAGGGCAGCGCTGAGCACAGGGGGAGCTGAGACCCCAGCTGAGTGGGGGGAGACACAGGCAGGGCAGGGGATCTGTGGAGAGTGGCAAGGTGCTTGGTAAGGAAAGTCTGGATGAGCCTAGGCAGCCTTGTGAGCTGAGGGCTGTGTCTAGTCAGCAGGGTGGGAAGGCCAGGAGAGTGGAAGATGAGTGTCCCTGGACCTTACCTGTTAGCTGGGTGGAGAATTGTGACAGTGAAGGAAACGTGTCTGTGTCTGTCAGGGGTACTGACTTCTCTATGGAGGGAGCTACCCTGGTCTCCAAGCAGTTGTCAGTGACCAGCCTTGTGTGCTGGGACAAGGGGAATGAGATCCCAAGCTGTGTGTCTGGGAAAGGAGAAAGTGTGTCCGGCTCTTCTTTGTCTGTGGAGCAGACAGAAGGGGCCTTTCAGCCTGTGATGGTTGAGGGTCGTGCAGTTGTCTCAGAGTTTGTTCTGGATTCAGCTAAAGCCCAGGAAGGGAAGGGTCCTAAGTTTGGGTCTGCTAGGGAGAATGGCCCTGTAACTAGGTCGCATCCAGTTAGTGTCTATGTAAAATCCCAGAGCCTAGACAATTCCGTTGCTAGTGTGTGGCTGGGAAAGGGTGTAGCAACTCTGTCTAATCAGGATGAGATCCTAGCCAGGACACAAGGAGAGCATGAAGATGATGTGATTGTGTTACCTACTGAGGGTGTGGAAACCTGTAGCAAGAAGGAAAAGATTCCTGAACTTGTGGGCGGCAAAGGGAAGGAGAATGCTTCTGACCTTTTATCTAGGAAGTCTGTAAGTTTGCCTGAAAGGGGATTGTGTAGGAATCCGCCGGATGGGCCAGAGGTAATTCTGGATGTAAGGGAGACCCAGAAAGAGTCTGTTGTTGCTCAGGAAAGTGTCCCTCTAAAGCAAGCCCTAGGAGAAGAGGGTAAGAGCAGAATTTCTGTGAGGGGTGAATTGTTGCATAGAAAAGCCCTAAGGAAAGGAATCCTCATGGAGTCTTTGCAAGCAGTTTACTGCAACTGAAGGGTGTGAAAGGGATTTAATCAAGAAAGTTTCAGTTCCTAACTGCCAGAAATTTTCTGTTGTGAATGGATCCACTGACTTTCCTGTTGAAAGATCCAGTGTGGATAGCTCTGAGAAGGTCTCAGATGGAGTGAAAGCTGTTAAGAAAGTTAAACAGTCCTATAACCAAGTGGCAGTGTTTGGCCAGCTTGTTGGGGAGAAGACCCAATCCCAGTTTGACCCCCTGGGGTTTTGGGGTGGCCAAAGGGCATGGGCCGCATAAACCTTTCCACATGCGGCCTGCGAGTGCTATCGACCACCCCCGACCTAAGGGAGGGCGTGAAACTGGAAGGGCCTGGTGTAACTCCTACCAAGGAATGGGAGAGATGCTGGGGCATCCATGGGAACGTTGGTGGCTTTGAACTTCCCCAGGTCACCGGCTAAAGTGACCCTGCTCAGTTCGATCTCGAAGGGGGGAGAGATGTGACGAAGTGGGACTGTTCTTAATGTTTCCTCTGAATAGTGTGGGAGTGCCTCAGTTTCCCCTAGGCAGTTCTTAAGTGTCTAGGTGGTGGGGTAAGGGGGTATGATCATTGCAGAGCCCAGAGGGCAGGTGTGTGCAGGGGTCTGGACACAGAGAATGGCCGACACCCTGTTTCCTGGCAACTGATGGCCTGGCCCTTCCCCCCTGCAAGGTGAGAGCTAAAGGGTTGGAGAACAAAGGAATCAGGTGACCTCCTGGCCCAGGAAAGGGACAAAGCCCAGAGGAGGAGGGGCTGGAGAGAGTTTCAGTTTGGGGCTGGGTGGAGGAACGCAGGGAACCCCAGGGCTGGGGTCTAAGCTCCCTGCTCCCCCAGAAGGACTTGACTGAGCTCTGTTTTGGACTGTGTTCCTGTTGTCCAATAAACCTTCTGTTTTACTGGCTGGCTGAGAGTCTCAGTGAATCCCAGGAAGAGGGGTGCAGGTCCTGGACTCCCCCACACTCCGTGACAACAGGACAAGAGTGCGATGGGCCAGCACTTCTTTTCCCAGCAAGGGTCTGTCCGCCTCCCTCCCATCCTCTGATCACATTTCTCCTCCCAGGGATGCTGGGCCATGGGGATGGCTCCTTGGTCTCACCCTCTAGCGCTGAGCGGAGCAGGGGCTCCGAGAGAGGGGGCAGAAACCAGGCAGCGTCACTTCCTAGCCCAGTGGCTACAGGAGGCACTAGCCTCTGTAGAGGGACAGCCCATGCCCTGCTCCTCAGTCTGTCTATCTGTCTCAGGTTCAGTGCCTTCGGGATGGCCCAGGCCTTTGCTTGGTGTCGTACGGATGGGCAGTTTCTAACAGCTCGGGAGATTTGACTGTGCAAGAGAGAAAAGTTCCCTTTGCCTGTCGTCCCTGCTGGCCTGTGAGCAGAGGGCTGAGCTGTGCCCTGATCTCCCATGCTGGCTGCAGGTGGCCTGGCCTGGCCAAACCCAACCTGACCCTGGGGGAGGCTTCATGTGAGTGTAGGCTGTGGGGGCAGACAGAGCTGAGATGACTAACTGCAGATGCCCAGAAAGCTCCTGTAGCTTGGTGTAAGTGGGCCTCCTGAGCGTCCCCTCGGGTCATGCTACAGGCAGCCTGCCTCAGTTTCCCCCCTTGGACTCATCAAATAAAACTTCACCCAGGATTTTGTGGTCAAAAATACCCATCCTTGGGGGCTGGGTTGATTAATATAAAATAAACCCCAAACCTAACTCCAAATCCCAGAACCAAGTCTGTCCATCAGCCCACCCCAAACAAGGTGTCTCTCAGGGCCCTTCCTTTGGCAGGCCACTCCCAGGCCCTACCTAACTCCCAGGAGGCTCGGCTAGCCCTGACTTGTTCCGAGCACACTCTCCCTTTGCTGCAGTTTCCTGCCCATTTGTCGGGAAATCACCTGACCTCTCCCAGGTGTGGCTCCTAGTAACCAGGGCTGGCTGGCCCCAGGCCTGCCACCCTGCTCCACTAGGGCGTGATGCTCCTTCTCTTGGGAGTGGCAGTAGGTGGCAGCCACAGGGGCCTTTGGGCTCCACTCTCATTGCCAGGCCCAGGAGCTGGACCACGCTGTGGGTTAGAACCGCTTCTGGGCTGTGCCTGGCTGCCCTGCCCCCGGGCAGGGAGGGGGCGGTAGCTGGAGCCCATTCTGGTCATAGCCTGGGGCCCGTACGGGGGTGGCACGGGGGTATGCCAGGGAAGGTGTCTGGCTCTGCCTGCCGGGGAAATCCCAGTGGTTGGATCCATTGGCACTGCAGCCCCTTTACTGCAGGGAGCAGTGAAGGGACCTGGTGTAACCAGCAGGCAGCCTGGTCTCTGGCTCACCCTGCATCTCCAGCCCGCTGGTAGCGGGTCAGGGCTCTGTCCAATGGCCTCTCACCTCTTGCAGGTATGTCACCACGCCGAGTGCCAGCAGGTGAACCACAGCAGTCCCCTGAACCTCTGTGAGGCCTGTGACCACAAGTTCCACGGCACCATGCACTTTGACGGGCACATCCGCTTCGACCTGCCCTCCCAAGGTGAGAGCCTTGGCCCTGGGGGTGGCTGGGGCCTGGTGAACATAACCCTCCTTCCCCGTGGGGCACAGTCAGCGATGGTGCTCCCTCCTCAGCTGGCCTCGTCCCAGGGGCTCCTCCTCCCCGCTGCGGGGATTTGCCCTGTTCTCGTCCTGGGGGCCTGTTCCCAAGGGCTCAGTCTCCCAGAATGCTCCCCTCAAGCCCTGCCACGCCAAATGCCCCTCCGCAGGGCTTCTTGCCAGCAGAGCACCAGGCAGGGGAACGGATCCTCGTGGATGGCGCGGCCTGTCAGCGGAGGGAGCAGTGATGGGGCTGTTGGCAGAGGCAGCAGGAGAGGCTTCCCCATGCGGCTGCAAAGGCCCCAGTCTCCCAGCCCTAGAGCTGCCGGGCAGGAGTGCTGAGCCTAGGGACTAGGGAGTCGACCTGTGCCCGGGATCTGATGGGGCTCGGTCTCCTGGGTGACTCATCCGTCATTCCTGGTTGCAGGTTCCATTCTGGCCCGGAACGTATCCACACGGTCATGCCCCCCACGCACCAGCCCTGCCTCCGACGTGGAGGAGGAGGACGAAGGGCTAGTGGATGGGAAAGGGTGAGTATGTTCATGTGAAGGGCTAGCGGTGGTGCTTCCGTCTCCTGGGCAGCAGACAAGATGGGTCCCAGAGGCAGCGGGATGCCGGGGCTCAAGGGGCAGGGGGACCTGGGTACGGGGACACTGGGCAGCTGCACTTAACAATCAAGACACCAGGTCTAAGGCTGCAGAGTATGGTCTGAATGCGCTGATGCCTCCCCAGGGCCGGGGGCTTGTCTCAAAGACTGAATGAACCACTGTAGAGCGCTGGCTATCTCTGTGCAGGGGGTCACCTGAGACCCTCTGCTCATTTCTCCAGCCCCAACTGCTGCCCTGCCCTGCTCCCCCTCCCTTCTCGCTGCCGCTGATCCCTAACTCGTGGATCCTGCGCAGTGGGTCAGAGCCCTGTGCCAGGGGCCGTATGGGACGTTACTCCAGGCGAGGGGGTTCGGCTCCCGTTGGCTGTAGCTGGGGTGACCATGGGCTGAAGGGGCCTGGTGTAATGTGGCTGGGAGTCGGGTTCCAGTGGCAGTAATAGGGAGGAGCAGCTGCTGCTTTCCCTGGGGCTTTGGAGTCTGCTCAGACCCTGGGTCCCGGCGTGGGGTGAGGGATGGGGCTCTCTGACGGCCATTGCTCTTGCCAGGCCCAGGCTCCGTGTGCCAGGCCCAGGCTCCGTGTGCCAGGCCCAGGCTCCGTGTGCCAGGCCCAGGCTCCGTGTGCCAGGCGATCCCTGTAACTGTGTTTGTGCCGTGTAGGGACAAGAAGAGCTCGGCGCTGAAGCTCCCCAAGAAGAAAGCCCGGCGCAGACACACGGATGTAAGGAGCCCGGCTTTGTCTCTTGCTTTGTGACTCATGGGGCCCTGGCAGTTGGCTCTG
This sequence comes from Eretmochelys imbricata, assembly GCF_965152235.1. Taxonomy (NCBI): domain Eukaryota; kingdom Metazoa; phylum Chordata; order Testudines; family Cheloniidae; genus Eretmochelys; species Eretmochelys imbricata. Next base: position 22,425,323 of record NC_135589.1, on the reverse strand, counting down.
GGGACGGGCTGCTGGGCCTGGGCATGGAACCAGAGCCCTGGAGCAAGTGTCCCGTGCTGGGACAGGGGGGCCTCGCTTGGCTGCTGCCCAGAGCCGTTTGGGATGCTGTGAGGTCCGACGCTCAGCAGCTCTGGTTTGAAGGGCAGCAGGGGAGCGTAGCCTGCTTGCTGCAGTCTGTCTGTCTGTCCCAGCTCCTCACAGAGCCAGAGTGTGGGTGACCCCACCAGTGACAGGCCCCCATCCCCAATTCTAGCGAGGGCTCCATCCCCCGGATTCCCGCTGGAGCGGCTCTCACTGCATAGCTAGGCCTGTGCCAACCGTGCTGTCTGCGGGACCCCCTACCAGGGGTGGATTCCCCTGCCAGCTCTGGCACAGCTGTGCAAGGAGACAGGCCGGGACTAAGGAGGGGGCCATGGAGTTGCCCAGATTTGGGGGGTTGATGGTCAGGCAGGTGAAAGCTGGGGGCACCGACCCTGCAGGATGGAGGGCCGGCTCTGGGTCCATGGCTCTTGGGCAACGGCTTTGCTAACTCCTGCCCCCTACCCCAGGACCCCAGTAAAGAGTGCTTCACCCTGAAGTTCGATTTGAATGTGGACATAGAAACAGAGATCGTCCCAGCCATGAAGAAGAAATCCCTGGGGTGAGTCGTGGCCACCGAGCTAGACTGGCTGGGACCCTGGGACTGCTCCTGGGGAGGGGCACAGAGTGGGCCTGTGACTCCGGGTGCCGTGCAGAGGCTCGGGGTCCCAGGGTGGTCAGCTGTGGACTCTAACCCTGATCCAGGAGCTGATGTGCTCTTGGCACTGCCCAGTGCTCCACGCCTCCCCGAAGCTCCCTGCTCGCTTTGGCCTCTTGCCCTGGCTTCCCTGGGCGCAGGCGGGTGCTGCTGACTAGTGAGCACATAGGTGCCTGCCCAGGGCCCGCTGGCTCACCCTGCACTGAGCAATGGAGGGGCCCCAGGACTGGCACTGCCCATTGTGGAGCTTTGCTGGGGGGTGTCCTGGAGCTGCATCAGGGAGTTGTCACCCACTGTGCCTGTCTGGGGTGCCCGGGAGGCTGCTGTGTTTGACTTGGCCACGCGATCATGGAGAAACCTGCTCCGTGCCCAACCTGGGTCCCTGCCACCCTTCTGTTCCCCATGGGCATCATCTCTCAGAGCCATCTCCTCAGCCTCCTCTCCCAGGAGCAGTGACGGGTTACCCTGCAGAGTCCTCCGCCAGCTTCTCCCCCCATGTGCTCTGAGCCGGGTGTCTGTGGCTCTGGCCAGCTGCCGAGGCCGAGTAGCTGCTGGCCAGAGCCGAGAGCGGTGCCCTTGTGTGGGAGCGTGGCTGCTCCCCAGCCACCAGCTGAGCTGTGTGTTCGGCACAGGCCTGCTCGCAGGCAGGTTGCTTTGGGGAGAGCGTCGCTGAGCTCCCAGGCCAGCAGGGTGGTGAGTGGTGGCAGCAGCAGGAGCCCTGTGCGTGTCCCCAGCGCTGCCCGCCGAGCTCCTTCCCCACGCAGTGCGCCTGGCCAGCGCTCCTGTTCTGAGTGGGTGCGGGACCCTCTTCCCTGAGCCCAGCCCCAGGGCAGGGAGGAAGTTGGGCCGACGTCTCTTTCGCTGCCCCTAGGGAGGTGCTGCTGCCGGGGTTCGAGAGGAAAGGCATCGAGCTGGCGAAGGTGGATATTTATCTGGATCAGTCCAACACGCCTCTGTCGCTCAGCTTCGAAGCGTACCGCTTTGGGGGACACTACCTGAGAGTGAAAGGTGCGCCCCGCCCGGCCCCGTGTGTCCCATGGCTCGGCGGGAGGGGGGATGCCCCCACCGCAGAGCCCACGCACTGCCCTGCAGCAAAGGAGGCGCTGCCAGAAGTGGCTCTGGGGGGACGTTTGAATTGGCTCTGCTGCCCTCTAGGCTCTAGGTCCATGGCGTCCTGGGCTGCATAGGGAATGGGGTTTGGGACCTTCCCCTCTTGGGACGCAGGTTCCCATTCAGCCCAAGTCAGGGCTGGCGTGGTTCAAATCCAGCCTCTGCCCAGGGAGCGAGAGAAGGACTCGCGGTGCTGAGCTCCCTCGGGCCAGCGCAAGCAGCCTTTCCAGCCTGCAGGGTGGGGGCGGCTGAGATTGCACCTGGGGGAGGGGGCCAGGCCTCACTCAAAGTGGCTCCCGGCTGCACGTCCCCTTCCATATCCCCTGGGGGAGTCGGGGAGGAAGGCAGGGCATAGCGTTATTCCTGCAGTGTCCAGCAGGGGTCACCATCTGAACAGTGCCCCAGCGTCCGCACCTGGAGAGGATGAAGCCCCCTGGAATGCACTCTGCTTGTGTGGCAGCGAGGGCGAGTGCCCAGTGGGCTCCTGCCAGGGCTGGGCATGCTGTGCTGCCATCCGGCTAGGCTTCAGGCTAACGGACTGGGACAGACCTGGGCTTCCTGCAGCCCCCGGGGAGGTAGGAGGGTCTGCCACGCCCAGCCATGGTGGGGACCCGCTGGGACTGGGCAGCCATTGCAGCCTGCAGAGCCGTGTGCCCAGGATGTGCGCGTCTGGCACGTGCCACGGACACTGCGTGAGCCGTGCTCCCCTTGGGCCAGGAGCCACGGGGGTCGCTCCGCTACCCATAGCAATCGCTTGGGTGCTGAGGCTGGTGCCCGTCGGCTGACCCCCTGCCCTGTGCTCCCCTCACAGCCAAACCCGGCGATGAGCTCAAGGTGGAGCAGGCCGTGAAAGACTTCAAATCGCTGAGTCTGCCCATCATGCGCTCCTCAGGCTCCGCCTCCACCTTCCTCTTCACCCCCGCTGGCGAGAGGCTGGACCAGCCGCCCTTCCGCCGGGAGAGCGTGGACATCCTGGTGAGTTGGGAGGTGGCTGACCAGCAGCGAGGGCCATTGTGGCACCTGGGCGGCGGCCGGGCGGGGGGCTCAGCGGAGCTGTTGGGACCTGGGTGGGGTGGGGAGGTGACTGTGTGCGGCCCCGTACCAAGCACTTTGCTGAGACTAGTCCGTCTGATGTACTGAGCAGTGGGCAGCTGAATTCTAGGAGCTGATGCTGCAGGCGGGGCTCACCTCTCCGTGGACAATGGAGCTTCTCTGTAGAGCTGTGGGGTTCTTGCTGGGAAACACCGGAGTGGCCCAGCCCGTGTCGGGTGCTCGGCAGGTCATCGCGGTGGGCCCTCTTTGTCTCCTGGGGCCTGGGGTGCTGTGTCCTCTCTGCTGAACCTTGAGCACTGTGGCTGGGTCTCGGGGATGTCTCTCCCTATCAGGGAGCAAACCGATAAGATCAGATATAGACAATAAATGGAGCTGTTGATGGGCAATTGTTTGTTTGGCAAGCAAAGGTTTCAGCTTATCCAAAGCCTTCTGCCTGATAAGGGGAATCTCAGTCAACAAACAGCTCCTCCATGCAGCAATCAGCAGCATTTGTCCCCTGCCTGCCTGGCCCACAGGGCTGCATGTTGACTGGGGAGAGCTGGCCCTGCCCGGCACAGGGAAAGGCCCAGGGTTCCAGGCAGAGCTGGGCAGGAAATGGAGAGGATTGGAGATTTCAGACAAGGTTCCCAGTGGGAATCGGGATGGACTGTCAGAATGGCTGTGGCGCCTGTCGGTGGAAATGGGTTGCTAGGATTTTGACCTTTTTCATTTTTTGAACACTTTAAAAATTATGAATACACTTACGTTTCGAAACGGGACGTCAGTTTGAGCTGAAAACCAGAACTTTTCATTTTGAAAACATAAGGACAGGATCTTTCAGCAGTTTCAAAACGTCAATTCGTCAAACCTGACCCTGTCCAGGAAAATCAGCTTTTTCTGGTGAAAAACTTCTGGAGAAAATCTCCTTCCCAGCGGTAATGCTAGGTGTGTGCTGCTCAGGCGGTATGATGCTCACGTGGATCAGCTCATGGTTTCCAGGGCGCAGACACCTCCTGACATATGGGCTTGTTTTCCGGTCATTAACAGGCCTCCGCAGCCTCTGTGCACACTGAGCCCTGAAATGCGGCTGCCTCTGGGCAGGGATGCAGCAGCAACACGATGCAAGAGATTCCTGCTGGGGCAGGATAATGTCTCCAGCCGACAGCCATGCTGGGGCTGGGGAGGATGTTTGGGTTTGTGTGAGGTGCTTGGGACTTCTGCTGGGAATCTGGGGTACAGCTGAGCTGGAGCAGCTTCCTCTCCCTGCAGCCCAGAGAGGCAAGTGCCCAAGCTGGCTGCTGCCAGAGTTACAGTCCCAGGAGGAACCAGGTTGCTGAGCGAAGGCTCTGCTGAGAGGAGCCTGAGGCAGGCGTCTGCACCTGCTCCCCCTGCAGTGTGGGGGCGCTGCTGGGGAGCGGCTGAGGGGGCCAGTGCGAGTGCCAGCAGAGGTTCCCAAGTTCCAAGGGTGAGGGCAGGGCTGGGAGTGGGGCGGGGGGAACAGCAAGAGCTGGGGCACAGGGCAGGGAGGAGCCAGCCCGGCTCAGCCGTGGCATTAACCCAGCTGGCATTTGCCAAGCTGAGGAGGAAGCGTGCGCCTGTGGTCACATCCCCCAAGAGCTTGGTGATGCAGCTCCGTCTCCCCCACATCTGGGCTGGGCTCTGCCTCCTGGCTAGCCTGGGGCCCGTGCGGCACCGTGTGGTGCTGGGGCACACGACCGTCTAGGCCAGCGCCCCACTGGTCCGTGGGTCTTCCCAGCACAGCCTCCGTGGGGGGAGCACCTGGGAGGAGTGAGTCGGATGAGATGGGGGTGGGGGCCCAGTCCCAGCCATTCTTCCTGGCCACACTGAGACCTGAGTGTGTGTAATTTCTGCCATGTGTGAGTGTGACTCGGTGACAGGGGCATGTCTGACTGGGCTCTGCATGCCAGCCCAGCTGGCTGTGTGCCTGGTGTCCCTCGGGTTGTGGGGGTTCAGGCCTCTGGGGCAGCCCCCATGCTGGCTCTCCCAATCCCTGTCCAAAGCAAACCCCCCCAGCTAGTGCCACCTCCTCTGGGAAACCTGCACCCGGGAGCGGCGATAGGTGCATGCTCCCAGGGGGGCTGGAGTCTCCGTGCGCAGGATGGTGAGAGAGTCAGCCCAGCGTGACGTGGCTAGAGCCCGCTGGACGGTGCATGGCTCGGGGCCTGTTTCCCAGCACAGGCTGGCCCTGATTCTGGGAACTTTGCTTTCCCACCCCTAATCGCCCTATGAATAAACCCCAGCGTGCCCTCCCCCCCACCCCCCGCGGCTGCTCTGCACCTGACCTCAGCACGGGGCTGCCTCCTGCTCCTGAGCCTTGGACCAAAGCCTGCTCCTGGCGGTGTGATGCCAGTGCCCAAGGGGGGAGCTGTCCTGCTGGCTGGGGGGGTGAGGGAGGATTTCATGGGGAGGAGCCGTGAGTGACATGAATTGGATACAGTGTAAGGAGTTGGGGCAGGCTGAAGGGGCTATGGAGAAGAGGGGTTTGTCAGTTCACATGCAGCTAATATCAGCAGGTAGCAGGCCAGGCACATGCCCCTCTGGGGTGTTATTGAGACAAGTCACATGGAGCAGGGAGAGGGGCTTGTACTAAGTAAAGGGAGGAACCTGTGGGCGGGGTGTCCTGGAGGGGCTGGAAGTGGGGCATGGCACTGGAGCCTGCCCCTTCCAGTGCATCCCAGGCCAGCAGGGAGTGACGGGAAGTGGCTGCCTTCAGTCTGCCATGAGAGGTGGTCTTGCCTCTCTGTGCAGCCCCAACCACGCTACGTCTGGGCCGCTGATCAGCAGGCTCCATGGGGAAATCAGACAGTGAATTCCCAGGGCTGCGTGTAGAGGAATGGGAGAACATACGATGGAGTAAATGGGCCCAGATAGTCAAAGGAGGTAACATACCCAGTCACTGTCCCACATGAAACAGTGTTAAACTAGGTTGGCGTTTGGTATCAGGAGAGCTCAGCCGCTTGCTCCCATGGCAAACACCCCAGTGAACAGCCTTTAGCCCTTGTTAAAGATACAGAAGGGAAAAGAGGTAAAGCATTCAGCATGCTAAGTGTTAAATAAAACGGTCATTGTGACAGCAGCCCTGGCTCCCTGTCCTGTTAACTGGAGAGCTTTTAAAGGAACCCCCACCTGGCAGTCTCTCCGATGGCATTAAAGGTGGGATGACCATCCTATTGCGGAAAGAGGAGAAGTTAGTTGAGGTGGGCTGGAGCTGTCACTTCTGTTAAAGTCTGTTCCCATTTCCTAAAAGACAAACCAGACAAACCCGCGAAAGGGGAGACAAAAGTCCAGCAAAGAAACAAAACGCGGCTTCTGGCTCTGGTGCTGATTTGCACTCGCAGCCTGGCTGCTGGAAAACCACAGGCCCAGCCCACGGCCTTATCCACCCCTCCAAGCCCAGGCAAACTTGTACCAGCCTCAGGCTGTTCTGGGCATTGCTTTTACTTGCTTCTCTGGTCCCAGGTTTGCTGCGGGGTGCTAAACGTAGTCTTGGCTGACTGAGCCGGACTCGTGTTACACAGAAGGAAAAAGACGGGGGACAGGAGAGAACAAAAGTAAGGTGGGAAGGAACAGAACACACAAGGGTGGGGCGTGGGAATGACCGTCTCAAATCCCAGGGGGTATTCGGGATTGAGTGGGAGCCAGCGGAGGTGGTGATGTCATCTGGGTCCCTCTCTGGCCTGGCCAAATCATTTCTTAGGATTAGGATGACAAAGACGCAGGTGTTATGGGAAATCTCATGGTCCCAGGAGGCGGCGGGGATGGGGGTGGGGGTCGGTCAGCTCACGGCAGTGGGTGTCGGCAGACAGCTCCTTGGGCTAATCCCCCCACCCCCCAAGTCTTCCTTTTCTTTGAAGAGCTCCAGAAGGGAGGGGTGGGTGGACTAACCATCCCCTCACTATGCTGGTCACCAGGTCGATCTCCTTCATAACACACCACCAGGCGTGACTGGAACACAGCCCTGGAGTTCCGCCAGCAGCCGACTAATTCCATCCTTGTCTCCCTTTTCTCATCAACATTTGTTACAGGTTATTGTGACCTCTTAGGAACTTTCACTCCCTTTCTACAGCTGAGCTGCAATGAGGTTAAATTGATAGGCCCAGGTATTACAAAACATCTCCCGGTGGCGGGGCCACACCCCCTCAAGGGGAATGCAGTGGAAGTCAGGGTTGGTCCTGCTTTGAGCAGGGGGCTGGACTAGATGACCTCCTGAGGTCCCTTCCCACCCTGACAGTCTATGATTCTAAGTTCAGCCTGCAGGGTAATGCGCTATCACTCAGCACCTTTCATCGCCCCAACCATCACTGTGGGCTGGGCTCAGCTTATCTGCATGGCTCATGGCACACAGCCACATAAACCGGTGCGTGGAGCTATGTAAACCTCTGTGCATGCGTATGAGCAGCCACATAAAGCTGAGCGTGCACTGCCGGGGCAGGGCCATGCCGCAGGCGTGCAGTGTGCGAGATAAGCTGAGCTCCCGTGGGCCTCGCCGGGGCTGCTGCGGGCCTGTGCTGTGACTTCTCCTTGGTGGGCGTGCCCCGGAGTCTTGAGACTTGACGTAGGTCAGGGCAAACAGGAACTGTCTCTCCAGGTCTGTGCCCGGTTTTCCCAAGGTTGGGTTCGGTATCAAAGGTGAGCTGCACCCGTGGAGCTGCATTCCCAGCCCATTGCCCCGGCAAGTGAGATCTCTGTGCAGAAGGCTTGCTGCTGTCCCCCCTCGAGCAAGCATGTCCCAGCCAGGTGCTGCCCCTCCATTCCCAGACACGAGCGGCTAGTTGGTTGCTGCCACGGGGGACATGGATTCAGCCTGAAGATGTTTCTGCAGCTTGTTTTTGGGGCCTTTTTTGGAAAACACCTTGCTCCCAGGCAAGCCCTGCGTGTGTGAGCCAGGCGCTGCTCACGTTCTCTTGAGCCATCAGTCTGGGCACGACAGGACTCTCCTGCCTCTCCCTGCGGGGCCAGGCACCAGCAGGAGCAAAACGCCCTCGCACCTAACTCCGTGTTGAGCCCTCTGCCCAAGGCCAGGACCAGCTGCCAGAGAGGAGCTACCCCGCCCGCGTCAGCCCCCTGCGGACCCCGCAACCCAGAGAGCTGGCTGTGCCACCAGGGCTCGTGGCTGCGAGGATCCACCACTACAATGCTCAGCTGGGGGAGGCTCACCTCCCAGAGCCGATGGCCAGGCCACATACAGCCTGGCGTCGCCAGGCGCTGGCGGGACAGGAGGGGGCCGGGCCGGAGTGTCGCCAAAGCAAAGCCACTAACAAGAGCCCCAGGCCAGGCTGGAGGGTGAAGATGCAAGGGCCAGAGTCAGTGTGCTGCTGGACGGCTGGAGGCCACCTGGGACTGGAGGCCCCAGGATGCATGGAGAAAGTGAGTGACCACCTTGGGACCCAGCCCTGCCCACCTGGGCCAGAGGGTGAGCGGGTGGCTGAGTCCTGGCCCCTTCACCGGGTGTCTGCAGGAGCACGGATCCCCTGCAAGAGCCAGTGGCCAGTTGCTGACATGGGAGATGATAGGCAGGGGTCACACCCTAAATGAGGTTCTGCAGGGAGCTCACTGCTCCCCGAGTCCCCACTGAGGTCCCTGCAGGTCCCCCCACCCATGCCGCCTTGCTGGGGCTCCCCCTGCGGCATCCTCATCGCCTGCTCTCGCCCCTGCCACATCGCTGGCGCTCCCCTTCCACCTGCAGCACCCACTTCCCAGCCACGCCCCTGTGTTCTGAAGTGTGGTCCCTGCCCGAGGAATACCCCGCCCAGCTGCACCCCGCCCACGAGCTGCGTGGAGATTGTCAGTGCTGTCAGGAGCTCCGACTCTGGCTGAGACGTGCCAGGGCCCCGCAGCCCGGGGCCAGCCCCCTGCCACACAACCACACTTGGTTTGGTGGTTTGAGCAGGGGGCATGGGTCAGTGTTCACATCGTGCTCCCCATCAGTGCCCAGCCTGGGCCAGCGAAGCTGCTGATCCAACCAACGGACCAAATTCGATGAGGACTCCTGGTCACATGCCACCTGAAGCTAAGAAGTGCCCTAGCTGGCATGCCCTCAGCTCAGCCTGAGCGAAGGTGTCCCGGTGCCAGCCGTGTGCTCAGAGCATGGCCACAGGGTTGGATCTGTTCCCTGGGCCATGCTTTTTGGGGTGACCTGTTACAAAGGCGTTCACTGCCAAGGGACAGGACAGCTCCCTGATCTCCTGTTGCATGCCTTGGTAGAGCAACCTCTGGTAGGGAATGTGCTTGGGTGGGGGGGCGGAGCAGGGTAGAGGGGAGCAGGCTGCCCCAGTGCTGTGGTGGGGGGCCAGCTGCCCCGGTGACAGACCCGTGTACCGGCAGGCAGCAGCCCTCCCTGATCCCTGGGCGAGGAGGTGGCGTTTGGATCTTAGTTCCTGTGTGTGCCATTCATATGCGCCATGGGCTTTCCGCCAGCAAGCGGCTGGATGGACAGGTGCCTCGGTGTGTCCAACTTGTCCCGAAGGCTGGGAAATTCCAGCGGGCGCTGCTCCCCGTATGCTGCCTAGGTGTGGCTCTCCATCCTTTCTCTCACAGCCCTCGCAGCAGCTGAGAAGCTGCTGGGCCAGGAGTGCTGTGGTCACGGGGGCGCCCCGGCCTGGCTGCCCCAGGGTCCATTCTAGAGCAAGAAAGGACAGAGCTCCCCTGCCTGCTGCGACTGCAGGCCCAGGCCTGCACCTCGCTCCCTGGGCGGCTGTTCTCCCTGCAGCAGAGGCTTCTCCTGTCAGGGCAGGTGTCCCTCACCTGGCTGACAGGCTGATTGACGGGGTGTGGCTGTCAGAGGCAGCCCCGGCCCCTGCAGTTCATGCTCAGAACGGGTGGGTGCTGTCTGCGTGGGGTCGGGCTGCCGGTGAGACTGGCACTGTGGACCTGTGGCTGGATCATTTGCCCGTCAGGGCCTCCCTGGGCCTCCCATTCTGCCTCAGTGCTAAGGAGGGAGCCCTGGTCCCCAGAGGGGATCGTCTCCTGCGCTGCCTGGCCCTCTGCGTGGACTGGGCTGCCCCTGCCCCACACCGCTTGGCATGAAGGAAAAGCCCCTGAGCATCAGCATGGCCTTTGGCCGACTCATGGCTGGGAAGAGCTGGCCCCACCTGTGTTCTGGGAGTGAGAGGGACGTGGCCATTGTGTCCGTGTGCCCCATGGACGTGGGCTGCCAGGTGAGTGTCCGGGGCGGCAGGCAGGCAGGGTGCTGATGTTCTGGGTATCTGCCTGGATTTCAGCAGTGTCCAGCGCCGCAGTGACCCCAGCGGAGAGCCAGACGCAGCAGCAGCGGGAACCCTGCCCTGTGCTCAGGGACTGCCAGGGGGGAGGGTGGGCTCCTGGGGACTCAGCACATCTGGGTTACTTAGTCTGTAAGGTCTTTGGGGCAGGATCTCTGTGTGTACAGCCCCTGGTGCAAAGGAGTCCTGGGTCAGCCTTAGCCAAAACAAACAATTCTTCCTGGCTCTGCGCCGGGCTCCCTGTGACGTTGGGCGGCCCCTCAGAGTCCCAGCTGGGTTGTGGTGACACTCAGACGTTGTGGTGACGGGCACGTCTGCCCCAGGGGAAGGAAATGCAGCCAGCTGTCGTCAGGGGCGGGTTCCCCTGGCACCCCAAAGCCCCTGCAGGAGCATGGCTGTGGAGTGGTGGCAGGGCTCTGCTGAGCGATGCCCCTTGCTGGGTGTGTTGGCCAGGCTCACACCGGGCTGGCTGCAATGGCACAGATCGGGGTGAGCCGCCCTGATGGGCAGGGCCATGGCTTGAACGCCCCAAATTGGGGGTTGGCCCATGTGCAGAACTCTGCCCTGGGTCTGCTGTCACAATTGCTGCTGTTCGAGGGGCTGATCCAGGGCTTGGCTGGGCCTGTGTCTGCGTGCGGGGAGATGGGCAGGCAGCAGGGCTTGTGCAGTTACCGCAGTTGGCAGCCAGGCCCCAGGAGTGAACTGGCCCCCACTTGGCGAGACGTTTGGCTGGATCGTGCCCCTGTGGCCTCCCAGCACCAGACATACCAGGGCTGGCCCGGCAGGGACTGCAGGCTGCTGGAAGCTGCAAGAAACCAGCAAAGGGGTGGGTGGACGGTGGCTTTGCAGGGAGAGTTGGAGGGGGATAGAGAAGCTTGTGTACTTGGGGGAGCTGCAGGTCTAGCTTAGGGAGGTGGCCGGGACCGGAAGGAGCCTGAAGTGCGCTGGGTTGATCTGAGCTGGCTGAGGCTTCGTGTCTGGCCACTCGCCTGGCCCTGTGTCTAACCCCTGGCCTGTGCTAGGGCCGGGAGCCTGCAGCCTGCCAGAGTGTTGCCATCTCCACTGTGCGTGCCCGGGAGTGACGGCGAGCTCTGGGTGTCTCCCTTGGGCCGGGAAGGCGGCTGGGAGTCTGGTGCCCCAGAGGGGTTCGCTGTCAGCTGTTGCTCTGCACTGCGTGGGGCTGTCACAGATGCAGGGAGCAGAGCCCTCTAGGGAGCTCAGCTCATGGCTGCCGTGGGGCTTTAGGGGACTGCAGAGCAGCCCCCCATGCGCCACGCTGCTGGCTTTTCAGTGCTCCTCTGATGAGCAGAAAGCCAAGGCCAGGCTCCAGTCCCTGCCATGCCCAGAACCCTGCTCTGCAAGCGCTGCTGAGGTGCAGTGCCCCCCTTCCCAGGGAGTGTGGGTGCAGCGCCCAGTCTCCGCCCTGCTGAGAGCAGGGACCCAGTGAGCAGAGCCTACGACAGACTAGACCAGGGTGTTCACACAGCCAGCCAGCTGGAGCCACCTTACCCACGGCCTTCGGGTGCCTGTTTGGAGCCCAGCTCCGGCCGCCTGGGGCCTGGTTCCAGAGGGCTGAGCACCTGCAGCTCCCCGGGCAGCCATCGGGCATGCGGCACCTTCAGGCCCCCGGCAGCTCGAGTTGGGCTGCTCAGAACAGAGCTGCCAGAGGGTGATGAAAACATAGCCCAGGGTCTGGATGAGTGTTTGACTCCTCGGATGTACCCCAGGAGCAGCCGGTGTGGGAGCAAACGCACGGAACAGACAAAGCCCACCCGAGGATCGCTGGGGGGGGGGTGTGTGTGTGTGCACGTGGCCCCACACCCGTGCCCTCTGTGCACACGCATGTGCCCCTGCCCGTGTGCGCGTAGGCTCCTGTGTGCTCTGCTGCTGAGCGAGGGAACCGGGAGCAGACAAGGGGAAAGAGGCCAGGTCTGTTTGGGCACATGGGGTGTGCTCTGCGCAGGAGGCAGAGCGGCTGCCTGGGAAGGCCCCGCTGGCCACCCCAGTGAGGCATTCAAAGGGTCTGAAGGATGAGGAACCAGCTGAGCTTTCAGGGGTAGGGGGCCGATTTCCGGCTGAGCTCGCCCCCCTGTGTAGCCAGGTCCTGCAGCTGGGAGTGGAACCCGCTGGGGGCATTGGAAAGCCAGGCGGAGCTGGGCTCAGACATGGCTTGGCATGGGGAAGGGAGCCGGCTGAGACTCCCGGGCCCTACCGGGGCTGGCCCCAGGCAGTTTCCTTGGGGATAATCTCTAGGAGTTGATAGCCAGGATGGAGCCTTGCTTGAGACAGACAAGCCCTGGCAGCTCTTTTCTGGCTAATGATTGCTCAGGGCTGGTCTGAGCTAACTCCAGCTTTGAGAGGCTGGCTGAGAATGCACTGGGGGGGTGGGATGAACAGGGGTTTCCTAGCACCTCTGTCCTATGCCTGCAGATGGCTGCAGGCCCTGGCTTTCCAGGAGGTGCCGCGCCAGAGGAATGTCTCATTGCCGGGGCATCACGAACTCCCCACTCAGCAATGCAATCGCTCCTGACGACTGGAGGCTTTTTGCATACTGTTGACACAAGAGCAGCCCTCCCCCTCTCCCCACTCAGCCAAAGTCATGGGGCTGGGCATTCAGAGCTCCCTGGGCTGGCTCCCCCTCACCTGCTCTCTGGCCTGCATAGCTGCAGCTGCTGCTCTGGAAGGAACTCGGTGCCTTTGTCCTGCATGCGAGACCCTTGGGATGAGCGCAGGGTTGCTCCGGCCAAGGTGAGGCTGTGCAGCCCCTGGGCTGCTCGCTCCATGTCCGAGGGGTCTTGGAGCTGTGAGGGGCTCGGAGGGCCAAGCTACGCACTGGCTGACTGCGCAGACCCGAGCCCATCTGCTCACCCATCCCTCGCTCTGCTTTGTGAGCGGTCTCGCTGCCTGCCTTGGAGGGCCAGTTCCACCCAGTCCTTTCCCACAGCCTCATGGCAGCAGAGCTCTGGGGCTGGCTTTCTTCTCTGGCCCGTTTCTCTGCCCGGTGGGTGACTGGATTCCTGGTAGCGAATGCAGTTCCTGCAGGCTCTGGTCAGATGTAGCCAGTGTCCCAGGGCGCTGGACTGCAGCCACAGCCCCCTTCCCAGAGCCTTGGGATCACGTCAGCCCTGCTTGGCAGGACGCCTGGCTGTCTCGGGGCTGGTGCCCCCGCGCCTGGCCTTGGTGCAGGGCTCTGTGCACCGTCAGCCAGGGTGTCACTCAGGTGGCACCTGGACTGGACAGGAGCCCGCTGTGGCCATCCTGCTCCAAGACTAGCAAGGCCCTGCTGTGGGTTGGGGAGGGATTGGGGCAGCCCTGGGGGCTTTGTGCACTGCGCCCTCTTCCTGGCAGGCTGAGCTGCCGCCCGCCTCCTTCACCTGCTGCTGGAGGGTTACTGGCTCACCGAGGTGTGCAGAGGCCAGGCTGGTGGCCGGATGGGGCAGCTCTGGCCCCTGCCCGGAGCTGTTTGTGTGAGTTCTCCCCACTCTCAGCAGCCCCTAAGGTGTCTCTCTCTGGAATTCCAGGCCCCCGGGCGGAAGCGGAAGAACATGAATGAGTTTCTGGGCGATTCCAGCATCCCGGGCCAGGACCCCCTGCAGCACTTCAGCTGCTCCCTGCCCAGTAATGGAAGCGATACGTGGAAGAATAGGGCCGCCAGTCGCTTCAGTGGCTTCTTTGGCTCCGGTGCTAGCACCGGTCCCTTCGGACGGGTACGTCAGCTGCTTGGCACCAGGCTTGGGCCTGTCCCTGCTGCCAGGGGCTCTTGGCTCCCAAATTTCTGCTGTTGAGTGGAATTAGGAGCAGCGCCCCCCCCCCCCCCACTCCATAGTCTCTGCTGGCTGCCATCTGGGGCTGTTTGCCCAGGGAGGAATTCCTGGGCGCCAGGTTCTGCAGGGCAGAGCAGCAGCGGGGTCTGGAGCCCACCAGGGGCTGCTGCCTGAGAGCTCGGTGCTGCTGCTGAGCCGGGGCACAGCTGGGGAGGGAGTGGCAACTTCCCGTCTGCCTCTGCTCTCTGTGCCCTTTGTCCTCTCTGTGGCCTTCAGCCCCAGGGCTGGATTGAGGCAGGCTCCCGCAGGTGCCCATTGTGAGTCACTCAGGCCTTCTGCAGGGGCCTGCCGCTGCACGCCAGCTGCCTGGCCTGGGGCTCCTTGCCGAGCATCCTGGCACGAGGCCCAGTGATGGCCAAAGGCCGGGAATCCCCTATGCCAGGGCCTCAGCCGCCTGCCCCATCCTGTTAGCCTCCTCTCCTGCCTGGCCGGGCGGGTGCTGTGCTCCAGGACGCTGGTGCAGGCTCTGCAGCCCCTCGGCGGGAGGAATTCTCCCAGCGGGAAGCTGGGTCTGTGAGCTCCTGAGCGGGCAGCGCTGGCAATGGGAGAGGGACCCTCCGAGTGGAAGCAACCCCCTCGCCCACCGCTGTGCGCTCTTAGCCAGCTGTGCTCCCTTCCGCTAGGAGATGGATAAGATGGAGCAGCTGGAGAGCAAGCTGCACAGCTATAGCGTCTTCGGCCTCCCCAAGCTCCCCCAGCAGCTCCGCTTTGACCAGGACTCCTGGGAGGAAGAGGAGGACGACACCAGCCTGTGCCTGGAAGACAGCTGGCAGGAGATCATCGAGGGCCCGGAGGTAATGCTGGGCGTGTGTCAGGAGGGGGCTCTGGCTGGTGCAGAACATCCAGCAGGGTGCTGTGGTCCTGGGGTGAGATTTCCCAAAAGGCTGGGCTAGAGCAACTCTCCTACAGCCACACTGCTCCTGTTCCCCGCCACGGGCTGCTGGCTGGGGCCCACTGCACCTGTTCCCCCAGGTGGCCAGGCAGGAGGGAGCTAGACCTCCTCCCAAACACATTTCAGTGCCTTGGCCTCTTTCCCCCTTCTGGGATGTTGCCCTGTGGGACTGGGATTCTGCTGGGCCCATGAGACAGGGCCTCTCCTCACGTCCTGGCTGGGGGAGGCGCTAGGCTGCCTCGTGCGCGGGAGACGATTGCAGGCAGGAGGCTCGCTCCCTGTCCGTCCTGCTCTCGGTGGGAACATCGCACTGTGTCGAGGGGCCCCCGCAGCCCCATGGTGCTGAGCCTTCTGCCCTTCGCCAGGCCCTGACCCGCCGGCAGTGCCACCAGCAGGAGGCCGTCTGGGAGCTGCTGCAAACAGAAGCCACCTACATCCGGAAGCTGAAAGTGATCACAGACGTGAGTCTGCCCTGCCCGCCTCGTGGCCCTGGGAACGGGCAGAGCCAGGCTCCTGCCAAGCCATTGTGTGGGGCACGACAGGTGTTAGGCCAGTGACTCTTGAAGGCCAGGAGACTGTGACGTGCCCTTCCAGGGGCAGAGGGCTGAGCCAGGGGAGCTTTCACTGGCTCCGTCTCTGCCAGGAGCAGTTAGTTTATTCTGTACGCTGCGCTCACCAGTGCGGCATCCAAGAGCCCCTGGCTGGCTGGGTCTCAGCTGTGCCTGGCCATCGGCTCGCAGCCACAGCCTGGAGCTGGGCTGGGTCGGACTGGTGTCCGTCACGGCCTGCACATCATGTAGCCTCCGGCCCCCAGTAGGGCGGGACACCCCCTTCCAGGGCTGCGGCCTGTTGAGATCCTCCCCCGCTGGTGGCCCGGTGGGGCATGGGCGTGCGCAGAGGGAGGTCGGATGTGCCGGCTCTGCACTGCCTGCTCTCTGTTCTCTTTGCAGCTCTTCCTCTGCTGCCTGCTGAACCTGCAGGAGTCAGGGCTGCTGGGTGAGGTAAGGGCCCAGCTACCCCCAGGGCTCGGGGCAGCAAGTCCATCATCGCATGCAGGGTCCTCGCAGGCATAAGCCAGTCCCAGCCTCTGCCCCTCGCTCTGGGCCAGCGAGGGGCCCTGGGCTGCCGCGCCCCATGCTGAGAGGAGCTCCCCGGCCCCCAAGCGGCCCCGCCCCACACTGGGAGGAGCTCTCTGGTGGCCCCACCCCGCACTGGGAGGAGCTCTCTGGTGGCCCCGCCCCACACTGGGAGGAGCTCTCTGGTGGCCCCGCCCCACACTGGGAGGAGCTCTCTGGGTGGCCTCGCCCCGCACTGGGAGGAGCTCTCTGGGTGGCCCCGCCCCACACTGGGAGGAGCTCTCTGGGTGGCCCCGCCCCACACTGGGAGAAGCTCTCTGGGTGCACTGGGAGGAGCTCTCTGGTGGCCCCGCCCCACACTGGGAGGAGCTCTCTGGGTGGCCTCGCCCCGCACTGGGAGGAGCTCTCTGGGTGGCCCTGCCCCACACTGGGAGGAGCTCTCTGGGTGGCCCCCCCCTGCACTGGGAGGAGCTCTCTGGTGGCCCCGCCCCACACTGGGAGGAACTCTCTGGGTGGCCCCGCCCCGCACTGGGAGGAGCTCTCTGGGTGGCCCCGCCCTGCACTGGGAGGAGCTCTCTGGTGGCCCCGCCCCACACTGGGAGGAGCTCTCTGGGTGGCCTCGCCCCGCACTGGGAGGAGCTCTCTGGGTGGCCCTGCCCCACACTGGGAGGAGCTCTCTGGGTGGCCCCCCCCTGCACTGGGAGGAGCTCTCTGGTGGCCCCGCCCCACACTGGGAGGAACTCTCTGGGTGGCCCCGCCCTGCACTGGGAGGAGCTCTCTGGGTGGCCCCGCCCCACACTGGGAGGAGCTCTCTGGGTGGCCCCCCCCTGCACTGGGAGGAGCTCTCTGGTGGCCCCGCCCCACACTGGGAGGAACTCTCTGGGTGGCCCCGCCCTGCACTGGGAGGAGCTCTCTGGGTGGCCCCGCCCTGCACTGGGAGGAGCTCTCTGGGTGGCCCCGCCCCGCACTGGGAGGAGCTCTCTGGGTGGCCCCGCCCCACACTGGGAGGAGCTCTCTGGGTGGCTCCGCCCCACACTGGGAGGAGCTCTCTGGGTGGCCCCGCCCCGCACTGGGAGGAGCTCTCTGGGTGGCCCCGCCCTGCTGTCAGACTGGGGCTGACATGGAGCCCTAGGGTGGAAGGTGTCGTGTGGCGAGGTTGGGAGCCTGCAGCAGAGACACAGGGATTTCCCCGTGCACTGGGAGGAATTGGCCCTCTGGACCCTGAACCAGCAGCTCTGCTCGAGCTAATGGACGGTCCTTGAGCTGCGCGGTAGCCTGGCCTCACACCCACCGCAGGGCGTGTGGCGACGATGTGCCCAGGGCCTCCTGCAGCGAGCCCGTCTCCCCTGGGCAGGGCAACGTGGGCTGTGCCGCTCTGGGCAGCTGTCCTGGAGGCCCAGGAGCAGGGGATCCCAGTGCTGCATGGGGATCCCAGCCACTCTGTCTGGCAAACCCTGCCCCTGTGTGCTCTGCCAGGGCTGAACCGCCAGGGCGTCACCAGGGCCCCACTGCACCCCTTGCTGTGCTTACAGGTGGAAGCTGAGCGTCTGTTCAGCAACATCCAGGAGATTATCCAGCTGCACCGTGCCCTGTGGGGCAGTGTCATGGCCCCCGTCCTGGAGAAGGCCAGGAAAACCAAGGCGCTGCTGGACCCTGTGGACTTCCTGAAGGGATTCAAAATGGTGGGTGTGAGGCCGCAGGTGCGGCTCGCTCTGCCGTGGTTGTGCCTGGCGGGGAGGCGCCCTGGGCTCTGACGGGTGCTCCGGTTTGCCTTGCAGTTTGGCTCCCTCTTCAAGCCCTACATCCACTACTGCATGGAGGAGGAGGCCTGCCTGGAGTACATGCGCACGCTGCTGCGGGACAGCGACCTCTTCCGGGCCTACGTGACGGTAAGGCCTGGAGCCAGGCGCACCGGTGCCGGCCCGCGCCGCCCCCGAGCCGCTAACGCGCCCCTGTCTCTGCTTCCAGTGGGCAGAGAAGCACAAGCAGTGCAACCGCCTGAAGCTCAGCGACATGCTGGTGAAGCCGCACCAGCGCCTCACCAAGTACCCGCTGCTGCTCAAGTCGGTGCTGAAGAAAACGGACGACCCTTGCACCCGGGACGCTGTCATCACCATGGTAACCTGCCAGGGCGTGCGGGCGGATGGGCCATGCCCCCCCGGGTAGGCTGCTGCCGGCCAAGTCAGCGCAGAGGGCGGGCAGCCTGCGTCCCTGCCGTGCCTTGGAGCTGGCCGCGGGCTCCCGTGCGCCCTTTCCCCAGGGCCGGGGCGGCCAGTGCCCAGCAAGCAGCCGTGTCCCCAGTCTGCAGCCAGTGCTGGCTGTGCCTGGCAGGGTCACCCAGACTCTGCCTCCTGCCTCCGCAGGCTCCTTGCCAAGCCTGCTGGACCAGGGCGTGGGGCACGGGGCCTGGGGCAGGGCTCCTCGTCACGCCTGCTGTGCCAGGGGCTGCCAGCCACCAGTTTCCCCTATGCGCCTCTGACCGCTCCCCTTGTGGCAGATCAATTCCGTGGAGCGGTTCATCAATCACGTGAACTCGCGGATGCGCCAGCGGCAGGAGCAGCAGAGGCTGGTGGCCATCCTCAGCCGGATTGACTCCTACGAGGTGGTGGACAGCAGCACGGAGGAGGTGGATAAGGTATGGACTGTGTGGGCAGGGGGCGTGCAAGCCGGGCTGGCCCCTGCCCCATGCCCCCTGACTGCGTCCTTTCTCTCTTGCTGGCAGCTCCTGAAGGAGTTCCTGTGCCTGGACCTGACGGCCCCCATCCTGGGCACCTCCCCCGAGGACACACGGCAGCTCCTCCTGGAGGGGAGCTTGAAAATGAAGGAAGGTAAAGACAGCAAGGTGAGCAGTGCGGCCAGAGCAGAGCTCCCAAGCAGCCCCCGGGACCGGCCTAGCAGTTACCTCAGCCAGGGCTTCCTTTGCCTGATGAGCTGGGGGTGGAGGGTGCAGCAGGCGTCCGTCCTCGCCCCGCAGCTGGCTGGTCTTGGGAACCAGCTCCCGTGGGCATGGCTCGGTAACACGACTTCCAGGGTCTCACCTGCCCCCCTGCCCCAGCGCCTGGCTGCTCAGCAGGATCCCATGAGCCCTGTGCTGTTGCCTTCTCCAGATGGACGTTTACTGCTTCCTCTTCACGGACCTGTTCCTCATCACCAAGCCGGTGAAGAAGGCTGAGCGCACCAAGGTCATCCGGCAGCCCCTGCTCGTGGACAAGATTGTCTGCCGGGAGCTCAAGGACCCCGGTGAGCATGCGGGACTGGGATCCAAGAGCCGGGCCTTGGCTGTGTAGCTCCCCTGGGCTCCTCTCCTCAGAGCGTCTCCCCAGCCCCTCGCAGCCCCTCCGTGCTGGAGGAGCTTCCTCTCTCTCTCTTTCCCCCTGTCCTGCCAGCCTGTGGGCAGGAGACTGAATCCCGCTCCCTGCTGGCAGACTGAGGCTGCCAGGGCACAGGGCTCTCCCTCCATCCCCACAGAGACTGACCCCCTAGTGCTCCCAGCCCCAGGAACCCCAGGGCTGGGAGCGTGGGGAGCAAATGGCTCGGCTCCTGCCCTTCGTGTCTGGGCTGTTACAGCCTCTGCACCCTGCCCTCCTGCAGCACGACAGCACCGTCGCCCCCGGGGCTCTGGCGAGGACAGAGGCTGCAGCGTGATTTCTCCCTGGGGCCTGGGCACTAGGCCCCTTCTGACTACGCATGGCCAGACCCTGAGCCCCTGCTCACTCTGCTGCTCTGGTGCCTTCCTGGCCTTGTCCCGAGAGCTGGCGTGTCTCCTTGCTTCCCTGTGCTGGGCACTCACCGTGTCTGCGGTAACTTGCCCGGGCCGGTGGGAGGTGCCTTTGCTCATGTTTGGTTGCTGCCTCCTGTCCCCCTTGCAGGCTCCTTCCTCCTGATCTATCTCAACGAGCTGCGCAGCGCCGTGGGAGCCTACACCTTCCAGGCCAGCGGGCAGTCCCTGTGCCGCGGCTGGATCGAGGCACTGTACAATGCACAGGTGATTCAGGAGCAAACACTTGCCTTCCAGGCAGAGCACCTTTCCGCCAGGCCAGTGCTGAGCCGCTGCAGCATCCCCAATCTGAGAGGCGGTGGGCGTTTCATCTAGTGCCGGCACCAGCCTGGGGTTTCCAGCACCAGCTCAGAGCGCGTGCCCTTCTCTGAGAGGGGGCCAGACAAGGAAATGGAGACGCAGCCAAGGCCTGCCCTGTGCACTCCTAGCTCTGCCAGCAGCAGGCAGACCTGCAGAGAGACTGGGTGCACACAGGGACACAGGCAGCCCGACCGCTGCCCGAGGTGTCACCTCTCTCCCCCCAGGGTGACCTTGTCCCCAGGAGCATTTGAAGCACAGTCACTCCCAGGTGTTGGTTATCTCGCTGCAGTCTCACCACTTTCGGCAGTGGAGGCAGCCTCGGACAGTGCACGCTTCCCCTGGAAGGGCCAGTGGTGCAAGCTGTCATGCCCTGCAGTGAATCTCCCTCCTTTACCATTCCCCTCCCCGGGGGCTGCCAATGGCAGTGCTGCGTCTCTGCTCCACAGCCAGCAGACCCGTGTGGGCACGGGCAGCATGTCTCAGGCTGTGTGCAGGCTGCTGGGAACCGAGCCCACTGCCGGGGCAGTCCCGGTGAGCACACAGCCCCTCACCGGTGTGGAGCCCCTGGTCTGGGATGGGGATCGGCGCCCCAGCTGGGGACGGCCGTGTTCTCCCGTTCCTACGCTGTGTCCTGCCCCTTCCCCACAGAACCTCCTGCAGCAGCTGCGTCTCCAGGAGCAGCAGCGTAGCCAAGGGCAGCATCTGCAGAGCCTGGAGGAGGGCGAGGACGGGGAGAGTGGGGCCTCGGCAGCCAGCTCGCCCACCATCCTGCGCAGAAGCAGCAACAGCCTGGACTCCCAACAATGGTACAACCCCCCCCCCCCCCCCTGCCCCCCCGTCAGAGCTCAGGGGCCACTCGCAGTGCGGGCCAGGGGAAACTGTCCAGCCGGGAAATGCGGCATGCCAGGTGCTGCACGGCCCTGCGGGAGAAGCCTGGCACCTCGTGCCATCAGGGCCCCAAGCACACATCACGCCCAGTGCTGGCCGCTCCCCCCGCTCCTGCCCCGCCCCAGTGTGCCGCAGCCTGGAGCCAGCCGTCCCTCCCAGCCCCCATCCCTGGCTGACTGTCCCCTTGCTCTTGCAGCCCCTCCGGCGGCTCCACGGAGACCATCTCAGTGGTGGTGGTGGATGCCAGCGAGGAGCGCTCCTTCCCGGACTTGGAAGTGGGGCCGTTCAGCTCGCAGTCGGACGAGACCTCCATCAGCACCACCGCTTCGTCCACCACCCCCACCCGGGAGCTGCTGGAGGAGGGCGGGGAGCCTGCAGAGACACGCGCCCCCCTCAGCTCCACTTGCCTGACGCTGGATCCCAGCGGCTGCAGGTCGGCGTCCATCGACAGTGCCTACGGCACCCTCTCCCCCACCTCCATCCAGGAGTTTGCTGAGGCGCAGCAGCTGGAGCCAGGGGCGGAGGATGGGGGGCCCCCGCAGGCGCAGCGTGCCCCCTCGCCCAAGCTGCGCCGCAGGACGCCCGTGCAGCTCCTGCCCTGCAAGGGGAAAGCGCTCAAGTCCAAGTCGGAGGCCAGCCTGCTGCAGCTGATCCCAGCCTCGCCCCTCCTTGCCCAGAGCAAGAGCCTCTGCGACCTCTTCACGGCTCCGGGCCCGGCCACGTTCCTGGCAGGCCCCAGCCAAGGACGTGCACGGCGCGAGGCCCCGGCTGGCTGCCAGAGGACTAGCAGGGCGGGCGCCGGGAGCCAGCGTGGCCGGTCGGACTGCCGAAGCCTGGGCCCGAGCACCTGCAGCAGCAGCAGCGGTGGCTCCTCGTCAGAGCTCTCCGAGCCCGAGGAGCTGGCGTGCGCCAAGGGCTTTGCTTGCCCAGCCCAGAGCAGCGACGCCTCCCCTGCGGAGCCTGGGCAGGATGCTCCCCCAGCAGGGCCCGAGGGGGCTCCCGAGTGCTGCCAGGAGCCGCCCCTTGCGCACCGGACACTGTCAGACCCGCAGGCGGCCCAGCACCGCAAGCTGACCCTGGCTCAGCTGTACAGGATCAGGACCACCTTGCTCCTCAACTCCACGCTGACCGCCTCGTGAGTGTCACGGGGCTCGCTTGGCCTGGCCGGGGTGGGCGCGTGGGGGGAGCCCATGGGCCTCTTTGCACAGTCACAAGGACGCTTGCCGGGCCGCAGCCAGCTGGCGCCAGCAGCCCCAGGGGCTGGGCCATTGCAGATCTCCCTCACCCACGTGGCAGGGCACATGCATGGGGCAAAGTCTGGCTTTTCCCGTCAGTCTCCTTCCCTGAGTGGCAGCCCCGTGGCTCAGCGTTTCTAAGCTCAGCTCCCTGCGGTGGGGGGAGGTGCCCTGGGGCTGTGTGTGCTCCCGAGAGCAGCCGGCTAAGAGCGCCTCTGTTTGCCTGTCTCTTGCAGGGAGGTCTGAGAGCTGCAGGGGCTCCAGGAGAGGAGCAGGGCTGCCAGTTCCACCAACCCCCGACGATGGAGCATGAGCGCCCAGGGCGCTAGGAGATGTTAGGCTGCCGGCCCCAAAAGCAGCGGCCAGGAGCGTGTCAAGGCTGCGTGTGGATGGGAGAGAGACAGGGCACAGGTGTGTGGACATAGGGTGTGCGTGCGCGGATGCATGTCTCTGTGGGGAGTGTGCACATGTACACGTGTGTGGGGGGAGTGTGCACATGTACACGTGTGTGTGGGGAGTGTGCACATGTACACGTGTGGGGGGGCGCGTGTGGGGAGTGCATGCGAGTGTGCGGAGTGTGCACATGTACACGTGTGGGGGGGCGCGTGTGGGGAGTGTGTGTGTGTGGGGAGTGCATGCGAGTGTGCGTGTGTGTGGGGAGTGTGCACATGTACACGTGTGGGGGGGCGCGCGTGTGGGGAGTGCGTACGTGTGTGTGCGTCTATGGGAGTGTGTGCGGAGTGTGCACATGTACACGTGTGGGGGGGCGCGTGTGGGGAGTGCGTACGTGTGTGCGTCTATGGGAGTGTGTGCGGAGTGTGAACATGTACACGTGTGGGGGGGCGCGTGTGGGGAGTGTGTGTGTGGGGAGTGCATGCGAGTGTGCGTGTGTGCGGAGTGTGCACATGTACACGTGTGGGGGGGCGCGTGTGGGGAGTGCGTACACGTGTGTGCGTCTATGGGAGTGTGTGCGGAGTGTGAACATGTACACGTGTGTGGGGGGCACGTGTGGGGGGGCGCGTGTGGGGAGTGCATGTGAGTGTGCGTGTGTGTGCGGAGTGTGCACATGTACACGTGTGGGGGGGCGCGTGTGGGGAGTGCGTACACGTGTGTGCGTCTATGGGAGTGTGCGGAGTGTGAACATGTACATGTGTGGGGGGGCGCGTGTGGGGAGTGTGTGTGTGTGGGGAGTGCATGCGAGTGTGCGTGTGTGCGGAGTGTGCACATGTACACGTGTGGGGGGGCGCGTGTGGGGAGTGCGTACACGTGTGTGCGTCTATGGGAGTGTGTGCGGAGTGTGAACATGTACACGTGTGGGGGGGGCGCGTGTGGGGAGTGTGTGTGTGGGGAGTGCATGTGAGTGTGCGTGTGTGTGCGGAGTGTGCACATGTACACGTGTGGGGGGCGCGTGTGGGGAGTGCGTACACGTGTGTGCGTCTATGGGAGTGTGTGCGGAGTGTGAACATGTACACGTGTGGGGGGGCGCGTGTGGGGAGTGTGTGTGTGTGGGGAGTGCATGCGAGTGTGCGTGTGTGCGGAGTGTGCACATGTACACGTGTGGGGGGGCGCGTGTGGGGAGTGCATGCGAGTCTGCGTGTGTGTGGGGAGTGTGCACATGTACACGTGTGGGGGGGCACGTGTGGGGAGTGTGTGTGTGTGGGGAGTGCATGCGAGTCTGCGTGTGTGTGGGGAGTGTGCACATGTACACGTGTGGGGGGGCGCGTGTGGGGAGTGCATGCGAGTGTGCGTGTGTGCGGAGTGTGCACATGTACACGTGTGTGTGGGGAGTGTGCACATGTACACGTGTGTGGGGGCGCGTGTGGGGAGTGTGTGTGTGGGGAGTGCATGCGAGTGTGCGTGTGTGCGGAGTGTGCACATGTACACGTGTGGGGGGGCGCGTGTGGGGAGTGCATGCGAGTGTGCGTGTGTGCGGAGTGTGCACATGTACACGTGTGTGTGGGGAGTGTGCACATGTACACGTGTGTGGGGGCGCGTGTGGGGAGTGTGTGTGTGGGGAGTGCATGCGAGTGTGCGTGTGTGCGGAGTGTGCACATGTACACGTGTGGGGGGGCGCGTGTGGGGAGTGCGTACGTGTGTGCGTCTATGGGAGTGTGTGCGGAGTGTGAACATGTACATGTGTGGGGGGGCGCGTGTGGGGAGTGTGTGTGTGTGGGGAGTGCATGCGAGTGTGCGTGTGTGCGGAGTGTGCACATGTACACGTGTGGGGGGGCGCGTGTGGGGAGTGTGTGTGTGTGGGGAGTGCATGCGAGTGTGCGTGTGTGCGGAGTGTGCACATGTACACGTGTGGGGGGGCGCGTGTGGGGAGTGTGCGTGTGTGCGGAGTGTGCACATGTACACGTGTGGGGGGGCGTGTGTGGGGAGTGCGTACATGTGTGTGCGTCTATGGGAGTGTGTGCGGAGTGTGAACATGTACACGTGTGGGGAGTGTGTGTGTGTGGGGAGTGCATGCGAGTGTGCGTGTGTGCGGAGTGTGCACATGTACACGTGTGGGGGGGCGCGTGTGGGGAGTGCGTACACGTGTGTGCGTCTATGGGAGTGTGGCGTGCCTGGGGACAGACTCCATGGAGCCGTGGCCTGGGTCCCTCCCTGAAGGGGGACGCGCTTGGGCTGGCCAGGGAGCCCTTCCTAGGACCGGGGCTGGCCGGGAGCTGCTCCTTTGCACTTTGAATCCGGGGAGCCCCTGCAGCCAGGCCTGAGAACTCTGGAGCCGCAGTTGGGCAGAGGACGCCCCCTACAGGACCTCTGCTTCTCAGACGTCGGTCGCTGTAGCCCAGCCCCACGCTGCTGGCCTGGGCGGTGCTCGGAGAGTTCCTGACAGTCAGTGAGCAGGGACCAGTGCTGCCACCTCATCCTTGGAGCGCCCCTGGTCCAGAGGGCTCTGCTGGGCTTCCGAACTCGCCTGTCCTGCCGCAGGCCTGCGGCCAGCTCCGAACCGACAACCCCACGCCCCAGGGTCTGGCAGCGCAGGCTGGGGCTTGTGAGCTAGGTGTGACTGCAGCCTTCCATGCACCGCTGGCCTGTTGCAATGGGGGAGACACACAAGCCACGTTGCATCAGGTTCAGCAAAAGCCAAACACTACAGCAAAGACTGGGACCTCCCGCCTGCTGGGACCCCATCGTCGAGCTTCCCACTTCTCTGTGAACCGTCTCTGCAGAGAGCTGTTTGTCGCAAGGGCTGCAGGGTGAAACCTGCCCAAGGCCCAGGAGCAGGGGGTTCGGAGTGCACTTTATTTGTGGTAAGCTGCATTTCCTGCAGCAGCACACGGCACCTACAGCTGGAAGGGAAGGGGCAGAGGGGAATAGCCAGAACTTTTCCCCTTCCTCTAAGCTCACATGCCATTGCGGCCTGCGGCCTGGGCGCCCTGGGAGCTCTCCCGAGGATGGCAGCTGTGTCCTGAAGGGGGTTGTGCTGCAGGAGCCAGAAGCAAAAGCCCCTTTAAATTCCAGCACTGCAGCAAGGAGCCAGACCTGGGCAGCCCCTGCCCACCGCCAGCCACCACGGCTGCTCTGTCGGCTCCCTGCTGGGGTGAGTTGCTTCTTCCTGCATGACCAAAGCCCCCGAAATGTGGTTTTTCACTGAGGATAACGCCCTGGGGGGCTGCGTTGTCACCGAGGCGGTGGGCTGGGTAGCTCAGGCACTGGCTCCAGGAAGTGGCGATGGGCTTGCTGAGGAAGGGATCCAAACGTTGGCAGTGGGTGAAGAGGGAGGAGAGCTACAGTGAGGGGCACTGGCAGCGGGGTGCTGCCATGGACGCTGTGTCCTGCTGGCCATGGGCGTGGCAAGGTCACAGGGGCTAGGAAGGTGGAGGAAGCTGGGGCAGGCCGGGGAGTGGGGGTGATGTCAGACTGGGGAGGGGCATGGCTGGACCCCTCAGCACCACATCTCCCAGCTCCAGCTGTCTGGGCTCCCGGCCTCACTTTTCGCGGGAAGGAAAGGCGGGGCAGTGGTGCTGGGGGCTGGGCCGCAGGGTCCCTCTCCTGCTGGCTGCCCTGCTCGGCTGAGGGTGCGCTGCTCCTGCAGGGGTGCGGCTGGGGGCTCCCCACCTCCTGGGGGGCTGGGTCCTCCGGGCAGCTGGTGGCTGTTACAGGGAATCCCGGGCAGGCAGCCAGGCCAGGAAGGGCTGTGTATGGAGTGGCTAGCATGGAGGTGTGTGGGAGAGACCAAAGGAGCCTGTGGGGAGCGGGGGGCCACGGAGGGCCCTGTGCTGGCTAGTGTTCCCGCGGGTGGGAAGGGAGCGTTGGACCACTCTCCCACACTGGTCAGTGCACACGGTGCTGGGGAGGGGGCAGTGCCATGGGGGCCTTGTGTAGGCCTCACTCAGACCCCTGCCTCGGGGCAACGCTTTGGCCACCAGAGCTGGTCTCTGGAGCAGCAGCAGGAGGCTTGTGCAGCGAGCACCCAGTGGCAATAAGCTCTTACCGCAACGCTTCCCACTGCAGCCCCAGGGAGGGGGACCACTTTTCCTTCCTGGCTGGGCTCCCTGCACTAAGCCTAGGCCCTCTGCAGCTGGGGCCAGTACTGCCTGGATGGCAGAGGGCAGGGCACTGCTGGGGAATTCGTTACACTTGGCTGCCAGCAGGCCGTGGAGGCTGCTGCAGAACGGCAGCAGAGAGTGGGAAGGGACATGGCGGCTGGGTGGCAGATTCCTCTGCCCGGTCGTTCCCAGCCCCGCGGGCAGGCACGCTCACCCATGGATGTGTGTATATAAAGTTGCATATTTATTAAGCTTGGTGTCGATTTTCTGAAGCTGCGTCCTGGCTGGTTTGCGGCAGGGAAGCAGCGTTGCCTCCCCTTTTCCTCCCTGCCCCTGGTAGCTGAATGGCTGGGCCCCGGGCTGCCCTGGAGGGTGCAAAGCAGGAGTCCTCTCTTGGCTCTGGGGCTAGTCCATCTTGTCCGTTGAACATTATCCCTGCTCTGTGCTGTCCCGTCCTGCCGCCACTGCCTCCCAGGTGAACCATTAAAGACAGTGCGTGTGCGCTCAGTTGTTGTTTGTCCTTTAACAAGGGTGCGGGTGTGGTGGGGGCCCTGCAGCTGCTGGCTGGCAGTTGCTCGGGCGGCTGGCTGTGTTCTGGGGCCACGCAAAACACTGCCAGCCGACCTGGCCCCCCGGGAAACCAGAGCAGCCATCGCGTATGCCCTCCAGCCCTGCCCCTGACACGGGGTGAGGTGCAGAGCCTTGTTCCAGCCCCGTACCCTCCACAGGTCAGAGGGGTGAGAAGGCATCTTGGCATGGCTAGAATCCAGCCCCGGCTACTTCGGGCACGCCAGCTCCAGAGCACCAGGCATTGAGCTTCCTGGGTCCCGTGAATGCTGGGAGGTGGCAGAGCTGGGGTTAGGCACCATGGGGCAGGCCCCAGCCTGGGGGTCCAGTTCCAGCCGTTCTCCCATGAGCCTTTGTGCTTTTCCATGGCGCTAGGCCCAAGGAGCAGAAGCTGGTGTAGGGCGGCGTGTGGCTCGTGCCAGCTGGGCCTGCAGTGCGGGGGGTCAGCCTCACTCACCTGCTGCGGGAGAAGACCGCCCACAGCTCTGCTCCCAGGTGCCAGCCACAGGGGTGGTTTGACTTCTATACTTGGGGCGGGGCAGCAGCACCAGGCAGGTCAACTGGGCCATGCGTGTGTGTGTGGGGGGGGGATTCCATGCCTGCCCAAGGCTTGCAGTTTTGGGGGGCAATGCCTCTGCCCCCCAAACTATACCCATGGTGCCAGCGTCCCTGGCAAGAGGCTAGGGCATGAACCCTCGGCTGCTTCTCTGCAGCCCTGCGCGGGAGCACGGGGCCAGGGCTCTGGGCTGATGGACTATGAGACGAGGCAGGCTGATAAAACTGCCAGGTTCTCTTGAGTTTTAGAGTCTCCCCCTTCCCTGGCTCCATGGCAGCACGAGCCCCTTGCTGGGGCAGTGGCTGGGCAGCTGTGGTTGTGCTGGCCTGGGGGGTTTAATGGCTCCCTGGGAAAACTCCCAGCCCTCGTGTGAGGCCCCATCCCCCACCTGAAATTTGGGGTTTCAACTCAACCCCTTTTTGTGACATGTGCCTGCATTCCACAGAAAGCTCCAAGTTTCCAGCCAAAAATGGGGTCCAGAGCCCTCCCTGGCCATCGCTGGTGAGGGCAGGCGGGCAGAGGCCGGCGTGCTAGGACCCAGGCCAGGCCTTGGAGAACAAAGCCACAGGTGGGAGAGGGCTGGGCCCCAGCCCCACCTCGGGCTGTGGTGCAGGAAGCCAGGGTGGTGGGCTGGAGCCCTGGGCTGAGGGGTAGTGTTCGGGTGCATTCGCTGCCCTCTGCTTGGGATGGAGCTGCCCTTTCTCCACAGCCCCAAGGTGAGGTGTCCGTAGGCTTTCTGGGAATCAGGGTCGGCCCTCACTGTGTGGGGCTGGGGCTGGGGCTGGCTGGGCTGTGAAGGTGTTTAGTTGACACCTGGCAGTGCTTGCCCTGGAGAGGCGGGTTGCAGGAGAGCCCCAGGCCGGCCCCGCTGGGAGAAGGCTCTGGGCCTGGGACTCACCGGCTATGGGACATGTGGGAGGGGGCTGGCTCCCGGCAGGGAGGGGCAGGAGCACCAGCCCCTGCAGCTGTGCCGCCCCTCCCCCTGCCCATCTGCTTCCATGCCAGCTAGGCCCCTCCCCGCATTCGCACCGCCCTCGGTAGCTGTCGTGGTTTCACACCCCCCGGACTCATTTCCAGAAATGGATTTCCTCCCACAAGGGCTTGGTGTAAAAGCCTCAGCTGAGCGGGTGTGAGCTCACTCGTCGCCAGGGGGGTTATTGAGAGCATGGATTAGCTGCTGCCTCGCTCTGCCGCTGGGTTGTGACCAGCTCCCGCGAGTAACCCCCGTACCCCGCCCCGGCATGAGCTGGCTTTCTAGGGCTCGAGGATGGAGAGCTGGGCCCTGAAGGCAGCTGGGGTAAGTCCTGCTCACTCTGGGATGTTCCTCACTTGCTCTAGAGTGAAGCAGGAAGCGCCCAGGGCTGGTGCAGCCTTGCTCTGGGAAGCTAGGGGGAAGTAGGAGAGGCCAGGAGATCCGGCTGGGGATGAGGGCCAGATCTCTGCATCGTTAATTTGGTTCCTACAGGCCAAAATCTGTTTTCTCGGTCTGAGCTGCTGCTTGGTATCTCAGGCATGAGGGACCCAGTCAGTGGACTGCTGATGCCCCCATGAGATCTTGGGAAGTTTACAGGAAGGCAGCTGAATTCACTGATGCAGGCATTGCTTTAGAGTCCCAGGGGCTTTCCAGGAAAGGGAAGACAGGGAGGAGAGAAAATGAAAGTGTGGGGGAGCTGCCCCAAGTTAACAATAATCATAAATTCATTCATCCCGAGGGCTCTGGAGCTCTTTACAAACTAGGTATGCCAGGATCACTTCCCCAACCCTAAAATGCAGCCGCCTCTGGGCTGTGCTGTGGTAGCATTTGAACAGTGCACAAGCACACTGAGCCAGCCAGCAGAGAGCAAAGCTTGCTGTATTGTGTGTCAGGCTGAACAAACTCTTGGCGGCAGGGGCCATGTCTCCACCCCATATGTATGCACAGCACCCAGCCCATCCTGCCCTGGCTGCTGCGTGCCATCATGGTTCACATGAGCAATACGGAGACCGTAGGCGCTATTGAGGACACGGGATGGGGTGTTTCGTGGGCAGCCCAGCTGCTGTTGTCAGAGTCCAGGGGCTGAGGCCCGAGTCCTGCGCTTACAGACGAAGAAAGGGGGCTGTGCTGGGGGTCCTGGCGGAGTCCTGCATCCTGCTGCAGCGAGGACTTGCGCTCTAACTGGCTTGGCAGGAAGTTGGGGTTTAGTGCCTTACATCACGTCACACCCTGGCCAGGCACCCGTGCCACCTCTGGCCAGCGGGCTGCGTGCAGGGCTGCCGTCAAGTGTCCTGCTCAAAGGTCACTTTTTAGACCAAGCTACGGCGGGGTGGGACCGGGGTCAGCTGGTGCAGGGGGCTGTGCTCAGCCGGGCTCGGGTCCCGGCGTGCTCCCTGTGCCAGCCGAGCCATGTACCTGTGGAGCCTGGGGGCCGCCCTGGGCTCACTTGCATGGGGCTGGGGAGGGAAGCAGCTGGCTCTGCCCCACTGGCTGCCTGCTTGTAGGAGCAGCCTAGGAACGTGGCTGGGGCCTGCTCACTTCCCAGGGTGCTTCTGTCCAGCCTCTGCTTGGGCGATAGGGCCTGGGGCTACCAGCGGCGTTTCCTGGCCTGGAGCCCCTCCCTGCTTTGCGCACTGGGCCCACAGCCGCTCGCGCTGGTGGGACAGAAAGGCTGTGACTTCAGCCCCTGCTACCAGCCTGGAAGGGCTGTTCTCGGGGCAGGACGCTCCAGGCCCCTTCCACGGGTGCCGCTCCCCACCTCCGCCCAGCCCTGCTCCAGCCCGGTTGCTTTCCTGCCGCCCTGCTGGGCCTGCTTAGGCGAAAGTGCTTTTCTTTAAAAGGGCAGCACCTGCCCAGCTCTCCTCTCCGCAGCTCTCTGCCCCAAGGGAACGGGGAGAAGAGCAGGAGCCCGGCTCTGCACCTGGCTCTGACAGACAGTGGCTGACTGGGCCCCAGCGTGGCTCATTCATGGGCACATGCTGGCACCCTGTGGGGCAACGAGCTGGCTGGCGTTGCCAGGACAAGGCCAGCTGCAGCTGGCCGAAAAGACTCCACCAGGCGCCAGCTCAGCAGGGAGGCTGAGGAGACAGGTTCCCCGTCCCCTCAGCACTCGGCTGGGAGGGGCGTGGGGGCCTTGGGCTGCTACTGCCTGCAGTGGGGTGAGAGCTCAGGCCGGGGCTCTCCGCTGGAAATTCACTTGAGCAGCACCTTGGGGTGACGGAGTGGGGAGTGCGAGGGGGTGACGGGGCTGAGGGGTGGGACTGTGCAGCCACGGGGGGACTGCAAGGCCACAGGGGGCGCGGGTGTGAGCCTGCGGAAGCGAGGGAGCGTGGCCATGGCGTGTGGCGCGAGGCTCCTTTCAGGCAGCCCAGTGTGTGAGATGGGTGCAGCTGGCTGGGGGAGCGGGCCCTGCCCTGTCCCTCACCGAGCGGGCACATGGCCCGCTCCCCAGCGGGGAAACACGAAGGCAGGCAGTGGGAGCTGCAGCAGCCGCCCGGGGGAAGATCGCACCTCGACTCAGCAAGGCACCACTGACTCAGCGAGGGGGGCGGGAGGAGGGGCCCAGGCCTCCTCCCGAGCCTGCCAGCACCAGGCCACGATCTGATCATGGAGCTATGCAAATGGGTGAGTTCATGGGCAGGTTCCAGCACAGCTGTGACAGATTTAAGAGAAAATGATGCAGCCCTTTAATCGGGGCTATCTTCACCCGGAACTCCGCCCACGGGCCAGAATCTCCAGGAATCCACACCCACGTGGCGGGGCTGGCAGGGCCCTGCAGCCCCTTTGTGGAGTGGCCGAGGGCCTTTCTGGGGATAAGGGCATCCCCTGCCCTGGCACGGGGGTTGGGGGGCCAGGCTCTGGAGAGCTGTGCGTGGGAGAGCAAGGGGGCTTGACGCTGGCCCGCCTGGTGCCACGGGAGCTCGGTGCGTGGGCGGGGAGAGCCGTGGGCCAGCGCGGCCTGTGATCAGCCGCCATCTCCAGGCGCTGGGCGGGCAGCCAGCAGGGTCTGCGTTACATCCTGGGCACCAGACCCGGGGCTGGACAGCCCAGGGGCACCAGGGCCAGGACCAGACCCAGCTGTCCCATGTCTGTGGCGTCCCTGCCCAGAGTGACAACACACCATGTACCAGGCTCTGTGGTGGCTGGGGGGCGGGCGTGTGGCCTTCGCCTGGGGCAGGCTCCCTCCTACCCGGGGTCAGGGGCTGTGGCCGGTGGGCTGGGCATGCATCTGAGGAGGAAGGGAGTCAGGGCCAGAGCCCATCAGCTGGCCCCACGGCCGGTGCTGGAGTGTGGGCTGGCTGCCCCGCCGGAGCCACTCAGGGAGCTGGTGGGCCACGCCGTGGAGCTGGCTCGTATGGCTGTGTTGTGGTCTGCAGTGCCTGGAGCCCCCTCCTTTCTGCCCCCCTGGTCAGGGCCCCACTGCGCCAGGCTCTGCCTGCGCAACACAAAGCCTCTACCTCGAGGCGCTCGCACTGAGGGCTTGGTGACCGTCCGCTCTTGGGGGGTGGGGGTGCGTGTGGGTGCGTGCAGCCCGCAGCACAACAGGCCCTGAGCCGCAGGGCGGCCCCGGGCACTAAACCCTGAGCAGTACCAGGGCGCGAGACCCCCAGTGCCCTGGTGCCCCGCAGAGGGGTCAGCCCAGCCCGCAGCTGGGCCCAGTGGCCTTGGCCCTCCCTGCGGGGCTGTCAGGGTGTGGCGCTCCCCAGCGGCTCCGGAGGTGGTGTGCAGCCCTGACCTACTTGGGCGGCACGTACTTGGTGCGATACCATCAGAGGCGAGGGGGAGCTGGGCCCGGCTTCCTCTAAGGGAGGAAATCACCTCAGCACCACGGCAGAGATTAAATAGGAGACTGACATTAACCCTCTGCTGCCCTGCCCGCCCCAGCGTGGCCCCCTCCCACGGCCATGGTCTCTGCCTAACCCAGCAGAGCAGCTCTGGGGCAGGGGCTGGGTACGGTGGGGCAGGGAAAGGCGAGGCAAGGAGCCCCGAGTGCCCCAGCCCATGGGCACAGCGAGTGACACAATCATGTCCCATGGGAGGCCCTGGGCTCTCCCTGCTGCCCAGCCCTGAAGGCCAGCGGCCAGGCCGACGGGGCGATGCCTCCTTGCCCTGGGGCCAGTGGAAGTGGCCGTGTGGTGGGGGCTGGCCCGGCAACGCTATCCCACAATGCCAGGCACACGCGCAGGCTGGTGCTGTCACTCCCGCTGAGTGTCCCATGCCAGTGGTTGAGCTTTCCCCAAAGCAGCCCCCACACCTCCCCCGCCCAGGGGGGGCCGGGAAATCACTGGCAGCACGAGACCGCCCCCCAGGTGCCCCTGCAGCCCCGGGGTGCCTCTAGCTCCAGCCACAGTGAGCTGAACAGCTGGGAGCAGCCCCAATGGCTCAGGGAGGTGGAGCCGCCTCAGCGAGGAGATGGGGCCGTGGGGGGGGCAGTCAATGCCAGTGGAACAGGGCCCCGGGGAGAGGCAAAGCCTGTCCCTGGTGAGGCACTTAGTGCTGTTGGGGCAGGACCTGGCCATGATGCTACCCGCAGCTCTCCAGCCCTGTAGGGAGGGCAGCAACACACACATCCCTGCCCTGTTCCAGGGGAATAAGGGGGGCCAAGGCGGGGCTTTGCTTGTGGCTGCGTGGCATATGTGAGAGCAGTCTAGCAGCCCCAGAAGCTGCCCATGGTGCCCCAGGGGCAGGGGCCTGGGCACCATCTCTGCATGGCACCACATTGCTGGTGAAAGAACATAAGAACGGCCTGACTGGGTGAGACCAAAGGTCCATCTAGCCCAGTATCCTGTCTTCCGACAGTGGCCCATGCCAGGTGTCCCAGAGGGAATGAACAGACCAGGTGATCACCAAGTGATCCATCTCGTCGCCCATTCCCAGCTTCCGGCAAACAGAGGCTGGGGTCACCATCCCCGCCCCGTGCTGGCTAATAGCCGTTGATGGGCCTGTCCTCCCGGAGCGTATCGAGTTCTCGTTTTAAAGCAGAGCCATGGGGCCTGGTTTGCACTCGCTGAGGCTGTGTCTCAGGACTGCCCCGCGCAGCGTGGCCTGGCCACAGACTCAGGTAGGGCGCGGCGCTGGCCGGTTGCCCTGATCTGGGTAGAGCAGGGTGGCCAGGAAGTAAAGGAGCAGCCAGAGATGCCCAGCTCAGACTGGCTAGGTTCAAGCTGCTGAGGTAGAATACCAGGGTTGGAAGGGACCTCAGGAGGTCATCTAGTCCAGCCCCCTGCTCAAAGCAGGACCCATCCCCAACTAAATCATCCCAGCCAGAACTTTGTCAAGCCTGACCTTAAAAACCTCAAAAGAAGGAGATTCTACCACCTCCCTAGGGAACACATTCCAGTGCTTCACCACCCTCCTAGTGAAAAAGTTTTTCCTAATATCCAACCTAAACCTCCCCCACTGCAACTTGAGCCCATTACTCCTTGTCCTGTCATCTGCTACCCCCTGAGAACAGTCTCGATCCATCCTCTTTGGAAGCCCCTTTTAGGTAGTTGAAAGCAGGTATCAAATCCCCCCTCACTCTTCTCTTCCGCAGACTAAACAATCCCAGTTCCCTCAGCCTCTCCTGATATGTCATGTGTTCCAGTCCCCTAATCATTTTTGTTGCCCTCCGCTGGACTCTTTCCAATTTTTTCCACATCCTTCTTGTAATGTGGGGCCCAAAACTGGACACAGTACTCCAGATGAGGCCTCACCAATGTCGAATAGAGGGCAACGATCACGTCTCTCGATCTGCTGGCAAAGCCCCTACGTATACATCCCAAAATGCCATTGGCCTTCATTGGTGCTGGCAATGCCCTGAGCTGGGGCTGCAGGGCCCTGCCTTGTGCCTGCCTGACGGGGCCCACCACCTGCTCTCTGCTGGGCTTGCCCTACACCAGGGCTCCTCCCGGGGATGGGCCAGGCCCTGGGCCTGCGCTGAGGGATCCCTGGGCTCTCGCAGTGGCTTTGTGGCTCTGTGGCAACAGGGGGGCTGGACCCCGGGGGCTGACGAGCTGGGTGGTGTCCCTGTGCGTGGGAGGGGATCCCTGAGCAGGGTTGCCAGCGCCCCCGGTCATCGCTTGGGCCTGCCGGCGCTGCAGGGGGCTGTCTCCACACCAGGACACGGGAGCGTCCCACCCCGGGCTACAGTATGCTGCCACGCCAGGGAGCTGGCTGCTGCCAGACCACATGCAGTCCTTCTTGGGATGGGACCCGTGAGACCGGCCCCGCTGCCGCCTGGCTCCCAGCAGAAAGGAGGCTGCTCGTGGCCTGGCCTGGCCGCTGCCAGCCCAGTCCTGCCTGTGCCCAACCCTGCCCCGCTTCTCCATATCACACCCCCATGGAGATGGGTCTGGTCCCACCCCGGTACTGAGTTTCGCTCTGTCGGGCGGCATGCGGGGAGTGCTGGAGGCCCAGAAGGGCGGTCGCATCCTGCCTGCACAGCATCCTTCTTGGAGCCGCGGCAGTAGGGGGCGGGGCCCTGCCGACAGCCTCAGCACGCTAGCTGGGCTGGGAGCCCCACTTCCGCTCTGCTGAGCAGCCTGCTGCCACGAGCACCGTGCCTGCCGACTCCTAGGAAAGTGGTTAGCTCAGAGCCACTTACAGGAACAACTGCCCCAGGATGCTTATGCAACACTTTTCGGTGCCCTTTCAGTGTTAACCACACGGCCCGTTTCTCCTCCTTTACCAGAATCTGTACCTATGGCAGGAGCCTGGCCTGAGGTCGCCCCTGCTTCCGGCCAGGCACCTCCGCACCCAGTGTTCCCTGCAGTGGCTCGGTGAGCCAGAGGCTGCTCTGCGCAAATGCCACACGCCAAGTGGCTGACACAGGCAGGGGAAAATACCCAGCAGGGGCTGGCAGGGGGCATTCCCAGGGGGAGGGGGCTGAGTGCTCTGGTGGGTTAGTCATGCAGAGCGCTCCACAGCCGCCCTGCCAGGAAGGGCTCCATGCAGTGCTCCTCGCTGGCAGCTTGGCTCATGCAGGTGCTGGCCCCAGCAGTGTTGCCAACTTGGGTGATTTTAGCACGAACCTCATGCTATTTGGTGTGTTCTTAAAGCTCCAGCTCCTGGAGTCAAGTGACTGCTGAGCAGCTCGCCTTTCAGTAACAAACCCAACAAGTGTCCTGCCCTGCTGGGTGTGGGGCAGCGCCTGGAAACAAGCCCCAGCTGCAGTCCACAGCTGCAGTGGCTGGGACTTGACGTAGGGATGTTTCAGTCAAACTCAGGCCCTAAATCCAGCTGGGCTCACGTATCACCCATGACCCCAGCCCGGCTTTCTCTCCTGACCCCCTGAGTGGTCCCCAGTGGGGTACTTGGCACCCCTGCTACGCCACAGGACAGCTAGCCCTGCCCTTACATCAGCTGGGCACCTGCAGCGGGATCAGGCTCTGCGTTTGACAGCACGCAGGCTGACAGGCAGGGCAAGCCTGGGGGTGGGAGCAAGGGTGGCTGGGTGGGCTAAGCACCATGCTAGCCCCAGGCCCAGGTGCAGGGTTTTCCTGCCGCATCTCCCAGTGAGGTTCAGGACCATGGTTGTTCCAGGACACAGGCCCCTTGCAGCTGCAATGCACTGACTCCCTCTAGCGGAGGAGCTGGGGCACCCTCACCTAAGCCAAGTGGGTTTGGTTTCAAGGGCTGATCACTTACTACTGGTACAGTAGCACCAGCTGCGATCAGCCCCCAGGCCCCCTCCCCATTATAGCAGGCCATGCACTGACCCTTAGTGAGAGACAGTTCCTGCCCTATAGAGCCGAGGCAGACAAAGGATGGGAGGGGAAACTGAGGCACAGGGTGCAGCCGGTTCCACGGTGACTTGCCCAAGGTGACCCAGCAGGTGTGGAATGGCCAAGAATAGCACCTAGGCTCCCTCAGTCCCAGGCCCCAGCCCTCCCCACTGGCCTGGGAGAGTCGAGAGTGCATCTGACTCCTGCACTGCCGTGGGGGATGCTCCAAGGTTCCTTCTGGTTACACCTCCCCCAGGCTCCCATGCGACAGGGTCCCCCTGAGGGCAGCGATCACAGCACCTGCTGCTCTGGACTCCGCTGGAGCCTGGGTGGGACGAGGCAGTGGGCTCTGGTCAGCCTGTCCCACCCTCGGCGCCCCAGCGCTCGGTGCAGGGCTGGGCACGAGCTACAAGTGTCAAACCAGGGCCAGCTAATGAAGCGTTAGCTGAAGGCTCCTCTTGCGAGCTGAGGCCTGGCTGCTGCTGCTGACCTGTGGCCGCCCCTCGG
Organism: Eretmochelys imbricata; assembly: GCF_965152235.1. Lineage (NCBI taxonomy): Eukaryota > Metazoa > Chordata > Testudines > Cheloniidae > Eretmochelys > Eretmochelys imbricata. The sequence continues at coordinate 22,388,406 of NC_135589.1, read as the reverse complement.
TTTGAGCTCTGGGCTCCCAGAGGGCGCGGGGCTGGCGGGTGCAGCAGCTCCAGTCCCTGGCAACGTTCCCCTCTCTGTTCCTAGGGCTTTCTGGCTGCACTGCTGCTGACGGGCAGTGGGTTCCCGTTGTTGGGCACCCCGAAGCCACGGGCGGCCGGGGCTGCCAGCGAGCCCAGGAGGGCGAGGAGCCCAGCTGACTCTGCACTGGGGCTGCACCATCACCAGCGAAACAAGAGACACGTGGCTAGAAACAACTGTGCGGCTGACCAGCTCTGGTACTCGACAGACAAGCTCTGCTGCCAGAAGTGCCCGGCAGGTGAGGCTCGGCACACCCCCAGCCCAGCACCAAGGCTGTGCCCGGCTCAGCGCTCTGCAAACAGGAGCGAGTCCGGCCCCGTGCGCCGGGGAACTGGGCCAGTGGTTTGCTGAGGTTACAGAGGCACCACGGGCAGCGCCCGGACCTGACTCAGGGCTCCCTGCTCTAGTCACGGCACGAGGACCCCCCTCCAGGAAGGAATGGGGGGGCAGGGGCAGGGCATTGCTCCAAATCATGGGGCGCGCAGAGGCTGCTGCTGGCCTGGAGGGGCCGACCCAGTCAGCCAGCCCGAGCCCCTGGGTATCCCAGGTCACCCCCGACCTGCGACTAACCCGCACGCTCACCCCGGCTGGTGTTGTTTGCAGGAACGTTTATGAGGGCTCCCTGCACGAGCCGTGGCTATGACACGGCCTGCGAGAGCTGCCCGCACGGCACCTACCTCTCCTTCCAGAACCTGGAGCGGAAATGTCGAAAGTGCTCCGAGTGCCACGCGCAAGGTAAGGCGCTGGGCAGGCCCCTCGCTGGGACGGGAACCCAGCCGCCTTAGCGCTGAGCTGCCAGCCTCTCGGCGAGCCCTTCCCCACCCCACTGGCCGGGGCCCTCGAGGGGCAGGAGAGAGCCTGGGGAACGTGGGCCACACCCTGAGAAGGAAGCAGCCCCCTTCCCCTCCCCTCCGCACAGAGGCCCGCTCAGGAAGCCTGTCCTGTGTTCAGCTTCCCAGGTCGTGCTGAAGAACTGCACTGAGACCAGCGACATCGAGTGCGGCTGTGGGGCCGGCCACTTCCGGCAGTGCACGGACCCTACCTGCAGAGACTTCACCTGCCAGGAATGCCGCAGGTGCAAGGGCAGGGTCACCCTTCAGAACTGTGAGTGTCCAGAGCACTGCCTGCTGCCTTTGGATCCTGGCACTGGCCCCTGCTGCTGTCCCTGTCCCACTGACCCCCGCGCAGCTCCCCGCCTGCCCCCTGCGCTGCCCCACTGCCCCCCGAGCAGCTCTCCGCCTGCCCCCTGCGCTGCCCCACTGCCCCCTGCGCAGCTCCTCGCCTGCCCCCTGCGCTGCCCCACTGCCCCCCGAGCAGCTCTCCGCCTGCGCTGCTGCCCCCTGCACTGCCCCCGCTGCCCCACTGCCCCTCAAGCTGCTACACCCGCCCTGCTTTCCCCCAGCCTCGCTGCGTTGTGCCTGCCCCCCGAGGCTCGCTGTGGCCTCAGGCCATGGCCCAGCTGGCTGAGGGAGTGCTGCTCAGTGGTGGGCTGCCATCTCCGATGCCCGCTCGGCCTACAGCCCACGCGAGGGGCGAGGGAACAGCTTTGCCTAGGCGAGCACCTGCTGGTGTGAGCTCAGCGCCCGGTGTCTGAGCCGACACTGAGCAGCACCCAGGCCCTCTAGCCCAGGAGCATGTGCCGAACGCCAGCTGCTGAGCCCCTGCTGACCTGCAGCCTGCCAGCGAGGACAGGCCTGCCTCCTTTACCCCCAGGCCACACCCCTCTCCTCGCTGGCAGGCGCTAGCTATGTGCAATGTCTTTCAGGTTCAGAGGAGGATGCCCAGTGTGGGGACTGCCAGCCTGGCTTCTACCTGGAGGGCAGCGAGTGCCGAGCATGTGCCACGTAACTACCCTGGGCTTTCTTGGTTTGCTTCCCCCTACAGCTCTCCCATTAGACACCATCCTAGGGGATTTGCAGGGCAGCTTCACCCAGCAGATCTCAGCACACTGGCTGCAGATGCCAGTCCAGCTGTTAATGAGGCGAGCTCTGTGCCCCTGGTGGTCTCCATGCCTCCCGCTGGGCAGGGGCCCTCCAGCAGGCTGGGACAATAGTTATGAGCCCCAGAACTTCACAGTGATGGTTTGTCAGCAAACTCAGGCTGGGAAGTGCCTTATCTGCGATGCTCACCTGCCACAGTTCAGTCATCCCATCCAAGAGCAGAAGCACTCTCAGGTGACTGGCTGACCACTCACACTGTCACTAGCAAATACCAGTCCCTGGGGTTCGCAAAACCCCCTGGTGTGAAACGGACGTGACCCATCCAGCAGAGCCTGTGTGTGCAAGACATGGAGCCATGTGCAGACACCAGGGTGATGGACTGGAGAACAGAGACTAGGTCTACACTCCAGATAACATGGGGATTGTCTACATGTCGCATTGTTCCTGATTAACTCCTGTCACGGAGTCCCTGGGCGATGCTCTGGAACTGCTCCCTACGAAGCCAGGCAGGACTCTGGGGAAGTCTCCTTTCTGGGAGCAGCCTGTCTGCAGGGCACACAGCTCACACAACTTCCCCCTTCCTGGGTCTGACCTCGGAGCATTCAGCATCCTCTGCCCCTCCGTGCGCTTCCCACAGCCAGTCCGCCCAGGCAGGCTCCTGAGGAAGCCAGAGGGTCCTGCCCCCCAACTTCACAGTCAGACGTGATTCTCAGCCAGCCAGTAAAACAGAGGTTTATTAGATGACAGGAACATGGACTAACACAGAGCTTGTAGGTGCAGAGAACAGGACCCCTCAGCTGGGTCCATTTTGGGGGGCAGTGAGCCAGACAACCACATCTGCACTTCACTCCATGTCCCAATCAGCCCCAAACTGACTCCCCCTCCAGCCCCTCCTCCTCTGGGCATTGTTCCTTTCCCCGGGCCAGGAGGTCACCTGATTCCTTTGTTCTCCAACCCTTTAGCTCTCACCTTGCAGGGGGGAAGGGCCCAGACCATCAGTTGCCAGGAAACAGGGTGTCGGCCATTCTCTGTGTCCAGACCCCTGCACACACCTGCCCTCTAGGGCTCTGCAATGATCATACCCCCTTACCCCACCCCCTAGAGACTTAAGAACTGCCTAGGGGAAACTGAGGCACCCCCACACTATTCAGAGGAAACATTAAGAACAGTCCTGCTTCGTCACAACTCCTTGGTCTGGAATCGGAGTGGCCACACATGGAGCTGGTCAGGCACAGCTAGTACACTTGCCATTCACCCCCTGCCTTAATCTGCATTGACTGTCATGTGTAGACAAGCCCCTAGTCAAACCAAACAGCTGTCTGGTGTTGAGCACCAGGGGGCGTGGGAAGGTATCTCCAAAGCCGCCCATGGAACGTGGCAGGGCTGGCGGTGGGACACTGGCCCTGACCGAGCCACACCGGAGCTAGTGCCAAGACGCTTGCTCTCCCGGCGCTCTGGGAAAGGACAGGTTAGACGCCCATTTTCTGTTTCTCTTCACCATTCTCCTCTGCAGCCAGAGCCCCGAGAAGTGCGGAGAAGCGTGCGGCAGGCCATGTGGTGGCAGCAGCCAAGGTAGGTGGGAGGGTGGCTCATGGGGAGGCGCTGGCATGGCATGGCATGGCATGGCATGGCAGGAACGGGGGGTGTCAGGACAGGGGCGGGCGCTGGGCCAGGATGTGCTCAAGGGGCTGCAGGCTCTGCCTGGCCTACAGGGGCGAACGCAGGTCTACTCGGGGGGGGGCTTGGGGCGGGTACTGCAGGGATTCAGCGCTCAGGGGAGGCCCTGCCTCCTCGCACCATTGCCTAGCCAGGAGCAGTGGTATCGAGCCCCCGGAACCCACATGCTCGTCACCGGCCCCCAGCTAACCTCGCTGCGGCTCCATCCCGCCCCCTCCTGCGGCTCGCTGGGGCAGGGCCTGATCTGAGTAAGTGTCCTGTGATTCCTGAGCCAGGCAGCCCCTTGTGCTGGCGTCCAGGGCGGTGTGTGCCGGGAGCTGCGGCCAGGCTGAACTCTGGCACGGCTGGGCAAGTCCCCAAAGCAGCTGCACCGGCAGGAGCGACCCCAGCCTTGCCTAGGCTGTCCCTGGCGCCAGGGCTTCAAGGGGGAGGTGAGCAGAGCATGCTGCAGGCAACTGAGCTGGGACCTCCCCTGCGTCTTTGTTTCAGGCTTCGGGCTGGAGTACGTCCTGCTGGGCCTCATGGGGCCCCTCTTCCTGGGAGCGCTCGTCATCTACCGCAAGAGGAAGATGCTCAGTAAGGATTCCCCAGCAGCTGGTAACCCACCCCCGCGATGTCTTAGTGATTAGCCTTCCCCTCGCGTTCGACTCGGAGTCTTGCACAGCAGAGCCCCTGGCCTGGGCTAAGGGAGGCCCTGTGCTCAGAGCTGACTAATGGCTCCGTCTCTCTCCTCACAGGTGAGGCCGCAGCAGTTAAAGACTCGAGGCTGCAACAGGTGAGAGCCCAGGCCGGGCACACAGGATCTGGCCTGGGCCTAAATGCATTGAGCATGCTGACTGCGACCCTTTGCCTGCGCCATCGGCGGGGCCCATGCGGGGTCTGGCTGCCCATGGCATGTGACAGCGCTCGCCCAGCCCCCCACCCCCCACCTCCCCATGCTGCTTGGGATGGTCATGGCTGCTGGCCCTGCTCGTGCTGCGACCTGGAGGCTGGGGGCATTTGCAGCCATTTATGGCTAGTTTGGATCCAGGTGAAGGGCCGTAGTTCTCCCCTGCAGGTTGGTCATTGGCACGAGGAGATGCGTTCGATGGGTCTCAGCTAGTTCCCAGTGAGCAGGTGCCCACCCCCGCTCAAGGCCCCCTCACTGGCAGCCTCAGCAGAGGGGCTGGGGACTGAATGGACGAGGCACATTCTCCCTCTTATTTCAGAGCAACTTAACCTGGCCCAGGGTGTCTGCCCAGCCAGGAAGCCCCCACCCCCTGCCCCGGCCCGGTAGGGAGCTGCCCCTTCGGCAGACTTCTCCCCTGCCCTGCCGCACCCGGCTGCTGGCTCCCCGCCCGCCAAGAGATCAAGGCTTCCCTCGCAAACAGTGGCTTCTTTCTGTTCCAGGTCTCAGCGTGTCCGTCTGGCACCGCAGAAAAGCCCCTGGAGTCCCAGGGTTTGCTCCACCTTCAGATCACGGAGCCATCGCAAATGAACGGCAACGCCTGTCCAGTCAGGCCCCTCGGCAGCCAGGACACCTGGGAGTCGCCCACCAAGCCCCAGGACACAGCAAGTAAGCCACGCACTGCAGAAAGGCGCCTTATGCCACGGCACATACAGCCACCCAGCGGCTTGCCACCATCCAAGCCCCCCACCCGGGGCACCGGGGCTGGCACAGGCATGTCATACAGCTCATCGCTGGCTCCCCTTCAGCCCCTCCTTCTCTGCAGGGCTGCTGTGCCCCGGGCTCTGGCTGACGCTCTGTTCCGCTGTCCCGCAGGGCCCCTCCCTGGCGTTCTCCCGCAGGGCAGCAAGCTGTACGACATCATCAACACAGTGCCCGTGCGGCGCTGGAAGGAGTTCATGCGGGTGCTGGAGCTGCACGACGGCGAGATCGAGGTGGTGGAGCTGGAGTTCACCCACGTCCGGGACCAGCAGTACGAGATGCTGAAGAGGTGGTACCAGCAGAAGAATGCCACGCTGGAGTCCATCTTCTCGGCCCTGGAGCGCATGGAGCTGGCCGGCTGCGCTGAGGAGCTGAGGCAGCGGCTGCAGAGGTGCCCGTGAGCCTGCCCAGCAGCGAGTGGCTGAGGCTGCTAGCCAGGGCTGGCTTCCCCGGCTCCCCTCCATGGGCTCTGACTTGGGACGGGAAGGAGAAGGCCTCTCCCAGGCCAGTGAAGCCAGCCCTGCTGTCGCTGTGGGCAGGGCCTGCTGTGGCCTGGCGCTTGGAGGAGCAGGTCTGGCTGCTGCTCTACAGCCAGGAAGCTGCGTCCCTGGCCCCTAGTGCGGGAGGGCAGGTCTCTCAACGCCCGCAGCAGTGCTGTGCCCGGGGCCAGCACAGGCCCCTCTGCACAATGGCGGCACTGGGACGAGAGGGGACACACAGCGGGCAGCACCACTCCCTCCCCTTGTAAGGAAAGCCTGCAAGTGCCACCTGGCTTCACATCTCCGCCCGCGAGGAGCCGGGTGTGCGGATGGCAGCAGAGCTGTGCCGGGGGTCACCCTGCGAAGGACAGCGGGGGGAGCAATGCACCCCTGGAGCCACAGACTTGGTGGTGGCAGCCGACCAAGGCAGGCAGAGGGTCGGTCTCAGCATCATTGCCTCTGTGCTGCTGAGTCACGCTTCCCTCGCCCGGCCCTCAGCCTCAGCTGGGCTCCATTTCCAAACGGGCCTCTCCAGAACCCCCGCCCCACAGGACGCAGGCCCTGGAGAGCCCTCTGCACCCTCCCTGGCCGTGCCCAGTGGCAGGACGCAACAGGCCCTCTCCTGGAACCCCAGCTTTCCCTCTGAAGCGGGAATCGGGGGCTTGATGGAAAGCCCCTCCCCCATCCTGCTAGGTTTGCAAATCAAACCCTGCTCAGCCAGCCCCAGGAACAGGGCATGGAGCGTTCCCGCACTGGTTTGCATTAAGCAGCCATAGCTAGGCTGAGCACCACGGAGCAGCCCAGTGCGGGGGCTGCAGGAGAAGCCCAGGAGGGCTGGAGCACCTGCTGACAGCTTAGTGCTAACTCTCCCAGCCGTGGCTGGTAGTTTGGGCAGCTTCCTAGATCCCATTGGCTAAGGAAGGGAGCGTGTCTCCTGGCTAGTCGGGGCACCAGGCAGTCCCCTGGGCCCTGCTGCTGAGTCAGGGCATGACCTTGGGCCAGTCAGCTCACCGCTCTGGCCCTATTTCCCTGTGTGGGATGCTGCTAACCTGCATCGGGCAGTGGAGCTCACTGAGCCCCGGGGGCAGGAGATGCTGCCAGCAACAGGCTGGTCCTAGTGTCAACGCCCAGGGTTCTCTGGAGGAGGGGCTCAGGACCAAGCCAGATCAGAGTTGAGCTGAGGGGCCTCATCCTGTGCTCAGTGCTGACCCGACAACACGAGCACCTGATGAAGCAGAGGGGTGACTCCTCTCGTGTTCCCTATGGGCTCAGCATCCCCTGGGGCTCCCCACTGCCCATACCCGGGTCCCTCGCCTGCCCCCAGCCTGCTTAGCGACTCTAAGCCACCCCAGGGAGATGGCAGCTGTTCTAGGGGCCTCACTCCAGGGCTTGCCGTCTCTGCTGAAAAAGGCACTTTGTGTGCGTGCCTGTGTGGCCAAACTCAGGAAGAAAAATGCTCGCCAAAAATGCTGCCTCCCCCAGAAACAACACACCTCTGCACAGAGCCTTAAAGGGACAGGCAGCTGGGTGGCACGGCCCAGGAGACCTGCCTTGTTGGCAATCTGCAAAATTCCCCCATCACGTGGGAGCCTTTAAAAGCAGCTGGGCTGGATTACTGCCACCTGGGGCCTCTGCTCGGCCCAGGTGGGGGCAGGTTTTCCAATCCCCCAGTGGCCAGCTCAGCTGTGAGTGCGTTAGTCCAGCAGCCCCCGGGGGAGGGCTGGGGCGGGGGGTTTGGAGCACTGTACCAGTAAGTATTGTTACTTATCTTCTGTAGACATTTTATGTCAATTATTTGTATTGCTGGCTCTGTCCTGCAGTAGCAGGGGCAGACTCGTTCTGTTCTTGTGCTGCAACAGGTCGGTGCCTCTTCCGAGCTGGGGGCTCTCCCCACTCGCTGAGGAAAGGTGGCGGTTTTGTACCTTATTTATACCCCATGTTGCCTTGAGGAAACCGATCAGAATTGGTTACATGTCACACCCACTGCTGCTGCTTCATAACTGAAAAGGGGTCTCAGCCCTCTTGCTGGGGAGAGGGGTGGGGAAGCCCTGCCTGGGTCTCCGCTAAGGAGAGGGTGCCTAACGATGGGTGTTTGTGGTGGGGCAGGTCATGCTGAGCCCCAGGGGAGCTGGAGATGCTCAGTGTCACTGAGGTCAGACCGTAGGTGCCCCAGCTCCTAGTGCTAGGGGCTTCAGTGAGCCGTGTCTCCGTGTACAGAGAAGGAGCAGTCAGCACCTTCCTGAGCAAGTCTCTCTGCTCCAGCTGGGCCTGGGAGCACAGGCTGCCTTGCGGCAGGCTGGGGCTGCGTGTTAAAGTGGGCTCTGGAATGCTGCAGGGAACAGCAGAGCTGGGGGACAGGGACCGGGGACAGGGCTCTTCCCCTGTGTCTGTAACTGACAATAAATCCGTGTGGTGTTGCCCAGCCTCAGGTGTGGCTTTTCCTCTGGGAGGGGCTGGAGGCCGGGAAATCCCCCGTCCCTGAGCTTGGGGAGAACCAGCTGCTCCCAATCCCTTATTTCTGGACAGTCCCAAATACCTCATGGACCAAGAAACCAAGCAGATGCTGGGGGGCTCTTGAAATGCAATCCAGAGGGCTGGGCTGATGTCAATGCATGTGGTTAATTTTGTTAGTGCTTAGCTAATGATAATATTTGCTAACTAATTACTGTTAAATGAACTAGACTCCCCTCTGGGCTGCCTTAATGAATTTAGCAAGCTGGCTCAGGGCAATTCAAACCCACTTACTCGGGTTGCCTAGGTCCTGCTCTCCTCCCCTCGCTTGGCTTTTTCTATCTGAAGTTTGGGTAGCTAACTAGAGAGAGGCAGGAATGCAAAGGGCCCAGCTGCCCTGCCACAGGAGGACAGGGAAAGGATGCTGCCTTCTGGAAGGAGTCCGTGGCAGGGGCAGATGCAATTGGAACCAAAAGGTCGGGTACCCCCGCGGGAGCTGACTCGAGGTTGTGTCTGTAGCAGGGCAAAGTCCTGGCCCTTGTCGCCTCTCCCAGAGTCTATATTTAGATAATATCAATTTTCCAGCTGGTGGAATTGGCCTTTGCTCATGAGCTGTCTTTGGCCTCAACGGGTCTGTTGCTCTGAAGAGGCATTGTCCGGTCTGTTGGGAGCAGGCTGGCGCTGGGAATCTGTACCTAGTGCTGCACGTTCATAGCCAAAGAAAATCCACGTCAACAAGAGAGAAAATCAAGGAACTGGCAGAAGCTGTCAGGGGTTGTCCTGTGCCCAAGCAGTTCCCTGGAGAAGGGGCAGGCCTGCCCCAGTTGGGCTGTGCTGGCAGGGTCCTGCCCCTGGTCACTTGTTCCTGCCCTTGCCACGGAATGAATATTGGGGGCTAATTTAAGTCTTGGATGTGACCGAATTGAAAGCAGAGCTGACCCCCGCCCCCCGCCCCAACTCCTGGGCAGGGGCAGCTCAGTGCTCTCTGCGTTGCTGGTCCGTGCTTTCCCCGGGTGGAGTAAGGGTGGGCAATCCCAGAAGCTGGGGCCCTGGGCACCCACCTCTGGGCCTGGAAGTGACCCGCTGGAACCTGCCCAGGCCCGGGACTGGACGGGGAAGAGTATCAGTGGATGTCTGGTGCCTTCTTCCTGAAAACAAACAGATGCCCGTGCGGCAGGGGCCGCAACAGGCTGTGACTCACTGGGCAGGTTGCTCAGCCAGCCCCGCACCAGGCATGGAAAGTCCCAGCAGCTTTACAGGGCTGGCACCCATGCTCAGGCTGGCTGCAGGGTTATCAGCTAGTGCGGGCTTCCCACCCTGCCCAGGATCCCAGACTAAGCACAAACCCACTGACAGGAGCCCAGGGCTTGGAAGGCAGGGCCCGGACCCACAGCGAGTGTTGGGGGTGGGGGTGAAGTTTGGTGGGCATGGGCCTGGAAAGCCAGGGGAGGAGGGAAGGGAGGTTTGGGCAGGGGCCAGAACCCAGTGCGGGAAGAGGAGGGTTGCGGGGGCAGAGCCCAGGGGAGGGGGAGGGTTGGGCAGGGGTCAGTGGGGAGGGGAGGGTTGGGCAGGGGCCAGCAGAGTGGTTGTCGGGGTGGCGGGGGCTGGAGGAGAGCTGGGCCCAGCCAGTAAGCCTTGGAGTGAGGTGGGAGAAGCAATGTCCTGGCCATGCTCTGAGACTGCATTGGGCAGCACCCAGGCAGGCCCAGCATGGATGCAGCGGAGCCCCCAGGGATTCACAACAGGCCTCCCCCTTCCCTGCGGGGGGAGAGGCTGCCCCAGGCGCAGGGCCAGGGTGGCGGTGAGGGCACACAGCCAGCACCGCCCCTCCTCCCGCAGGCTGGCGCTCTGGCACGGGGACCAAGGGAGAGGGGCTGTTGGGGGAAAGCCACGAGGCCCAGCCGGCTGGGGGCTGGTGTTAAGCGCACAGGGCATGCCGCGGCCTGTTGGCCTCATGCCCCGGTGCACACCCGGCAGGTGCTCGGAGAGCAGGGCCCTGGGCTGCGTGGATAGAGCTCGTTGTGTGGCGGGCGAGAGGGGACCACAGAAGGGAACAGGAAATGCCGGGAGGTGGTTAGTGTTTTATTGGTGAAGATGTAGAAGTTCTAGGTCAGAAACAAGCTGAAAATCTCCCTCTAGAAGCTCCAGGAAACACCAGACGAAAACGTACAGAAAACAGACCGGACCCCCCCTGTTCTAATGGCCATGGTGCCAATGCGGGAGCAGGGGCTAGACGTAATATGGCAGCTGAAGAAACGGCTCGCATCAGCCTGACAGGGGCACAGAACTGTTTTTAACTATAAATTTTCTTTTAAAATGTCCATTTTGCAAAATGAAAATGACACCCAAGCATGGTCTATACGCCAGCATCTACAGGGCACCAACAGAACATATATTAGTAGCAACTGACTCTATGTACACACAATGTTCAGCCTGTCTGCATAGCCTTGGAGGATCTCCACTATTCCTGGTAAAAGTATATTTTATGGTAAACAAATGACTGACAAGGAGTGGAAAGCCTGTGCAAGGGGACACTTAAAGGAATGCTGTTTCGTATTAAGGTGAAGGGAAGGTTTTATGTGGAACAGAACAGGCTACAGAGTCGACCACATTTACAGTCATGAGGCGTTTCTTTTGATCCCATACACAGCTACTTACTGACTTCATTTCACTTGTGAGTTCCACTTTTGAAAACCTTACCCATGCCCTAAAACTCTTTCAAGCTAAGTTGTTTATGGACGTGGAACACCAGGGCGTTGCTAGACAGGGACAGAGTTCTCTGCGATATGTTAGTGGTTACACTTATTGCATTTATTTCATTAGAGGGATGGACACTAGGCCATTAGGTAGGAAATGACTTTTCAGCTGGTAGTGTCTGCAGCGGGGCAGAGCAGCTGGCCCCTCCTCGGCCTACTGAACAGCTCACGTTAAGGAAGAAAGTTCTTAACTTCACAAGAGGAGCAATGGAATATTGAGCGCCTAATGCTTTGCTATATCCCCTTTCTTGAGGATGATTTGCCTTTGCCAGGGGGCTAGTTTTGTTTCATCGTACCCAAGAGTCCTGAGCTTTTCTGACTGCTCTTTCTCCTTCTCCGCCTCTTCTCGCTTCAATTTTTCTTGCTCTTTTCTGTTTAGAAACAAAACAAACATGGGGGTGTTGGTTGCAAAGAGCCGCCTGAGGCTGAACTGGTCGGTGTGGAGCAAGGGTATAAGTAAAGCAAAACACACAAGCCTGCTTAGTCTGGCCCTGCCAGGGTACAAAGACCTGGCCAGGAGTGAACATACTGGGTTCTTAGGCTACTTGAGAAGTAAATGGAGAAGCAGGACTCACCGTTTTTGCTCTCTGTGAAAACAAGGAGAAAGAAAATACAATTAGCTCCCAGCGGTACAGCTATTGGGCAACCACTGTCATGCCCCAGCCCAGGGACAGCTCACCTTTCCTCTTCCATCTTCTTCCGCAGGATCTCTCGCCTCCAGGCTGGCATGGTGGCCAAGCGAGCTTCTTCTTCCTTCTCCTGTAAGACAGTAAAAGGCATTAAGGAGGCCAGTGAGCACCTGTAGAGCTGGAGAGAGGGCAGAAGGGACAGGAGAGCTGATCGGTTGGACTAGGCTGGAGGGCACGTCTCGCCTAGGCCGGCCCTATGGAGCTGGACCAGCCCAAGCAGCGACGAGGGGAGATGGCAGGTCGATTGGGCAGGGCTGCCAAAGTGGGAGAGGGAATTCCATGGCTCTCAGGTGGCGATGAAGCATCTGGAGGAGTTTTGACCCAAGAGGCTGTGGGCAAAGGCAGAGGTGCCACCATTGCCAAGGGCAGGGGAGAACCCAGAGGACACATGGAAGGTTACAAAGAACGGGCTGTTGCCCCCAGAAAGGAGGGTGTGCAACTCACCCCAGGGAACACAGCAATGGAGAGCGAGGCACCACCACTGCCCTGACGCAGCAAGCCCTGAACAGGGAGTAGCTGTGGCTAGAGTCAGACAGCTCTGGGAGGGCCAGGCCCCACTAACACACGCACCCCCACCTGGCCAAAAGTCAGCAGAAATCTCCTCAGCTGAGTGGCTTGGCCTGGAGAGGAGGGACACTTGGATAGCTCCTGGTACCCGGGGCTGGCCAGAGCTTAGCAGAGCCGTTAGGCAAGGGGCCAGGAGCTCAATGCTCCACTTGTGCTGAAGGGCTGAAATTCACAGGAGACATCGTGCTGAGCGGGACATGGGATCTGCGGCCAGCAGAGGTTGCTGCCTCGAAGGAGCTGGAGGGTTGTTTGTACGGGCACCATCCTGCCTAGGGCCTGCCTAAGAGCAAAGTAGAAATGGCACCGCATGGAGGGGCAGATGCATGCCCTGCTTCTGGCTGGCTACACACCGGGCTCCTCTGCTGGCTGGGAACGCCACATGGGCCTTTTCGCAAATAATCCCTCCAGCGTTCCCAGTGCGCTGTCCATTGCTGCACGAGCTGTGTGTGCGTGGGTGGGTATGTCCGCAGCCCCTCTGTCCAGCTTGCTAGGACAGTTCTCAGGCACAGCTGGGGGCATCTCTCGGGACCACGGCAGGGGATGGGTTGTGTGACTCAGTGAACTCAAGCCAGAGGAAGAGTGGTGGAGGATTGCTGCAAGCTGGCGATGGCTGATCTCAACACTGCTTGGCAGGGGAGCTCACACGCAGCCAGGACCAAACTGGTCCAGCCTAGGCAGTAGCCAGTGCAAGGTTCCCATGGTCTTCCCAGCACTCTGCCTCACCCTGCCTTGGAGAGCCCCTTTGGGATGGGAGAGGTTAGTTCAGCATCCTCCCTCTGGGCGGTTGGTGGCTTTGCCCGTTAGTGCTAGCCCAGGGGATGTTATTTTAGTGTTTGATGAGGGAATGGGACTAAAAGCACCAGCCTCCCCCGGGCCACCAAAGAGTTGGCCAAAAGGACCGTCTTTCAGCCTTTACTTCCAGAGATAGATTTGAACGGGCAGGGCCAGGCCTGCTCTCCGTCCCAGCAGTGTGATCGCAGAGTAACTCCACAGGATGGGATCCTGGCCCTTACGCCTCAGTCTTCAGCCAAGTGCTAACGATGGGCGACCAAGATGGGACCCAGTGTGGGGGCGCAGATTCCCCCAGATCTACTGCTGCAGGCCTCTTATGCCTTCCCCTGGGGCACGTGGCGCTGGCTGCTGTCAGACACGGCTCTCGGGGCTCAGCCCCATGTCCCTACAGCCGATCGCTGCTCCCCCAACCCAACCACTCCCCTAAGACTGAAAGAACGAACCCGGCCTGGTGTGGGACCGGTCGCCTTTGGCTACAGACAGATGGCTTCTTCTCTGGGGCACTCTGACCGCAACGCAGGCAACAGCCGAGCTCTTGGCATCGAAGGGCTGGGCAGGACTAAAGCCATGTGGGAAGTCCAGGGTTCGGCACATGTCCTGACTAATCAACAGTGCCACGCATCGGAGGCAGCACCTGTGGAGCGAGTAACCCTTCCCCTAACTCCCCCTTTCCCAGGTCGCTTGATGGTTTCCAAGGAGCCGGTTCTCACCACTGCGTGCATCAGCGGGAGAAGAGTCAGCGAGCTCTCGCTTGCACCAGCCCCCAGCCTCTCAGGCAGCGTTGGGGGCGTGACCTGGCGGGACGCTCCGTGGCATGGCTCTGCTGCCGTCTAACTCCTGCTTTGGTTGCGAAGAGCGACGCTCACAGCCCCGGAAAGTCTGCCAGCCTCTCTTGGCTGGTGCGTCCCATGGGAGCGAGCTCTTGGATAATTCCTGGCTTGTGCTGGGGATGCTGGGAGAACAGCCCCTCTCGTGTCCCAGCGGGTTTTGGAACCAGGCTTGGCAACAGACCAGGCCCTGAAATGTGACTGGGATGGAGTTAGAGTCAACTACATCCTGCCCTACGAGCTCAGAGCTGGGGCAGCATTCAGGCTGGTCCTGATTTCATCTGTGTGTCTCCATGAGACAGGGCCCAACCCTGCCACCACTGAAACCACTGGCAGCAGGATTGGGCCTAAAGGGCCATGCCAGGTGGAAGTTTCCCACACATTATGCTTGGATCACTCATCCCTGCTGTCTAGCCTGATTACTGGCCCATGGAAGCTTGAACCCTCAGGGCTACTCCCTGGGCTGGGGGCTCCAACAGCTCAGTGTTAGCAGAAGTGAGGCTTGTCAGACATGGGGCTGCCCGCACAATCTCCCATTAGCAGGACGAAGCCATGCTCTCGCCACCAAACCAACCTGCTGCTTGACAGTGCAAGAGTGCCGTCCTTCAGGGCTTTCCTGCTGCTGGCACAGCTACGGTGAAGGATTTTTATATGCCACCCTCCCCCACACCCCCTATCTTTTCCTTTCTTTAAAATTGGCTGTTTTGATGCTGCAGGAACCAGGCTAGTTGCTGGGCACTGGGCTTCAGGCCACATTCACCAGGACAAATATACATCTGGCCCTATTCCTTGGGTGTTTGCAGGACACTTGGCTTGGAACAGCCAGTGCCCCAGAGCAAGGTGTCGAGGGTCCCAAATCCCACTGAAACAGCCTCGACACTCCCTTCCGAGAGCAGAGAGCTTTATTCCTTCATTGTCACAAGCAGTGTCAGGGAAGATGCAAAGCGCGCACAGACACACCCTCCCCCCATTTAAAGCAAACCTCATTTCCAAATGTCTATACAATAAACACTCTGGTCCTATTTTCATTCCAAGCCATGCACATTCCACTAGGGCAAGCTTGGGACTCTTGGGAATCTTCAAAGAACAACGTGGTCCAAGTGGTCTTTAGTTTGAAAGCACACAGCATCAAAGGGAATTCTCCACACGGCTTTAACATGATACGGAATTGCTAATCTGGTTGCAGAACCATGCACTGTGAGACCAATTAGTACAGCACTCAGCCTGTGCTCAGTATGGACCCAGGGCAACTCTGGTGCGGTCCTCCGCCTCGCCAGAGGAAGGATGGGGATGCTCATACCAGTTCCTACTCCCAAATCACTCTCTTCCCAGCTAAAGGAAACATTAGCTAAAGAAGTGTCTGTAAAACGCAGAAAACTGGAGATAGCTCGTGTCATAGTACATTTGTCAGGGATTAGCTCTTCCTCCAGCTAATTCAGAACTACAGCAAATGTACACGCTGCTCGAGAGGAAAATCCATGGACCACCTCCTACGGAAAACGGCAAACAGCCACAATGTCACGTGACACATGGTTACATTCGCACCCTGGTCAGTTCAGCCAGCAGGGAGCACGCAAGAAGCTTCTCTTGAGAAAGAAGGACTCTGAGACGGTCCATGTAGGGAATTCAGGATTCAACAGAACAGTGCAGACTCTGGGACTAATCCTGCAGTTCTTATGCAAACCAAACTGCCATTGAGGTCACAAGTTGCTGAAGCCCATGGGAGTTCTGCCTGAGTAACAACTGCAGGATTGGGGCCCCTCTGACGCTACTTACACGAATACTAAATTGTGTCTATTCAGAGTCCCTAGTCTGCCCAGTAGAATCCTGTACTGGGTTCAGCCGGGGAATATGTGTTTCTTTGTTCTGTTTTATAGCTCTTCACCTAGCCATCACATAAAATGATTACAGGCCTCTCCCCAAAGTTTGTTTTGGGCTCAGACAGGTTGGGCTCAGTTCACCTTGGAAATACAATGGGTCCCTCAACTAATCAACTGAGCCAAACAGCCCTTGTCAAGTCCTCTGGGGCCGGTGCACGTTTGATTGTCCCCTGCTGTCACTGGAGCTGCTTCTCAGCCAGCAATTCCCTCTATGAGATGGACCAACATCCCACCTCAAAGAGGATGCGATCGCCTTTACCTGTGACTTGTGAGCCGTGTGGGGCAAGGGCACGGAGGCCCCTGCCTGCTTCTGAGACAGCGTGTGCTGGGCACTGCTTGGGGGGCGCTCAGATATCAAACATCTCCGCCTCCTTCTCTTTCCAGAAGGAGAAGCTACGGTCTATGTAGCGACAAATGTCCTCGTTGCTGAACTCCCCTAGCTCGGAGACTAGCTGGATGGAGCTCTCCCTGCTCTTAGGGGCAGAAGCAAGGCCCAGTTCATCGGGCGCTGGAGCGGGCTGTGGGGCATCACTGACTAAGCTCTGGGAGGATTCCTGATGGAGCAGCAGTGGAGGCTGGGTTCCTGCTGGGAGCTCTGGTTCCGCTGCGGCCGCTGGCTCTGGCTCCAGGCTGTCCCCAAAGAACTCCTGTTTGAGATCTTCGAAGCCATCCAGCCAGTCCCGCTTCCCGGCCTCGATCTCCTCCATCACCACCTTGTGGAACTGGCGGATGAGCTCCCAGCTGTGGCTGCCCAGCCGGTCAAACATCTCGTAGCACAGAAGGTGCCGGAACTTCCTCTCCTCGCGGCTCATGCTCATCTCCAGGAGCTGGAAGTAGCCCAGCATGAAGAGGTCCAGCGTCAGGCTGCCGTATGCTGCTGGGGAGCCACAGACGTGCGGCAGGAAGTGCTCGGGCCAGTACAACATGCTAGCACGGCTCAGGCGGCGGATCTGCCGCGTCGGGACCTGGCTGATGATGGTTCTCCAGTGGGCGATCAGCTTCCCCACCACCTGCCTTTGCTTCATGAAGCACAAGAGCCGGTCATCCTCACTGGGTTTCTTCCCGGTCGCCATGGGGAGCGGGGCGCTGACCTCTGAGTCGAGCGTTTCGGCGAGCCCCATTTTCCTCTTGGGGTGAGCGTGGCTAACCGACTCGGTGAACGTCCACTTCTTCCAGTGCTCCAGGAAGAGGTAGACGATCCGCTCCTTCCGCATGTCGATATAATCCTGCACGCAGCTCAGCTCCGTCTGCACGGGGAGGCTTCTGGTCAGGTGGTCGGCACTAAATAGGGCCTCCCCGAAAGGCTCCGTGGCTGCACTCTGTGTCTCCGTGTCTCTGGAGGGCTGGGGCCCAGCTTCGCAGTAGGGCAAGGGAGCCTGCTCTAGCGTACTGGGTGGCTCTATGCCATCCGCTGCAGCATCTTCGCTTAGTGCACTGAACAGATCGCTGCTCGTTATATAATCCTCCTCCAGGATGGGCTCTCGGCCGTGGCTGTATGGCATGGTTCCCACAGGCAGGGACCTCTTCCGCTTGTACACCCTGCTGGACACAGCCTCCAGCAGCTGGCACTGCGTGTGCAACTCATAGTTGGCCTTCAGGTTCTTCACCGACACACCATATTGCACAATCTCCTTCTCCACCTCCTCCCGAGTGCAGCTGAAGGACTGCGATCTCCCGATGTTAGCAGAGCCCTCTTTTAGCGGTGCTGCCTTGGGCGAGGTGCTCGCGGCCTGTCTCGTGTGCTCGGATGTGTCGGGGCTCACCATATCTGCTAGGTTGACTGCCTTGCCCCCAAGCATAGCCAGGAGAATGGCCATGCTCTTTAGGAGAGTGGAGATCTTGCTGCACCAGGCCGGGAGGTCATCGGCTTGGCCTTGCATGCGCTTGGGGTTTGCCGTGAAATGCTCCTTTGCCAAGGCAGCAGAGAGTGGTAGGAGCTGCTGCATTTCGTGCTCCAGCTGTTCCAGCTCCGTCTCCACCTTCTGAACTTTGTGCATCACTTGGAGGCTCTCGATTTGCTTCTCAATGCGGATTATGTCCTCCTCAGTCATCAGCTGCCCGAAGGGTCCCAGAATGCCATTGTGTGCATGGGAATACCTCCAGCCTTCATGATTGTAGTAACTCCCGGTCCCAAGCTAAGGCAGGGGGGGAAAAAACATCTCCCTCAGGACAGAGCTCCACATTGTCCTTTCTCTGCACACGCTCTAGACTTTACATGTCCTTAGTGGTGTAATGGCAATGGGCAGGCTGGAAATACTGAGCGCAAGGAGAGGGCAGGGGAGTGTAGACAAAGGCAGACGATACAAAGCAAATGGAGTGAGGGAATGAGGCTGGAGGAGAGAGCCTTACTGTTTGCATCGCGCACGCTCTGCTGGAGAGAGAACTTTGCTAAGAATATGTTGTTGCTAGTCCCTGATCAAAGGATACAGCAGCAGATGCTTCCAGGAACCGCTCACTCATTACACCACTGAATGACCATGTAAGACATTTAAACCTGCAGTATCTTCTCCGTATGAAATGGGAGAGTTGAGGGGTTTGGCTTTGTTCATAAACCTCCCCTTGGTCCTCATTTTAAAGTAGAAAATGGCAGCTCTGTCCCGCTGCCCAGCTTGGGCGATCGTTGGTTCAGATGGAGTGGGTACCCTCTACCAGCTGTTAATGGCTGATACGTGATCAGCTTTCAGCTCCGGTGACAGGCATAGCTCTTATTCGATAGCCCCGCATGTGCTAAATACTGCAGTTTAAATGCATCTCAGAGTTGACCAGAGCACTGCAAAGAGCTCAGCCTCATGCAGAATGCTTCAATTCATGCAGAACTCTCCACAGCACACACACAAATCTTAACGGGTCAAACGTTTCTGAAGGGAAGCAAGTCCTCCGTGTGAACAAGGCACGTATTGCACGCCCAGAAGGAAAACACTGGGGACTGGGCTTCGGCCTTAACAAACTGTGTCTAAACGAAAATTCAAGCCCAGAAACCAACTGGAGAAAAAGAGACTTTTCAAGCTGAGAGCTCCAATAATGCCTTGCACCCCCAAATCACTGACTTTTAGGGTCACTTTCTAACAGCGCTGAGATGGCCTGGCTGGAGGGATTGCGCAGTGGCAGGGTTTTATGGTAGGTTTTAATGGATTTCTTTAGAATGAATCCTTCACAACTGACCATTTACACAGCTGTAAGAGCCCTGCCAGGGGTAGGTGGCTCCAGCCAAATGGAGCTGACATCAGAACTGCTGAGATCCATTTGAGCAGGAATCTGAGGAAGGATGGCTCCCCATTAGGACCACGGGCACAACCAGGCCGAGTCCTGCCAGGATAGGCTAGCAGACCGTTCTGGCTACTGCCCCGGCTGTGAGCTCCCTCTTTTCCCGAGTCCAGCTGGCATGGCTGTTGCCAGGTCACTAGTCCCTTACCCAGCATGCTCTGGCAGCTCCTACAGCAGCCCTGGGGCTGAGCCGTGGTCCCGGTTATCTACCCCGGAGCCCGTTCCATTAATAAAAAGCTTCCTGCTGCATCAGTCAGGGCTGAGATTTCTCAAAGCCCACTAGCTGCACTAACCCCCATTAACCTGGATGGGGGCCGTGCGTGGGACACTGATCAATTGTCTGGTCAGCTTCAGAAATCTCCGCCCAGCCTCCCTCTTCAGAGAATCCAGACGGAGCAAGGCAACGCACGCTGTGCCAGGGTGGGGGGAGCCCCGTGGTGGGAGTCGATACAGATGCTGTGGGGTGCAAACCCTCACCACACTCCGGTGGGAATGTCGCTGCAGTGGAGGGAGGGGCCCAGCTCCCCAGGGCTCTGTCCAGCGAAGGCGGATGTTCATGCAGTTGGGGGGAGGGTTCTTTCCTTTCGCCAGGAGCCAGATTGCTGCTGCTCATGCTACTAGCTGGACTCCTCCAGAGGGACCCGCGCTGTGGCCGGGTCTCTTAGGGTCTGGCGCTGTCCCCATCACATCACCATTGTACTTGAGCTATTGCGCCTCCCATGCTAACGAGAAAATCCCGAGTCGATGCTGTGGAACACCCACCTCATCTGCAAAGGTCTTAAATACGGGTTGACCTTGATACTTCCCCTGGCCTCCCTGCCCAGTCTGTTTACCCACTTTGCTCCGCATTTGGTTTCTGCAACGAGCCCAGGCTGACATGAGAGCGAGTGTCTCTGCAGGGCTGAAAGCAGCCGCTCGCTTGCCTCTGCTCTTGGACAAAGGTGTCAGCCAGACTGCATGTTCCTTCCGCCTGGGGCTGTCTCTCATGCTAACATGCCTTGAACTGCGGGTGGCTCCTACGTGGCCCTGCTCTGGTTCTCCAGGACATGCCAGCCAGCCTTGCCTTCCATGGATCCTGTCTCTACAGCCCTTGGGGAACCGCAGTCAAGAAGCAGCTTAGCAAAGACTGAGCTCTGGGATGGCTTGTGGCTTCGGCTTGCCTCTGGGGAGGTTTTACATCACAAAGCCTTCTTCCCGCTGTAGGGCTACCATGGCTGCCTGGAAGGACGGAGGCCTGTCTGGGTGTGTCAGTAATGAGTGCACACCTAGTGTGGCTGCTTGGGCCCTAGCACAGCAGGGTGTGCGTGGGTACAGACAGACCGTGCTGCACAAGTGCACCTTGGCCTCCCGCTGTCGTACCAAGCCTCACTGATGTACTCGCTGAGCGGTGCCCCCTGGTGTGAGCAAGGATGGCATGACCCATCCCTTCGCTGGCACCTGAGCCAGAGCAGGTGGGAGCCTCTCCACTCATTGCTGGGGGTGGCCCCTCTGGGCCTAGGTGTGGGGGAGCCGGGCTGTCGAGTCAGACCCCGACCCCAGCACTCTCTGATGAACACCCTAAGTGGGTGGATGTGCTGGCGTACCAGCTTGCAGCTGCTGTCTGGGCAATGCTGCGTAGAATGCAAGATGTGTTTCTGCAAGTGCAAAACCCTGAACTCCTGCCTATAGGCCCAAGGGAAACTGGGGGTTAACAGGTGGTTTATGGGTTAGACGCTGGGCTGTCTGCTTTTTCTGTAGCCGTTGAGATAAAGTCGCAGGCGCTGTTGGATGCCCTTCTCTACTAGCTGGTCACGCGTAATGACTCCTGCTTGTTTAGCTTTATCAACACCAGGAGCTGCTGCCTGGAACCAGCCTAACCTGCACCAGGGCTGCTAGCCTGCACCAAGCCTTGATGATTGCCTTTCCCATAATGCACTTTGCCGGCTGGGAGGGATGAGGGGTTTTTCCTCTACCTGTCCCAGAGGCCCAAATCCTGCCCTGTGCAGCCCAGCTGGCCATCCTGTGTTTCCCCATCCCGTTTTCTGAGTCACCCTGAGCCGCTGGGTCCAACCCAAGGGCGGTTAGAACGGCTGCCTCAGGCCCCTCTCGCAGCCTCGGCCCCGTCACAGCACACGGCAGGGGATGGTCACAGCACACCGCACTCCAGCACTTGGAGGGCCCCCCTCCCTCTTACCTTGCGCTTTTGCTCCTCCTCTTCCTGGATCTTCATCTGCAGCTTCCGCACCATCACCTGCCTCTTCCACTCGGGGATGGGCCGCCCCTGCTCGTCCTGGGTGGGGATCAGGGACTCGATGTCCAGCTGGCTGGGCTGCCCCGAGGCCATGAGCGGCGAGTTGCCGTTGATGGCCGGCTCAGGGGAGCTGGTGGCCCAGGGGACGGAGGCGGTGTCGGGCGTGGTCGGTGGGGTGAGTGTCCTTGTGGGGGACAGGGAGGAAGCTGCAGTCTCTAGCTGGATGGCAGAAAGAGGAGAGGGCTTTAGTTCAGGGAATGGTGTGACACAAGGGAGATGCTACGTGAGAAGGCGCTTGCTCCGAGAAAAGCTACCCCCCTCCCCGCGGGAGGGAGCCCAAGATCCTGGTCATCCATGGACTCCCTCTGCCCCGTACTGGCAGTGCTTAATTTGTGCTAGGGCTTGCTGGGGCTGAGCCCCGGCACCTCTGGGCCCGGCACTTCAGAGTCCCAGCACCTCTAGATTTGCTGCGTCAGTTATGAAAGTTAAACAATTGCTTGAGTCCTGTCCCCTCTGTCATTACAAAGTAAGTCCGGTGTGTGGGACTGTGACGAAGCGGGACTGTTCTTAACGTTTCCTCTGAATAGTGTGGGGGTCCCTCAGTTTCCCCTAGGCAGTTCTTAAGTATCTAGGTGGTGGGGTACGGGTGTATGATCATTGCAGAGCCCTAGAGGACAGGTGTGTGCAGGGGTCTGGACACAGACAATGGCCGACACCCTGTTTCCTGGCAACTGATGGCCTGGGCCCTTCCCCCTGCAAGGTGAGAGCTAAAGGGTTGGAGAACAAAGGAATCAGGTGACTTCCTGGCCCGGGAAAGGGACAAAGCCCAGAGGAGGAGGGGCTGGAGAGAGTTTCAGTTTGGGCTGGCTGGAGATATGGAGTGAAGGGCAGACGTGGTTGTCTGGCTCACTGCCCCCCAAAATGGACCCAGCTGAGGGGTCCTGTTCTCTGCACCTACAAGCTCCGTGTTAGACCATGTTCCTGTCGTCTAATAAACCTTCTGTTTTACTGGCTGGCTGAGAGTCCCGTCTGACTGCGGAGTGGGGGTGCAGGACCCTCTGGCTTCCTCAGGACCCCGCCTGGGCAGACTCGCTGGGGGAAGCTCACAGAGGGGCAGAGGATGCTGAATGCTCCGAGGTCAGACCCAGGAAGGGGGAAGTTGTGTGAGCTGTGTGTCCTGAAGACAGGTTGCTCCCAGAGAGGAGACTTAGAATCATAGAATATCAGGGTTGGAAGGGACCCCTGAAGGTCATCTAGTCCAACCCCCTGCTCGAAGCAGGACCAATTCCCAGTTAAATCATCCCAGCCAGGGCTTTGTCAAGCCTGACCTTAAAAACTTCCAAGGTAGGAGATTCCACCACCTCCCTAGGCAACGCATTCCAGTGTTTCACCACCCTCTTAGTGAAAAAGTTTTTCCTAATATCCAACCTAAACCTCCCACACTGCAACTTGAGGCCATTACTCCTCGTTCTGTCATCTGCTACCGTTGAGAACAGTCTAGAGCCATCCTCTTTGGAACCCCCTTTCAGGTAGTTGAAAGCAGCTATCAAATCCCCCCTCATTCTTCTCTTCTGCAGGCTAAACAATCCCAGTTCCCTCAGCCTCTCCTCAGAAGTCATGTGTTCTAGACCCCTAATCATTTTTGTTGCCCTTCGCTGGACTCTCTCCAATTTATCCACATCCTTCTTGTAGTGTGGGGCCCAAAACTGGACACAGTACTCCAGATGAGGCCTCACCAATGTCGAATAGAGGGGGACGATCACGTCCCCAGAGTCCTGCCTGGCTTCATAGGGAGCAGTTCCCAAGCATCGCCCGGGGACTCCGTGACAGGGACATTCTGTGCTGGGGAGCCGTGGGGACCAAGCCCCTTCCTCCAGGTGTCTGAGCTATTCCGGAGAGGGGCTGAGCTTTGCCATTCTCCTCCCCTCGCCCAGCATCTGTTGTATGGGGCAGCGCCTGCCTCTCGCTCGGTGCTTGTACAGCGCCTGGCACAGCAGATCCTGGGGCCTTGGGGTGCAGCGTGAGACCCAGAACTGAATTCTACAGGAGGGCTCAAACAGCCCAGGGACAGGAGCCTCTTTCCTGTCAGACCTGTTGAACCCGTCCATGCGGAAGCCTCACAGCGGCCCCCGGCCCCAGGCAGCGCTGCGTCAGGAGGCCAAGCCAGCTCCAGGGGTGCTCTGGGGATTCCCCACCCCAGCACTCCCTAGGAGGGCTGGTGTCCCTGTTTGAACAGCTGCTCTTGGCTGGGGTAAGCCCGCCTTTTTTGCTGGGTGCTCGGCTCCCAGGGGAAGGTTACATTGACTCCTGGCCAGGGTGCTCTGTGGGGAGGGGGCTCAGGGGCTGCGGGGCGGGAGGCCTGCCATTGCCTGGGTTTTAGCGCGGGAGTACCCAGCCCATTCAGGGCAGATCTCTGCTCATGACTCCCCAGGGCTGGGAGCAGCGGCTGTCTCCTGTGGAAAGGGCCCTCCCTCCTGGGCCCCCAGCCCCCCCTCCCCAGCGGCTCCCTGCTTACAGCACAAAGTGGATCATGCTAAATTTTGCTGAGGATTCCAGCTGGTTGTGACAACTGCAGCCAATCAAATTTGCCGCCCTTAATTAAAAAGTTAATCCAGTTCCTAACCCAGCTCCCCGCCCCGTGGAGCTGAGCGGGGCCCGAGTGGAGTGGGGCCAGCCAGTCACCTACATTGGCCCCTGCCTGGCCGCTGCCTGAGAAGACAGTGGTGAGGCCTTTGCTCTGCGGAGTCGGCTTGAGGCTCTTCCCAGCCTTGATCTCTGCCAGCAGCTCGGAGTTGTCACCGGTTGGGGACATCATATTGAACGACTTGGAACCTGGCAGGAGGAAGAGGGGATGTGGTGAGGAGACTCACAGCAAACTCACCCCAGGGCTTTGCTAGGCCTGGCCCCCCAGAGCCCCGAGCCAGCGGATGTGGCCCCAAACTGCACCTTGGAGCTCAGCAGCTTTGGGCCACTTTGAACAGGGGGAGAGTAATCGCAGAGTCAGGGGCCCTGTGGGCAGCTTCGCTCCAGGCCTGCTGCTGCGGCTGAGCTCCCCTGCAGCGGGACGGGGAAGAGGCATTGCCCACGCAGGCAGCTCCCAAGCACCTGGGGCATTAGAGGTCAAAACCAACCCTGAAAGTGCGAGGCAGCTGGCACAGGTCCCAGAGCTGCTGCATTCTGCCTGCTGATGGACGGCAGGGCCCAGCCTTGCAACAGCTGAGTCTGGGTACAGCCCCCGGCCACAATCAGATGGGAGGGAAGACACCCTCTGAGCCATCTGAAATCACCTGGGGAACCTGCCCACCCTGAACTCTGAACCTGGAGATGAATCACCGTCTAATCTCAGCCATCTCCTGCAGCTGCTTCCCCTACACCTGCCTCTGGCTAAGCCTAGCGCCTCGGGTGCTTTGGGCCAGCTCACCCTCAGCTCAAGTGGGCTGTGCGGGGCAGAGGGCTCAGGAATCGCACCCCTGCTGGGTCCTCAGGAAGGGGTTTTACTTGCATGGGGTGTGGGCATGGTGAAGCCAGGCAGTGCCCTGCTGCCCCAGCATCATCCTGCTCTGGGGCCTAGGGCTCTTCTGGCCAAATGGGGGGATGGTTCCCCCAACTGCCTCCTCACAATGTTACTGCCCCACAACGGAGATGGCTCCCTGTTGCTCTGAAACGACCCCGAGCCCCAGCGGGGCCAGCGCCCAGGCATGACCTCCAAACACCTCCCTTTGGGGTGTCCTCCCCTCTCCCCAGGCTGGAACGGGGGCTCTCTCATGAATTCCTTTCCTTGGCTGCCCCTATTGCCAACGCGCTGCCCCTCGGAAATGCAACTGATTCTACACCAAGTGCTACAACCTAATTACTCAGCAGACAAGGAAAATGAAGTTTAAAAAGATGCTCACATGTAGTTAAAGCGCAGCACAGTGGGGTCCGGGTTCATGACTGGGCCCCCAAACACCACAACAAGACAAATCATGCAGCTCTCGGGGCTCCCGGAGCATTCCCCCATCCCGCAGAGGAATATCCACAGGGGAGAAATCTCCTCTTGCCCTAGCGAAATCCTGGCTTCCTAGATCCAGAACAAGTGTGGCCCCAGACAATTACTGGGAGGGAAGGGCCCTCACTGCTCGGGGTTGTTCTGGAGCCACAGGGAGCCGTCTCTGCTGTGGGGCAGTACTTGGACTCAGCTCTGGGAAGTCTGCAAGCCTTTCAGATACCAGAAAACACAAAGCAGGAAACCAGACGGCACCACCTCCTCCAGAGTGCAAACTCCACTGAGTCGCCAATGGGCTGAGTGGAGAACGAGGCAATCAAAGGAAGGAGCTGGCTGTGTGCTGCCCTTAGGACCCAGAGCTCTTTCTGTGCCTCACGAGCTGATCCTACAGAGCCTGCGGAAACACCAGCATCTCCACCAGCATCTCCACCGTGCAGCCCCCTCCCTCCAGCCCGCGAAGCAGGGCTCCGCCAGAGAGCTGCACACCCTGGAAATCGTTCGACAGCCCTGTTGCCTTTGCGGCAGCAGGATTTCCCTGTCTTGACTGGTCACTTCTGAAATGAAGCCTCAGCAGTAACTCTGCAGCCAAAGTTAAAGACGTACTGGCTAAGAATAAAACCGAGCACACTCACACGGGAAGTCAGGAAATGGACCCAGCCTGGCAGCCAGGGGCAGCCTGGTTCCTAATGGCCCCATGAGCGCTGAGCTCTGCTGGCAGGCTGACTCAGCAACCGGCTTCTCTTTTGCCAGCAGCACTGCCGTGCCACTAAGCCCGTGCCCCGCGCCCAATCCCTCGCTACCAACCCCATACTTGCCTTCCATGTGTGAAGCAACAGTCAGGTAAGGTTAAGAAGGGATAAAGCCGGCAGCTGCGGGGTCAGAACAAGGTCAGCCAGGTAAGCCCAACTTTCTACTGCTCTTGAGCTTCACTGAACAGTGAAATCCAGTCTGAGCGCAGCCCTGCCAGGGCCAGGCTAGCCCAGAGGAGAGCAGGGCCACCTGGTGCCTGAAGATGCCTGTCCGGTTGGTTGCTGGCGGTATCTACAGAACTATTCTCCCCTTGCTGGGTGCCTTCAGCCCCCGCAAAGCAAACCTTCAGCATACACGGGAGATGAGTTTGCCCTGCAGCCAAGTAGCCCTGTTTCTATAGGACGTTCTGATCATCTAACCTATCAGCAGTACCTGGTCCCACTGCTCTTGCAGGCAAACCATTAGCTACAGCTTAATTAGCTAACAGCTCTACAGCAGTTGGAAACACTAAAATTCTGTGCGAGCTAAGAATTCTTGCTGCTCTTTGCAAAGACTTGCCCTGTTTTGCTTTGTCTACGGCTGTGCGTATTATGCAGCCCCAATGCTCCGGTCGACAAAACTCGCCAGCCCTTTTACCCACCATAGGTCCTGTGCCACGTGAGTGGAGTCTCCTAATGAGCCGGTATGTGGCAAGGAGGCAGAGTGCTTTCCCAGCTGTCCTCCTGCCGGAGCGAATGAATGGGCTGAAGCGCGTTTCCTTCTTGGCTGAGGCTGCACAAGTGGACAAAAGGCTGTTTGGCTTTAATGGCCCACTTGGGAAAATGAAACGTCGTTAAGCGTCTGCTGCGCCCCCCAAATCCTCCTGGATTCAGTGGTAATAAGACCAAGCACTGAACGGCTGCCAAACTGTAAACAGTAATAAGCTGTTGATGGCAAAAGACATGTTGGTATTCACGTGTCCAGCTAATGCTGGCCGTATGAACACGCACAAAGGCCCCACTGTGCAGTCTGCAGGGGATTCATCTTAGAGCTTTTAGGGGTTTCCTAAGGAGCCAGGGCTCAAACCAGCCCAGTTGCTGCTGCTCTTCCCAATGCAGCTCAGCGTGTGGGCCATGAGAGCTGCACCAGGCACCCCAGTCCCATTCATGTACCGACAGCACTGGCAACTCTCAGCGCCCAGCCCTGGGGCCAGCCGTTACTTTGCAATTTCAGTAAAAGGGACGGTCACGCTGATTTCCTCACCCGCCAGTCTGACCCTGCTGCCGTCAAAGGCCCTGGCACAGCGCCTGGACTGCAACGCGACCTGGATCGTGGCCCCATGCTGCTACCAGCATCCAAATTACTTAGGCTGATGGCGCACTCAGGGAGGGGTTTTCCCTGGCCGCCAATGGCAGTTTTACCACTGATTTCAAGGGGAGCAGAGTTGGGCTAAAGCTGAGTACTTTGGAAAACCCGACCTACTTGTGTGTGTTGCCGTCCTGCTCTCTCTCAGCCCGGGCAGTGGAAGTGGGACCTTTGATGTGTTTCAATGTTGCAAATACTTGTGTTTGTTTAAAACAAACTATGTCCCCTGCCATTTACGCCCCTCCCACTTCTGGGCCTGGCTAGCTCAGGGGAAGGAGACTCGTACAAACTCTCAGTGAGGGGCCGAGGTGCCTGCCTGGCCCATTCAGGCTGGACATGGGACAGCGAGTGCCCAGGTCAGAGCTCGGCTTTGTTTCCCCAGAGCTGGGATGTGCAGACAGATTGCAAAGGGGTCCTGCTGGCCCATTGCAAACACCCCTGGCAGGTCTGCTCTGCCCTGGGGCGCCCCCAAGCTGTGTGGCCCTGGAGGAGTGTTAAAGTGTGGGGTGTGGTGGGGAGACCCTCACAACCAGGCCGAGTCAATTAGCACAACTGGGGCCCCTGTTGGGGTGCACACAGAATGGGCCCTGCGGCCTCCTCCTTGCCACTTGCTGGGGTGGGTGCTGGGTCGGGGGGGCCAGGTCCTGCTGCCCCAGCCAGTGCTGCCAACCGCCGAGTTTCCAGCACTGCTGACTGTCCCTTTGGAAAGGGAGCATGGCAGTACAGCCCCGGGTAAAGGTGGCGGAGAATGGAGTTTAGGTCAGCCGACCCCACCACACCCCTGCGTCACCTGGGGAGGGACCAGCTCCCGCCAGCGTCCGTACCCCAGATCCCGCACAGGCGGCAATGAGCCGGTCTCTGCGCAGCACACACAGAGCTTGTTAGCCAGTCAAAGGGAGTTTAATAAACCAGGCTCTTGCTGACCCCACAGCCCCCAGGCATCGGAGAGCCCAGAAACCCTCCTGCCCCAGAGCACAGCTGCACCAGCCGGCTCCTGCTTGACGAATGTCCAGCTGCTTTCAACATGTTGTTTGCGTTCCCTGGATGTGTCAGCACCCTAACCTTGCTCAGCCTGGCAGCACATCACTTCAGTCAGCACAGAGTTAGAGCCAGCAGGGCCCACCTCGGCCAGCTAGGGCCTACACCGTCCCGAAGGGATCAGACGGCAGCTCCTGGGACGCAGCTATCAGCCCCCACCCACCGCAAAGCAGGACAGATTAACCAGCCAGCGCCCGGTCACCCTCTGCCAATAAACATGCACACGAGCTCTCCTAGCAGCTGTAGGCCTGCCCCTGGGAGCTGCTTTGGGTTTGTAGGAGCCAAGCGAGGGCTCTTCCCTCCAGGCCAGCCGCTTCCTCGCCCGGAGGACAGCGAGGACTGCCCCTCTCCATGTGGTGCCCTGGAGCTCCAGGCTGCTGTCACAACAGAGCAGCCTCTGGCATTAGGCAGATATTTCCTGCTTGCTGCTGCTCCAGCTTTTTGGGGTCCCTGCCTTTCCTGGGCCAACTAAACTCCCAGAGCCAAGCTGCTCTGTGTGTGTGTGAGCCCACTCCCAGTGATGTGAACGGGGCAAGGCTCCTAACACACGCCTTGCACCGCCGAGCCCAGGGTGAAGGTGTGGGCTAGGAAATAAACAGCTCCAATACGGAAGAGGGAGACCAGCCCCCGGCTGGTGATTAAACGCAATTATTTTCATCTGGACTCCTGTGCCCCGCCTGCTAAAGCTCCTTGAGGGAAACTGCCACGCCAGGGGAGCTGGAGGGGGGCTGTGGTGGGAGTGGAAAGGCCGGTGCCAGGCACAGGGCCTTCTCTCACGCACTGCACAGCTGCTCATAGTAGCAAGGCTGGCCACTTTAACGCCAGCTCCCAGTGCCAATCAAGCCTAACATGGCACGAGCATGGGTCTCTGTAGTACGGTGCTAGGGCCCCTGACTCTGCCTGTCTCCTGCTGCATGGCAGGGGGTTAGTCACCTGGTCCCCCCGAACACAGACCATGGTGGTACCAGGGGCCTTGTGGGACTAACAGCCTCAGTAGGTGCAGTCCGTTTCCCCAGGCGCGGCAGCCAGCTCCTCGTGCCAGCATGGGTTTGTGGTGCAGTGCCAGTTACCCTGGCAGAGGAGCTGCCCCCGGGCCCTTTCTCTGGCAGCAGGTACCTGGCATGCTCACAGTAAAATGGACACTGTCCTCAACGGCCCATGACGTGTAGCGCACAGCCAGGGCCATGGCCCACCCTGGTTCCTGGAGTGGGGCTGTATCCAAAGGGGCTGGGGAAGACATTCACGGCCAGAATGAGAAACACTCTGTCCTTTGGCCTCTGAGGTGAATCCCCCCCGATTTAGCTGTGGCTCCTGTCAGCAGCTCTGGAAGGGCCAGTTTCACAGCAGAGGGGATGCTACTCATCGTTCTGTACCCACTTCGCTGGCTCTTTGGGCACAAACCAAGGCCCCTGCAGCAACGTGGGAGAAGCAGGCACGTGGACAACTACCCGACAGGTCAGTAAGCAGGTCCTCAGTTGGACCCAGCTTGTAGTTGTTGTGATGAGGCGGGACTGTCCTTAATGTTTCCTCTGAATATTGTGGGGATGCCTCAGTTTCCCCTAGGCAGTTCTTAAGTATCTAGGTGGTGGGATAAGGGTGCGTGATCCTTGCAGAGCCCTAGAGGGCAGGTGTGTGCAGCGGTCTGGACACAGACAATGGCCGACACCCTGTTTCCTGGCAACCGATGGCCTGGCCCCTCCCCCCTGCAAGGTGAGAGCTAAAGGGTTGGAGAACAAAGGAATCAGGTGCCTTCCTGGCCTGGGAAAGGGACAAAGCCCAGAGGAGGAGGGGCTGGAGGGAGTTTCAGTTTGGGGCTGGCTGGGGACATGGAGTGAAGGGCAGACATGGTTGTCTGGCTCACTGCCCCCCAAAATGGACCCAGCTGAGGGGTCCTGTTCTCTGCACCTACAAGCTCTGTTTTAGACCATGTTCCTGTCATCTAATAAACCTTCTGTTTTACTGGCTGGCTGAGAGTCACGTCTGACTGCGGAGTTTGGGGGCAGGACCCTCTGGCTTCCCCAGGACCCCACCTGGGCGGACTGGCTGTGGGAAGCGCACGGAGGGGCAGAGGATGCTGAATGCTCCGAGGTCAGACCCAGGAAGGTGGAAGCTGTGTGAGCTGTGTGTCCTGCAGACAGGCTGCTCACAGAGAGGAGACTTCCCCAGAATCCTGATTGGCTTCATAGGGAGCAGTTCCAGAGCATCGCCCGGGGACTCCGTGACAGTTGTTCATGAGACAGAGCCTGGAAAATTGGCTCCAGCATTTTCCTTTTAAAGAGCAGATTAATCTGGAGGTATCAGCTCAGTGCATCTCATCAGAGCTCCCCTCCATCCAGCCTGTAAGCTCCTCGGCACTGGGACCGGATCTGCTAACATGCACAGTGCACATGGGGCTGGGTATGTGTCCAATCCTGCCCCACTGAAGCCACTGGGAGCTTTCACGGTACTGGGAGGAGGATCAAGTCCCACATAATGGTCCTTCTCAAACCAATGCGTCATTGGTGGCCAAACTTGATGCCTCCCTCTGAATGTGGGAGCCTCGCTTTACACACAGGGGCTTGAAGCGTGGCTGATATTTGTCGGGCAGTAGAGTTGGGAGAGAATTGCACATGCAGGGTTAGAGGGAAGGGCTGGGTCACCAGCTAGGTACAACTACCCGTCTGTTACAGGAAAAGCCTCTAGAATGGCACCAAAAGTGGTCACTGTTCCATAGGGTTTCTAATCCCCCATTAGTATTATATAGACTCTGCTATGGAATTCTATAGGGTGGCTAAAAACAAGCCTGGAGAAATGATCTCATTCCTTATTAAATGCTACGGGGTTTCAGAGCAATTTCAAGAGAAACCTAGTCACTTTCTCTAGAATCCGACTGCCAGCAGACCTATTAAACCCTATGGCCTTTCTCTTGACGGGGTCTGTCTGCAAGTACTAGCATGGACCTGTACAGGCACGATACCCCCTGTAGCCACAGCCCATGCTCCCCCGTGGAGTCTCACCACTCCATGGAACAGGAAGCAAAAGAGCCCCTTGGAGTCCTAAAGCTTGTGCAGAGGCAGCTGGACCAGGTGGGCAGAAAGTCCCTGTTCTAGGGAGCCCAGGGCAACAGAGCACTAAGGCAGCGTAGCTCAGTGTTCTAGCAGGGAGCACTAGGCCAAGCGAGACGCAGAGGCAAAGGGGTTTACTACCCTCTAAGTGCAGTGAGCGGGCCGTGGAAATGACAGCGGGCTGATGCTGACTATCTAGTTTGCGCCAGAAAATGAAGCACTTATACCGGCGATTGCTACGTCACTGCCATTTGTCGAGACAAGGTTATTTGTTAATAGTTAAACACAAGGACTCCAAAGGCTCAGAGACTGAGCCCAGTGACATGGGGCAAAGCTCAGAGGCGTGAGCTGCTGACAAACAGCTGTTCTAACCCAACAGGAGGGGGGCAGTTTCTCATGGTAGCAACAGTGAGTAACTGCCACGAGCTTCGTTCCAGCTCCTGTGCCCTCCACCTGGAAAGTAGTGTTGGAAAGTAAAAACTGCACCCAAGTCCCCGAGCAGCAGCTGCCGAGAGCAAACGGCTGCATCACTGGTCTGGCTAATCCACATCCAGAAAGGGAAAATTACCCCCCCAGCAACAATAACCACCAGCTAGCCATCCAGACAGGGCGACGTGGCAGCAAGCAGCAGCTTTCCCACATGAACAAGCCCTCCGCCTGCACTAACGATGCATGGACGGAAACGACTCCCGACAGGGCAGCTTGAAGAGGTAACTAGCAGAGGGATGGTGTGTTACTTTGCTATCAGTATTTAAGTGGCTAAAACACAGTAACAAATTTACTAAAACAACTATTCCCCTGACAGCCACATGTAGTTTGCAGGGGTGCCCCACACATTCTCTGAGACCTGTCTTCAGGGTCAGCCCACCCTGGGGGTGTTGATGCACTGAATTGTACTGGAAACCTTGGGGCTACAGTAAAGTGGCTGCTTAAAGGGGGGTGGGGATTGTAGTTTGGATCTTCTGTGCATGTTCCCCTCTCCTGTATGCTGGTACAGTAACCCAGGAAAGTGGGGAGAAGAGATATTCCCTGCTGGGTCCTGGCTGGGCAGCTTGAGAGGGAAGCTGGAATGTGTCCTTGGCCTTACAGAAGTAATGGGAGGCATTCAGAGTTTGAGTGCCTAAATCCCGGTCCTTTCTGGCAGCCTGAGGGTCTCGGAGGAGCAGCTGTTTGTTGCCAAGAGCAGATCAAGCGGACAGGTGCCCTGGGCCATGCTGACACAGCAGCTCCTTGCCCCGAGGATACCAGCAGGGCTCTGCAGCGCCATTCGTGCCCCACCCAGCTGATCAGATTTGTGTGTGCCCCAGCAATCACCAGCGGGTCTCAAGTCATTAAATAGCCCCCATCCTAATGGCAAATAGCATCAGCCTTCCCTGTGGAGGAGGGGAGAATAAACTGGACACTGACCATTAAGGGACTAATAGAAAGGAGCCAGGGCACTTCCCTTCCCTCGTCCCCCCCCACGCTCTGGGCACTCTGCTGACTTCCCACAGGGATGGTAAAACAGCTGCAGGACTTACTCGGTCTCTTCCTGTGCCCCAAAGCTTTTCCTTCTAGGAGGTAGAGAGAGAAGCAGAGAAGTGCAGTTAGAAGAGGAGGCATCTGGCTCCCACAAGACAGAGAAGAGAAGCAGCCAGCAGGGAGAACAAGTGGGTACGAGCAGAAAGGAGCAATACCACGCAGACCCCAGTGAAGAGGACAGACAAGCCCATGGAGTTAAGGTTAAAAAAGGAAACTAGAAACACAAGTGAGAGTGAGGCTAAGGGGGAACATTGCTAGCTGCCACAGAACCAACGCAAGGCTGCGTAAATTCATAAGCTGACGCTTACGCTAACGTTTTCAAGTTATTTTAAAATAAAAGTTAAGAAATATTTCCCCTGTCTGCCAGCCTGGGGGTCTGAGCCAGTCATAGCAGGTTCCCACGAATGGAAGAGAGCCTTGAAAGCTGCAGAGTGGGTTCGAGAGGAAAGCACGATTCAGAGTCCTTGCTGACAGGGCTCACCGCACCGGAGCACAGGTGGGGGGTACTGGTGAGCAGACGCATTTCGGAGGTTTAAGTTAAGTGGCAGTTTGCTCTGCCATTGTCAGTTGTCTCTGGCTGGATTTTGCATGTGTGTCTCTATTCTTAGAAGTCCCCTTTATTCTTCTGTACTGTTCAATCAAAGCATATCTGATCTGCAAGGATACCTTTCTTTAAAGCTCTGTTTGGTTTAATAACGTGCCGTTATTGCTGGAGGAGATTCACCGTTACACGCAATCGCCTGCACACGCTGTTATTTTAGCTACTGTTTCCCGGGTGTGGTGCAGGGTCTGCCAAAAGTTACCATTAATCCTGAGCAGTTTCTTCAGGAGAGGCGTGAGGGGAGCCAGCCTTTTGGAGGACGAGGAGATCTCCATAAGTGTCGCCCATGTGACAGTCATGACTCTGTCCCGTCACTAGGGTGGCGGGCAGCAGAAATCCTCAGTGCAGCAGCTCTGCGGCGGGGTTATATAGCACCGTGCAGGGCACACCTACAGAGTAACTGGCTTCAGACAATCTTGACAGCTGCAGGCTCAGGTATCTGGGACACCAGTGGCTTGCTGCTCTTGGGCTGCCAGCTCCAATTGATCACTGCCTCTTAAAGACACAGCCAGACGGGCTGAGATTCGTCATGCGACGGACGTGGGGCAGGCTCTGTGGGTCTGACCCTGAGGCCAGCGAGCGAGCAGAGGGAAAAACATCCCTAATGCCCTACAGGAGCATTGCAATTAACACATGCCAGAGACGGTCACTAGGCAAAGCTCTCCCGAGGCCAGCAAGCACAGGCTCTGTGCAGGTGCCAAGGAGCAGCGCTGGGCTAATCCCCCTTGGGGTGGGTGACACTCAACTCCTGCAGCCCACTGGATGAGCACAGGAGCCCCCAAGGCAGCAAAGTGCCACATGGGGTCACCAGACAGCACCCCCAGGGCACTCTGTGGGCTGATGGATGGTGGCAGGTGCGCCCAGTGGGTCTGCAGACAGCCTGGATCTGAGCAACAAGGGACCTGCCAGGTAAGATCAGACCAGGAGCCCACAGGCCCCAGTCTCCTGTCTCCCCCAGGGGCCGGCACCAGCTGCCAGAGGATGGGGCAAGAAACCCCCTAACGGACAATGCTTGGATAACCTGCCATGGGGGGTGTTTCTTCCTATCATGGGACATTGTTAACCCTGCCTGTTGTGGCTCTGGGTGGTCTCGTTATCATGGCTCTGGCTAGCTCCTGGCTAGTCCTGCCCGTGGTAGGTCTCCATGATATCTTGTGGCAGTGAGTTCCACAGGCTAACTATATTGGGGGGCCCACCTTCTCCCAGGACTCTGTATGACCCAGAACTGTGCAAGGGAGATTTTTCCCCCACCCCACCCCACTCTGGGGGGACTAGCACCTAGGAGCTGCCGCCCTTCTCCCCACTATGTAGCCCTGGGGCAGAACTGTGGAGAGCTGCCAGCCAGAGCCCCAGCGGGTAGGACCAGAACCAGCCAGAGCAGGGGCCACTGGGTATTCCGAGACCTTCCTACAGTTTGACTGGACTTTCTCTGCCCCCGCCCCCCCTGGTCTCTTCACCTCAGCTTCACTCCACACCTGCACCCTTACTCTCCCCTCCCCTCCCCCGTCCCCCTCAACCCTGCCCCTCCCTTCCCTGTTCTTTCCATGTAGCTGATCCCCTCCTACGTAACCCCCCCACCTCCCCAAAAGAAACAAACCAATAAATCCTGACACTGACATGCCGTTTGCTGCCATCACGTAGGTCCCTGCTGGTGCGTTCCACCCTGTGTCTGTCTGGTCTATTGCGTCTGGTGGCTCTTTGGGGCAGGGACTGCCTGCCCCTCTGGGGTTCCCTCTGAAAGAACCTGCCCCTCTGGTGGGCCCCCCTCTTCCTGCCCCTCTGGAGGGGCCTCACTCTGACACCCTAGGGGCCCCCTTCTGCCTGCCCTCCAGGGGAGCCTCCTCTGCCTGCCCCTCTGGGGGCCCCTCTCTGCCTGGCCTGTAGGGGCCCCCCTCTGCCTGCCCCCTCCACAGTCACTCACACGATCAATAATGTTCACTGTACACCTGACACCCCCAAAGACGGGGACGGGGGCAGCAGGCCCTGGTAGCGTCTCCTCCCCCACCCTGGCTGTGACCTAGCTGCCCCCCAGCTCTGTGACCCGATGGCACAAAGCAAAACTCTTGCAGGCCCCACTGCCAGCAGGCAGGCCCCGAATGCAGAGGGTGCAGGCACCTGTGTCCTGTCTGTGCCTAAAGCTCCCCCCATTTGCGGGCACCAAGCCCAACCCCCACCAATGCTGACGAGCCCAGCCCTGCCTCTGAGAAGAGCAGCATGAGTGCTGGGCACAGGGACAATGCAGGGGCCGGGCAGGGGCGGGGGGTCAGGGGAGCCTTGCAGAGCCTTGCAGGGGCGGAGGGTCAGGGGGCCTTGCCTGCCCTAGGGCAGCTGGATGGGGGATGCGGCAGGATCCGGGGGGGTCACCGCGACCAGCTCACACAGATTTAAGGGACACCTCCTCTTGTCTACAGGAGGACGTTCACCGTATGCAAACACACTGTTTGCGAGCGAAGACAAGGAGGGGGCCTTGGGTCTGGTGCTTTACAGCAGCACGGCTGAGCCACTCCTGGGGCTCTTGAACAGCCTGGCTTGTCTGTTCAGCTACCCTGGGCTTTGACTGGTGGCTGGCTAGGGAAGGATTAACCCTCTGCCCCTGGCTGGAGGAAGGAGCCCAGCTGCTGCCTCTGAGTGCAGGGATATTGGGCACAGGGCTGGGCCAGCTGTGGGCCCTTAGGGCCACCTTCCCAGCTCTACAAAAGGAGGAGGTTTGAGGCTGGGGAGCTTGATAGCAAAAGGGAGGGAGGAAGGAAGGATGGATTGATTGATATTGGCAGGAAAGGGAGGGGGATGCTATGCAGTGGAATGGGGGGGGGGCCCTCAGAGGGGCAAGCTGTTTGACTGTTCCATGCTAACACACCCCGCAGAAGGGGCTGGCCCCACAGCCCCTCATGCTGGTGACAGGGCCTGCAGGCAAACAGCCTTGCCACTGCCAGGCACAGGGGCGCATGGTGGGTTTGGGCTGCAGGCTTTGCCAGCTGGGCCATGTAATTCAGGGCCTAGGGACCCTCTACTTGCCTTTTTCTCTGGGGGCCTGCTCTCCTCCAGGCTGGCGGGTGCATCCCCTGCTAGGGAGCAGGCAGCTCCAGGCTGCCTCTTCTAACCCTAGCTGAGTTTGGGGACCCCCAGCAGAGCGGCTTCCCAGGGCCCCTCTGCTCGCTCAGCCGGGCTCTGGGAACAGTCCCCGAGGGCTCCCTGCGGCAGGAGCGCGGTCCCATTCCAGACGCATCCGGGCTCCCAGAGGAGGGTACAAAGGGAAGGATCCAAGTGCAGCTTCTCCAGTGGCAGCTGCAGAATAAAGCCTTGGGCTACAGGGTGCCGTTCTGCACTGCCCGGCAGCCAGGGCAGCTCCTCCTCAGGCCGGTCTGGGCTCCGGCTACTGCTTGCTTCGAGATGCGGTTTGGACTCTAGCTTGGGCTCGGATGCCCATCCCCCTTGCTAGGCTTTGGGGTCTGAGCTGCACCTTCAAAGCGCTGTCTATACCGCTATTGTCAGCGGGCCAGCGTGAGCCCCACTCTGGGAGCTGGGCTGGGGACCCCCTGCCATGGGCTGGGCGGACAGACCTAATGGCTCCCCGGTCACTGGCTGCCGGCGATCCGCTGAGGCATGTGAGGATCTGAGAGTGTCGCTCCCCAGGGGTCAGCGCTGTCTTTACCAAGAGCTCCCACATCCCAACCCCCGCGGGCCACTCAGAGACAGACCCCGCATCACCTGAAGTGCTGTACGTGGCAGCCAGAGCCACAGTGCCCAGTGGGGACAGGAGCCAACTGGCCTGGTAGAGTAGGTCAGCAATACCGCCTGCTCAGTCTGAACACCCCACTGCCTCCGGCTCCCTGCTGCAGTATGCATGTGCCAGCCCATCTCCAGCTGTGCCATCCTCGGGGCACAGGGAGAGCTCCCCAGCAGGGCCCCCAGTGCCGAGAGAAAACCCAAACCCTGGCAGCTGCTCCAGAAGGGAAGCAGGGCAGGAACAAATAACTGGAGACTGTTTATGAGGTGTGTT
The DNA here is from genome assembly GCF_965152235.1 of Eretmochelys imbricata. Lineage (NCBI taxonomy): Eukaryota > Metazoa > Chordata > Testudines > Cheloniidae > Eretmochelys > Eretmochelys imbricata. The sequence continues at coordinate 22,350,845 of NC_135589.1, read as the reverse complement.
GCACAGAGGAAGCTCCTACTTGGCTGCCATGGGGCCCAGCTCCAAGGGGGCTGCAGGGCTGGGTTTGCCTGAAATTGGCGTCACTCAGACAAACCACTTAGAAAGATCAAAGTGTAGCATCCTGAGTGTTAATGACACGTCCCTTTTTCTCCGACACTTTGCAGCGGTACCCTCCGCTCTCCCTCCGGCTAGTTCAGGTGACAAAGGTTAGGCACCAATTCACAGTGGCAAAGGAACCAGGACTTGAACCGCAACAGCCAAGATGCGTGTCCTGTGCCTACTTAGAACGGAAGCTCTTGGCAGCAGGGACTCACCTCCTCCCCTGTCTGTATGCAACAGAGCTAACCATGGCTTGTTGCTAGTCTCAAGCCTCTGAGGGTAAATGGCAGCTACAGTAAGGCTGGTTGGGAGGTATGTCAGCTGACTCGGTGTCTCTCTTTACTGATCCCAGCGCCCACCTGTCCCCCTCCATGCACGAAAAATCCCAAACATCCTTGTGCCACAATCATAAACCTGCTTGGGCGAGGCTGCAAGCTGGCCAGGTGTCCCCATGTGCCCCGCAGAGAAATAGCAGGGACCATGTACAGCAGAGCACCTGCATAATCTTATGTATGTTAGCCTTTGCCTCCCCCCCTCGCTCAGTGTGTTATCTCTGCACATGGAGGGACGGCTCCTAGAGACAGGGACTAGCGTGTGTCCGAAAGAACAGCCCCACATACGGTGCCGCACCCAGACTGCCAGAGCTAAAGCCTTTTGCAGGGTGTGCTCTGATGAGCTTACCTGTTCCCACTCATTTTACATCGCTCTTGAAGCCCTTGGGGCGGGGGGAATTCTGAAAACAAACTATCAATTTTACTTGACAACCCTGGGTTCCTCCCTCGTTTGGCAGGAAGCTGCATTACCAGCCCACAGATCAGAGCCCAGGGTGTCAAACCAGCCAGAGGAGGCCCCGAATGTGCGGCAGAGAGCTCTGCAACTTACTTCCAGTGGAAGAAGACGAGCGGCGCTGGCTGAAAGAGTGCACCTGAGTCTCCGTTGGCAGTGGAGGGGGTGGGGGTGGAGGACAGATGTTCTCAGGAAGAGGAGGAGGAGGAGGAGGGGGAGGGGGCGGGGGCGTCATCTCCCCAGAGGGCTTGTTCTCAGCTGCACTCCCATTGTGCACGTTGTCGTCGTTGGAAAGAAGAGACGCCTTAAACAAGCCAACAAATAAATCCATTGAAAACAGCCAAAGAAAGGTCCAGCAAGTGCGACTGTCAGGCGATGCTAAACACTCCCTCCCGCTGTCACCCTGCCAGCTGCTGCCTGTGGCAGGCCTGCGGGCCTCCCAGCTGGGGCTGTGATGAGTCCCCTTGCTGGCAAGAGCTGGCAATGGAGGCCAAAGCCCACCCCCCAGAGCAGGGCCAGCAGGCAGCTTCCCCACACGCTGCTCTGGGGCAACGCAGCAGGGGCTGGGCCCCAGGCAGCTCTGGGCCCCGGCTGAGGCTGCTGGTGAGATGGCCAGTTCATGCCAGCTGCGGTGATGGGCTTTGCGATGCGGCCATCTGTGCAGTGGGAACTGGGCTGAGCCCCCCCCTCACCCCCCAATTCATTTCATACAAGCCCTGGAGAGTCACCAGCACTGGGGTTTGGACGGGTCCCCGAGAGGGGGAGTCTGTGCTTCCCAGCCCCTGAGCCAGGCAGGTCCATGTCTGTACGAACAGGATCTGCCTGGCGGCCTGCCCTGCCCAGTCAGACCCGCTCAGACGCTGGGAGCTCACTCAGGAGTTCAGGCTCGATGCCCTGAGGGTTGGGGGCCCCAGAGAAAAGCAGCTGAAGGGTGGATGGTGGGAGCAACGGCCCTAGCGCCTCACCTCCTCGCTGTGTGCCATCTTCCAGCTGCCAGGCTGCTCCCCCACACTGTTGTCGAGGTGTTTGTAGTAATCCCCAGTGCTGGGCTGCTTGCTGAAGTTCCGAGATTTCCTGCTGGAGTCGACCCGCCGGAGGCCTTCCAGGTTGCTGTTGTGTGTCGATAACTGCAAGCAACAAGGGGTAGCAGCGTTTGCACGGGAGGGATGGGGAGGCCCCTGATGAGAGCAGGGCCCCACTTGCTGGGTGCTGTCAATACATGGAGTAGGAGACTGTCCCTGCCTTGAAATAGACAAGGGTGGGGAGGAAGGAGCAGCTTCACCCGGCACGGGTGGGAACTGGGGTCCAGAGACACAATGTGACTTGCCCCGGGTCATGCAGGGAAACTGAGGCCAGACCCTCCTCCACAGAGGCATCATTTGCTCCATGGCACACCTTGTAGCACTGCACCCCGCGCGCTGGTGAATGCCACCAGGGCTATTCTATTTCTTTGGATCATTGGAGGGTCTAGGAGCCCCAGTTACTGCTCTGGACCCAATGTGCTGGGCGCTTTACAGACACCGAACAAAAAGGCACTCTGGCCATTGTCCATTGACCGCTCCAGTGCCACTCACTGGGAGACGAACACCTGGAGAAATAACCCGGTTCTGAGCTGCTCTTCAGTTGTTTAATCATTTCCATTTCCAGCACACAGCCAGCAATGTAGTTTGCATTAATATCTCCCAGAGCTCCTCTGTGCCTCTCGTGTGATAAATAACAAAGTAGCTGAACGCAGCCCGGCCGATACTCCATGTGTGGAGCTGGGATTCAGAACGCTGAGCCAAATGCCACATTTATCAGCATTAGATACCCCATCCGTTCTGTGACGGTGGCAGGTTTAGGTCCCAGAGCAGGAGACCTCATGGGTAATTTTCTAGTGAACTGAAAAATCTCATTGACTGTTTTAGGTTTTCCTGGTGTGCTCGTCTCTCTAGCGTCTAGCTGCTGAGGTCAGAGCAGGGGAATGCAATTCCACAAAGCCACGGAGGGCCCTGAGACCTGCCCTGCACGCAGCACTAAGAACCTGGTTGAATCTTTGTTTTCGTAACCCCTTTTGGGGAGAGTTTAGGAACCACAGCACTCAATCCCAGCCCCTGCGGATTAGCTGGGGCAGCTTATCCCTTTGCAAAACCAGCGGAGCCGGGCGCTTCCCACAGCCCCAAACTTTGCTTTCAGTGGCCATGTTCTTACATAACGGGGCTGGGAGCAGCAGCTTTAAATCGCCTTGGTGCAGATCTCAAGGGCTTTGTGCGCAGAACAGCTGAGTGGCCTGGATTTTTTTATGAGGCAGGTAATAGCACAAAGATCCTTGGAAACAGCACTAGCTGTTTTCCAGAGGCTATTGGAGCCTGAGCCAGGGTTCACTACTCTCCAGAGCGGGCTTCCTCATGCGCATGGCTACAGGGACAGTTACCAGGCAGTTCTGCTGGGCGAGGGGGCAGAGTGCTGAGCCGGGGACAGCTCTCTGCGGGACAGCCTCAAGCCGGGGTAGGGAGGATGCCGTGATCACGCTGCGGGGACACAGGACGATGCTGTAAGCACCTGCAATTGGAGGCTGGCCTTGAGCCCTTGGGGAGCTGGCCTGCATTGCTACAAGAGAGCTGCCCCAGGCCGGGTTTGATGTGCTCTTGGGAAGAACTGCCCAATGGTTAGGTCACCAGGCTGGGACTCAGGAGACAAGGGTTCAAGTTACCACTCTGCCATAGACTCCATGGGTGAGTCTGGCTGTGTCTTGTTCCCCCTCTGTGGAATGGGCTCGCTAGCCCTGCTCTGCTGCACACCGATGTGGTGGGGTAAATACATTAGTGATGACGAGGCACTCAGAGGGGGGACAGATACATACCAGACCTAGATCTCTGCCCCTGTGGAGCCAGTGAGCTGGGAACACAGTAGGGGCCTTGTGCTAAGCCACTGGGGCACGAAGAGTCTCCCCTTGCCCAAGTGTGAGCCTTCCTGCAACCAGACAGGGGCAGCCCGAAGAGACTTCTGCCTTGGGAGCATGGCCCTTGGGAATGGGGCTCGCACACACAGCACAGCTGAGAACTGCTGGTTGCATCTTTGCTAGAGAATCTCAGAGTCCCTGACTCCAGCTCACAAGCTTTTTTGTTCCAGAGGCCAGGCTATTTGCATTCATCTCTCTTCCCCCTTGCATACGATTTTGCATGGCCATGATTTGTATGACTGGAACGTTAAACAGACCAATCTGCATTGGTAATTGCCTACGTGCTGCTCACACAGTCTCCTTTGGACTCAAAGCCAAATTCTGCTCTCAGTTAAATCAATCACAATCCAGAATAATGCAACTGAGGTCAGAATGACAGGGTTCAGAGTAGCAGCCGTGTTAGTCTGTATCCGCAAAAAGAAGAGGAGGACTTGTGGCACCTTAGAGACTAACCAATTTATTTGAGCACGAAGTGAGCTGTAGCCCACGAAAGCTTATGCTCAAATAAATTGGTTAGTCTGTAAGGTGCCACAAGTCCTCCTGTTCTTTTTGAGGTCAGAATGTGGCCCTTAGCAAGGAAATACAGTTCCAATGACACCTTGGCGAATGCACAGCATGGACACTCAAATGCCAAGGGGCTATGTTCTCCAAATGGATCCAGAGATTTTGGTGGCTAGTGGCAACTGGCTCTGAAGTCCTGCTCTGTGAGTGAAGAAAAGACGCTTCCTTGACTGCCTCGCTATCCACTGCTGCTGCAGGCCTCAGCTCTGGCCAGCAGCTGATGCAAAGCGAAGAGGGCAACTGCTAAAGATGGCAACTCTTGCCAGCCTCCTGCGCTCTGGGTGTTGCAAACAAGCAGGCTGGTGGCTGCATTGAGGAGATCTCTCGCTTTTTGTTCCCAAAATATAAATGACCGGGGAGGATGCAAACCACTAGTAAAGAAATGCTAACGGGGCGGCAGCATGTTCCAGTACCGTGGCCCGGCTGGGCACTGGTGAGCGAGAGGGCTCACAGATGAGCAGAGATCTGATTGCCCGATGTGCTGCAGGAACCCTGCTAGCCAAGGCCCTTGCTGCAGCCCTACTGACCCTCATGCAAGCCGCACAGAGCTTTGCTTCCCACAGAGATAAGAGATGTGTGGGGGACAAGGGCCCAGCTGGCCGGACAGCAGGTGAGCTCAGTGCTCCCTTCCTCCCTGACAGACGCCCCCGTCTTACTCTGCGCACCGATATCAGGGGGGCATGGAGAAAACCATGGAGGATGCTTCGGCTCAACAGTGCAGGTGATGGAAACGGAAGGAGAGAATCAAACATGCTAAACACTCTGGTGCCAGCCACAAAGCCCACGTGCCCTCCCCAGAGGAAAGGGGCCACGAGGACAGACAGAGAGACGGGCCAGCTGCATCACTGGACAGCCCTTTGCGCCTGAGGCTCCTACCTCCCGTCTCGCTGGGCACTGCGCACAGAGGCCAGCGAGGCATGAATTCATCTCATTGTCGATAGCCCCGTAGGATCAGCCCCACACCTGCAGGGATGACTGGGATGGCTCCTCAGTCCTGCCTCCTCAGGGGCATACGGGGTGGGTCACAGACAAGGGAGGAAAGTGTCCCAGGAGCCCCTTACTGAGACACCGGCATCCCCCACCATGAGCAGCACAGTTGTGGTGCTAACGGGAGACGCCCCCCAAGTCCTCCTCCTCCAGTCCCACTCTGCTCCCTCCACAACTAGCCACTGTCATTGCAACAACATAAGCACACTCCAGCACTGTCCCATGCAACCCACCACCTGCAGAAGTGCCCTGGCTGTGTTCAGGGCCCATCCTGCAGAACCCAGCCCCAGTCTGTAGCAGGGCACCAAACGCTCCCTGACCCAGCGCTGCAGGGTGAAGGACCAGGGCGTCCGTGGGAGTGCAAAGCAGAGGGAAAGAGCCCAGCAAAGACCCTCCACCCCCAGGCAATGTCTGTAGGGTAAAGTAAAAGCCCTTCTTACCTGCGCCTAGTGAGGCTAAGACCCACTGAACCTGCCAGCCTGAAACAAAAGTGCCACCCGATACCTGGCCTCAGCACACCTGCTGATATCTGAGCCAGCCTCTCCGGTTACAGCAGCTCTCGAATGAATTGCCCACACCTATCGGCTCACCTGGCAGTGACATCACTTGAGAGTCACTAGCCAATCATGGGGCAGCAGCTCCCATTTCTCTTCACAAAACTTTAACTAAAGATTAACCTTAAAATGGGCATCTCGAAAACCCTGCTCTGCACACAGCATCCCTGCCCTCTGTATCCTTAATGTGGTTCTGGCCCACCCCAGGCTTGCCCCCCGGGACCATTGGGGTGGTCAATGCGAGCCCCGAGCCCCAGGAGATGCCACTGGCCTTGTCTGTGAAACACCCACAATCTCTGTGCCCTCTGCACACATGTAAGGGGCGGCCCTGGACCTGAGGACATCCCAACCTAAGGCAGGCCCAGTCCGCATCCTGGAAAGGGGCACTGGGGTCATGACATGAGTGCAGCCGTTGTGTGGGTCAAACGCCAACCTCAGCTGCGCCATGTCTGCCCTGCTTTCACAGAATATCAGGGTTGGAAGGGACCTCAGGAGGTCATTAGTCCCACCCCCGGCTCAAAGCAGGACCAATCCCCAACTAAATCAACGTGCCGATGGGGGCTGGCGTGGCGTGGCATGGCATGGCTGCATCGCTGCCAGTGAATTTCCTCCGGGCACACAGAGCCCCCAGCACAGGCCAGCTGGCGCGAACATGGCCAGCTCTGAAGCGGTGCACAGTTTGGTCAAGCCCCTCCTGTCTGTGCAGGCTTTGTTGAAGAGATGCTCGCTACGGGCAAGGTGGGGGGCTTAAGGAGGCTTCTGCTTTCGGAGGGGTTTGACAAAGGGACTGAACGGGCCAGGAATAAATGTAGCTGGAAATGAGAATGTTTGTAACCGTCAGAGGGGTGAGGGGTGGGATCAGCCTCCCAATGGCAGGAGCGGGGGCCCTAATGAGCTGGCCATGTTTGTGAAGGGGGTTAGATGACGGGGCTGCCTGTGACAACAGGGGCTGGACTCTGTCACCCGGGAGATCCCGCCCAGGCCTGTGTCCCTCGCTAAGTGCAGTGTGATGGTCCCCACGCCAGGTGGCTGAGCCCTGCGGCTTTGCAGGGCACTTGGCCCCCTTTGGCTAACGCTGCAGGGGCTTTGCTGGCTCGTTGCAGGACGGCTCCTGCAGCCCTGGCGATGCCACAGCTGGGTTCCCACTGACTGCAGAGGCAGGAGGAATTGGGGGTGGGGGGCTGCTCACCTGTTGTCTCTGCCCATCAGCACCAGAGACCCTGGCTCGGACTCTGCCAGCCGCTCCCCCCTCGCCCCTCACTCAGCCCCCTGGGTAAGGGCAGGCCCTGCCCACACTCCCGCTGGTCCCAGCCTGGACAGGGTCCGTCCGTTATGTCTGCACCTAGGTGCTCCTTGCGGGAGATGCCCCCGAGCTCTGTTATTCCAGAGGGGGCCAGCGCCCCGTTTCCCTGAGCTCTGAACCCCCGTTCTGCAGGGTGGGTAATTGCCGGCTCCCCATGCTGCTCTTTCCAGTTTGACTGTCTCGCTACCCAGCTCGCATTACCCTGGCACCCTCCCACTGGCCCGAAGTGCAGACACGTCTCTGGCAGGCATCTCTCAGCAGCACTGTGACAGGCATGGCTAGCATTACATTGGGCCCAGCCCTGCCTGCCACGCTCCCCTCTCCGCACTGGGCGCTCGGCCCAGCCCCCGGGAGCATTGTGGGCGCCACAGCGGCGGGGCTCGCGGGTTCCTCACACAGAACAGCCCGGGCTCCAATGCAGTATTTATCGTCTGGACTGGGAATCGGGGCCCTGCGCTGCTGGGTGCCAACACGCGCACCCAGACAAAGCAGGCCCTGCCCAAAGCGCCTGCGAACGACCCAGTGGAGCAGCCCCTGCCGTCTGCGTGCTAAAGGCCCAGGTCCCGTTGGGCGGCTGGGAGCAGGGGGCAGGCCGGGTAGGGCATGCTGGCTCTCTGCTCTAGCCAGCTGTCAGCTCTCTGGGGCAGGGGCAGGGCCCAGCTTTCTGTTCAGTGCCTGGGCAATGGCCCGTGGCTGGGACTCCGACACACTACGGTTATACCAATAACTCAGAATCCTGCGAGAAGCCCAGTCTGTTCCCCCAAGGCAGCAAACAGGCCTGCATGACACTACTCTCCACCTGCTCCATGCCCGTCAAACCTCGCTTGGCGTCGCCGCCCTGACGCACCCTTGCTGCGGCTCTCCACGCTGCTAGGCAAGCAGCGGGGACTCCCTCGCCCGCTGAGCCAGACACTTCCGCTGTGTGAGGCTCCCCTCCGACCCTTGCTTCTCTGGGAGCCTTTGTGACCCCGTGAATGGAGGGTGCGCTAGGAAATACAACGGTGCTAAGCCACTGGGCAGCAATACAGGCATTCGCCGTGCACAGGCGAGCTGAGTGTTTATTGACTTTGCTAATCTCAAAGCAGCTAGACTAATACCCGCCTCTTATGGTTGTGCTGCCCAAGAGACACAATGAGAACAGCTCTGGGGAGCTGATAGTAACACAGCATGGGAGGTGGAGAAAAATATCCTGCACCCTGCACGCTAGTCCCTGCAGACTCTGCCACTTTGTAATCACCCACTTTAACTAGCTTCAGTTGGCCACAAAACATCTATTTAAATATAGCTTTACAGGTTATTGTGGGTCCAGTAGTTGATGGTGATGGAAGGAGGGTGCTGGTACACAGGTGGGCTAGGGCAAAGGATCTGGTGTCTGGGGGCAGGAGTGTATGCATGGGAGTAAACCAGAGGATCACAATGGCCCCTCCTGGCCTTGGAATCTAAGAATCTATCATTCAATGACCTCACTTTCCAAAATGGTGAGCATCCAGTGGAGAACAATGGAGAACCCCTCTCCCATTGAGAGAACCCCTCTCTCATTCAGAACAAAGGAGAACCCCTCTCCCACCAAGAACAATGGGAGCCACTGGGTGTTTGTGAGCTCTGGCTGCTGGGCTGGGGTCACTGTCCCCTGTGGCAGGAGATAAGCCAGATGCAGCCTAGAAGGATACAGCTGGGGTTCCCAGAGGAGTATCTGCGGCACCACAAGGCTTAACAAATGACTAAAGCTGGTGCTGATCACAGCGTAACGTGGCTCAGAGCAACAGAAGCAAACTGCACTTGGGTGTACGTCTGCCCCCCAACACACCAGTATCCTGCTAGCACGTTGTCCCCACCCCAGCCCCACGGCAAAGAGCAAACCCAGCAAGAAGTCCATCACCATAAAGGAAATTCTGAGCATGGGAGCTGTAACCAGGACTCGCCTCCCTGCCCAGACATGCCCCCGTGCCTGCCATAGGGGAATGCACATGGGCATCGGGCTCATGGGGCCAGACTGGAGCCAGTGCTAGAGGAGAAAGGCCCTGGACCAGCGCAGGAGTCGGGCCAGAACGTGCACTCTCTGCTGGGAGCGGCAGGGGCATTCAGCTACATCAGACCTGGTCCCCCGTCCGGAAGGGGAGCTGGTGGCTTGTAACCTGGGTGGCCAGTTACTGGAGCGGGCCTGGAAGTGGAAAGGTGGCGAGGGCGAGAGTGCCATCTCCTCATGCCATCTCTCTCCCGGAGAGGGCAGCTGGGTCTCCCTGCGCGGCTTCACCCCCAGCCTCCAAGCTCTGCCCCTTATACCCTGACTGGGGTTTCACCCCCCGCCTCGGCCCCCAAGTATAGAGGGATCTGCCCCTTATGCCCCGCAGCAGGATACAGTTTACAAGCCCAGCCCCGCAGGGAGCGTAGCGCCGTCACTGGCCCCGATGCCTGCTCGGCCAGCCGGAGCGGAGCGTGGGCCAGCATTGCGGCGGGCCTCAGCCCAATCGAGCGAGCAAGACACCAGCAGGCCCAGGACAGACTGCTGTGACTGCAGCACATCGCAGGGGCAGCACGAGGTTCCCATCCTGTTTGGTCGCAGCTGCCAGGCAGGGGCGCGAGGAAAGGCAGAACCCCTCAGGCTGGTCCCCATCACGGACACCCTTGGGAGCGGGGAGCCGTGGATCACACGAGTCTCAACGGAAGGGCTGAACTGCCTCTGCTACCAGCACCTGCATGAAAGGCCTCTCAGCCCCAGGCCATGCCGGACGCCGGCTCCAATAGCCGAGAACGTGGCATGCCAGCCGGCTGATGTGCACGCTGCATGAAAGGCCTCTCAGCCCCAGGCCATGCCGGACGCCGGCTCCAATAGCCGAGAACGTGGCATGCCAGCCGGCTGATGTGCACGCTGCATGAAAGGCCTCTCAGCCCCAGGCCATGCCGGACGCCGGCTCCAATAGCCGAGAACGTGGCATGCCAGCCGGCTGATGTGCACGCTGCATGAAAGGCCTCTCAGCCCCAGGCCATGCCGGACGCCGGCTCCAATAGCCGAGAACGTGGCATGCCAGCCGGCTGATGTGCACGCTGCATGAAAGGCCTCTCAGCCCCAGGCCATGCCGGACGCCGGCTCCAATAGCCGAGAACGTGGCATGCCAGCCGGCTGATGTGCACGCTGCATGAAAGGCCTCTCAGCCCCAGGCCATGCCGGACGCCGGCTCCAATAGCCGAGAACGTGGCATGCCAGCCGGCTGATGTGCACGCTGCATGAAAGGCCTCTCAGCCCCAGGCCATGCCGGACGCCGGCTCCAATAGCCGAGAACGTGGCATGCCAGCCGGCTGATGTGCACGCTGCATGAAAGGCCTCTCAGCCCCAGGCCATGCCGGACGCCGGCTCCAATAGCCGAGAACGTGGCATGCCAGCCGGCTGATGTGCACGCTGCATGAAAGGCCTCTCAGCCCCAGGCCATGCCGGACGCCGGCTCCAATAGCCGAGAACGTGGCATGCCAGCCGGCTGATGTGCACGCTGCATGAAAGGCCTCTCAGCCCCAGGCCATGCCGGACGCCGGCTCCAATAGCCGAGAACGTGGCATGCCAGCCGGCTGATGTGCACGCTGCATGAAAGGCCTCTCAGCCCCAGGCCATGCCGGACGCCGGCTCCAATAGCCGAGAACGTGGCATGCCAGCCGGCTGATGTGCACGCTGCATGAAAGGCCTCTCAGCCCCAGGCCATGCCGGACGCCGGCTCCAATAGCCGAGAACGTGGCATGCCAGCCGGCTGATGTGCACGCTGCATGAAAGGCCTCTCAGCCCCAGGCCATGCCGGACGCCGGCTCCAATAGCCGAGAACGTGGCATGCCAGCCGGCTGATGTGCACGCTGCATGAAAGGCCTCTCAGCCCCAGGCCATGCCGGACGCCGGCTCCAATAGCCGAGAACGTGGCATGCCAGCCGGCTGATGTGCACGCTGCAATAGCCATTTAGCCCCAAGGATTTCAGACGTGTCGTCTGCTGCATGAGGCGGTGTAACGGGGCCGGGACGCGAGTGGCCATTTCCTGGGCAGGGATCCCGTCCCCCATGCACCCCAGGAATGAACAATGGAAGAAGGTGAAGCACACAGAGGTTAGCACCTCTCCCGACTGCTGTGGCTCCGGAATCTCCCTCATCCATAACGGCTCACACGAGCCCTCCGTGGCACATGCAAATGTACTTTGCAAATGTACAATAAGGCCCAGTGGCACCAGGGACTCAAAGTGATTCTTTACTAGATTAAAAAATAAAACTGTCCAAGCCACTGTGTGCACTAGTCTTGCAGATGGCGGCGTGCGGCAGAGGGGAGAGGGCAGCATCGGCTGGGAGGGAGACAGCCTGGGCAGCTCTCCCTGCACTGGGAAGACGTGCCCCATGCCTGGAAGTGGCGTGCAGTTCCTGCCCTGCAGCATTTGTGTCTCACCTTACAGCCCTGGGCATTTTTGCCCTATTCTTCTTATTTGTCTATTTCATTGTCAAGTGGCTTTTTCGTTCTCTGCCGGCTGGCTCAGCTGCTGGGCTCTCTTTTCTCTGGGCTGTGTGTTCAATAGTTAATGAGCCTCCAGCTGCAGGGATCATTATCTGGGCTAAGTTAGACATTGGACATGGAGGGAGCATGCAGGGGAGGCATCATTAAAGCTTCCTCGGAGGGGATACATTTCCAACCAACTGATACTCCATGCAGGAGGGCAATTTCCCTGGTTGGATGTTCCCCCCGGGAGCGGCACATCTGCCTGGGGTGGGCTCTCCTCAGGGGGCACCGGTCCATGGGAAAGCTGAGTAAAGGGCTAGAGACTCAAGTGGGGGTGCTCCAGCTCAGCTGTTACAGGAGCTGTCTGGCTCTGGGGGGATTTGTGTGTGTGAAAGGGACAGTGTGGTGCAGGGGGCCACTTCTGGCCATTTGCTACTCCCCTTGCACCGGACACCCACCTAGGGCCGCTTGTCCAAATTCGGCCCTACCCTGACTCAGTCTTCAGGACTGGGGCTAGCCCCAGGCCAGTGTCTGCAATCAGGGTAAGACCCATCGATAGCAGCTGGAGCTCCAGTCCGGGGTTCGTTTCAGAGGGAAGCAGGGTCTTGGGCTCGCCCATGGCCATTGGGCTCATTTCAGAACACATTGGCATGTCAGCTCTGCTCTGCTTGCTGGAACATCCGCTGCCTTGGGCAGCCTCCAGACAGCTGTGCCCCCAGGCGCGATGGCCTGAGGATAGCGGCACGTCCAGGAGGCGGTGTGGCTAGGAACTGTCACAGCACCTGCTGCTCAGTGCTAGGGCACTGGAAAACCATAGCACTGAGTCTGCGGGAAACAAGGGTGTCCCCTGTACAGGGAGGGTGAGCAGGGATAGGGGGGTCCTCAATCACCCAGGAGGTGGGGGATCACAGCTTTCCAGACTGTAGTCCAGCTTTGCCTTGTGCCTTCTGGGGTGTTTCCCACCCACCCAGGCTGCCCATCCACCCCACAGGGCCCAGCCAACAGAAACAGAGAAGTCCCCTGCTAACGCACTGCCAGTTAAACGCGTGCCTCTCACTGCCAGCCCCACAGTCCCCACACCCAAGAGGAGCCTGTGAGGCTGTCGGAGTGCCATTACACCTGCCATTCCTGGGGCTGGTAGGTGCTGGCTTTCAGTCTAATGTCCAGCAACCCAGAGCCTGCTCCTGCCAGGGCTCTCCAGAGGAAACGTTCCCCACCTGTCCTCGGGCCAGGACTCGAGCTAACTGGAACAGGAAGCTGCTGCTAGCTCTCAGGAGCCCAGGAGCCTTCTGAGCGTTGAACTGTCGCTTCTGCACTAAGCTGCCAGGGGGTCGCGTTGCAGAGAAACTGGACACTTGTGTATTTATTTTCTAGCAACGTCATCTGTGCTATGCTATTGCAGCCAGCGAGGCCCTGAGCATTGGTTGTAGCTTCTCAGCTCTGCAGCAGGATTCTTTCCTTAGTTCAGGACTTGATTCTTGCACGAACGCTCACTCATGTCAGAGACCAGACAGCGCTGCCAGCTACTCCCTCATGCCCAGAGCACCGCCAGATAGGCCCTTGCCCGGCATCCCAGTGCCTGCCATGGGGCTGTGCACCACCGCAGCCCTGGGCACCCAGAACTAGAGCCCTCTCAGCCTGGCCAGAAAGGCAGCTTCATTCCAGTCAGTCTCATGTGTCACAGGTGGGTCCCAGAGCCCAGGGATGTCTGTGTCAAGGGGTGTCTGTGCTGAGGCCCCTGCTGCCCCGGAGCAGGCCTGACTGGGAGGCCCTGCCGTCCGGGTTCTGTGCTGGCAGACAGCACCAGGCACATGGCCGTGAAGTCCCAAAGGGCACCACATTCACACCCTCCGTGTTCATGCCTGTGCCGACAGCCATGGCCCAGGGGCAGCAGCGCGTGGAGACGGCTGGGGTGGGGTGGTGACTGGTGCGTGGCCCCTCTCCTCTGAATGATGGTGTCAGTGCAGCCTGGTGAGCCGTGGTCTCTGCCCAGCTCCAACGGGGGAACGGTCGTAATGCCCCTCATCCCAGCGAAGAGCATGGGGGCAGGAGGCAGGGAGACAGAACTTGCTGCACCCTGACAATGGTCCTTGGGGCCGAGGCTCAGGGACACAGACCAGGACCAGCTGCTGCCAGAGCCATTTGGTGGGGATGCAGAGGACGTCAGCCTCCAGGGCTGGCCGTGCGGCACTCTTCAAAGGGGGGTGCTGTCCCTGGGGGCCAGGCGCAGCCGGGGCATGGCTCTGGACAAAGGGCAAGGTTAAGCTTTTTGCTGCCTTCTGAGCTGTAATCGCCTCCTTCCAGCCTGGACGAGCCCTTGCGCAATTAGGCAAATTAGAAACTCGGCCATCACGTTTCCAAACGCAGCCTCTGGGAGAGGTGCGGATGCCAAGGAACTGCACAAAGAGCTACTGTTGTGGTTCCCAGGCTCCCGGCCTCCCATCAGACAGGCACTCCTCACGCTCACCTCTGCAATCGCCCACAGCTGGGAGCCCTGACGATACCCAGGCACTGAGGGCAGGCTGGGAAAGCGCCAGCCATGTCCCGGGAAGTGAGGGGCTCATCCTGCTCCCTGGAATATCGGGTCAGGACTTAGAGGCCACTTTTATCCCTGGCTAATAAACATTCTTCTGAGGAGCAGAAACCCCTCAGACTGCAGTACGGGTCTGGGAAGCCCCCAGCCAGGGCCCAGACCCGACAGCAGCAAGGCCTGGGAGCACCTGCAGCAGGGGACAGAAGCTCGTCCCTTTATCCATCGTGCAGAGGTGACTCTGGTAGAAGAGCGTCCCCGCACGTGGAACGGGAAGGGGGCAAGCCGTGGCTGTGGGCGAAGGCTGTTTCCCAGGGGCTCTGACGGAGGGTGTGGCAGCCCCCTGAGGGCAGAGGGCAGACAACAGACAAATGCCCAGGGCCAGGCTCCAGCATCAGAGGCAGAATTTTACCAGCTGTAAGTTGCCCTGCGGAGCAGACAGGCCACATTGCAGCCAGGACTGAGCCACGGGGCAGAAGCTGGCCTCTCGCTCTGCTGCTGTGCTGAGTTCCGTACCCTGCGTCCTGCTGCCCCGCCCTGTGCTGGCCCCAGCCTAGAGAAAAGGCTTGGCAGGGACAGCGGCACTAACCCTAACCTCCCCACCCCCCGTCCGCACACATTACGAGAGCTTCCAGCAGAGCACAGTCAGCTCCTGCGCCTCACCCCTCGTCCCACCGGTTCCTTGCCTGCTCCCTGCGGCACGCTCCAGGGAGACTGCAGCCTCTTTGGAGCCCCCTGTCTCTTGCTCCGAATCTGTACAAGGGGGCCCCGCTCCTGTCTGGGGCCTCTGGGTGCCACCCATCAGCAGCAACAGCTGCTCACACGCTGAGCGGGCATTTCCCACGCAGGCACACCAGGGCTGGGACTCCAGCCACAAGAGCCAGTGAACGTGCCATCGACGGATTGATCGCGGCTCTGGGGCGCCCTGGCACAGGGGAGCCGTTTGTCACCAGCAGCAGCCCTGGTCAGACCTGTCAACCCCTCCCCTCCTTGGGGCTGTTGGCCGCAGCCGTCAACACCTCTGGGCTTTACTAGCCACTGCGTGGGAGGGTGGCTAGCATCCTTCCCACCCCTGCCAGCAGGCTGCCCAGGAGCCTCCCACCGGGAGTCTGAGCCTTGGGACGGACCAAGCAGCTGGGCTAGGGATGGCAGATGGACACTTGGCTCTGCGGGGAGTGGACAGGGGCATCTTCTCCACGTGTCCTAGGACCTGAATCAACCACCCCCTCCTCTCGCCGCACCACGGCGCGCTTCCTGGGCCTGCTTACGGACCTGGGGGCCGCACAGCGGCCTTGCTTGTCCACAGAGCACTGGAGCTCTGCCCACAGCCCTGGCGTGGAACTAGGACCATCACCACTCGCACAGCTGAGCCCTGCTGCCCTCCCGGGCGCACCCAGCACTACGGTACACCAACCCCAGGGAGGCCATGGCACCTGCGGCAGGGGGGAAATGTCTGGCCCCCCAGCGGGGAAAGGTGCCTTTGAAGTGCCTCCCTGTCCCAGTGGCGTCTCAGGACCCTGCAGCATCACGGGAATTACCTCTTTTTTCAGCACCTCGCTCTCCACGTGGCGCAGGTTGTTTTTCGCTTGCACATACATCTCCGCCGTGTGCTGGGCCTCGGGGGGCTCTGGCGCTGGGTAGCCGGGAGGAGGCGGTGGAAGCTTGGAGTTGGGGGGTGGAGGAGGAGGGGGGAAGCTCGGGGGAGGTGGCGGGGGCGCCTCGCCCTCCCTTTTGCCATCCCTCGGCCGAATCTCGGGGTTGAGCATGTCCATGTACGTCTGCATGTCCGTGATTGTCGTCTCGCGTCCCCCTGTAGGAGAGACGAACCACGTCAGCGTCGGCAGCCGGACACGGGGGCTCTGTCCCGCAAGCCGCTCCGCCTGCCTGGCAGCCATGGGCACAGCTCCTGTCCCGGCACTCCGGGCAGCAGCCCCCGGCTCACAGGCAGGGACTCTGAGGCCTTGGATCACAGAGTGTCCTGAACGGCTCCCTGCCCGCGAGCAAAGATCCCGGGCGCTGCAGAGGGTCCCTGCAGCGAGCAGAGAGCTGTGCTCCCATCCCAGCCCCGCGCGGCACAGCGAAGAGGTGGTCTGAGCCTGCCCCCGGCCTGGCCTGGCCTGGCCTATGCTGCTGGGTCATGTTGCACGCATGAGGGGCAGCACAGAGGGGATCAGCTTCCGGCCTCGGCCAGTACGCGCTGTCCCGAGCCAGCCCTGTCCTGTTCGTCTTGTTTCCTAACACCCAACACCAACCCACTGGGCACCATTTCCAGCACCGGAACCAGCTACCCTGGCCCTGTTGGCAGGCTGCTGAACGCCACCCAGAGAGGGCTGGGGCCCAGGCCCACGCTCACTGCGGGGTGTCTCAATAATCCAACAGGGGAACAAGCTCTACTCAACCAAGCTGGGGAGCCCCTGTGCTGCAGAGAACCTCTGGGCTCAGAACCCAGTGGGCCGGCAGGAGACAGACGTTTTGGGAAGGTTTGAAAGGAGAAACGGCCTGAGCCCTCCCTGTGGCTCCCCCGGAGGCAGAGACCGTTTCCTAAATCCAGCCTAAGTCAGAGGGCAGATGTGCCTGCAAATTGCAAAGGGAGAAGAGAGAGGCCACCGCTGTGGCTGTTAGACATGGAGGGGCTATGGTTCATCTACTCAAAGCCCTTGGCACCCTCTGTCCATCACACAAACAATGCGGCTCAAACCCACGTTTGACAAGTAATAGGAACTAGGGGATGCTTTTAATAAAGGCCCTGAAAACAGGTTTTTAATACAATAAACGCTCCCCTCCAGTGCCAAGGGCCCTCAGCAGGGGCCACTGGGCTAGCACCAGAGACCCACGACTGGTTGGACTGTGACTGTCAGAGAGTGACTGGTGGGGGGCAGCTGTGGGAATGGCAGGTCTGTCTGCCCTGGCCAAGCTGAGTGAAGAGCAGCACGCCTTTAAACAGCATCAGTGGGGCAAGCCACTGAGAGAGCTAATATCTTCCAGGGCCGTGTCGATGTGCTCGACTGAATTCAGCAGCACCTGGCCTTGTGACCATCTACTGCCTGGTCCTGCGGCGGGCTCCCTCATTAATGGGGTCCTTTTGGGGGTCCCTTGGCAGAAGCGAAGCCTAAGTCTCCTTGCTGATCCCACCCCTCCCCTGACTGTTGTCATGTCCTGTCTCATCTGACCTGGAGCTGATCCTGCCCGTATGGTTTGGTGTTGTGCTTCTCCGGGGCCCCTCTCCCTGGTCAGCACTGCAGCGGGGAGTGCGTGTGCGGGACCCTGGCCCACCTGGGGAGTGTGTGTGTGCCTCCGGGCAGGGACCACATCTGCAAAGTGCAGATCACCCCCAGGGCACTGAAGCATTAATCAATAACAGCAGCAGAAATTCCACTGGGGAACTCCGTGCGTGCCAAGCGCTGGCCACAAATGACTTTTGACCCCAGAACTTAGCCCAAGAGCAGCTTCATTTATGGAGCCCGGAGTCTGTGGCTGGAAACACCCCAGCACTGGTTGCGTTCAGGTGGTTTAACATTCCTGGCCCTGGGCCGGGGGAGTGGAGCTGACGGGCCTGGCACGATGCAGGCATGGCGATTCCACCAGATGGCAGTGAAGAAGTCAGTGCCCACCCTGAGTATTTCAGCCGCAGCAAAACACTGAGCGCTCCCGCATGGCAGACCTGGCTGCACACAGGCAGTGAACTGGACACGGTGCTGGCAATGGTGCCGAGATAGCAAGCGTCCTCCCATCCCTGACACCTCGTCCCTCCTTCTGGCAAACGCTTCCAGCTGCTCAGAACGGCAGGACAGGTCCCTGTCTCTCCACATACCAGTATCAGGAGCAGCTCTCGTTGCCATCTGAGTTACACTGACTGAGATTCAGCACCATATTTCTTGGCAAAAATGAGCGGGGGGGTCCGGCTGGCAGGAGGCAGCATCGGAGTCCGACCGCCAGGGCACTGCAATGTCCAGCCAGCCCCAGCTCTCGCCAACTCCTCACCCGCGCTGCACATCTGCGCGGACAGGCCCCCGCCGCCATCTCCCAGAGAGCTTGGCCCGTTCACGCCGTGCGCCTCAGCCTGAGCGCTCCCACACCCGCTCTGGTTGTTGTGATGTATCTGAGGAGCTTGGGGCTGCCCTGTGGCACCCCCTATCGAGAGAGTGGCATGAACGAGGGGCCAGCGCTTTGGCACTTCTTGGGGCATCGCAGACGAGAGACAATGCCAGGCAGGTCACTACAGCTACTGGAAACCTTGTGCAAATCCTTGTCTCCTGATCAGCTACAGCCCAGAACCACCAGCCACATGGCCAGCCAAGTCTCACGCAGCATTAGACATTTCTCTAGAACAGCAGCTCCCGCCGTTCCTTATTCACCATCGCTGGCCCTATAAGCAGTTCAGCCTCGGGGCCTGTCGACCCAGGGGGCAGGCTCCCGAGGGAAGAGCTAGCACCAATACCCACATTACCCGTCCCTCGGGGGATGTCTGCACTACAGCTAACATCTGTGGCTGGCCCGGGCCAGCCGCGGGTGTCTAACTGCAGCGTAGACAGTGCAGACCCTCGGAGACATCCAGCCTCACCTCTTCTGACCCACGCCCAGAGGGCTGTGCCATTGTCGTTAGAGGGGCAGAGGCCTGGATGTGAGCAGGGCCTGGGGGGCTTTGCAGTGCCCAGCTCTGGCCCCCAGCCCTGCCCGCTGCTTTCTCTTTGCAGCCAGACTCTGTGCTCCAGATGCTTCTGAGCAGTAGCTTTGCGAGAGCAGAAGGAGCCTGTTGCAGGGCCAGACTTACTTGAGCCTTCACCCGCGGGCTGGCTGCTCCTCTTGTCCCCAGTGCTGGATTGGCTTGAGTTACAGGAATCGTAGTTGGAGAGGGTGCTGGTTGGCGAGCCGAGGTCGAAGTGAGCCTGCTGCGCAGACATGGTTGTGTTGGGGGAAGACATGCCGGAATCGGGCTGTTTGAACTCCAGCTCGGCCGAGGGGTCTCGGGACAGGACTCTGTGCTCCATGCTCTGCAGGCCAAGCACACGCAGGGGTTAGTCACAGGCAAACACTGCGGCCAGGAATTCACTAGCATCACTTTGTGCCAATGGTGGGATCTCAGCACCCAGCTCCAGAGAGAACCGGCAACTGAGCAGCACCGGTTGGAATCAGCAGAATCCTGCCTGGGGCCACTCAGAGAGACGCGCCCGGAAAGGCCCTTGCTTTCGTAACGCCCAGAAGTTTTATTAGCTGACAGCAAATCTGCTGCCTGCTGGCTCCAAGTCACACTTCATAACTAGAGATGGACTGAACTCCAGAGCAACCAACCCGAGCTGCTGAACTCCGGGGGACCTGCCTAAATGGGACTTGCCTGGAGCCATCAGGGCAAGCCCCACGAGCCCGTGATGTGCCACCCTGGAGGGGATCCAATGAACTGTCTGTCCCAGACCCCCGGTGCTGCTCACACCTGCTCCGGGGGGAGGCACATGAGCATCCACAGGCCCAGGGCCTCTGTTCTCCAAAACAGAGGAAAAATTTCCTCCAGTGAGTAGCCCGGCAACCTGCGCACTGTGCCCAGCTCCCCCCTCTGTGGGGCCTGCACCCCAGGGACTGACTAGACCCCAAAGCATGAACTTCCTGGCCCTTCACTGACCAGAACTGGATTGATCTCTCTTTGCTAACAGGGAAGGGGCATACAAAGTGTTTGCAGGGATGGAAGCTCCTCCTTGGCCTCCCTGCAGTGAGCGGGTCAGACACAAGTGCCAGAGCTGTGGAGAGAAACCCCCGGGGGGCGCTTTGCTCCCCACGTTTTATACCAACTGCCTTTCACTGGGCTGGCGAGGTGCCCAGCATGTGGTGCAGCAGGAGGTGTCCGTGTCGCCGTGGGTTAACGACTAGAGACCGTAACCGCTGCCCCGCTGAATGAGTGACATGGCAGAAGCGGAGTGAGCGTCTCAGGGCTTGTCTACACTTGAAAGGCTGTGACGGCAGAGCTGCGCCACTGTAGGGGTCCAGCATGGTCCCCACCTCCACTCACAGGAGAGGTTCCCACCGGCTCAGCTAATCCGCCTCCACGAGACAGCTGACAGATGAATTCTTGTCGCCCTAGCGTTGTCTGCACAGGGACTCGATGGCTTAACTGTGTCGCTCCAGGGTGTGGATTTTTCAGGGGTGCAGTTCGCAGATCAGCCAGACCCTCCCCCCAAAGATTCCAGTCCCCGCTGAGAGCCAGCAGGATGCCACACACGACCCCAGCCCCTCGCCTCAGGCCACGTGGTGACGTGGGAGGACACCACGGTCTCAGGGGAATCTCCTGCTCCCTGAATCCCGCACCGGCCAGGGCTCTGGCAATGCGGCAGCTGCCCCTGCCAGCAAGGGCCCCGCACCCACAGACCCTTCCTGCTCTGGGAAGCTGGAGGCAGTGAGCACGGTCCTGGCCCTGTGAACAAACAGCACCTGTGGGTCTGGAGAGCTCCGCCTTGTCACTGAGAGGATGTGCCAACGGGCAGGACTTTGGTGAGCAAAGGGTTAACGTGCGGGGAGGTGAGAGCTGCCCAGCCTCTCCTCAGTCTCGCTGCAAAAGGCCCTGAGAGAAGGTGCAGTTTCCATCCCCTGAGAGGGGGCACAGGAGCCCCGCCCCCTGAGGGCCGGCCTGGCACCCTGTGCTGCCCCTGGCACCCTGGCACGGCTGCAGAAACACTTGCACTGACTGGGCAGAGCTAGCAAGGAGCCCCCATCCTCCTGCCCCTCCCCCCCAGCACCCCAGAGACCCAGCTTACGTTGCCTGGGCTAATGGTTGCCCCGTGGCTTGGGGACGCTCCTCCTCGGCGGCCCGCTCACCCGCTGTGGCACAGGCTCACGGAGCAGCCGGGCACAAGCTCATAACCAGCAGCAGCCTGGCTCCCGCCACGGGGCCAGTACACGTGCCACAGCTCCTCAGGGAGCCCCCGGGCAACCGTTATGCCCGCTGCTCAGGGTAACGTCCAGCTGCCAGGCGCTCATTGGCCCTCGGAAATAGCAAGCCTAAGTAATACTGGTTTCCAGGAATGGCGTCCTTGGAGTCTCTGCAGAGCTGAGCTGGGGCCGGGAAACACACCAAGACTGCTCAGCTCCTGCAGCGTGGCTGGGCACAGCGTCCCTCGGGAGCTGGGTGTGGTGCTCCCACCCCGCAGCAACAACGGGCAACAAAGGGGCCCGGCAGCAGCCGGCAAGTCACCAGCAAATCAGCTGCTGCTGAGCACAATGGGCTGGTGGAAAATCCAGCAATGAGCAACGCGGCAGTGGGCTCTGCAAGGAGGGAGGCCAGGGGCCCTGGTTCCAGTGGGCTGGGGGCTCCGGGACCTGGGAGTGGGCGTGTTTGTGCACGGGAAGGGCCCTGCTTCTGGAGGGAGGGGCAGCGCCTGCAGCTGGCTCCACTGGTACATGGCTGGCACTGGCTGGGGGGCTCTGGCCATCCCCCGCTCTCTGGCTCTGGGCTCTACGGGTGAGTTTGGGACACTGATTGAGGTCTGGCAGGAGAGGCAGAGCCTATTGGTGCTAGGAGAAAGCACTTGGCCCAGCTGCTACTGAATGTCCAGCCCTGAGCGGTTTCTGAAGTCCGCTCCCCTGTGTCTGAACTTAGCAAACGTGAGATAAAAATGCAACCGGAGCCATGCCCCTCCTGGTACTCGTGTGCCCCAGCCCCTACACCAGCCTCTGCCTGCCTCTCTGCTCCACACTCTTCCTCGTGCCCGCCCCGGGGGGCGCCTCTCTGAACGGGGGAGCCAGAGCAAAGGGGCCGCGTGGTGGGAGCTGGCAGCGTGCGGGGCCGCACCATGTTCTCGACGGTACGGAGGTACTTGGCGCAGTGGCTATGCCCGTTGTAATCAGCGAGGTCAGCGGCCGTGTAGCCATCCTGGTCACGGAGCCCCAAGTTGACACCATTCACCACAAGGATCTGACAGCACTGGAAGGAGATACAAGGAAGGCGTGATGGAGGGTTTGGCAGGGGCAGATCCCACTCAGGCACGATCCAGCTGGGGGAGAGTTTGGGGGAGGGGCTGCAACACACCTGACCCAAGATGAACCTGAGCCACACTCGGACTGGGGTGGCAGGGAGGGGGTGAGGCCAGACCCCACTCCGTATGGTGCGTCAGAACAGTGCCATGCCAGGGTCTTACACAGGGTGGTATTGTGCTGGTGTGCCATGGCAGGCTGATACTGTGTTGGGCTGCTATAGCTGGGTGGTACCGTGGAAGGGTGATACTGTGGCAGGGTGATACCGTGGCAGATTGGTGCTGTGGCAGGGCGGTGTTGTCTCAGTGTGGACTGGTGCCATGGCAGGGCGGTGCCATGGCAGGGCGGTGTTGTCTCAGTGTGGACTGGTGCCGTGGCAGGACGGTGCCGTGGCAGGGCGGTGTTGTCTCACTGTGGACTGGTGCCGTGGCAGGGCGGTGCAGTGGCAGGGCGGTGTTGTCTCAGTGTGGACAGGTGCCGTGGCAGGACGGTGCCGTGGCAGGGCGGTGTTGTCTCAGTGTGGACAGGTGCCGTGGCAGGACGGTGCCGTGGCAGGGCAGTGTTGTCTCAGTGTGGACTGGTGCCGTGGCAGGATGCCATCACTGCCCTCACCCTCTGATATATTTTCACTGACTGGAGCTTTCCCAGTGCAGAACCAACTCTTGTCACAATCAGATCTGCCCCGAGGCAGCTCCATTTCCTCCCACAGCTCAGCCCCCCCCAGGGCAAAGCCTGCAGCAGCTTCGCTCTGTGCCCCACCCGCACCACACTGACCTCCAGCTCTCCGTTCTCAGCTGCGTCGTGCAGCGGCGTCCCCCCCCACTGGTCGGTGGTGATCTCTCCCCCGTGCAGAAGCAGCCAGCTCAGCACTTTGGCGTGGCCGCGGCTGGCAGCAAAGTGCATGGCCGTCGCCCCGTCGTCATCCTGCTCCGACAGGCTGATGCTGGTGAAGCTCATCTGTAAAATGGAGAGAGGCAGCGTGGGCCAAGCCCTGTCCATGGAGTGACACTGCAGCAGCCAGGACCCCAGCAGCAGTGCCTGGCGTCTCTGGGCCAACGGAGCAGGAGCCTGGAGTCCCCGGCAGCTCGGGGGGGCGCGCCGGCAGGGCGACTGGGGCCCGTCTGCTCCAGAACGTCAAGGTGAGCCTTAACCAGCGTGAGAGGCTGCGTGGCAGGCACCCGGTGCAGGAGCGGCAGCCTGGGCTCAGCGCAAGTTGCTTGGAGCAGGGGTAACCAGCCCTCCGTCAGCTGTTCTTGTGCTGACCCTGGTCCTCTCGCAGAGTCAAGGCCAGTTCAAGCGACCCCAGAGCGAGCTGCCGCTCAGACAAGCCCTTCGACAGGGTCTGGGCGGTGCCCGGCTCCGAGTTCCCGCACGGCCGCGGGCACGGCCCTTTAATCTGTAGCAGCCTCAGCTCCCTGCGCGCCCTGTGACACTGGGTGCAAATTCCACGGGCCTGGAAATGGGGACGTGACCCAGCCCGGGGCTGAGCGCCCCCCGGCACCATGTGCAATTACACCGGCGTCGCCAAGGCAAAGCTCCTGCTCTCAACCCCGCCCCCAAAGCCCCTCCCACCCCGTGCCCAGACCGCCCTCGGCGCGATCGCCTGCCAGGCGGCCGTGTGCAGGGGCCCTGGCACAGGAAGGACTCACCAGCCAGACGATGACGCTGTTGTGGCCCATCTGAGCAGCCGCATGGAGCGGGGTCATGCCATCGTTGGCGCGCACGTGGGGCTCTGCCCCGCAGTCCTTCACCAAGTACTGGATGATTTCCAGGTGGCCTTCCTGGCAGGCTAGGTAGAGGGGAGTGGCACCGTTCTTGGTCTGGGCACTGACACTGCTGCAAATGAGAACAAGGCAGGCTGGGGAGCTGGTTGCTTTAAATCTCCTTTGCCCTGCCCCAAACGAAGTCACACAGCCGGGGGAAAACACTGCTCTGGGTTCCTGGGTCTCAGGCGGTTGTCAGCAGGGATGGGGAGATGCCTCCTGCCCTGTTATGGCATGACCCAGCCCCCCAGGTACAACACACTGGCTCAGCTGCCCTGCGCCCTGCTATGGGGTGACCGCCCCGTGGGTCTGACACATTGTGACGGGTTTCCAGGTGCCGTCCGGACCAGTGAAAGGCTGTGTCAACCCTTGCCTGTAACCCTGGGTGCCTCACAATGCTTTGCCGCTGCACCTCCCAGCCTGGGACACTCCCAACCAGCCTACCAGCGTGCAGGTCACACCCTGAGTCAGAGCCGTCCCTTGGGTAGGGCGAATCGGGGAGACCGCTCCAGGCCCCGCACTTTGGGGGCCCCGTGGGCCAGTGCAGTCAGTCCCGGAAGACATAAGTGTGGGAACTAGGGGAGCAGGGGGCGGGTGTGTGGCTGCAGCACCCCCAGGCTCCAGGCTGCCGGCCCTGCACACCCGGGGATCTGCTGCTGCCCCACGCCTGGGGCCCTGATGCCAATGCAGAGTGGGGCACCCAAGCCAGTGGGGGCTGATTTGTCCTGGGACCCGCATCCCCCTGGGGAAGGCCCTGCCATGCCCTGAGTGTCTGTGTAGCAGACAGCCCTGGGCCAGCAGCTCCGACCCCAGCAGCCTGGCTACAGTCCCACCATCCCCTTCTGGCTCCCTCCAGCCTTGGGTTGCAACCAACAAGGTGACTCCAACACACTCCCCATCCCAAATGTTCCCCAAACCGTGTGCTTTGCAATGGCCAGCCCTCTCTTGGACAGATCAGAGAAACTAAGGGGCCCTTCATTCCTCTAAAGACACAAAAGCACATCCAGCAAGGTTCAGTCTTTGCCTAAGCAGGTTTCTCATTCAGTTCCCGGAGACTTTAAGCCCCCTTGGTCCAAGGACCCATCTTTCTCAGCTTGCAAGGGTATCTGTCTAGTGATGGATGCCAGGGTGGCTTCTCTCCTGGCTTATGTCTTCCAAAGTTCAATGGACTTGTTTCAAGGGCAGGATGACCTCATGCTGTTCTTCCCTTTCTGTGGGCTTCCTGTCCCCGTATGATTTCTGTGTCAATGGAGCTTCCACTGTTTTCATTCCACCCTGCTTAATTTACACAGGAGACAGGTAGAGAGCTGTGACTTTCCCTCCTGTGGGAGGGAACCTCTTTCTCCCTGTTTGGCCACAGACTTTAAAGCATAATATCATTCAGTAACCCTCTTTCCTCATAGAGCAACACTATGGACAAGTCCCAAGGATATCAGTCACCAGCGTGTCATGAATGTTCAGAAAAGACCTCTCTCTATCCACTGTTGTAGTACAGTAATATGGGACACAATCACTGATTCAATAGCTTATCACTAGAGTTCCAGCCCCCTTCCCCCTCATCTTTATAGACCAGTAAATCTTTGAAATGGATTCTTCGGAAAAGTAAAACTACACTACAAAATTGTGTCAACCTAAGGTACATCTGCATGGAGCCACCGCCGTAATGAAATGGCTTTTGAGTGTCCACATTACACTCCTTGTGTCGAGAGCGTGCAGCCTCACCCGGAGCGCTTGGACCGACAGTCACAGCTGACGTAAGCGACGCAGGTTTGCACGGACACTGCATCCCCCTAACTACATTGACGTTGACTCTGACCACTTGTGGAGGCGGAGTTAACATCAGTGTAAAGGGGTGGGTACGTCGACGGGAGCGAAATCTTAGTCTAGACACCTACAGAGTTAGGTCAACAAGCTGCCTTGTGTCGCCCTAGCTCGGTAGTGTGCCAGGCCGTTGTCTAGTCAACCTTGTTGACAACTCCTCTTGACACGCCTGATTTAAACGCACTGTAGTGATAATTCCAGCATATAGCCACCACTCCTTACACCCACCACGTACATACCTCACACACAAATATTAATGATCAGAGTTATTCGTTTTCAAATGAAACCTCACAAAGCATATTCCGTACAAAGATCATTACAATAGTGTGTAGGGTGTGACTATAGGGGTGCTTTGTGTCACACATAACATCACTTAATTGCCCTCTCTAGGGGCTGGTCTGCATGGAGGATAAAAGCCTGCAGCAGCTACCAGACTTACCCCTGTAGTTCTGGTGGAAGAGAGCTGAGCTTTCTAGTGGTCCAGGCCCTAGGTTCAGTCCCTGCTGACCCATGGCAGGGGCTGTTACATGTTCGTTGGGATGCTCGCTGCTCTGCCGGGGAAGCCACTGAAGGGGTTGGTGCAGAGCTTCCACACCGGTTAAATAATGCCACATCCTCCCAGACAGTTTGGGATTCCCAAACACCTCCCAGGCACGTGCCCCAGGCTGCCTGGACATGCACACGCCCCACACCACTTGGCCGTGCTGGCAGGGAGGGCACGTGGGCTGGAGATGTCTACAGGGACACAGGCACCCCAGCAGGAGAAGTGGCCAGGATAAGGCCCAGAGCCCGGGGAACACGAATCGGGGAGGGGAAAGGATAAATCTCCAGTGAGGGGCTGAGCGCTTGGATCCTGTGGGGACTGGCATGACGTGATGCCCAGACAGGCCGGGCACAGGGAAGGATGCAGCAGCTCGCTGGAGATGCTCAGGGCAGGCAGGAGCCAGGAGGACAGAGAGGCTGAGAGGGCCCTGTTGCAGACAGCAGAGCACATGCCACAGGCAGGGGGAGCAGCCTCCCCTGCACTGCCCCCACCCAGCCGTCCTCCAGAAGGGAGCGCCATGTGTGACCATGGGGGGTGCATTACGCCTGTGTTAGCCCCCGAGGCTAACACCCCTCTGCTCTGCTCTCGCTCGGCGTTTCCCTTGTTCCCCGTGCAGATGCAGCAGCCGCCACAGGAGGTCATCCCGTTAATAAGTGTGCTTAGGCTAATCTCGTTCCTTCGGCTGTTTTTGGACACTGCAATTTCGCAGTATTTTCAAATAAGCAGATTAGGCGTCCAATAAACACAGACACTGCGGCCGGCCCTGCCCATCACAGCAGAGGAAGAAGCTGTAATGAAATAATTGGGATGATGAAGAACCCACCCAGCAATGTAATTGTGATGAAGCGGGACTGTTCTTAATGTTTGCTCTGAATATTGTGGGGTTGCCTCAGTTTCCCCTAGGCAGTTCTTAAGTATCTAGGGGGTGGGGTAAGGGTGTATGATCCTTGCAGAGCCCTGGAGGGCAGGTGTGTGCAGGGGTCTGGACACAGAGAATGGCCGACACCCTGTTTCCTGGCAACTGATGGCCTGGGCCCTTCCCCCCTGCAAGGTGAGAGCTAAAGGGTTGGAGAACAAAGGAATCAGGTGACCTCCTGGCCCAGAAAAGGGACAAAGCCCAGAGGAGGAGGGGCTGGAGAGAGTTTCAGTTTGGGCTGGCTGGAGACATGGAGTGAAGGGCAGATGTGGTTGTCTGGCTCACTGCCCCCCAAAATGGACCCAGCTGAGGGGTCCTGTTCTCTGCACCTACAAGCTCTGTTTTAGACCAGGTTCGTGTCGTCTAATAAACCTTCTGTTTTACTGGCTGGCAGAGAGTCCCGTCTGACTGCGGAGTTGGGGGGCAGGACCCTCTGGCTTCCCCAGGACCCCGCCGGGGCGGACTCGCTGTGGGAAGCGCACGGAGGGGCAGAGGAGGCTGAATGCTCCGAGGTCAGACCCAGGAAGGGGGAAGCTGTGTGAGCTGTGTGTCCTGCAGACAGGCTGCTCACAGAGAGGAGGCTTCCCCAGAGTCCTGCCTGGCTTCATAGGGAGCAGTTCCCGAGCATCGCCCGGGGACTCCATGACAGTAATTACTTGGGCTGGTGGCTTGAACAATACGCCCAACCCGAGTGTTAGCAACGAGAGGAGCCGGCAGAATCGCCTCAGCTCTGGGATTCCTCCGGCTGGGTGCAAGGCGAGGCCCCCATGGCAGCGTGGGCTCCCCCTCGGCTCACAGCTCTGGTTCCCTTTCAGCTGGGACCCAGAAGTGCAGCAGAGAGTGAGCTGAGGGGGGCAAAGCCCGCCAGCCCGCCCTGAGTGTCCAGGCTCGGTACTGGGCCGCTTTGAGGGCCGCCACTGTCCCTGGCTGATCGGCTCGGAGCAGGGCTCCACAGGGCCTGCCTCAGACACGCTCCGCAGGGATGTGCTAATATGGTCACGAGCTATTTTTTAGGCTTCTGGCACTTCCGTACGCAGTCTCATTGGTGCCCCGGCCCTGGCATTGCCGATGGGCAGGCGGTGTTCAGAGCCCGCAGATCCCCCCAGCCCCATCCTGTCGCAGCGAAGCCCCGTGCAGCCCTGCCGTGCAGTGGGGCAAAGCGGCAGCGTGGCAGTGGCCATGGGCATGAGGGCCAGATCCCACACTCCTTCCACCAGCACCGCTCCCGCTGCCTGCAGTACGGACTGCGGGGGGAGGGGCTGAGAGGGTGGCGGGTCTCCGTTCTCCCTCCCCAGGGGAAGCAATTGGCTGCATGGAGTATGACTCCCCTTTGGGACACGCTGCTTTTGCAGGGCCCTGCACTGCGCAGTATCACACAGACCACGGACGGCTGGGCAGCCCGCTGTACGACAGGCCCTGACAGCTGGCCTAGAACTGTGAGTTTCGCCCTGGGAAAGGGGAGCGAAGGAGATGCCAGCGTTGGGCACAAGCACTAGGCAGCGGCGAGCAATGCCCCTTCAACTGGGAAGGCCCTACGCCAGCTGGCACAGCGAGGGGAACCTCCCATAGCAAGGGCTCTTGAGACGTGAGCTCAGCTGGGATCCAGGAGCAGCTGCACCACACAATGGCTGGCATCCCTCGGGATAGCCGGCCGTGAATGCAGGACACTCGCTGCAGCTCAGGGGGCTCATCCAAACGGGTCCAAATTCAGGCCTCGCCCATCCCCCAGCACACTCCACGGGTTCAGCCTGGCACTGAGCTGACCAATCCCATGACGTGTTATTGCTGGGGGCTAATGCCAGGTGGGGACACAGCAATGCCAGGGCATGGGAGGTGCTGCCCAGTCAGGCCCTCACCTACAGCCCGGTGCCCCCGAGTCCACCAGCAGACACAGGGACTGACCAGGAATGCTGGGGTGGGATGCAATGAAGCACAAAGAATTCCTTCACTCCAGCCCCCTCCCCAGGCCATGCCCTGAGCACACCTGGCGCCCAGGCCCAGCGCAGGGCAGTGCCACCCTTGGCATTTTCCCTGCCAGCGCTAGAATGTCTCCCCAGCGCCACCTGCCCGGAGCCGGGGTGGCGGGAACAGTTCTCCTCCTCCTCTGAGAGTGGGACCAACAGGCACGCAGAGCGGACGGCTGGGCCGAGGCTACGTGGCAAGCCGGCAGCACAGCCCGGGAACAGAGCTGCCATGCGGCAGTGCCCTCCTTGAGCTAGGAATGGGGGGAGACCCCTCCCGACACACACTGCAGCAATTCTCTCAGCAGTTAACCTGCTCATGGAGGGGTGTTCTGCTCAGCCCCACCCGCTCCACCCAGAGCTTATTCTGAACACCGTTCTCCCAGGGAGCGGTCTCTGGGCTCAGCGGCCTGAAAGCCACGGGGACCTGTTCAAACTACCCCAGCACTCACAGAGGGCCAGTGAAACTCCCTAGGGCAGTGCCCAACTCCGAGAAAGCCGCGCTTGCTATCCACTGCGTCGGGGCTGGGAACGCCAACGGGCCAGGCCTGCATGGACCCAGCCTGGGTCCCAGGGATCACGGGATGTCACTCTGCTGAAGGCAGGTGCCCAGCGCTCAGCACTTTACCAGGAAGAAATTCCCCCAGTGAAAGCCCTGTGACGTCAGGATAAATCGAGACCAGTGGGCTACCAAGGGTCTGCTATTAGTAGCCTGCTGCTAACCACTGGTGGCCAACAATCCTAGGGACAGTATCTAGGCGGTAACTACACTCAGATGGGCTACAGGCTGTCCTCAGGTGCCAGGAGCCCCACTCCCTCAGTCCCCCGCCCCTTTTCTCTCTCCACTTGCTCATGCCCAGGTCCGGCACCACATCGACCCACGCTAAGCGTACAGTCGGCAGCTCCCCTGCACCTGAACTCACAGCTGCAGCCCATTGCTCCTGAGGATTTCTTTTCAGCGCTCTCCTACGGCTTCCTTCCTCCCTCCAGTGCACATGGCTGCAGGTTACCAGCCCCAAGGCTGCAGAGACTCACGCGCTCAGAGCCTGCACCACAGGACAGCACTAGAGCGGTGCGAATCCGTCGCCCAGCTGCAGCCACAAGCCATGGCTGCAAGGCAAGTGGCCTTTGCAAATAGACTGACTGGCCCCAAAAGGGCACATTTATTCTGCACAATCATTAGAAGCAAAGAGCTTTGGGCCAAATCTATCGCCGATGTAAATCCCTGGGATTCAGTGAAGTTGCACCGAGCATGACTCAGCCCGCGGTGCCAGGTGCTTCCCTGCCCAGGCCTTGCCTCAAGTCCGGGAACTCAGAGCAAGTCGCTGTAGGACAGAGAACTCCAGCCTGCTTCCCTGTCTCAACAGGGGGGTGGGCAAATGGGCTGTGGCTGCACCCCCTGCCCGGGGGCTGCTGGGATTGTAAAAGCTCCACACAAGCGATCAGGCGAAGCCCATCCTGCCAGGGAGGGGGCCTGGCACTGCTACTGAGCAGGCTGTCAAGCCATGGTGCGGCTGGTAGAGACACAACACAAAGAGGAGGAAAACCGGCCAATGTATGGGGGAGGGAAGAGGGGCAGGAGGCGACGGCTTGGGGGAGCCAGGGAATAGGAATTTGGTGATTTCCGCTTCAGCCCTAGTTGTCACCACTGAGCCGCTGCTTGTTGGTGGGGTCTATTTTAGGGCCTTGGGTGTTACACCAGGGACGAGACCAGAATGTGATGTCGGTGCACGGTCTCCTGTAGGCCGTGGCAGGTGGGAAGGGAACTGGGCCCCGGAGGTGGCACTGAAGGTAGTGGGGGATGCAGAGAGAGAAGCAGCCGGTCGCTGGGTCACTGCCATGCACTCTGCATGGGGTTTGAGGGAACAGGTCGGGACGGATGCCAGGCTGAGAGCAGCTCCAGAGAGGACCGCGGCCTGCTCAGGATAAACCCGCGGCAGGCAGCGGGCAGCAGCATCACAAGCTTCTTTTTCCCATAGCCGCCCTCCTGACCAGCCAGGGCCCCTGCACAGGGGTGCCTCCTGCTTGTGCATGTATCCAGGGCGCTCTGCCAACCGCAGCCCCACTGCCCAGCAGGGATGGTGTTTTCGCGGGTGTGGAGACCTGCTCAATGGGATCTGCAGCCACCACCCAGACTCATTTCCTAGCCGGCCAGTGCTGGATTTCATGCAGCGACTGGTGCTAGCTCCGACCAGCCCAAGTGCCACGCACGCTAGGAACACACCTGGGGGGCTGCCAATTAGAAACCAGCACTTGGAGCCAGTGTCTCTACAGAGCCCCCAGAATACGCTGGCTCTGGGGCTTGCCACAGGGAGCTGGGTTATTGAGCCCTCAATAAAAACCTGTTGAATATTTTAAGAAGGAAGAGCAATAAATACTCTGCTCTGTTATCCAAAAGATCCCAGGCACCTTAATAATTGATCCCTGTAACTCTGAGAAGGGCTGAGGCTGCAGCTGAGGTGCAGCGGCTGCCCTGGACCCAGGGCTTGGGCGGCCTGTGGGGAGCACAGTCACTGCTTCCATGTGTGGGGAGCTAGCGGGAGGGGCAGGGTCTCGTGCCCTCTCTGGGCGGGCAGGTGGTGACATCTCCAGGGAGGCTGGAACCAGCCCTTTGCAGTCAATCAGTATTGGATGTTCTGCCCAACACCCCTCCCCCTGTACCCACTGCCCCACGCCCACCGCCGCCCCTGCATGCCAACAGCTCCTGCCACCCCTCACACTGCCACCCTGTGCCCACTGCCCCACGCCCACCGCCGCCCCTGCATGCCAACAGCTCCTGCCACCCCTCACACTGCCACCCCCACACACTGCCACCCTGTGCCCACTGCCCCACGCCCACCGCCGCCCCTGCATGCCAACAGCTCCTGCCACCCCACACACTGCCACCCTGTGCCCACTGCCCCACGGCCACCGCCGCCCCTGCATGCCAACAGCTCCTGCCACCCCTCACACTGCCACCCCGTGCCCACTGCCCCATGCCCACTGCCGCCCCTGCATGCCAACAGCTCCTGCCACCCCTCACACTGCCACCCCGTGCCCACTGCCCCATGCCCACTGCCGCCCCTGCATGCCAACAGCTCCTGCCACCCCTCACACTGCCACCCCGTGCCCACTGCCCCACGCCCACCACCGCCCCTGCATGCCAACAGCTCCTGCCACCCCTCACACTGCCACCCCGTGCCCACTGCCCCATGCCCACTGCCGCCCCTGCATGCCAACAGCTCCTGCCACCCCTCACACTGCCACCCCGTGCCCACTGCCCCACGCCCACCACCGCCCCTGCATGCCAACAGCTCCTGCCACCCCACACACTGCCACCCTGTGCCCACTGCCCCACGCCCACCGCCGCCCCTGCATGCCAACAGCTCCTGCCACCCCACACACTGCCACCCCGTGCCCACAGCCCCACGCCCACCGCCGCCCCTGCATGCCAACAGCTCCTGCCACCCCCACACACTGCCACCCTGTGCCCACTGCCCCACGCCCACCGCCGCCCCTGCATGCCAACAGCTCCTGCCACCCCCACACACTGCCACCCCCACACACTGCCACCCTGTGCCCACTGCCCCACGCCCACCGCCGCCCCTGCATGCCAACAGCTCCTGCCATCCCCACACACTGCCACCCTGTGCCCACTGCCCCACGCCCACCGCCGCCTCTGCATGCCAACAGCTCCTGCCACCCCTCACACTGCCACCCCGTGCCCACAGCCCCACGCCCACCGCCGCCCCTGCATGCCAACAGCTCCTGCCACCCCGCACACTGCCACCCTGTGCCCACTGCCCCACGCCCACCGCCGCCCCTGCATGCCAACAGCTCCTGCCACCCCCACACACTGCCACCCCGTGGCCACTGCCCCACGCCCACCGCCGCCCCTGCATGCCAACAGCTCCTGCCACCCCCACACACTGCCACCCCCACACACTGCCACCCTGTGCCCACTGCCCCACGCCCACCGCCGCCCCTGCATGCCAACAGCTCCTGCCATCCCCACACACTGCCACCCTGTGCCCACTGCCCCACGCCCACCGCCGCCCCTGCATGCCAACAGCTCCTGCCACCCCTCACACTGCCACCCTGTGCCCACTGCCCCACGCCCACCGCCGCCCCTGCATGCCAACAGCTCCTGCCACCCCTCACACTGCCACCCTGTGCCCACTGCCCCACGCCCACCGCCGCCCCTGCATGCCAACAGCTCCTGCCACCCCTCACACTGCCACCCTGTGCCCACTGCCCCACGCCCACCGCCGCCCCTGCATGCCAACAGCTCCTGCCACCCCTCACACTGCCACCCCGTGCCCACTGCCCCACGCCCACCGCCGCCCCTGCATGCCAACAGCTCCTGCCACCCCTCACACTGCCACCCCGTGCCCACTGCCCCACGCCCACCGCCGCCCCTGCATGCCAACAGCTCCTGCCACCCCTCACACTGCCACCCCGTGCCCACTGCCCCACGCCCACCGCCGCCCCTGCATGCCAACAGCTCCTGCCACCCCCACACACTGCCACCCCGTGCCCACTGCCCCATGCCCACCGCCGCCCCTGCATGCCAACAGCTCCTGCCATCCCCACACACTGCCACCCCGTGCCCACAGCCCCACGCCCACCGCTGCCCCTGCATGCCAACAGCTCCTGCCACCCCCACACACTGCCACCCCCCACACACTGCCACCCTGTGCCCACTGCCCCACGCCCACCGCCGCCCCTGCATGGCAACAGCTCCTGCCACCCCGCACACTGCCACCCCGTGCCCACTGCCCCATGCCCACCGCCGCCCCTGCATGCCAACAGCTCCTGCCACCCCCACACACCGCCACCCCGTGCCCACTGCCCCACGCCCACCACCGCCCCTGCATGCCAACAGCTCCTGCCACCCCCACACACTGCCACCCTGTGCCCACTGCCCCACGCCCGCCGCTGCCCCTGCATGCCAACAGCTCCTGCCACCCCTCACACTGCCACCCCGTGCCCACTGCCCCATGCCCACCGCCGCCCCTGCATGCGTACCACAGCTCCTGCCACCCCGTGCCCACCACCACGCCTGTCGCAGGCTTCCTGGCCAGTGCTTCCAGAGCAGCATATGGATGTGCAGGCAAAGGGCCCACATGTGGGTAGCACTTAAGTGCTCTTCTGTTTTTTAACATTTTAAATCTGTTAATTAACTCACGGCTAATGGCACTTGACCGGATTAGCTGCTAATCGTGTGAATGGGCACATTTTAAATCCATAATTGCCAGTTCCCAAGTAATCTAGAATGGGTTCATCTGTGCAGGTTCAGTTTTGCTTAATGCAGCCTATGATTTGGGCCTATCGGCAAATTGAATGTGTGAGTGAAGTGCTTTGCCATATGCCAGTGACCTCCGGATTGTCTCCGCACCAGCTGCTGGGTTTTGTAGCTCTCTCGTACCTTTGTCTGGTCTGCCCATGGGACACCCGGTCTGTTTAATACCCTGGCAGCACTGACGGTCTGTGCTAAACCCACCATCATCCAGAGCT
Source organism: Eretmochelys imbricata (assembly GCF_965152235.1). Lineage (NCBI taxonomy): Eukaryota > Metazoa > Chordata > Testudines > Cheloniidae > Eretmochelys > Eretmochelys imbricata. The sequence continues at coordinate 22,316,167 of NC_135589.1, read as the reverse complement.
GCACCCGGTGTGGTCACCTCTTGGGGGAGATGGGTGGGTCATGGTCACTGCGTTGAGTGAACCTGCACAGGGCCTGACTCTGACCGCCTGCTGATTTTCCTCTGGTGCAATTCCTTTGACTTCAGCCTGGTTACTCCTGATTTACACAGGTGGCAGTGACAGCAGAATCTGGCCCTGGAGCGCTAATATCACATTTGCTGGGGCTGGTTCTGAGCGTGCTCAGGTTTGCCATTTCCCGTGGGCAGAATGTGAGCAATCCAGGCGCAAGAGCCAGAAGGGCATGAGGAACGAACCGGCAGCTCTGTTCAGTGGAGATGCTGGGAAGGACTCGGGCGAATGTGGCCTCTGCAAAGGGCACCTGGGAAAGGGCACACGGTGCAACACTGCTCAGGTGCAGAAACCTGGGCCTGGCTTTGGAAACATCCCCGTGCGCACATGGCTCGACTGCTCGGTTCCGACTGGCGGCGGGCGCTGCCCAGCGGGAGGCGGAAGGGGCCAAGCCGTTATCTGAAGTACAAACCCTGCGCTCCACTTCACAGACTCCAGGCTAAAAAACAACTCCAGCAAAACATTGGGGGATGGGCTGGATTATGACCCAAGTTTTGGCAAATGGGGAAGGGCCTTTCTTCTGCTTCCCAGACCCTGGGTGAAAGGTGCCCCCTGCACTGACTGCTGGGGAAATTGAAGGGCCCCGGAAGCAAAGTGTTGCCATTTTGAACAAGGTAAAATGTCCTTTTGAAACCCCGAAACGGCATTTGCTGCAAGTGGCAACTTTACGTCTGGGATGAAATGTGCCAGTGACCCTGCGAGGAGCTGACGCTGCCCAGGAATGCCTGGAACTCGCTGTCCCCATGGGTGAATGAACAGCTCTGAGTGCTGATCACGCTCGGGCATTTCAGAGCACGCTCCACTGGGGGCTCCTATTCTTTCAGCCCAGCAGGGGCCCTGCTGCCATTCAGATACGCCATATCTCCTCATTGCACGAGCAGAAGGAGCCTGCTGCACAAGGTACAGCCCTGTGCCTGCTGCCGGGCTAAGACTGCGGTAAATCGTTGCTTAGGGGACCTGCTCCGTTGTGCTGGGGGTTCGATAGCTAGAGTCGCTCTAAAGTGGCTATGGGCTGCAAGAAACACTGGGGCAAAACTGGGCAGGCGTTGCCCAACCCCCAGGCAGAGCACAGCTTGCTCTGCACCAGCTCCAGGAGGCGACAGTGAGACAAGCAGCAGCCTCAGAGCCGGAACAAACACAGTAACGGGCAGTGTCACTATCAGCTGGGTAGCTGCAGCCTGCGGTTCGAGACCCCCCGCCCCCCGTTGCTGCAGCTCAACGGGAGTGCTTGGGAGCAGCTGCCAGCGCAGTGGGGGTGTCCTGTCACCAAAAGAGGCAGCTCTCCGGGGAGTGGTCCCAGGCCTAGACATCACCCCACTCCCACTGGAGCAGGTCTGAAGTGGTGCAAGTTTGTCCTGTCCTTCTGCGTGGGCGCGAATTTTACCCTAGTAGGGATCTCGGAAGGGCAGCTCCAGCTCTTTCCGCCCGCAAGGGGCGAAGCACGTGTCCAGGAGCAAAGGGAATCCAGTGGGCATCGTTCTCTCCCTGTTTTCATGCTAGGCTGCCTCCGCCAACCCAGCGTGGCAGGCTGAGACGTGCCATGTGCTCCGCGCCGGGGGCTGCCCCACTGCCTCCGGCCTGCACTGAGACAACCTCTGAGGCCACGATCCCCGGACAGGCCCAGGCTCATGGCCAGGGCCTGCAAGAAGCCTGGAAGGGCTGGACTCCTGCTGCTCCCCAGGACAAGAGGGCAGCCTCTCTCCTGTGCTCCAGAGAGCTTGTCCCTGAACTTTCCCTTCCTTCGCTCAGGCCACGAACCCTTGTCCTACCATCACCCAGGCTGCTGATAATCCCTCCCTGCCTCAGGCTGCTCTCCTGATTCTCCTGTATCTGAGCCGCTCAGCAGAGGGGTCTGCAGCCGCTAAGGGGGAGCAAAGACCAAGGGAGGTGCTACATAGCCAGGAGGCAGGGGAAGCATCCCAGCTGAGGAGAGGCAGGGAGCAGAGTTAAAGGAGGGGAGGGGCAGAGGATTGCACTGGATTCTCCTACAAATAATCAGGGCTTATCCTCTGCCAGGGGAGTAGGCTGTGTCCCCTTCCCCGCCCACTCCCAGACCACAGGGGCACATGGGCGAAGGAGAGCCAGCCCTGGCCCTCCATCCATCTGGGTTAGCTTACTACAGGTTCGCTCTGCCGGTTACCATAGTGATCACAGCAAACAATGCGGGATGGAAACCAGCCACTTGTTCCCAGCGATCGCCACTAGCCAAGCTGATTAAGAATTAACGAGACAAAGCCTGCAGCTTGAGCCTGTGGCAGGGAGCGGGTTTAAAGTGTGCAGATTAGGGGCAGGCTTAGGAGGCCCGAACCAAGAGAGCTCCATCCAACGTCCTGAGACTTAACGGAACTAACCTGGTAGCGGCCGGAGTGCAGCAGCCTATTAATAACTTAAATTACTGTTGCTAATAATACTAGTTAAATTCATTTAATCGTTAAAGTTTAATGTATTCTTCAGGCTGGCCCCAGCTTGGGGACAGCATGTGGGCGGGAGCTGGCTAATGTCTCCAAAAGCAAACCTAGGGGTCTTTACGTCTCACTGTTTGCTGCAATAAGCAGCCCTAGAATACAGTCTCCCCAGTGCAGAAATAACTCAGCAGAGAGGGCGGGATTGGCCTGGTCCTGCTCTGAGCGCCACAGTCTGGGGCAGAGGCAGCTGGAAGCTATAGTTCATTTCGGGGTTCAATGTGTCAGATTGGTACTTAGCAGCAGGTGCCCATAGTGAAGGATCCTTTAGAAATACAAGGGGCAGACCGCTCATTGGCACCCATGCCAGCAGGTGAGGCCAGAGAGGCCAGCAGGTCCACCTTGTACCCAGGAACTCTGGCACCTGAGCTCAGACGTATGCCAAATTCTGGAAACGAGCCATTGCTCGGAGGGCCAGGGAGTGCTTGTTGGGAATGCTTCCCCTTGTGCCAGGAGGTAGAGGGAAAGGTGGCACCAGCATCCCAGCAATGGAGTCTCTCCTGGTAGCTCAGTCTGTAGAAGCCCAAGGGATTGGCTTTCTGGGAGCAAAGAGCATGAAACCAGCATTTCTGGGCTAGCCCAGCAGCCTGCTGGCTCATGCCCATCCCCCCTGAGCACCTCACTCAACCCGGGCGAATGAGATCTGAAAAGCCAGACCCACCCCCACCAGCTATTGTCCTGTGGCTTGGCTGGTGCAAGAGACACTCAGAGGGGCGGGGAGTCCCACACACTCGTGCTAACAATTGGCACACCGTAAAGAGTCATTCAGAAGAACGTCCCAGAGCCTGGGTGCTTCTCTGAACTATCAGCCGCTCTCCCATCGACTTAATGAATCCAGCCCCAACAAGCAGAGATAGCTGTGTTGGTGGGAGAAGCTCTGCCCACACAAGCACTTGTGTCGGTGTAACTTACAGCACTCAGGGGGGTGATTTATTCACCCCACTGAGCCACATACATTCTGCCAACATACGCTGTAGGGTAGCCTCGGGGGCACCCAGCACGTGGGGTTGCGTACCTGACCATCTCGGCTAATAGCCATTGGAGGACCTATCCTCCAGGGACTTATCTAGCTCATTGTTGAACCAAGTTATACTTTTGTGTATACTTTCACAACATTCCCTGGCCAGAGGCTGACTGTGCATTGTGAAGTAGCACTCCCTGATGTTTATTTTAAACCTGCTGCCTATTAATCTCAATGGGTGACCCCTGTGTTATGTGAAGGGGTAACTAACACTTCCCCATTCACTTTCTCTACAGCAGTCATGATTTTACAGCCCTCTGTCATCTCCTCCCCCAGTCGTCTCTTTTCCAAGCTGAACAGTTCCAGTCGTATTAATCTCTCCTCCTGCTGAAGCTGTTCCAGACCCTCAGTCATCTGTGGGCCCTTCTCTGTGCTTTTCCCAATTTCAATATATCTTTTTTGAGATGGGGTGACCAGCCCTGGGTGCAGTATTCAAGGTGTGGGCGTGCCGTGGGTTTATATAGTGGCGTTAGGATATTTACTGTCATCTTATCTGTCCTCTTCCTGATGGTTCCTAGCGTTCTGTTAGCGTAGTTAGGTTGCCCAGCACTTTCCATTAGAAGTGCCTGTTTGCAGTTGCTTATGGCTTTGTCACGCTATAACCATTTGGGCTGAAATTTTCCAGACCAGGCATCTGCCTCAAGCTGTTTCTTTGGGGTAAATTTCAGCAAAATCAGTTCAGCCATGTCCATGCTCTGCCTTGAGTGCAGGGGACTGGACTAGATGACCTCTCGAGGTCCCTGCCAGTCCTGCACTTCTATGAAAAATGAAATAAAGGAAAAATATGATTTGTTTGGTCAAGGTTAAAAAAATTTTTACAGCTGTTTTGTTGAGGAGCTTCACGTTCCAGAGCAGGCCCTTGAAAAGCAGCAGGGCAGGGGGTGAGCATGGGCTATTATTCTGTGTTCAGGAAGGCTCCTGTCCCTGTAAAAATCCACCAAATTTGGCCAGGTTCTGAGCTCGGAAAATCAGTTCACAAAAGCTCAGGCAGCATGGCGGAGAAGGAGGAAGTAATCTGATGTGAATGCAGAAGGTGGGGGCACGGGTAAAGCCAGGTGGTGGGTAACAGGAACAAACTGGAGGGGGCAGGGGGCAGGGTGTGTCTGAGTGTGTGTGTGTGGGGGGAGAATGATGGGGCAAAAGGGTCTGTAGCCACTAGAGAACACTCCTGTCCAGAACATGGAATGGAATCCAGGATTCCTGAGGCCCAACGTTCCCCTGCTGCCTGGCAAATGGTGCGGCTCATTGCCCTCTTGTGACTAGCCCACAGAGAAGATAAAAACCTTCTACTACTACCAGTTACTGATTTCCTCAGGTGCAAAAAGGAGCCTTAATTCTGGTATTTCCTAGCTTCTGGGTGCTTGACTTTGCAGCCTTTCCTGGTCTTTCAGCACAGCTTTTGTCTGCAATACAGATACAAACACACTGTCGTTCCTCCCCATTTGAACTGTAACGCTGCAGCCTGCCCGTTAGCTGGTGTTGCGGCTCCCAGAGGTAGAATTTCAAGGCTTGTAATGGAGCCTCCCATCGGGCAGTTGGCAGGAAGTACTGTGAGCACAGCAGTAAATAATTGATGGGATTTCTTAACTAAAGGCAGCAGGTGCTCACAGCAAAAGTAACTGCAGGAGAAGCATAAAATTAAATGTAAAAGTGCTGTGACCAAGAAATGCTTAATTAAGAGCCTACTTAGCAAAACTCCGGGACCCTTCTTCTGTTGAGTGAGTTGGGGGGGTGACTGTGAAGTCTTTTCCCACTGATAACTGGGGTTTTGCCATATCACCTGCATGGATTTTGCTGGGAGTCTTACTACATGGACAGTCAATGATTCCACTGCCGAGCTTCCCATTTGTAGTTTGTGAGTTTGGTCTGGAACAACCTCCCTGCCCCAGTGGAGCCCCTGACTCTTTCCAGCTCATCTGCGTTGCCTTGCCCCGTCCCTAACTAGGGCACCATGCGTGCAGCCTCCTAGCGTGCTCCCTCGCCTGTCTGGGCTCAGGCGTTTCGCCTAGAAGCTGCACAGCGAGCTCTGCACTGCCAGCAGCCTGAGACACTGTAATCCACTTAGTTTACTTGTATTTACCTGTATGGGTTAATCTGCTGGGAAGGGTCTGATTCCCTGTGCTGGAGACAGTATGTAAACGTAAAGGGCACAGGGTGCATTTGTGCAAGTCATGCTCGTTCTGGTGCTCCCACAATAGCATGGGCATAGTCAGGACACTACTCATTCAGTTGTGAAAATCCGATACGTTTGCACGCTGACCCCATTTCCGGCCCCCAGGGGAGCTGACTATAGCTGGAATTCGGGGAATATTCAGGTCAACGCATTAGCAGCAGCTGCTGCTGCGCTGCTCTCAGATCAGTGGATTGCAGGATGAACCTGATCCGCAGGCCGCTAGTCGAGGGCAGCCAAGGAAAGGTGCACACACATTTTGCATAAGACTTTGCAGTCGGTGGCTGCACCAGGAGAGGGTCCTGTTAAAGTTTTTGCCTGAACACACATTGGTCCCAAAGCAGTGACGGCGTCTGAGAGCAATTGCCATGGTTACTACAATAATTGGTTAAGATTTTACATTAAGGATATAAAATATACACGAAAGAAAGGCTGCTGCTTATGGGAAAGCAATCAGGGTAAATTCCCTCTTGATCTTAACTTCAGGCTCTCTAGCTGTAATAGCCAATTCGTGGGGTGGAAACATTAAAACCACATTTTGTTTTTCATTTAAAAGAGAAAAATATTTTGGCCCTTTCCTTTGTTGTACAAACAGAGTCGTGATGTGTATAATAGACAGCAAAACGTGCAAAACTACTCCAGACACTCCAGCGACTCTGTCTTGTCAAGGAACGTGCGCTGGTGACTGTCTAACCAACCTTCTGACGTGTCTTTGTGTTCCTTTTGCTCCATAACAATCACACCCAGTGCAGAGATGAGATTCTGCACACACCATCCGTCGGCAGAGCAAAGACCAAGTGATGTGTCCCCAGGGCCAGAGTGGTGTGTCCTCTGGCCCATCACCTAGTTCGCTTCCCAACCTCAGTGAATACTTTAGTGACTCAGTGGCTTGGCTCCATACCTGTGTACGAGACTTTACACTGACTCCATGTGCGGGAGGACAATGCACAGGGGGGTTCTAGAGCAGCCTCCTCACCAGTCATCTGTCATCAACTAACGGGTCAGCTTCAAGCCAGCAAAGGCTTTGCTCTCACTAGATCTCGGTTCTTCCAGCCTGCGTATGTAAAAAGCGGCCGTAGCGAGCCCATGCTATCAAACCCCTCATGAGGCTTGTGCAATGTGGTTCTGCCAGCGCTTCCGAATGGAAACACTCGAGAGGCCTTAGCACGGCTCGGAGCTGGAGCTCTTGATTTTTATTCTTCCGCAGCAGGGGTACGCAGAATGTAGCCAATGAGTCACATGCAGCTAAACCCGAGGGAGTCCAGCACGCTCCTGTCACATTGGCAGGCAGGCCCGGGGCTGCGCAAAGTTTCTATAGTCAGGCTTGCTGTAGCGATCTGCTGGGGAGAAGAGACCCAAGCAGGCTCCGGCAGGGATGGGGTTAAAGCATCTCTTCAAAAGCCAGTGCATTCTGCTAGCTAGCAGGGTGGGGGGCAGCAGGGAGCCTCATTAGCAGCAGGCAGCTTTCCAGGAGGGCCAGAGCCTGGGAGCAGTGGGACGGGGCACTCTGGAGCTTGGCTGATAGGAGGCACAGATTAGACCTGGCTGCAGGAAGCCCTGTTGGGTGGAGGTTTGGCATTTAAAGGGCGTGGGCTACTTTTACATTTGCTATCTTGGCTTTCCATAGAGCCTGGCTATTTAAACTTCCCCTAGCCAGTCAGAATCCTCTCCTGGCCTAGCTATTGCTGTGATCACCTCACACCCCCAGACCCAAGATTTCAAGCACTCTGAGCCCCCCCACGCCAGCTGCTGCACCCACAAGGATCCTGCCTGCCCGAGCACTACCAGAGCAAAAGCTCTCAAAAGCTTCGGCAGTGGCTTGCGAGGCTGAGTGAGGACGTCCCTTTGAGAGAGCAGCTGCACAATCCGCCAGTGGTAAATATTTCTTACACAGCACTTGAAGAATTCCCTCCGTTCCTGTGAAAGCAGGAAAAGTGGAGCAAGCCAGGCTTCCTGCTGCCCTTACAGCCGTTCTCACCGGGCCAGGCTGGAGTGACACCCAAATGACGTTCAGATTCATCTCCTCCTTGTGAAATGGGGAGCATTTCTAGCCTCAAATTCTCACATTCAGCCTGAATAACCGATAACTCTGGGGCTATCCTCAGACACCTGCCTCTGCTCTCAGAAGCCAAAGCCCTGCCATGCTTCTCTCTCTTACCCACAAATATCCCCTTCTCCCCCACTGCTTTTGGGGTAGACCCAGAACAGACAATCCTGGATGTGGGGGGTTGGATTTGTTATTTTCCATGCTTCTGCCTGTGGCAGAAACTCCCGTCCTTCCGCCAGCCACGCGAGGGACAGAGGGCTGGCTAGGCCAGGCCAGATCTGGGATCCAGCCTCCAGCACACACCTAGGCCTGATTCTTCTGAAGCAGCCAGCCCGCAGTGACACAGCCATCCCAGGAATTGTGTTTTCCACATTGAGGCCTTTTATTCTAAGGCCCATTTCTCTAGGGCGGGGGGAGGGGGAGCACTACACAGGTGAGACAGCCAGCCCCCAAACAGAGGGCAATGCTGCTACCCAGTGCCAGCAGGCTCACTCCTCCCTACCCTTTCCACCTCCCACCCGCTACCCGAGGGGCTGACTCTCCTGATTCGACTGGGGCCTCGCAGAGGGCTGGGGGCAGGAGCCTTTCGCCCACAACCCCACCCAAAATCCGTCAGGTTTCAAAATATTTCACAACACAACCCCCTTGCCCTGAAAATTCCCCACTTCGAACTCTCCCGGGAGGGGTTTTAATGAACCAGCAGAGGAGGAGGGTTTCCCCTGCAAACATTCCTGCAGGAGGCATATTCCTCCTGCTCTGCTGGCAACTGCCTGCCCGCCCCATGAAGGGTGTTCTTTCACCTCCACAGGCCGGGCCAGCTCTCCTGGCTCGAGTTCACATCCCATCAGTCTCCACTGGTCCCTTTCAGCAGCTCTCTCCATCCCCAGGGAAATGCAGGCGCGGGGCAGTTCTGGGTTCCATGGGCTTTGGAACAGCGGAGAGACGTCTGCCGGCCTGTCCATTAGGGAGGGACGATGGGGCTGGGGTGTCGATGTGTCCTGCTTGGCAGCCTTCCAGCACACTGCTTTCATCAGCTATGGGGCGTCATCTGAAGGGGTAGAGATGCTGAGCCCAGGGCCCCTCTGCCTGCCCTGTCTAAGTCCTGGGCATTGCACTGCCCATCAGCTGGGAAACATCTGCTGACAAACATGGCAGCCCCTGTCCAGCGTGGCACAAAGGTCATCCTGACCCCTCCCCAACACACACGGAGTCCCACGGGTGAGGATACAGGGGCAGAGTTAAGGTGGTGCTGAGTACCATAGAAATGCCTATCAATAAACAGAGACAGTCTCTGTCTATCTGTATTTCCATCGCAGCGATCGCACAAGCAATGGACAGTTCTGTCTGCTACCAGCGCTAAGGAAGGGTTGGGTTTTGTGTCCCTGGGCATCCCAGGGTATCCTGCCCCGCCACACAGCTGTCCTGGCCCTCACCGTGATCAATGCAGCTAGCGATAGCTGACACGCCTGCCCCACCTCCTGCAGGAAGCCTGTCCCGTGGGTGCTCTCAGACCTCCAGTCAATGCTAGGGTTGTCAGCACATGGTTCCCAGCCAACCCCATGAGTTAACACACCACTTCTCTTTGGACAGTGCATCAGTTGAAAGCTATCCTGAGCCATGATTTGCAGACTGGCTTTGCACAAGGCCTCGAATGCATTTGTATGTTGCTGTGGGAAAATTGGGTAGATTTAACCAGCTTTGACATCCCTCTCCAAGGGATCTGGAGTGCACGTTGCCCGCCGACGAAAGGCCCCAGACTTGTGCAATGCTCTTGGACACACAAGAGCACATCTGGCTCATGTGGCTGTCCTCCCCTGCCCGTCTTATGCCCTGCCCACCATATACTTTTCATCATGGTGCTTGGTTATCAGAGTTGTTGGCGCCTTATTTATGATCCAGAATCATCGCTTGCTGCCTTGTGGTCCCTGCGCCCAGTTGGTGGGGTGGGGTGGGGTAGGGGGGTTAGTGTTTTTGCCAGGAGTTACACTGGAAGGGACTTACTTTGTTCTCCCACATTCTGCTGCTACATGAGTGGGAGCTGTTCAGGGGGGAGGGCGGGGTTTGCTGACACTCACTAAAGACCCAGAGGTGGCTGCATTTTGGATGTTGTCATTACTGAGAATTTGATTCTGTTCCGCTTTGTCAAAAGTGTGTTTGCATTGTTAAGAATCTTCCTGGGAAAAGTCCCCGAGTGAGTGACCGTTAATTACCATGCGCGTTCCCCAAAGAGCTGCAGGGTATTTATAACCCCGTCCTCCAGCCCGTCACGGAAAATAAGATTAGAAGTTGTGTAATCTGCAGTGCACAGATCCATGATGTTTGGGTAACCTGCTTTTCTCACCCCTGATCATTTTATATTTGCTCTTTGTTGACCTTCTAGCATTTTGGCTCCACATCCAGCAGGCTATGGGAGAACTTGTATAGGGTCCCAGTCAAGAGCTGGGACCCCCATTCCCAGCTGCAAAGAGAATGCAGCTATTTTGGGGACAGACGTCTAAGTGTTTTAATCACCAGGTGGGAGCATTAAACCCAGAGAGAGGCTCATGGACAGAGAACAGAGATTATCAGCACAGGTGAAATTCCCCCCTCCGTGGAGGGCCAGTCCTAGGTCTGGACACCACTATAGGATTTATGTGGAATTTACGGCTTCCCTACACTTTCTGCTGTCTCTACATAAGGATGGGTTTCACACACACACACACAGCATACATGGGCATAGCTCCCTGGAAGTCACCAGAGCCACACTCATGTCAACAGTGAGCTTGTCCCAAATTTCTGACAACATCATGGGGTTTGATTGCGAGCTTGGATCTGGGCAAGTTCTAAGCACCAGAAAGCAGGAGTTAGAATGGAAGGGCCATGCTAGGCCATAACCAGCAGCGCTGGCTATCACTGGCCCAGGAACGGGTTTGTTTTCAGAGCACCCTGGAATTCTGAGGTTACTCTGTAATAACCAATGAAAAGTACCCCAGTACTCCCGGACTTTACCATGCACACAATGTGTCACCTGAAAACACATAGGGGCCTTGACGTCCGCAGCCCTCTCTCACAAGTCTACATTCCTTAAACAAGGCGGAAGCTTGTCTTTCCACACATTGGAACAGCCTTTTTAATCCTGCAGGGCAGCCTAATCCATTTACATAACTATAGCCTGGACAAAGGCGACTGTGTTATCGCCCAGTTCCAAAAGCCCAGGGAACAAATCCTCCTCAGCCCCACCTGCAACAGGGAGCAATATTTCCATCAAAAGTGAAAATCCAGCCTCTTGCCCTTTGTTACTAGGGTAATAAAGAACGGACGTTTGACTTCCCACTGTGATAAAGCTGTCATGTTGTTAGCAAGCCCAGGTTTTACAAATGAGAACAATTCTTTTAGCAGCCAAAGCAGGCTCTGTGCCGACTGTTTGTTGAATGGCCTTGTATCCAAGCCAGATGAGCCTCACTAGGGCCAGATGCTGCAAAGGCTTAGGCAGGTGAGTAACTTTATTCAGCTGAGAGCTCTCAAGTCCTGTGAATAGAGTCGCTCACCTGCACCAGCCTTGGCAGGATGGGGCCCTAGGGCAGAAGAGACAGGGCACATACAGTTCAGCAAGCACTTTACACAGTATCCTGCCACTTGTGGAAGAAAGGACTAAAGAGACTCAAAAGGATTGTAATGTAATTGACCAGTGCAAGACACACCATGGGCCAGATTCTCCAGCACCTGTAGGAAGGATTCTTCCCTGGTGGTGTTTTACACGCAGTTTGCACCAGTGTAAGTGGCTACAGCCAGATCCCACGGGGTGGAGAATCCGCACGTATGGATTTAGCAATCCAGGCATTGCAGGGTTCTCATTACTCACACTACACTCGAAAAACTCATACGACTTGGAATCTGAAGTTAACGTTGAAATTTGCTACTATGTTCTTGTTAGTATTTATTTTCAGCAATGCCCACCATGTTTTCAAACAGTCGTGGCACCGAGGAATTCACAATCTAAGGAAAATTAGATTTGATTTGAGAATTAGATCCTAAGGAATCTTTCCTTGGGTAAGAAAGCCCTTTGCTTGGTTTACAAAAATAAAACTAGCTGTAACCATGCATCAGATGAAAATTGTACGAATGTATAAAAAGGGGAATCTTAATATGAATGTGCAAATTTGCCATAAGATCAGGCACATTAATTTTCACTACAGGATGGGAGGGCAAAGTTACAGAAATGTTACCAGTGCTGTAATTACAGCTTTAGCAGTGTGGACTCCATAAACCCAAGACTTGGGTTACCTCTATTGTGCACAAGCTGAAGAACAACTAAACGCTATAATTGCTCTAGATACTCTGACAGGGCCAACACACACGCAAAACCAACCACCTGAACTCCCTGCAAATCCATCCCCTACAAACAAAATTCTCTCTTACTTTGGACAGTGCCCTAAGAGAAGTCGCAATGAAGGGAAATCTCCTTTGGCTGCAGCATAGTGAACAGGTAACGCTCCTGTGTCCGTGGCTATCATCGGGTCACTGCCTCCAAATCGCAGTAGCCAGTCTATTACTTCGTGGTGACCAAAGCGGGCTGCAAGATGCAGGATGGTGGCACCGGAATTGTCTGTGTCCTGCAGAAACGAAACAAGACAGTTCCTATTACGATCCGCTCCTCGCAATGCTTCAATGAGTAGGTGGTGAGGTTTTCTGGACTGCCCACTCAGATGCACACAACCGTGGCAGATCCTCCGACCCTGGTTAGCAGCAGTGCTTTATCAATGGTTGCAAACCTGGGAAACTGCAGCGCCATCCTGCACCAAGCGTCTCGCACGAATGGTCAGTGGCCTCTGTGAGACGCGTTCAGGGGGTGAGCCAGGTTCCTGATGTCCACATCACCCCCCCCCCCCCCCACACACACACCTGGTATTAAATAAATAAATAGCATCCTTCTTGGGAGACTCAGCCGAGAGGCCAAGGGCTAGAGTGGAGTGTGACAGCCGCTCCAGGCCAGAGGGCAGGCACAACGGCAGGTTGGGGGGGGGAAGGCTGCACCAGTTCTGGGGACAAAGAGAGGCCTTCAGTAGCACCAAGCTCACAGATGCAGAAGGCAAGAACAGCTGCAGGAGAGACCCCACCTATGAAATGGGAACCGATGGGCGTGGGGAGAGGGAGCACCACAAAGCTATTAAAGCAACACAAACCAAAGCAGCCAGTATCCAAAGGAACGTGGTTGTCACTGTGCCAGTCTTGGGGGCACAGAGAGACAACGTGCAGGCTAGAAGCAAACACTGGATATTGTGAGACCCTCTGAACTCCCACCTCTCCTCCCTTTGTGCTGCTCCAGACAGAACGCCCTGTGACTGCACTCCTGACACTCCCCGACACAGAGGAACCCCACAGAGCTGGCGCAGTGCCCTTAGCCACCAGCATACAGGGCTGGGTGCGAGGGCTGTGGTCCAGTGAGCCCAGCACCAGAGCATCACCAGGGGCTGCTCTAAGCCATGCAGAGACAATCCACAAAGCAGCTTCTGAAGGGCCTCAGGATAGGAGAGCTTCGCTCTCCCTTCCCAGCCTCGCCAGGCCGGAATATTCGGCCCACTGGGTCTATCTGCATGCGTAAGAGCTACTCATCGTGAATTAGAGCTGGAATCAGGGCATCAGAGCCCAGTACAGCACTAGGTCTGGGACCTCAGCCATCTCCTGAGAAACTTCAAAAAAGAAATGAGCCGAACAGGTAGGGAACCTTGAACCTGTGCCAAACGCTAGGCCTGCTCAGTCGCGAAGGACGTGCACTTCTGCGAACAAGGCCTTGGTTGGACAAAGTCAGCGTTGAAAGTTCCATGACTACTAACATTGCTGAGACCCAATTACACTGGCTTTGCCCCAGCATCTGAGCCTGTTAATTCTTCCAGCTTCTCATCTGGTGACTTTTCACATAGTGCAATAACCCAAGTGCTTTTGGGGAGACTTACAAAACTCTGACAACAAGCTAGGACCTTGCAAGAAATGCTGTTGGGGCATCTAGAACCCCAAAGTCGGAAGAAGGTGAGGAATGGGACTAAGCTACTGAAGAGGAGAGATGTGGCTGCTGTAAGACGTGCATAGTGACTTACCCACAACTTAGGCAATAAAGAACCTTTTTCATATTCACATGCTCAGATTGCCGGGCCCTGGCCCTACAGCTCTGCCCTGCACAAGTTACCAGAGCCCCTGCCCTTTCCTCAGCCCTCATGTATTGATCTCAGGAAACTGACTCTCATCAAAATCCCAGAGCAGAAAGGATTAAACAAGTTCTCTCTGCTGTGTTTAATCACAGTGTTGCCAACTCAAGTGATTTTATTGCAAGACTCATGATATTGGGTGTTTGACTTAAAGACCCAGCTCCTGGAGTCAGGTGATTATACGAGGATCTGAGCTTTCATTAACAAAAAGGCAGTTTCCAGCCCACGTGGCCAGGCAATCTGAGCATGTGAATATGAAAAAGGTTCTTTAATGCCTCAGTTGTGGGTAAGTCACTATGCATGAGTGGTTTCTGGCCTTTATGGTGCACTCAGGCCACATGTTCAAGAAGACAAAGAACAATAATCCAACATATATTATTCTTTTAATATCTCATGATTTTAAAGCTGGCCTCATGAGCTTTGGGGCCTGATTCATGATTCTTGAATGTAGGGAGCTGGCAAAACTGCACTTAGCCATTAATGCTGAGACATGAGCTGGGTCGTTTCCACATGCTGTAGTACGTCCAGGTGAAAGTGAACGGGCTATTTAAAAATAGCAACATACAGATCTTTGGAGATGACAGCACCTCTGAGTTACATGGGAATGTATGTGCAACCCACTGACACTCAAGACCTACTACCCAGTAATTTGTTACATTTAAACTGAGAGCACATTTGGGAATGTATGTTCAGCTATCCCCTTAACTGATACTTCTGCCCGTGAATGGATAATTTGCTGATTGTTCTTCCTGGGCACTGACCTGCCTGTTAATGGGAATGGCATTCCACCACTCCATTGGTCCTGTCCCAGGGAAAGCTGGCATTGTACTGCATGGCCACAGCAGAAGAGTAATGCTGTGTTGGCTGCTTTGGCATGCAGTCCCTTGGTTACGGCACAGCCCCGCTGCGGTCACCAGCGCTCATGACAATGTAGAACAGCAAGTGGAATTCATCCAAGATGGCTCCTAATTGTGCTGAGCCTGTCCTTCCAGCTTGATCATCTCTCCCCCCTCCTCAGATGGCTTTTTAAATCACAGGAACATCACATGTTTTCACCTCTCAACCCACATCATGCAAGCAGCTTATCCCTCAAGTGTCTGCACTGATTGCATACTGACGTGAAAGAACCACTCAGACAGAATGCAGCGTGCTACCCAAAGGCATGAACCATTTACATTTCAGCCTTCCTGCCTCCAAAACTGTGCCACGCTGTGCGGAAGGAATCTGGGGTGCTTGTCGTTAGTTTCAGTGGGTTCAGCAATCTCTGGGCCACAGAGAAATACTGGGTCCAGCCTTGTGGCCAGCTTTTAATCTGATCACTGAACTTTGATTGCCTGACTGACAAGAACAGTAACAAACAGAGCTTAAGCTGAGTAACCCAGCCCCAGCAATCACACACCGGACGCTCTGGGGATACTGAACTCCTAGAGGAAATAGTAACTTTATTTGGTTTTATCCTTGCATATTCTAGGGCCAAACCCTGTGGTCTGGGCTCCAGTAAACACCTGCTGAAGTCAATAACATTCATATGCAAGAGCCACTGTATGTAAATACAATATGAGCTGCGTAAAAACTAGATTCAGCCCCTGTGCCTCTGAATTGCCGAGTACATTCCTCCCGATCACCTCTGGGTCCAGGGCGAGGTTTCTGAAGGTCATTAGACTGCAGGGAATTTCAAGTGTTGCGCAATTTCGATGAGGTGCCTGGTGCCTCTGAATGGGGCACTGGAGGAGACAGTGTCTGCGATGCTCCAGCAGACTGGCTATTGGAGATGGCAGGACTTGTAACGCATCGTGTGCGTTTGGAGGGGAGGAGTGGGCAGGGCAAGTCCTGCTGCATCCAGTCCTGAGTGATCTTCTCCACACAGTGCGGGAGAATGTAACTCCACACTCACGTTCTCCCTTGCAGCTCCCTGCTATCACAGCCCGGGGCCTCTCCGGAGTAGAAACGGCCCAGTCCGGCAGACTGCATCTGTGGTGGACACGTCCCTGCCGGTGACCAGCTTGGGACCAAAGTCATTTGAGTGGGACCTAGGCCCCACTTCAACCCACGCCACCAATTTCCAACGAGTGTTTTAGCTGGCTGTGCTAGCTAGTCCCTCACCCACCTCCAGCCCGTGACATCCACTGCCTCGCCCGCTTGGCCACCTGTCCTGTCCTTGTCTTCTAGCTGATGCACCCACTCTGCCAACCCCGCCCACCCCCACCCCCTCCGCCGCCCCTGCCCGCCTCCTTAGCCCAGAGGCAGCTGTTAACCAGCTGGCAGAATCCATTACCCCTTGGCCCAGCCAGGCCCCACCGTGTCCGGGGCCCAGTCCAGGCTGACTGCCCCCGCGATGCGTCTGATCCACACACCCGGGGACACAGGGAAAGTTCTGAGCTGGCTCTGAATATCACGGCTGCACGGCAGAAACCAACCCTCTATGGGTCTGGCTTCCAAAGCGCCCAAGCTGCAAGCCCTGGGACGCCCCCTCTGGAAGGTCTGATGGGTAACTCCTCCCCACTGCATTTTAAAAGGGTTTCCAATGGGGTGTGGCCCAGGCACGACACTGGTCACCTGTCCCCTCTCCTCACACAGGCACAAAGGCTCAGGTTCTCCTGACACACCTGCACTGTGGGAAGTGCCCTGAAATTGGCAGTGCAGGTTAACCGGCTCCAAGCGTGTGTGGCTCCGGGCGGGACTGCTGATCACAACAGAGCTTGGTCCTGTCCTGTGATCAATAAAAGTCCTGTGCTCACGGTTCAGCACGGCGAGCACAGGCCTGGGAGTCAGAGACTGCTGAGCTCCAATCGTGACTACGGCACTGGCTCCCGCTGTGGAGCAAGGCACAGCCCTCCCTCCGCGGCTCTGGCAAAGTGGAGCTGACACATCTGCTGCAGCTTCCCAGACCTGAGCAGAGAGGGAAATTGACCCCGTGGATGTGTCCATGCTGCAAAGCACCTTTCAGCCTGACCCTGCTCGATTCTTGCGAACATATGAGGCCCTGACTTTTCTTAGCACAACTGGCCACCGAAAACGGCTGCTTAGCATCAACCCTTGATGCCCTGAAGGCAGCTTGTTTCAGGCTGCGTCGTGGATTGTAAAATGGGCAGTTCACAGCTTGCACCATGCTGGGCAGGCCGGTGGCATTAGTTCTGTTCTGTTTTAAGGAATTAACCCACACGATGTGAACGGTGAAGATTACAATTTGGAATTAACGCTGTCGGTTAGTGACATGAGCTCCATAGCCACCTGCACTTTGCAAACTGCGGGTGAAACTGATTTGATAATTTGATAATTTCAGCAAACAGATAAACCAGCAACTCTCACAATCTGTTCCTGGACAACGCACAGACAAGACAAGAGAGAGGTGAAATTTGCTGCATTCATGAGGGGAGGGTGTTTGCGGCGAGTGAGGAGTGACTGTTTGTAAAGCGCTGTGGAGATGATGAACAGTGCTTGGTAAAGGTCACGTCTGGTTGTTAGGACCAGCCTGTGGGTCCACAGGGCAGGCTGCATCACCAGTGAGCACCAGGACTCCTGCTTGGAAGGGAGCAGGCAGGCGAGGAAGATAAGGCTGTGGGACGCTGTGGGACTGCGGGGCTCTCAGCACCAGCTCCCTTCCCGCTCTGTGCTCCTGCTTCCCCTCCACCCTTTAGCTGCAGTGGCTAGTCCGAGTGCAAGCTCCTGGGCCCGGCCTGCGCTGCTGTCTCTGCCTGGGGCCAGGGCCTCCAGAAATACCAGTGATGATGAGGTGTCACCCAGACATCGTCCATCCTTCTGTCTAGGTCTGGGCTGGAATCCAGCACCAAAGCGAAGGGCACCGTGTGGGGCCTGAGGAGCAGGACCATCCTCCCACCTTAGCAATGCGTGGGGCTGGAGACATGGCACAGCCTGGCAGGGCCTAGCAGGGCTTCCAGCCACCATCCAAGTCCAGGGCCTCTCCTAGTGTACACGGCACCTTTGCAGCAGCTCCCTGACACCCTGGGAGGCAGGGGGAAGGAAGTGGAGTCCTGGAGAGGGGAAGTGACTGTGTGTGGGAGGCCCTGGCCCCAAACTCAGCCCACTGCTCTCCTGCCCAGGCTGTCAGCTTCCAGGCAAGGCCCCGCACAAGGGAGCTAACTGTGTTCCAGCAAGGCGGACACAACAGCAGGCCCCGGGGAAACAGCTACTTGGTGCGGGGGGAGGCCAGCATGGGACCATCCTGCCAGAGGCCTCTTGCACTTGTGGAAACCAGCTTCTCTGACACAGGCGACGCCATTCCCCAAAGACAGGTGAACAATCCCGTGTCCAGACACCCCCCACCCCAGCTGGGCCAGTCTCCACTCTGCCTGCCATGCCGCTGCGGAAGCTCAGGACAGGAGAGCGCCCACTCCCCTTAATCCAGCCTTGGTTACATTCTCCTTGCCTGCGGCCACCCCAGAGCTCCATGGTGCGGCCAGGAGCGCCAGGCTATTGCCCAGCCCCCACAGTGCCCTGTACCCAGTGCGGCTGCCCGCCTAGAGGGGCACTGCCCAGCACTGGAGCGCTGCTTGCTCCGCACGTCCTCAGCTAGAGGGCCAGGGCAGGGGGGGCTGGTCCCGGGCCCCGCCAGGCGAGAGGCCCCAGCTTCCCAGCACCCAGGCACACCCGGGCTCCCGCAGCAGGCGGCCCCAGGAGCCCTGGAGGCAGGGTGGGGCTGGGCCCCGGGGGAGGGAAGCCGCGCGCGGTGCCCACCTGAACGCAGCAGCCTCCCTGGGTCAGCAGCCACTGGAGACAGGCCAGGCTGCCGGTGGCCGCCGCGTCGTGGCCCGGGGTGGCCCCGTTGCGGGCCCGGCCGTTGCCCCGCAGCGCCGCCTCCTCCACCAGGTAGCGCAGACAGTTCAGCTTGCCGGCCCGGGCGGCGTGGTGAGCGGGCGAGGCGCCCAGCGGGTCCCGGAGCCCCGGCTGCAGCAGCCGCTGCGCCTGCAGAGCCTTCAGGGTGTCCACGTCGCCCTGGCGGGCGGCGACCAGAGCCCGCTCCAGGGCCATCTCCTCGGCCGGGGGAGCCGGAGCCGCGGGCCCCTCACCAGCCCGGGGGCGCCATAGGGCTGCCCGGAGCGCCGAGCCGCTGGCGTGCGCTTAGCTCCCGGGAGGTGGCCGCTGCCAGCGAGCCCCGGGAAGGAGCTGCCGGCCGGGC
This sequence comes from Eretmochelys imbricata, assembly GCF_965152235.1. NCBI lineage: Eukaryota > Metazoa > Chordata > Testudines > Cheloniidae > Eretmochelys > Eretmochelys imbricata. The sequence continues at coordinate 22,297,040 of NC_135589.1, read as the reverse complement.
ACTGCGAGATCTGTGCCCCGGGACCCCCGGGACCCCTCCTGCCCCGTGCGCCCCCCGGGACCTCTCCTGCCCCGGGACCTCTCCTGCCCCGTGCGCCCCCGGACCCCTCCTGCCCCGTGCGCCCCCCGGGACCTCTCCTGCCCCGGGACCTCTCCTGCCCCGTGCGCCCCCGGACCCCTCCTGCGCTGCGCCCCCCGGGACCTCTCCTGCCCCGGGACCTCTCCTGCCCCGTGCGCCCCCCGGGACCTCTCCTGCCCCGTGCGCCCCCGGACCCCTCCTGCGCTGCGCCCCGAGGAGCTGCCCGGGGTGTCTCCTGCCCGGGGACCTGCGCCTTGCGGGGTCTCTCGCTCCGGCTGTCAGGCTGGCTGGGGCTCCCGGGCACTCCGAGTCGCACAGCGCAGCATGGCCCCTGGTCTTGGCACTTCCCGTCCCCCCGGTCAGACTCCAGCTGCCCCGCTCCCCTCCGGCTCCGTAGCTCTCCCTGCCTCCGGGGAACAGCAGCCAGGCGGCGGCAGGAGCTCGCAGCGATCCCACCCCCAGGACGGCTCCTCCTTCCCTCAGTGTCTGTCTGGGGAATCGCAGGGGCCGCTGTGATCTTCCCCTCCCCTGCGCTTCCCGCCCAGCTCCTCCTGCTGACACCCCACTGCTAATTCCCAGAGCCAGGAAGGGGTTAAACTGTCTGGCTCCCTGCTGCCGGGGGACCTGGCTAGAGTCCCTGCACTCCGGGCTGGCAGGAGCTGTGGGGAGGGGAAATGCCCCAGTGACTAGCAGGGCCCAGGGTGTGGGGAAGGGCCCACAGGCGGGTAGCTCTGTGCCTCTGGCAGGGGAGTCCATGTCCTGCATGGCTGTTGGCTGGAGCCAGGGCTGGCCCTACCCCAGTTAGAGCGGGGGATCATGTAGCCAGTGGTTTTGTGGCCCTTTCCCTGCTTACTGACCCTCCCTGGTCTCTGCAAGTGACCCAAGTAGATTCCTGCCTATAACCCCCCCAACCCTTCAGCTGTACCCTGTCGGTGGCATGTGAGGTCCCTGAAGTCACACGGTGTTGTGGGTTACAGATGTCAGGGCCTTGCAGAGGGGTATCCCATTGGAAGAGGAATCAGTGATGGGGAGCCGGGGTCTTTTCTTGGTGTAGTCTAGATACACCAGTCCTAGAACAGAGCGAGTCACTAACAGCACCAGACAACCCCCCTCCGCCCCCCGCCAGGAACCTAAGCCCAACACCAATGCCTGGTTCCCAGGAAACAACTCTGCCCCAAGAATTTGCTCTGGCTAGAGCGATTAAAGCAGAGAGCAAAACTCTCTTGCTGTTTGCCACAGCTCCCCCCAGAAAATCACATCACAAAACTCACAACAACACAACCTTTTATCCAAGATTGTGCACTGTTGCCATACTGAGATGAAGGCTGTTTGTACAGGTGCCATCTGGTGGCTTCTGCCCTCAGAGTGTTGTTCATGTTCCCTGTCTCAAACGTAGAGCTTTTATGACAGGATAAAGACATGTGGATACTAGTGGTAATTATAATGGTGATTATTTGTGTTACAGCAGCATCCAGAGGCCTCACTCAGGATCAGGGCCCCCATGTGCTGGACACTGCACACCCAGAGGAGCATGTGGCCTATTCTAGTTTGCGTGTGATTGCAGGAGCGCCTTCCTCTAACACTAATGTGACCAGAACCCTGCTTGTGAAGGAGATACGGCCAAACTGGGCAGCTGTTTGGGGTTTGATAAAACCGGATCATGTGCGTAATTACACAAGACTCTTTGCTACACAAGAGAAGTTTGGTCTGCTGGCCACTGGATCTCTCCCTAGTTTGTTCATGTCACTCTGCCCGCAGGGACTCAAGAGCGAGTCCCACGTCAGGGCAGACTGTTCGGAAGCCCAAAATGGATGTGAGTTGTGTACTTAGATTTCACCAAGTAATGATCTACTGTAAACTCCTCAGGCACTTTAACAGTCTGATCAGGTAGTCACAGGCAGTCCCCATGGATACTCCGGTCTGTCTAACAACCAAAGTGAGCTTGCCTTTGTGAGAGATGGTCCCTTACACCAAGGATCACCGCAATATTCAGGTTATTCCCAGTCCCAAAGGACCAGTCATTTACCCCACCAGAGACGATGCTTATAGCCAGTACTATAATAAACTATCTAAAGATTTATTAAGTAGGAAAAGAAAAAGAGAGTTATTGACAAGGTTAGTGCAGGTAAAGGCACAGACACAAACGAGTTACAATCTTAATTAAAAAATAATAATAGTGACTTCTCTAATCAGCAAGCTTTATATGACTTTTAGGGCTAACCCCGGCTGAGCAGCTGGGGATCTGTTGCCTATGCCTAGAGACCTTGTCCCCCAGAGTCCAAGCCACATAGAGACACAGTTCCTTCTTGTTAGGGGTTTCTATCTCCCTCCTTCTTCACGAACTGGGCATCACAACATGTGGAATAGATGGCCAGCCCTCTGTGGAGACAGAGGTGGTTAGGGACTATTTAGAAAAGCTGGACGTGCACAAGTCCATGGGGCCGGACGAGTTGCATCCGAGAGTGCTAAAGGAACTGGTGGCTGTGATTGCAGAGCCATTGGCCATTATCTTTGAAAACTTGTGGCGAACGGGGGAAGTCCCGGATGACTGGAAAAAGGCTAATGTAGTGCCAATCTTTAAAAAAGGGAAGAAGGAGGATTCTGGGAACTACGGGCCAGTGAGCCTCACTTCATTCCCCAGAAAAATCATGGAGCAGGTCCTCAAAGAATCAACCCTGAAGTACTTGCATGAGAGGAAAGTGATCAGGAACAGTCAGCATGGATTCACCAAGGGAAGGTCATGCCTGACTAATCTAATCGCCTTCTATGATGAGATTACTGGTTCTGTGGATGAAGGGAAAGCAGTGGATGTATTGAATCTTGACTTTAGCAAAGCTTTTGACACGGTCTCCCACAGTATTCTTGTCAGCAAGTTAAGGAAGTATGGGCTGGATGAATGCCCTATAAGGTGGGTAGAAAGTTGGCTAGATTGTCGGGCTCAACGGGTAGTGATCAATGGCTCCAAGTCTAGTTGGCAGCCGGTGTCAAGTGGAGTGCCCCAGGGTCGGTCCTGGGGCCGGTTTTGTTCAATATCTTCATAAATGATCTGGAGGATGGTGTGGATTGCACTCTCAGCAAATTTGCGGATGATACTAAACTGGGAGGAGTGGTAGATACGCTGGAGGGCAGGGATAGGATACAGAGGGACCTAGACAAATTGGAGGATTGGGCCAAAAGAAATCTGATGAGGTTCAATAAGGATAAGTGCAGGGTCCTGCACTTAGGACGGAAGAACCCAATGCACCGCTACAGACTAGGGACCGAATGGCTAGGCAGCAGTTCTGCAGAAAAGGACCTAGGGGTGACAGTGGACGAGAAGCTGGATATGAGTCAGCAGTGTGCCCTTGTTGCCAAGAAGGCCAGTGGCATTTTGGGATGTATAAGTAGGGGCATAGCGAGCAGGTCGAGGGACGTGATCGTCCCCCTCTATTCGACATTGGTGAGGTCTCATCTGGAGTACTGTGTCCAGTTTTGGGCCCCACACTACAAGAAGGATATGGATAAATTGGAGAGAATCCAGTGAAGGGCAACAAAAATGATTAGGGGTCTGGAACACATGACTTATGAGGAGAGGCTGAGGGAACTGGGATTGTTTAGTCTGCAGAAGAGAAGAATGAGGGGGGATTTGATAGCTGCTTTCAACTACCTGAGAGGTAGTTCCAGAGAGGATGGTTCTAGACTATTCTCAGTGGTGGAAGAGGACAGGACAAGGAGTAATGGTCTCAAGTTGCAGTGGGGGAGGTTTAGATTGGATATTAGGAAAAACTTTTTCACTAGGAGGGTGGTGAAACACTGGAATGCGTTGCCTAGGGAGGTGGTGGAATCTCCTTCCTTAGAAGTTTTTAAGGTCAGGCTTGACAAAGCCTTGGCTGGGATGATTTAATTGGGGATGGGTCCTGCTTTTTGAGCAGGGGGTTGGACTAGATGACCTCCTGAGGTCCCTTCCAACCCTGATATTCTATGATTCTATGATTCCTTTCTTGTGCTCTGAGCTGCAAGATCAGCTGACGGAAGAAATCCACTTGCATGACTGATCTTCATGGTGGGGGAGGGCAAATATCTTTTATCCTCTTTATCCTCCCAGACTGTCCACCCGGAGTCCAGGGACCTTTCCCGCGGGGCAGGATGTAGCACCGTTTGTTGCAGATTAGCACGCCACACTAGTTAATGTCTCTCTCCTGTCTGGTGACTTACGTAGATTTTCTCAGTACAGCAGCTCGAATATTACCGTACAGTATGGGATACAGCTGTCGTACGTGAGATGAACGCAGGCAGCAACTCGCAAGCATTCAATAAAGTCGAAACACGAAACACATTCTTATCATGCTAATACCTATATTAACAAAACGAACACACAGGTGAGCCAGACTGGCTCCGGCTATTTAGAAGCCAGGGCTCCCTGGAGGCATGGGGGCCTTGGCATGAGCTGGCATCTGGTCTGCCAGTGTCACCATTTATATGACACATTATGTCCCCACATGAAAGTGCTCCCCGCGCTACCCAGGACCAACAACCACCCTTTGCATCAGGCTTCCTTTAAACAAGGTCAAGCACCCTGTGACCCTCAGTCGTCTCAGGCTCCACCCCCAGACAGCAGTGTGGCTCCATGAAGTGTATCATAGGGATGTGGGGCTGGAAGGAAACTCGAGAGGTCATCAAGTCCAGCCCCCTGCACTGCAGCAGGACTGAGGAAATCCAGACCATCCCTGACAGGGGTTTGTCCAGCCTGGTCTTAAAAACCTCCATCACGGGGATTCCACAACCTCCCTTGGACGCCTGTTCCAGAGCATCACTACCCTGAGAGTTAGACCCTAATCCCCCCACGTCCCTCGGCCACCGGAGTCTGGCTGAGCCTCGTCTGTCCACTAGCTGCTGGCTCTCCGCGTCACTCCTCACTCCCCCATCTCGAGGAGGAGGGACACAGCGAACAGCCGAGAACTTCGGGGGCCGGGGGTGGAGTGGAGGAGGCGGCGGGGGCCTCAGGGAAGGGGGGGGGGCACCGCAGCCCAGTTGTCCCGCGGTGGGTCGGCGGTAGCGCCAGGGAAGTCCCCCCCTGGTCTTTTCTCAAGATTAACTGTGCCCAGTTTTTTGACCCTTTCCTCGTGGGTCAGGTTTTCTACACTTTGCACCGTTGTTGTGGTTCTGCAGGGTACTCGCTCCGGTTTGCCCACATCTTGCTTTAAGCGTGCTGCCCAGAACTGCACACAGGACTCCAGCTGAGGCCTCACCAGTGCCAAGTAGGGGAAAACTTCCAAAAGCTGGGCAGAAAATGGAGTGTTCAAAGGCTAAACCAAAGGGAATGTGATGACATATTGGGCACTACGGACAAAGTGTTCACGTCACATTGTCTCTCTCGGCTCATATGACAGCGCAGAGCACTGAATTAGCAGCACGTAGCTTTTACCTGCCTGGACTCAAACTTTAGTTTGATGTCTTATTTAACGCATGCAAAACCGGCCAAAGCGATACGCGAATAGCATAGGCCAGGAGAGCTGGGGGATACGTTGCATGGCCTGTTCCACCTGACCTTAGATACCAAAGAAATCTAGCAGGGAAACATGTCAAATGTATCCCTTACTTTAGCCTAATCCATGGGAAACAGTATCTGAGAAACGCTCACAAAGCAGATCTCCCAGCCTTTCCAAGCACAGAGCTGTGTCAAACATCACCAATCTTTCAGTGTCCTCCGAGCCTGATGTCCTCAGGCTCAGGAAATCTCTTCCCGCTCACACATACGTACGCACACCGTCCAAGCCAGCAGTGCACCCACTCTCAGCTACTTCCTTCACTGCATTTGCCCTGGGATCCTTTGTAAACAGGACTTCATAGCAGGATACAGCAGCTGCAACAATAGCCCCTAGGCTGCCCCCCACAGCCATCCAGAGGGAGTAGCCGTATTCAAAGCTTGGGAACCCTGGGATTTTTAGAGACACCTGTAAAACAAAAGCAAAATGCCAAGACAACTGAGTGTGAGCAGTAGAAAATGTGTCATGGTCACCGTGGGCTCACTCCACTAGCTCCAGCATAAAAGTGGCGAATGACATCTATTGTTAAAGCTACCACAGGCGAGCTGTCTGCAAGGGTAGAAAGCCCAGGTCCTGAGGTGGGTCAGATTTGCTGAGGGAGCATTTCCCCAGCGTGGTGTTTTGTTGTCATACACGATATTTGTGAGGCTCCTCATTCATTCAACTGGCTGAATTTGATGAACTCACGGAGGGCCAAATTCTGCACCCAGTTACACTCTCACAGCCCTAGTTAGCTGGCTAAGGGTGCAGGTGCATAAAGAGAGCGTGGTGTGGCCCAAAGGAAATAGAAATGCATTGCATGGTGCTTGCCCTGTGTTACATAGAGTGATCCTGGATCCCTTGGGCCTCTCCCAAAGAGTGGGGTCAGTATCACTTCTCTGTCTGCCCTCTGTTCAGATTAGGATGAGACCTGAACGGGATCTGTAGGAGCCTTCCAGACAGATCTCTTGCTGACAGCACCAAACCAAAACAGCTGTTAGTCAAAAACCAGCTCATTCATCAAAGCGATGGGTGGATGAGCGTTATGTGAAGCCTTTCAAAAGTGACCAATACACCATTATTCCTATGGCAGCTCCAGCTCATTGTGTCCCCTCAGATCCTGTGACTGAACTGCCTTGTCTGGTTCCGAACTCAATTGTAAGCTCCCTGGGGCAGGGGCTGTGTCTCTTACGTATATGTAAAGTGCCAGGTGACCATGGGGGAGGGGGGGGGCTCAGTAAATAGCGAACAGTAGGTGCTGGTGACAGTACCTCGTACTGGTGCAGGGAGTAGACATACACGCAGTATCTTACGACCCCAATAGAGGTTGAAATGCCTGAAACAAAGCAGAGAACTCTGTGATTCCCGCAGGCTTGGGGTAGACCCCAGAGAGCAAAACCTCCTGTCTGCTGGCATGTGAGTTTGGGTAGGTCCTGATGTGTGCTGGGCCCCTGGGGAGATTTCGAAAGGGCAGAGGGTGAAAAGAAGAGACACTCCCCAGCTACCCTCAGATCTTGTCGTAAATGATCATTTAGAAACGTGTGTGGGGAGTTCCAGCTTTTTCTTATGATATTTGTAAGCAAGTGGCAGTCCACTCTGCTCTTAACATGGTTACACACATCCCTGTGTGCACACCCACAGACACACACTGCACAGCTTCCCCCCTCCACACACACACACATGCATGGCACAACTTCCCCCTAAACACACACACAGCACAGCACAGCTTCCCCCTACACACAACACACACACACATAGACTTGTTCAGCTTCCCCCTGAACACACACACACACACTGCCTGGGGTTTCTTTATAACTCAACTTTCATAACAGCAAACATAAATGTCCAGTCCGCTCTTGCTCCCAAGCGTGGCTGGTCCCTGCAGGACCCCCCTGTTCCTGACCCTGGTTCCCTCTGCCACAGAGAGAGAGAGAGGCTCAAACCTCCTTACGCCCAGGGTTGGCGCTAATGGGGCACACCTGGTCCAGCTGCCAGGCTAAGTCAGGGGAATCAGAGAATCAGAGAATATCAGGGTTGGAAGGGACCTCAGGAAGTCATCTAGTCCAACCCCCTGCTCACAGCAGGACCCATCCCCAATTAAATCATCCCAGCCAGGGCTTTGTCAAGCCGGGCCTTAAAAACTTCTAAGGAAGGAGATTCCACCACCTCCCTAGGCAACGCATTCCAGTGTTTCACCACCCTCCTAGTGAAAAAGTTTTTCCTAATATCCAACCTAAACCTCCCCTGCTGCAACGTGAGACCATTACGCCTTGTTCTGTCCTCTTCCACCACTGAGAATAGTCTAGAGCCATCCTCTTTGGGGAAGAGCCCTGCATCTCGGCGGAGGGCCCTATAACCTTCCATCCTGCTGTGTGATGGGGCTGGAGTCATCCCGGGCTTAGTCTGTTTAATAAGAGCCTGGTGTCTGAGCCCTACACATACCCCTACACAGCTATCCCTACAGCTATCCCTTACAGCTATTCCCTAGAGCTATCCCTACAGATACCCCCTACAGCTATCCCCTACACATATCCCTACAGCTGTCCCCTACAGCTATCCCTACAGCTATCCCTACACATACCTCTACACAGCTATCCATACACAGCTACCCCTACAGGTATCCCTACACATATCCCTACAGCTACCCCCTACAGCTATCCCTACACATACCCCTACACAGCTATCCATACACAGCCACCCCTACAGCTATCCCTACACATACCCCTACACAGCTATCCCTACAGCTATCCCTTACAGCTATTCCCTACAGCTATCCCTACAGCTACCCCCTACAGCTATCCCTACACATATCCCTACAGCTGTCCCCTACAGCTATCCCTACACATACCCCTACACAGCTATCCATACACAGCTATCCCTACAGGTATCCCTACACATATCCCTACAGCTACCCCCTACAGCTATCCCTACACATACCTCTACACAGCTATCCATACACAGCTACCCCTACAGGTATCCCTACACATATCCCTACAGCTACCCCCTACAGCTATCCCTACACATACCCCTACACAACTATCCATACACAGCTATCCCTACAGCTATCCCTACACATACCCCTACACAGCTATCCCTACAGCTATCCCTTACAGCTATTCCCTACAGCTATCCCTACAAATACCCCCTACAGCTATCCCCTACACATATCCCTACAGCTGTCCCCTACAGCTATCCCTACACATACCTCTACACAGCTATCCATACACAGCTACCCCTACAGGTATCCCTACACATATCCCTACACATACCCCTACATAGCTATCCCTACAGGTACCCCTACAGCTACCCCCTACACATATCCCTATAGCTATCCCTACAGCTACCCCTATATGTACCCCTACAGCTATCCATACACAGCTACCCCTACAGATATCCCTACACGTACCCCTACACAGCTACCCCTACAGCTATCCCCTACACATATCCACACACATACCCCTACAGCTACCCCTACAGCTATCCATACACAGGTACCTCTACAGGTATCCCCACAGCTATCCATACAGCTACCCCTACACATATCCATACAGCTATCCCTACACACCATTTTCAAATAGTTTGATTTTGATTTTAAAATTTTTATTTGTTTTGTTTGTGGAAACTGAAAAGGGAAAGTTTTTGTTTTTTACACTAACATTTTCCATTGAAAACTTTTGACAAAAATTTAATTTTTTCATGGGGGAAAAAAACAAATTATTTCCTGACCGTCCCTAATGGCCACATGGCCAGGTGCATGGGCACACATGCACCCGTGTGAGGGCATTTTCACGTGTGTGTGGTCTTCCCTAGCTGACTGACCTCGCACGCCCTTTCAGGCACCCAGCCAGCTTCACAACTTGGGATGGCATCTCCTAGAGGTTTCAGAGTAGCAGCCGTGTTAGTCTGTATTCACCAAAAGAAAAGGAGTACTTGTGGCACCTTAGAGACTAACCAATTTATTTGAGCATAAGCTTTCGTGAGCTACAGCTCACTTCATCGGATGCTGTAGCTCACGAAAGCTTATGCTCAAATAAATTGGTTAGTCTCTAAGGTGCCACAAGTCCTCCTTTTCCTTTTGCATCTCCTAGAGGGAGTTCGTTTGTTTTAACAGCTTTTATTTTAGAGTTCGGGGGAGAACCTACCTACGAGGAAGAAGAGTCCGGCAGCCAGGCGGAGACAGTGTTGTTTAGCCAGAGGCCCCTGACAGAAGCTGAGATATTCAGATCCCAGGAGCAGGCAGAGGAATGCCCCAACACTGGCAATGCTGGAAGTGATCAGCAGCGTCCGTGTGAGAATGATTGCAGCTTATAAAAAGAAGCAAACAAAGCATGAGCAGGAGAGGGCTAGAGAGCGTGCCCAGAGACGGGGGGCTAGTGGGTGCGGTCCTGGATGTAGGGCTGTACCAGCAGAGGATGGACGGTGCAGGGGGTGGTAACGGGCTACGGTGCTGGCCACCAGTCTGACCCCATTGCAGATCAGTGGTGACTGCTGCACAGTATCCGCTGATGGACTGAATGAAACATTCAAAAAATGGGAAAAATCAGTGGCAATTTCCTGGACGTTGTTCCAGCCGGGGGGAGAGGGGTGCCAACATTGTGAATTTTTCGGATGAGCTGTAGAGCTGGGGACAGACAGTGTGTGGGCTGTGGGGCTGAAGGATTTAAACAGGAAGCAAGGACTTGTGCAGCTGGCAGGCTTTAACATGTATTACCAACCGCGTTCGGCGCAGTACAGATGAGCCAGGAACACAGAGAAGTAGTCAAGGCCTCACTCCGCATCGGGAGCTGCCAGCGCGCATCTGGTTGTACCAACTGCTCAGGTGTAACCATGAGCCATTCGAGAGACCCTGCTAGGCTGGCAGCCCCATCCGCGGCCTTCTGCTTCCCGCCTTCGGCGGGCGAAGTCCATGGCATTCTCACGTATGCGCCCTCCCCTCCTCGTTCAGTGCTTAGCCTCTGTCTCGCAGTGCCACCTAGCCCTAGGAAGGGGGATTCGCCTGCTCTGAACAGTCAGCTGGGTGCGGCACCCTCCTGCCTCTCTCCCCAGCCCCGTGTCCCGGGGAAGAATGTGCCCCTCCAAAGGAAAAAGACCAGGAGCTTTCTGGAGTGGGACAGTGGGCTGGCTGAAGGGAAGGGCCCCATGTCAAGAGACTCTGGAAAGCCCCATTTTGCACGGAGTTTCCCTGACTCTAGAATGAAGTTTTATTTGTAGAACTTCACCGTCTGCAGCACTCTGATCTGACTGAAAGTCATCCCCAAAGCGCAGAGGGTAGGTGCTATTGGTAGGAACACAAGAACAGCGGGTGGGTCAGCCCCAAGGCCGCTCTAGCAAAAGATCTGGCTCCAACAGTGCCAGGTGCTCAGAGCAAGGTGCAGAACCACGCAGTAGTGGGTGTGAGATAATCTGTCCCACAGGAAGGGCTCAGCCTACCCCGGTAGTTAGCGAGTGGTCTAAATCCTTGGGCAGGGGGGCTGAGCGCCCTTTCATATACCATTTGTTGTGTTCTGATACATCAGCCTCAGGGCCTCGCTCTTTGTTACCTGGATGTGGATTCAGGTAGGAGTTGAAAACATCACAGGTCCAGATCTTCACAAACTTGTCCCAGACACATTCTCTCCAGAGGCCACGACACCGGGTGCTCAGAACAACTGAGCCTTTGCTGTTAATCTGAGAGGGGAGAAGGTGCAAGTCATGGGGCTTCGTATCCTGCCGTACAGTACAGCCGCCTGGTGCCTGGTTTAACATCAGGGTTTCCTCTCACCAGGAGAGAGAAAGAAAGTGTTATTGCATTTCCCCCCATCCCCTTGACTCTCCCGTCACGCCATACAAGACACCCTGCTTTTATTCTAACTCTCTCCTCTACCGTCCTCAGACCCTGGCCTCCCTCAGGGCCTGCTCTAGCACCTGTATGGGCGGTAGATGCCACGCTCTCCGGAAAGCACCAGGCCCTGTTTGCCAACAACACTCTTCAGCTCTGGTCAGTAGCAGCATTTGACTGGTCATTATAATGTGCTCCCGTGGGGCCCAGAGTTCGAGGCTCGGCACCACCAGCTGGGGCCAGATTTTCCGCAGAGCTCAGTACCCAGTGTGCAGTGCTCGTTCAATAACCCGGGCTGGAGCGACTCCAGGGCAGCGAAGCCTCATCGCTCCACTTCACCACCCTAGTTCTGCTCTGAATGTGCCGTCTGGAGTGCGCCGGCTAATTACACCAAACCAGAGTCTGCGTAGATCCCGACAAGCCCCATTCTTCAGGAGAGCGAGGGAAGTGCTCAGATACCACGGTGATGGGCCCTGCGTAAGAACCTGGCTAGACTAGAATTTACAGCTCCTCTTTGATGTGTGGGGCGTGTTTGTCAGAGCAGAGGCTGGGGGGTTTCACGCTGCTCTGGGGATTTCCTAGGCATGACGACCCAGGGCAGATAGGAGAGTTTGCTGAGGGACGCTGCATTGCCCCGTGTGAGTGCACTCACCAGCCCAGGAGCCCGCCTCAGCAGGGGGGTCTCCACAGCCCAGTGGCATTCACCTTACCAGATGGGACAGAAAGGACACCAAAGGGCGTATTACCTGCCAACAGTCTGTGCAGAGCGAGGCGATGGTGCTGGCCACGGCAAAGACCCCACAAAGGATGGAGAAGATGGTCACGGCACCGCCCATGGGATCTGAGAGCGGGCGGCAGAGCTGCAGAGGCCTGGCTGTGGAGCTGCTGAAGGTGATTCTGATCCTGCCCCGGCCTGGCAGCACCTGGCTTGGCTTTGCAGACAGCAGAGCCCAGCGGCTAGGTGTGACCTCTGAGTCCCTCCAGAGAAGCCTGCAGGCCTTTGCTGGGCATCTCTCAGTTCTGAGCTGGCCTTGGAGATCCTTTTGTCATTCGCTCAGGAGCAGGATGTTCTCCTCGCAAGCACAAACCAGCTCTGAGGCAGTGGAGAGCTGCAGAGGAGCTGACTCTGGAGCAGCCCCTTGCATTGCAGAAATGTCATGTGGAACAAATGAGGCAGGCCAGAGCGCGGGGCCCCGCTGGTTAAATCTCGCTCCAGGAGCCCCTGACATTAAATCTCCAGGCAGATGATCATTATTGCGTCACTTGGTTTCCTTCTAAACCTCAGAACTGGACCCTTTCATTGCTGAGCTGGCCTGCCTTTTCCAGCTGGGGATGGGGAAAAGGAGGCTTTTCCCATGCTGAGGCCCCTGGGTCTTGCCTCCATCATGTCTCTAATAAACCTTTGCTCGTATGTTTTAGAGAGACGTATTTGACCACACTCCCTGCTAGGCCAGCAGCACTTACGTGGTCTGCTCAGAACCACATCGATGATACGGCAGCTCAGAACAGTCCCCTGAATCCCATCATGGTGAATCCCAGATGTAGCCATTAAACGCTTCCACCACAAGATGGTGCTAGCCACTAAACCACTGAAAACTCAGAACAACCCCCTCAAGCCCCAGGCCACAGAGGAGAAGTGAGGGTGTCCCAGGGTGCCAGGGGATGTGACAAGTGCTCAGGGCTTTTCCTTCTGGCTGCCCATCTCTGCGCTAGACCTGGTGACCACTGTATAAATCTGTCTGGTAGAAATCAAAGCTCCATTTTCTCCATCCACAAGCATCACTGACCTTTCTGTGTAAATCCGCAGCCTCTCAAGCTCTGATACTGAGTGTCGTGAGTGTCATTCTCGTGGTGGCAAGGCCCTTTCCTCCAAACATGCAATAAAACTCTCTTGAAATCTATACAGAGGCAAAAGCAAAGGAGTAAACCTCAGGCATAAACACACCCAGTGTGAACTCCCCAGCGCCAGGTCACAGAAGGGTGTTAATGAGATTATTTTCCTACGCACAGTATAGGGCAGCACATTGGACAATGTCACGGATTTCTGTTGGTGTCACTTGGTTTTCTGACTATTGCTGCACAGTCAACTTCCAGGAATGAATTCTCTTCTTTAGGGCAAGGTGTAAATCACTGGGTAGGGCTCTAAGGCACACACTTGCCAGTGGAAGTGGAGACTGAAGGGGCCAGACATGTGCTCCCCCTCCAACCACACACCAGCGGACAAGCCCGGCTGCAGCACTGTATTTTGTAAAGTAATCTTTGGCCCTCCAAAGACGGGAGGAGAGCAATCTCTAGCTAGCCTGTTCCTTCCTGCCAAGAGCCACCAAGGCCTCTCTCTCAGGACGGACACATCTGATCTGATCTTCTAAGCAACTGCTCTAAAATTAAAGTCTGCATGTGTAAGTAAGTAGCTGGCCAAGGACTATTGTGAGGGGAGCTGGCCTTCCTTTGTGCCCAGAAATGACAGCACTGTATTGTTTCAGCTCCGCCTACAGACAAGGGAAGCAGAACATATTTACCTCATTAGTTGCACATGACATGAGAGTGACTGATGCTTCCCTTTACACTGAAGTGAGCTCCCAGGCTCCTCGCAGCCAACGTCAATGCAAGCTCTGGGCCCCCGGGAAGGACCTAGGCCTTTCAACAGGTGTAGGCCTTGCATGAATAATGAAAGAAAACCGACATGAGGACACAGAGGTTAGCAATGGACAATGCATAAACTTACAAGTGCCCTGTGAATAACGTAGTTAGTAGATAATGAGCCAGTACGAGGGGTGATGAGCTTTCAGCTGCAGCGTTGCTCACTAGCATGCTTTGCAGACCGTGGACAGTTCATGATCTGTGCAGGGATTGGTTACAAACACTGGCAGACCAATCATAAAGTGTAGGGTACGATGTGTTAACCAATAGTATCAAATGCAAGTGTAAAGACAAACGTATGTACGCTGGATGTGTGGTATACCCTATACCCAGCCCCTACGCTTCAGCCTGAACAACTCAAGTGTAGTTTGATTGTATGCCAGTGAGGAAACCTCAGTGAGGAGCCCAGAGTTGAGCTGTTGGATGCCCAGAGAACTGGATGAAGTGTTCTCCCAGAACTGGACAGGGTTGTTCAGGATAAGATGAGTGGAAGATATCTCAGCAAGCCCAACACCAGACAGCTTAACTACAAAGGTGTAGGAAGGATTGTGTCATTTTATTCTTTATGTCTTCCCTTTTCTCACTGGATTGACATTTCTCTGCATCCAACAGCAGAACCGGCCTAAGGGATGGGCAGAGTCTCCTGGCTCCATGGAGGGTCTGACCACTCTGATAAGAAGCCACAAAAGAGAAAAGAGTGGAGAACTCTACCGCTGCTGGGACATGCCAGGTAGGGTGACCAGACAGCAAGTGTGAAAATTCGGGACAGGGGGTGGGTGCCTACATAAGACAAAGCCCCAAATATCGGGACTGTCCCTATAAGATCGGGACATCTGGTCACCCTAATGCCAGGTACCGAGCCAACGTCTGTCCAAACTGCCAGGGAGGGGACCCTTGGAAATACATAGAATACATCAGCATTAGCATAGGACCTCGCACTTACAGTAGGTGGAACTTACTTGGCATTACAGATATTGCCAGATGTCCCTGGGGTAGGTTTGCAGAAATCTCTCTGTACAACAGGGAGGAACAGGGTATACATTCCTCGGCAGAGAGAAGCACTATCTCCACTTCAGGGATGGAGAGGCCACAGAGAAAGTCAGGGCCAGAACTGGGGCTTCAGCTCAGCAATCCCAGCTGCCAAGCCCTGCCCTGCCGCCCTGGTAACTCTCCAGGGCCGGTTCAAATGGGGCACTGGCAGCAGGCCCTCTCAGGCCCTGGGTTCCTCCCCGGGCCTTTCCCAGCCCACTTAGGAGAGTTGTGTGGGAAGTAATGGGCTTTATACTTAATCCAGATAGATAGATAGATAGATTAGATAGATAGACAGATGATAGATAGTGGGAGGATGGACAGACAGCTAGATGGGGGAGTGGGGGTATGGGGATGGATAGATTCTGCTTCTATCTATCTATCTATCTATCTATCTATCTATCTATCTATCTATCTATCTATCTATCTATCTATCTAGGTACCCCAGTAGCCAGCGCTGTCACGGCCTGGATCCCCCCCAGCCAGCCTTGCCCCGTGGGGCTGGTTCTCTGTCAGATCCTCCCCCCGCCCCCCATTGTCCGGCAGCGTGGGGAGGCGATCGCGGCCTGTCTATCTGTCTGTCTGTCTGTCTCGCGGCAGTTAGGGCAGCAGACGTGCCCCCCATCCTGTGGCTGCTCCGGCGGCTGTCTGGGGCGGGGGTCGCCCTGGGACCGATTCCAAGGGCACGGGGATGAAGCTGATCGCGCCCCCGGGGCGCTCGAGGCGTTTGGCTTTGCGGAGAAGGGCTGAGCGCGGATTTCAGCCCCGTCTCTCTTCCAGCCCACTGGTCTGTCACGGCCGGGGCTTGGCTGCAAGGGCTGAGGAGCAAAAGGAAAGAAACCCAGGGGGAGCTTCTGGCTTTGCACAGGCTCGGCGAGCCGCGAACCCCGGACGGAAGTGGCTCCCCAGCAGCCCCCGCTGGTGGCTCTTGACAGCTCAGCAGCCTCTGACTGCCCCTGCCCTGCCTGGAGTGCTCGGTGCTGCACCGAGCTGGGAGCGCAGCCAGCCGGTCCTGGGCAGCTCTTCGGGGTTGCTTCTGAGGCACAAATTCAGGAGAGCCCGAGGAAAGACGAGTCCCCCAGGCAGCCGCCGGTGCTTGCATCCCGCCCAACCCCCACTGGGTCCAGGGCCGGAACAGGCAAGCCGCGGCCCTGGGCACACCGGGGCAGTCCCCGCCCCTCCCTGCCCAGGGACCCCCTGCCTTCTTCCTAGACAGGGGCGGGCAGCCCCACGGAGTGCCCATCGCCCCCCGAGGCAGCCTCAAGGCCCCCTCCGCTGGAGAGGAAAGGCGGCGGCACTGGGTGCCCACTACCGACCCCAACTGCGGGGTGTCTGCTGGGGGAGAGCCGCACTGCGCTCCTTCCCTCCTGCCACATGCAGAGCCCCCAGTGGGGGTGGGCTTCGCAACCCCCTCCCCCAGCAATGGGGTTTACACCCCACTGCGCTGCATGGGTCGGAGCGACTGGCCCAGGCTCTCAGCAGACCCAGGCAGCCCCCTGCTATTGCACTGGAGGCCCCCCCCGACCCCCCCGGAGTTGTAGCTTTTTTGTCAGTTGCTCAGGGAAGCGTCTGGACGCGGCGCTATTGTCCCGGGCCCCCCGCTGCCTCGGGCAGATGGCGGCATGTTTCCTACCCTCGCCTCCCTTCCCAAGAGCCCCTTCCGAGCACGGGGCCGGGGCACTAACTCCAGTGACCCCGGGACCTGCTGGGCCTGACCTTGCTGTGATCCAACACGGCCGCGCTGCCCCCGGCCACAGGCGGCTCTGGCAGCTTGGGCCCGCCCGGGGAATAACCTCGTTCGCCCGCGGATCCTTTCGCCCTCCCCGGGCCAGGCCGGAGCGTGGTGAGGTGACTTCTCTGCCCTGGCTCCCCTCCACCGCCGCGGATGGGCAGCCCCAGCCCCAGGAGCAAATCTGCCGGCCGCACCAGCCCAGCGGTTGTTGGGGGGCTGGATGCCCCCTTAGCTAGCCCTGGATGCCCCCTTCGCTAGCCCTGACCCCCCCTTAGCTAGCCCTGGCCCCTCCTTCGCTAGCCCTGGCCGCCCCGGGGTCCCAAGTACCACGCTGGAGCTCAGGGCGCCGGGCTAGTGTCCAAACCCCGCTGCTCAGCCTCGCAGCCAGCACCGGGCCCAGCCGGGGCACCCCCGGGTGCCGGGGCTTAGCTCTAACCACCCATCCCCGCACCGTCCCGTCTGGGCACGGCCCTCGCAGGCTGCTCCTCTTCTTCCCTGGCGCGGGGCTCCGGCGGGGTCGGGCCTGGGCTCCCGCCGGCAGCCGCGTGAGACCCGAGTGGCTCCCGGCCGCCTCCGTGGGTCACATCCTGCGGCGCAGAGACCCGGCCAGGGCGGCCGGAGACGGTCGCTGAAGCGGCCCCATCCAGAGGCTCACGCCGGGCCCTGGGCTCAGCACCCTGGTCAGCAGCCCGGGCGGGCGGCGGCCGGGGCCGGGGGCTGGTGCTGACAGGAGACGCTGCTTCGGGGGAGCCTGGGCAAACTCTCCCGCCGAGGGGCAACCAGCTGTCTCTGTGCCCCCCCCGGTGGGCCTGGGGAGCCGAGAGCGGCCGGGAACCCCCAGCCCAGGGACCAGGCGCCGCTGCCCTCTGGCCCTGGGACCTGCCATCACCCCACTGAGACTTAACTGTCCTAGTTCCCAAAGATGTCCTGCCCAGAGACAGGAAACCAGATGACATCACCCTTCCACTGGACTGAGCAAAATCCTGAACAGCACTTGGATGTGAGCCCCTTTGATGTGCCCCGTCCCCTTCCCTACCACACGGCTGCTCTTTCCTGTTTAACATGCTCTGTCTCCTGTCCCATAAGAGTCTGGCTTAGCCAAGCAAGACAATGCCACCTTTTGCAACACTGGTGTGATAATGTGAATGGAAAGACAAGCTAAATGTAATGCCTTAAACAGCTCAACGCTGCTGTGAAAAATAATACATAACAAATAGAAGAAATGGGGAAGTTGATAGTAATGAATATAAATCACAAGTAAAGAAATGTAGAAAATAAGGGAAGCCAAGGGACACAAGGAGAAATCAATGGCCAGCAAAGGGAAGGAGAATAAGAAGTTTTAAAATCTATTAGGAACACCAGGAATCCTGAGAATGGTATCAGTCCATTACTGGATGGAAGTGGTAGAATTATCAATAACAATGCAGAAAAGCCAGAGGGGTTCAATAAATATTTCTGCTCGGTACTTGGGGTAAAACAGCTGATATAGTCTCATCATATGGGGATGATAATACTCTTTCCATTCCACTAGTATCACTGAAGGATGTTAAACAGAAGCTACTAAAGGCAGACATTTAAAAATCAACAGGCCCAGATAACTTGTAACCAAGAGTTTTAAAAGACCTGGCTGAGGGCTTTGCTGGACCATTAATGTTGATTTTTCAATTCATCTCAGAGCATTGGGGAACTTCCAGATGCCTGGAAGAAAACTAATGTAATGCCAATTTTTTAAAAGAGTAGACGTGGGTAATTAAAGGCCTGTCAGCCTGGTAATGATCCCAGCCAAAATAATGGCATAGCTGGTACAGGACTTGCTTACTAATGAACTAAAGGAGGGTAATATAATTAATGCAAATCAACATGGGTTTATAGAAAATGTTAGTTATTAAACTAACTTGATATCTTATTTTTTTAAATGAGATCACAAGTTTGGTTGACAAAGATGATAGTGTTGATGTAATATACCTAGACTTCTGTAAGGCATTTGACTTGGTATCACTTGACATTTTGACTAGAAATCTAGAACTGGAAAGAAGGCTAGGCTCTGTACAGTGAGGGCCATTAATCATTGGAACAGTTGACCAAGGGTCCTGATGGATTCCTTGATGGGTCCCTTCGTTTCCCCCAGAAGGACGGTTAATGCACTTTGGTACCATAAGAGACTGTCAGACAAGGAGTTTCCCCTGTAAAGATTAGTCCCTGGCAGGAAGGGGTGAAGGGACACCTGCACCTGGCTGCATGGTTGCAGGTGCGGGACCCGTTTCCCTCCCGCTGACTGGTAGCAGTTAACTAAGGGGCTTTGCAGCCGCTAACCGTCCTTGGGGGAGCTGTCCACCCCCCTCGGCAATACAGGCCCTCGCTCAGCGCCCTCCCCGGACCCTCCCCTCGCGGGGCAGCAGGTGGTGGTTTGAAGCTCCGCTGAACGGCCCCCCCGCCAGCCCTACTGGGCCGAGCTCAGCCCCGGGAGGCCAACACCCCGGCGGTGCCGCACAAGGGCCCGTTGCTGCCCGTGCCGGGGTGCGGGTCAGAGCCCCCCTCCCCAGGCAGGGGCGACCGGGGCTGACTCCCTGCGGCTCCCAGCGGGGGCAGGGACGGAACCACCCGGCCCCAGCAGCCGGGCGGCGGGAGACGGTCCCTGAAGCGGCCCCCTCCGGAGGCGAGTGCGGGGCCCTGCGCTCAGCACCCTGGACAGCAGCTCGGGCGGCCGGGGCCGGGGGCTTCGCCGGGGGGAGCCGGGGCAAACCACCCGTCTCTGTGCCCCCCTGTCCGCCCGCGCCTGGGGAGCCGAGAGCGACGCCGCCGTCCCCGAGGGGCGGCCCAGGGAGCGGCCGCTGGGCCCGCGGGTCACCGTGCGCGGAGCGCGGCGCGGGCAGCTGCGCCCGCGGGGCCGGAGACAACACGCGCCGCGCAGCAAAGCCTCCCACATGCCGCAGACCGGCCCCAGCCGGGGCCCCCGCGTGTCCGGCGTCCCCCCGGCGGGGCTGAGCTGAGGGAGGCAGCGGGGCTCCCCGAAAGGAGCTTTGTGCCCGCACGAGGTCCACCCGCGTCCTAAACTGCGGAGACGCCTGCTCAGAGCCGGGCGCGTAGCACGTGTCAGGAGAGGGCCCCCCCGAATATTCCGGCCTGTGTCTGCAAGTACTTCTGTGCACACCTCCGTCGGGGGCCGGGGGGCCGGCACGAATCCCGAGCGCTTTGCCAGGCGGCGCGTAATGCACGCCGCAGAGTGGCCGGAAAGCTGGCGCTGGCTGCGGGAGTGGGGACAGGGTGGGGCTGCTGGGTTTCCCTGGCACACCCACTCGCACCCCGCGAGGCGGACAGACCAGAGCCGGGCAGGTGATGGGCCGGGCTGCACGCTAACCTGCAGCCAGTGCCCTGAGCCCAGAGCACAGCAGAGGGGGCGGCTGTTAATTGGCGGGGCCTCCTTCAGGAGCCAGCCCTGCCCCGGGCGTCCCTCCCCAGCCCTGTAACAAAGGCGAGAGGCGGGGCCCAGCGGAGGCGGCTCCATAAAAAGCTCCAGCCCAGGCTGGGAGCACGATTCCGCCTCCAGCAGCTCTGCCCGGACCGAGCTCCCAGCGATCCTGCCCCTGGACCTATGTCCCCACGCAGCGCAGCGCCCGAGGCGGCGCGGAGCTACAGCTCCAGGCTGGGGGCGCACAGGAAACCCGGGGAGGCCACTGAGCTGCGGAAGGTGAGCGAGGGTCGCGCTCTAGCACTGGGGTCCCCTCGGATCCGCCCCCACATTCCTCGGCCTCCGCACCCCCCATGTAGCCCCCGCCTCCCCTGGGACTGACCCGCGCGCCCGCCTTGTGCCCCCGCTGCACCGGAACTGACCCGTGCCCTTGTGTGCCCGCAGACCCTCAAGCCGCTGATGGAGAAGCGCAGACGAGCCCGCATCAATGAGAGCCTGAACCAGCTGAAGACCCTCATCCTGCCGCTCATCGGCAAAGACGTGAGTACCAGCAGCCGGCACCGCGCTGCGCCCTGACCCCCTGTGCCCTCTCCAGGGCCGGCACCGCGCTGCGCCCTGACCCCCTGTGCCCTCTCCAGGGCCGGCACCGCGCTGCGCCCTGACCCCCTGTGCCCTCTCCAGGGCCGGCACCGCGCTGCGCCCTGACCCCCTGTGCCCTCTCCAGGGCCGGCACCGCGCTGCGCCCTGACCCCCTGTGCCCTCTCCAGGGCCGGCACCGCGCTGCGCCCTGACCCCCTGCCCCTCCCAGGGCCGGCACCGCGCTGCGCCCTGACCCCCTGTGCCCTCTCCAGGGCCGGCACCGCGCTGCGCCCTGACCCCCTGTGCCCTCTCCAGGGCCGGCACCGCGCTGCGCCCTGACCCCCTGTGCCCTCTCCAGGGCCGGCACCGCGCTGCGCCCTGACCCCCTGTGCCCTCTCCAGGGCCGGCACCGCGCTGCGCCCTGACCCCCTGCCCCTCCCAGGGCCGGCACCGCGCTGCGCCCTGACCGCGTCCCCCCCGGCCGGCACCGCGCTGCGCCCTGACCCCCCCAGGGCCGGCACCGCGCTGCGCTCTGACCGCGTCCCCCCCGGCCGGCACCGCGCTGCGCCCTGACCCCCTGTGCCCTCTCCAGGGCCGGCACCGCGCTGCGCCCTGACCCCCTGCCCCTCCCAGGGCCGGCACCGCGCTGCGCTCTGACCGCGTCCCCCCCGGCCGGCACCGCGCTGCGCCCTGACCCCCCCCAGGGCCGGCACCGCGCTGCGCCCTGCGCTCTCCCTCCTGCGCTCTCGGGGCCCGCACGGCGCTGCGCTCCTCGGGCCGGGCGCCGCCTGACCTGTCGCTCTCCCGCAGAGCTCGCGCTATTCCAAGCTGGAGAAGGCGGATATTCTGGAGATGACCGTGCAGTTCCTCAAGGAGATCCCGGTCTCCTGCCCTCCCGCCCCAGGTGAGTGCTGGCTCCTCCCAGCCCAGACACCTGCGCGCAGCCGGGCCCAGCGCGGGGCAGGGCCAGCTCCTCAAATGGCTCGGCCTGGGGAATCCCCTCCCCCCCCGGGAACCCCCCCAGCCAGAGCACGTGTTGCTCCTGCTCCCCGGAGTTCCCCTTCCTTTATCCCTTGCCAAGGATCGGACTCTATTGACCTGCCGCTGCAGCCCTGGGCCCCTCTCCGTGCCAGGGCAGGCTCCCCTTGTACCCGCTGGGACCGGACCTCTCCCTGCCACGGGCTGGCCAAGCCCCCCTGCCAAGGCAGCCCTGGCTCCATGGCTGAGCACTGACTCGCTGTCTCTCTCCTCCAGACCCAGCCGAGAGTTACCGCGAGGGATACCGAGCCTGCCTGTCCCGCCTCACCAGCCTGCTGGCAAAGTCCCACCTCCTGGGCAGAGACTCCGGCAGCTGCCTGCTGGAGCACCTGCAAAGGACCAGCGCTGAGCCCAGCAGCTGCCAGGACTGCAGCAGCCCCACGGACTCGTGCCCAGCCTGGCAGAGGGCAGGGCCAGCCAGCTCGGCCAGGGGGCTGCGGGAGGCATCGCCCCCCCGCCCCCAAGCTGCAAACTCGAGCATCTGGAGGCCCTGGTAGAGCGGTGGACTCTGCGCACATCTGCCTGTACATAGGGGAGCCCAGCTATTTATTTGTACATTGATCGCCCTCTTCCCCCTGCCCCCCCGGTGTAAATATCCCTGTACAGCCCCTGCCAGAGCCCCGCCTGGGCCAGGAGAGCTCAGCACTTGGCCCCATGCAGGTGACAAGGCAGTGGGGTGAAGCAGAAACCCAAAGGGTGTCTCCTGGGCCTGTGAACTGCACACTGCTTGCTTGGCCAGAGGCTGACTGGCCCTTGCTCTGGAGTCACTGGAGTTTAATATGCGGGAGACACTTTATATTTTCATACAAATAAAATGCTCTGACTGAAGCAACCTGGCCTGTGTGGTGCCTGGGCATGAACGAGCCCTGTCGCGCCCTGCATTGCCAGCCGGGTGGGTGACCCAGGCCGAGAGCCGAAGCTGCCCTGAGTGCCTGGGGGGGCTCCTGACATCCAGGGGTGCACAGCATGGAGAAGCTGCCCCCTGCAGCAGAGGGGGAGCAGGGCTGCAGTGGGCCTGGGGAGTGTCACTGCTGGCCCAGGCACTGCAAGTCCCCTGCTGTGAGGATGGCCAATCCCTGGCACTCAGTTGGGCGGATGAAGCATGGGCGCATGACCCGTTGCCTTCTGGGTTCGGCGAGTGGATGGCTCCCCACATGCACCAGTCACCACTGAGCAGTGGCACCAGTGAGGGATGACAGTGCTGCCCTCCGCGACTGACACTTCTGCCACCCACCTGGAGGCCAAGGTATCGCTGTGTGGCACCCTGGTCAGGACGCTAGTCTGGGCCTAGTGCCTGTCGGGTGGATGCACACGGCCTCTGGCTAGAGGACGGGTCTAGTGATGGTTCATAGGCAGGGGAGTGCACGGGGATGTTCCTCCTGAGACCGAAACAGGTATCTGGACATGGGGGCAGCGAGCATTATACTCTGTGCCGAGATCTGAAGATGGAAAGTGCTGAGTCTGATTCTGCAGGCCAGGGCCTAGTACTCCTGTTCCTCTGCAAATGGGGCCATCCCTGGCCACTAGAAGTTCTGTCGGGTTAGAACGGAGGAGGGGGAGTACTTAACAGGGAAGTAAACATTGGTGGGAATCCCTCTGCCTCACTGCTGACCGCCTCTGACACAGGGGCAGCTGTGGTCCAACGGCTTGTATTGGGGTGAGAAGTCAGGTGCCCTGGGTTCTCAGCTTGGCTTTGCCACTGGCTCAGTGCATGACTATACCCAAGAAACTGAAACCTGTTGGTGCCTAAACACAGAGTGGTTCCAGCAGTGGGATGGAGGCCCACCACTGCTGACAATCAGCTCCTTGTTTAGGTCAAAAAGAAAAGGAGCACTTGTGGCACCTTAGAGACTAACCAATTTATTTGAGCATGAGCTTTCGTGAGCTACAGCTCACTTCATCGGATGCATACTGCAGTTTCCACAGAGTCTCTAAGGTGCCACAAGGACTCCTTTTCTTTTTGCGAATACAGACTAACACGGCTGTTACTCTGAAACTTCTTTAGGTCATTTGAGGCACCCAAGTTTGAAAATGTTGGCATTTATCTGACTCAGTTTCCCTAGCTGTAAATTGTGGCTGATAATACTTACTCACCTTTAAGTGCTTTGGATGCAAGCCTGCCTCTCCCCTGCACACACACCCCCCACCCCCAGTGCACATTATTATTGCAGTGTTAAAGTCCAGTTTCTCAGCTCTGAGGTTACTTGTAGATATTATTTTTTTATGAATCAGAAATCCCAAGGTTTTCTCTTTTATAACCAAAAACTGGCCTGGCAGTTTCCAGTGAAACACTGCCTGCCTGAAGGGTTTGTCTGCTCACTGGTTTTGGTTCTCTGTAGTTTGTGGGCTCACGAATGTGAGTTTTAGCCCTTTTGGAGTCCAGGAGCCTAGAAAGGTGGCAGAGATGGCTGCTTAGCTTTGGGGGGGGGGGGGGCTGGAAATGCTAATTAATTTAAATCAGATTAAAATTCCCAGCATCTGTGTTCAGAGAAATGAATGCTTTTCTTGGGAAGAATATTCCTAGCCTGTCCTAGTACAGGTGTGAAACACGTTTACTATAAAGTCAGTCCTGCAAACCTGCTTCCAACCTGCTCTCGAAGAAGAAGGCTCTGAACAGCAGCAGCATCCTGATAACTGCCCGAATGTGTCTGAGCAGCTGCTGCCCCTCAGCCCAGCTTCAGCCAGGCATCGCGCTAATTACGTCAACATGCTGCAGCACAAACTCTCTCCCTGATGCAATGCTCTGGCATCTCCTGTGTTGTTCAGCTACTAAGGTCATGT
The DNA here is from genome assembly GCF_965152235.1 of Eretmochelys imbricata. Classification (NCBI taxonomy): domain Eukaryota; kingdom Metazoa; phylum Chordata; order Testudines; family Cheloniidae; genus Eretmochelys; species Eretmochelys imbricata. The sequence goes on along the minus strand of NC_135589.1, from coordinate 22,272,432 downwards.
CTGGTCTTGTCCCTAACCTTGCAGGTTGGCAAACCAGAACCTTTTTCAGGCCTTGAATTTGCCTCCTGGGGGACCCTTGCAAATATATGGCCATGGCAGGGCAGGGGCATGACAGTGGTATAAACCTGCTATACTTGCTATGAGGAGATGGACCACCCCTTCCTTTGGGGAGCATGGTCCTCGGTATACAAGCACTTCCAGCTAGACAGGCCTGGAGGTGGCAGACACTTATAGATCTCTTTATGAGGGGAAGTAGATTGGTACAAACCAGACAAACAACCTGCCCTAGTAGGCTGGGCCCAAGGGCAGAGGGGGAGGGAATCTGAAAGTTACACCAAACCCTGCAGTTTCTGGAGACTGAGTCAAATTCTGTCCAGGCCTGAGAAGTTTTTAGTCCTTCCCATAGCCAGGCACTCACCTAAAAACCAGGGGAGCTGATCTCAAATGCTGTGGGTTCCTACACTGGGGCACAGCAGAATCCTCACCCTGGGGCTGCACATGGTGCAAGGGACCTGAGCTGCAGACCCCACAACCCACCATGTCATTCCTCCTCTTTCTAATTACAGTCCAATCACCTCCTCCTCTCCCATGTGAGGGGAAAGACTCCAAAACCTCTTGTGGCAACCTTCTCCCCCAAGCAGCGTGGAGCTGAGATGGGGCACTCCACATGGCAGGCACAGGCCAGAGTTCGGACACCGCCCGCCCGCATCTCTCTGCTCACAGGTGCACAGCGCCTCTGTCTCTGCCCACAACAGCGGGTGGCTGGTGCAGTAGCTGTGTCTCTATCAGGGCCAAGCAGCAGAACTGGAGCCATACGCTCCTAGGGCCGTTAATGGCTATTCGCTCTCCCCACGCTGCCCTGCCCACCCCCCGTCTGTCCATGTAACGCTCACCCATGCGGCTTGTGGGCAGGAGGTGTAGCAGCTGCATGTCAGGATGCAAACATTTCCCCTCTCTGTGCTGCTCCCATCCATACTGCAGACCCAGCTTGTGGGTCAGGATCTTCATGAGCTCTCTCAACCCCGCTACCAGCTCAGCTCTCCAGGTGCAAGGGGAGGCTGAAGGAAATTATTGTGGCCCCGGAGAGCAAGGAGTGTCTGGACGCTCTGGTGTCTCAGGGAGGTTGGAACGGTGTGTGGGGAAGGATGGCCTTGTGCTAAGACACTGGACAGAGATGTGTGTTCAGTTCCTGGCTCTGCAAGAGACACCCTGTGTGAGCCTGGCCAAGTGTCACACATATAGTCAGGTGCCCCCTCTTGGCATCTCACCAGGCTGCTGAGGGCACCCATCTTACTGGGTCTTGCGGAGTCTGAACCGAGTCCAGGCAGGGTCCCTGGGCGCAGAGTTCCTCCTGGGTTCAACTGCCTAGCTCCTGTTCCTAGCGCAGACCCCCAGTTCCCCCCATAGCTGAGACACAGCCTTCCTCAGCACTCCAGGCGGGTCCACAGGCTAACAGATAGTCTCCGCACAGCGTTCCACAACACCGTGACTTTTGCTTTAAGGACATAAGAAATACACTGATCTATGTCCTCAGGGCATTTACCTGCTTCAGTTTCCTCACCACCCTGGAGCATTTTTTAGGTTGGCGTCCTCTGAGATGTCCAGGACCCTTCTGTTGCAGCTCATGGCTTGAGTTCTGAGCCAGGGAGCCTCTTTCTCCCTTTAGGGCCACTCGCTTTCTCTGACCTTGGCTGGTTCCACAGCTAAATCCAACCCCTATGTTCCATCTCTTTCTCTCCTGCCCAAAGCTTCCTGTATCTGTCTGAGTCCCTTGAGTTTAGAGTCCCACCATCAACACCTGGTTTCTTTGTCCTGCTGCTGTTAATTTCCACTCCCCCCCCCACAAATTCTAGCCCCCCTTCAGAGAAGCTGGAGGAAGTGGCATTTCCCAGTTCCAGCTAACATCCTTAGCATACCTACTGACCTGCCAGAGTATAGTCATTACATCTAACTACTCTCCATTGTATCTACTTTGGGAGAAACATGCTTTCAGGCTTGTCAGCAATGGTGGATACATCTAGATACAGAGGCATTTTATGTTACATCAGTTTTCATAAGGACAACTGCACAATATCTTAAGTTGTACAGACAGATTCCCCAGATCATCACACCAAGTCACTCCACCACCTTGGGACTCAGTTCCTCACCTGTCAAATGGGATGTCAAAGGGTGACACTGGCCCTTTAAGGGGGAAGAGGCCAGTGCACCTGTGACTGGTCAGCTGACCCCCCCGCCTCCAATTGACCTTAAAAGAGGGCATCTGGGCTGCAGGGTGAGGAGTTTAGTGGGATAAGAGTGTTGGTGGCTAGGGGGAGTCAGAAAGCAATGGAGAGGGCTACTGAGAATTGCTCAGGAGATGTGGAAGAGGGAGCTGATTTTGGATGGGAGCTGAAACAGAGCTGCTGGTGAGAACTGACTGAGGTTGGGGACCCCTGATGAGTGGAAGGTTCAACCTGTGGCCCTGGACAAAAGGCTGGGGGAAGCTGAGCCTAGGAGCAAGAGGAGGGCTATGCTCTGAGCAGGGGTAGAAGTCTCAGCAGGGTGGCCTGTGGAGTGGAACAGGGTGGGGCCCCTCTCTTGTGGGACCTGACTTTGGGGGGTTGTGGTAAGAGTCCAGAGTGTGGCTGCTCTCTGGTTGGCAGCCTGGAGAGTGAGGCCCTAGATTGGGGAGGAAGGGACTGGGAACACAGTGCTGCTATTAACTCTTAGATAGGTGACCTGGAGGCATTGCCCCTGAAGAGGTGAATGGAGGAACTGCTGTACCCCTTTGTGTGTTCAGTGTGGGCTTGTCAAGAGTGGTGTTAGCATAAAAGCTTGGGGAGCTGGTCTATGTAAACTATGCCCAGAGATGAGTGACTATATCTGACATGGAGATGCTGTTCCTTAATGGGCAAACAAGGGGAAACTGAGGCAGATGCTCCAGTGATGTCAAGGCTTGCTGCAGGAGAGCACCACAGGCAGGGCACTTTCACACAGCAATAAGGATCCTCCCACCCTTGGTGTGGCTGGTGTATCCAGAGTGCAAGCTGTCTGGGGCAGGCTGTACAGCACCCTGCACTATGGGGGCCTGATCTCACCTGGGACCTCTAGGTGCTACTGGGATATGTAACAAACATGTGAGCCCCAGATGTGATGGGAACTCCAGGAATCTGCCTTCCTAAGGACCAGCTGTGGGTCACTCTCCTGCTGTTGATTGGCTGAGCGCCTTGCTGTGGGGAAATGCCAGTCACCGTCAGTGGGCTGCAGGGCACTAGGCGAGGCTGTGCATTGTACCAGGAAGCTGGCTGGCGCTAGCCTCTGAGGGAGCTCTTGCCCTTCCTGCTGGGAAGTGACCCCACCGCTGTGGTGCGGCTCCAAGGGAAAGGCCTGGTGCAACACATCACTAGCTGGAGGGAGAATAAGGCCACACACCACTGCAGGGGAGGTGCCAGGAGAAAAAGGCACTTCTTCCCATCATGGCCCCCTGCTTTGATTTAGTTACATTCTCTGAATATGCACCAAGGGTCTGATTTTCCCCCCCGCCCCCGAGGTGTGAACATGTGACTCCCTTTGGCTCTAAGTGGAGTTACATGTGCTTAGGGCTTCTGACAATCGGACCCTAACCATCTCCCCTAGCTGGGCCCATTCGACCTGGGCTCAGTGCAGGTGCCATCAGATAAGAGGGCCAGTAAGACGGCCTTTGCATTGGCTTGGCTCTGCAATGAGAGAGGAGTTGATCCCTTTGAGAGGAAAGGTTTTTATTCCGTTTGAATGCTGGCCTAGCAGGGCACCATGGTGAAGGCTAGAATGACTACTCTCTGTGCAGACTGTCCCTCACTTCATGTGGGATGATATCCATCTTTAGAGCATTCATGTCCTAGAAATGGCATCTTTGCAGGGCTGGAGAAAGTGACCCTGACACAGGAGAATTCCCCTATGGGCATCTCTGAATTTGTTTGCTCACTAGACTGTTGGGTATTTGAACAGATGATTCCAAATGCAGAGAGAGAGAGAGCAGCCTACAGGAGGATGATGTCAGCCACTCCCAACAATTAATTGCTCCAAACAATCTGTCTGCCTGAAGATAACCCCCATTCTGGGCACACCGGAGATGCAGAGCCGCCTTAGACTGATTTGCTCCTGGCCAGTAAAGAACATATGAGTGTATGTATCCATGATGGGGAGAAAAATCCAGCCCACACAGAAGGTTGCTGCTGAGCTTCCTTACTGATATGCTGCAAACTCCTCATTCAGTCACAGGTCTGGGAGCCCGCAACACTGGAGTTCTAACCCCAGCTCTGACACCAATGCCCTCTCTGGTGTTGTACTAATCACTTAATGGTTCTGCCTCAGTTAAAGGAGAATGAGGAGACTTGCCTACTTCCCAGCGGTGTTGTGAGGGTTCATGTTTGTAAAATGCTTTGAAGCAAAAAACACTACCTAGTGTTAGAGGACACAGCCTGCTTGCCAGACACAGGTAAACGGTTCTAATGTGAATTAGCACTTGGTTAAGAGTTTATAATTCTCAGAAGCTTTGAATGTTCTCTGATCAGCAATACATATGGGTAAAGAAATAAAATGATCATTGCCATTTACCAGTAGAAAGTTTGTACTGCTGTCAAGCTTCCTGCAGTGATTCAAGAGCATGAATACCAACCTCAGGGCAGACTGTTAAGAATCAGGGCACAAACACCAAATTAGTGGTGAGTTCTATACTTAGATTTCACCAACCAATTATCAAGTGTAACTCTTCAGGCTCCATAACCGCTTAACCATGTGTCACAGACAGTGCCCTGAGGTACTCTGGTCTGTCTTGCTACTTGGGGTAATCTTACCTTTGTGATAGAAGGTCCCTTACATCAAGGCTCACAGCAATAATTCAGGTTACTCCCAGTCTCAAAGCACGAGGCACTTACCCCACGTTGATTGCGTTTTAGATCTCACACCAAAGAGACCGCTTTTAGAGAATCTTACTGTGAAGTTGCACACTATATGATTTTATAAAAATATGCTAATGAGTGAATATAATATAACAAACATGCTTCATGCAAAAGGTCTCTTGTAAGGTATTACAAAGCTTATCTACTGAGTGTGGTCATCCTATTTGTATAAATGTATCATTCTTGTATCTGAAACTAGAAATATGAAATATAACTGAGGTCCTGTTGTAGTTATGCAAAGTGTGAGCCATTAATGGTGGCTGGGAATCTAGATGGTGGGGGGGGGCATCAGCCAGGACAATTGACCGTGGATGGCTCTGTTTGCAGGCAGGCCTTCCTGTGTGTCAGGGTGGGAGGAATGAAGGTGTGGGGCGGGGCGGGGGGTCGTCGCAGGACATGTGACCATGTCACCTGGTACTGGAATCTATCTTAAACCTAGTGCTTTTCCATTTAGAAGGGGGTGGGGGGACCCAGAGACATAAGATTCCCACCTTATGGCTTTGGCACATAAGGGGGTGGAACAGAACAAAGGGGGTGGCCATCATGAGAAATCCCCTAGCTACCACCTGAGCTGGAACAAGGGCTGTATTAGGGAAAGGATTGTGCCCAGACTAGGAAGGTGTTTCAGTAAGATTCTTTCACAGACTGGATATCTGAGGGTGAGATTTTTATCTGTATTCAGTCTTATTATTCTAGGCTTAGACTTGCATGTTTTTATTTTATTTTTGCTTGGTAATTCATTTTGTTCTGTCTGTCACTACTTGAAACCACTCAAATCCTACTTTCTGTATTTAATAAAATCACTTTACTTATTAACCCAGAGTATGTATTAATATCTGGTGGGTGCAAATAGCTGTGCATCTCTCTGTTATAGAGGGTGAACAATTTGAGTTTACCCTGTGTAAACTTTATACAGGGTAAAATGGATCTAGTTGGGGTTTGCAGCCCACTGGGAGTTGGGCATCTGAGTGTTAAAGACAGAAACACTTCTTAAGTTGCAGGAGAAATTCTACAAAAAATTCCCACTGTTACCACCAGCTCTGACAGTCCTGGAGGCCTTAGTGCAGATGGGACACTAGCTGTGGCTGGCGATGTAAATACCACGCTCAGGATCTTGCCAAGCTGAGCCTGATTTTTCAGGGGGGGCTGGATAAGCAAAGCTCCAGCTGACTCTGCAAGGAACTGCAGGTAGGTGCTGGGCACCTCTGAAAGCCAGGTCTTAGGTGCTTAACCTTGCTGAGCCAGGGGAGCAATGGTGGGGACTTTTAGCCCATCTTCCCTAGGCCTGACAGAGCTCCTGTTGCTGCTCTGGGAGCTGCATCTCTCTGACAATGAAATGCTAGTGGGGGTTCAGACTCATGAGCCAAGAGGTTTTGTTCGGTGCAGGTGTCTCTGCAGACAATAGAAACCCTTAATTAACAATGGCAGGGAGAGGCCACCACTGCAGGCCTCAGGTGGCATTACAAGGCCTGGAGCTGAGGGCAAGTAACTTTCATCAGAGCACAACAGGCCAATTACTCTCCAGAAGTGGGGAGAGCCACCTCTTCTGCTGATACAAAGCCCCTGAAGAGAGAGGTCTGCTCTAGCTGTGTGCTAGGGGTCAAAGGTGTGTCTGCCTCAGTTGTGACATCACTGACAGCCAAGCCCGGAGTCACCTGTGTCTGGAATGCTTCGATTATTTGGAGCAAGGCCACAAAGCCCATTTATTCTACCAGCCCAAGAGCCCTGTGCAGCAGGCCAGTGCCCAACGCACTGCCTAGACCGGCCGGCATGGCAACTCCTGCCTGAAGCTGCGACCTGTGGGACATGGCTGGTATTCCCAGCTGAATGTTCAGCCTCTCCCAGGGAATCTGAAATACTCCCCTAGAACTTGACATCTGGGAATCTTCCCAAGCCAGGGAGCAGCTGTTTCTGAGGGACTATTTCAGCCTTATTGTTTTTCTGGCTCCTGCTTTTTACTCAGCATCCAAGGTAAACCCAGCTTTTACACAGGGTTGTTCCTGTGGTGAGTTTTTGTCTCTCCCACTGGAAAGGAAGCCACCAAGTCCCAGCTCCTAGCTCAGGATTTCTTTGCGTCCCTTGAGGGGATATTGTGATGTGGGCTCTGTACTGAAGGACTATATTGCTGGAATATAAAACGGAGCACACCACATGTCAACAGCATGTTGGACAGTCATTGGGTTTCTCCTGTTCGGTTCTTTCCTGCCAGTGGTGGGTTAGTCACGGGGCCCATCCCTGGGGCCCCCTCAGAAAAATGGAGGAGCTCTGGGTGGGCTGAGCATGACAAGCCCCTGCTCCCTGGCAGGAGCCCTGGGGGGGATGGGACTGCAGGCAGAATGGGTGGGGAGGGGCCCCCACTTGCTCTGGCCTAGGGCTCCACAAACACCTAATCCGAAGTCTTGAGATCTGTCTCTCTGCGCAAATGATCCAGAAGGTCAGATTGTGACGGAACGTACAAGTGAAACAGCTTCTCTGCAGCCCTGGCTGCCAAGCACTCAGACGTGCTGCATGTTGGCACTTGTTAGCCTGACTCTGGCACAGGGAGGACGAGGTCAAAATATGAGTTTCTTTAGGTGTGGGTAAGATGGGTAAATGGCTCATTACGAGGGGTAACTAGGCAAATTCTGCTCCATTCTATCTCAGTTTCTTGCTGCCTTCAGTGGGGATACTCTGAATTCACCCTAATGTAACCCCCTCTATTCCCTTTGTCAGTCACTGGGTATAACCACCTCGGCAATCCCATGGAGTGTGCATGTGGACTGAGCAGGACTTCCCCTAAAAAGGAAAGGCCCTGTGTATGTGGAAAGAGAGCAAGCTGTCGCCATTCAGCTCTGACCTCCTGGGGCAATGGGATTGCAGACATCTAATCAACATCCACGATGCTGCACCCACTTGCACCGGGACTGAATGTGCATGGCGCCTGCACTCTGACCGTGGGAATCCTCCGTATGCTGAAGACTCCAACCCTCTCTCATTTCCTACAGCTCTGACGGATGTAAAGACAAACCAGAACTTTCCAGTCTGCACTGGGGCTGTCTTTCTGTCTCTGTAAAAGATGGGCACACATGTGTCTGCCCACCTCCGTGAGCCTGATAATCTGTCAGTGTCTCGCTCTCTGTTGGTGTCTCTGGCTGCGGGCGCTCCTGGATGGGAGCGGTGCTCTGTTCAGCGCTGCAGGGCTCTAGAGAGCTGCCCAGACTTGCAGCACAGAGACCGGCAGCTCAGCCACCCACAGTGGCTCCCAGTGAGTAAGCAGTTTCGCTCAACGTTTCCAGGGTGCCGGGCCACGCCTCGGGCACCGCAGGGATTGGTAACAAGCCTTTCAATAATAGCTTCACAAGCGTGGGAAAGGAGCGTGGTGACTTGGCCCCAACACACGCACATGTCTGGGTGAGCGTGTCTCGCTTCCACCAGGCTCCTGCAGGAAGCATCAGGTGAGTGCAGCACTTGGCAGCACTAGGGCAGAGCAGTATCACACGGTCCAGCTCCCCTTGCACAAGCAAACCGCAGTGAGACTGTGGCAATGCACCGGCACCTGTGGTCAGATGTGGATCTGATGGCTGGTCCCCTGCTCCCAGCTGATCTAGCATCGACTGCAGAGGCCACGTGACGCAGGCCTGCGAAGAGCTACGCAGACTGCAAACTCAGAGTGGGGATTGCCTCTTGCTATATGTCTGCACGTTGGGGTTGGGGGCTTCTCGGTCCTCTTGTAACACACAACAGTAGCACTGCTGGAAAGTGCAGTGTCTCTGCCGGCTGGGCATCTCCAGCCCAGCACCCTGCCCCACAGGGACCTGCCCGCTCTGCATGGCATGGGGTCAACGTGCTGCAGAGACGGCTGCCGCAGGTGGTGCCTCTGTCTGAGCCTGGCTCCAGATACTGCAACTACTGCTCCCTGGAAGGGCTACAGCGCAAGAGCCTTCCAGCAAGTCTGTGAACACCTGGGAGGTGACTGTCCCCACAGCACCGGGATCCACTCCTGGGGCCAGGGGAGCCAGCTGCTACCACAGCATGGTCTGTCTTTGTGACCAGATTCCTGGGGGCCCTTTGTCTCCAGGGATCTGTGTGTAGAAATGGGTCTAGGGATGTATGTGCCCCTCTACCCAGCCTCCTGCCCAGTGAGCAGCAGTGACTGCTGAAATACTGATGCGGCCTGCAGCCGCTGTGGAAAGCACCCTTTAAGGGTGGCTTCCTGCAGAGCAATGAGCAGGGGAGTTCCTTAGCACTATGGAGCTGTACTTCCAGGCAGCTGGAGGGGCTTTGGGGTCCCCATGCTGATGGCCTGGGTCCCCAAGGATTCCTGCACTCTCCTGGTTCTGAGGAATGGAAGCCCCTGCTTGTTCTGCAGGAGATATGAACCTGGCCCCTGTGAGGGAAGGATCTAGGGAGCATCACAAGGATTTCTTTCCCCTCCTGCAGGCCTTTCATTTGAAGATGGTTGGGCTGGTATGCAGAGAGAGCGAGCCCCAATCCCCATCTGATCCCAGTGATCTAGGGGCAGGAGAACAGGTGTGTCAGGTGAAATTTGCTTCCTACTCCTGTGCTGGCATTTAGAACCAAACCTGAGCCAAGCCTTGGTCATGAGTCTGAAATGCTGGGATGTTTTCTCTGCTAGTTTCCAGCTGGACCAGAGGTGGAAGTGGCAGAAATCTCCAGAGGAAACCTAATCTCAGGAGTCCTCCAGCCCCAAGCCAACTCTGGAGAAGTTTAGCTAAAGTTCAGAGAAGCGTTGGAATTTTTGGGTGCTTATCCAGAGTAGACTGAACTTTTCCCATTGCTAAGCCAGAGCCTTTTCCATATTATTCCCTGACGTGTGGAGAGGAAAATCAGTGGTGCTCCTGCCACAGGGCAAAGGAATAAAAAAAAAAAACTGGAGTTCAAAGGAACAGTCGGAAGCTGACCTGGAAATCTTCTGCCAGGGAAACTCCCATAATGAGCATCACACCATCTCCATGCATAACCCCTGCAGCCTGACAGCGTCTCCCTGAGCCTGCGAGTGGAGCTGGGATCACAGTTTCGGTCTGGTGTGTCTTTCATAATCCATTAATGCATCTGAAACTCAATGCAAACAGCTTTAACAAATGAGATCCCTCCAGGAGTTCAAACTGCCATGAGTTGGTGCACGAAGCCTATGTCAGCTTGCCCTAAGGGTACTCAAACTGTATAATTACACCTTGCCTCTGCTCGTCTAACACTAGGCGAGACGTGGGAAAATTAGAGTGAACCTTACACTTGTGTTTCCTTTTAACAATGTTTTCCAGGTGTGAATGAGTGACAGGGAGACGCTGTCAAGGTGGGTAGGCCAGAATTTTCACTTATCTCCTTTAAAGTCTCAGTAATGGTCTCTTCTTCCGGTCATGCAGTCAGAGCCTGCCCAAGACAATATGCCTGCCCAGGCAGCTGCCTAGTTTGCCTGTCTAGAGTGGACCTTGTAATGCAGATAAAGCCAGGTCTAATAATGGTGCTTTGGAAAAGATCAAGGTCTGGGATGTGTCTTTGATAAGCAGTGTGTGCATTGGTAGTGCAATGATCCACCAGGGTCTGGTCCCCCCAGAATCTCGATTACATGGATTGCTTTTCCTTTTGTGCTTGCATCATTCTTGAGCCTGTTTTGTTCGCAGGCGCGTAAGTGACTCTTTGGCCTTAGCTAGACTAGCTTTCCTCCCTCTCACCTCTTCCTTCTGCTCCCACCAATGCTGCTCCACTAGCGTAGCACTGGAGGGAGCCCTAGTATAGATCAGATGCTGGCATTTTTACCTCCCTGAGCATGGTGGTAAAAAAACCTGTAGGAACCCTGTCTGCACTAGCATGGCCAGCATTGATACTAGTCGTAGAGCTGAAACAGTGACAGCAACGCTGAGAATTTGTTTGGAGGAAAAGCTAGGTTTTCTGCTAAGTGCTAATGCATTATAACCTAGGGATAGAATGTGATTAGAGCAGGGGCCAGAGCTGGGAATCAGGACTCCTGGGTGGAGTTCTTGGCCAAATACCTTTGGCCACTAAGTCTTGACAATCTGGGTTTGAGTGTAAGTGTGTGCCCTTCCAAGAATGGTCTGATAACCAATGAAATGTAATAAGACTGGTAATTGCTTAAAAGGATTGGATGGTGCCATTTCATTCCCTGTAGAAGGAAAATTTGTGTAAGAGCAAGTCTGCATGTCCAGACAGTCACAGTGGATTTGGGTGCATGCTAACCAGTAAGCCTCTAGGTGTTGTCAGTCAGGACACGAGCTGGCCATGTCCAGTAAGAGGAGTGGAACCAGTGGGAAAATTTCTCCTTAAGTGATTCAGCCAGAAGAGAGAGCTGGCAATTTGTACAGAACCATCTGCCAGAGCTCCTGGCTATTTAGATTTGATACATGACTCACAGGACGGTGGAGGTGGAACTTCCAAGGTTCAGCAGGTTGCAGAATTCACCATGTTCCTTTGCAAGTACACACAGTGGAGACTTTCTTAAAGTATTAGGAGACATTGTATTTCAGGTTTTCTCAATTACATTTATTTGCAGTGGGACTGTACATGTACTTTTCAGGTTCCATTTTATGTAGAATGTTTTACAGCAAATTAACACTGCTCATTGTCAAAATCCGACAGGGAACTCCTAAGGCATGATGGAATACAACTTAGCATGTAAGGCTGCAGACTTAGCAGAGAGTCCCTTTATTCTCATTTGGTTCAATGTGCCGTATTGCACTGAAACTCACTTACTTTTCCCTATTTTCCTTACATATGTAGATCTTCTTGTGAAACCCAGAGGAAAGTTCACGCACCCAGGTTGCGCATGTAACATGTCTTCTCGGGATTTTTGGTTTTAAAAAAAAGAATGTACTTTAATGTTTTACTGTTTGTTCTACAGCCTCCCCCCCCCCCCCCCAGTGAAACACATGCCATATGGGACATATCTCCAATTACTTTGCTGGAAACTTCACCTTTCCATTTCTGGAACTTCCCCTCCCCCTTCCCAACTCAAGGGGTTTTTTGGCATTTATTTATAATTAAGCTGTTTGCTTTAATCACAAAAGGGATTGCATTCAATCCCTATGTTGGGGTGCATCTTAGTACAAAAATATTTTTCTGTGTGTTGCCCACATCTGATCGATTCCTTGGCATGCTGCCTAGAAATACCACACTTTTTTCTCCAGATGACTTCAGCATAGATAGGTGTATTTTATCCTACTGCATTATGATTCAGTCTAATGAAGATACAATGGTAGGGTGCACTGAACACTTGGGTGAGGTAGATTAGTGAGATAATGCATGTTCTATCAAGTCAAGAAATCCAGCAGCTTTTCAGATTGATCCCTGAGATATGCATTGTTGAGAGTCAACTCCCAAAGGAGGGGTTTCTGAAAGTACCCATATCCTCTCCTCCTGGCACTTAGGTGTTGAAGACCTCCCCTCTACCACAACACCACACAATGAATCCCAATAGCTGCCAAGCAGATACAGGACCCCCACTTCCATCCAATACTTCTAACTAAACCCTCTGCACTGTATCAGTTGCACTGTCAGTCAGTTTTCCTGGTTTCAGGAGGAATGGCTGATTCCTTATAAATATTTTATTTCACAGGCCAGCTTACGGTTCATTCTTGATTTCCCTCCTGATGCCAGACTGTGACTGCCTGGCAATGAACCAGAATACACAGTACCAGTCTCCAGTTGCTGCTAGGACTAGTTAGACTTTTAAGATGCTCCTGGATTCCCTACAGCTGCTGACTCAGGAGACTTCCAGATTGCCTCTCCAGTGCAGATTTATTTCATTCCTGCCATTCCCAAGCCAGAAATTCTGTATCCCTTCACTCTAGAGACATCTCCTCTGTTTACACTGGCCTTTCCTGCTTCTCATGTGTTATGCGTATCCTTCTGGGTTAGCTCAGGATCTGCCTAACCAAGGGCAAGACCCTGCCTGGAGCCCCCACAGGCGCCCTAGACAAGAGTACTGAGGGATTGGGGCTGGAGGCCCTCTGAGGAATACTAGATTTTGGAGCCAGAATTCCTGCAGGTGGCAGCTGCTTCCTTTTCTTCCCACTGCCGTTTAGTCCGTGTCTCTTGCTAGTGTGTAAAGAGGCCTGTGGAAATGGGTTTTTACTGTTATGGGCAGCTGCCCAATAGGAAGTGTGCTGAGACCACTGACTCATTTCACAAAGGCTGCCAGTTGGATTCCAGCCAGTTCCCTGTGTCACTACAAATCCCAGAAGCTTTTCACTCCCTCCACTTCAGGCAACTTGAATTTCTGAATGAAGTTAGGCCAATGGCTTGTGGAGCGGTGTGTGTTACTAAGCACATTCATTTTTTGCTTCTCCCCTTTCCAGGGTTGGAAGAGACTGACACGCTGAGACCCCACGGTGATTCCTGGCATTCAGCTGAAATGGTGAGAGGAAGACCCCTTGTGCCCCCCAAAACCCCAGCCAATCCCCCCCAGAGTACATGAATAAAATGTACAAACTCAAAATCATGCAACCTCCCACAAGCAGAGCTTTTACCCCAAAGATGAGAAGTGTCAGAGACTCCATGGACTTAACCATCACTTTCTGTGGAAGGCACTCAAATACTCTGGTGATAGGAAGCAGTGCAAAGCAGTAAGATAGACAGGCAGGTAGACAGATATACTGTGAGGGGTGTAGGTTCTGCTTCTTTCCCATGGATCTTTTCACTGAAGTTCTTAGAGTCTTAAATAAAATGCAAACCATGCAAATGAAAACAGACCAACTGTGAATCAGTACAAATAACTGGCATTTTAGAAAATGAAAGAACCACTGAGGCCTTAAATAATAGATGAGGCAGAGAAAAATCCACAAATAGACATGGAAAAGAAGTGCAGTTTTAACACAAGATGGAGACCGATTACCAAGTCATGGCTGCTGCTGCAGAGGATACAGCATAGCACGAGAAAGCTAACCTTGTGCCGGGGAGGTGCAAGTGAGTTGCAGAGGGTAAGTACTTATAAACTGGCCGCTTACAATAATCATAAAGCCTGGTCTCTTTTCTGCCCAGGAATCAAACTTGTTAAACAGAAGTAAAATGTTCTAACTTAAGGGCCTGGTTCACTGCTGTGGTACCCCACTGGAGTTACATTGGTGTAAAACTGGAGTAACGTAGTGGTGAGCCAAGCCCCCAGAAATGTAGAGAAGAGGGACGGAATGGTGTTAGTCATTTAATAGATTTCAGTGTAGCAGCCGTGTTAGTCTGTATCTGCAAAAAGAAAAGGAGGAATTGTGGCACCTTGGGGACTAACAGATTTATTTGAGCATAAGCTTTCGTGAGCGACAGCTCACTTCATCGGATGCATTCAGTGGAAAATACAGTGGGGAGATTTATATACACAGAGAACATGAAACAATGGACGTTACCATACACACTGGAAAGAGAGTGATCAGGTGAGGTGAGCTATTACCAGCAGTAGAGCGGGGGGGAAAACCTTTTGTAGTGATGATCAAGGTGGGTCATTTCATAGTCCAGTTACAAGAGTCTAATGTGAGTGAGATGAGCAGAAAGGGAGAGTTCCCAGCGATGTTTGGAAGGAGACATTAGCTTTAGATGGAAATATCCATTTAATTATTTCTCTGAAAATAAGTTCCAGTCAGTCACCTTATGGCCCATTTCTGCAACAGTTAGTCACTGTGAGTAGCACTTAGTTTCACTGGTGTCAGTGGAACAGTTCACTTGTAAGAGTGATCATTACCCAGACTCAGCCAGGCTTGCAGAATTGGCCGTTAACTAATGCTGATGCCAGTGGTATTGTAATATAAACTACAACTCTGGAAAAATGATGATTTTTGGTTCTCTTTTGTGCCTATGTATAAGATGTCATAGTGGATTGAGCCAGTCTGAGGATCCAGAGAGCATAATACTACTGTCCTTCACATTGCTTTCCAGCTGGGGACAGTTATCATTCTGGAAATATAAACACAAAATCTTTCTTCTGGTTTTCACCTGCACCACCCGCTCCCTGATGCAGAATCCCTCTAGAGCTGCCTGTGTTATGGTTTGGAGTATGAGTCTCTAGCAAACATTTAAGCCTTGGGCAGGAATGCTTAGCAGAAATATGAGATGCTGTGTAGACTTCTCTTTGAGTTTGAAATCAAATTTCAATCACCTTCAACAATGACTATTCAGCAGCAAGTGCACGTAGGGACAGACTCTGCTCTCGCACTGGTGTGAAACTGGAATTACCCCATTCAAGTCAATGGAGTCTCTAAGCTATTCCTCCTAGTTGTTGAAAACTGGTGTCAGTTATGAAATGACAATAGGTCAGCTAGACACCAAGAAGCAATTAATGACTTCCAATTTGGAATTCCCACGGAGTAGCGTTCTTTGTCAGACAATTAAGAACATTAAATTCCCACTCTTGGTTCTAGTTATGTGGGTTGTGTTGCTATGTTCCAAGAAAAGACAGAAGCAGCTTGTTAGTGTTTGACTTGTGATCTGAAAAGTTAATCCTAAGAAGAGCAGCCCTGAGCTGCATAGTGACTTTCCTGAAAAGACTGAGGAACTTGGTGTGGCAGGAATTTAATACCCAGAGTGAGTCATTCATTTTTATTTCTTGTTCTTGGAACCAGAGCATTGTGCTTCACCCTGATGAGATCATTCCGTATCCTGAGAGCACGGGTCAGCTGGCAGCAGTGACATTTCACACCGGTGTGAGATCAGACTCTAGGTGTCTCTGTTGGACCGTATCACCTGAAGCAGCATGCACACACTCCCTGCACTCCACGCTGTCTGAAAAACGACTGGTGACTACCACCCTTTCACTGGGGGGAGGAGAGCAGGGCCAGAACCTGACGCCCCTCTAAGAATGACAATTTTGTGTTACTAAGGGAGTTGGTCAAAACTGGGAATTTCTGTTTGGTGGGAAATGTCATCGAGATGGAGATATTATGCAAACAAAACTGGTTTTGTTTAAATAGTTTTATCTGATGAAAATTTGGTTCAGTGAAAATTTTCCAATCTGCTCTAGTTGTAAATTGGTTAGCTGCTGTCATGCCCCTCGCATGTCACTTGGTACAGTCCCAGTCACCCAAGTGTGACACAGATCTACTCTCCCTTCACTTTTGTGGCTGACACGTTTGACTTCAGCTATAAAGACTAATGGGTCTATCAAGGTTCCTTCCCCACTTTGAACTCTAGGGTACAAATGTGGGGACCTGCATGAAAACCTCCTAAGGTTACTTTTACCAGCTTAGGTTAAAACTTCCCCAAGGTACAAACTATTTTACCCTTTGCCCTTGGTTTTCCACTGCCACCACCAAATGTTTCTCTGGGTTCCTGAGAAAGTGTTGTTTGGAAACGTCTTTCCCCCAAAAAATCCTCCCAACCCTTGCACCCTACTTCTTGGGGAAGGTTTGGTAAAAATCCTCACCAATTTGCATAGGTGACCACAGACCCAAGCCCTTGGATCTTAGAACAATAAAAAAAAGCATTCAGTTCTTGAAAAGAAACACTTTAATAGAAGAAACAGTGAAAAGCAAAGGATCACCTCTGTAAGATCAGGATGGTAAATACCTTGCAGGGTAATCCGATTCAAAACATAGAGAATCCCTCTAGGCAAAACCTGAGGTTACGAAAAAGACACACAGACAGGAATATTCATTCTATTCAGCACAACTTATTTTCTCAGCCATTTAAAGAAATCATAATCTAACGCATCTCTAGCTGGATGACTTACTAAGTTCTAAGACTCCATTCCTGTTCTGTCCCCGGCAAAAGCCTCACCCAGAGGGACACAGACCCTTTGATGTTCTCCCTCTTCCCAGCTTTTGAAAGTATCTTGTCGAGGTTATACTTGTGGAGGAAAGTATAATAGAGGTTATCCTGGCTTCTTAACCCTTTACAGGTGAAAGGGTTTTTTCCTCTGGCCAGGAGGGATTTAAAGGTGGTTACCCTTCCCTTTATATTTATGACAGGGTGGGAGCTAACTTACACCACAGGGAAGAATCCCGCACCCTCTTCGCTGTCCGGCATGAAGAACCGTCTGCGTCCTCCTCAGCCCGTGTCTTTGTTCCGTGTTTGGGCCGTGGGGGGCGAGAGCCAGGGCTGCCCAAGGACACTGCTGCCTGGAAGTCCCAGGGCCAAGCACCCCCAGCAGCTACCTTAGCCGGAGCGGCTCGGTGGACGGATAGGGCCCTTAGCCGGAGCGGCTCGGTGGACGGATAGGGCCCTTAGCCGGAGCGGCTCGGGGGACGGAGAGGGCCCTTAGCCGGAGCGGCTCGGGGGACGGAGAGGGCCCTTAGCCGGAGCGGCTCGGGGGACGGAGAGGGCCCTTAGCCGGAGCGGCTCGGGGG
The DNA here is from genome assembly GCF_965152235.1 of Eretmochelys imbricata. Taxonomy (NCBI): domain Eukaryota; kingdom Metazoa; phylum Chordata; order Testudines; family Cheloniidae; genus Eretmochelys; species Eretmochelys imbricata. The sequence goes on along the minus strand of NC_135589.1, from coordinate 22,255,232 downwards.
ACGGAGAGGGCCCTTAGCCGGAGCGGCTCGGGGGACGGAGAGGGCCCTTAGCCGGAGCGGCTCGGGGGACGGAGAGGGCCCTAGCCGGAGCGGCTCGGGGGACGGACAGGGCCCTAGCCGGAGCGGCTCGGGGGGACGGAGAGGGCCCTTAGCCGGAGCGGCTCGGGGGACGGAGAGGGCCCTAGCCGGAGCGGCTCGGGGGACGGACAGGGCCCTAGCCGGCCCGACAGGCTGCGGGGGACTGAGGGGAGGCCGGTTCCCATTAGAACAAGAGCTGTAACGGAACGATCGAGGTGACCCTGAATCACACCCCCGTAGGGGCGCGCCCAGGTGACGGGCCCCCCCTTCTCTCTTCCCCTGAGGCGGCGGCGGCTACGTTGACGCTGAACGCCCTGCAGCAGCGGGCCTGCGGCGGCCCGGCTCCGGGACAGCCTCTCGCCAGGGCGGGGGAGCGCTTCTGCCGCTCCCGTGGTTAACCCGCCGCCCAGCGCCGTCTACACCAGGGATTCGGTCGCCTTAACTACGTCGGGGGGGGGGCGGGTTCCACCCTGCGGGGAGACGACCGGGGCCAGGGTGAGGTCCCACCACCGGCCCGGCCCCCCCCGCCACCGGCCACGCGCTCCCCCCTGAAGGGCCGGGCGGGCGCCCGCGGGGCGGTGACGTCACACCGGGGCGGGGGGGGGGACACGCATCACCGTGACCTCACGCTGCGCGGGGCGGGGCTCCTGGGCGCCGGGAGCCGGCCGGGGGCGGGGCCCGCGCCGCGCGGGGTGGGCGGGGCCCGCGCCGGCCCCGCCCCCCATTCAGTGCCGCCGGCCGCCCGAGCGTCCGCGGCCGCGCCCAGATCCGCCGCCATGGCCGCGCGGGGCTCCGCGGGCGCCGGCCCGGCCGCCATCCAGCTCAGCAGGTGACGGGGGGGGGCCCGGGGGGTCCCTGCGCCGCCGGCCCGGGACGGGGAGAGCCTGGGCCCGGGAGCCATGGGGGGGGGGGCACCGCACCCCAGGCGTGAGATGGACCCGTCCCCGCTCTCCCCGCCCCGGTGTGTGTGTCGGGGGGGGCGACAGCCCCTTCCCCCCCCGCAGCCCCTGTGTGTGTGTCCGGGGGGGGGGCGACAGCCCCTTCCCCCCCCCCCCCCGCAGCCCCTGTGTGTGTGTCCGGGGGGGGGGGGCGACAGCCCCTTCCCCCCCCGCAGCCCCTGTGTGTGTGTCCGGGGGGGGGGCGACAGCCCCTTCCCCCCCCCCCCCCGCAGCCCCTGTGTGTGTGTCCGGGGGGGGGGGCGACAGCCCCTTCTCTCCCCCCCCCCCCGCAGCCCCGGTGTGTGTGTCCCGGGGGGGGGCGACAGCCCCTTCCCCCCCCCCCGCAGCCCCTGTGTGTGTGTCGGGGGGGGGCGACAGCCCCTTCCCCCCCCGCAGCCCCTGTGTGTGTGTCCGGGGGGGGGGCGACAGCCCCTTCCCCCCCCCCCCGCAGCCCCGGTGTGTGTGTCCGGGGGGGGGCGACAGCCCCTTCCCCCCCCCCCGCAGCCCCGGTGTGTGTGTCCGGGGGGGGGCGACAGCCCCCTTCCCCCCCCCGCAGCCCCGGTGTGTGTGTCCGGGGGGGGGGGGCGACAGCCCCTTCCCCCCCCCCGCAGCCCCGGTGTGTGTGTCCGGGGGGGGGGGCGACAGCCCCTTCCCCCCCCCCCGCAGCCCCGGTGTGTGTGTCCGGGGGGGGGGCGACAGCCCCTTCCCCCCCCCCCGCAGCCCCGGTGTGTGTGTCCGGGGGGGGGGGGGCGACAGCCCCTTCCCCCCCCCCCGCAGCCCCCGGTGTGTGTGTCCGGGGGGGGGGGGCGACAGCCCCTTCCCCCCCCCCGCAGCCCCGGTGTGTGTGTCCGGGGGGGGGGGCGACAGCCCCTTCCCCCCCCCCCGCAGCCCCGGTGTGTGTGTCCGGGAGGGGGGGCGACAGCCCCTTCTCCCCCCCCCCCGCAGCCCCGGTGTGTGTGTCCGGGGGGGGGGGGGGCGACAGCCCCCTTCCCCCCCCCCCCCCGCAGCCCCGGTGTGTGTGTCCGGGGGGGGGGGGCGACAGCCCCTTCCCCCCCCCCCCGCAGCCCCGGTGTGTGTGTCCGGGGGGGGGGGGCGACAGCCCCTCCCCCCCCCCCCGCAGCCCCCGGTGTGTGTGTCCGGGGGGGGGGGGCGACAGCCCCTTCCCCCCCCCCCCCGCAGCCCCGGTGTGTGTGTCCGGGGGGGGGGGGCGACAGCCCCTTCCCCCCCCCCCCGCAGCCCCGGTGTGTGTGTCCGGGGGGGGGGGCGACAGCCCCTTCCCCCCCCCCCGCAGCCCCGGTGTGTGTGTCCGGGGGGGGGGGGGCGACAGCCCCTTCCCCCCCCCCCCCGCAGCCCCGGTGTGTGTGTCCGGGGGGGGGGGGCGACAGCCCCTTCCCCCCCCCCCCCCGCAGCCCCGGTGTGTGGTCCGGGGGGGGGGGCGACAGCCCCTTCCCCCCCCCCCCGCAGCCCCGGTGTGTGTGTCCGGGGGGGGGGGGGCGACAGCCCCTTCCCCCCCCCCCCGCAGCCCCCGGTGTGTGTGTCCGGGGGGGGGGCGACAGCCCCTTCCCCCCCCCCCCGCAGCCCCGGTGTGTGTGTCCGGGGGGGGGGGGGCGACAGCCCCTTCCCCCCCCCCCCGCAGCCCCGGTGTGTGTGTCCGGGGGGGGGGGGCGACAGCCCCTTCCCCCCCCCCCGCAGCCCCGGTGTGTGTGTCCGGGGGGGGGGGGCGACAGCCCCTTCCCCCCCCCCCCGCAGCCCCGGTGTGTGTGTCCGGGGGGGGGGGGGCGACAGCCCCTTCCCCCCCCCCCCCGCAGCCCCCTGTGTGTGTGTCCGGGGGGGGGGGCGACAGCCCCTTCCCCCCCCCCCCGCAGCCCCTGTGTGTGTGTCCGGGGGGGGGCGACAGCCCCTTCCCCCCCCCCCGCAGCCCTGTGTGTGTGTCCGGGGGGGGCGACAGCCCCTTCCCCCCCCCCCGCAGCCCCTGTGTGTGTGTCCGGGGGGGCGACAGCCCCTTCCCCCCCCCCCGCAGCCCCTGTGTGTGTGTCCGGGGGGGGCGACAGCCCCTTCCCCCCCCCGCAGCCCCTGTGTGTGTGTCTGGGGGGGGGGAGCGGTAGCCCCTTCCCCCCCCCCCGCAGCCCCTGTGTGTGTGTCTGGGGGGGGGGGAGCGGTAGCCCCTTCCCCCTCCCCCGCAGCCCCTGTGTGTGTGTCTGGGGGGGGGGGGGCGACAGCCCCTTCCCCCCCCCCGCAGCCCCTGTGTGTGTGTCTGGGGGGGGGGGGCGACAGCCCCTTCCCCCCCCCCCCGCAGCCCCGGTGTGTGTGTCCGGGGGGGGGGGGCGACAGCCCCTTCCCCCCCCCCCCGCAGCCCCGGTGTGTGTGTCCGGGGGGGGGGCGACAGCCCCTTCCCCCCCCCCCGCAGCGCCTGTGTGTGTGTCCGGGGGGGGCGACAGCCCCTTCCCCCCCCCCGCAGCCCCTGTGTGTGTGTCCGGGGGGGGCGACAGCCCCTTCCCCCCCCCCCGCAGCCCCTGTGTGTGTGTCCGGGGGGAGCGGTAGCCCCTTCCCCCCCCCCCGCAGCCCCTGTGTGTGTGTCTGGGGGGGGGGAGCGGTAGCCCCTTCCCCCTCCCCCGCAGCCCCTGTGTGTGTGTCTGGGGGGGGGGGGCGACAGCCCCTTCCCCCCCCCCCGCAGCCCCTGTGTGTGTGTCTGGGGGGGGGGGGGGCGACAGCCCCTTCCCCCCCCCCCCCCGCAGCCCCGGTGTGTGTGTCCGGGGGGGGGGGGCGACAGCCCCTTCCCCCCCCCCCCGCAGCCCCGGTGTGTGTGTCCGGGGGGGGGGCGACAGCCCCTTCCCCCCCCCCGCAGCCCCGGTGTGTGTGTCCGGGGGGGGGGGCGACAGCCCCTTCCCCCCCCCCCCGCAGCCCCGGTGTGTGTGTCCGGGGGGGGGGGGCGACAGCCCCTTCCCCCCCACCCCGCAGCCCCGGTGTGTGTGTCCGGGGGGGGGGCGACAGCCCCTTCCCCCCCCCCCCCGCAGCCCCGGTGTGTGTGTCCGGGGGGGGGGGGCGACAGCCCCTTCCCCCCCCCCCCGCAGCCCCTGTGTGTGTGTCCGGGGGGGGGGCGACAGCCCCTTCCCCCCCCCCGCAGCCCCTGTGTGTGTGTCCGGGGGGGGGGCGACAGCCCCTTCCCCCCCCCCCCCGCAGCCCCTGTGTGTGTGTCCGGGGGGGGGCGACAGCCCCTTCCCCCCCCCCGCAGCCCCTGTGTGTGTGTCCGGGGGGGGGCGACAGCCCCTTCCCCCCCCCCCGCAGCCCCTGTGTGTGTGTCCGGGGGGGGGCGACAGCCCCTTCCCCCCCCCGCAGCCCCTGTGTGTGTGTCTGGGGGGGGGGAGCGGTAGCCCCTTCCCCCCCCCCGCAGCCCCTGTGTGTGTGTCTGGGGGGGGGAGCGGTAGCCCCTTCCCCCCCCCCCCGCAGCCCCTGTGTGTGTGTCTGGGGGGGGGGGGCGACAGCCCCTTCCCCCCCCCCGCAGCCCCTGTGTGTGTGTGTGTGGGGGGGGGCGACAGCCCCTTCCCCCCCCCGCAGCCCCTGTGTGTGTGTCTGGGGGGGGGGGGCGACAGCCCCTTCCCCCCCCCGCAGCCCCTGTGTGTGTGTCTGGGGGGGGGGGGGCGACAGCCCCTGTGTGTGTGTCCGGGGGGGGGCGACAGCCCCTCCCCCCCCCCGCAGCCCCTGTGTGTGTGTCCGGGGGGGGGGGTGCGACAGCCCCTTCCCCCCCCCCCCCCGCAGCCCCTGTGTGTGTGGTCCAGGGGGGGGCGACAGCCCCTTTCCCCCCCCTCCGCAGCCCCTGTGTGTGTGTCTGGGGGGGGGCGGCAGCCCCTTCCCCCCCCCGCAGCCCTTGTGTGTGTCTGGTGGGGGGGGGGAGCAGATCTTTCCCCCCTCCCCCAGCTCCTGTGTCCGTGTCCCTATGTGTGTCTGGCGGCAGCCCCTTCTTCCGCCCCCCCACAGCCCCTGTGTGTGTGTCCGGGACAGCCTCCGCTCTGGTCCCAGGGGCTCAGACCCTGGCCCAGGGCACTGGGCGGCCCAGGCTGGGCATGGGCGAGGGGCAGCCCCTTGGCCATGGTTCCCGGGCTCAGCAGTGGGGTGAGTCTAGCCTGGGCCCCCTGGGGGCGAAGCGTTGGGACCCGGGGGCGCGGAGCCCTCCCTCAGCCCCAGAAACCCTGGGAGCCGCGCTGGTGCCCGCGGAGACCGTGGGCCGGGGCCTGTAGCCAGTGCCCTTCCTCCAGCGGAAGGGGAGCCGTGGCTGTGAACCAGACTGTGGTTCCTTCCACCCTGCAGGCGATGAGCTGGGTGGCTGCAGACAAGTCGGTTCACCTTTCTGCCCCCCGCTTGCCCAGTCCGTGCTGGTGAGCAGGGGCATGGGAGGTGTTGGTGAGCGCAGAATGCGAATGGTACAAACCGCTTCCGTTGCCCTGCGGTGCTTGTCTGTAGTGACTGGGTGCCGGGACCAGGCGGTCACCGCCTCTAATGCGTGTGCCGAGAACGTTGTCAATGAAAACCCTCCCGGTGGCCAGATCAATAGACCCAGTCTGCTAACTGGAACTCGCAAGCTGGACAAATCTGAATTGCTCTGGCGTCTGTCTCCTGGCATCTTTAGTAATGTGCACATGGGAATAATTAGGCTTTAAAAAAGGCTGCAAGAGGTTTCAGCATCCTTTGGGGGTATAGTAATCTATTTATTCCTCAGGGGCCTTTATCTAAATGCACTTATGATCAGAATTCAGTTGAGAAACTCACTGGTATAGCTTGTTGTAATCCACTCTCTCCTAAATTATGCTGACTCACTGGATTTCATCTTCTTGTGCTATTAAGAGGTCTAGCTAAATCCATGTTTGTAAATCTATTCTAAATGTTTGTAAAGCACCTAGCAAGGTTTTGAGTTTTAGATAATAATAAATACCTGATCTTCTTAGATGCATAACATTTCTCCTACGGGGTTTGGTCCCTTATTGAACAGGAATTCCTCAGGAGGCCCTGCTCTCTCTAATGTATCGAGAGACTGCAGATTGAGACCATACCTTCTCTAGCTCACTGTCTAGGATGGAAGGAGGCGGGGGTAGTGTGGCAAAGGCATGGCTACTTCCTTTGCTATTGTAAAGTCTTGATGAAGTTGCGTGACTGTAGTACTTAAAGAAAATGCATTTTGTGTAAGATGGTCTCACTTTGTGTGTTTACAGTTAAATCCCATTTGGTATCTGTTGATGTTGACCCAGTTTGGAGCATGGTTTTGTTTCTGTTGCTGTAACATTGCCATAGTGTGGCCTAACCTTAGGCATTGGTTTGCAGCTGTGTTCCTGAAGTGGTCTCTGCAGGAGTCTGAGGGTGACTAAGGTAAAACCAAATAAACATTCTTGCTGAGCTTTGATTTAAATGCCTCTTGTCTTGGTATCTAAATGCCAGGCAACTAAATGGCATCAGTTTATAGCAAAAACAATGCTACCTCTCCCGTGGGATGCTCCTGTAGCTGATCTTGGTTTCCTAGACCTGGCTGCTTCTCTCCCTTCCCTGTGAACAGGATTGTGTGGATCTGTGTATTTTGTGGCAGAGGTTACAGGTGTTCCTGCCAAGAGGCTTTCTTGAGAGCCCTTTATGGTGGGGAGTGCTGCGGTAGATTTAAAGCAAAAGACATGCCCACCATGATCAATAGAAGTTGCTTCTCATTAAAGACTGACCCAGTTCAGCATGCTCCATTAAGTTGTCCCTTTCTTGCTCTTGCAAGGTTTCTTCTTAGTGTAACAGTGGTGAAGGGCACTATTCAGGGCTCTCTTTTTCCATGATCTGGAAGTGGAGCCATTTCACTTCCCTGGTAGAATAATCAAGATAACTGTTAAACTACATTTGTGTATTCTTGTTTTAAGGGAAGATTTTTTTTTAAACCAAATCAAAAACAAACACGTTCTCCCTGTTACAGGGAGCCCTATCTGACCTGGCATCCTTTCATTAATTCCTATTTACCAGTGGACTATTGCACAACTGAAGCAAGATGCCAGTGGTTAGGATTGGGATGGCTGTCATGTACTGAACTGCTCCCAGGAGCTGAGAAAATGACTGACACTCCCGGCCCCAATTGCTAACAAAACCTAAGCAATATAGTGCTGATGCAATTGAAGGAAGCCAGGGCATCTGCTGGGCAAGTACTGGTTATAAGTGAACTTTGCTGTTAACTGAGTGGGCCAATAATTCTCTGATTAAAGTAGACATGAATGACCGTGAGGTTTGTCATACAAATGAAAGGGGAACCCTGGGGAGTATAAATTAACTTATGAGGTACAGGTTTGGTTGTTGATAGTGAAGTTGGCTGAGATCTTTACAGTGGCACCTGCTGGTATAAAGAATCCAGTATTTTCATAAGTTTGTTTTCAGATCAAACATAGCTGGGGAAGTGAGAATGAAACTGATCAGGATGGGTGGAATTCAGCAGTATCTCAGTGGCAATGTACCTGCTGCACTTTCGCCTTCCTTGCAGGTATTGACAATGTGGCACAGGGAGCATTGGAGGTGAATAAACTTCTAGTGTAACTTTTGCAGCCACTAAGCTGCTGGCACATTCTCTGCGTGTTGGACTCCAGGCTTCAGCTGCAGGTGTTGAACTTTGTATCAACCCTCTGCTGGTGGACATGTCAATAGCTCTTGGAAGCAGGGAGGGTGGAGAAGCCTTTCTTGGGTTAATGCCCTCCGTGCTAAACCATGCTCGTCTCTACAGCGCATTACAAATCTCAGGGGGGTTGCTGCTTTACACACAGGCATTGTACTGTTAAAGGGTCAGGGTCCATTTCGAGTCACAGATGGGGTTTGGGCGTGTAAAATACACTATAACTTTTAATAAAACTGTTTGCTAATGTCCCCTGCAATACTCACACCACCAACGTTGGTGGTGAGTCTCTAAAAAGTGAAACCAACTAATCCGCATTCTTGGGTAACTCTGCGTTACGTGTAGAACATAAACCAGTGGCGTCCTAAAACAACGGAAAGGGACTTGTCCTAAAAACTTGATTACTAATCCGCATTCTTGGGTAACTCTGCGTTACGTGTAGAACATAAACCAGTGGCGTCCTAAACAACGGAAAGGGACTTGTCCTAAAAACTTGATTTCAGCAGTCTAAGGTGAGCAAACTTGTTTTTAAGAGATTTTTAACCTGGCAGTGCTCCTTCTTAACAAAGGAATGGCTCTGTTTGACATTAGGTAAGCTTGGCTAGTTTTGGAGAGGACTTCCGGTAGGCTCTGGAACGAAATGTCCTGAGTCCCTTATTGCCCTTTGCTGCAGGTTTGGTGGGCATCTTACGTTGGAATAAGGCACGTACTGGACGTGTATGTGCAATGGCAGTAGCTGATGGAGGCTAGGTGGAAATGAGGATGGTAAAGTAGAGGGCCTGCTAGGAGTGCAGATGGGGTTTGTGAGGATGTATAGTAGGAGGCTAGCTTTCCATCTCTACTTCCAGTGTCCCTGCAAGTTAGCTTATTTGCATGGCCACACTATGAGCAGCATTTATGTTAAAAGGCCAGGGGCCAGACCTTCATCTCCTGTTGGAAAGGGGCGGTGGGGGGACATGCATTAAGCTGCGCTGGTTCAGCGTGTAGTCTGTCTGTTCCTCGGAATGGTATGGATGCTGCTCGGGCAGTTGGCTTAAATGCAGTGACAACAAATACGACTCTGATTTTACTCTGCATGTGGAGGGAGGCTGCTCCCTCCCTGGCAGGTATCACTGGGGAAGCAGGCTGAGCTAATTCTTTAGCTGCAGTACGGGATACTAGTGCCCCTGTCTGTCCAGGGTGGTACAACAAGTGATCTTTGTGCCCTAGACCGGAACAGATCACATGCTGCTGCTGGTCTCGCTTGGTAAGTAGTTTTAATTCTAGATGATCTTTTATTTCAACAAACTTCCCCCTATTTTTAGTAAGATGCCCCAAGGGTGAAAGATACAGTGGCGTAGCTAGGAGTGGAAATTTGGAGAGACCCCAACTTTTGGGTGGATGGGCAATGACACACTGTGCTAGGTTTCAGAGTAACAGCCGTGTTAGTCTGTATTCGCAAAAAGAAAAGGAGTACTTGTGGCACCTTAGAGACTAACCAATTTATTTGAGCATGAGCTTTCGTGAGCTACAGCTCACTTCATCGGATGCATACCGTGGAAACTGCAGCAGCCTTTATATATACACAGAGAATATGAAACAATACCTCCTCCCACCCCACTGTCCTGCTGGTAATAGCTTATCTAAAGTGATCATCAGGTTAGGCCATTTCCAGCACAAATCCAGGTTTCTCACCCTCCACCCCCCCACACAAATTCACTCTCCTGCTGGTGATAGCCCATCAAAGTGACAACTCTTTTACACAATGTGCATGATAATCAAGTTAGGCCATTTCCTGCACAAATCCAGGTTCTCTCACTCCCTCACCCCCCTCCCAAAAACCCACCCCCATACACACACAAACTCACTCTCCTGCTGGTAATAGCTCATCCAAACTGACCACTCTCCAAGTTTAAATCCAAGTTAAACCAGAACATCTGGGGGGGGAGGGGGGGGAGGAAAACACAAGAGGAAATAGGCTACCCTTGCATAATGACTTAGCCACTCCCAGTCTCTATTTAAGCCTAAATTAATAGTATCCAATTTGCAAATGAATTCCAATTCAGCAGTTTCTCGCTGGAGTCTGGATTTGAAGTTTTTTTGTTTTAAGATAGCGACCTTCATGTCTGTGATTGCGTGACCAGAGAGATTGAAGTGTTCTCCGACAGGTTTATGAATGTTATAATTCTTGACATCTGATTTGTGTCCATTTATTCTTTTACGTAGAGACTGTCCAGTTTGACCAATGTACATGGCAGAGGGGCATTGCTGGCACATGATGGCATAAATCACATTGGTGGATGTGCAGGTGAACGAGCCTCTGATAGTGTGGCTGATGTTATTAGGCCCTGTGATGGTGTCCCCTGAATAGATATGTGGGCACAATTGGCAACGGGCCGTCAAGAACACTATCCCCGATAATGTCCACGGCTAACCTGGTGGCTGAACTTTGTGACTTTGTCCTTACCCATAACTATTTCACATTTGGGGACAATGTATACCTTCAGATCAGCGGCACTGCTATGGGTACCCGCATGGCCCCACAGTATGCCAACATTTTTATGGCTGATTTAGAACAACGCTTCCTCAGCTCTCGTCCCCTAAAGCCCCTACTCTACTTGCGCTATATTGATGACATCTTCATCATCTGGACCCATGGAAAAGAAGCCCTTGAGGAATTCCACCATGATTTCAACAATTTCCATCCCACCATCAACCTCAGCCTGGTCCAGTCCACACAAGAGATCCACTTCCTGGACACTACAGTGCTAATAAACAATGGTCACATAAACACCACCCTATACCGGAAACCTACTGACCGCTATTCCTACCTGCATGCCTCCAGCTTTCACCCTGACCACACCACACGATCCATCGTCTACAGCCAAGCTCTGCGATACAACCGCATTTGCTCCAACCCCTCAGACAGAGACAAACACCTACAAGATCTCTGTCAAGCTTTCTTACAACTACAATACCCACCTGCAGAAGTAAAGAAACAGATTGATAGAGCCAGAAGAGTTCCCAGAAGTTACCTACTACAGGACAGGCCTAACAAAGAAAATAACAGAACGCCACTAGCCGTCACCTTCAGCCCCCAACTAAAACCCCTCCAACGCATTATTAAGGATCTACAACCTATCCTAAAGGATGACCCAACACTCTCAGAAATCTTGGGAGACAGGCCAGTCCTTGCCTACAGACAGCCCCGCAACCTGAAGCAAATACTCACCAGCAACCACATACCACACAACAGAACCACTAACCTAGGAACTTATCCTTGCAACAAAGCCCGTTGCCAATTGTGCCCACATATCTATTCAGGGGACACCATCACAGGGCCTAATAACATCAGCCACACTATCAGAGGCTCGTTCACCTGCACATCCACCAATGTGATTTATGCCATCATGTGCCAGCAATGCCCCTCTGCCATGTACATTGGTCAAACTGGACAGTCTCTACGTAAAAGAATAAATGGACACAAATCAGATGTCAAGAATTATAACATTCATAAACCTGTCGGAGAACACTTCAATCTCTCTGGTCACGCAATCACAGACATGAAGGTCGCTATCTTAAAACAAAAAAACTTCAAATCCAGACTCCAGCGAGAAACTGCTGAATTGGAATTCATTTGCAAATTGGGTACTATTAATTTAGGCTTAAATAGAGACTGGGAATGGCTAAGTCATTATGCAAGGTAGCCTATTTCCTCTTGTTTTTTCCTACCCCCCCCGCCCCCAGATGTTCTGGTTTAACTTGGATTTAAACTTGGAGAGTGGTCAGTTTGGATGAGCTATTACCCGCAGGAGAGTGAGTTTGTGTGTGTATGGGGGTGGGTTTTTGGAGGGGGGTGAGGGAGTGAGAGAACCTGGATTTGTGCAGGAAATGGCCTAACTTGATTATCATGCACATTGTGTAAAGAGTTGTCACTTTGGATGGGCTATCACCAGCAGGAGAGTGAATTTGTGTGGGGGGGTGGAGGGTGAGAAAACCTGGATTTGTGCTGGAAATGGCCTAACCTGATGATCACTTTAGATAAGCTATTACCAGCAGGACAGTGGGGTGGGAGGAGGTATTGTTTCATATTCTGTGTATATATAAAGTCTGCTGCAGTTTCCATGGTATGCATCCGATGAAGTGAGCTGTAGCTCACGAAAGCTCATGCTCAAATAAATTGGTTAGTCTCTAAGGTGCCACAAGTCCTCCTTTTCTTTTTACACTGTGCTAGCTCATCTTCTCCCCTGATGCTGCTCCCTGTTCCTAGCCCTGGTGCTCCCGGGCACAGGGCTCCACCTGCTGAGCTGGGCCAGGTGCATGGGGCGGCTCGGACAATGGCAGGGCAGAGCTGTCGGGGTGTAGCTCTCTGAAGGGCAGGCGCAGAGCTCTGTCCTGCGTTTTAGGTGCCCGAGTGACGTGCCGGGCTGCTGCAGCAGCATTCCACCCCTGCTCAACCTGGCTGGGCCTGGATGCTATGTGGGTGGCCGCAGGCTACCTGTGGCTACGCCCCGACAGACACTGCCTAGCATTTATAGGCCGACTGAGTGGCACTGCTCTTTTGAAAGGTTGCTGATCGATCCCAACTGGAGGGAGATAAACACATGCTCTCTGCTGCAGCCTTTGTGATACTTTATACATGGCCACTCCCTTTTGTGACCAGCAGGGGCCATTGGTGCGGTGGCACAAACCCTTCATTGCATTTGTCAATGTTTCGAGCTCCTCGGGACTCGTATACAGAGCCCTCTAGCAGCTCTAACAGGGTTGCCAAGTCCTGGAGAGCAGAGGTGACTGTAGGGAGCAGATAACTGAGAAGGTACCTGCACCTCTTGGCACTGACTGTTTTGAAGATAAACTAATAGTTATTTACAGAAGTACAAAATGTTTTCAGTCCTACTTGAGATCAGCCAGTATAAAGCAGAGTGGAAGTTTAAAAGCAGTATCTTAAAGTCCAGTGACTAATGGAATCTGCATTATTGATTTAACTTGCATGTTTTCTAAAACCCTACATAATGATCCATTCTTTCATCTGATGCTTGTGAAAACAAGGGTGTGGCTTATTGGGCTATAACTAAGAATTCTCATTCCAGTGTGTAAAAACAACCTAAAACTACATTTGAGCAAAAATTTTCAAATTGCTTTTTCATAAAAAATACACATCAAAATGCCTGAAACTTATGGATCTACACATTGTTAAACTCTGGAAGGGTCTTCTGGCTCCTAAGGATCTTTACTCCCCTCTCTCCGGGAATGATGGAAGCTTATCTTCCAGAGTGCTGTGATATGGAGGGGGACAATCTCTCTATGTAGTCTAAAGAAATTGTTTCAAATAATTCTAAGTTTAAAAACTTTTGTCTAAATACCCCCTCTGCTCTCCCCTCCTCCCCCGAGGAAATAGATGGTGAACGTTGCCCCCGCCCCTGCTATAAATATGTAAAATATTTAGTTGTTGCTTTAAGTTCTGTTGTGTAGCTTCAGAGGAATTCCTCTTCCCAGGACACTTTGTATTGTCAAGATCTCTGACGAGAGCAGAACATATTCCTCTCTAAATACATAGTCTGCATGGAGGACTTGGAATGCTCTACACAACTTCATGTGATAATTCCTAAGCAGATAGGGGCTCTGCTCAACCACAGAATTCTCTAGGACTTCATTTGCATGCGTTTCCTATGCTGAAATCAGTCACTGATCTAATGCAAGAATGCTGAAGGTACGGCTATCCATACGTACCTTTCAGAAAGGAGTGAAACTTTTGCATATTAACATGAAGCCCAAAAGGTGAGTGGGAGGTGTGGCACCTAGCTTTCATTTTTAGATCCAGGTACTGGAGGTCTTGTTTGAGATGCCTACAGCAGCTTTCTGTGGTTCCTGCTAGTTTTGCTGAGGTGAGAGCTTCCTTCAGGGGTTGCCTGGTAGAGCTACAGAGAAAAGATTACAAATGATTGTTTCTGAAATGTACAGACTGCTTTAATATAGCCAATGATACTTGATCTAACATATAGGGTGGTCTGGTCTTTTGACTTACTCTGAAACCTGTCATTTTACATTTAGTAGCAGCTCTGTTAGTCTGTATCAGCAAAAAGAAAAGGAGGACTTGTGGCACCTTAGAGACTAACAAATTTATTTGAGCATAAGCTTTTGTGAGCTACAGCTCACTTCATCGGATGCATTCAGTGGAAAATACAGTGGGGAGATTTTTATATACACAGAGAACGTGAAACAGTGAGTGTTACCATACACACTGTAACAAGAGTGATCAGGTAAGGTGAGCTATTACCAGCAGGATGGGCGGGAGGAGAGAGAAACCTTTTGTAGTGATAATCAAGGTGGGCCATTTCCAGCAGTTGACAAGAACATGTGAGGAACAGTGTGTATGGGGGGGGGGGCGGGAAATAAACATGGGGAAATAGTTTTACTTTGTGTAATGACATTCACTTGATAGGTGAACGAGCCTCTGATAGTGTGGCCGATGTGATTAGGCCATATGATGGTGTCCCCTGAATAGATATGTGGGCACAGTTTGCAACGGGCTTTGTTGCAAGGATAGGTTCCTGGGTTAGTGTTTTTGTTGTGTGGTGTGTGGTTGGTGAGTATTTGCTTCAGGTAGGGGGTCTTCTATAAGCAAGGACTGGCCTGTTTCCCAAGATCTGTGAGACTGATGGGTCCTCCTTCATTCCCCACTGTATTTTCCACTACATGCATCCGATGAAGTTAGTTGTAGCTCACGAAAGCTTATGCTCAAATAAATTTGTTAGTCTCTAAGGTGCCACAAGTACTCCTTTTCTTTTTGCAGATATAGACTAACACGGCTGTTACTCTGAAACCTGTCATTATGCAAGGCACTGAATTTAGCCGTATGGAGTGGAAATCTATCAACTTCATGAAAAAACTCGTACAGATACAGACAGATGACATCTTCCTTTCCAAATGCAAACAGATGGACATCATACCAAAAGGACTGAAGGTAAAAAATCCATTACAATCTACATACCACACAGACTATGCTGACAACTTGTGCCACACGCTCTCAAAGAAACTGCGGAACCACCTGATCAACATCCTCTACAGCAAACAGGGAAAGATTAAGAATGAGCTCTCAAAACTGGATACTCTCATAAAAAACCAGCCTTCCACACAAACTTCCTCATGGCTGGACTTTACAAAAACTAGACAAGCCATTTACAACACACACTTTGCTTCTCTACAAAAGAAAAAGGACACTAAACTATCTAAACTACTACATGCCACAAAGGGCCAGAACAGTGGTTCCCTTACCCCACCCAGCAATATTGTTAATCTATCCAACTATACTCTTAGGACAGATTCTTCTGCTGGGCTATCTCGGGGCCTCTCCTTTTGCCCCTCCACCACCACGAACATGATACAGTTCTGTGGTGACCTAGAATCCTATTTTCGACATCTCCGACTCAAGGAATATTTCCAACACACCTCTGAACAACATACTAACCCACAGAGACCTTCCTACCAAGACTACAAAAAGGAGGATTCTGGGTGGACTCCTCCTGAAGGTCGAAACAACAGACTGGACTTCTACTTAGAGTGCTTCCGCCGACGTGCACGGGCTGAAATTGTGGAAAAGCAGCATCGCTTGCCCCATAACCTCAGCCATGCAGAACACAATGCCATCCACATCCTCAGAAACAACTCTGACATCATAATCAAAAAGGCTGACAAAGGAGGTGCTGTAATCGTCATGAATAGGTCAGAATACGAACAAGAGGCTGCTAGGCAGCTCTCCAACACCACTTTCTACAAGCTATTACCCTCTGATCCCACTGAGGATTACGAAAAGAAACTGCAGCATTTGCTCAAGAAACTCCCTGAAAAAGCACAAGAACTAATCCACACAGACACACCCCTAGAACCCCGACAAGGGGTATTCGATCTGCAACCCAAGATCCATAAACCTGGAAATCCTGGACGCCCCATCATCTCAGGCATTAGCACCCTGACAGCAGGATTGTCTGGCTGTGTAGATTCCCTCCTCAGGCCCTACGCTACCAGCACTCCCCGCTATCTTTGAGACACCACTGACTTCCTGAGGAAACTACAATCCATCGGTGATGCCAACATTTTTATGGCTGAATTAGAACAACGCTTCCTCAGCTCTCGTCCCCTAATACCCCTACTCTACTTGCACTACATTGATGACATCTTCATCATCTGGACCCATGGAAAAGAAGCCCTTGAGGAATTCCATGATGATTTCAACAATTTCCATCCCAACATCAACCTCAGCCTGGACCAGTCCACACAAGAGATCCACTTCCTGGACACTACTAATAAGCGATGGTCACATAAACACCACCCTATACCGGAAACCTACTGACCACTATGCTTACCTACATGCCTCCAGCTTTCATCCAGACCACAGCACACGATCCATTGTCTACAGCTAAGCTCTACGATACAACCGCATTTGCTCCAACCCCTCAGACAGAGACAAACACCTACAAGATCTCTATCAAGCGTTCTTACAACTACAGTACCCACCTGCTGAAGTGAAGAAACAGATTGACAGAGCCAGAAGAGTACCCAGAAGTCACCTGCTACAGAACAGGCCCAACAAAGAAAATAACAGAACACCTCTAGCCATCACCTTCAGCCCCCAACTAAAACCTCTCCAATGCATCATCAAGAATCTACAACCTATCCTGAAGGACGACCCATCACTCTCTCAGATCTTGGGAGACAGGCCAGTCCTTGCTTACAGACAGCCCTCCCCAAACCTGAAGCGGATACTCACTAGCAACCACACACCACACAACAAAAATGCTAACCCAGGAACCTATCCTTGCAACAAAGCCCATTGCCAACTGTGTCCACATATCTATTCAGGGGAAACCATCATAGGGCCTAATCACATCAGCCACACTATCAGAGGCTCGTTCACCTGCACATCTACCAATGTGATCTAAGCCATCGTGCCAGCAATGCCCCTCTGCCGTGTACATTGATCATACTGGACAGTCTCTATGTAAAAGAATAAATAGACACAAATCAGACGTCAAGAATTATAACATTCAAAAACCAGTTGGAGAACACTTCAGTCTCTTTGGTCAGTCGATTACAGACCTAAAAGTTGCAATTCTTCAACAAAAAAACTTCAAAAACAGACTCCGAGAGACTGCTGAATTGGAATTAATTTGCGGACTGGATACAATTAACTTAGGCTTGAATAAAGACTGGGAGTGGATGGGTCATTACACAAAGTAAAACTATTTCCCCATGTTTATTTTTTCCCCTACTGTTCCTCACATGTTCTTGTCAACTGCTGGAAATGGCCCACCTTGATTATCACTACAAAAGGTTCCCCCTCCTCTCCTGCTGGTAATAGCTCATCTTAAGTGATCACTCTCCTTACAGTGTGTATGGTAACACCCATTGTTTCATGTTCTCTATGTATATAAATCTCCCCACTGTATTTTCCACTGAATGCATCCGATGAAGTGAGCTGTAGCTCACGAAAGCTTCTGCTCAAATAAATTTGTTAGTCTCTAAGGTGCCACAAGTCCTCCTTTTCTTTTTAAATGTAAAATGTGACTGTAAATTTGTTTTTGAAGGCGCTCAAATGGCAATTGTAGTTGGACCATGGCAGATTGTAACTGGTTAGCATAGTTGTATAATTGTTTGTACAGCTTTATTCATGGTTTTGAAATGGTTGAGCAGGATTGGAACAACTGGGATGGAGAAAGTGAGCTGTGTGCAGCTGCCCTCAGACTTCCAGCTAGCTAATTCAACACGCTGTCTATCAGATCAGCAGGCGTCTCCCCAAGGTGGGTGAGGGAGATGGGATTATGTGCCATGCTTTGTTTTTCCCATTGCATTTAGCAGTAGGGGTCACTGCCTGTGACAAGGATGCTGTGCCAGGTAGGGACTCTAACCAGTGAGATTAGGAGGTAATTTCCTGTGGGCTCATGCTAGACTTGCTGTCGCATGTCTCGTGAAATAGAGACTCTTGAGGTATTTACAAGTAGTTTTACTCCTCTACTCCATCCTGCTGACTTGTCCAGGGCAGCCAATCTGCACTAGCATCAAAAACCTGAAATTGTTGGCTCACGCGAGAGGTACAGATTAACAAATGAGCAGCGCTGTGTAATCCAGTGACTTTCTCATCATAGCTGCGTCCAGGCGTCTCACTTGCCGTCTCGGGCATACCTCGGGCTCTCACAAAGTCTGGAGTTCTTTGGGTTTTTGGTTAAACCCATGACATGGGGGAAGAGCGGAGAAAACTCCGGAGACCAGACCCTCTAAAGAGATGGAGCTGCAGGTGGTACTGTGTTCCACTGGAATCTAGCTCGTTCCTTAGGTCGGAGGACCTGAAGACTTTACAGCGGCACAGCGCTGGCTCTGGAGACCCTTGCTACAGCGACGAAAGGGGTTTTTCCTGTCACTGGTAAATCCACCCCTCAAGTGGCAGGAGCTGGGATGATGGAGAATTCTTCCATCAACCCCAGGAATGTCTCTACTGGGGCTTAGGTCAGCTTAATTGTATGTCTCAAGCCTGGTTTACACGTAAAACGTGGGTTGGCTTTATCTACATCGCTCAGGGCTAAGAAAAATGTCACGCTTGTGCGACATAGTTAGGGTGACTTAACCCCTGCTGCAGACGCAGCTAGGTCACTGGAAAATTTCTTCTGTTAACCTAGCTACTGCCGCCCAAGGGGTGGCAAATCCCGTCCATTGCTGCAGTAAGTGCCCCTTACTGTGCCCCTGTAGCTCTTGTAGTGTAGACCTAGCCTTGGGGGGTGAATGTCTCACACCCATGAGCAAACCAGCTAGGGTGACCTACGCGTTAGGTGTACCCAGGCTTTGGTTCCACTGTAAAGGTGGCGTGGAGTGCTGTTCCTCCAGCTAGAAAATGACAGGAAGGAGGAAATGTTTGACATGAAGCCCTTAAACCTGTCATGACTCCACCTGCCCTGGCAAGGCCGGCTTTTCTAGTTAGGCAAGACCATTGCACGAACAAATCCTTTTTTTTTTTGGGGGGGGGGGGGGGGATCAGTTAGTCTGATGCAGAGGGAAATTAATCATTTTATGTAGCCTCTGTGAAAAGCCTGTCTCTTTCTTCCATGCCCATATAAACTTCGCTTCCAAACTTGTCATCTATTACTTGGAACTAGTCAGTGAGTTTAAGGCAGGGGTGGGGAACCGTTTTTGTATTGGGCCACTGACCAACTGAAAAAATCAATGGTGGGCCCCACACGTTCAACTCACCTGCCCAGGGGGGCGCTGAGACTTGGGGCTTCCCACCCATGGCAGGGCACACCAGCACTCCGCGGCGGGTGAGTTGAATGTGTGTGGCCTGCGGGCTGGATGAAAATGAGCAAAGGGCTGGATCCGGCCTGCGGGCTGTAGGTTCCCTACCCCTGGTTTAAGGAAGCTCACTAGTGGCTGAACACAAAATATTGGTCCTCTTGCTGAATGACTGTAATTCTTAACTCAGTGACTGCAAGCTGGGAAAAGGGAAACCTGTTCTTTCCTCATGGCTCCTCCTCTGTCCCACAAGGGTCTGATCCTGTGAGGGGCTGCACATCTGCATCATCCATGGGAGTGGCAGGAGCTTCTCTCCACGCAGGATCAGGCCCAGTCTAAGAGGGGTGAGTTCTTTTGCGGAGACTTGTCATTTAGTGCTTCTGGGCAGAAGTGCCTCACCACAAGGCCAGGGGAGAAACTTGCAGAATAGTAAAACTAACGTGGTGATGTATGTGTGACTGTCTAGTATTGGCCACTGCCGGGGCAAGGAACCAGATTAGTTGGGCCAATGGTCTGCTCTGGCAGGGCAGTGCTTGGACTTCAAACCAAACGGAGGATGTGAGGAATCCAGGTCCCTTCTATGAGTCTCTGCTCTCTGTGTAGCCTTTAAAGAATGTTACTGTTGTTGATAGTCCCCTGATCCTCTCCTGCACCCCTTGAATGTTAAGAACTGGGATGGGTTGCTGTCTAGGTGCACTATCCACTGCTGTAGCAGGAATAGCCCGGGGTGGGGGAATAACTCCTGGAATGGAGGAATCCAGTGCTCTGTGCACATGGATGTGGGGAGCCTGTTCCACACAGATCTCTGTGCTGAGGCGCCAGTGTGGACGGTGTAGTCCTGCAGCCTTCACGCCCCTCTCCCTGGATCTGCGGGCTGAGGACAGAGCTGGCTGACCGGGGACACAGGCAGGGATTTCTGTTCATCCGTCAGTGCAGTCCCAGAAGCAAATGTAGCCGGGGTTTTGACTAAACCTCAGGTGCAAAGTGGGGGTGGCCCTGGGAAATGGGTGGGAGGACTCCTGGCAAACTGCCTGTCAGGCCCTTGTTTGCATTTCCTGGGCATGCAGTGTGTTCAGCACTGCAGCCAGCTGCTTGCAGCCCAGTAGGGACTGGTTCTCCTGTGGGAAGGAGCAGCTTTGGGGACTGACTCTTTTGTAATTATTTATAACAGAAGGTTTTCCATCACAAGCTAGTTTTAAGCTCGTCATTCTGATTGGCTAAGGACCCATCTTCCTATATTTGATTGAGCAACACAGGAAGCCACTAGGCTCTTAATTTGGTATTTGTGACTGAGCTGGAGCAGCAGAAATGACATCACCAGCTGTGGTGTGTGATGCAAATAATGAATGAGTCTAACTCCAAGCCCGGTCCCAGGTCTGACTCTGGAGAGTTACACAGATTCAAAGACTCGGTCTGTTCCTCACAAGGATGGCCTGTCAGCTCATCGGGTATGGGACGTTTATGCTTCTCTTGTGTGCTCTGTGTGTGTCTGAATTCTGCATAGTAACTGGGAGTACGAATGACAACTACAATGTGCGAGTCTCCTAGGCAAGGACGACAGAAAATAGTGAAAGCAGTTGGGGCTAGTCTAGCTATAGCTGATCTCTCAAGGAGGAAGTTCTCAGTGACAGTCTTGTCTCTAGGCCGTGTGGCTGTAGCAGATTAGACTGTCAGGCTGCATATAAATCTATACGTGCGTTGGGGGGGGGGGGTGTTCCAGGTGCTCACAAGAGCTGGGCAGGTTTTTTTCAGACAAAGATTATTTGCTCCCCAGTAAAACAGTTTTGGTTGACCTGGAGATATCTGTGAATTTGACACATTTCCCGAATAGTTGTGGGAAGGGGAACTAGATGGCAACAAGGGGACTTGGTTGCCATCCCTACCACAGCCAGAGGACAAGGAGATGGTGGTGGTGGTGCCCTTTTGACAACCTTTAGCCCAGGGCATAGGGCACTCCCCCAGGTTTGAATCTCCCTCTGCAACAGGGATTTGAATGTAGGCACCCCTTCCCCACATGGTGAGCGCTCTGATCACCAGGATATTGGGCATTCTGGGTGGGGAGGGTGCTTCAGATAAAAGACATGAATAGTCATTGGGCTAGTGAGAGGCACTATAGCCTGGTGCTTTGGACCTGGGTCTTCCCCACCCCAGGTGAGTGCCCTAACCACTGGGCTAAAGGTTATATGCCAAGCACCACCACCTCCTGTTTTGTGAATCTAGTCTTTTAAAAGTACCTAGAAACAAAATGTTTCGGATCAGCCAGCTTGTTTCACTCGACCCAGAATAGATCGTTTTTGATGTGCTGAAAATTCCCAAACCATTTGAACTTGGTTTGACCTGAATTTTTTGGAACTGATAGCAAATAAAAAATCAGTTATTCATCCTGCTCTCCCCCTCAAAGGGGACAGCTTTTCATAAGCGACTGCCTGCACTGAAATCCAGCTGGAACTGTAGAATGCAATTGCTGTGGGTTTGGAAGTCTTCTGCACTTTGTTTCAACTCTTTGATTTAGCAGTGCCCACACCAGCTGCTGCTCCAGTAGCAAATACTGT
The DNA here is from genome assembly GCF_965152235.1 of Eretmochelys imbricata. Taxonomy (NCBI): domain Eukaryota; kingdom Metazoa; phylum Chordata; order Testudines; family Cheloniidae; genus Eretmochelys; species Eretmochelys imbricata. Next base: position 22,233,789 of record NC_135589.1, on the reverse strand, counting down.
GCTCGTGGGTTGTTCTGTTATGTTACGCTAATTCCTATGAATACGGAAAGTGTTCGCAACAGATCGGATTGGTCCAATGGTCCATCCCTCTAAGGTGCTGTCTCTCCAGTATATGTGACCCAAATTGCAGAGAAGTAGCTGCACCTTGAATTGATTTCTGCACCTGAGGCCTAACGCAGCCATGCCCGGTGATGATCCCCCACCTCCTAAACTCATCAACCCAGTAATCCACAATTAGTCAAGTGGATTGGTTTTCTTTTAAAAGAACTTTTTTTGGAAACCATTTTGTATAATAGTAGTAGTAATAATAATTAATAAAGCTACCACCTATGCAGTTGTTAAAAAGAGAAATACCTGTTCTGTTTTATATAGTATGTCCAGATAATGCTATCTGGCAATGGCTTCCGCAGCTTACATCTGATTTGTCTCGCAGAAGTCTGATCAGTGAATGAGATGCTGAAGTTGCTAGGGGTGTTTGGTACAGCTTTAGTTTTTCAGGATCTTTAAAAGCTGATCTGCTGTGCAGGTGATGGCCTGACACAGTGCTTTAAAACAGACCTGCCCTGAAGAGCTTTCAAACAGACTGAGAGGTGACAGGTCAGGCATGAGACAGTCCAGAGACAGTCAGGGAGGAGACTCCCTGTGAATGGGGGCCAGAGGGATAGGAAGGGGGGTGAGTGGGAGGTACTGAGACTTGGGTGTATGTGGTTGATAGGCTGCTGGCTCCTGGCGGCGGAGTATCATCCCAGGGGCTCCTACATGCTCCCAGGCCCTCTCCAGTCTGTCCAGGTCCTGCTCCCTGGCTCACTCCTTTTTGCTATGGCAGCTCCTCCAGCCCCTCTGAATCCTGCTTTCACCTTTGTCCCTCTCTGGCATGCACAAGTTCATGCAGGAGCGGAGTCCCCGCAGTATTTCCAGAGTGGGGGTCTAGCGTCCTCCACCCCTGGGTCTGCGGCCTCTGGTTCAGATCCAGCATTGGTGAGAGGATCAGTGTAAGAAACCTCACAAAGGTGAGCGTTCAGGTGGGATTTGAAGAGAGTGATGGCACAGGAAGCTGGGAGGCTGCTCCGTTACACATAACTCTGCAAGGGATGCCACGTTTGACTTCACTCTGGCTTATAGTGAGAGACCATCATACCTCTTCCTGCCTGGAATGAGCCTGAATTGTTGATTCATCATATCTGCCGGAGAGTATGTGTCAAACTGTCTAACTATCACTGTGTTTGACACGCTATCTCTAACATGGTTTTGTGGTTTGGTAACCATAGTTATGGTAAGGGAGGGGAAAAGATATGGTTACCATGGATTTTACTTTGCATTGTTTTCAATTGAACAGGGATGGGTACAGCAGTCGTGATCCCTCACAGCGCTACTGCCATCTGGATGGCAGGAGCATAGGGGCAATTACATTGACCACTCTCTGGAATTCTCCTCCCTGGGAGGATGTGGAGAAGGGGCTTTCTTGTGACGTAGTGGCATTCTGGGTGGCTTTCATTAAATGACTAGTCCACCGCACATATGGTCTATCTGAAAGCTGTGATGGAAAAAGCACCTAGCTAAGTTTGTTGCTCACTTGGGGTTGCTTGTGTGCTTCAAAGACTCTCTAAATATCACTGTGAAACCTATAGGTCACTTTCTACAGGACGCACATTCTCAGAATTCCCCGCTGCTGGCCGTGACCCTCTCAGCTTGTTGAGCTGTGCTGTCAGTGTGTCACAACCACCTTGCCTTGTTATGGAGGGTGAGGCCAAGTCCTGGTAGGATGTGGTGCTGACTATGCTTTTGGTCCCCTCTGCTCACAATTAAGCCATTCTTGATACCACTTGGTGGGGGCGAAGTGGCTGGTCCTGTTGACTATTGTCTGCTTTGGGCCACGCTCCTAGTGTGGACAGATTGTCTTTCGGGGAGGTCTGTTGACAGCTGTGTACCTGACCTGTAGGCTTTGACAGAGGCTACTTGTTCTGTTAGCTATGCTATTTTGGAGGGATCTTGCTTTCTCTAAACAGTCTGTTGGGAATTATGTCGTAGCAGAAACAAACTCCTCCCAACTTTTGGGAAGGGAGCTTGGTCAATTGGGAAATGGGAGTTAAGCCATCTGGGTGCTCTTACTTCTGTCACTAACTGGTATGGGGTTGGGCCCCAGGCCTCATTAACCCTCTGTGAAATGGGGATTGTACTGAATGATCATGCTGGGTTAATTACAGTTGGTAAAGCACTTCAAGATCCTCTGACAAATGGGGTTCGGGTGAGGAGGGCTGGGATGTTGTCTGGGACTCTGGCCCCTTTCACCAGCACTAAATTAGTTGTAAAAGAAGCAGAAAGTGAAATTAACAGGAAACTCTGTTGGCCTGCCCCATCCACTGCATTCTGAATTACTGCCTTCAGTCCTATTATCTCAGGTTAAATTGTGCTCGCTTCAGGGGCTGGTTTGCTGCACTTCTCCCTCTTGCTGGGAAAGGCACCGTGGCTGGAGTTGGACTGGAAGTGAAGGGATTAGCTGTGCTGTGACGTTCTTCAGGCTGGCTGGCTCTCCAGCAACTCTCTAGGCGAGGGGGCATGGGATAAGAATTGAAGTGTGAGATATATCTTTCCTCATCCATTGCAGGATAATGCGTCCGGATGATGCAAACATCGCAGGGAATGTCCATGGGGGGACCATCCTGAAAATGATCGAAGAGGCAGGTGCCATCATCAGCACCCGACATTGCAATTCCCAGGCAGGGGTACGTACTGTTGCGGCCGGAGAGTGTCCATTCCAGCTGCAGCTGTTGACACAGGGTCAAATGTAAAACTGCCCAGCCCCACGTTGTTTGGCAACAACTTGGAAGGACCCAAGTGAGTCTGTCCATGTTTCATTGAAAATCACAAGAAGAGAACCGCAAGGATGGGAGAAAATCATGGCAGCAACCAACGTTCATGTCCCCACATCAAGTAGCGTGTGTGCCTTTCCCATTCCCGTGGTGGTTCTCTGTAGATGATGGTGTTTGTCTGTGTTTGATGTTGTACAGGATGTTTACTGTGGTTATGTTGCTGTTGTAACCTTCACCTTTGCCTTTCCGGCTTCTCTTCACTTAGTCATGCAGCCTTAGCTCCCATTTCTTGCATGATCAGTCCCAAGGCAGTAAATGTGAGTGAGGCATCTGGCCCTCAACTCTGTACATAGATAGGTGTCTGATTGGGTATCTCGTTGGTGTCATTTTCTTTAGAAATGCCATCTAGTGGAAAACACAGAAGTTTCAGATGTCAGCACTTTCTATTGGCATGCTAGGGGTGAAACTAGCAATTTCTTTCCTCTTTCCATTTCATTTAAAAATGAATGGCCCTGTCTTCCTTAAAGTTCAGAAGACCTAAACCTTGCGAGTGGCTGGGAGTATACTCTGTTAGTGAGTTATCTCCCAAGCTTTGAGATTTCCTGGAGAGAGAAGCACTGTACTTCACTCAGTCTCTTCTCTTCCCCTTTTTTCCCCACTTCGGAAACAGAAGTTTTTGTCTCTATTTAACAGCGAATTGATATGCCCAAAGCCAGACTGGACTGATACCTTCCAAGGCTTACAGCACATTTGTGATCTTTCTATTGATTTTCCAAAAGGGCTTGTCTTCTGAAGTCTTTAAAGGGCTGTCTTAGACTTCAAGCTACTTTTGTCACCTTTCAAACTTGGACTATTCAAAGGTGGGTATTGGGGAAATAAGCTGTTGGTCACTGCCCTGGCCACTGGAATGTAGTGTATCTTCGCTCTTGGAGCAGTGTTGTTGAATTTAGTACATTCCTATCCTTTTAAATTGCTGTTAGCAGAGATGTTTACATAACTTGTTACAGAGTGCATGTGGTCTGCTGTCCTCTGCATGATATCTGTCACGGATGGAGGATCTGCCATGACCCCTTAGAAAATCGTTCCAGTGGTTAACCACTCATCATTAAAAATTTACAACTTATTTCTAGTCTGAATTTGTCTAGTTTCAACTTCCAGCCAGTGGTTTGTTAGACTTTCCTCTGCTAGATTGAAGAGCCCATCACTAAATATTTGTTCCCTACATAGGTAAATCATGTTAATAGAGTAGGTTAAGGGGTCAGTTAAATATATTGAGCTCCATAAATCTGTCAATATAAGGGCAGGTTTTCTAATCCTTTAATCATTCTCGTGGCTCTTCTCTGAAACAGTCTCCAATTTATCAACATCCTTCCTGAATTGTGGGCACCAGAACTGGACACAGGTTTCCAGCAGCAGTCAGACGAGTGGTGAATACAGAGGTACAATAACCTCTCTGCTCCTACTTGAGATTCCGCTGTTTCTGCATCTCAGGATCAAATTAGCTCTCTTGGCCACAGCATCGCACTGGGAGCTCATGATCGGCTGATTATCCAGCACAATCCCCAAATCTTTGTCCATCGCTGCTTCCTGGGATCGAGTCCCCCATCCTGTCAGTATGGCCTGCATTCTCTTTCTAGATGTATACGTTTACATTTAGCTGTATTAAAGTGCATAGTTTGCTTATGGTTTACCATGCAATGCAGATCATTCTGAGTCAGTGACCTGTTCTCCATTATTTACCAGTCCCCCAATTTTTGTGTTTGCAAACTTTATCAGTGATCTTGTGTTTTCTTCCAGGTCATCAATAAAAATGTTAAATAGTGTAGGGCCGAGAACCGATCCCTGTGGGACCCCACTGGAAACATGCCCATTCAGTAGTGATTCCCCATTTACAGTTACATTAACACCTATCCGTGAGCCAATTGTTAATTCATTTAATGTGCACCCTGTTAACTTTATATCACTGTAGCTTTTTAATCAAAATGTCCTGGTACTAAGTCAGATACCTTTCAGAAGCCTGTTACATCAACACTGTTACCTTTATCTACCAAACTTATAATTGCATCAAAAAAATATATCAAGCTAGTGTGACAGGGTCTATTTTCCATAAGCTTATGTTAATTTAAATTAATTACATTACCCTTCTTTACATTAGGTTAATTTTCTTCAGTGTAGCTTAATTCACTGAGTCAATTAAAAGCTAAATGGAATTAAGGTGTTCACATGGGTTTATTGTGGTTTAATTTATCTACTTCAAATTCATACTTTTAGTTAATTCTGAATAACTTTCCTGGTTGTCTCTGTGTAGACATGTCTGAGATGCCATAACTCTGCCTATTTTTGTGTTACAGTATCATCTCTCCAGGTTCCTAGTCGGTCTCAAATACAATATATTATATCCTTCAACAATCTTTGCCACACTTATAGTGTCTTGTCGCATTGATCACTACTGTGTATACCAGAGGCCATGAGTCACTTCTATGAAAAGTAATAACTACAAGTTTAAGAGGCCTATCAGTAACAAAGGGAAACACTGTCTGGAATAACCAGCTAGAGACTTCCTGTGGGTGTTGCTGATTATTTGTCTCTGACTTTAACTGAAGCAGTTGCATCTTAGCCAGCTTATGGAATTGAATGACTTCTTAATTACCTGTGTCAACCCTGCCCCTCTTCCCTTCTGTTTGTTCTCGGCTAAGACAAGGCAGATGGCTAGCTACTTCAGGTCAGGGCCCTTCTCTGCCTGTGAATGCAGTCCTCGCAGGATGAGGCTCTGGTCCTGATTGAGGCCTGTGGATACTAACAAAGTATAAACAAATAAATCTACAAATGGTAACAAAATACATTCTTACAAACAAGCATCCAGAAACCCTTCTCAGCCCCAGCAAAGCCCTATTTGGAAACATCTACCTAAGGTCTCCCCAGCCTTCACTTAGTGCACCGGCCCCAGAGCTTGTTAGGCAGGGCAGAGGGAGAAGGTGCTCCTTGCAACATGTCCTAGTCACCAAATCTTAGATCTGGCGACTCCGGGCAGAAGGCAGGTTTGGGAACTGCAGACCCCTTAACCTAGAACTGTTAAGCTAGATGCCAATGGAGCAGCCTGCTCCATGGAGCTTGATCCTGCAATCTGATCCGTGGGGGCCGATCTTTGCATGGCTGTTGACTTCACAGGGGCTCCAGGTGGGCACGAGTCTATCTGGATGACTCCAATTATAGGCTCAGAGTCTGACTGGAGGCCCCTAGGCTGCATCTGAATGGGGCCCTTTTTTTCTGAAAGGTGTACAGCAACTTGGTTTGACCCCCTGCACTTTCAATATACCTCTCCCCTGGGGACAGCTAGCTTCTATAGGAATACAGATCCTGTATAGCACTTCAAAGTTGTGTTTCATCTTGGTAGACTTCAAAGTAGTTTCCTCTAGTGAGATGAAGATTTCAGATAAGCTGTTTGACGTACAGCCCAGCTCTACAAGAGGAAGGTGGAAGAAGAAACTAGAGATGATGAAACTGATCAGTTTGAACTTTGCTGATTGAATGAATGTTGAGTGATTGGCTTTGTTGCTAGGATTTTTCCAGTTAGCTATTGGTATATTGAACTTTCATAAACTGGTGACATAGTGTCATTTTAAGACTCTGCCACTTTCCTCAAAAGTGGCCTCATGTGTTTGGATTTTTTGTTTTGTTTTTTTTTTTGCAGGGGAGGGAGTGTAGTCAGACATAGTGTCTGGTAAAACCCTTAATATTTTTTAAGTTGCTGATTTAAGTAAGCCTTTTCCAAACTGGTGCTTTCTGAGGATTCTGATTCAAACCTGATTAGACCAACTTGTTGGCCGTGAGGTCTGCCTTGCACCTGATTTTGTCTGAAGGCCTTGGAGGGAGGTGCTGTGCGGGAAGTTTGCAAACTGTAAGAATCAAGGGTAAGGCCAAGAAGCCTTTTTAGTCAACACCTGAGAGAGATTCTGGAATCTGTCTCCAAGACTGATCTCCTTGCGGAGAGGAAGTCACCACATGAAACAAGCTGTGCCAGCCTCTGACCCATCTCTCCGTGCACTGGAAGGATGCCCTCTAGCAAGAAGCACTGTGCCAGCAGAACATCACCATCTCACTCCTTGGCTGCAGTTCCATCTCCCACTCTGAGTGTCCAGGAAACTGCGAGAGCTAAAGAGGCCGAACTCCCTGTTATCTTATGTATATTTTCCCTTTTTGTCACTTCCACACCCTAGAAGTAAAAGGTTGTGTGCATGTCTGTGTGACCCCATCCCTAAAGTCCACACCAGGCAAGCACCTGAAAGTGTTTCCAGGTTTTAAACAGCCCTAAATATTGTCTCATAAAGAAAGTGTGTTCTGTGTCAACCTCGAGTCTCAGACAGTTAATCTGTCTGCTAAATGAGTTGTCAGACTTCTTATCAGGCATGTTCTGTTGGTCTATACTATATTATGGGTGGGTGGTGGGGGGTTGGATAGGAGGGCAGTGTTAGTTATGCAAAATGAAGTCTAAGAAAGCTTTATAATTCTTTGGTTTTGTGGGGGAGACATTGGGGGATTTGGTTTCAGTGTTAAGATATTTCCATTCAAATTATATATTTGCTAACATTCTTTAGTTGGGCTCTATAACCAGATAGTCAGCCACCACAGAAGAGTCCTTCCTAAAATTTATATAAGGACTGATAATTTTTGGCATTACTTTGGCTCAATTCCACTCCAGTATCAGAACTAACTTGGTGATTTGATAGTTGTATTGCTTTATTCTTTGTTTAATATTAGAGATGCTTTATTCATGTCATTAAGTGTTTTATTAAAAGTGACACTCACCATTTTTTTTTCATGAAGCAACATTGGTCTGTTACCTTTGCCCTAAAAGCCTGACCAGCTCCCCTTAACTGGTCTCTTGCTTCCACAGACCGCTGGCCAGGCATGCAGAGAGCAGGCTGCCTTTGCAGTGTGCTTGGAGAATCTCAGAAATCAGAGTGGCTCTGAACACTGGCTGAGAGGGGTTAGAGGCCTGGCAGGATTTGATATAAACGTCGATTTCAGCCCACACACTGAAATGGATGAAAAACTTGGTAACAATCAGCACAAGTGCGGCCTCCCTCACAGGGGCAGCCCCCTGCTGTCAGCACTGGGAACCCTCTGTAGCCCTGCTGCGAGCTCTGCCTAACCCCAGCTCTGACTCCTCTCCCCCCCTTAATTTCTTGCAACTGTAAAAACTGTTATATTGGAAAAATTCAAATCAATTGCACACCCCCACCCCCCAAAAAGGGGGGTTCTGCCAAGCCTGGTTCTGCAGCACTAACAGGGGCCGCTGGGGCTGTAGCTGAACCCATTTAGTGCAGGTGCTGGCGGGATCTAGTGGAGCAATGAGTGTCTCTGTCATGGGGGCTGGAGGCCTGCATGTGGAGCCAGGTTGCTGTAGGTAAACGACACTGATAAGTCAAGTGCAGGCAAAACTACTGTGTAGAAACGAAGGTCTCCTTGCCGCAGGGCAGGATGGACTCTGAGGTTGGCAATAGGAATTAGCTAATAACTCTTCGGTGACTGAGTTTGCTCTCGGAGGTGGAGAGAGTTCAGTTTCACAATTCTAAGATCCAGATTTTCAAAATCATCTACTGACTTTGGGTGCCTTAATCTTAGGGTACCCTTTGAGACCTAGGATCTGACTTCCAGAGGTGCTGAGCACCCACAATTTCAGATGGGGCCCATGTTAGCTGCCGGCTTGCAGCACCTCTGAAAAATGAGTCTCCATTTTAGCACCCACAGTCAGTGCGTGTTTCTTACAGTTTGGCCAAATAAAAATCTTGTCAATCCTACAAAATCCTTTTCCTTTACTGAGTTGCCAGCAGGTGGTGCTGCAGCCCCTCACTTTGCTCATGGAATAGGGCTTTTTGAGCAAAACCAGAACAATGAATTGAATTCCTCTCTATGCGTGCATAATCCAGGAAGGCTCTTGAGGTTGGACGAATGTCTTATTGTATAAATTGTGGCAACTTAAACACCCTGAATAGTAAAGCAAAATTACTCTTCTCTGTTCCCCTGGCTGGTTCGTTTGGGGTAGGCCTCTGTGTTCCTCTGTCTCTCTCTAAGTACCTTGATTTCCATGGCTTGTTTAGTTTCCATTTTCTGTGATCAGAAAAACCCCTCCTAACACCAATGCAAATAATAAGGGTTTAAGTGCATTTCCTATCAGCCAGCTCTCTGGTAAGCATGTAGCATGCGGCAGCCTCTTAAAAGTATGCACAAGACCTAAGGAACAGTGGGCTCCTGTTCCCGCCATTAGTTCCTTCTTTTATAGATGTATTGATCACGCAGTGGCAAAACAAAATCGGAGTTGTGTGCACAGTCCACAAATTTAATTTAATCTCATTCAGCAGCCACCAAATGTAATCCAACTGTAAATCTTTGTTCAAAGCTAGCTCTGAGCCAGAATTAAAAAAAAAAATTAAAAAAAAAACAACCCTGAAACCAACCCCCCTAAATCAACAAAATGGTTGGCAAAGTCCCAGGACAGTGAACAGTATGTTTGTGTTTAATGAGTGAAAGGCTTCACTTGTATCCGACACCACTTCTTCTGGACTGAGATCTCCTCACCAAAATTGAACCAGGCCTGATTTTATACTTTGGCTGTGATCTAAAGTGTTGGACTATGCCAGGACCAAGATAATGATGGGAGATCAGATTAAATGAGTCTGGAATTTAGGTGGAGTCCCTCTTATGGTGGGAAGTCTGGCTCAATTAAACAGAGGGTCTCTTGCCCCCACTCCAAATTCCAATACTGTACTGGTTACCAGTCTGCATTGGTGAAGCTCAGAGAGCCCTTAGCAGCACTGTGGATGGTGCAGGACTTTGTAAAGAGCTCCTAGTTAGTTAGTGGTCCTACCTTTATGCGGTGTGCTAGGAAGATTGAGGGACAAGCTTCTGCCTTTATGGGGTATTCCAAGCTCTTACTCTGCCATTGGGTCTGGTTGGCGGTGGTTGTATGCACTTCTGTTGTGACTCTGGGTTTGGTGCACTGGACGCTGTCTAACCATGGTTTGTCTGCAATTTGTAGGAGCACTGTGTGTCTGCGCTGGCCCGTGTGGAGCGTACAGACTTCCTCTCGCCCATGTGCATTGGTGAAGTGGCTCACGTGAGTGCGGAAATCACTTACACCTCCAAACATTCCGTGGAAGTTCAAGTCAACGTGCTGTCGGAAAACATCCTCACAGGTAACTCCTGAGGCTGCCATGTTCCGTTTGCTTTGCTCTGGGGAAGTTGGTTCTCGGGAGAGCATGAAGCAGGTTAATTGGCAGGAGAGTTGCTCTTGCCTTATGGGGTCCTAGGAGCCTGATTGCCAGCCCTGTATTGAGGGGCAGTCGAAAAAGCTCTCTTCAGTTTCATATTTGGAAAGCCAATAAAAATGATGGCTGCTCCTCAGTTGCTTCTGTCTGTCCACCAATCAGCAACTGAATACTGGCTGGCTGCGCGGGTTTTCCATCTGTCTGACAGCATCCTTCTCTGATAATCTGTCGTAGCTGGTAATAATTTACCAGTCCCCTCCAGTATGGACTCTCCCTTGCTGCACTCTGAACACTGTGGTGAGATACGAAACGCCAGTCCCAAGCAGCTCACCTTGAGGAGGGGATCCTGGAGCAAGAGGAACCTAGGGAATGAATCTGGAGACTAATAGGCAAAGGCTGAATGGCCTGGTAAGGCAGGTCTTGGACAGTAATGAACAGCTAAGTTAACGTCCTCTAAAAGGAATCGCCTCTCTGGAGAAGTCCAGCAGGATGGCTTGTGGCAGTCTGTGCTTGGGTGTGCTGGGAAAGGTGAACTCCCCTTTCTGAGATGAGGGCCATTGTGCAGTAGCTGCCTCCTGATTGGCCTCTACCTGGAGACTGTGCAATGATAGCTACAGAGATGGTTTCCAGGTGACTGGGCCATGTCAGCGAAGAGTGAAAGGGCAGTTTTGTCTTGTTCAGAGTTTCTGGACAACACCTGTGCGGACTCTTGCTGGGATCCATGTAACCTTCATGTCTTCGCTCCACGTTCTGCACTGAGGCCTCCTGAGCAGATCCCAGAACTCGCCAGTCAGGGTTTCCTGGGCACTTCAGTCCGTATTTGCGGGAGGGGAGCGATCCCCTAAGCCCAGTTCTTCCTCCTTTGAGTGCTCCCAGCACGTCAGCACTGGTGCCGTCCTGTTCCCTAGGCGAAAGGCTTTTCCTTTCCTTTCCTTCTGGCCAGTAGAATCTGTGTGGACTGTGAAGCAATTTAAATAGGGGTCTGTGGCAAGCTCCGTATTCCCATTGGTGGCTTCCCTTCCTCCTCTCCCTGCCTCGCTCTGTGATCTCCGCACCGGGTGGGTAAATGTGTGTAAAAGGGTCTCCTAAGGGCCTGCCTACGCTATGCACCTCAGGAGGTTTGGTTAATATGTAGTTGTCCTCTGACTTAGTTACAACATGATGCCAAGCAGTAGCCTAGCTGGAACCTTAACCATGTCTTGAAGCCAAGCTAACGTCTTGGAACTATCCAAGGTTCCAGAGATGTCGCTGTCCAGTGATCACGTCTGCCATTGCCTCCGTAATCTCCTCAAGTTTCAGAATGAAGATACTTGAGCTAACAAAGGCATATTTTGTATGAGCAATCCTAGTGGTAGAATAGCCCCAAGACCGAATGAGTTCTGTGGGCCAGTGGAGTCCATGGGGAAAGCTCTGTAACGAGTATTAAGTTTCTCTGGCGCACGTTTTCCTGGGAAAGGCTCCAACAGATCTTCAGTGGTACGGAAGAACTAGGATGTAGCATGACACTAGCAGTGTGCTGTAAGGTCATCCTGAGTCTATTCTTGTTAGCTAGATTGCCAGTGATACTGATGCAATCTAAGACTATAGCTAGCAGGTGAATTGATAAAAGCCTAGAAGACAGGGTTGTTTGCAGTCTTGTTGTAACCATGTAGGTCCCAGAATATTAGAGACACAAGGGCTAGACCTGGCCCAGACCTGAAGAAAAGCTCTGTGTAGCTCAAAGCTTCTTTCTTTTGCCAACAAAAGTTGTCCAATAAAAGCTATTACTTCACCCCCCTTGTCTCTCTAGAAGGCAGGGTGGCAGAGAGTTCAGTTTCATTACTGCTGTAATGTCTGCATGATGATTAAGACTTAGTGCTGCGTCTGGGAAGAAAGATGTGCTGCGCAAGTCAAGCCCCTTTGGCAGCCTTCTCTTCCATGTGCAGGCTGCGAAGTAACTGAACACGTGATTATACAACGGTAAGGAGAATGAGACGCAAAAAGAACAGGAGGACTTGTGGCATCTTAGAGACTAACCAATTTATTAGAGCATGAGCTTTCGTGGGCTACAGCTCACTTCATCGGATGCATAGAATGGAAAATATAGTAAGAAGATTATATATATAATACACATACAGAGAAGGTGGAAGTTGCCATACAACTGAGAGAGGCTAATTAATTGAGCTATTATCAGCAGGAGAAAAACTTTTGTAGTGATGATCAAGATGGCCCATTTAGACAGTTGATAAGAAGGTGTGAGGATACTTAACATAGGGAAATAGATTCAGTATGTGTAATAAGAAAAGGAGTACTTGTGGCACCTTAGAGACGTTACCATGTCTCTAGTTGTACAGATGGGCTTTGCAGTGAGAGTTACTCTGGCGGAACATGCTGGCCATGTGGCAAGGATAACATGGCTGATGAAGGCAGCTTGGGACTTCAAGCTAGAGCAGGGTGGCAGGAGAGCACTGCTTTACAAAACACTTAGCTCTGAAGAAAGCCTTCTTTTGCTGTAAAAGTGATTGGATTGCCTCTTTGTCGTCTTCTCCCTCTTGCCTGGTTCAGGTGTAGTGATCTCTCGGGTTTTGAATTCCTATTTCATGCTGGCTTTTTACCTGGTGGTCAGAATTTTCTTCTCATTGGTGGAGAAGGAATCTTTCCTTGTTTCTCTTTCTAAGCCTGCCTGACTTGCAGTAGGGGCATAGTGGGGAGTGATACCTGTGCCTTACGAGTCTGTCTTTAGCCCTGACAAGTTTGCTTGAAGTCTTTAAATGTAGTTGGATTGCTAGATGCTCTTTATGTAGCACCCGTGTTTATGTAACCATTAGGGAAGTACGCATTCAGGGCAAGCCAAGTGTGTGAACACCATACATGCTTTCAGGGCTGTTGAAATGGTCAGAACTCCATTTGGCTCTGGTTGCAGTTGTTTTCTCAGTGCAGTGAAGGTTTAAATGCATGGCCACAAAAGAAGACTGCAGTTAAATGTGGTGCTATGATTTTCTTTAAAATGTACTCTCTCCCTTTGAAGAGAGCAGCCCCGCATTGTGGTGTGCTCTTAGTGTTCCACTTGTGTGTCTAATTAGAACTGAGTGTTGACAGCATACGCAGTAAATATTTAGTTTTACATTTTAATAGTGATGAGAGGATGGGCAGGAAAAAAGAAAAAATTATTGCCATCTATGCTGTATGTTAATGACGGTGTGTGATTTCTCCCCACCTCTAAGTTGCCCTGGCATCTGATCTGCTGTCTGCATCAGAATGTTCTGTCTACACTAGATTTGGAGCAGGTACCACGTTCCCTCTTTGTTGCACTCCATGCTCTGGGATTCTAATACCTGTACGTGTTTTAGGTTTTGGAACTCAAACAATTGCTGTGTGCTGATTTAAATTTTCAGGCAGGGTTGTTCTGATCCATTAGACGTAGTACTAATTTTGCAGACTCGGCTGCAGCATCAGGCTTTAGTCAATCAGGATGGTGTCTGTAGCTTAATAGGATGAACCTTTGGCTCTGGTTTGAGCTGAATATTCTCTTCCCAGGCAGTAGTAACCATGGTAACCCATTTTCATCTTCCCACATGGCAACGGCAGGAGGCTACACGCACAAGCTTTTTACGATTCTCTTAAACTGGTGTTTGCGTTGACATAGGCACAGCACTCCCTGTGTCGGAGTCTCTCGGCAGAGCGGTGCTGCAGACCTGGCATGTCTGCGCTCTGAGAAGTGACTTTCCTAATTGATTCCAAGGTTTCTGTTAAGCCTAATCTGTTGGTACATGTGTGCTCTGGTAAAGTCCTACAGGTCTCTTTCCAATACAGAAGGGGGAAAAAAAAACCCAAAATTTTCAAACCCAAATGTCAGAAGCTGCTGGTACCAGCCAACTGCTGAAGGCTCCTTCACACTCAAAGCTTCTAGGGAAAACGATTAAAATTAGCAGAGAGCTTGTGTGCTGATAGTCATGTCCTTCCTGCCTTGTTACTCGCAGCACCTGGCTGGGAGTAGATAGGTGCTCTTATCTATCCTAACATTACGTAGGAAACTCTCCACCTTCAGATTGTGCCGTGCAGCGCCCCGGAATCCCCGCCGGAAGCTGAAACCCTTAAGACGTGCCCTCAAGGGGGGTGGCTGGGCGGGGAGGAGCTCCACTGTGCAGAACCTCCTGCATTCTGTCTAGTACTATGGTCTGTGTACATGGAACACCCGTTCCTGGGAAACTGCTGACTCTTGTGTGTACACTGGGGACTCTGAATGGCCTGACGTGAAGTGTTGTGGCTCAGGCTAGACTTCTTAGCTTTCTCCAACCCTCAGTGTTGGTCTGACCCTGGCTGTTAGCGGAATGAATGCATGGGGGCGGGCAATAAGGGGAGCGAAGAGAGCACGCTGTCTCCAGAGGGCTCCGTGAAGGCTCTGGCTGGCCTGCTGGACACAGGTACAACCAGCGCTTGTCTGCAGCTTTCTTGAAAACCTGCTGCCTCTTGGCCTTCTCACTGGAATGCTGGTGATCTCGGTACAGTTCACAATGGACAACACCCCAGTCTGCAAACTACAGTAGATAACTGAGGAGAAATAGCAGCAGGGCTGTGTGGATTTGGGCATGTGCTAGCAAGAAGGCCCAATGGGGGTGACCACGCCTTCATCCCAGATTAGGGCTAAGGAAAGGGAAGAGTTACAATCCCCATTGGGCTCCCCCTGTGGCTAGACATAGTAACTCCATCTGGAAGGGAGTGTCTTCCTGTTCTCCTCACTTTCCTTTTGCTTGCACAAGGTCTTGTTCATTGCCATAGTTTGGTGTCTGACTAATCCGCCCTCAGCCCTGTCTCTCGGAGCCACCCCCTCTTCCCAGAACCATGATTTAGCGTCAGTTGCTCTGTTGTTGCAGCCCCCACGCTTCTCTAGCAGGTGGATACTTATTCTAGTGAATTTTTTCAGACATGTGTGTTGTACTCCTGTCAGGGTAAAAAAAAAAAAAAAAAAAAAATCTAAATATATCCTGTAAAGTAAAACTTGAAATTAGGTACAATGATTTTGCTGCTTTAAATTGTCAGTCTAGTTTGTCAGGAAAATGTGACTTTAAAAAAAGTTTCGCCCTCAAGTTTCATCATCTTGTGACTTTAAACAGCAAAAATATTAAAATCCCCAGTTTCACTTGAGGAAACCAGTGGAAACTGCAGTTCAGCCTAAGCTATTCATAACAAACGAATAGATTAGATTTGACATCATTTGATTTTAAGAGAAGCAAAGGACTAAACTAAAAACTGCATCAAAAGGTTGTCAAATCATTTCCATTTTAAGCAAGTTTTTTTGCAAACAAATTGCTACTCAATCTAGTAATGTGAACGGTTGCGGAGAACAAACGCTAGTGTTGGATCTGAGCTTGGGAGTTGATGCAATGTTCTGTTTGAGTAACAGGCCTGGAGGAGATTGTCTAACTCTTGAGCAAAGCAGAAATGTCCTTTATTTTAATTGCGGCGCTTAAAGGTAGCAACTAGATGAAAATAAATCTTGTTTGTATAGTACCCTGTGTCTCCTGTTGCCTCTTGTAGCACTGAGGGCTGAGCCAGTGTGGGGGTTGGGCGGCTAATCTGAGCAGACATTGTTAACTGACACCTTTTGTTAATGTCAAACCCTTCCAGACCTGTGCGAACCTACCAGTCCTTCCAGTGAAAGAGATCAAGAGAAACTAATGGTTGGTTTTCCTCTCTCATTCAATGTTAACCTATGGATTTTTTTTGTTTGTGATGCAGCATATTAGAGCATCTCGTTATCATCCAGTTCATGGCTTGTCCCCTTCCCTTGTGCCTGAAGTGGGACGGTGGACCACCTGTGTAGTCAGTTTCCCTAGCCTTGTGCTGCCTTCATAATGCAAGTCATTCAGAAGCCTCTCAGCATCCTGTGTGTTGAGAGGGGTTTCTTGCTTGGTTGATCAATGGATTGCAAAGTAATGTGTTCACTGTCGCAGGGTGAAAAGCATCTGAAAACCCTACGCTTTATCTCACCACTGCTGCAGTTTGTCTGCGCTACCAGTCTGAGAGAAGTGTAAAAAAATTACTCGCTTTCACCTTCTGTTTTTCTTGTTCTGTCACAGTGCTGCCATCTGGGAGGTGCAGACACTGAAAGAAAATGTTTACATCCAAACTGTTTCTTGGGAAAATTTTTGAAACCTCTTATAAATACTAAACTTTTTATTAATGTAGCCTACATTTAGGGCCTAAGCTATCAGGTCCTGAATGTATTTTCATATACTGCTCACCTGGACCCTAACTAGTATATGTCTTAAAAGTAGCTGAAGAGCCTCATGTGAGAGATGTGCTAGGACAGGGGGTCTCATACTGGGCATCGGGACCCCTCAGGGGGTCACGAGGTTATTATGTGGGGGGTCGCAAGCTGTCAGCCTCCGCCCCAAACCCCGCTTTGCCTCCAGCATTTGTAATGTTAAATAGATAGTGTTCTTAATTTATAAGAGGGGTCGCACTCAGAGGCATGCTATGGGAAAGGGGTCACCAGTACAAAAGTTTGAGAACCACTGTTCTAGGATTACAGGGTATTACCGTTAAGGAACGGTTTGTGCAGGTTAGTTCAATAGTCTTGAATGGTTTTCCCCTTCCGTTGAGTATAAGGCTGTGTCTACACCTCACTTTCTCTGAAAATGTCCTGCGAGTTCCCTGCCACTGGACAGCCCTCTAGCATAGACAAGGCACTGCTGTTCCTGTCGGTGCATTTAACCTTGCTCCCAGCAAGGCTAGATGACGTGGTTCAGGGAAGAAAGCCGCCAGCTGCCAATGCCTCGTCTACACCTGCACTACCGTTGGTGTGGCTGCCTCCGTGTTAACGAAATGGTACACAGGAAAAGCCGTGTCGGGGGCATCCATACTGAGGCTAATAGTCCAGAGTAATAACCCGCAGCTCTGTCAATGAGCCAGAGGCCTGGATGTTTGTTGACTTGCAGTATTTGGAACAGTCATGAAACCCTACCTTTCTTGAGTTTGTTGACACTTAAGTGATTTTGCTTTGCTGTGAATGTGATGTAAGAGTTCAGGCTAGAGTTACTAGAGCAACTTTTCTCACTTGTCTTAATACACTTTGGCTAATTCAACTGATGTTTTTAAATGATATGCTACTGTAAGTATTGTAAAATAAACCTTATAGTAATTATTTCCTTGACAGTTGGAGTGATTTGTGCCTCAGTATCCTTGAAGTCAGCAACTACAGTTTCTGAAGAATAGACTGAGCAGCAAGAAGGCCCAGGATGGTTTTGGTGCTAGCTTGGAACTCAGACTCAATTTAAGTTCTGCCCTTCACCACAGACTTCCTGTGTGATCTTGGTCAAGTCATTTAGTCTCTCTGTGCCTCAGTTCTCCATCTGTAAAATGGGGATAATGGCACTTCCAGGCCTCACAGAGATGGTGGATAAATGCTTTAAAGATTGAGGCATTCTGAAATGATAATGGAAGCCACACACCTAAGATAGGAGTCTTACCTTTATGCAGTAAAGGTCTCTTCGTGCTTGCTGTCCCAGAGATTTGCATCCAAAAGCAGAGTTTATAGATCTAACCAAATTTGTTACACAGTCTACCCTTGTTTCCAGTGGCTTCATTCATACAAGAGCATCATGATGAGGAACAATTTTGCTTTGACATTTGCCTAGAGTATCCATAGCAGTAGCCTTGAAAGCCACATCTATCTTCCTGATTTACCTAAACCCCTTGTTTTAGAAGTAGATCCAGCTATGCAAACTCGAAGTACTGCTATTCAGAAGAGGGGCGAGAGACTGATCACCTAAAAGCACAGCTGGGTAGAGGATTCCTTTACAAGGCCGCAGCGTTTCGGGCATTGACTCTCCTGTGAAGCTGCTGCTGTTCTCGGAGCCCTGAGACCACCAATAGAAGGCAGGTGTAAAAGCAGGTCTGGCAATGACAAGACTGAGTCACTTTGTGAGTATCGTGGTAACCACCTCAGCAGCACCTGCAGGGAAAAGCAACAGTAAGCCAGGCTCTGCCCAAGAACAGCAGCAGCTTAATGGCAAGAGCGTCACTAACATTAAGAACAGCAGGTCGATGTGGCAGTGTGTGCAAGGGGCAGCAGAGGTCTGAATGCTGGCTGTTGGCGCAAAGAAAATTCTGGCTAAGACGGGGAGCTGCTGCAGCATACTGTATTGTCAGTGACCTCATTATAATGGTGATGAACCACGCAGTGGAAGAGAGGGTTGGGAGATGTTTTGGAGACTTGGCACTGTAAATGTTGCTGCTCGGCCATAGGAACAGCTGACCTTTATGCGTTCCTGCATCCAGCTTCAGAAAGAATTTGAGTATCTCTACTATCCCTGTAGGCATTTAATTTATGTGGGGCTTGGGGGTCAGCATGGCTGCTCTTGGCGATGGCCATTCATGCCCATTCCTTTGCAGAAAATATTTGTTTGTTAGCGAGAGGCATGTCTACAGGTTCAATCTCCTCTTCTACAAATTGTCAGCTAATAAATACCATGCAAAGCAAGAGAGCCTCCTCTCCCAATTCTCCCCTCCTTCTCACCTGCAGCACTAACAATGCCAGGATCTTCCATTTTACTAGTCAGTTCGGGCACATGCCTTTATACTTAACACAGTCAGCTTTGCAACAGTAATATTAAATAGCAAAATTGTAAACGTATATGGATGTGATTGCGGGAGAATTACACTGGAAGAGAAGTGCAGCTCTTGAGACTTAAAATACTCCTTGGGAATTACAGTTCTGATGATTTTTATTAAAGAATGGGGGGGGGATTTTTTAATGAACTTGTTTTGCATAATTTAGTGCACATTGTTCAGAGGCCTGAAAAGGGTCTGCTCATGTGGTTGCCATGGTAACCATCTTGTCAGGATAGTTTTAGTTGGGTGTAACAGTGATTCTTATTCCCAAAAGCGTGTTGTCAAGTCCACTCTCAGTCAAAGTGCAGCAGAAACGTTTTCCATATTATTTGCCTGTAGTTGAAAAATGATGCAGAATCATAGCTAAATGCAGCATTTCTATTAGTGACAGGAAGTTCATGTGCAGCCCTGGCAGGACCTGGCCTAATGAATGTGATTTAGCAGCATCTATTCAAGCTCAGTGCATTCTTGTACCCATATTTTGCTCTTGTGTGGGTAGCCTGCTTTCGTGGCAGATCTGCTCAGGGTGTGAAACCAGGCCCTGGGTTCTGCAGGGAAAGGCTCCTGTTGCCGGGAAAGGTTTGGAGGAAGCCAAGCTGATGTTTGAGAGGCTTGTAAGGTAAGCCTGGGAAGTCTGGGTACCCTCTTCTTTACTGGGGACGTTTTGTTGAGGCTCCCAATTTTTTAGGGAGGTCTCTTGCAGGGGACTAGAGATACAGGTACCTAGTGCTGGCTTGGACTAGTCTCCAGGCTACAGGGACAGGCTTATTTGTTGCAGGCATTAAAAGAATAGTCAGCAGCAACTGTTATGATGAAAGTCAGATGTTTTGTAGTTAAAGTAAGGGGAGGGTGTGCCTTGAAGTCTGATTGTGCTTCGAGCACCCACCCAGACACTGCCTCACTGCCAGGTCCTATTGCCAGTTCTTTTGTGTCTGACTCCAGAGCGTGCGCTCTCCTAATGTCCCCCATGGCCTTCCAATGAATTTTAGGCATTCGTTTATCACAATGAGCCGTGTGGGGCAGTTTGGGGGCTAGCTGGACGATTGGAGTTTGACCCTTAAAATTTCAGACAGATGAGAACCTTGCTGTCTAGTATAGAAATGACTCACACTTGCTGAGATCCCCACTTGGGAATCTGCATCTACAGTTTGGTGCTTGCTCCACTGTGAAGAAGAGATGATGTAGGGTCCCATGCTGCACAGGGAGGCCACAATGCTACCGATTCTAGATGTATGCTTTCCTCTGCAGTTTGCCTGGCATGCCACAAACTCTCCTGTTTTATAACATGCAGAACTTGCTGCTGGGAATATTGGAAGGAGATGGCACAGCCAACTTCAGCAGGGCTAGAGTAGATGGGCCTCACCTGTCTCCGACTTAAAGATCTGTCAGCCCAGGATCCGTCACCCCCGCCGGCTGGCTTGTTAATGGCTGTATTGACAGCAGGCCAGTGCATGTGATTGAGTGCCCAGACCAGAGGTGAATTACCGTCCGTTTATCTAACAGCTCTGTCTTGGCTGAATAGTTTGCACGCACCATGGATGCTAGTTTCTGAGCTTGATGTCATTGGAGTCATTGACCATTTGACTTCTGGAAATATTTAGACATAAAATAATCCTGTCAGAAGGAATTCCGCATTTTGTTATATAAGGTTTTTTGGCAAGATATTTGGAGTTTTTAAATTCAGTGTCAGAGCTAATTTGGCACTGAAAACATGACTGACTTTTTTTTTTGAAGAACAACACAAGAGCTCATCTGGTCTCCTTTCACATCTGCTCTGTATCCTTCCACCAGCTAATCTTATACCTGTATGTATTGTGTTTAGATGCTTCCCCAAAGGTAGGATTCATTAAACCACGAGTTTTTAGAAATTGTGCAAATAAACATTAAACACATGAATTCCCAACCCCTGCTCTAAACACGAACTGTGATCTTCCACCTCAGTGGTTGTTTCATGTACAGTGCACATTCTAAGCATTCTAAACCTTCAGCAGAAGCTAATGAGCCCCTGCAGCACTTGATAAAATCCTTTGCATTATACTGGATGCTTGTTTCAGCTAATTTCTAGCAATCATTAGCATTTAAATCTGCTTTTTAAGAGGTCACCCTGCTTAGCAGGTCAAGGTGCCACTTAGCAGTAACATTGCAGTCAGAGGGCCTGTGTCACTCAAACAACGTGCTACACTTACACATTTAAGGGACAAAGCGCTAACTGTCTGTAGGGCTGCTATGGAAGGTTCAAGCAGCATTGCTGGCAGGATAGCTTCCTGTCCATCTCTTGCCGAACGCAGCGGTTGGCGCATGCATTTCTGCCAGTCCTGGAATTCCTCAGTCTGACCCAATGTGGCATAATAGACTGAGTGGGGGGTCAGAACACAGCATGTGCTAATGTTATACTGGAGCCTCAGTCTCTTAAGCCATGACAGTGTCACTTGGTGATCAGCTGCTTGCTCGTGTGCAGCTCAGACACGACAGGTACCAAAGAGGTCCGCTGTAGCAAGCGTTCCATGCTAACAAGCAAAAACATGATGATGGTTCTCTGCCATTGTTCAGCTCTTTCTCTGATGCTGGCACATGGCATCCAGAGAAGTCTCCTCAAGTCCATTCCCTTGTCGGGGGGGATGTGGGGGGTGGGCTCTGTCCTCAGTGATGCTCTCCCTATGTATTCCTATAGAATGAGCATGGGGAAGGGAGGACATGAAGCTATGTGGGGAACACCAGATAATCAACTGGAGCAAAGCCCTAGGCCTTGGGAGGCTTAATTAATGGTTTATACAGCTCTTTGCCATTCTCCAATCTCTTTGGTGCATCTCCAGGAAATTAGCTGCTGTATCTGGGCTTCTTGCTTTTGTTACCCATCATCCTCAACGTAGCTTTCCTTGTACAGAATTTATGCTCCTAAAGTGCTACACAGGCTTTACTGCCAGGTGTTTCCAATGTATCTGTATTTTTAACACTTTTTTTTCTTTTCTTTTTAAGGTGCGAAGAGGGTGACTAATAGGGCAACTCTGTGGTATGTGCCTCTTTCTCTAAAGAACGTGGACAAAGTCCTGGAAGTTCCTCCTATTCAGGTAACTACCTATACGTTCGCTCAGAATCCTTACACTCAGAACTTAGTGTATGCGTTTGCAGAGATTTGGAGTAGGGCGTATTCTATTCCAGAGTCTTAACGTTCATTTTTCTAACTAAAAGTTGACATGTCTCCCTCCAGGCCAGTCGGAGCAGGTGCAGCATCAGAGTAATACTAGCTTTGCTATTACGATGTCCCATTTCAGGGGTGTGGGCAGTTTTGTGTTTCTTCTTTCTCCCCCCTCACTTCTCTTTGAGGAAAAGATGCTCTGACTAATGTAACTACTGTATCTTCACCACTTTGAGGGTACTGAAGCAGGTGGCAGTGATCTCAGGAAATATTGCACCACAGAAAATGAACTTCTTTACACCATAGCCAAGTGAGACTTAACCAGTTAATGCAAGAGAGCAAGGCATAAATTAAGCTATTGAAGTCTCTCCTTTCTCCTTTAAGTGGGAGAGCTGACAGACTTGGCTTTGCGGAAGGAGAGGATGCTGCTCTTCAGGACTCAAACTGGCTGTTTCCAGAAGGATCTGTAGATGCTCTGAGGCCACAGACTGTACTTTTGAGCTCTATTGTCACTAGATACAGCGACCAAGATGCGTAGACCTGGAAGGGGTTCAGTACCTGTGTGCAACCCACAAAAAGGCTGGTACTAAACTTACCGGATAAAATAGCTGTGCTTTGAAGAGCAACAAAATGACTCTAGAAGAACTTTCTTTAGCTTTCAAGTAATTAAAGTGCAGGGATGAAACAGAGTCTGTATTTTGGTGTCAGAGTGACAAATCCTTAAGGATAAGGATGTAAAAATAAATGAGTGACTCATCCTAAACTCTCCTTCTAAATAAACATATGTTCAGGGAAATGCTTTGTACAACCATGTGTGCGCCAGAAAATATCTCTAGCTAGTCTAGACTAATCACCTGCTAAGTGTACATATGTAACAGGGTTCACTCACCATGGTGGTGCTGCCTGCTGGCTGTCTTGGGAATTAGCTCTGTGCCCTCTTCAGGTGGTGTCTTGCTGTTGTGACTCCTGGTCTAGGGCCCACGTCTCTCCAAGGACCGCATCATCCTCTTCAGCGACACAGCCCTCTGCCCGTGCCACACACTTAGGTGGACCTGCAGTCTGCTGTTCAGCCACTTCCCTTAGTGGCTACTGCAGCAACTTGTCTGGACACTTCCTCGTGGCCCCAGCGTCCTCTTTGCCCTTGTCTCAGGGCCTCAGCCTGCAAATGCAGCAGCCAGCCAGGAGCGCTCTCTCACTCCCCCTGTCCCTGCTCACAGCACTGTTCTGTCCAGGGTGCTGGCAGTTCTCTCAGCTCTCCAGAGACACAGTCCTTCCTCCCTAGACTCCCAGCAGAGAACTGAACTCCTCTGCCCTGCAGCTCCCTTTTCATATGGGCCTGCTTGGTCCTGATTGGCTGCTCCCTTCAGCCCTTCCTGATTGGCTGCCTCCTGCGCAGCCTCCCTAGGGCTCTATTAACCCCTTAGAGTCCAGGGTGGGGAAGGCACCCCATCAAAACAGAAAATACTTTGTCAAGTTAGAATTAGCTTTTCACCTCATCCATATGTCCTGTAATTCTCCTTCTCCTACAATCGGAGTTCTAACATGTATGCAGTCCTCTAAAATATCTTTTGGTTGACCCCTTCTACTGTTAAAAAAAATATATAATATCCCCCCCCCGGGTCCCCCCTCCCAGTCAGATATGACTGAGTGACCAAAATGTCAAGTTTGAAATACCTGAGTTCTCTGGGGCTACAGGTTTTGAGGAAGGTTTTCCACTACTCCCAGCTCTTCTCTGCCAAAGCGTTGACTTGGTTTGCTCAGTATTGGGACTTGAGGCCTGATCCAATTTGGCCCGCTTGAGTCAGTGGGATTCTTTCCACTGACTTCAGCGGGAGTTGGATCAGGCTCTTGGTGAAGAATTTAGGTAGGTTCTTAAAGGTTAAGAATAGTAAGAAAAAAACTGGAAGGTGAGACTAAAGAAAAGAGGTGTGGGAAACGGGTGTAACTGTCTAGTGAAATTGCAGGTCGCCTCAAAAGTGAGATTTATGGACTGTCCTGTCCTGGCCAAAGTCTTTATATTCACTGGTGAATACTATGTGTAGTAAACCACGTACTTTTACGTGTGACGTGACCTTTCCTTTGTGGTGGTGGTCTTACATTTTGCTTTCTGATAGCGTGAGGCCTTTCTCCTTCCAGTCCCTAATGAATCATGCACACCTGTGGTGTTTCATAACTAATGATTGGGTGCATAATTTTACTTCCAAATGATCTTCCATGTTTTGGCATGTCAGGCGCCTTGACATAAACTCATTCGTTGCCTAACAGAGTCTTAAGGGAACTGTAAACATCAACACAGCTCTTCAGTCGGCTCTGCCAATGTAGTCATTGGAGCTACTCTACTTTTGAGTGCATTGGATTTGCATTGCCAAGAGAGGTTAATCCTGTTAATGAGCTGCTCCCTCTGGTCTGCTCCACCTCCAAGATCTTTCTCAGTACGTGTTAGAGGAAAATTCCTGTGACCGAATGAATCGAGAGTCTAAAGTGGGATATTTTTGTTCTTTACTCAGCAATTGTTTGCTTCAGACTTCGGGTAGCACATTCTCTCTCTTCCTGTACTCGGATGTCTCCTTCCAGGAACTCTTGAGTCCTTGAAGTCCCCTGCCAGTATGTTAGTGACCAATATTTCATCTAGCAGGATGGAGGATTCATATACCTCTTACCTGGAAAAGATTTGTTGAGCACAGAGTTGTGATTCCAGCATTTTCCCTGCCAAGCTACATCTCTCACCAAACACATCTCTCCTTTCTGTCTCCAGATCAGAATAAGTTTATTTATCTGGTATTTTACTCTTCTTCCAGAGTACTAAGGACTTGAGTCAGTTTCCCAAACATCCTCTCCTCTTACCCTATCTGAAAGGACTTAAAACCCTACTCTTCCTGTGATCTTTTATGCAATTTGTCAAGCTCAGACTTTGGTCATTTTAGAGGGTTTCAAAACCCATCTTAACTTGTCGTCTTGGTCAGAGCCCAAATAACCATTTGAAACAAGAGGTTGATGCCTCATTTAGATGATAAATGAGGTTTCATTGTTACCCCATCCAAACTTAATTAAGTTCTTTACAGTTACACCTCTGAGGTCTGAATGAGCTGGCTGATGTGTCTTGGTTTTAATTGAGTTAATATAATATATTAAAGTCTCCAGTAAAAGCCATTGTTATGTCTGATATTGGCCTGATAATAGATGTGCTATTGCCAGCAAAATGTTAATTAGGGCATTAGGTTACCTTTCACGTGTTCCCCCACACATGTATGAATGTGCTCTCCAAATCAAAATGGCAAGGGACAATCTGCCTACCCAGTACTTAAACTCTCTTTACTGGTGAGAAGCTGCTGTTGTCTAAGCTGTATTCTCTTCAGGACTGGTACTGATGCAATTTTGCTCAATTTATTTATTTGGATCTTTCGGGTGGGTGAGAGAGGCAAGGAGACCAAGCATGGAAAATTTCAACCTAAAAGGTGACTGCTTCAGGAAGTCGTGTGTGGAAAGTGGCTTGTAAGAAAGTACCCTGAAGTGTGGCAGATGTTGTTAGATACCCACTCTAATACGTCTTGGGCTGCAGACTTGACTCCTTCAGGAGTGGTCAGCACCATGTGTAACTCCACCAGGTTCTCACCTCTGAATTCTAGTCTTATGATGTGGTTAATGCTCATTGACTCACCGAAGATACCAGGCTTCTCCATAGCCATTGCTATTGTGTAATTTATGGAGAAAGTTACACTTAAATCTATTCTCGGCATGTCTCTAAAAATGCCATGCTAAATTAACTAGCCATAGGGCAAAGTCCTCTCTAGTAACTTTCTGATTTGTTTGTGCCGACCAAAGTTATCGGCACACCTGAACTGTGAGTACAGGGCATTGACTATGAGCTAATAGGGTCCTGCTGTGCTGCACGTCTTCCATGTGAGAGCGGTGGGCAGTCAAACATCCACCTGGAGAGGCGGCCCTCTTCGGGCCGAAAACTTTAGACATCTTGCTTCTGTTGGGCTCTAGACTGGCATCTGTAGGTCTGTTTGCTGAAAATGATGGAGATAAAAGTTGATCTCGTAGGCAGCCTAGCTTAGTCCTCAGGATAAGCGCAGGAATTCCTCTGTCCAGGGCATCACTAGGGCAAATTCTGGAAGATTACATAGGCAACTTAGTAGGAGCCAGAGAACTGCCCCTTGTTATATTAGCATTGAGCAAGTTCAGCTGCCTGCATCTCAACTATAGAGGTGTGTTTTTCTGCTCAGGATCAAGTGCTGCATAATAGGACCTGTAGTTGCTGTAGCTACCCCACTGCACAATGCATATTGTTTGAAATTGGCTCCTGAACCTTGTGCTGGTATCCACTATAGCCAGCAAACCGATCTGGAATGCAGTGGCCACCAACACTTGTTCACTAACCTACTCAGTTAGGTAGCACATAAACTTCCATTAGAAAGTTTCTAATCCTGTTGTTGTGATACTCTAGTTCCCCCCACCCACTACTTGTCCTTCTCCAACACTTGCCTCCGGCACTAAAGGGAATGTCCTGATGTCAGCAGCATTGGAGACAAATGGCTGAGGCTGGGCACCAGTTTCCCCGCTGGCTTCACAATGGGAAGCACTTCCCTGTCTGAACACTGTTTAATATTAAACACTTACTGTTAACTCACTATTGATACATCATAAGACTTGCAGGGACTTTCTTCCATGCTGGGAATGGCAAATGTCACTCTTCTTCAAGATGACCACCACCATTAGGGAGCTGAGAGAAGTTTGCAAAGCCAGTTAAGTTATTGCTAAATGGTTGTAACTTTCTTTGGAGTACTCACCAGGTTTCTCCAGCACCCCCAAGCCGAGAACACCTAATAAGACCATTCTGCTGCCCTCCTGTAAACAAGCACTAACTTTGTTTGATAGGGCACGGTCATGATATTCTATGAGGAAATACGATTTAGCTGAAAGGAAGTTCATACACTGATTAAAAGTGGCTTTGCACTTCATTGGGGAAGCAGAACCATGGGAAGAAAACTAGTTAGACAGCACTAGAACAACAGACCTAATATATTCATATGTATCCTCTAATCTTCCTACAACCCACCTCCAGTCTTTGGGCAAACAATAATTTTGCCTGTGTGGCTTTTAAAAGCTTCGCTCAACTCTTCCCTGGGGAGAGAATTCAATAACTCCTGAGCAACATTTATTAAAATGGTAAAGGGGAAGAAAACTCTTTGACATAGGGTTAGCCTTAGAACCCAAACCCAAAGTTACAATGAGAGGTATTGGAATGAAGCTAATTACAATGGAGTTAGTGTAGTAAAGGTACTGTAATAGCTTCTTATGGGGAAGGGTCTTCTCCCTGGACTAATCTGTTTTGCTGGAGGTAATGACCAGAAATCATAAGATTTAACTGATACTTCTGCATTGTTGGGAAGCATAATATGCAGTAAGAGGGGATTGTTCTTTAAAAACACACACGCTTACGCTTCTTCTGGGGACCTGTTCTTAGTAACTGAAATGGACAAAGAATCCTAGCTGCTGAAGCTGAGTGAGCAGAGCTAGACTTGTTAACCTTGGAAATGGTCAGAATCTTACGTTTTGAGGTAAGTGTCAGAAGGTCAAGATGTATAATGCAGAGACATTTCTGCTTGCCCCACTGCACTGAGTAGACTACCTAGTTGTTCTGTACAATGTGTTGAGGGGCACAGCAGCTATGCGGCAGTGTATGCCACACCAGGCATTGAGAGCAATACCGAAAGCAGGGAAGCACTTGTCCCCTTGTGTGGTTGGCTGTGAAAAGAAACTGTTTTAGTTTAATAGGACTTTGCCCCTATCGAGCACTGGGACAGGCAACTCTGTTTGAAATGGCCGTAATGAGCTCCCAACCCGCACCCTATGAGCGATAGCTACTGATCTTATTTCTTTATGTCGCAAAGAATGATTGACTAGACTGCTAGTGAAGTTCAGTAGCTGGGCAAATGGGATCATGTGCAGAAAGTCTTAATGGGGGGAGTTTTGTCATTCCAATATACTGAGTGTATGATCAAGCAAGCCATCACTCCAGTGTCAGGGCTACATAGCTAACTGATGTCACTGCTTAGTATCCTCCAGGCTTTCAAGTGAAATAGAAACTACATTTTGGGATAGTATTACCAAGCTAACACAGCTATTCATTATATAAAGTTGAAATGCTCTTTCCCTCTTCTTACATAGGCATAGAATTCCCTTGCAAAAGCCACTTACAGCTTTTAAATGCTGAACCACCCCACAATGTCCTGAGTGAAGAATATTAATTTAAATAGTCTAGCTTAAACAGCTGATGTTCACCCCCAGCACAGGGACTGTGCATTCCTTTATCTGTACACAGCCAGATACACTGTGTTCAAAACAGTAAACAGTAGCTCAGGTTTGCCCATTTGTCTCCACATAGACCAGAGCAGGTGGGGCAGGGGATGGCAAAGGAGTAATTTTTTTTTTTTTCAGCTAGGAGCTGCTAAGGATGATTTAGTCAGATCAGTGGTAGGCTCTGAGTGAGTGGTGGTTTTTTTTTTTTTTTCTTCCCCCCCCTCTAGATAACTCTAAAGTAGGCCAAATTCTGGTCAGTTACAGTGACGTAAATCCAATTAATTCCAGTTGTTCACTAACTCCAGTGGAGTTTTTCTACAATTCCAGTGGGTGTGGCCAAGCAGGATTTGACCCAGCATTTACCTCTTATATTTCTGAAAACAAGACACACTGGCACACACAGCAGAATAAGCATACTGCAGAGAAAAAAAGAACTAGATAAGTTAATGGAGGATCGGTCCATCAGTGGCTATTAGCCAAGGTGGGCAGGGATGGTGTCCCTAGCCTCTGTTTGCCAGAAGCTGGGAATGGGTGATAGGGGATGGATCACTTGATGATTCCCTGTTCTGTTCATTCCCTCTGGGGCACCTGGCATTGGCCACTATCGGAAGGTCAGGATCCTGGGCTAGATGGATCTTTGGTTTGACCCAATATGGCCGCTATGTTCTTAATGTCTTTAGACAACAATGGCAGCAGCTACTTCCTCTGACTCTCTCTGCAAAACCTGGCTTGCCCTTGTCTAGGCTTAGTGATTGGCACAGATACAGCTACTCTGCTTGGGGATCGTAGAGTGCAGGCAAAGCCTGAGAGAATCTCCGATGTCTGCTTTTAGGGGATGAAAAAATATTCAGGGACAAGTCCTTCCAACAACCTTGTTTTCGCCAGGACAGTCCTCTGAGAGTGTGCTGGGAGGCAGCTGGGGGAATGGACTTGGAAGGAATAGCCAGCAGTGTGAATGAGGCTTCATCTGTAGCACTCTCAGAAGTGACATGTGCTGCCCCTCCTCTGAGGGGAGAGGACCCCAGGAGAATGAGTAACCCACATGCCAGCTTCCTTGTACTAAAACAATTTGCCTGTTTCTTTCCTTGGCGTCTGGAGCTACATAAAAGAAATTTTGTATGACTCCAGCCCTGCCATCTGGAGCCAAAGCTTTCCAAGCAAAGGAACAGCACCTGAAAGAGGGCAGCTTTCATGTTCCCATTTAAGTCTCTGATCAACAATGTATAATTAGCTTGGAGCAACTGTCCCTTTCAATATTAATTCTCCACTTTATGGAGTGCTGTGTCCCCTGTGGGGGGATTGGGGCTTTAGCAAGCTGACAGTGAAGCATCCTTGCTTCACCCAGAAAGGACAACTGTTGTGTTTTATGTGCAGTTGTTCCAGGAAGTAGCCAGAGTTTAAGCCCATCTCCAGGATGCTCTCCTGCGGAATATAGATTTCAGAAGCACCTCAGTGTCTTGGTGCAAACCGTGAATGAGATCTGACCAAACGACAGACTGAGAGATTGTACTTCAGGGTTTCGCATTGACAATGAAAGAATGCTTAGCAGGCTGCCGCTGCTTTGCTGCAGTAACGAGAAGGCGTTTGGAAATAGTGTCATTCGAGGAAATCGCCCCTAAAGTTCTGGCTGAAAGCTCTGTCCTACACTGCAGGTGCTTTCCGTCAAAACTCCACCAGAGCATTCCGCTCTTTTAAACTAGTGGCCGCTGCAGATTGTTCTGACTTGCCCGTGCGTGTTGGGTAAAGCCTTCAGAACAAGTTTCTCGTTGCAATTGGGATTTAGGAATTACTTGTAATGGGAGTTGCGCATCCTGTGTCCCGGATGCTGTACACCTGTCTCCTTAGGCTGTACGCTCTTTGAGGCAAGGAGTGTTTGTTTACCTCTTGTAGAGGTCGGAGCCCATTATCAGTGCTTTTAAGATTGCATTGTGTGAGAGGCACAAACAGGGTCTGTGTACTGGTGCCTCTTCCATGTAATGCCTTTTGATAGTGCTTCTAATTCTGTCCAGTCAGAAGCTGGTTTTCTAGTTCTAGTTGTGGGGGGGAGGTGGGGGAGATGCAATGAGGAAAATGCTTGAATGTAGCTTGAGGGATTTTACAGAGACATTTTGCTGTTTGAAATGGATAACTATTTGTTCTGTACTGTAAACACTTTGGAAAAAGTTGGAAGTAACTGTACTTGACAGGTCTATAATTAAGACTTATTCTCTTTCAACTTTGAAATGAAATGTCAGCAGCAAAATACTTAAGAATTTCATCATTATAACAATGAATGATTCCTGAAAGGTACACTTGTCTCACTGTTTGTAGCTATGTGCTGCTGAAAATTTGTTAAACTAGGGCTGTCACGCGATTAAGAAAATTAATTACGATTAATCAGTAATAGAATACCATTTATTTAAACACTCTTGGATGTTTTCCACATTTTCAAATATGTTGATTTCAGTTTCAATATGAAGTGTACAGGGCTCACTTTATATTATATTTGCACTGTAAAAATAAGAGTATTTTTCAATTCATCTAATACAAGTACTATGGTGCAATCTCCTTATCATGAAAGTTGAACTTACATATGTAGAATTATGCACAAAAAAAGGTTTTATTTTTGAATGCAAGGTCAAACTTTAGAGCTTACAAGTCTACTCAGTCCTATCGCTCAAACAAGTTGTTTATGTGTGCAGGAGACAATGCTGCCTGCTTCTTCTTTACAATGTCACCTGAAAGTGAGAACAGGCATTCACATGGCAGTGTTGTAGCCGGTGTTGCGAGATATTTACATGCCAGATGTGCTAAAGATTTGTATGTCCCTTCATGCTTCAACCACCATTCCAGAAGACATGCGTCCATGCTGATGACGGGTTCTGCTCGATAATGATCCGAAGCAGTGCAGTCCGATGCATGTTCATTTTCATCATCTGAGTCAGATGCCACCAGTAGAAGGTTGATTTTCTTTTCTGGTGGTTTGGATTCTGTAGTTTCTGCATCAGAGTGTTGGTCTTTTAAGACTTCTGAAAGCATGCTCCACACCTCATCTCTCAGATTTTTGGAAGGCACTTCAGATTCTTAAACCTTGGGTTGAGTGCTGTAGCTATCTTTTTAGAAATCTCAGATTGGTACCTTCTTTGCATTTTGTCAAATCTGCAGTGAAAGTTTTCTTAAAAGGAACAACATTCTGGGTCATCACCCAAGACTGCTATAACATGAAATATATGGCAGAAGGCAGGTAAAACACAGAGCAGGAGACATACAGTTCTCCCCCAAGGAGTTGTCACAAATTTAATTAACGCATTCTTTTTTTTAACAAGGATCATCAGTATGGAAGTATGCCCTCCGGAATCGTGGCCAAAGCATGAAGGGGCATACGAATGTTTAGCATATCTGTCATGTAAATACCTTGCAATGCCGGCTACAAAAGTGCCATGTGCCTGTTCTCACTCTCAGGTGACCATTATCTCCTGTAAATGTAAACAAACTTGTTTATCTTAGCGACTGGCTGAACAAGCAGTAGGACTGAGTGGATTTGTAGGCTCTAAAGTTTGACATTGTTTTGTTTTTGAATGCAGTTATGTAACAAAAAATCTACATTTGTAAGGTGCGCTTTCATGATAGAGATTGCACTATGGTACTTGTATGAGGTGAATTGAAAAATACTGTTTCTTTTTACAGTGCAAATATATGTAATATAAAGTTGAGCACTGTACACTTTGTATTCTATGTTGTAATTGAAATATATTTTAAAATATACAAAACTTGCAAAATATTTAATACATTTCAATTGCTATTCCATTGTTTAACATTGCGATTCATTTTTGAGTTAATCACTTGATTTAACTGATTAATCGACAGCTCTAATTAGAACATGTACAAGGTGTGCTCAGGTTATTCCAGTACTTTGGAGAGGTCAGTGATTCAATCAAAGACGGTGTGTTACCATAATGAAACAGCTGCATTGCTTTGTAGACCCTAGGAAAACATAACTTATAGAAATGAACTGTTGTGGTCTGTCTGCAGGCACACCAGGTGTAGCTTCCTTTTTACTTGCCTTGGTCCTCTTTAGAGAAAGTAGCAAAGTTTTATGTCCCCTAAATGAAGCAAGGAAGTCGATCAGTCTGAAAACCAGCAAGGTATATGTATACCCAGGAGCGAATGAATTCTGTGAACAAGATGTGCATGGCCTCGGTTAGGGGCTAACTAAAGTGACTGGCTGCGTTGAAGGTGGCTGAATCTTTCAACCTGTGACACCTCCAAGGGCAGGAACGCCTGGCAGCGAGTGACTGATGAACACTAGAGATTCTGGCATAGAGGAGGAAGTGAGTGGCTGTGCACACACGCATTTTCCCCCCTCACAAGCCAGCATGGCGCTGTGCGTCTTTGGCCCTGCACTAATAGTAATTGGACAGATCTGGTTTTATGTGATAACTAGGGCAGCCATGGAATCTCTCAACATCTGGCTGAGTACTGAGGTCAGTACCTGTTCATCTGTGGATCCCCAGTCACACATCCTTGGTCTTTCCTCTGTGGTGTAACTGTGTGACCTGTGTGTTCTTTCCCTTCAGTATGCATGGAAAGAGCTGGAAGAGGAAGGAAAAAAACGCTACGAAGAGCAAAAACTGGAACGACTGGTAACTAAACAGAGAAATGGGGACATCATCTTCCCTGTAATCAACCCAGGTAATGCAGTCAGCCAGAGTGGTGATTTCTTAAGAAATCCTTATTTAGCTTGCAAAATTCTTCACACGCTCCTTATCTCAGGCTTCCAAACTAGTAGGATAAGACAGAGTATTAACTTGGTAGAACAAGGTCTTCACTGCACCAAAACACGAGTTCTCCACCTTGTCCGTCCCGAGACTCCATGTTGTAACCAAAAAAGGTTTTGGGTCCCACTCCCGTTTGCCTAAAAGAAGAGGGTGGGACTGGCTGGAACCCCCAAAACTTGTTTGCAGACTCTAGGATGAGAGCCCGAGAGTCAGACTTAGGCCTCCATCTCTGTGGGGCAGTTAACTTAGGACTCTGGGGAAGAAACTGAAAAACCTGTTCTGTAAGTTCTTATAACATGCTGACTTTGGGCTGTGGTGGAGATCTGCACTTTACTGATAGGGACCCACATTTCCTCTGAATTTTCAGCCTTGTTTCGTTACCCTCATACTGCTTAGAACGTGTATTGACACATTACCTGGGTGTATTGCCAGTAAGTCTTTAAAGAGCACTTTTCATCCATTGATCTCAGCTCTTTACAAAGGAGGTAAGGATCAGATCTGCCATCTTACAGGTGGAAAAACTCAGGCACAGAAGTTAAGTGACTTGCCCAAGGTCACCCAGCTGGCCAGTGGTAGAGCCAGGGATAGTCAAATTCTGTTGCTCTATCCACTAGGCAACACTGTCTGCTCTCCTCAGACTGTGAGGTATCCAGCTCGGGGGGCGTGGAACGAAGTACAGTTTTAAAGGCTAGCCAAGCACCCCCCCGCCCCCCCCTCTCTCTCACTTGTATGCCTCAACCCACCTTTCTATTTCCCCTCACCTCATCCTTCTGTCCCTGGTAGAAGGGCTCAGGAGGAACTTCTTCCATGACTTACTGATAGAGGAAAATGGTTCTTAGGGTTAATATCGGCATGTTTGTTCTTCATAGATTTTTTTTTTCTCCCATGTAAGATCCTGCTCAAACTGCAGGTGGGACCTGTCCTCCCAGTCCATAAACCCAGGAGTCGTAGAACACTTTCCCTGGACTTACCACTGCTCCATATTCCTTCTTGTTACCTTGTGATTACCCGCAGGTGATGTATGCTCTGGGAATGCCTGCAAATAGACAGGCTGCTGTTCTAGGCTACAAGAAGGGCAGCCCTGCAATTCATTCTCTTCCTGTTTCTGCAAGACTGGCGTTGTAAGAGACCATGTTCAGCTCCCACCCTGACGTGTTAATCACACGCCTTGTGGCTGCCCATTCCACTCAGATGTACTTGTAGCTATGCCTGACAGACTGGCCTCTTACAGCCCGGGCCCCAGACATTCCCATCAGTACCTGACCGTCGAGATTACTAGTTCTATTCCTTGCATACCCTGACCTTTTAAGGATGATTCCCTGCTCATTCCTCCTGCTTTTTAAAGGCTGTTCAGACCAGGATGTGCTGATCTTTCCCTGGATATTGTCAAGATAAGGTATTGCCAACCTCAAGAGATCAAAGCTCATGACTCAGGCTATCAGTCATGATTGGCCCCAAAAAATCAGACTAAAAAACATGAGTGTTTTTTTTAAATCATCTTGACTTCTAACTCTCCTCTATTCCTCTGCCGATGTGTGAGAGAGAATTTCAGGTTGAAAAGTCAACCTTTTAATGTGCACAAAAATACATACCTCTCTCTGGCTGCTCAGATGAAGACTTCCCTTACCCCCTCCTGGCCCCAAGATAGGAGAAGCTGACCTCTCACATTCCTGTCTTCACCTCGCAACAACATTTCTCTACCTCCTGCTGCCCAGTGTCTTCTCTGCCTGCGTCCCAGGGGCACCACTGCCCTGAGTCCCCTGCCTCCTGCTGCCCCAGGGCCCTCTCTGATCTAGTGCCATGCATGCTGGCAGGGCAGATCTATCCGCTCCACCACAAGGCTGTCATTCAGAGTTCTGCTCCTATGCCCATCCCTGAAAATTGTGGGATTTGAGGAGCTTCTTGCATCACCGTAACAGTGTCTCCTGCAGGTGCCAAAATCCCGTGATTTGCAATTGGTTCCTGAGAGTTGGAAACAGTGCCTCTTCTCCTGCCTGTTTGGAGAGGAGTCCCCTTCCCCACCACTACCCCCAAGATGGGGGAGCTGCCATCCCATCACTGTTCTCTGCACCCTCTTCAGCTTCCCCCACTGCCCATCATGTCCCCTGCGCCTCATTCATCTTTCCGTGTGTCTGCTGCTCCTCGGACTGTCCTGTTCGCTGCCTGAACTGTGCAGTGGCAGCCATTTTGCCTGTGGCCAGGGCTTCAATGTCACTGAAATCAGTGGGCGGTGGCAGCCAGCCATCCTGCTGGCTTCAACCCCAGTCCTGTTAATGGGAGATGGTGACCGCCTTTAGTATTGGTGAGTTGGAAAATTCGTGAGTTGGGTCTGTCGTCATGTTTTCATAAGACAGGTGGTAAATGCCCCACAATTGCTAGTCTTAAAATTGTGAGAATTGCAATACCTAGAGTTTGGTTTCAGTAGAAAAACTTCCATTTCTGTCTGAATCTGTGTGTTGGGCGTTCCCATAGCATGGTTGAATGGCCTCCCTCACTTACGCATCTTACTCATCTGTTGCTGGAGAATCAGGTTTCCTTCTGCGTGTACTTGGTGAAGAAACCCATCGTATGCCACTTAACATAACTCCTGGACTTGGCTAACCAGTGTTGGAGATCCAGTGTGTAGCTATGAGATCAAATGCTCTTGGCTGGAGTTGTCAAGGTGTGTCTGGAGATCATCAAAGAGCATCTGGAATTCTCCTGGCATTCCATGAGGGACATGA
The DNA here is from genome assembly GCF_965152235.1 of Eretmochelys imbricata. Taxonomy (NCBI): domain Eukaryota; kingdom Metazoa; phylum Chordata; order Testudines; family Cheloniidae; genus Eretmochelys; species Eretmochelys imbricata. The sequence goes on along the minus strand of NC_135589.1, from coordinate 22,198,194 downwards.
TCATACTGGCTGTCCCTTTGGCTTAGAAATTCTGACTTGCCAGCCGGCTTTGGGTTCCATGTCTGATTTCTTGCTGCCCAGGTGACTTGTCATGCCATTCTAAAAGGCTCCGCCCCGCTGTGTCCTTAGTGAGTGAATTATAAGAGCTGCTTGTTTCCTCGCTCCTGCAAAGTGCTGCTTCCCAGGTGAGAGAGCTCACTTTAAGGAAGCCATTATCCTCTTGGCATTCTTGCCTCCGTTATTGCCAACAGGAAACTTTCCGTGGACTCATGCCTTTTGTAATCAGAAACCCAGAACTCTCCATGCACTTGGGTAGGAGTGTGTCTGCCCATCACTGTAAAAGGGCAGTGGTTTCCAGTCTCCCAGACCACTAGTCTCCAGGTGGGAAAACGAATAGACTAAACTAGGTTACTTACCTGTAGCCTGAGGCCTCCTGAGTTTGCCCCTTCAGAGACCGCCCCTCCATCTGCCTTGCTTGTCTTCAGGGAGCTGTTGGGTTTGATGCTGGAAGTTCAGAGCACTGAGGAGCTGAGCTGCTGCACTCGGCTATTTATAGCCCTCACGTAGCCTAGCATGTGCAATCCAAGAGTGTGCATCTGTGGATTGGAAAAGACAATTCTGGCTTTGTTCAAGGGCTCTGGCTGAGAGTCTGTACTCGAACATAACGCTGTGAGATTTGAAATCTAATTTGAGAAGCTGCTAGAGCATGTGACCAAGTAAACTTGTAAGTCCCTTTCTGAGGTGGAGTTATGAAAGAGATGGCATGCAGACTATTTTTGCCATTTTGAATAGAGGCTCTTTCTCTTCAGCTTGTTAATTTTTTAACTACCTTTAAAATTTGAGAACAGTACAAGGTTTCAGGCGTTTGGACAGTAGTTGCCTAGCAACAAGTCACAAGGGGCAACTGCGTTCCTTTGGTCTCGTTCCGGAGCCCGAAAGGTTTTATAAACCGTTTCGCTTGCTACGCCACATGTCTATATCCAGGTGAAGATGAAATGGCCTAATTTTTACAGCAGTGACAAGCTTTCCTCAATAAAGATCAGGAAAACGTAACTTTTTAATAAGTGTGAACGTTGGCACCGCAGCTGGCTGCATGAAAGCCTGAATACTCCTAATGATATCTGCCGGTGCTCGGAGGTGATGGGGGAGCTGGCCTCCCCAGGCTTTGTACTCCCCCTCCCCGCAGCTCCTGTCCCAAATGGCAGCAGCGGGAAATGCAAGTTGGGCAGCGACATGCTCAAACACTGGTATCAACACCTGTTCCAAAAAGTGTCTGAGGTGAAGAGCTGGGTAGATTAGGGGATTCACAGTGAAATAGGCTTTTTAGCCCCCGGTTCAAATCTGGCCCACATTGGCAGCGATGGAAAGCCATTAACTATCATTTGGCTGCCTGTGTGAAATTGGATAAGTGTCTACATTAGACGTCACCGTCACAATAGACACTGACAATCCTGAGTTGAAACAGATGTAGAACTGAATGGGCATGAAGGCGGACGGCTGACTTGTCTTCCTACTCATGGGCATTTCCTCCACATTGGGCTGGCCTGGAGAAGCCTGCCTGTCTGCTGTGCAGTAACTGTTCTGTGGATAGGCTTCATTGTTTGGGGCTCCCAATAAAGTGTCTGTTACCAACACTGAATTCCTTTACTGTTCGAGCCCATGAAGATAGAATTCTGCAACGTCACAGTGCACGCTGGCTCTGCCGACCTGCAGTTCTAGCTCACGTTGGGGGGGGGCTGACGTCCATATCTGTTTGCTAAAAGAGGGTACCTAGATAATGAAAGCTGCTTATATACCCTTTTTCTTTGCTCTCCTTGCCTCACAGATAGACAGACTAAAGGTAAGGCTATTTCAGTTAATTGACGCTGTGTCGTGTGGCTGTAGCTGGCAAATACACATTAAGGGGAGATTTTTAAATACTATTTGTTCTTCTGTTACTCGAATTATTGAGCTTCCCTTTGAAGGCCATAATGGCAGGCAATTGTCTACCAGATTTACTTTTTTCTAAGTATAAGCCAAAGTTCATACAAACTTCTCACTGAACATAGGCTTTGAAAAGCCATTTCTTTAACCAGCGTATATGGGCAAAAGCTTTCACTTAGACACTTCAGTGCAGCTGCGTATGGCGCACCAGTGATCAGTTCAGATACCAGTTGCAGCTGCAGTGACGAGTGGGTACAAAACTAGAAAGTGTTAATGCTGGGCTGCAAGCGGAGTCCTTTACCGTGTTGGTTTCCCAGCACGTTTTCAGAATCCTTTCTATGATCTGTGGCAGTGAAACAAACGCACGCGCACACGCTGAAATCAGCGGCACCCCCCCACACACACACACAATCTCTTGTTCTCTCCCACCAGACTGAGGTTTAGAAATGTTGAAGTTAATCCCTTCTACATTGGGCTTGGCTGCGGAAGCCATTTTGCAGGTCTTTGGTCCCTTTTGAACTGGAAGACCTTTCAAGAAGCAGTTTGGTGGAACAGCAAGGGCAGTAGAGGTTGGGCTGAGAGCAGGAGTATCCTGTGAGGCCGCAGGCAGGCAAGAATGGGCTCGATTCAGGGCTGCTTTGGTTAAGGTGGCTCCGCTCAGGATGCAATTGCCAAACGGAAATAGGAGTAACTTTAAAACTACTGATTTTCAAATGTTAGCTTATTCTGAAGATCTAGACTAAAAATAAAGCCAAATTTGTAGCTTAAAGAAAGAGGTTTCATTTGACCACAGTGAACCTGTGTGTGTCACGGCCATTTCCTCTTTTCAAAGACTTGCTGACTTTAAATGTACATCGCAGTTTTTAATAAGGTAGCACAAAGATTTTTGTCCCATACAAGGTGAGCTAAAAGTCTGGTTCAGGCTCTTAATGGCATTCTTGTAGGTCAGTGGGAATTCTGATGATTAGAGTCTGAATCCTTTATATATAGTAGGTCTGACCTCTGTTTTTTCTTTCCGTAGAACCGTACACTGTGGGCTATAGCCAGTCCAGCCTGATCCATCTGGTGGGCCCCTCAGACTGCACTCTACATGGATTTGTACATGGAGGTGAGTGGCTCTGGTTTTACCACTGTTGCATCGAAGTGTGATGTGTAACTTTAGAACTCAACCACCCAGCCGTTGTTTAGCAAGAACTAAAATACAATAAATTTAAAGAAAGAGCGAGGAGTAGTTGTGGCACCTTAGAGACTAACAAATTTATTTCGGCATAAGCTTTCGTGGGCTAAAGCCCACTTCATCAGATGCATCTCCGTTCACCTCTAAGGTGCCACAAGTACTCCTCGTTCTTTCTGCTGATGCAGACCGGCATGGCTACCACTCCGAAATAAATTTATGCTGGGTATTAAGAGCCTTGAATGTAATCACACTCTGGCTTGGGTTCCGTTTACACAGCCCGTGGCAGTGAGCTCCCAGCCTGGGTCAGCAACCTTGGGTTGGCAGGCTTGCAGTAGCGCTCTAAGAAACTGTTGTAAATGGGGCTTTGAAGCTGTGGGCTGCAGCTTGAGCTCTGAAGCTAGCCCTGTCCCTAGGCTTCTGAGCCTGAGCTGCAGCCCCAGCCACCGCTTCGAAGTGCGGTCTGCACAGCTATTTTTAGACCGCTAGTGCGAGCCCTGCCAACCTGAGTCAGTCGACCCAGGCTGGGAGGCTCGTTGCCGTGGGCTGTGTAAACAGACCCTTGGGGGCTCTTACAGAAGAACAGAAGTGGGAAAATATAATATTTTTTTTATTTGTAGGGTGGTAGCACCTAGGAGCTCCTGTTGTGGCCCAGGCACTTATGTTAGGCACTGTGTGAAGATACAAAGTGAGTCAGTGAGGCCAGACTAGATTAGGTTGTGCTGAGAATTGTTTGAGATACTAGGAGCACTTTTCAGAGAGAAGTGTCTAAATTCCCATCTACTTTGGTAGTGAGGCTTGTAACCATGTGTGATACCAGCTCTGCAGGTGCTGCCCAAGGAGAGTATATTGCGTACCCACGGTGCTGCATCAATTCTAAACGCATATGCACAGATTTGCTACATCACTAAATATATGTGTGTGGTATGTACTTCTATAGGAACTGGATTTGTTAACGCCTGTACTGTAAAGTACTTCCCTTGTATTGAAGGAACTGGTTTTCCAGCTCTGATTTTCCTAGTACTTCAGTTTTAGTGACTTTAACTGCAATAAAATCACCTAAATGGTGACCCTGTTGCTTTGGATGCTGTTGCATGACACTTTCTCCTTACCCTCGTGCGTCTTGGTTTCTGGATTTCGGCTCACTTCAAACAGTAGTTTTATAACGTCATTTGCATGCAAAAATGAGTGCAACTTTAATGTACCAATGTGTGAAACTTATTCACTAGTTCGGAGTTTGATATCTGCATGAGCCACTCCTGTTGGTATTCTGGAAGGATCAATAACATTCAAGTGCCTGTTAACTCACATTCAGACTAGAAAGGAATATTTAGATGCTAAATTACTTCAACTTTCTATAATTGCAACATCTTTGTCAATTTATGCAAAAAGCCTCTACTGACATATGCTCCCTTTTCAACTGGTAATTGGGATCTGTTTAGCAGCAGCTTCACAATGCACCATTTCCTTGTTTAGTGTGATACATACAATTGATTCATAAGCTGTGCCTAATAACACCAAGCACAATCATCTACTACAGTAGAGAACAGCGCATGCCGTGCGGGAGTATTGAGACTGGATAAACAGAGTAATGGTCTCAAGATAATGGAGTGGTGCAATTTTCTCATTTACCTACAAAGGAATCTGAAACTAAATAAATCAGACACTCTAGCGAAGCAGTAATTCAATAAATGCTTTCTTTGCAGAGCCATTAAATGGTCATGCCCCTTTATTTACATGGAAGGAGTGCAGCCTCGCTCCTTGTAAAGTCTTAAAGTGCATGGGGATATTCAGTTAGCTTCTTTGTTTGCTAATGTGTCATGTTATGCAAATGTCTTCATTACCTCACTCCAGTGTGGGGAACCAGGTGTCTCCCTCCTGTTGCAGCCACTGGAACCAGCCCTAAAGATTTGGGGCATAGCCACATTGAAGAAATGGAGAAGCCCTTAGCCTCACTTATTGTTGACCTTCCTACTACATTTTAATATGCTCTTTAGTTAATCAGGCATCCAGAGAGTAGCTTTAGCTATGTATATTGAGGTTAGAGCAGCGGTTCTCAAACTGTGGGTCAGGACCCCAAAGTGGGTCATGCCCCCATTTTAATGGGTCACCAGGGCTGGCTATGTAATAGGGTTCTGTGTGTCATAACTTAGCCAAGTCAAAATTACTTTCACAACAATTCTCACAGGGCAATCTCCCTGCCATGTGTCATCTTCCAAATCCCTCGGCAGTATCTGTTGTACAGCTCTTAAACAGAGTTTAAAAACTTTTTATAATGGGTAGATCCGCTCGCAGTGTCATCAGCAATGCCTGTCCATTGGAAATCTCTGCATATAAACTATAGCATATTAATTTATAAGGGTTCTGGCAAAGGAAGTATACACTGAGGGGGGGAAACAGTCTGGTGCCTTTGGCTAACAAAAGTTCTGCACAGTCACGTCTTAACCAGACATAGTACGGCCAATGCTGTAATCTAAAATGTGTACGCCATCTGTGTAGATGGAACTCAAAGGTGAGGTGACTAACATCTAGCTCTAGAATATGGCAGAAACATGCAGCCAGACATACCTCCACATTCAATTGATGTGAATAGTGAATAATTAAACTTTTGGTTTCTCCCATGTAGAAGAGAATTTGATAGCTGACGGAAATAAATGAGAGCAGAGTTTAGTTTTTAAATTGAGAGGTGTGCCCTTAAATACTGATCACATAAGAGCAAATCAAATCTGTCTTAACGTAAAGGAAGAGAGAATAAAACTGTTTGGATGAATTGCGGGAGAAAGCAACACCCTTACTTTTGAGTTTACAAATTTAAGTCCAACCTGCTAGTAAGCAAAACCAACTTGATGGCTCTACTTTCTCCAGTATGCAGATGTAATCAGGCCCAATTCATTGCTCATTCTGGATCTTGTCACGAGAGTAATCAGAGAATGGAAGTGTTACAGGAGTAAATAACCATTCCAAGCAGAATGGTGTTGCTGATAGCACATTGTGGAAGATGCACACAGTCTGATTCCAGAACGTGTGAAATGAAAGCCTTCAGTTTTGAGCACCTGCAATTTCAAAAGGGTTGTACAGGCAAATGTATCCAGTTTCCTGCTCTTCTTCTAAACAAAAATATAACTGGGATATCATCCCCAGAAATCAAGGTATAATTAGCAGCTGTGAGGGTTAAGTGGCATAAAGCAACAGATGCTGCAGCAAACACAGCACCATGTTCTATTTAAAACCCTGTGTAAGTCACAGGGTCCTGGAAAAATCCCACTAAAGCTGTGGAGTGATGTCTGCTGTGAAAATGTGATGTTCAGTGTACTGTGTGAACCTTTGTTTAAATTCAACCTCTAGCTTTAATCTGTGCTTACAAGTTTTTGCCTTAAAATTCATTTGAAACTTTACTTATTCATTCTAATTTGCTTTTGCATTTTCAAACGTCTTCAGCTGCTGCTCTTACTCAATTAATAGATGGGAAGTGAAGGCATTTTCCCCAAGCTCATTAAAATGAGGAGTTTTTGAAATGGCTTTTCTCTGTTTGTAAGAAGTTGTCATATAAGCGCTTCCCCTTCCTAACTCTACCTTTGTCTGTCAGACATCTCCATACACTTCGAAAGGAGTGAAAGCCAACACCGCACTTGGTTCTCATTTCTCTTTCATATGCAACCGTGTTAATGTTAGTGCTGGGAAAGGTAAATGATCTTGCTTAAGTCAGTCATAGTATGAAGGGAGACGTCATGCAAATTTCCAGCCTTATTCTACTCAGCCAACGTAGATCCTAATCTGAAGCAGGCCTCGCTATTCCAGTCCTGTACCCCGGCCCCCCACGGCTGCCGAAGCCCACAGTCCTGACGTTTCATTTGCTGACTCATTTCAACAAATGGGAGTGAAGTATGCAAACAAACTTGAGGGAGTGAGTGATGACTGGCCATATTCTTTTCTCCCAGTGCTCCTATGACTGCCGCATCAAATGGGAGCTATGAAAATCTGTCACCAAACTCAACAGGCTCCTTTCCATTGATGCCTAGAACATTCCCTGGTACTCAGGAGTTGATCATGTACCGGATTCAGAAGTTATCGCATTATGGCTAGGTAACCAGACATGCCATTGAGTTTTTGGATCTCAATTCACTTGTTCAACAAGAATTTGGGTCCCATGTAATGTTAATTGGATACTTCCATAGGAGGTTGAATTTCTACTCCAGTCTCTGCCTTGGTGAGCATGGAGGTTTTGAAATCAAGGGTTTGCTCTGCGCTGTCTGACCAGTCCTGGTGTCCTCATCCATTCTCTGAAATACTGAGCTATGCTGCCCAGCTGCTGGAGGGCTCTGAGGGCTCAAAGGAGTAACTAAATTCAGATGAAAGGGAGTGAGTTGGAACCCAGACTAACTTAAAGCAGGCAGTGCTCTTTCCCTCCTTTCATGCTGGCTTCTTCAATAGAAGGGTTCCTTCGTATGCCTGCTTCTGATTCTGCTCACCATAGCAATTGGCTCCTTTTCCATGCCCCTTTGCCATGTACTTAAGGGCTGAGGAATTAGTGGATTGAGTAATGGGAATCCTCAGGAAAGCCTGCACAGGGGACCAGAGCAGGGAACGGATAGCTCTTTTCTGTACTTTCTGAAGTCAAAATAAGTAGCAACAAGCTATATATAGGGACAAGCGAGGGGCCCTCTATTGCCCTGTTGGGCTGTGAACGCGAAGTCTTGTTTGAGAACACACATAAAGCATTCAGTGAGCAGCTGGGAGCTTGTAACAGAACATTAGTGTAATCACTTCTGTAGGAGTAACTCTTCACTGCACGATCAGTTGTAGCTAGTGGAGAAATGAGCTGTTGCTCTGGAACTGCGTGCAGGAACGTTGATTTTTCTGGGCGCCTTACGTGGTGTTGCCAACCCTTGCAAGGTTTGTGTTTTTTCTTTCCGCCCTGATGTCAAGGAGGAGCGATCGGCGAATGGAGTAAATAACCATTCCATGCAGAACGATGTTGCTGATGGAGCTCCGCTTTCCTTTTAAAAATGTCCATTTCGAGCACTCTTGGTGGTAGAGACCAGCTTCACGATGTGATCTGAGGGACGCTGAAAGGTGTAAACAGAAGGCAAATGAAAACTTAAAATTCTTTTTAAGCTAATATCAATTTGGGGGAGCCTGCATCATGACTCCTTTGAAAACTGGGATTGCAATATTGCTGGACTGTGTATGACAGAGTGAGTTAGCCACTGTAAGGTCTGCAGTTGACCGAGTTAATGCTGTGTTCGTCACAGTGGTTAGTGCTCTCATGGAGTCACTAACATCAAACTGTGATTTCGTCAGTGCAACTGCAGTTGTGTATGTAAAAGTTGAAACAATTAGAGCAGTGATGGTGGTGGTTCCATTATTGAGAGATTTCCTTAATCAAAAAGGAAGAAATATTGTATCTTCTGGCAGGTGAGTCAGTACCATTTGTGATGCTAATAAAATGAGTGATTACTATAGTAATTCGTCATTACCAAGCATTCCTCTGCCGCCTGGGATTATGTAATTAAAACAGTCTGGGGAACACAAGCACTTCCTATAAAGTGACTATGTTGGCATTTAAGGGAAGGCAGGTCAGGGTCCCCTTTAAAAGCCCTGTTTATTGTGTGGCTGCTTGCTTCAGGATGTAACACAGCTTGGCAACATCCTACCTCTGTCCACCCCCCAAAACAGTCTAGAACAGCTGCTTCAGCTGTGCGTGGTGGACTGGTTTGGGGACAGCCTTATGGCTGTGCAGCACCGGGTCTCGGGTTATTCTTCAGCCAATGGTGACGGAGAACTCCATGCCAACAGTTGGTTCAGTTCGGAGGTTTGAAGGGAAGAATGCATACTGGTTAAATGACCTTACCTCCCTGGCGGACATGCTGAGCACAGTGGAATGGCTTCCTCCACAGGGAGCTTGCTGCACACTGAACCCTTGGAGGGTGGGGGGGAAGTGGGGAAAGTAAAGGGGATGCTCCTAGAGGGGCAGCTTTTTATCACATTAATTCTAATAGGGCAGGCATAGCTTGAAGGCTGCCAGGCTTCTTTGAGTTGATAGCCCTGCACGGTGACTTTGGAGTTGAGTTAAACTTGGGCAGAGTTAGTCTAGTTGCTTTTGGTTGCTTTTGTCTCCCAGGCTTATTACAGATATTGATTTCCCGTTGAGGCCTCACATGATCTGTTGCCTGTGGATAATTTTAATATGACTGGGTTGTGTGTAGTCAGCAAGGGGGAAAGGGAACCCTGAAAAGAGCAAAACTTGAAGCCGAATTCTGCCATCCTCGTTACAGTGACTAATACTCTGCTGTGCATTAAGCCCCTGCCTTCGGGGGGTTATTCAGGGGCCAGATCCCTGAAGAACATTTCAACCGTAACAGCGATGACAAATTGAACCTTGTTTTCCAAATGCTTTCTCAGCAAACACGGGTTGTAGCCTGCTGCTTAGGCAGTCCTGATCTCTTGGCAGCCTAGTGGAAGGTTTACATCATTACCAGGGATCGGGGCCACTTTGACTTTTTAGCTGCTTTGATGGTCTAACTCGAGCCAACGCACTGTAGGAAATAGCCTTCCTTTGGGCAAAGGGGAGGAGTTACATGCAGATGGACTAGCTGAGTTAAGTCTCTCTCATTGCTAGTCCCTCGGACTGTGAGAGAAGAGGCAGATTCCTGCCTGTTGTTGGTGTTTGGAGCCTGCTCATGAGGAGAAACTGCTGCATAAAGCCCATTTGGCCCCCTTCAGACAGGACACATCTCCTTTTTACTCCACCAGCACCTAGAAGAAGGAAATTCCATGTCTATAGGGAGTGGCTGAGACTCTGGCCAGACCCCATCAGAGTCCACTTTGTTAGAAATCAAAGGGAGGAAGTGCTGGCTCCAGCAGGTACAGCTTCCTTAACAGTGTCAAAAGAGAGCGGGCTGATGGTGATCAGGGAAAGAGTAAGGCCTGTCAGGTACGAAGAAGCGGGGTCTGCTGACCCATTCCTTGTTGGTCAGTATGCTGGGTGCTTTGCACTACACAGAAGAAGTCAATGTAGACTTCTATGTAATAAGGGTCCAGTCTTATAATGCTGACCTTCCCCAACCTTGATGGGGTTGAAGAGGCTGAACAGTAAGTACTGGGTGTCAGTGACGTCCCATAAACTGTAAATGCTTTACGTCACAAAGCTCAGCTTTGGAACACTTGTCTGTATGCAGCCATTGTTGGCCTGCAAGTGTCAGTGTCTCCATTTTACACACAGCTGCTTGCACACAGGCGCTGGCTGAGATTTCTGTGTGTAGCTGGTAATAGTAAGTAGCTGTTGTGATTTGAACAAGGGACTTGATGGGCCCTTTGGGGGTGTGATTAATTGGCTTTAGCTAAAGAGTAATGGGATGCTGCATTTAAAGCCCTCTTCTAAATCAGGGTTAATGTGATTTCATTTGTCTCTGACAGGCTAGCAATAATGGCTAACGTGGAAAAGCAGAGACATGCACATATGTCTCTTTCAGAGCTAGTCTGTACTAAACTGTTATCTCCCTCTCCAGAGCAATCCTTGTGCTATGGAAATGAAGCCTGTTCTGACTGATCAAGGAGATTAGTTAGATGAGAACCAGAATGTGGGATAGGGGATCTGCTTCTCCCACAACTAGGACATGTGCATTGCTGCTGCTATCAGTAACTATACCCATAACACTGGTGTTTCTGTGGGAGAGAACTTAAATCACTTGGCATGAGAAGTGGAGCGAATTCATAACTGGAACTCCAGTGTACAGGATGGGATGCAAGCAAACAGCTGTAGTGCTAAGCCATTCATCATTATGACACCCCTCTTCATCCTTGCAAGCTACGCTGGGAGAGCCTGAATACAAGAGCCACCTCTGGTGACAGTTGTGATGGTGGCTTTTGTGGCACATGGACACCTGTCTAGCACAGTAGACAGACTCTATTACACACTTGCCGTGGACCACTTGACCAGTGGCAGTGAGTCTCAGCAATCCACCCAATTGCTTATTTCAATCATATTTCCTTAATAGGTTTATTCAGTGGCTGCATATGCAGAGTTTGGCATTTCTGTCTCATCTGGTGCAGGAGACTCTTCTTGAACAGTGTGGTGTGTGTGATCAGTTCTTGAGACACAATATCCTCTGTTTAACCAGCTAACACTTCATGCATATGTATTGTTCTGGGCCACCTATTTCCCTGGAAGCTTTCATGTATAAGTATTTGTTGGGCTTTGACTCCTTGTTAGCCATTTTAATTAAACTCACATAGTGAATGTCCTTGCCGCTTGAATGAGGCCTTAGTGTGTCTGGCTTGATATTTCATTCCAGAGGTACTGAGTTCTGGTGCATTTTATGGATGCGTGGGAAGCCTGAAGACAAGGATACTTCCGTATCTTCTGGAAGTAAAAACTGCATTACCGCGTCTCTATTCTCCCCAACAGAATGCTTTCCTGCCCAAAGCTTTGTCAGCACTTGGCAGCTCTTTGGTGCCTAAATCAATATGCTTCTCCTGATTATTTTGGGTTTAAGGAAAACTCAGCAAAGTCTCCCCCCCCCCCAAATCTCCCTTAAAAGTAAGTTAAGAGGATGGACAGTGAATATCATGCACAGCAAATGGCAGTGACACTGCGTAGTGACAAGTAGTATAATACACTTCGAGCAGAATCAGATGGTATTTATAGAGTAAGTCAGAGCTTGGGTTTAGTCCAGCTCTAACCACTGTGGTGGTCTGCTATTGAAGAAAGGTAAAATAATCTCCCAACTGTACCATTGCTGTAACAAGTGTAGAATGGGGGTATCAGTGTAACCAGTTACAGACTGGCAGTTTGAGTTTAAGGAGGCACTTACCAAAATGAAACTAAGTCAATCTAGCAATCCATCTTGTGATGGCAGCTCCTGTTGTGAGGAGGGGTGTGTTGGGGGAGGGGGGAGGGGAGAGAGATAACCTGGAATAAATTAATCTAGATATTCAGCATTTGAGTGAAATCCCAAGTCCCACTCTTGCCAACTGTTTGGTGGGGTGGCCTCTCTGTAGCAGCAGAAATCTTCAGCTTGCTAATGGCACGAACAGGCACCACTTAGCCTTTTATAGAGAAGTGCAGCGAGGCTCCTAATTGTAAAACACAGGTACAAACGTGCTGCAGTATTCCCCCTAGATGCAAGCAGTGAGAATATGCTAGAAAAGACTTCTTGTGAATTATATATAATTCACAAGAAGTCTTTTGATACAGATATTTTGATAACTTTAAAAATATCTATATATAAAATATAATTACATTTTTTATAAACTTTTAGCCCCAATTCAGAGGGGCTTATTTAACTCACCCATTAAAAGCCTAGAAGGCACTTTGGGTGCCTTAAAGTAATCTGAAATCCTTTTGGTGTGTAGTGTTAGAATCAGGGGCAGGTATTTTGGTTTTTTGCATGCTGTTCCCTACTCTATGGCCTGATCCAAACCCCTTTAACATGAACAGGAGTGTTCCTCTTGACTTCAGTGGGCTTTGGATCAGGCTATTAATTAAAAAAAACTAAACCCTTCAATCAAAAATGGAATAAAATAAATGAAATACTCTCCTCTCCCAGTCCTACTCTTTAGTCTTATAATGCTTACCGTTAGATCGTTCTCTCTCCTTGAAACCTACCCCTGGCATAATGCCTCCAAATCACTCCCATCTGGCATTTGTTTTGGCAAGTGCTGAGCTGAGACTTCTCCCTCTTCCTCCCCACTAAGCTCTGTTCACTGTTACCTCTTTTTCCCCCACTCCATTCATCTGTGTTGTCTTCCTATCTGACACCAAGACTGTGTGCTGTCTGTACAACACCTGGCAGCATGGACTGTAGGGCCAGGACTGGAATGACTAAGCACTGCTAGAATACAGATAATACAGACACACTCTTCCCAATTCATCAGTTACCCAACTTTTGATAAGTAAAAGGTAAAAGGGGAAGATTTTCTTCACTGTGTTGGCAAATTAAGGTTAGGCATTGCTCATGAGTTCAGAACGCTCCAGTAGCTCCTGTTTGTAGAAAAACATGACCTAGTCATACATCAGATGCTTTTGAAAAGTTGTTTTAAGGATCTATTTTTAACAATGTTTTCAAAGATAGTCAACATGCTGTCAAAATTTAAGATCCACAGACAGTTAAATGTTACATTCAAAAATATCTGCAGTACCAGATGTTTGGATTCACATTTAGGCCAAGCACGGCTGCTTTTTTTAATGTGGGAAAGAACAAAGTGAACATTTGAGTAATGTAAATCCTACAATTATGTTATCTTTTAAGTTGCAAATCTCAGATTATAAATACAGAACATGAAATTACTGTAATTTGCTGAAGTAATGTTCCCCTGGTTGGCAGCATCCATTGTCTGAGAAATAAGAAAATGGCAAGGATTTACAGTGTGAACCTGGAAAGAGGTGTGTACAGAAAGGGAAAGTAGATAAGAGTTCCCAAATACACTGTAAAAAGGTCAGATCAATACCAACTGCAGTGGACAAAAGCGTAGGTAACATCCAGCCTACACCCCTCAACCCTCTGGCACTAACAGAGGGTGCAGCATAAGCCAAAGATCCAGAATGAAGACGTGAAAAATAGCGAGGGATTGTTTATTTTATAAGAATAAATATTTTCTTTAAGTCTCCGTTTCTTGATATGGCATTTTCTGCTCTAACCAGGTTAGACAGTTGTAATGAGAGCAGTGGGTATAGAGAATGTAATTGAATTTGGATGTAAAAGGAGAGCTCTTCCACTTTGGGTCAAATTCAGAGATGCAAGTAGTTTAGTACCTTTCTGGATTTTGCTTGTATGAAGGGGGGCGGAATATAATATTGGGTTTCTGGTTCCATAATCCAAAGTGCAGAGAGATTTTTGGGGCAGAAGAATATTGGCCTTGGGGGAAAATCTTTGTCTATCATGGGACTGCTCATAGATCAATGTGTGGCTTTGTGTAACTGTACACATCACCTTCCATCCTGCAGGATCCCAAAGCATTCTACAAATGTGCGTAACAAAATAGGAAAACAGACTAAAACATCTACTGCTGCATGCACATTTACAGTTCACACAGCAGCACTCATGGTACAGAGCGTACAGTAAATTCTGGGTTTCTCTCAGAATCTTGGTCTAGTGCTTAATCAGAGATACTGAGAGTTCTCCTATGAATGTCTCATTGACTAGAAGAGGAATGGCACAAATACTTCTGCTCCGCACTTAGTCAAAGATCCCCACAATGCTGTCAGGAACGTGGATTAATATTGTTTGTTCTGAGAAGCATAGGTGCTGGAACTAGGGTGCTGGGGGCACTGCCGCATCCCCTGGCTTGAAGTGGTTTCCATTATATACAGGATTTACAGGTTCAGTGGCTTTCAGCATCCCCACTATACAAATTGTTCCAGCAGCGCTGCTGAGAAGCTTGCAGATACTGAGGTGGGGAAATAAAGGTGTTAAACCTCCATGCTACTCCCTGAACTGTCCATATTTGGTAGAAAAACTATTGTTTGAAGAAAAATGCAATTTTATTACTTTATAGCTCATATCCTGTGCTTTGAAGCAGTAAAAGGAGCTGGAGAGGATGTCACCGTTTTCGCATGCTTGCAGCGCTGTGCTATTTTTAGTAACCGTTAGATATTCTGTCAGTGGAATCTTACAATGTGCTCTGCTTTAGGCCAAGCAGGGCTAAATCTTAGTGGAATAAAATGACATATTTAATAAACTGTACTTGGCAGACTTGCCTTGTGTTAGTGAATCTTTAAGCTATTTATAGCATCTTACATACAATAGAATATGATAAATGCAGCCTGTATAAAACAGCTTGCTTATCCACAGAAGGTGAGTTCCCTTCACCAGACATCCAGACCGCCGTGAAGAATGAATGGTCCGACTTCACTATTACTTTAGCTCTCATTTCTCGAAAGAAGGGGGAACGTGCTTTAAATGCCTTAATCTGTGGGAAGGTATTGTAGGAAATGTACATGTAAATGTTGTAGGAAATGTCTTGTACCTGCTGCACTGTTAGTACAGATAGGGTGGCAGCAGGTTTCTGCTAGAGAAGGGGCTGGTACCACTGCCTCTCAATGTTGCCTGACACCTTCCATTACAAGACTCTGTTTCCAGGTGCTTATAACTTTTGAGCAAACTGTAGCTGTTCGGGCTGAAATTTGGCATGCCCTGTGTGTGCCCCAGGCTGAATGTCCCCCTGTGAGTTGGGGGAGAATTGGGACTGGCTGGGCAAAGAGTCTGAAGCAAGGAGCCAGAAGGGAGGAGCTGGGGATGTGCTTAGGGGATACTGAGTGAATGAGAAGCCTGGGGAGGAAGTGTTGGATTAGAGGGGAGGGGAAAGGAGAGACCGATTGGGCCGGGAGCTGGGAGTGGAGGCCTGGGACTGGGTAGGCAAGGAGAATGGGACTGGCACAAGGAGCTGGGAAGAGACTGGAGAGGTTTGAGGGGAGGGTGCAGGAGGGATCAAGCTTGGCAGGAAAGGGCAGAAGTCTGTGTCCTAGAGCACATTCCCCACTAGAGCCTGAAATGGAACCCAAAATTCCTGAGTGTCTCCATTCCTCTGCTATTAAAAATATCTGTGAGACCCAGTGGCAGTGTCTCCTCTCCCAGTAGTGCTGGTACACAAAGGGGGCGACAGCCTACTACTGCTATCAGTTACTCAGCTCAGGTGGCAGAGGTCTGTGCAGTGGATCTATAGGTTCCAACCCTGCTGATGAACCATGTTGGTGTGTCAGTATGATTCCACATGAAGGAATTTGTTTGTTTTTTTTTCAGTTTGCTTTTTAAAAAATCCACGAAATCTGATGCAAAAACTGTTAAAAGAACAGTATTAAGCTTACACAATCAAACACTCAAAATTTAGGAGATGCAAGAATTAAGGTTGCCTCACTAAGTGCACAGGGTGGATGGTGCTTACTCCAGTGAGCAGATATTCAGTATCTTGTTTTATCCTCATGATTCAGTGTGCGCACCTTATTTATTGTGTAGTATTCAAGCCCTGCTCTGAAGTCAGAATTATCAGTTTCATCAAGGGTTTTTTGTATGGCACTCATCATTATAGTATCTGAGTTCTTGGCAAACACTTACCTTCACAACACCACCATGAGGCGAGGGGGTGGTATTATCCTCATGTTACAGATGGGGAATTGAGGGAATTCTCAAGGGAATGAGGTTAAAAGAGAGACCTAAGGATCTGAGCTTGGTGCCCCAGAGTTTGGTTCTGCAACTCCTTCAATGTGCAGGAGTCTCAGCCACCAGTGGCAACCTTCTTTTAGTGGAAACGCTGTTAGGCCTTTCCTGGGCGCGGTGTGTTTGAAAAGCTTCCTAGTGGAAGGGATGTGTTGGATGAAATTAAATGAGCAGGAATGGAATTTTGGTAGAAATCCATTGGGAACAATTTATTTTAAGCACCAGCATCTGGAAAGACTGTAAGTGGTTGCAGAGCAGTCAGCATCTGCAGGAAGGAAGAAATGTCCTGGAACTGAGCATGAGGAGCACTGGGATTGGGGGTGGGCGTGTCGGGGCGGGGGGGGTGATGTCTGAAAAGGTACAGTTCATTTTACTTCATTACTTGATTTCCCTCTCTATTAGTATACACTGGACAGCAGAAAACTGAGCAGTTCTGCTGAATTCCCTGTAAGGTTAGGGGAGTTTGCACTTCAAACAGTGTGCATTGCTAGCTGTTATTCCATTCTATCATCATAAACCATTCAGTTGTGAGACAGCAAGCTTTTCAGGTCAGGAGATCTCTGCAGGTGTTTCTACAGGGCCTAGCTCAGTGGGATCAAGGTAATACAAATAATTCCTTATCCTCTGTCCCCAGAGTCGGAGGATGCCAGTGTGTCCGTGTCCAAAGCAGAGCACAGCCGTGACCGTTGGTAATTGGTCTCTGGCAAAAGGATTGCGCCCTTAAGTTTCCGGTTGTTTTGTAGTTTTATCCCAAAATGAGCATGCAGCACAGTGCTGACTCTCACAAAATACCTTAGACAAAGATCCTCCATGTTTATTGGTCCATCTTTCTGTCTGTCATTTGGTTCACATGGTTATTCTGCCGGCAGTGACTCGAAGATTCAGCTTGGATTACCTGAAAAATTTTCTCTGCCCGTTCTTTGCAGTACTGTACAACTGGGTCACAAATCTGTCATCTGATTGTGTGAAAACATGAAGTAAAAGGCATAAATTACCCGACTTGCAGATAAACAGCAGATTGATAGTTTCATTTTCGCATCCATTGGGTATAGTGGGAATAAGAGCTTTTGAGGTGAAGTGCAGGTTACCTTTGATTGAAGACTGTGCTAAATATATTTCAGGATGCTCAGTACCGCTTTTTTTTTTTTTTTTTTTTTTTGCCTCTGCCTTTTAACAAAACCGCGACAGTATTTTTAGCAATTGATGGCTGTGAAACCTGCAATTTATGATTTAAAGACTATATGTCCTTGTAGCATATTCTAGGACAGACCATTTGCTTCTGAATATCCCTGGTGTATGCAGACATCGGAGCAGTGCTTAGAGAAGCTGGGTGGTGGTCTGCCTTTATCACCACAGAATGGAGCCCTACAGGTCACATTTGATATGAGTTGAATTAATAAAATAAACTGTAATCCATTAGCAGGGTGGGGTCTCCTTTGCATCTCTGTTCTTTTCAATCACAGACTCTGTTGCTGTTATAAGCCGTGTTGTCAGGCCAAAAGGCTACGTAATAAGGTGTCTGTAATGGCTAAACATTGGGTAGACAAGCAAATGATCAGTGCTTCCTTCACTTGTTTTTTGCGAGTGTAATGAACAATCCCTCAGCCCGTGAAAGGCAACAGAGACTGTGTTCTTAACATATTAGATTTCTGATAACTGGGGAGCAGTATACAACTATGCCACATGAGACCTTAAAGCTTGAACTGCTTAGTAATGAAGTCTAAGCTTGATCTGCACTACAGTGTTAGGTCGACAAAAGGCAACTTACTTCAACCTAATTATGTCAGTGTCTACACTGCAGCCTTGCTCCCTCTGATGTAAGCGCCC
Organism: Eretmochelys imbricata; assembly: GCF_965152235.1. Lineage (NCBI taxonomy): Eukaryota > Metazoa > Chordata > Testudines > Cheloniidae > Eretmochelys > Eretmochelys imbricata. The sequence continues at coordinate 22,180,116 of NC_135589.1, read as the reverse complement.
TATTAAAGTGACATAACTCCATCTCCACGAGAGGTGTAAGGCTTATGTCGATGTAGGAGGGCGATGCAGTAGCCGGGTAGACACTGCGGGATACTTACATTGGCTGTGGGCTGTCATTCTTGTCAATTTCATGGCTCCATACTAGAGCTGTGAAATTGATAAGAAAGCCTGGTGGGGCAGGGGCTCCAGCTAGAGCCAGTCTGCCCCCAGACTCCTCCCTCCCAGCTGGGCTGCCTCCCAGGGGCCTAGCTCCCCGTTCCCCTTGGGAACCCAGACACACTGAGGCTCCCGGCTGGGAGCCTGGGGCCTGTCCCCCGAGGCTCTTAGCTCCTCACCGGGAGCACCGCAGCTGCCAGGGTTCTCTGCTCCCTGCCAGGAGCATGGCTGCCCCTCTCTGGTCCCTGCTGGGTGGCTGCCGGGCTCGTGGGGACAGGAGCAGAGAACCCCAGCGGCTGCAGTTCTCCTGGCGGGGGCCAGGGAGCCCAGGCAACAGCCTGGCAGGAAGCCAGGAGCCTCAGGGCAGCCCCTACACCGCCCCTTTAAGTCAATGGAAGTGCACCAGCGACAGGAGGGCAGTGTGGACGTGAACCACGCAGTAATTGCTGTGGTGGCTGTAAGTCAACCTAACCTAGGTTAACTTAAGTTTTTAGTGCAGACGTGCGCTACATGCAGAGTATAACCGGCTGTGGAATGCCCTTGCTGACCTGCTTCACAACCCAGTACCATCCTTTCATTTGAATCCCTCTTGGACAGTCATGCCTTGTGGGATCCCTGCAATAAAGGGGTCAGTGACGCAGTTTATAGATATTTATTATAATGTACCTGTGCCTTCAGGCTGGCTGGCTGTGGGGGGCGTATTCCTGTTATCCTGATTCCTTGTCAATCCATCCTTTCTAGGGTTTGTCAACCATACACATTGCTTCGTGGCTACACTGACAATTTAAGTGCCTGTGGGCAGGGGCCATGCCAGTCGGTTACTTCTGTGAAGTGTCTAGTTGGTACAGTAGTCTCTTAATAAACGATGCAGAGATGCTAGTGAGTATATTCCCAAAGCCAAGTGTATGTTGGCCTCTTTGGAGGACAGACTGTAAAAGTTTAGTTAGTGGAATTTCTATTGCTCACATCTTCCTCATTTCAAATCAAACCCAAACCCAACCCTGGTCAGCTTTTCCCAGCATCTCAGTGGAGAGGAGAGCGCAGTCTGCTGCCCTTTGTGCCCCAGAGAGACGACCCCCTCCACTCGAGTGAGTTTAGCTTCCTGCAGAATGGGGGTAGAGTGAATGCCCGTTCAGAGTGCAGGAAACCATGGCAGTAGCTAACTCTTCATTTACAATTTGTCCTCTTTGAAATGTATCTTGCTGTTGTTTTTCAGAAGAACCTTGAGTTGAGGAATGTCACCCTGTCTTCAGTTTGATCACTAATCTGTAATTCTCCCCTTGCAGGTGTCACTATGAAGTTAATGGATGAGGTAGCTGGCATTGTAGCTGCTCGCCATTGTAAGACCAACATTGTCACAGCTTCTGTGGATGCTATTAACTTCCATGAGAAGATCAAAAAAGGTAAAGGACCAGCCCTAAGCATAAGGGGATAAGCCGCTCCTTAAATGTTTTGGACGTTCTTAGTGTTGCATTGAAGCACCGTCATGACACCTGTGTCTGGTTGCTAGGGAGCCAAGTGAAGGGAAAGCCCAGTCTGTGGCCAGAGAAACGAGACTGAGACAGGCAGACCGGGTTGGAGAAATCAGTCTGGTGCTGCACCCTAGCTGCTAGACTGGTCCCAGTGGATTTGATTTGGTAAAACTGAGCCAAAATGTTCATCTTGAAATATTATCCCACTCCATTGGATTCCAAGGCCATAATAGGTAATCTATACATGCGTAGGGATGGCGTCCCTGTCACAAGGAGCGGTAATGGTCATTCTGACTACTTGTTGTCAGATAAAAACAGTTCATAGAAATGTTTCAGGCAGACAATATATGTTTTATCTACTTGAGAAAAGAGAACTTCATTAACCATAGTTATCAAATTAACTTGTGTCTCGTGTTCCTGGTGTGTTTCCTGTTTATAAAAATAGTCAACGAGGAAACCCAGTCTCCCAACCACACTGCAGTACTCCTGTGGGCAAGTTCCGGTTCTAGGGATATGGATGCTGGAGGCAGAGCTCTGTGGGCATTCTGTTCAGACAGGCCCCCCAACCTTTTGGGCACTTGGGCTTACATAAGCATTTATGAAGTTGTTTCCCCCTTGCCGTGTGGGGAGTCAGGCTTGCAGCATTTCTTGACCTGAGGTGAAAGCATGCCGCAGAAAAAGACTAAATGAGCCGGTTTCCCTCTCATTTACATGCATGCAACCCAATCTGCTTGAATGGAGCAGCACATGTGGGTTTAAAAGCAAGCAGAATATCTGCGGTATGAGCTTGGTATGGGCTCCCTAGACGACTTAACATTTAGTTCATGCGGTTCGGTTCCCATCTTGCACACAGCAGGTACTCCCTGCCAGTGCTAAACTAAAGGAAACGAACGCCTGACATCGTGCAGTTTTGTTACAAATTACCTAAATAAATGACACTGCTAAATGCACCATGAAGTACGTATTCAGTCAGAATCAGTGAAATTCTGTGTCTGCCTAACACTCACCTTTGCTGTCTAAAATTGACAACCCTGGATATTCTTTATTGCTGCACAGGCTGTCAAGGCCTCAGTGTGACCAGTCCCCCCCAAGTTGCAGACTTTGTTGTTGTTTGGGATAACTGAGATTTTGAGTTGTCACTTCAGGACACACATTTTTACCAAAATCTGATTTGCTGACATAAAACGATGTATAAGCTCATTGACTGTCCAACCTGGTATAGGGGTGAAGGGAGTAGGTGATATTCATCCATATGGATGCATCCAATGAAGTGAGCTGTAGCTCGCGAAAGCTCATGCTCAGATAAATTGGTTAGTCTCTAAGGTGCCACAAGTCCTCCTTTTCTTTTTGCGAATACAGACTAACACAGTTGTTACTCTGAATTCTGCCTTCTGTTACTTTGGAAATGAGTGCTGGATATTTGCACCATTAATTTGCAGCAGTGGGTGAGGTAATATCTTGTGTTGGACCAGCTTCTGTTCGTGAACGAGACAGGCTTTTGAGCCACACAGAGCTCTTCTTCAGGTCTGGGAAGGGTACTCCCAGCATCAGTGCTACATGCAAGGTGGAACAGATTGTTTAGCATGGGTAGTTAACACATTCTTAGGGGTCATTCAGGGTTAACCCTGCAGCCACAGGACAAAAAGGGAGGCTAGTGGGTTACAGATTGTTGTGTAATATGCAATAAATCCAGTGTCTTTATTAATACCATGATTTTTAGTGTCTAGCCCAGTTGAGTTTAAGGTTCCCAAGCTTATTGTTAGCTCATTTGTAAAAGTAGTTGGCCTACGTTGTTGTTGGTCTGTAAGTGAAATGGAATCCCAAAGTTGGAGGGATCCAGTTTCTTTACCGTGTATAAGTGTTGGTCGTGAGCCCTTCATATCTTACTCTGAACTGGTAGAGAGACAAGGTGGGGGAGGTAATATCTTTTACTGGACCAACTTCTGTTGGTGAGAGGGACAAGCTTTTGAGACACACAAAGCTCTTCAGGTCTGAGCTGGTGGGGAATTTCAGAAAATTACATAATGGCTGAAATACCAGCTTCTCAAAATTCCAGCTCAGAGGGGCATGATTAATGTCAGCATTAATCTATAATTATGCAGCTCCCTCAGTGAGCAGAGAAACTGCACATTCAAAAACAAGTAATGAAATCAAAATCTTTTTTTCTAGTAGCCTTGATTTTTACAACCATTTTAGAATGTATAGAGTGCAGATGGTAAACTTAATGTGATTTGTTCTTGTTAGAAAATATTCCATCCATAGCAAAATTTTATCCAGCTGCTCAGAAGAGACAGGATGTTTTTAGGGTTCTAGCCAAAATGAGTTTTTAAAATATCCTGCAATAAAAACAATGCAGAGAAACCCAATGTTGTGCTTTAAAAATGAGTGGAAAGGAACATGCGATAGCCAGTAAACTCATGTCATTAGAGTATGATTTGGCTAAAGTTACATCCCAGGGAAAGTTTGCAGATGCCTTCAGACTGAATTTACACAGCGTGCTGGGGTTTTTAAAGGAAATCTTTATGAATACAAACTTCAAGAGAGTAAGGAACTTTCTCCAGCAATTAATTTTAAAAATCAGGATTGTAATAGGATTCTTCCTCCAACAGGAGCTGCTTTGGACACAGACTGTTTTCAGTGCAGAAAAGTAATTTTGGAGACAAACTCAAGCAAATCTTTGTTTTAAAAGCTAATAAAATTGAAGTCCTAACTAGCACCAGTAGAGTCCAAATTATGAAGTCTTTACTCATTTCTGAAACCAAAACTCCATCGCCTGAGTAAAGACTTGGGGATTTGGCGTAACAAATGAGTGTGTCCATCAAAGTCTGCCCAGAGTTTGTATGAGACCCTAATTTAGATAGCATTTTTTTGGTGTGACCGGAAAGGTCCTATCACCAATGTGTGTGTCACCTACAAGTTCTCCCCCTACCAAATGAAGGTCAGACAGAAGCGAATAGGGAACTATTTATCCCTTCACGTAACACAAGAACCGGGGTCATTCAGTGAAATTAATAGGCGGCAAGTTTTTAAAACAGACATAAGGAAGCATTTCACATAATGCACAGTCAACATATAGAACTTGTTGCTAGTGAACATTGTGAAGGCCAAAAATGTATGTGGGTTCAAAAAAATTATATAAGTTCCTGGAGGATAGGTCCATCAGTGGCACCAAGATTATCAGGGATGTAGCCCTATGCTCTGGGTGTCCCTAAACCTCTGACTGCCGGAAGCTGGGACTGGACGTCCGGATGGATCACTCGATGATAATTGCTCTGTTCTGTTCATTGGCTCTGAAACGTCTGGTATCATCCTGTCTCCCAACAGTGGCTACTGAGCTAGATGGACCATTGGACTAACCCAGTATGGCCATTCTTATGTTAACGTACACTTCTACATCTGAATGGAAGTGGCCGAATAATCTACCTCTCTCCCCAAAATGTGGGCAAATTAACATTTTTAGGTTGGTACATTGTGATTTGTTGGTGCCAACTGAACATGTGGTTTCTTGGATTTTAGTAATTGATGTGTCAAATCAGAAGGGAAACGAGGACTTCTACTGTAGCTCCTTTCATTGAGTAATGTCCTTAAATAACAAAGTATAAAACACCTCCCAAGTTGCCAACTGGCTGTCTTTCCCTCTCTCTAACTCAAGGGTTTCATGTTGAGTGCATGACCCATCCAATCAGCAGCACCCTCAGGACTCTCATGAAAATGAAAAGAAGCTCTTATTTAACCTCCCACAAAACCCAGGCCTAAGCTTACAGGACTGAGTGGGCTTTCGTTAAAGTCAAGGGGAGTTTTGCTTCCAGAGTCAGGCCCAGTGCTTGTGGACGCACTCTCATGATTAAAGAAAAATGTCCCTTTTTAGAAAATGTTACCTTTAATCTCAACCCCATCTTGGGCATTTCCTTTGTTTTATCTACTACTGTATCATGGCTCTTTTCAGAGATCACTTTTATTCCACGCTCTGTTTTTATAATGTGTTTCCCTAAGGGAAATGCATGAAGCTACAAAACGTAAACTTAGTATACAGGTCACTTGCTCTGCTTCTGGCTTCAGTTGGTTTAAAATCTGAAATGTAAAGAAAAACACCTCTTTTCCTTAAGGAGCTGAAATTGCATAGGAATGTTTAAAAAAACCAAAAGGTTAAATTTCATTAAATAGCTTTTAAGCCATTTACAGGAGAAAATGTGGGTCAGATTTCCTCATCCCTGAGTGGAGAGAAGCTGTCTCCCAAAACCCAGGCTTTCCCAGTTCAATTAACAGTTTGGACGTAGTGGAAAATTTCTGTAAATTCAGACTGAAAGAGTCCCCGCGTGAACACAGAACAGTCTTATTCCTTTGTGTTTCGTAGCCATCTCCTGGGACAGAATTCCTTGAAGCGTATCTAGCTTAAATAATGGGCTGTTAGATGTCTGTAATGTACAACATCAGGCCAGGGTCAGGGCAAGTTAATGTTTTTTACCCTTTTTGCTGCTTCATCCCTTTGGCATATTGTCGCTCCATGGAGAATCTAGCTGGAGTTCCCAAAGGGGACATCCCCGTCTGGTTAGAGAGACCTTCAGGACTATAGCAATTGCCTTCTCTTCATGTGTTGCTGCCCAGTGCTTTAAAATGGAGAACCTCAGTGGCGCTGCAATGGCCAGTTCAATAAAAGCAGTTGGCCGAATTCAGACCTGCTGAATGGTGCTGCAGTGTCCCTAACGCGAATAGATTTGCTCCCACTTACACCAGGATTGAAAGTGTCTCAGTATGTCTTTGTTGAGCACTGTGGAAGTCTCCAAGAGCTACAGAGAACCTGGAAAACGTGCCCAATCAGTGCTCTGACTCTGTCAGAGTTTGTTTTTGGGGGTGCAGTAGGAGACATGAGGCAGAAATAACTATTGACATTTCAGAAGCAGGTTGGATCAAATTAAATGATTTCCACATGCTGACAGTGAGCATCCTTCCCTTCAAGAAACCCACCTGTTCCTTACCTATTCTGTATCATGTGTGCCAGCACTGTGGCAAATGTCGCCGTTTCAGTCCAGGAGCAAGAGAAGTTGTACTTAGAACATTACAAGAGATTCTACCTGTTGCCCTATGTAAAAGGGACAGCCCCAAGGGAAATCGCACCTCTTCCTGCAAATTATTTACCTACTATTGTTACAATTAACACCTCAGGGCTTGGCTACACTTGTGAGTTATAGCACATTAAAGGAGCCCCGGGAGCCCTAGCTCACTACCCGTCCACACTGGCAAGGCACGTAGAGTGCTCCGACTCCGCGGCTACCGTGCTGCTGGTGATCCACCTCGGTGAGTGGAATAAAGTTTGGTGCACCCCCGCTGGAGCGCCATGGCGCCAGTGTGGACGCCCTGGTCTGTTAGTGCGCTCTGATCGGCCTCCAGACGTGTCCCACAATGCCAGTTCTAGCCACTCTGGTCATCACTTTGAACTCTACTGCCCTGGCCTCAGGTGACCAACCGTCAGAACCACCGTTTAAATTCTCTGTGAATTTTGAAAATCCCCTTCCCGTTTGCTCAGCCAGGCATGGAGTGCTCTCAGCGAATCTTTCCAGGTGACCATGCCTCCACGTGCCACGCGAGCACCAGTATGGAGCAATGGCGAGGTGCTGGACCTCATCGGTGTTTGGGAGAGAGGAAGTTGTCCAGTCCCAGCTGCGCTCCAGCCATAGGGATTACAATACCTTCGGGCAGCTATCAAGGGCCATGATGGAAAGGGGCCATGACCGGGATGCACTGCAGTGCAGGGTTAAAATGAAGAAGCTGCGGAATGCCTGCCACAAAGCCCACGAGGCAAACCGCCGCTTCGGTGCTGCCCCCATGACCTGCTGTTTCTACAAAGAGCTGGACACGATACTTGGGGCCGACCCCACTTCCACTCTGAGTACCACCATGGACACTTCAGAGCCCAGTTCAACAAGGCAGGAGGAGGAGGAGCAAAGGGGGAGCGAGGGTGCTGAGGTGGAGGAAGACACCCCAGAATCCCTAGATGCGTGCAGCCAGGGGCTGTTCTCAAGCCAGGAGGAAGGTAACCAGTCGTAGTGGCCGGTGCCTGGACAAGGACAAACACCAGAGACGGTTCCCGGTAAGCGGCTTTTATTTTGGGGAGAAAGTGCGGGCTCTTGGGGCTAGGAGGGTTAGGGCTGCATGCATGCCTAGATGCGGAATAGGGCATTGATTTGCTCTCTCTCGCATTGTGGTAATTGGCCTCAGTGATCTTTTCAGAGGTCTCATCCAGAACTTGGGCAATGTGCTTGTGCAGGTTTCTTGGGAGAGCCACTTTATTCCTTGTCCCAATAAGGCTAACTTGTCCATGCCACTGCCGTGAGGGGCGGGAGGACCATTGCTGCACACAGGCAAGTTGCAGGTGGGCCAGGGCAGAAGCCGCATTGCAGTAGAAGACTGTCCCTTGCTTCCCAGGTCACCCTCAGCAGTGAGATCTTCCAGGATGAATTCCTGTGGAAAACGTGGGGACAGTGTTCAGTATAGGGGCCCCCTGCCGCTGTTGGCTCTCCACAAGGCACAGATACCCAGAGGACAGTACAGCCATGAAACAATCAGTCATGCTTGACCCTGTGCTTACTCACCATTTTGGGGCTCCCGTGGGTTATGTGCGCTTGCTTTGGGATGGGCAAATTATGCTATTGTGTAGACTGTGCTTGCCCTTAAGTACGGGGGAATCATTGCTCTGTCTGTTGTGAACAATGCTGCCTCTGTCAAGTGTTGCATTTTGCCTTTACAGATGCAACCTTGAGATCTCAGCTGACTGTGTTATCACCAGCCGAAAGACTCCAAAGAATCAGAAAGAGGCCACGTAGAAGCAAGGAAGACATGTTGCATGAAGTAATGCAGCATTCAAGTAATGAAAATCAAAAAGTGCAGGAGTGGTGGGACAGTGAAAGGAGGATCTGCCAACAGAATGAGTCACGCCAGCACAAAAGCACGGTGCTCCGGCAGCAAAGCACGGATCAGCTGATAAGCATAATGAAGCACCAAGAGGACTCTATCCAGGCGCTCGTAGCCATGCAGGCAGAGCACTACCATGGAACCACTCCCGTGCAGGGCATCAGACATAACTGGTGGCTTTCAGCCTCAAATTGCTTCCTCAAGGTAACCCTAATCCTTGCAGCCTCATGCTGGGCCCCTCTAATAGCCCTGCTCTCTGGCTGTTCAAATTCAGCCTCCAGGTGTTGAACCTCCGAGTTTCATGCCTGAGTGAATCGTTCACCCTTCCTTCACAAATGTTATGGAGGGTACAACATGCGGATATAATCGCAGGGATGCTGTCATCGGCCAGGTCCAGCTTCCCATACAGAGAGCGCCAGTGGCCCTTTAAACAGCCAAAAGCATACTCCACAGTCATTCTGCACCGGCTCAGCCTGTTGTTGAACCGCTCCTTGCTGCTGTCAAGGCTCCCTGTGTAGGGTTTCGTGAGCCATGGCATTAAAGGGTAAGTGGGGTCTCCAAGGATCGCAGTGGGCATTTCGACTTCCCCTACAGTGATCTTCTGGTCTGGGGAAAAATGTCCCGGCTTGCAGCTTCCTGAACAGGCCAGTGTTCTGAAAGATGCATGCATCATGCACCTTACCGGGCCAGCCTGCGTTAATGTCAATGAAATGCCCACAATAATCCACAAGCGCCTGGAGAACCATAGAAAAATGCCCCTTCTGATTAATGTACTCGGAGGCTAGGTGGGCTGGTGCCAGAATTGGAATATGTGTGCCTTTTATCGCCTCTCTGCAGTTAGGGAAACCCATTTGTGCAAAGCCATCCACAATGTCATGCACATTACTAGGAGTCACGGTTCTTCTGAGCAGGATGTGATTAATGGCCCTGCAAACTTGCATCAACATTATTCCAATGGTCGACTTCCCCACTCTCCAAACTGGTTAGCGACCGACTAGTAGCTGTCTGGAGTTGCCAACTTCCAGATCGCAATAGCCACCCGCTTCTTCACCGTCAGGGCAGCTTTCAATCTCGTGTCCTTGCGCCGCAGGGTGGGGGCGAGCTTCTCACACAGTCCCATGAAAGTGGCGCTTCTCATCCGAAAGTTCTGCAGCCACTGCTCGTCATCCCAGATTTGCATGACTATGTGATCCCACCACTCAGTGCTTGTTTCCCGATCCCAAAAGCGGTGTTCTACGGTGGTGAGCATGTCTGTGAATGCCAAAAGCAATCTTGTGTCGTATGTGTTACTTGCGTCGATATCGTCTGAGTTCTCACCGTCACTTTGGATCTTAAGGAATAACTCAACTGCCAAACGTGACGTGCTGGCGAGACTCGTCAGCGTACTCCTCAGCAGTTCGGGCTCCATTCCTGCACACCGAAAGGGAAGACAGCACGCGCAGTACAAAAAATGTTGAAAGATGGCGCCATATGTGGATGGAAGCACAGGGATTGCTGGGATGTGAACTGATGCATCACGGGGCGTTGGTGCAGGGCATTCTGGGTCCTGTCCCCCCTTCCCACAAACCACAGTGCCAGCATGGGAAGAGGTGCTCTGTGGGATAGCTGCCCACAATGCACCGCTCCCAATGCCGCTGCAATTGCTGCAAATGTGGCCACGCTAGTGTGCTTCTTCCTGTCAGTGTGGACAGACTGCAGCGCTTTCCCTACGGTGCTCTCCGAAGGTGGGTTCACCTCAAAGCGCTCTACATCTGCAAGTGTAGCCCTGTCCTGAGATTCCTACAGGATTAAAGAAAAAAAATTCTCTCTTCAGTTTACTCTGCATTTGGCAGCACTTTGTGTAGCCAGTTTCACTCTCTCCCTGGGGTAGTTGGTCAGTAGTTTCCCTTTTCCTGTACGAGTCTCGTCATCCATCAATAGAGGAGAGAGAAACATCTCTTAAAAACTAGCTTGTGCTTTTACAACAGATTTCCTAGGCAGGCAGATTCAGGCTGGTGAGGTACCAGAAACTGCTTGTAACTTTTATTTAAATAAATCCTAGATTTCGTACTGATGCTCCTTCAAGCTGGCTGCAGGTGACAAATGCTCAGGACCACTGGGGTTTGGACTGGAGGAAGGAAGTTGTGAAGTGCTGGCTGCTGATGTGAGCTTGGGCTTGATTTTTAACAACTGTAAATAAACTATTTTAATCTGGAGTAGCCTTGTATTGTCTGGCGGAGCATTCCCTTTCCGTCACCCATAGCCACCTCCAATGGTGTGCCCCCTCTCCTGTCCTCCATAGCAGATATCTGGAAGAGTATGGTCTGGGTTCGTGCAGGATCCAGGCAGTTATGGCTGGGCCTTATCTGGAATGCTCATTCATCTCCTGGGTGCTCAGGGGGAGAGACAGCTTTATTTATTATCCTATGTTCTTCACAAGTTTGAAAGCTTACAGTGCTTTGACCAAACGGCTAGCACATCTGAGTCACTCCCTCATGCAATATTTAGGGCAGCCTGGCACAGTCGGGATTTGCTGAAGGAGGAGCAAAGTGTGCAGAGTAATACAAAATAATGAAATAAACAAAATGAAGGCAGAGAAACTTTCCAGGAAGAGCAATAAAATCCCAGATTATTAATATCACAGAAGAGTCGTAAAAAATTCTGTTCAGAGTGGTCTCTACCTCCTACAGTGCCTCCTTTGTTTCTTCCCTGTAGGCCCGTTTGTAGGAGCATGTGATTTTTCAGTGCTTTGAGAGGTTCATCTCCTGCTTATTCCCTACCTGAGGTCACAGTCCTGTGTTTGACTTGTCAGCTGGGAACGTGATTCCAGTGTCACAAATGGAGAATTTTGGCTAAAGGTTCACAGTGGAGCATTTGGGAGAGGCTGGGTTCCCAAGAAGGCTTGTCTGCATTCGCTGGGACTGTGAATTATTCATTGTGTGGACTCCTTGTTCTAGTCTCAGTAGTGATGCTGCTTGCAGTGCTGCAAAGGAATCGTAAAGCAGTGAAGATACCAGATGGATGGGAAGGTTAAAGCAGGACATGCAGTTTAGACTTAGCTGGAGAACCAAAAATGAAGGGTCTGTTTGCACAGCTACCTTTTGAGGCTCTGTCTTGTGGAGAGACCTTAGAATTGGATACTACTGAGCCTACAGTCATAGCCCTGCTGACCCTCCAAGCTATCTGTGAGTGAAGAGATAGAATTCCAGCAAACTAAAAGGGCGAGAGATGCTGCCAGCTTCATACTCTCCTTTTTAAAAGTAATCAAACCTCAAACTCTTCCCCCTCCTCTGTTCTCTCCACTCTGGTCCCTAAAATACCATGGAGGAGGGGGAGAAAAGTAAACCAGCTTTTTATCTACTTTTGTCTATTTCAGAGTTAGCTCCAGTTAGTTTCACTCCTCCCAGATATTTGCAGGCCCTGCAAATTTTAGTGATTCATCCCTATGCAGAGGTCCTGGACTGTGATTAAGTCCTCCAAAGTAGGGCATAAATGGGACATCAGTAGTTCATAGGTTTTGTGCTGGCCTCTGCACAGGGAGGGATGAATTTTACCCACAGAGAAACTTCCTAAAAAATTATTGCCCATTTTCCCTCCTTCCTCCCTCTCCTAAGCCAGAATGTTTGTGGGTTTTGGAAGCAGGGTGTTTTACAGCGTAATTTTCAAACCGGAAGGAATGAACGTGAATTCACCTCTTGATCCAAATAACTGTCTTTCTAAGACAGAGCTTGCATTGCTTAGTTGATTAACAGTGCTGCTGTTCTGTATGTGTGAGCATGAGAGACACTGTCTCACTGAGTGAGGGTAAGGGGGGAAAAAATGGTGGCCATTTTCTGCCCCTTCTTCCCGAGACCTGTTTGTGCTAGACTGACTGTTACCCGGCGGGGATTCCCTCGAGGTGGCAGCTTGGACAGCTGAGTTTAAAATTACATGAATTTAGAGGGGCAGCTCCACCACGGACGGGCTTATACTGTAACGATTTTTCAAGTAATGACTCTACATTGACGAGCGTCACATGAGACCAACTTGGGTCCGGCTCGTTCAGTGCAGGGTACGACATGTTTTCCCACTTCAGTTGGCCTTTGCTTCGTAATTTTCAATGAATTCCTAATTTTGTTTCCTCTGGCTCAAGCAGTTTTTTTTTCGTCTGAAGTATACAAGATCCCCTCGTGCACGTAATATGCATGTTACGTAGGGATCGACTGTACCAGCTTGAGAGAAGCGACACTCTTTTCTTTGCATTTATACCTGGTGATATGCCATCAATACTTCGCCAGTTGTGTCATTTGGAAGAGAAGCAGACTTCACGGTTTTAGCTGCTGCTCCTTTTCCAGCTGCTACTGCTGGCAGCCTAATTCGGTTCCATTTGGGGTCTTAGCCACCTCATCAACGAGCTTCCAGTAGCTCATCAAGCAACGCGACTGCCATCTGTTACGGGTGGTTTGCTTTCTCTTAGTTTTCCCAGGGGGAGAATTGTATGTGCAGTGGAGTGTTTTGTACTGGTAGGGCTTTCGCGTGGTTAATACGTCATACACGTGGTGTTCTGTGCTCATGCTGAGGGACAGTTGAAGTGTGCCCTGCCCTTGGAGTGGAAGATGGCGAGGTCTCTGTTTCCTACAGGAAGTAAAGACTTAATTCTGTGGCTTTGTAGGTTTCCTTTGTTCAATCCTAAGTGAGATCACATGCATTCTTGAATGCCTTTGGAATAGTTTACTACCTTTTATAGTAACTATTTTGGATAACATACTTACGGTGCTCTATTGTGTAGTCTGGTGCGTGGTTTCAAGGTGTTGTGTAAACACGCATGATCTCCTACAACTATTTGCAATCTTAGTCAAGCAATACAGGCAGTCTTGAAATGTTTGGCAGTTGATTATATTAAATTTTGATGTTAATCCAGCAGCTCCAGACACATGTAACTTTACCATACCCCTTATTCACAGAGAAAAATCTTTCCTATAGGGCCAAGGTCATTTAAGCAGCAAATACTTCAAGAAATCTACTCTTGGGATTGTATCTCCCCTGTGAAGGTTTGGTTAGCCATTGTCAGGACTTGTTTGATGCCAGACATTTTGGTGTGATTGGCACTTGGAAAAAGCAAAGTTCACCCCCCTCAATATCTGTGATTTGTCTGTTGGGGGATTTCTGGAACATCCTACCAAGAATGCAGTGAGTATAAATCCCTAAATGAGACCATTGTTAATGACATGTATTGAAAGCGAAATATCCTTTTCGGCATGTCAGTGTGTAGGATTCTTCATGCTGGTGGGTTGCATTAACTCAGTGACAGCTGTAGAAAGTTCACAGTTATAGGTTCAATAAGCACTTCATAATCACCTAAATGATTTTGTAAGCCCCGAGGCACCTTAGCATGGTAGAAATGAGGTGGCAATTTGTGCCTACCCTTTCATGGCACGATGCACAGGGAAAGGGCTGTACGTGCCCAAAGCATTGTCCCTGTTCCCTGGTGAAAGGTTCTGAGTGTTACTTTGGTGCTGTAAGCTCTGCAGTGCTGTTCCATTGGACTTTATACCAGGCAAGATGACGTCTCTCCATTTAGGTAAGGGGCTTGTGGCTGAAGGCTGTGGGTGTCCATCCTTGTGGTGTTTCCCCTTTCTGATTAGGTTTACCCTGAAGGCACTCTGTCCTTCTCCATACCTCAGAACCCGAGAAAGAGGGAGCGCTGTAGTGTACCATAGTGCAGCCATTCTTTCCGTATGGGATGTGCTGGAGAGTTGGCTTGGTCCCCCATGTGAAGCACAGTGCACGTTCGGTTTGAACTTTGGCTTCCTCTGAGGCATCAGCTACTGGCTGTGGCCTGTGATGGGAGCCTGGATATTATGGACCGTTGGCCTGCTCTAATATGGCAGTTCCTACCTTCATTTGGTCTCAAGATGTGCACAGAAATGTTACAGTAACAGGATGTAATGGAGTCCCAGAAAACAAAGAAGCTAAGACAGGAGCCCCATAGTCCAGAAAGAGATTCTAATACAATTGACCTGCAGTACGTTTATCATACAGCCAAACTAGCACTGAGAGCTATTTAAGTTACATTACTGCAGTCTGGTATGTATTCTGCTGTTCTGTAACAGTTCTGAGAAAATGTGATTATCTTCATTGTGGAGTTTGACCGTATTTGTGTTCCATTATAAGTGAAATATATTGGAATTCATTTCTACTTATTCATCTTATAAAGTAGGTTTCAAATGATAGGTCATGGCAATGATTAGCATGGGGAGTCTGCTGGTTTTTCTTTTAAATATCAAAACTCATTAGGTGAATCTATCCGTCGCTGATTTTCTGCACATCTCCTCCCTTAACTATTTGTCTCCTAAATTACTAGTCACTAGTCCATGTGCTGCATTGGTTCTTCCACTTAGGGGACAGAGACTGTATTTTTGTACTGAAATAAAAGTGCAATCCCACTTCAAAAAAAAGTTTAATTGTTAAAAATGTGAAGTGCATCTGCATTTGGCTAAGCCAACGCGAATGAGGAGTAGGTTTGGCGGGAGACTGAACAGAGGGACTCGCTGCAGCACTCCAAGTTCAGATTCTATGGTGAACTGCAACTTTTCCGAAAGACCCGTATGCTGCGAACCGTTAGTTACGACTAATGCGTTCTGTCTGCATAGCACGTGGAGACCATCTCCTGAGTCTGCCAGAGACTCCGCCTGTTCAGTTTTGCTCCACATAGACGTGTATTTTCAGGAATGTCCCTAATGTGGGAAGTGTGTTCAAAACAGAACACTTTCTCAGGGCGATGGGGTAGAAGGACTTTAGGCCTCTCCATGGGGCTGTGCCCCCAAAAGCTGCCATATTATGCATGCTCATTGCTTGAGGCAGTCAGTCGTGGCCTAAAGTGTGTAGGGGAGTCCATCCATAGTCCTGGTATACAAACAGTGCATCTCCTCTTTCCTCTTCTAGCATCAAAGAATCATAGAATAACAGAGTTGGAAGGGACCTCTGGAGGCCATCTAGTCCAACCCCCTGCCCAGAGCAGGACCAATCCCAACTAAATCATCCCAGCCAGGGCTTTGTCAAGCCTGACCTTAAAAACTTCTAAGGAAGGGGATTCCACCACCTCCCTAGGTAACGCATTCCAGTGTTTCACCACCCTCCTAGTGAAAAAGTTTTTCCTAATATCCAGCCTAAACGTCCCACATTGCCAGACCTCATGGCACTGTGATCTAATGGATTGAGCTCAGGACTGGGAAACAGGAACACCTAAGTTTTAGGCCTGAACTCTGGGGAGCTGGACATACCTGGTGTGTCTGTGCCTCAGTTTCCTGTCTCTGAAAGAAGGTTCATGCTCACCTGCCTCAGTGGGCGGTTGAGGATTGGCTAACGTTTGTACAATGCTTTGATGTTGGACGCACTGTCATTACAGCTGTGTGTGCAACAGCCTGTCCAAGGCTGCCTTCATGCCCCATCTCTCCTGCTATTGCTACAGAACATTGAGTATCAGCCCAGGGTAGATCTTAAAGCTACATGGACCTTTTTCAGTGCCGTGGAGCCCCTGTCGCCCTGACCCATTGCCGAAATATGATATGACAAAGAACCCCTTCCTGCCTTTAAGCACAGGACTGATGTTTAAATATACTACATAGCAAGGTCCCTCACACTACTACAGCTTCTTTCCCATCCCAGAAAAACCTTTCCTCGTACCAGTCCTGGGAGAGCTCAGCTCCATTTTCTCTGCTGAAGTATCCAGCTCCACATCCCAACTAACTCGCTTTGATATCCGTGCATGCGGTGGAACGTGGTTTACCTACTATGCCTTCGGTTAAAATCCGGAATGATTGGCCCTAGAATTAATAGTTACATTTCAGGTCAGCAGGTTACAGGCAGATTTCAACAAATGTCATTATGCAGCCAATGTTTGTTCTGCTCTGGTTTCCGTGTACGTGAACTCCTCCAGCCATACTCCATACCCCCTGTGCTTTGATCCTATCTGATCTCTCAGGCTTAGCTGGGTCTGTTCAGAGCTGTGCACTGAAGGGAAACTGCCTGGCTGGACGCTCCAGGAAGGTGTTTTTGTGATTCGGTTGGTGCTACTCTTCCCTCGGAGTCATTGCCCCAGCATGGTGATGGGAAGCAATGCTGTATTACAGAGAAGATACAAAACCAAAATCCTGATCTCTTGTCGTCCTTTGTAGCTCCTATGGCACTGCTAGTAGAATAGTGGAGTTGCCATGATATGACCAAATTCCAAATATCTTACCTCCCTAAATTCCCCCTGAGCTTCCCGTTGTAAATTGTATTCCTCGTTTCCTGTCCTAAACTGGTATTGTGTTGCTCTTGTGCTAACAGCAGCCATGTTCTGCCTGAGAGATGGATGCATTTCAGTGGTGGGAGAAATCGCTATGTCTCTTAGCTCACACGGGTGCTCGGGGTGCAGTCAGAGCCTGTTGTGAAAGGTGTTCCATAGTGGAGGTTGACTGCTGACACCTTAAAGGATATGGTACTGTAGGTTGACTGGCATTTGGTTGCAGACATTCCAGATAGAGACTGAGTTTGCCTGGCTAGACGAGATATCAGTTACTCCTCTCAGCTGGCTAGTGCCATCCTGGAGTGTGGAAATTCCCACAACCAGAGAATGGGAAACAAAAATAACAGCGACAGTTGGAAAGAAATATTCCAAGACTTGTCGTTCCTCTTTTGTTACCTAACAAAAAATCGGTTTAGCCTTTCAGTTGCTCCTAACCCTAATGTTAGCCCATTTAGCCGTATAGTGTTTTAACAGTCTAAGTAATGGATGTCTATTGTTTCCTGCTGCCACTGTGGGAGCCACTGATTAACCAAGCCATCTGTGTTTTGCAGGTTGTATCATTACTATTTCCGGACGCATGACCTTCACGAGCAATAAATCCATGGAGATTGAGGTCTTCGTTGATGCTGATCCTTTTGTTGATGAGCCTAAAGAAAGATATCGCGCTGTCAGTGCGTTCTTTACCTATGTATCGCTGAGCAAGGAGGGGAAGCCTCTACCTGTTCCACAGCTGGTGGTAAGAATTCTTCATTTAAAGAGCTCAACCTTTGTGCTGCATTATGTGAAGCCCCGGGTTGTGGAGCAGCACAGGAATAACTTCTTGTTGTAAGGCCTCGCTCCTTTCACAAACAGAAGGTACTACCCAGTGCTTTCTGGTCGCCCCCGTTGCTCTGAAAAGGGTGATTTGGGCTATTCCTGTGCTGAGGCTAGAATCACTCGAATGAGCCAATTTTCAAGAGAGTCATGGTGTTAGGGAGGATGGAGCCTGCCTGGCCAGTGGGCTTCATGTTTCCTGTACGTTTCCTGTTCTTAGCTACTCTGGTCAGACTCGTATTGGTGTTGGGCTGAGCAGGTCTGGTCAAAAGCCCACACGTCTTTCCTGGCATCTCCCCATCTTAAGCCTGTAATTTTGCTGCAGAATAACACAGGAGATCAGCGATAGACTATGACCACATTTGGAGCCCTTGACTCAGCTTTGGCTGTCTGGCCTGCGGAGCCACAGTGATTGCTAGGAAACCACTGAGTACACAAGAAAAATGTCCCAGCAGGCTGATTCACTGTCACAGTTTGGATGCCCAGGGGAGGCAAAAGGCAACTGTCCTGCCTTGAGACGTGCCAAGAGGAGCCACGCCAGGGTTGTGCAGTTCTCCAAAGCTGAGTCTGCAGGGTGTTTGGGTGTTTCTCTGCTTGGTTTTGATCCCCCTTTAAGGGGATCTAACACGCACAACCAACTCCAGGTAGTCTCTCTCTCCCCCCCCACCCCACCCCCACACAGCCCCTGGACAGCAAGGTAAGAAAGGGGTTATTTATAGATGACTCTCCCAGTGCCAGCTGGGCATCTGCATCCAGCCAGCAGACATTTTAATCTGGCCCTCGAGCTACTGCCGGGGAGCAGGGTCTGGAGCTTGCCCTGCTCTGGTGCTGTGGTTGGGGAGTGGGGCCAGGGTCTTGCCTTGCTCTGCACATGCTGTGGCTCCGCGCGTCTCCCGTAAGTAGCGACATGTCCCCCCTCCGGCTCCTATGTGTAGGGGCAGCCAGGGGGCTCCATATGCTGTCCCTGCCCCAAGCGTCACCCCCACACTCCCATTGGCCAGGAACCACAGCCAATGGGAGCTGCAGGTGTGGCGCCAGCCAACAGGGCAGCATGCAGAGCTACCTGGCCACGCCTCCCCATAGGAGTTGGAGGGGGGACATGCTGCTGCGGGAGCTGCAGGGGAGGCCCCTGCGGATGGCTGTGCCTCTACATAGGAGCTGGAGGGGGCACATGCCGCTGCTTCCAGGAGCTGCTTGAGGTAAGCGCCACCCACAGCCTGCACCTCTGACCTCCTCCCGCCCTCCAAAACCCTCGGTCCCAGCCTGGAGTACCCTCCTACACCCCAAACCCCTCATCCCCAGCCGGAGCCCTCATCCCCTCCCACATACTAACTCCAATTTCATGAGCATTTATGGCCCACCATACAATTTCCATTCCCAGATGTGGCCCAAGGGCCAAAAAGTTTGCCCGCCCCTGCCCTACGCCCTAAATGTTACCGCTGCCTTAGGTATGTGAATGTGAGTTACTTGCTAGCATGTGAACTTGCCAAATTCTGGCTGCTGTCGTCCGCTCACTGTCCAGTGTTGCATTTCTGCTCTGCTGTGCCAGTTTCATTTAGCCTTGATAACTGTCTACATCTGTCCGATCTGTTAATGCAGTTACACCTCAGTATTCTACTGTTGTTGTTTAAAATGGCCATAGCTCCCAGGGCAGAGAATGCTACCCTGAGAGGGCAAGGGAGTAGTTGTCCCCAGCACTCTGGGTGATTCAGCTGGTCTGGAGCAGGGGGGAACCAGGAGCAAGCCAGTAATGTCACGGCTGCTTTTCTTTGGGGAGCAGTAGCTGAATGAGTTCAGAACATCACTGGCCATATCACTTCTTGTCCTGCATTCTTCCATTTCCATGTTCTCTCCTAGTTGTCGCTGACTGCTTTATAAATACTGGAGTGGGCAAATT
This sequence comes from Eretmochelys imbricata, assembly GCF_965152235.1. Taxonomy (NCBI): domain Eukaryota; kingdom Metazoa; phylum Chordata; order Testudines; family Cheloniidae; genus Eretmochelys; species Eretmochelys imbricata. The sequence goes on along the minus strand of NC_135589.1, from coordinate 22,160,621 downwards.
CCCCCTCAGAGTCATGGGAAAGGAAAGGCAAACTTTTTGCCCTTTGTAGTTTGGGGAAACCTCACCTGTACTTGAATTCCTGCCTCTGTGCTCCTGCATCTCATTGATAGATACCAGCTCACCAGTGGTACAAACACACAGGGACAAAGATGACATGGCTCCTAACCCTAATTCTGGGGAGCAAGGCCCAAAATACCTTTGCAAAATGTTTGATTTTTTCTGTCGTGATCTGGATGACTCCAGGGGTGCGAGAGCTCCTTGGAGGGTCGCTGCCACAGCACAAAGGGTTTTAGAAGTGTCTGTAGCTGTTCCTTTCACTTGAAATGCTGTGGGGAGGTTTGTCTTTAGTAAACAGCTAACACAAAGCCTTCAAACTGCACTTGCAAACATGTCTTTCTAAAAACAAATGTTCGGCTCATTGCTTCAAGGTTACAGGCTTCTCATTTCTAGTTCATTAAAGACCAAGTATCTTACAGACTTCAGCTTTTTATGTGCTGTCCTTCGGGTTTTGTTGTCCAACAAGACCTCTTTCCTTCAGTTATTCATCAGAAAAATATAAGCATAAATAAGAGTTTCCAAAGCAAGTGTCAGTCTTGCCAGCCCTCAAAATGAATAGATTTAAGTATAAACATTGACAGGTTTCAGAGCAGCAGCCGTGTTGGTCTGTATCCGCAAAAAGAAAAGGGGTACTTGTGGCACCTTAGAGACTAACCAATTTATTTGAGCATAAGCTTTCGTGAGCTACAGCTCACTTCATCAAATGCATTCAGTGGAAAATACAGTGGGGAGATTTTATATACACAGAGAATGGTAACATCCATTGTTTCATGTTGAATTCAGCTTCATTCACGTTTCTTCCTTTGTTAATTGTAAAAGCTTATGTAGAGATTTGAATGTTTTATGAATGAAGCAAGGAATCTGGCCCCCTGGAACCTCCCGAGCTGTAGCTCATCCCATGTCTGTATGTTGCTGATGAGCCCCTTTCCCCATTTGCTACTGTCAATTCTGCTTCAGCCTTCCCGTCTATTTTTAGCTCTCCTGATCCACCGTTCTTTGAAATATAATGCAGCACTGCTGACTTGGAGTTATTTCTTGATTTAATATTTTATACCGTGTAGATCCCCTTCTGCACTCCAGCATTTTGTCGGCTAATTATAACTTAGCCAGCAGAGTAGCATTTATGTATTTTTACACACCTGTATTTACCTGTTGTATACATTTTTAATGTGCTGCTTGGAAGAAGCTTTAATTCCTGATAGCTGCTGCTCTTTAATGCTTTCTTTGAGTGGAAGCTGTATATTGACAGGTCTGAGGGTCTCTGTTTGTTTATCACTCTTATCCCATACATTTTTAAGGGGCCCTGCATGGTATTTCTGGGCTAGTTTCTGTAGGGTCCATATATTCTCTTTGTTTATCTGAAAGATGAAAAAAACAAACAATGAAATGACTGTCTCACTTGGTAACTTACTATATAGCGGCTTGTAGCTGGGGACCCACTGTGGGGTGGTTGAATACTGAATGACACTCGCCTGGTGTCCTGGGACGCCAAACATCACTTCCATCTTGCCTGGATTCATTCAGAGCCAGCCACGCTCCTCGAGGTGAGTCACCTGTTACAATTCCTGGGTGCTATGGCTTTTAAAGTCACAGCTAGAAAGTCTGAACAACAACAAACTAATAAAAACACTCCATTTCTATGGGGCAATAAGTGTTTGTAGTCTGGCCAGCTGTACATCTTTCGGTTCAGGGATCCTGTCCATCAGAAAGAAAAGGCAATGAGTGAAGAAGTCATTTCCCAGTCTCTAAATCTAGAGGCTTTATATAATTCCAGACACTCACATTCAAGTATCTGGTAGCGAGACATCCTGCAGTCATGTATTTGCCTCCTGAAGATACAATACTGCATATTTAACTTGCCCAATTTTAGAGAGGGTAGAGGACTGTATGGCTTAAAGAATGAACCATAAGATTTTCACCACTGACTGCAGTGGTGTTACACTGGTGAAAAGTAGTGTGTGAGAGGGGAGAATTGGGTCAATTTTATCGTAACGGGCTGCAAAAATCCTCTGGTTTGCTTGCAGAGAGTTGCACTCATGTTTTTGCTTCAGACCTTTACATTGTTCTGGTTACCGTCTTTAGCTGAAATTAAACTCCATGAGGTCTTTTTCAAATTGCTGAATAATTGAAGGAATGCGAATGTTACTAGAATGAAATGTGCTATTTTTTGTGAACTTGTTCCTTTGAATATTATAGAGTAACTTAGTAGAATTTTGACATCACAAAGCTCATGATTTGCTCTGTGCTACCTTGAGCATCATCCTGATGCCTGTATCAACACCCACAGAACATGATTCCCATGCTGGTTTTGATGATGTCAAACTTATCTCCCACTTCAAGTTCTTTTTGCATATTGAATGCTTTTAAAAGAAGTGCTGTTTTCCCCACAGCTGGAAAAGCATAGCTGGCTGTAATGATATTGGGGGAAACAGCACCATACTCATCCTGCCTGCTTGAGCTCTGGATTGCAGACTGTTGAGTAGACAGGGGTATATGAAGCAGGATCACCCCTCAAAACCATCAACTCATACGGATAGTCTTTACTGCTTTACCTAGCAAAGCCTTTAATGCGCAACCATATGCGCTGGTGACCTTAATATATATTGACACTGTCAGCCACAATGGGTCTCCTAAAATTATGATTATTAACAGTTGTGCAAAGGTGAAATCCTGCTGGACATTAAAGGAAGTGGGTGTGTGAGGCACTGTATCAGCCAATTCTTTCTAGGCAGAACTGAGAGGCGTTTCTCCAATTGAGATTTAAAAATAAAAGATTTCTGTCACCGTGCTTGTATATTAAAATCCTGTTCAGGGGCTGTGTGAATCTGTCCAAATCCAGCATTACGGTGAGCTATAAGCGGCTTGATTGGAACATGTCCATAGTGGTGTATGTCAGGAGGGAGTAACTCCAGTGAAGTCAGGGAGTTGCCCCAAGGTGAGAGGAGAATCGGAATGATCTCATGGTGTCCTATGATACAGAAGCACACCAGAGGTGAGTGAAAGGGAGTTTCTGCCCTAAGCTGGAGTTTTGGCTGCTTGTTCTTCCAGACAATTACTAGTACCCTTATAGAATCATTGACTGCAGCCCTTTTCTGCTAATGACGTGAACAGACATTGTTCAAAATACATCAAGAATATGATTTGTGTAGGAGTTGCATTCATCTAAAATCCACCAACTGGGGCACCTGAAGCTTCTGTTAGATTGTTGAGGCACAGCCAGCTCTAGTGAGCCTGTCCTGTTACATTGTAAAGGAGCCATTTCAGGTTGTTTGTGTTTTCACAGTGTGCCCATCACATGTGTGTCCGATGTGGCGGTCCTTCTCACACAGACATTTTCAGTGTTTTCCCACAGGGAAAATACTTTTATACCAACTGTGGAGATTTTATGCACCAGCTATCTTCATTTGGATGAATTTGCCTTTGTCTGTCAAGTTACTTTCTTTGCATCCTGTTGATGTGTGTCATGAGGCAGCAGAGGGCTGCCCTCAAACTTCTGAAACAGGCATTTTAAAATGTAGCTGACTTAGGAACATTGAGCTTTCTATCCTCCTCCCATCCTTGTTTCTCTCCCCCGAGTCCGCTCAGGTCTATAGCAAATGGAGTCATTATCAAGCTGATAGTTGGCTTTTATATAGTACTTCACAACCATTATCTGATTTGATCAGAAGACAAACTCTGTGCAGCTGGTCTGTATTACAAGCCCTACTTCCTGAGTTAGAATTTTAGGGATCCCTGACTCCCAATCCTGGCCCAGACCCCTAAGCAGACATTCCCTATCCTTGGTGAGTAGCTGGAATTACCTCCTCAGCAGAGGGCCTGCACATGACCCATGCTCTCCTTAAACCCTGTTTGGAGGGCTCACATGGGATTTAAGCAGTGCTTTGGGGGGATTTCACTCTGTGCCCATATTTGGTTTCTTTCTACCCGTGGAAAGAAATATTAATCACACAGACTCAAGACTAACCACCTGGGAGTATTTGGCTAGTGTTTGAGTTGTTTAATGTGCAACATCCCTCCTCCAAGTCCCAGAGGAGATGTTTAGCTGGACTGTGCTTAGCCACTGGGATTGTTGATAGCGGGACCACCTTGGAGCACAAAGACCTTTTAAGGAAACATGCAAAGCACGTTACTTTAAAAATGAAAGGGTTTTGGAGATGATGTACTCCCTTTCTGCAGGCTCGTTGGGTGTGATTAAGAGCAGTGTGCTGTAAATGAGCAGTGCATGGAGCTACCGGCACATTTATCCAGTAACGGCAGAGCTCAGAGCAGAACTCATTTAGCAAAGCCCCAGAAGAGGAGCAGGAAGTCTGTTGGGTTTTAATGTTCAGATTAGGAGCCTGTTTTGTGAAATATAAATAGCAACTTCATTATTGTGGGAGTTCATATTTCAGCAGCATATTCTCTCCATCGGCCTCTCACATGGGTCTGCTTTGTTTAAAAAGAGTTGCTGATAAGGCCTATGAGATTAGTTACCACTCATAAGAGCATCTTTATTTTAAGAACTGGGCTGATGGTGAGATCAGCCTCTTCCTCTGCTTTGAAAGTCCCCAATATGAGCAATGTAATTCAACCTTTAGAAAGTGATGGGAATGGGATGGGGATGATGCGCACTGGGATATTTGTGCAGTAATGTCATTTGCAGTGAGTTCCAGCATCTTCCATGAGATGTTGCTTCATTAAGCCTTGTTCCTATAGGAAGTGCAGCGTGTTAGCTGGTGCAAAGCCATGTCAATTCTGGTGGCTTAACAGGCAGCGATGTGGCATCTACTGTCCAGTGCCACTCTGCTGTACCTCAGCGGTGCACATGAGTGGGTATTTTACCACTTGCTAAACAAAAGGCCTTGGGCAGTTTCTGCCCAGAGTTTTTCACATAGGTCCTGGCTGGGAATGGTGGCTTCCAGCAGCTAACCATCACTAACGTGCTTATGTCCCCCGGACGCTAATATCAGTGCATTTCACATGCCTCGTGACCATACATGTTTGTGGCCATAGGGCTGAATTCTGCCCTGGCTGTTGCCTGGCACAGTGGGTTTGCACAGGGTGCAAGTCATTGCAGAGCTCGGCAATACCTCGCTTGCCCTGCTCAATTAAATATCTAAAATAATCTGGACACAAGTTTTAATTGCACTCATTATCATCCAGAGACGCCTTATGTTTCCCATTATAAACTCAAGTGAGGTTTCTCTGTATGACTTCACTAATTAAAGAGGTCTGTAACTGTCAGGCTTACAGGAAATTGTTCTGCCCACCCCTCGAAGCCCTGATCAGCCTAGACAGCCATTCATTCTAAAACAGACAGGCTATTGACTCTGCTAATTGTGAACTTCATTACTTATTTCATATGCCAAGTTATCAGGGTGTGTTCTCAAATCACACACAGGAAAGGCAAATGCCAAAGCGCTTTGTTTGCAAGTTTCCTATTGGAAAATGAGAACAATGTTTTCCACTGTAGATTAGTCTTACACCCACACGCAGTGGGGCCAGGCTGGAGACCATATGGGAGATGAGAATTCTGGGCCAAACTCAGCTGCTCTCACTAAGCAGGCTGCCTTCCAGGCCTGGGGCAGAGCTGGGAGCATTTAATGGCCCTCTCAAGGGACCTTTGTAGGAGGCAGCACCAACAGATACTAGAACCTCCAGCCCTGCTTGCCTGGAAGTCTGGGCTGGCAGCTTAGTTGAGTGGATATGGCAGGGTCTGGGTCTGGGTCTGGACCCCTGTTCTGAGCCCACTCCTGGCACTAGGTCCTGTGACTCTGGACAGTTTTGTGGCCTTTCTGTGGAGCTCTGTTCTTTACCCACCCTTACTTTGACAAACTGGAAATAAGACACAGATTAAGCAAGGGTAAATCTGCCATTGGAACAGATTACCTAGGGAGGTGGTAAATTGACCACCTGGAGTCTAAGTCAAGATGGGCTGCTCTTTAAAGGATGCTGTATCTTGTCCATTAATAGTTGGGCTTGATGCAGTAATCACTGGGTAAAACTCTGGCCTGTGTTATGCAGGAGGTAGACTAGCTTATTATAATAGTCCCTTCTGGCCTTAAAGTCTGTGAAATTGTAGATTTCCATGTATTGCTTTGAGATCCAGCCCGCCGCTCCCTTCCTTTTCCCTGGTGTATTTACTGCCAAATGGTAGCCAGCTCAGATGGTCTGTGGTAAAGTGGATGAGCTGTGCTGTCTGCTGCATGGCACTGTTAGCCAGATGCACTCGGACTCGTCCAGAGACTCCTTCGCTTGTTTTCTCTGCAGCTGTACTTGGCATTCTAAAAATGCATGTGTCTTCTGAAAAGTAAGTGTTTTATAGGGAGGAGGGGAGTGACCTCCCAGAGCCAGCTGGAGTGTGGGGGGCTGCAAGATGGCACTTTGTCTCCCATTACTTTGTCAGTGTAGCAAGAGAAAAGCAGCAGAGTGGTGGCTTCTGAGCGTCACTTGAATAATGTAAAATATCTGCAGGTGCTAACAGGCATGTAGTCCATGCTGCAGGCCAAGCTTTCTGCTCCCATAGGGCAGATTCTGGCCCCTGTTGCCCTGGAGGGCAGCAAGGTGAAACAGGCGGCCCTGGCCAGGGCGCAGGGCTGCTATCTTTCCTCTGTTCGGTCCAGGGGAACGAAACAGCCTGCTGCCTTTGAAGACCTTGGTCTAGCCTGCACTGGAATTTTCAGGCCCTTCGCTCCCATTGGATATAGCTGTAGGCCAGGCTACTACCAGCTCAGGCCTTTCCCCCTCAAGTCTGAAAAATGGAAGTGTGGACTCAGCTTTACCCTGGCTGCGTGTGTCCTTCTACCCCCTTGATATCACTGGGGCATCAGGGACACTCCAGCAGGGCTTGTATTTTAATGGCACGTTACTAATTGAGAGCCAGCCCAAACTCGGCCTTCAGGTTGCCTGTCTAGGTGTGTGCACCAGCTCTTTGTGCCGCTCTTGAGCAGCAGCCTGCTGGAGTGCAGCATAGCTGGCCCCGTGTGCCAGACGCTTCAGAAACGCTGCGGAAACTCCAGTCACAGGAGGATGCTGAATCCGGAGGCGAGCCAGGTTTTTTTGGCTCCCCAGTAGTGAGCATCTGCTCTGGAAAGGAATGTTCTTGCTTACTTTGTAATTGCTTTTAGAAAACAGCTGGTTTTTACATCCGTATTATTCTGTCCAGTGGAAAGGGACATCAAAACCCTTGTGTACTACAGAGAATGTGAATGTGATCCATCTAGTGCTGGAGTGGACAGGGCTGACTCTATTGGCATAGCAGTAGCATGGCATGTTACCGGGCAAGGGAAGCAGAGTTTGCCACTCCAGGTCAGGTGTTCACTGCTAGCCAGCAGTCTGTGTAGGAAGCATGTCTCTTGCTCTATCTCAATCCTCCTGTCCTTGCCCTAAAGTGCTTACAGTTTAACTAGAGATACTGGCAACCCCAAGGCCAGAATTTCTATTTCAGCTGATGAGGTGATTCTGGTCCTTGCACCAAATCTCCACTGAGTCTCTTTTAAAACCTCTGGAGTTCACCTTAGATCTGATATGGGACTTGCCCTGCTATGCAAGATGAAACGTGCCCAAAGAGATAAAAACAAAACAGTGGTTGGAGTTGGTGTTAACTTTTTGTCTCATTTCACTCAAAAGTTAGCACCTCCAGGTGTTCCGTCGAGCATGATTTAGTTTCCATACTAGGTCATTAGGGGCTGTGTGGGCAGATGATGCAACATCAGCAAAATATGTGGGTGAAGATACTTTTAACATCAAAAGGATGACAAGTCCCCTTGTGCTGTAGCAGACAGCAGTGTCCTGAGTCACTCTAGGGTCCTTGGTTGGGGGCTCTGACATTCCACATTGATCTCAGCCCCATATGTTTCAGCTGCAGAGTAGCTCCCGTCCCTGGCAGGCCCAGAGCAGCCATGTCAGATGCAGCTCCTGGAGCTGACTGGCAGGTACATCTGTGTATCTCTGGGCAATAATTTAATAATTAATCTGTATTGTTCCCATGTAGTTCAGGGTTATACATTTTTAATCGATTCCCCCAGGCAATTGCACCAGGTGCTGCATTGCCTTTAATTTTTGCCATGTGCTAGTTGAGGGAATTCGGGAGTTGGTAACAGATGCCCACCATTAGTATTACTAGTTAGAACTTTAATTTATAAGCCTTTAAGGTCCTGTGATTCTCAGTCGCCTAGTGTTTGATGTTAAAATCCCAGAGTCACACAGGTGGGACCACACACAATATTCTCCTGAGTCTTTGTTGTTCCTTTGTGCATCTGAGTGAGTGCTTTTCTGTTCCCACCTTATAGTCTTAAATAAAACATGATCTGGCTGATGAAGTAACTGCTGATATGGCATACTTGGGTTTCTCTAAGGCATTTGACCTAGTACCACATGATACTTTGATTAAAACATTTGAATTCTATGGAATTAACACATTAGCTGGATTTAAAATGGTCTCACAGATAATCCCAGAATGTAGCTGACAATAGGGAAGTATCAATAAGCAGGACTGTTTCTAGGAGGGGGACAGCTTACTGTTAGTGATTTGAATCACCTGGTTAAATGGAACAATCCAATAAAATGTATTTTCATAAAATCATCGAATATCAGGGTTGGAAGGGACCTCAGGAGGTCATCTAGTCCAACCCCCTGCTTAAAGCAGGACCAATCATGACCTAATCATCCCAGCCAGGGCTTTGTCAAGCCTGACCTTAAAAACTTCTAAGGAAGGAGATTCCACCACCTCCCTAGGTAACGCATTCCAGTGTTTCACCACCGTCCTAGTGAAAAAGTTTTTCCTACTATTCAACCTAAACCTCCCCCACTGCAACTTGAGACCATTACTCCTCGTTCTGTCATCTACTACCACTGAGAACAGTCTAGATCCATCCTCTTTGGAACCCCCTTTCAGGTAGTTGAAAGCAGCTATCAAATCGCCCCTCATTCTTCTCTTCCGCAGACTAAACAATCCCAGTTCCCTCAGCCTCTCCCGATATGTCATGTGTTCCAGTCCCCTAATCATTTTTGTTGCCCTCCGCTGGATGTTTTCCAATTTTTCCACATCCTTCTTGTAGTGTGGGGCCCAAAACTGGACACAGTACTCCAGATGAGGCCTCACCAATGTCGAATAGAGGGGAATGATCATAGAATCATAGAATCATCGAATATCAGGGTTGGAAGTGACCTCAGGAGGTCATCTAGTCCAACCCCCTGCTCAAAGCAGGACCAATCCCCACGTCCCTCGATCTGCTGGCAATGCCCTACTTACACATCTCAAAATGCCATTGGCCTTTTTGGCAACAAGGGCACACTGTTGACTTATATGCAGCTTCTCGTCCACTGTAACCCCTAGGTCCTTTTCTGCAGAACTGCTGCCTAGCCATTCGGTCCCTAGTCTGTAGCGGTGCATGGGATTCTTCCGTCCTAAGTGCAGGACTCTGCACTTGTCCTTGTTGAACCCCATCAGATTTCTTTTGGCCTAATCCTCTAACTTGTCTAGGGCCCTCTGTATCCTATCCCTACCCTCCAGCATATCTACCTCTCCTCCCAGTTTAGTGTCATCTGCAAACTTGCTGAGGGTGCAATCCACTCCATCTTCCAGATCATTAATGAAGATATTGAACAAAACTGGCCCCAGGACCGACCCTTGGGGCACTCCGCTTGATTCCGGTTGCCAACTGGACATGGAGCCATTGATCACTATCCGTTGAGCTTGACAATCTAGCCAGCTTTCTATCCACCTTAGTGTCCATTCATCCAACCCATACTTCTTTAACTTGCTGGCAAGAATACTGTGGGAGACCATGTCAAAAGCTTTGCTAAAGTCAGGGAACAACATGTCCACTGCTTTCTCCTCGTCCACAGAGCCAGTTATCTCGTCATAGAAGGCAATTAGATTAGTCAGGCATGACTTGCCCTTGGCGAATCCATGCTGATTGTTCCTGATCACTTTCCTCTTCTCTGAGTGCTTCAGAATTGATTCCTTGAGGACCTGCTCCATGATTTTTCCAGGGACTGAGGTGAGGCTGACTGGCCTGTAGTTCCCAGGATCCTCCTTCCCTTTTTTAAAGATGGGCACTCCATTAGCCTTTTTCTTTAATACAGGCAAATGCCAGGTACGTGCATTGGAGAACAAAGAATGCCGATTATAGATACAGGATGGAAGTCTGTCTCAGAAAGCAGTGATTCAGAAAAGCACTTGGGTGTCATTGCAGATAATCCTCTCAGTGTGAGCTTTCAGTGCAGTGTTGTGGCGAAAAGGGCTAATGGGGCCCTTGGGTGTATAAAAAGGGGAACATCGAATAGAGATAGGGAAGTGGTCTTGCCCCCACACACAGCACTGGTAAGACTGCTGCTTGTATGCTGTGTCCAGTTCTGGTGACCACACTTCAAGAAGGATGTGGAGATATTGGAGAGAGTTCAGTGGAGGACCCCAAACGTGGTCCGGGGGCTGGAAGGCTTAAGGAGTTAAATGTATTCAGCGTAATGAAGAGAAGGTTTAGAGGTACTTGATCGTGGTGCATGGGTGCTGCTGACGCATGGAAAAGAGATCTGATCGTGAGAAGCTTTTCAACCTTGCTGACAGAGGCGCAACAAGATTCAATTCAACTTTGATACAAGATGCAGCTTCTTAGCAGTGCGGGTGATTAAACAGTGGAACAGTTTACTGGGGAGGCAGTGGGCTCTCCAGCTCTTGGAGTCTTTATGACAAGATTAGATATCTTTCTGAAAGTTGTGTCTGGGAGAGGTTTGCAGGCTGGGGACAGTGGACGTGGGTACGGGCTGAATGTCTGTGGTGGTCCCATCTGGCCTTGGAGTCTCAAGCTTCAGAGCTTCAGCATGTCACTTGCAGGGGTCAGGAAGGAATTCCCCACCCCACCCCCCAAACACCCATTTGCAATCTGGGTGGCTGTTTTTTCCACCTTTCTCTGAAACATCAGAGATTGTCCACAGCTAGAGACAGGATGCCAGCTGGGGTGGGCCAGTTGTCTGGGCTAGTCCAGAGAATCCTATTTCTAGCGGCCTGGCTGGTGTGTCTTGCTTACATGTTCAGTGTCCAGCTGACCGCCAGATTTGGGGTCAGGAAGGAATTTCCCCCCAGGTCAGATTGGCAGGGACCCTTGGGGGTTTTCACCTTCCTCTGCAGTGACAGGCCCGGGTCACAGGCTGGGATCCTCGAGGCATATCTCACCTATTTGAGCCCTTGCTGTTCCAGAGGCCTCAGTCTCTCCTGTTCTCAGCCTGGGGCACACAACAGTTACTCTCCTGCTGACTAAACTGCTTTAGTTTCGTCACTGGGCTCCACATCGGGGTGACATGTTCCTGCCTGTGAAAGGCAGGAGGTCAGACTAGATGATCTCATGGTCCCCTCTGCCCTTCATCTCTGTGAAACTAGTGCACTATTTTCCCCTTAAAGATGGAGTTTCTTTTCCTGTTCAGTTTTCAGAGTAGCAGCCGTGTTAGTCTGTATTCGCAAAAAGAAAAGGAGGACTTGTGGCACCTTAGAGACTAACCAATTTATTTGAGCATAAGCTTTCGTGAGCTACAGCTCACTTCATCGGATGCATCGGAGTTCCTGTTCAGTCAGGTCAGTCGCCTCCACCCCCTCCAATTCCCCCTTGAACGGATGATTCATGGTTATATTTTTGCCCTTGGCAGTTCCTTCCATAATTCAAGTGGTAGGAAGAAATGTTTCCAGGATTGCTCGGAGGCTAGTCCCCTCAACTTCAGCTCAGGGGAGAGGTCGCTGCTTGTTCAGCATTAACGCAAACTCTGTGCCGGCTCTGCAAAAGCCTCCTGGTGAGCAGCGTGCGGATGGTCATTTGTCCATGTGGGCTGTGTGCTCCCTGGCCCTGGGGCAGCCCCACTGTTCTGGGGTAACAGTTACTTGAGTTTGTGAAAGTGTTTTAGTAGCTTCTGTTGCCTTTGTGTGTTCTGCTAGCTCCCATCAATCATCGCACAGTGAATTAAGAGCAACACAAGGTCTCTCCAGTGGGATTCTTGAGCCTCTTCCAGCTGGGAGATGGCCTTTCTGTTTCTCCTGCCCATCCCCTGATAGAGTGGCGATGGCAGCAGGGACAGAAGGCACTCCTCTGAGTGCCCCTACTGCACTGTCAAGCCCTACCAACCTCCCTCACCTCGTCCCAACCTGGGAAGTAATTGTAAGTGGCCATCAGAGGCACAATGGCTGTATTAGCAGTCTTGACAGAGGGATATGTACAGTCAACTGCTAGACAGATGAGGCTGGTGGCAAAGGACTGAAATCAGGACTTAATTTGGATCCCACTGTGGGAGAGATGGAGCTGCTGTGTAATAAGCTAAGAATACGGTTTTTTGACTTGGTTAATGGGATATTTACTGTATGGCTCTCCTGGACTAAACCCCCAGGGGGTTTGGGAACCGAACAGGAAGGCAACACAATGACGTGAGATAAGACCTCTCTCAGCAAATATTAGGGGTGGTGTGAGTCAGTGCAGGAGCCTTTTGCTTTGACTCTACCCCCTGTGAGCAAACGGGTTTGGGGCAACAGGTCCCACCCTGGAAAGTAAGGGCTAGTCTACACGAGAAGCACCACATCGTGCAGCTGCCTTCTGCTGTTGGGAGAGCACAGAATAGGGCTGTCGGCAGCACAATAAAACCACCTCCCTGAGAGAGGCTGATTCACAGCCCTGAGCCACATTAGTTAGACTGACACAACTGTTGTGTAGACAAACCCTGCGTCAGAGGGCTGCTGTCTGGATTTAAGGACAAAGGAAAGCCAAGGTGAACCCAGATTCTGGAGTGTGGGGTGTCTGGGAAGTGGGACCTGCCCCGAGTTTCTGCTAAGGAATGGCGAGCCTCTAGGTAAGATCCATGTGCCTGTATGCCCGAACCAGAAAAGTGAAGTGGACACTGAAATAAACCTGTAGCATATAAATAATAATAATAAAAAACCTTTTGTTAAAATCCTTTTCGTCTCATCTAGTGCTTTGCTCCTGTGGTTCACTAACAGTACTTTCGTTTTAAGAAGGCTGTTCTGAGCCCCTGCATTTACTGCTGGTCACACGCTCCAGACGGGAAGAACTGTAGGTACCGAGTCCAGTTGGATCTGCTGGATATCCATGGTGTATACACAGGGCGCTTTGAGAGAATCACGTCCTTCCCTCGGGAGAGGGGAAGGCACCAGGCCTGAGCTCTGCAGCTAGCACCCTGCAGCCTTTCCTGCACTGCCAGCCCAACGAGTGCTCAGGAATGTATCAGGTTTCCTTCTCTGAATTGCTGTGGGTGACTCTAATTGTTCTCAAGCCACTGTTGGAGTGGTTCTCTCTGCATGTGCAGCAGTGTTCACCTCCCAGAGCACTTCAGCTAAATTAGTCGTGTTTGTTTACTTGTTTGTCATTTACAGCCAGGAAAACCAATAATGGGAGAGTGGAGCCCACGCAGAAAACAAGCTTCTCTCTACTCCTCTTCCTCAACAGGGCCGTTGTCTTGTCAATTAGTGCGCTGTTACTACCTGTATGGCTAGGAAAAGCTTCCCATTGTTTACAAAGAATGTAGGCTAATGGTTCAGCAAGGAGCATCCTTGAAAGCGACAGTCCATTCATACTGCTGTTCTTGTGGCTGAAAAACAGGACCAAGATGATGCATAATAAATAAATGTGATCCATGAACGTCCCCTTTGCTGGTTGCAATTAAGCCATGAAGGGTTGGCCTGCATGTCTCTTGCACTGACAGATTTTTCAGCCAGGGCACGCTTGGCATGTGAGATTTGTCTCTGCACGTGGTGTTTGGATAATCTTGGTATGAACATTGCTTGGGAAAGCCGTGTGAGTCTCCAGTCTAAGATTTCACTGGTTGCTGGGCTACACCCGCACTGCATGCTTCTTTTGGTGGCATGCATAGCATGTACTCGGGAAGCCCCAAGCACGGGTTTAAGTAGCAGTATAGACAGTGAGGCATAGCTTAGACAAGTAAAGTACGGACACGGTATGTAACTTACGTGGTTCCCCAGTTGCCCAAGCTGTGCATCCCATCTGTGCTGCTGTTTTCTCCTGTATAGTGTCCTGCTGTCTCCGCACTGCTGGAGCCTTCGCCCACCACAGGAAAAGAATATGGCATCGGGGAACGACTCCCAAGGTGCGGAAAAGCTCAGCCTCCCCCCTGCCAGAGCCTTTCACGGACACGTGTAGCTAGCCTGCTTTTCACTGCAGCATGGAGCTACACCACTGACAGGGGTGTGCAGTGTAGACGTAGCCTTGAGGGGAAGCTCATGAGTTTATCCAAGTGACAAGGGATTGCAGACACACGTTATAGATGAGCCTTCTGCTGAAAACTTAAGCCAAAGGTTTTAGGGGCTTTTTACTCAGTAGCTTATAAATAAGTGACCTCCTTCTGCCCCACTCTCAACTCCCATTTACTGGGCCAGGCTAGGCATAGCAGCCTGAAGAAAATGCCCATCCCATAGACAACACTGAAGAAAGTGGGGGGGTGGGGAACGTAATAAAGCGACTTGGAAAAACCAACTCTAGCTGTGTGGTTCTATCGCCCATTTCAGAAGAGAACTCGCCCCAGCGTTTGAACTGCGCCAGAGCTGCTGTTTTGCTGGCTGGGAGGCTGCCAGGCTGGGACCTGGGGGCATGTAGAGAGCAGTTTGAGATGTCTGTGAGAGGAAGGGTTTGCTAATAACCATACATTCAAAAGCTCATTCTAGTCATTTTTGCCAATAGCCTCTTACTCTGAAACATCTGGGAGTAAAGACTCCCTGCTCTGGTTTGGTCTCCTAGCTCCTGCAGGATATTTTCACTATACACAAACCTGTTTGTTTGGGCTCCAAGAGGTTTGACTTGTTTCTGTTAAAGCCAGTAGCAGAAATGTCAATGTGTTGGACCTCACCATCCGGTCCTAAAGGACTTGATGGACCCAAAGGTGGGTGCTCTGGGGAGGCATTATGGGTTGATGATACTACTAAGTTACACATGTGCATAAGGATTTGCAGGCTTGAGTCCTTGGACTGCAAGTTCCCGAAGTCTGGGGTTGTGCCGGGCTCTGTCTGGAAAGTGCAGCATTCACCCTGGTGCTGTCTAAACGAGAGAGAATATGATTTTAATATTCTCTTGCTGCTAGCCTCTGATTGTAACCCAAAATCACTGATAACTTTGCTGATGCATTTCTTCATTGTGAAATGAATTTGTTCATCCAAATCCTATTAGCAGGGTTACCTACAGCCAAGTGTTCTGCAGAGTGGTTATAAAACCATGTAAATTGTACCTAAAGTGTAACAAATTCAGTAATTTATAAAATGAATGGCCATGAAGATGTTATCCCATCAGGGACTTGGCAGCGTGTACTTGGCTAAGAAATTAAAAGCTGCCATACGTGTCTGAGAAATTGATTTACCTTCCTGGCTAACCCACTTAACAAACATCTCTGTACATAAATAAGTGAATTCCCTGTAACGTTTGACAAACTTGCACTCTTGCTGCCTTTTAACTTAAGGAATCTCAGGCTGCTGGCCTCCTTGCGGCTGCAGGGCTCCTAGGGCTTTTATTTGGTGATCAACTTTTAAAAAGCAATGAAGGGCCACAGCTTTTGAACTAAGAAAAGATCTTCGTTCAAAACAGAACATTCCCCTCCTACAAAAGGTGTGTCTGTGGCCTGCACGGGAGGCTGAGGGCTGTTCTTAATGACACTAGGGCACCTTCCATGGCTCCTGCGGTTTGCGTGCCATTCAGTTGGAAGCGTCTCTTGAAGGTGATCTCCTTTTAGCGCTTGTTGGCTGTGGATCAGTTTGCTGAATATCCTCCATCTCTGAACTATAGAGAAATAAGCATGTCTGCCGGGCAGAGACTGTCTGCTGCTACGTGTGGCCACTCGGGCTTGCAGTGCACTCATTTCTCACCCCTAAGATTCATGGAAGAGCTTTTTTATCTTAAATTCCTGCATAAATTCTCCAAGCCATTTCCTATGCTTGTTCTCCCTGGGGTGGATGATCGGATTCCTGTCAATAGTTTCTACTCTGTTATGCTGCAGTAAATGGGAGTAACTCCATTTGACTTCAGTGGAGTTACCCTAGATTTGCCCTGGTGCTGCTGAGGTCAGAATCTGTCCCATAGTTGCAAAGTCCTTGGGGTCTTTCAGGCTGGAAGGCAGACTAGAATGTTGACTGAATTGTTATGAAGTAAGCTAAGAGCTCGCTGTCAGACTCGCAAGCATCCAAAAGAGAACAGAAATAATATTCAGGTTTTTGATTTTCTGATCAACAGGTAGAAAGTGAAGATGAGAAGAGACGTTTTGAAGATGGAAAAGGGAGATATCTTCAAACGAAAGCCAAAAGGCAGGCACAGATGCAACCGCTCACTCAACAATGACCCTTCATCTTGGACCTAAATATTTATGGCAGAGCCGCCTAGAAATAAACATATCCACTTTAGAAATATTTACTTGGACAAATAAAACTAACCTTTCACTCGTGTTGTATGAAGTGTTCATTGGGCCCTGTGTATTCATTGATCCTGTACCTGTGCAAATGGTGGCAGAATTCATTCTGTGCGGCAGAATTGTACTCCAGAAGATAAGTTTTTCCTTTTTGTTTTTTTTAAAGTGAGCCTTTCAGATATGACTCAAGCGTTGAGATGGAGTGTTTGTCTTTTTGCGTTCACACATAAACTGAAACAATCGTTCTGAAGTCTGAGCTGTGCCACCATTCCTCACAATTGAATGTTAAATCTGAACCGTAATGATGCCAATTTAAATCAGTTTTTGAATTAGAATCATAAAATATCAGGGTTGGAGGGGACCTCAAGTCCAACCCCCTGCTAAAAGCAGAACCAATCCCCAACTAAATCATCCCAGTCAGGGCTTTGTCAAGCCTGACCTTAAAAACCTCAAAGGAAGGAGATTCCACCACCTCCCTAGGTAATGCATTCCAGTGCTTCACCACCCTCCTAGTGAAAGTTTTTCCTAATATCCAACCTAAACCTGCCCCACTGCAACTTGAGACCATTACTCCTTGTTCTGTCATTGGCTACCCCCGAGAACAGTCTAGAACCATCCTCTTTGGAACCCCCTTTCAGGTAGTTGAAAGCAGCTATCAAATCCTGCCCCCCATTCTTCTCTTCCGCAGACTAAACAATCCCAGTTCCCTCAGCCTCTCCTGATACGTCATGTGTTCCAGTCCCCTAATCATTTTTGTTGCCCTCCGCTGGACATTTTCTAATTTTTCCACATCCTTCTTGTATTGTGGGGCCCAAAACTGGACACAGTACTCCAGATGAGACCACACCAATGTCAAATAGAGAGGAATGATCATGTCCCTTGATCTGCTGGCAATGCCCCTACTTATACATCCCAAAATGCCATTGGCCTTCTTGGCAACAAGGGCACACTGTTGACTCGAATCCTGCTTCTCATCCACTGTAACCCCAGGTCCTTTTCTGCAGAACTGCTGCCTAGCCATTCGGTCCCTAGTCTGTAGCAGTGCATGGGATTCTTCCGTCCTAAGTGGAGGACTCTGCACTTGGCCTTGCTGAACCTCCTCAGATTTCTTTTGGCCCAATCCTCTAATTTGTCTAGGGCCCTCTGCATCCTATCCCTACCCTCCAGCGTATCTAACTCTCCTCTCAGTTTCGTGTCATCTGCAAACTTGCTGAGGGTGCAATCCACACCATCCTCCAGATCATTTATGAAGATATTGAACAAAACCGTCCCGAGGACTGACACTTGAGGCACTCCACTTGATACCGGCTGCCAACTAGACATGGAGCCATTGATCACTACCCATTGAGCCCGACAATCTAGCCAACTTTCTATCCACCTTATCGTCCATTCATCCAGCCCACACTTTTTTGTTAAACTACTGAGCACTTTAGCAGAAACATCCAGTCTAATGTTTGTTCCATAATTCCAGGCAAACTGCTGTGCCTTTCTGGATGCCAAAGGCCCATGCCTACTCCCCAAAACCACTAGCTTCCCAAAGGCCAAGTTCTGCAATACAGCTGTGTTTTATGTTTCTAAAAGGCACATTGAATATGTAGGAGCAGCATAAAATTGAATTTATGTCCACGTAAATACTGCCAGGTTACTGTACACCGTGTATTATTCATTCCAACACCATTCAATAAAATAACTCCAGTCTGCCATAGGTGGAGTGGCACAGAAAGCAACGGGCATACCAAAGAATACACAGGGCCATGACTTTTTGTAATGCAGTGTTGATCTACAGTATGTCCTAAAATATGTACACCAAAGCTTATTTATATTACTCAAGTATAAATGCTACTCAGTATTGTATGGGACTCTCAGTTCATTCCATTCAAATCTATGTAATATTTATGTGCACATCTAAGTTATTTAGGGTGCACTGTGACATGAATAAAGTCGGTCAGTCTTCAGCTGAAGGAAATAGGGTGTCATTTTTTTCTTTTCAGAAATTGTGTGTGGTCTAAATAATCATTCCAAGGTGTCCCAGGAGTTCTCTTCAGGGTTAGACTTGGGCTAATGTGTTCATTGGATTGAATGGGAAATGCCCCTGGAACAGGAGCTGCTGGACTAAAATGTGCAGTGCTCTTCATACTGAGTGTCTTCGGATAATCCCCGTGGAATTCATTTGTGTCATTAGTGTTGTGGTCACTCACCCCCCCGAAGGGTTAAGAAGCTCTCATTAGAAGCTGCATTGAAATTACAACTCTAATCTCCTCAATAAACCAGGTAAAAGAGGTGAAAACACATAGCCTTGACAGGTGAGTGTGCCAGTCAGAGAATCATGGAAATGTAGGGCTGGAAGGGACCTTGAGAGGTCATCTAGTCCTGCCCCCTGTGCTGAGGCAGGACCCTGTAAACCTAGACCATCCCTGGAAGGTGTTTTTGTAACCGATTCTTAAAACCTCCAGTGGTGGGGAATTCCACGACCTACCTTGGACGCCTGTTCCAGAGCTTAACTACCCTGAGCGTTAGAAAGTTTTTCCTAATTTCTCACTTCAATCTCCCTTGGTGCAGATTACGCTGATGACTTGTCTTATCTTCAGTGGACATGAAGAACTATTGATCACCGTCTTCTTTATAATCGCCCTTAACATACTTGAAGACTTAACAAATGCCCCCCTCAGTCTTCTCAAGACTAAACATGCCCAGTTTTAGACAATTTTCTTCATAGGTCAGGTTTTCTAAACCTTTTATCACTTTTCTTTTTTGCTCTTATCTGGACTCTCCAATTTGTCCACATCTTTCCCAAAGTGTGGCACCCAGAACACAGGACTCCAGTTGAGGGGTCGCCAGTGCTGAGTAGAGTGGGACAGTTGCCTCCCATCTTACATACAACTCTCCCATTCATACACCCCAGAATATTAGCCTTTATTGCAACTGCATCAGATTGTTGGCTCATTCAATTTGTAATCCACTGTAACCCTCATGTCCTTTTCAACAGTAGTCACTCAGCTAGTTATTCATTTTGTAGCTGTGCATTTGATTTTTTCTTAAGTAAATTTCCTAAGTAAATTTTGCAAATTTTATAGGAATAGTGTCCACTCCATTATCCAAGTCATTAATGAAAAATATTGACTAGTACTGGACCCAGTACAGCTCTCTGCAGTACCCCTCCCAGTTTGATAGCAAACCATTGATAATTACTCTTTGAATGGATTTATAGTTTTGTACCTACCTTATAATTTTATTTAGACCACATTTCCCTAGTTTGTCCTTGAGAATGTCATTAAAATCAAGCTTCCTCACATCCACTAGGCCAGTAAGCCTGTCCAAGAAGGAAATTAGGTTGGTTTGGCATTTGTTCTCGACAAAAATCCATGTTGGCAATTGCTTATAATCCTGTTATCCTCTAGGTGCTTACAAAACGATTGTTCGATAGTTTGTTGCAATAATTTGTAACTATAGGCTGTCCTATAATTTCCCAGGTCCTTTTTGTTCCCCTTTTTGAGGATAGGTGCTATGTTTGCACTTCTCCAGTCCTCTGAAACTCACCTGTCCTCCAGAAGTTCTCAAAGATAATCACTAATGGTTCCAAGGTTGCTTGAGCTAGTTCCTTAAGTACCCTAGGATGACTTTCATCAGGGCCTGCTGACTTGAATACATCTAACTTATCAAAATGCTCTTTTATCCCTTTCTTTCCCTATTTTGGTTGCATTCCTCCTTCCTTGTTATTAATATTAATTTTGTTAAGTACCTGGTCACCCAAATTGCCTGCCACCTTCAGGTTCTCAACCAGTTTCTCCCTGATCATCAGAATTACGTCTCAAAGGGCTGTCCCCCTCATTACTTCCTCCACCTTCTGAAACCAAAAGTTATCCACAATACATTCCTAGAAATTACTGGATATTTTTATTTGTCCTGTTGATCAAGGATATGAACCATCCTGACATTAATATAGAGAGATGTAATAGCAGAATTATGAACAGAGGTAATGACTAGTACATCAATTGCATAGGGAGTCACAGCTCAGAGCAAATTTTTATGGCCCATATATATATACAGGTTACACAGGAAAGCCTGGCATATCCTTAGCTAAAGTCTAGAGCACAATAAATCTCACTGCTTTATGGAAGCCCTGCAGTACTGCTATACAGAAGTTATATGCCAATTAAAGTGAATGAGTCAGAAGTTAAATTATGACCTAAGCCAATTGAAATACAGTAGCATTACTTTTTGTTGAGCATGTACCAATGTCACTTCAATATTTTCATGTTACTGTACATTCATCTCAAGTGGCCCAGCTCTCATGTTGGAGAGACTCTTCCATCAAACTTTTTGGCTTCCTTGGCAATGAATGTTACCCTGGATTTTCTGTTGTCCTAGATTAATGCATTTTTCCTTAGCAATTTGAGATAGGGACTCCAGAGCTCTTGTTAAGAGCGGATTTATCTATTCTATACCCATCCGAATTCCATTCAAGTTCAACATTAACGTGAGCAAAGAGTGAACATCATGAGAGATCTTCAGACCTGTTTGAACAGGGGCTGTTTGTGCCCGTTGGCATTTAGCCAGAGCCGGGGAGTGAAGAGAACCAGGTAAATTACAAACAAGGAGGGTCAGGGGATGAAGAGAAATCATACGTGATTTTTCTTTAACATCAAAAATGGTTTAAAAGAGGCAGTTCGATTTCAGGTCTGTTTAATGTTTCATTTCAATACGTTTGGCCCTTATCTATATCTCTGGCTGGAGAAGAGGGTTTTCTAGTTCTCTAGTGATCACTGAACAGTTTACCAAAATGTTTAATAGCTGTCCCAGAGGCACCTGCTAGCTTTCTACAAGGTGACTGTGATCATGTGCTTTCCTCAGAATGAATTTTCGGTATAAAAACTGGGTAGGTTCCACACTGATTGATTGCTTTGCCATTAGGAGCAATCATTCCACATTGCACAAAGCATGACCTGGAATGGAGAGCAGGCGTGTAAGGGGGTCATGCCATCAGGTTGGCTAAATAAAGGAGTGGATTCTTTAACTCAGTTGGGGTAAGATACAGATACCTTCCAGATAAATACAGCAGTCTCTCTTTGTTAAGCCAGGATTTATTCAGGAGCATCATAAGAAACAAATCTAGACAACCAGCTGAGCTGCTGTGTAAACCATGATTGTCACTTTTATACAAGGATTAGTAGGATCAACACCCAAAGAGCAAGGCTTGGCAAGCCCTCAGGGATGTTAACACATTACAAGTAAGCAATGGGATCAACTCCACTAGCTGAAATCATTTGAGTGCTGCAAATGGCGCATATTGACACGGTGTTCTGTTGAACGACAGCCACTATCTGGTGCATTAATAGCTACTGCTAACAAGTGAGGAAGTATTTACAGTTACCTTACTGTAATTTCAGAATTAATACTGTTTTCTGGGCCTGGATGGCACTCTTGTAATGCAATAGCACCTGGTTATGGTTTGCAGATGGAGTTGCTACCATGCATGTTTTCAATACCTAGTTAACTCTGCTGTTAAAGCACACTTGTGTATTTGACTTGTATTTGTTCCCATGGTTTCCTTTTTCTTAAAACCCAAGGAATGTCCCAGGGACAGCCATGGCCACCCCTGGACAGGCCAACCAGGGCCTAACAGGTTCATTTGGGCTCATTTAATGGCTTGGCTGCAGAGTCCTATACCTGGGTGGGAACTCTGTGGTCCTGGGTTTGGAAAAGCCTTTGAATGAGTCCAGCTCCATGAGATTTGGGCCGAACAACCGAGGTGAGTGGACTGAAGGATGCAGACATGAAAAAGCT
The DNA here is from genome assembly GCF_965152235.1 of Eretmochelys imbricata. Lineage (NCBI taxonomy): Eukaryota > Metazoa > Chordata > Testudines > Cheloniidae > Eretmochelys > Eretmochelys imbricata. The sequence continues at coordinate 22,138,403 of NC_135589.1, read as the reverse complement.
CCATAAATGCAGTGGAATATGGCTGTCTTGAGGCACTGAATGAGGCCAGGAGGTTTTAACTAGGGTGAATCTCCAGGATACATAAGGATTTGTTGAGGCCAGTGCAATACCTACCTGGGAGTGCAAGAAGATATGGAGAGGTTGGCGCGGATACCTTTGATGCAGGAAGGAGCAGAACAGAGAACTTGGCTGTGCTCACTGCTGCTCTCACCTGCTTCATTTAGGATCAGCCAGACCCCGTTAGGATCCTTGTCCAAGTTGCAGTCCTGAAGTGTTGGGTTCTCCTTGTACTTGTGTGTATTGACTTGGAAGTGGCTCAGATCTAGTGCACGCTAACTAGGCTGGGACAATTTGAGCCTTTGGAGGAAAGACCCCATTAAATAGCTATAGTAGGTTATGGAAAAAATTAGAAGGTCTAAAAGGCGACATCTCAGTGCTTGTTACTAAGTAAACCAGAAGCCAGGGCATTTCATGAACTAAGGCAGGGAGATACAAAAACTTCAGCAAGAGTGCTGGGGAAACAGGGATCTGCGGAATTGAATAGAACAGAATGAGCAGTCTAAGACCATGTCAATATTTTCCTGCAGATGCATCAGGATAAAATTGCCAATTGATGCATGTCCAGAGGCCTGGAAGTATTAAATTAAAGGTTGTTCTCTCGAGGGAGGATTACCAGTCAATGCAGGACTTGCGCAGTTCAGCATGTCGTGCTGTTGTAGAGAAGGGTGATCATGTAGTAGACACAGAAGCTATGGTACGCTGTAAATATCTGTGTGCTGCAGAATGGGGGTTAATCACTATACGTATTGAGCGGGTCTGTTGACACATGTAACAGTTCTTGCATTTGGGAAAAGTGTCATCCAAATAGATTTGTTAATTTTCTAGGCAGGCTGCAAAGCTCACCTTTTCTTTCTGGGATTTGGGGAGCGGGCCGTCCGGAGAGCTTGGTTTAGTGTGGGGATTCCTGGGAGTGGGTGCATGGTGTGGGCAATTCAAGAGGCTGCAGATTTAATAAAGCCTAATTCTGGGATAGACCCTGAAAAAAACCCTAAATCAGTAAATAATGGTGATGATGCAAAAGCAGGAAAGCACATTGCAGAAACCAGTCCATTGCCAGTGCACAATATACACAATGCCTTGTGCTGCAGAATATGTTACTGAGGATAAAACAAGAGCCAGCTGTTGCTAACAGTAAATCTAAACCTGGAGACAAAATCATCTCTGGCCTATATATCCAGTGAAGTCAATGAAAATACACCAAGGATAAATTTTGGCCCACTGCACATATTACATAGTCTGGTTCCTTTGCTTTAAACTATAAAAGTAACTGTGACAGGCCCTGGAGAGATACAGGCTGCAGCCTTCAAACTAAAAATCAAAAGGACAAGAAGTCCAAGTGCTGGCATTTTATAAATCCAGTGCCGTGCCCGGTGCTCGAGCAGCATTGAGCAATGAAACGGAAATACAGTGGCACGGCAGGGAGCATGTATCTCTTCTCTTTGTGTTTAACCTACTCCAGTAGATGCAGACTGAGGACAGAGTAACCTGAGAACAGCAGGGATGGTACTGCCAGAGGCAAACCACACCCAGCCTGGGACAACTAGCGTGAGTGAAAGGGGAAAGAAATCCACTCCTTTTTCGAAAGCTTCCTAGCATGGAGGCGGCTGGGCTGACACAAGAAGCCCGCAAGGCCGACTGCATTCTCAAAGGTTGGACCCGCTGCACGGACCCATCTGCTTTCAAAATGCTGCCAGCTTCATGATGACACAGGATTTCACTCAAGGTATTTTCTATGGGTCTGGAAGAGCCAACGTGTCCAATGCACTCCAGGATTCAGGAGGATGAGAGTGGATTTTTTTTTTGCAGGGGGAGGTTGGGTAGGGGTAGAACTCTGGGGCATGCAGCACAGAACCCCTCGTAATGCCGTGCAGAATCAGAGAGAGCGGGATTTGCTTCTAATAGCAGCTGCTGGTCTAGCATCGCCTAATGCAACGTGTCCCCAAATCGGACAGACTCTCCTGTGACTCACAAGAGGGGGAGAGCTGTGTGACTTGTCAATGTCAGTCTGCTACATGAATAATGCTCCGCAGCTGCCCACGGCTAGTGACGCTATTTATACCAAGCCCAACTTAAAAGTCTCCAATAAAATTAAGGCCCCTGTGCTACGGGACCAAGGGTGTAGGGGTGACCTGAGCTGCTAAGCAAAGCCTCCTTTTCCAATAGGGTTTAATCCCCCTCAGAAATCATGAGCCCCCTTTTATCTCCGCAGCTACTTACATGGCTCTCCTCCCCAGAACATCTCGCCGCTGCCCGTGGTGGCTGACGCCTTTGCGCATCCTAGTCAGGTTCTTATACTGCATCCGCTGGGTTCCAGATGCCTGACCACCAGCTGAGCTGGCGCCTGTCTTCTCCTGCAGCAGCCCGTGGAGTGTAGGATCCAGGGGCTCAGACCTGGTCGCCCTTTCTCGGCACAAGGCACCGTCTAGTCTTTCAAACCAGCATCTTGATGTGCTAGGATGTTTCTTGCTGCTGGTTTTGTCGAAAGGCTTCTGTCTCTGGAGCACATGCCCACCAGTGTGAAATGGGGACCTCCTTTGTTCCAGACAGGTCAACAGTATAATAGACGTTCTTATTCAGGCCTTATGGGCCTGACTGAAGTTGATTAGCGTGAGTGGGGGGGCCTGGAGAGCCTTCTAGCTAGAGGAAAGCCTCAGGCAGATTTGCTGCTCGGAGAAGAATGTTCTGTCCGAGCAGAAGGTTGCCCACGTCCAGCGACTCCAGGACTCAACCGTTTCGTCACCCGAAGACACGCTTCAGGGGCCTCTGGTGTGCCCTGGCTAAAAGTGATCAGACTCTGGTGGAAAATCCCCCCTCTGAAGAGCTAGTTCTTTAAGCAAAATCCACCCTTAAGAAACGAAAAACGTAGTGGTGACACTGCGGTCGTGGGACACGCTGCACAATCCCATGTGGGTGCACACGCCCGTCCTGCAGCAAGCCGTTAGCAAGGGCTCTTCCTGGAGCCGCCGGCATTCGGCCTGGCGCTGCTCCCCATAGCAATGTTCGAAGAAGTAAGGAAATGGCAGGTGTAGGGGCTCCAGCCCCCGTGACTCTTGCTGGGGAGGGGAACAGTGCTGGTTAAACAGGACAGGGGAAACATCCGTCTGGGGGAAGCTTCCTCTTTTCCAAACTTCTGAGAAATTCTAAACCAAGTAGCAAGAATTCAAACCTTTGTTTAAATAAGGTCTTCACCTGTGTGCCTTGAAGCTCCGTGTTCTGCTTAGACAGGATGGACCTTAGGTTTGCCAACACAATCCAGCCGCATCTCAGATGTTGCAAACGCTCCTGATTCAACAGCACCTGCCCTGCACCTGTTCTCTGGTCTCCGTCAATATATCTATGCTTCTCTGATGCTGAGTCATTCGCCTTACACTTAATGAATCAGCTGACAAAACTGTTTGGCAGGGTGCCAAGTCCTGCCAACCCTGGCCTCTCCAAGCACCGATGTGGCCTCTAGGTGTAGTAGATCAGTAGGGACAGACGCAGTCTGGCATGAGCCATGCTCTTCACGTTGAGCTGTAAAGTCTGCTGGCACTAAAACGACCCCAGCCTTGGCTTGGAGCTTGAAAAATGGATACCCAAGCCCAGGCACAAACTCAACACTCGATGTCTGTAAAGCCAGGAGCAATTTCCAGCACCATCTCCCTCCGTGCAGAACCTTAGAACACACGCGTGGGCCTGGCTCAGTGTCCATGTCTCCTAAGTAACCAGGAGCAAATTCAGCCACGCATCCCACGGGCAACGTTCCCTCTAATTTTTGACAGGCCGTGTGCGCAAGAAATTTCTTCTGTGCCGTGTTTCGCTGTGCGCGCGGGGTTTCGGGTCCGTGCGCGCGCGGGGTAGACAGACCAGTGCCCACAGGTGTGTGCGTGACACCGAGTAGCAGTACTGTGCATTGCAGCAACTTCAAAAAGGCGTCTCCTTGTCTCTGAGCAGCCCAGGCTGACGCGGCACCCAGCTGCTCTGAGCTGCGTAGCAGGGGACTGGCGCTCTGAGCTTTGGTCAGCCACAGGTCAAACGTGAAATGCAGCTTGGCAGTAGATTGTGTGGGGTCTTGTATTTAATGGGGATGCGCAGCTGTGATGGAGTCCCTAGGCGATGCTCTGGAACTGCTCCCCATGAAGCCAGTCAGGACTCTGGGGCAGTCGCCTTTCTGTAAGCAGCCTGTCTTCAGGACACACAGCTCACACAGCTTCCACCTTCCTGGGTCTGACCTCAGAGCATTCAGCATCCTCTGCCCCTCTGTGCGCTTCCCACAGCGAGTCCGCTCAGGCGGGGCTCCTGGGGAAGCCAGAGGGTCCTGCCCCCCAACTTCACAGTCAGACTTGACTCTCAGCCAGCCAGTAAAACAGAAGGTTTATTAGACAACAGAAACGTGGTCTAAAACAGAGCTTGCAGGTGCAGAGAACGGGACCCCTCAGCTGGGTCCATTTTGGGGGGCAGTGAGCCAGACAACCACATCTGCACTTCACTCCATGTCCCAGCCAGCCCCAAACTGAAACTCCCTCCAGCCCCTCCGCCTCTGGGCTTTGTCCCTTTCCCGGGCCAGGAGGTCACCTGATTCCTTTGTTCTCCAACCCTTCAGCTCTCACCTTGCAGGGGGGAAGGGCCCAGGCCATCAGTTGCCAGGAAACAGGGTGTCGGCCATTCTCTGTGTCCAGACCCCTGCACACACCTGCCCTCTAGGGCTCTGCAATGATCATACCCCCTTACCCCACCCCCTAGATACTTAAGAACTGCATAGGGGAAACTGAAGCACCCCCACACTATTCAGAGGAAACATTAAGAACAGTCCCACTTCGTCACATCAGCCCACAGAGACGACAGGTCCCAGCTCTTGATCTGAGCAGTGCAGTGACGAAGGGCTTCTGCTCGCCGTGTTCTTCGCACTGCATCCTGGGGCCAGTAGTTACTGCAGCTCTGTCACAGAGGCATCAGCTGCAGGTCATGTAAATTTCCTGCCCTATCCTCATTTGTCAGCAACATCGTCTCTCTCTTTAACCCACCTAGGGCCACGTCCTGCTTGCCTTATAAACCCACTGAAGCCAGCAAGAGACAGAGGCAAGCAGGATGTGGCCTGTAATACTGAGCTGAGCCTGCTGCGTTCTTGGAGTGCAGATCAGGTCCAGGACTTTGGGCACCTCCCTCAGTTGCACCAGCAGCAGGGTGGTCGTGGCAGGGAAGCATGTGCTCCCTACTTTCCTGCTACTGAGCAGCAACATGTCCGGCAAGCATCCCAAGCAATCCTCTCCAGGAGGTGGCAGGTGACTGCAGTGGGATCACCAGGAACTCGAGCCTGGGGCTGGGCAAAAAGACCAGAAAGAGAGTTTGCCTCTGACAGCAGCCAAACCGTGAGTGACTCATTGTTTGAATGATGGTCAGGACTCATCAGTCAAGTGTCCGTCTGTCTCTCTGAATAGCTCTTCTTGGTTGACATGGAAAGCAGGCTCCAGGATAGATGGCCTTATTACATTTTTTTGGACCATATACGGACTGACATCTATAAGACACTCAACTGCTTCTGATGTTCCCCTCCCCTAGAGAGCTGCAAGCTGAACTCTTGACAGCTATTAAAATACTGAATAATATTACTGTGGTGACTGAAGATGTTCCCAAGGGTTTTCTTTAGCAGCTGGGAGGTGCCCTCAGGCCGTGGGCTGGAAGGCCCTCGTCCTATTCTGGAGCTTGCAATGCTTCTAGAACTTTGAAAACTTTTGGGTTTGGCAGAATCTGTCTTTGGTTTAAGACCTTGCTTTTCATGGGCAATGAAATTAGGAAGCCCTGCTCTGCTAACATCTGGAACCCTGTGCTGGAAAGAAATTCTTGCCTGACTTCTAGGACTACCCGGGGAATGACCTGAAATAACAAGCAGTGGCCTGGAACCTCTGTTTTACCAGCACCAAAGAGAAGTCAAACCCTTCCCGTCCTTAGGTGGCAGCTCAGGGAAATGTGCGTCCTCCCGAGTTGTACAGAGGCAGCAAACAGCCTGGTGTGCAGGTGATGAGACTAGTGGCAGCTGTGCCGACTGGGGCACAATGGTCCCAGCAGCACGGGGTAACGTTTAGTATTTATCTTGTGTGATGTGTGCCCGATAGTGATGTCCTTGAAATATGTGGGGTCTCAGGCAAGAATTCAGCCTGCAAGCTATTGAGGCTGGTTACTCAAGGCCACCAGCAGTAACTTCTTTGGCTCATGCTGAAGCCCAGACTAAGCACCAAATACATGTTCTGGGTCATATCAAACCTCTAAAAGGTCAGCCTTGCCTTTAAGTGCATCACAAAGATGAAAGACAGAAAAAGGGGATACTGGATCAGACCAATGGTTCATCTAGCCCAGTGTCCTGTCTTCCAGCAGTGGCTGGTGCCAGGTGCTTCAGAAGGAATGAACAGAACAGGGCAGTTATCAAGTGATCCATCCCTTGTTGTCCAGTCCCAGCTTCTGGCAGTCAGGGGTTTAGGGACACCCAGAGCATGGGGCTGCATGCCTGACCATCTTGGCTAAATAGCCATTGATAGATAAGTTCATGGAGGATAGGTCTAATTCTTTTTTGAACCCAGTTATACCTTTGGCCTTCAAACATCCACTGCAATGAGTTCCACAGCTTGACTGTGTGTTGTGTGAAGAAATGCTTCATTACATTTGTTTGAAATCTGCTGCCTATTAATTTCATTAGGTGACCTCTGACTCTTTTGTTACATGAAGGGCTAAATAACACTTATTCACTTTCTCTACACCAGTCAGGATTTTATAGACTTCTATCATATCTGCCCTTAGATGTCCCAAACCTCCTCTATTGACACCTCAATCTTGTACAGTTCCTCCAATTTGTCCCCTAAAAAGAATGCTCAGTTGTGGGAATCTCCTTTGCATCCCCTGCAGTGAAGACTGATGCAAAGAATTCATTTGGCTTCTCTGCAAGGGTCTTGTCTTTCTTGTGTGCTCCTTTAGCACCTCAATTGTCCCGTGGCCCCACTGATTGTTTGGCAGCCTTCCTGCTTCTGATGTACTTACAAAAAAAATTTTTTTTTGCTGTTTCTTTTTGTCTTTTGCTATTCTGCAAATTCTTTTTTGACCTGCTTAATTGAACTTTTACATTTGACTTGCTAGAATTTATGCTCCTTTCTATTTTTCTCACTAGGATTTAACGACCAGTTTTTTTAAAGGATGTAGTTTGGCCTCTGATCACCTCTTTTACTCTGTTTAGCCATGGGGGCATTTATTTTTTTGGTCCTCTTTTTGTTTGTTTTTTTTTATTTGGAGTATGCATTTAGTTGGAGCCTCTATTATGGTGTGTTAGTAAACAGTTTCCATCCAACGTACAGACTTGTTTTACAACGTACAGACTGTTTCTTTTAATTTCTGTTTAACTAGCTTCCTCATTTTTTGTGGTATTCCCCTTTTTGACATTAAATGCTACTGTGGTGGGTTTCTTTGGTATTTCCCCCCCACAAGGATGTTAAATTTCATTACTGAGCGGGTAAGCTCTATTCACCTCTTAGCCCACACTCTGCGCTCACTTAAATCAATAATTGCCACTCCCCATCTTAGTTCCAGGATAAACTGCTCCAAGTAGGGTGACTAGATCGCAAAAGTAAAATATGGGGACACAGTGGGTGGGCAGCCACAGGCTCACAGCCCCCACCACGGGTCAGGGGTGCATGGCCCCAGCTCTAGCTGCTGGTGGAAGCTGCAAATCGGGGGCACATAGCCTCTGCTCCAGTCCCAGCCACAAGCCGTGGATGCACGGCCATGGCCCCTGCCACAAGCCCCAGGTCAGGAGCACAAGGCCGCAGCTTTGGCTCCATCCCCCATTGCAAGGGGAGCCTCGGGGTTGGGGTACATGAGGGGGGTTTGCAGTGCTGATGCCAGGAGGGAGTTTGGGTGCAGCAGGGGGCTCAGGGCTAGGGCAGGGGGTTGGGGTGCGGGAGAGGGTGCAGGGTGTGGGCTCCGGGTGGCACTTACCTCGGGCGGCTCCCCAGCTGTGGCGACATCTCCCTCTGGGTCCTAGGCAGAGGTGCAGCCAGTAGGCTCTCTGTGCTGCCTCATCCACAGGTACTGTCCCTGCAGCTCCTATTAGCAATGGTTCCCAGCCAATCGGTGCTGCGGAGCCAGCGCTCATGACAGGGGCAGCATACAGAGTCCCCCGGCTATCCCTGCACCTAGGACCCAGAGCGTGATGTCACCACTTCTGGAGAGCTGTGTGGAGCTGGGTAGGGAGCCTGCCAGCCCCGTGCCAGCCAGAGGCCTGGCAACCCTACAATATCGGGACAAATGGCGTCCTGATCGTACATCGGTCAGGACGCAGGACAAAGAGTTAAAAATTGGGATTGTCCCCATTTTGAGGACATCTGGTCACCCTAGCTCCAAGAAGCAGTCATTAATGGTGGCTAGAAATGTGATCTCTGCATCCTATCCTGAGGTGACTACCCAGTCAATATGGGGATAGTTGAAATCCCCATTATTGGGTTTTCTGTTTTTGTTGCCTCTCTAATCTCCCCGAACATTTCACAGTCACTGTCCCCATGCTGGTCAGTGCTATATTCCTGCTGCCCTGCTCTTGTTGTTCAAGCATGGAAGATGTACAAGGCCTTTGTGATTCATGGCATTGTCCAGGCTGGCCCCGTGTGCTCTCTCACCGGTCACTGGTTTACAGGGGCTGGGACAGTAGCTGGGCTTGTCTGCCAGTCACCGCACTCAAAGCTGAAACTTCGATTAGATAGTCTTCCAGAGTGTAGCGAGGCGGAGCAGCCTCCCTCCAAGGCAGACAGGGAGGAACTCCGCCCCTAGTGGGCAGAGCCAGGCCAGGCCCCTCCTTGTGCCGAAAGCGGAGGGGCTGAACAGGCACTATAAGAGGCAGGGTTTCTAGCTTGGTTGCGGGAGAACCAGGGAAGGAGGTGGACGCTGCTGCCTTGCTCCTGGCCCCTGCACCAGGGGACTGAGCTGTATCAACCCCTGCCTCCGGAGGAGCTGCTGGAACTGCCGAGGCGCCTGGGGGCCCGTGAGCGATGCAGCCCTGCAAACAAGTAGGGGTAAGAAGTAGCCTTAGGAAACCAGACATTCGGCCGGTTGTGTTGCTGAAACCCCGGTCAGCGTGTTATGGCAGGATCCCCGCTGTCCCAGCATCGGGAGTCCCTGCCACTGCTAGGGCCCTGGGCTGGGACCCAGTGGAGTAGGGTGGGCCCGGTTATTACGGTGGCAGCCTACCCCCCTTAGGCCACAGGACCTGGTTGTCTGCCCCAGCCACAGAGCTGCCCCTAGGCTGCTTGGGGTTGCTTGGCCCCGCCCAGAAGGCAGAACTACAGGCTGTTACAAGTGCTGGTCCCCTGTTGATCAGCTCTCAGAGGCTGGGTGGCATAACGAGGCTGCACAGCCTCCCTCTAATGCAGACAGGGAGGACCCCTCCAAGCCCCAACACAGAATTACATGTTCAAGTCTGGGTCTGGGTCTGCATCCTAATTTTTGTCTGATTATAAGAGGGTTTGTCAGCAGACGGCGTCTGTGAGTCGCTTCCAGTTCCATCCTGCACCCAGTGCTCTGCTCGGGCTGGCTTTGGCAGTTAGCAACCCGAATCACTACCGCACCTTTCTTCTCACTGGAATCAAGCCTGTAAATATTGCTAGTAACCCGCAACTTCACTTTGTCCCTAGTCAGCAAGACGTCCCTCTACCCAATGCAGATTTGGCTGCTGTAGGCATTCAGCTGCCCAGGAAGGAGGGGCTTAGTTTTCACAAACTGAAGTATTCTAGCATCCCGCATAGTCCAGTTGGGACTGGCTCCATCTCCAGCAGGGTAACTGCTAGACCTTGTTCAATAAAATGACAAATTATGGCCTGCCTCCTCCAGCCATGGCGCAGAGGGTTGAGCCGCTGCACACAGACTGCTGTCAGCTTTTCAATTCAGATTAAATGTTTAGCAGCATTTGGATTATTATTCATTTGGAATCCCTTACCACAGGCTGACACAGCTTCCAGAGGCCAAACTGCACTGATTGCCACGCCACGCAAACAGGTTGATACCTTGACAACCAGATAAAGGAAAGGTCACAGCATTATTAAAGGATGAGAGTCACAATGTGAGTGTGCATGAGGAAGGAGCCAGGGAGGAGGACAGCGCTCCTGCTCAGCAGGAAGAAGGTGTGTACAGAATCAGAGCAGTCCTGACCCTGTCATCTAGCAATAATGCCACCTTGTTGCAACAGAAGTTCAGAGTGCAGAGTCCAAGCTGTGTCCCACCCACCCACCATCTGCCTGAGGCAACAGGGGCCTGGGCATGTTGTGAAGGGTTTGACCTTGATTGGGTGGGTGGCAGCAATCCAGCTCACTCTAAAAGCAACCTCCTCTGAGCAGAGGTCTCCCGCAGCCAAGTTCAGCAGGAATGTCATTGCAGTGCGGGGCTTTTGATGAAGGAAAGTAAAAAATAGAAATAAACCAGGGATGGATCTTGGTGTACCTGTGGGGAGAGAACCGTCACCAAGCATGTGCCTTCTGCCAAAATGTGTCTGTGGTCAATAGACCAGCATCACTTGCTCCGGCGCCGGGGCTAGTGTCTACCATCTCCCTGCAAATGCAGCTTCTACAAGCCAGGGGACTAAGATGACCACAGCTGAAGAGAAGTAAAGAGCATTTATTCCGTGACAAAGTCCTCTTACCTCTATCCTCTTACCTATAATTGTGCAAAAAGTTTTCACCACTGGCAACACCAGTGCAAAACAGAAAACAAGAGCAAAAGCTGCACAAATGTAGATTTCCATCAGTTTAGGATAAAGTTCACATGGATTTCTACTCATGCCCAAGGTATTTTTCACCTGCAGAATAAAATAATATAAATACACATCGGCAAAGTAAAAGTGCTGCAGTCTGTAAAGGGTTAACGGGGTGTCTGGCACGTGGCTGTTTGGGACCCAGTGTAAAAAGGCAGAACCACGTCCCCTTCTGCCTGGCTGGCTGGAGCAAGGAAAGTCGAGGGATTGTTGCTGTTTCTTGGTTGATTTGCTTTGTTTAGTGAGAGTTGTGTGGACAATAAAACAAGCCCAAAAGAAAGAGCCTTAAAAGGACTGAGGACTGGAGCTTGCTCTCCCTTCCCTGGCTGGTGATGCTGCCCACCAGCTCCCAGTAGGAATGCCCTGATCCTGATTAGCAAAGCAGCTAAGCCTGTTACCCTAGTGCATGCTGCACCAAGATTGATGTAAAGTGACACCCCCCCCCCCAATATACCAGCTCTCCTGTGTCTCCGCAGGAAGAGGTAACTCCTGCTCCTCAGCAACTTACCCAGAAATAGAAACCAATGTAAATTTTGTAATGGTCCAAATTTCATGGGGCACATTTCATGAAGCCAGCTAGCTTTCCCTCTCCCCAGCCCACATCTTCAGAGCAAAGCCCAAACCAGTCAATGAGCTCACCTGTGTGAAGAGGAATACAAATATTTGGGTCCATATTCTTGTCTTCTGACCAGTTCCAAAAATAGACTATTCCAGCCACCTGCATGGTAGTTTCAGAGTAGCAGCCGTGTTAGTCTGTATTCGCAAAAAGAAAAGGAGTACTTGTGGCACCTTAGAGACTAACCAATTTATTTGAGCATAAGCTTTCGTGAGCTACAGCTCACTTCATCGGATGCATGTCTTCTGCAGTTTCCACAGTATGCATCCGATGAAGTGAGCTGTCGCTCATGAAAGCTTATGCTCAAATAAATTGGTTAGTCTCTAAGGTGCCACAAGTCCTCCTTTTCTTTCTGCATGGTAGTGTGAGCTAATAATTTACTAGTCCTTCCAAGAGCTAAGCAGGTAGGTAGGTACTAAACTCACCTCTGAGTTTGTCTCTGTTCGCACCTCAGTACAGTTTGCTACTGCCTTAGCTGGAGCAGCTATGAGCTGAAATAACAATCCACACTGCTTTTCCCTGTTCACATAACACACGCTCCTGCTATAAGGTTGTGTCAGAAAGTTACCTTGAACGAAGGCTCCCAACTTCCCTCCAGTCTATTATAAACAGCTTTTAATAGCAAATCTGCTGTAAGCACATGCCCTTTGCTCCTCGGAATGGCTTCCTTTAGAAGGGGTGCCATTCCCATAGATCTGGAGACACTGGGTATTAACGATTAAGCTGTTGCTTTTTGCTAATGCTTTTCTCTATTTAAATTACATATTGCTTTGTTAAATTGCCAACTGGCAGACAGTTTAAGCTTCTGAGCATGCAGGTAATCAGGCTCCGTGATGGTGCTCCAGAGCAGGAAGGAAGCGAAGTGAATTAGTTATGCTGTGAGCAGGAAAAGGAGAAACCACCCAGGTGCACTAGTTGTATTTGAGAGAAACAAAATAAATTAAAGCCTGGTCCAGCCTGGGCTCAGTGTGAGAGTTTCTGTCTAGGCCAGATGAAGAGTCCTGACTTGATAGGGATCACCATCCTCTTCTCTCGACTCACTCCCCTTTGTGATGAGCTCCTGAGGTCTGCATTAGTCACCCCCAGGGACTCTCCCATGGGAGCTTTAGCCAAGCTCTCGCTTTCCAATCTTAGCTGGCTGTGGACTTTTTGAATTGCAACAGGAAAACAGCAGAGGAGAGAAGGTGAAATTGGATCCAAACACCCTTGCCCCCCAAGCAGTTCTGCCTAGAGGGATGGACTAGGGCTTACCACAGTGCCAGATACAATAGAAACCCCAGCGCCGATCAGCTGGAAGCATCTGACCTTCAGTGCAGAAATCTGTCTCTCTTGTGGAGTCCCTGCCCTCCCCAGCAGGTCTGCAGCACACAGTGCAGGTTTGCAGGGTGCTCTCAACCAAGTGGAGAAATACAGCAGGCTGGTCTTGGCAGGAAGGCAATGGGGGGATGATCCACACACTGACTCACGACTCAGCAACACCCATCGCCATCCTCCTCCGAGCTCAAATCTTGCTCACCTTACCCACTAAACTAGCCCCACTGAGTCCTTGCCAGACTCCGACCCATTGACCCTGGCTGGGACTCAAATGACCAGTTCCAGCAGCTCCTGCCTGGAACAACAAGCAGCTGGAGCGTGGTCAGGCTGCCGGGGGTTTAGACAAGATGGCCAGAGATGGATGGCTAGCACCTTTTGTGTCTGGCTGAGGGGTCAGAGCCAGGCAAATGTGATTTACAATGCTGTGTATTAATACTGTAATGTGAGGGTTTATCCAGCTTCCTGTCACCTTGCCTTGGACTTGCCAGTTTTACCTGCCATTTCCCTATCCTCCCGAGTCGATGTGGGAGGGACACCCAGATGGAAAAACTCTCAGCTCGTCCAGTCTGTGTCCCCGTGCAGGGACAGTGCAGAATGGCTCCCTGCAGGACACTGCCTGTTTGCTGTTCTAGGCTCCCTGGTTGATTTTTCTGCTTCAGAGAGGCTCATGGCCCAGGCTTAGTTCCATTGTCTTGGCACCTGGGTGACCCCTGTTTGCGTCCCTGCTGCACTATCGACTTCCTGTGTGCCCTTGGGCAAATCATTTAATCTCCCTGTGGATAAGGAGGCCAAGGGCCTGGCCTGGCCTCCCCTGGGTGATGTGAGGACACAGTGAAGTGGGAGGGGCTCTGCTGCGATCTACATTTACACCTCAAAAAATCTGATCATTTTCCACAGGGCGAGACCTCTAAATGTGGCCTCAGCCAGGCTCACAGGTCAGCATGATCTGAGGGCTAGAGACGTGGCCTGGTGCCCTCACGGTCACACAGCCATTGGAATAGCCTAGAGCAGGGAGTGATAAATGCACTGTCACTGGGCCCTGGGGTGGAGATATGCCGGGGGGGTCTGCAGTGACAAGGCAGAGCAATCCCGGCTGCCTGTCCCCCGGTGCTCCGCCAATGGGACACATCACCCGCGTCCCTGCGAGCCAGCACGGCCAGTTGTGGTTGGACGTATTCTGGGAGACGCCATCACTGGATAAAAGCTTTAATTCCTAGAGACTCCGGGGCACCCTCCGCTGCCCCTTGCAGCTGGGCCCTGGCTCGCCCCTGCCACCGGCCAAGTCAGGTCACTGCTGGCCGCCTGCAGGCATCCCCCGCCAGACACACCCAGGGGCTGGGACTAGGGGTGCTGCCCCCCCCAGCCATCCCCTACCGGGCACACATAGGGGCTGGGATGAGGGGCACTGCCCCCCCAGCCGCCCCCTGCCGGACACACCTAGGGGCTGGGACTAGGGGTGCTGCCCCCCCGGCCACCCCCTGCCGGACACACCTAGGGGCTGGGACTAGGGGTGATGCCCCCCCCAACCACCCCCCGCCGGACACACCCAGGGGCTGGGATGAGGGGCGCTGCCCCCCCCCGGCCGCCCCCCGCCGGACACACCTAGGGGCTGGGACTAGGGGTGCTGCCCCCCCCAACCACCCCCCGCCGGACACACCCAGGGGCTGGGACGAGGGGCGCTGCCCCCCCCCGGCCGTCCCCCGCCGGACACACCCAGGGGCTGGGACGAGGGGCGCTGCCCCCCCCCGGCCGTCCCCCGCCGGACACACCCAGGGGCTGGGACGAGGGGCGCTGCCCCCCCCCGGCCGCCCCCCGCCGGACACACCCAGGGGCTGGGACGAGAGGCGCTGCCCCCCCCCGGCCGCCCCCCGCCGGACACACCCAGGGGCTGGGACGAGGGGCGCTGCCCCCCCCCGGCCGCCCCCCGCCGGACACACCCAGGGGCTGGGACGAGGGGCGCTGCCCCCCCCCCGGCCGCCCCCCGCCGGACACACCCAGGGGCTGGGACGAGGGGCGCTGGGGGGCTGCGCACCCCCTGGCTGGGGCGGTTCCATCACCCCGCGGTTCCAGGCCGGTCCAGGGCTCCCGGCCCCCCGTGGTCCCGGCCGGGCGCCCCCGGCTCCTCCCGGCTGCCCTGGCCGAGCTCCCCGCTCTCTGCGGCGCCCGGCGGGGGACACGCTCCGCCCGCAGGGACCCGCCCGGGGAATCCCGCCCCGCCCCGGCGCGGGAGGGGGCTCGGAGCCGGGAGCGCGGCCAGGCATGCGCCCTGCCCAGCCGGAGCCGGAGCCGGAGCCGGAGCCCGGCCGCCGGGACAGCGGGCTGCGGGCTGCTCCAGCCCCGCCAGGTAAGAGCCGGAGCGGTGGGGAGCCCCCCGCGGGGCTGCGCCCCACCAAGCCCCCCGCGGGCTCCCCCGTCCCCCGCAGCACGGGGCTGGGCGAGGGGGCAGGCTGTGCGCCCCTCTCCGCGGTGCTGGGGGGCGTGCACCGAGCCCTGCCCCTCCGGGCGCCCGCCTTACCCGGGGGGGCCCCCAGGGCTACCCCGGAGACTTCCCCTCGCCCGGACCCTCTGCCCTCCCCAGCCATCGACCCTGCCCGACTGCCGCCTGGGAACCCCCCAGCCTGGAAACCGAGCCCTGCCCGGCCTGCCTTCCCTGCCCGGGAGCCCCGGGGTTTGTCTGGGCTTTGGCGGACGGTTTCCCTTCCCCTGTAAATCAGGGGCCGGATCCCTGCGTGCAGGTCAATCCCCTGGCTGTAGAAAATCCAGTAACCGGCTGGATTTCGCTTCCTAAACGGGGTTTTAGCTACTTTCGAGAGAGATTTTTTTTAAAAAAATGTTTGGAAAGGGTCTGTACTTCTCTGTCCCTGCTGCAGTTGGGCAGGTGAGGGGCCCTGGCTTCCTCCCCTGCGGCAGGGACCGTATCTGCCTCCGAGAGGAGACCAGGAGCCGTGTGTGTTCCCAGCCTTTGTCTGCTGGCAGGGACCAAGTGACCAAGCGGGCGGAGGGTCTGCGTGCCCAGGCAGGGCGCATCACACGCACCTGTCACCGAGCCTGGCAGGTCGGCGGCGTCCCTGACACTCTCAGGGGTGTACGGCTTTCGATGCGGGATCCTGTCCTGCAATTGCAGGGGGCGGGAGTGGATGCTCTAACAGGTCTTGTCCATCTCTACCTTCTCTGCTCCTCTAGTCCCATTGCCAGAAAATGGGCTCATGTTCCGCTGAGGCTGCAAAATAGCCTAATACTCCAGACCTGTCGGTGAGACCAGCAGGCCTTAGAAATACCAACAGCCTTCAAAATGAAAAAGGGACACTTCCCATCCAGCTCCCACGTCTCCCCCGCTCAAACTAAATTAGCTGGTCTGAAATGTCTTCCATGAAGTCCTCTGTATTCACAACCAAACAGCCTGGTGTTTGGCAATATTAGTGAGGTTTCTTATACAGAACAAGGAGAGGCTCTGATTTCTGCAGGTCCCTGCAGCACATCAACCAGCACTTGACTTTGACACCCAAATTATTGCATCTTGAGCCACTGGGACGGCAGAGTTGAATTATTCATAACCACAGAGACATGGTTTGGAATTGGAGAAGTTAGATGCTAAAAAGGCCTTTTCAGACTGTCCTCCCATGGCACTGTAGTCCCCTCTTTTACACAGTCTCGTTATTTGTCTGATCTAGCATTAAAGGATTCAGGTAATGGGGTTTCTGTCATTTCCATGGGTGATTCTTCTACAGCCAAAAAAATCTCATTTTTGTCTTAAAACTTCCCATTCCTGATTTCCTCTCATTACTCCTCCCTCAAGGGCTTAACACATTGGAGCTAAATAACAGCAACTCAGATTTCCCTTAATAACTGTAAAATGTAAAGGTTTATTATTTGGGAGGTGTGTGTGTGTGGGGGGGTAAACAAATTAGGCATTTAAATGTGGTTCTGTTTGTTTTATAATGCAGCCATTGCTCTGCTCATCACAAAACACACTCCAGTGCAGTGAAAACAGGCTAAAAGGCCACCAACAAAGAGCAATGCTAACTGGCCATGTATTGAATTGGGGGGAGCGATCTGGTGCTATAGAAATCAGTGCTAGGTGTGTTCTTGTTTAACATTTTCATGAATGATCTAGAAGAGAGTGAACAGCAGCTTAATGAAAGGTACCAATTATATTAATTGGGAGCATTTGAGAATATCCTTGAGGACAGAGAAATAAAAAATGGGGCATGGAAAGATTAAAACCATATCCAATGAAGTGAGCTAAACATGGGGAGGAGAGAGGAATGCAGTGGGGTGTAATTTGAACGTTTGTGCTGGAAAGCAGAAATGCTGAGCAAACCCTTGGGGTGATGGAAGGCAACCAGTGAGACAGGAGTTTGTGCTGTGGTGTGGCTGCCAAGCGGGCCAGGTTACTTTGGGGCTGCACGTGAAGAGACAGCAAGGCATGGAGGAAGGAGCCAGTGGCTGCTCTGGTGCAATCACATCTAGCCGAGAGGTCATTCTGGGCATTGTGTTTCTGGGAAATATTGGCAAACTGGTGGGAGTTCAGAGACACTCAGGCGAGGGGCTGGGCTGAGGAGTGTAGAGTAAATACAACTACGGATGTACAGCTTGGATAAATCCAGGCGAGGTGTGATAGTTCGCCGAGGAGGTGTAGGAATTGTTGGTGTGATGCGGGAGGAAGGAGGGTGTTTACGAATATTAATAGCAGTGAGCTCTCTCGGGCTGCGGAACAACATACGAATAATACTTGAATCGCATGCTCAGCTATTGGGCTCGACACCAGGTCCCGGAGTGAAACCCCTGCCTATGTTCTACAGGGGATCAGACTGGATGATTCTAGTCCCTTCCGGCCTTGAATAGACGACAACTCTGTTTCCCCCCGCAGATCTCAAAGTCCTGAGCAAGGGGGCGGGTGGTGCCCTTATCTTTGCAGTGGAAGGGCTAGAGGTACTGCCCCTTGGTGAGCTTAAAACTAGAGGGAACCCTAGAAGAGGTACAGTCGGGAAGAGTCCTGTGTCTGCAGAGAGGGACTGGAAGATCTAACAGGTCATTTCCATCTGTAACTCCTGTGATTCCAGGAATTGGCCCGCTAGAATCACAAAAACTTCCACCATGCTTGTCTGGTGTTGGCCTTGCCCAGAGGCGTTGTCCGGGCTTCAGCAAGGATTCCAGGGTAGAAACAAGGACTCGGAGGTGTGTGGCAGCCTTTTCACCGACCCCAGAGACGCAGAGTCTGCCACCAGTAAACACAGCCCACGAGGCAGGTGGTACCGATTACAAGAATAGATGCCACAGATAATCGTAGTGCTGTGTGTGCCCAAATGGAACACCCTGCCGTAAACTCCATCGTTAAATGCTCCAGTAATCAGATACGAGCCGGCAGCTGTTCTTGCTGTAGTCAGCATTCTCACAGCACCTCTGCAGTGTAGATTGCAGTTCAGTCCACCCGGCTTGAAAAATGAATGTCAGCCTAAACTTTGGTTCTGACCAGACTTTCCTACACCGAGTGTGCTCCTCAGCCAGCAATGACTCTCCGCTTATCTAGTGTGCAAATTGAATTCCTCTTGCAGCATAGGTGACACCTCACACATGTGGACAGGTGAGGATGAGATGAGGCTCCCTGCTGTGCTGGTTACAACGGTGCTGTTGAGAATAGAGTTTCCCTCCCCTGTCTGGAGCTGAAAATAGGGACCCTTCTGAGCATGCCATAATCTGCTGCAAGTGAAAATGGGCTTTGGTAAAAGCTCTTCATGATCTATACTCTAAAATCACTTGGATTCACCTTTTTTTGGCTTAGCCAGTCTGTTAATTACATTTCAGAGCAGACATGGGGGTGAAAACCTTCAGATCCGTTTCCCTGCAGTGGGAGCATGAACACTGCAGAGATGCAGGATTTGGCTCTGTAGTGACGTGAACTGGTTGCCTCTGGTTGAGAGGCTATGATGACTTTGAATTGTTCCAGTGCCCTGATGCCGCTGCAATGGGCATTGCATTAAAATACATCAGAGCTTCGGCAGTTTTGGTTAGTAGCCACGTGCAGGAAAGAAGGCCTCCTCTCCGCCTCTCTGTCTGAAATAAGTAACATTTGTTTCTTAAAAGCCTGTCATTTTAAAATATTTCTTTCTACTCTTTTTCTGGGCCTTCCCCTCCAAAAACAAACAAACAAACAGCAAGTCTGTATTCTTGGCAGCTTCCACACACTGTGTATCTTTATTCATACCCATGTGAACCACAGAAAGAAGAGGTTGCACCTAGTGAATTTAGTTAGATCTAACTTAATATCTGTCTACCCCAGCACTATTTAGCCGCTATTTTGTCTGGACTGGAAGTAGTTTCAAGTAAATGACCATGAGGAATCTGTTACAACCTTGGGGTTATCCTCTATTCTCTAGGCACACACGAAACACATTTGTGTATATGGCAGTTTGCAGCATATATTAAGATGGGAATAAGCTGCTTTATTATAACAATAATACCTGGCTCTTACCGAGAGCCTTTCATCAGTACATCTCAAAGCACTTTACAGAGGAGAGCAGTCTCATTCAGCTGTTTCATTATTCCTGGCTGCAGAATCAAAGCATCCTAAAGGGCTACCGTAGATATGCCCAAGTCACGAGAAGGTATTTCTTGACCGTCTCTTTCAGACCGGATGCGGCGAGAGGAAGATACCACCAGCCCAGGACACTGGATGGTCATTTTGATGAACTGCAATAGTGTCTTTCCCTACTATTCAGTGACACCCTCGAGGATCCTGCCCCATTTCCTCACCTCACTAAAGGCACCTCATTGCAAGGACCTTTGCTGAGGAGACCTGAAGATGATTTCCATGAGTGTTACATGAATTTCAGCCAGAGCTCAGCCTAAAATGATCGGACTCTCTCCCTTCCTCAGGGCTTGGCAGCCGCCCCTGCTGGCCCTCAAGTCCAGGGGCCTGAACTCAGGTCTTCCATGGCGTTGCATTTTTGCAAAGGACGTTACGCTCATTTGGAGGAGAGCTTTTGTGCCTGTCGTTTCTCTTCCTCGCTTCTTGAGTTAAAGCGCCGGGGCAGTGAGGGCATAACAACGGTCGCTGTGTTCGTTAGCCTCTTGGGGGTGTGTTTTCAGCGAGGATAAGATTGGCATCATTTATGTTTAATATTTAATGAGATCTGTAAAACCAGCAGCTGTATCCGCTCAATACTAATATAGCCCAGGTAACGCAATGGCCACGCACCACAGAATAACTACAGCTCTGTCACGTGTCCATAACGAGAGCAGCCAGAGGGCAAAAGCATTTTGGTTTTTTTGAATGCGGCATGCCAGTGGCGGTGGTTTTCTGGCTTCAGGGTATTGGAAAGGGAGGCAACATTTACTAGAAGATCTGCTTGGTCTTGTCTCTTCTCACCCCCTTTGGTCTGGATGGCTGGCTTTGTCTTGCTGCCCTAGTCAAATAATTGCCAGACCCCTGCTCTGGGATTTCTCCTGCTGCCCTCTCCAAAGTGCCCTGCTGGCCGTGCAGTCGGGGGAAGTGATGCTCAGCGGGGGATTCTGGATCTCTGGCTCGAAGCAGCTGAAGGTGGCAAACTTGGCAGAGCTACGGCCCGTGGGCTTCCTGTGGCCGGCAGTGACTGCTGTCCTTTTAGTACTTCCTAGCACCTGATGGGTGCAGCAGCTCACCCGTCCGGCCAGCCTTGGGGAGCAGTGCCGGAGTGGCTGCCCTCAGAGCCGCTGAGGAGAAAAGGGGAGCGATGGAGATGCTGCTCCATATGCCGAGAGGCACCTGGCCCGGCTCTCAGGTTTGGCAACAAAAATGCTTTTAAGTTTATTGTTGGGGTCTTGGGGCCAGATTCCTCCGTTACTCCACTGGTGTAAATCTGGAGTGGCTCCCTTAAAGCTGCCCCTCCCATGTTTGTCTGTCTGACCACTGGTGGCATCTTGCCCTAACTCTTGCCTTTGAGCTCTCCAGACAGTGCCCGTCTTTGCTTTACTCATTTGCACCGTGGGACACCACGCTCGTTTGGGGCCTGTGGGTGCCACAGAAATATAACTAAAGACATGGCTCCGGAGAGTGGAGAGCAGGAGTAAGCACCTCCCCTCCTTCCCCCTGCTCTGCCGCAGTTCAGGTTTCCAAGTCCTACCCAGCTTCCAGAGCGGGCCGGTGGATGTTGGAGTCTGTTACCGAGCTAGGAGGAAACAACAGGTTCTTGTGTCGCTTCTCGTAGCTGCTGCAGAAGGTGGAAAAGCCACTGTTGATTTTCCTCCATTTTTCTTTCTGAAAAATGATTCCCAGTAATGTGATTTTTCACAGAGCCAAATGTCTCACGGTTCACGCATGTGCTGCCGGCCGCGTGAGAGGAGCCGCATTCCTCCATCAGCTGAGGACAGCACTGAAGAGCCCTGCCCCACTAGCTTCCAAACAGCTGCGGTTTGAGAGGGTTTGTCAGTGCTGCGCAGGGAGAGTTACAAGCACTTCGCTTTGCTGAGAGGTTCAGAACCTCATAGCAACCTTCTGGGGACGAGGAGACTCCCTTTTTAACAGGATGTGCATAGTCCAATTGGCTCCGTAGTTGCCCGCCTTGGAAAGGTGAAGTTATTAATGCGTGATAAGTGGAGTTTCCTGACAGAGAGCAAGGAGACCCAAAAATGTGTGTTTCTCTCATAAGCATGAAACTGGCCCTTTCTGTGAGCCAGGCAATCACTGGGGGCACAGTGTTAATTTAGCACTAAAGGGACATTAGGAACAAAATTGGCATCTTTCACCTGGGCTGCCAGGGGTTGTGTTCTCCTGCCACCCTCTCAAATCCTAACGAGGAACAGCCCTGCCCCCACTCCCACTCTGCCTTCCCTGAACGACTTGTCCCATCTTTAACTCAGTCCAAGGAAGGCCCTTTCCGGTGTGTGTGTGCAGAGAGAGTATAACTCCCAAAGTTCTGGCCTTCTGTTGAAGCTGTTCTTGGTTTCACCTCCAGCCTTCTGAAATCATGGGGAAATCTTGCCTGGGCAGACCCCAGGTTAGTTGTCTGATAACAGCTTTTGAACCAACCTACTGCCTTGGAGCCTAGACTGTATCCCATTCTGTGCCAGTCAGCCGCTGGCCAAGGAGGGTGGAGAATGCCAAAGTATAGCAGGACTCACTCTGCAGGCTTTGCAGAGAATCAGATTTCTCTGGAAACGCCATGAAGAATCCTGTACCTCTCCTACAGATCCCACAATCAGCCCTGTGTGAATCCACCCTCTCTGACCACTAGTTTCTGTGCTTTTGGTTGTTCTGTACCAGGGGTCGGCAACCTGCGGCATGCGAGCTGATTTTTACTGGCACGCTGCTGCAAGCCGGGGTCCCGGCCGCCGGCCCCGCTCAGCCCGCTGCCTGCCTGGGTGAACAGAACCCCAGGCCGGCAGCAGGTTGAGCGGGGCCGACGGCCGGGACCCCGGCTCAGCCCACCACCAGTCTGGGGTTCTGTCCGCCGATCCTGCTCAGCCCACTGACGGTCTGGAGTTCCAGCTGCTGGCCCCCTGCCAGCCGGGGTCCCAGCCATCTGCTCCGCTCAGCCTGCTGCCAGCCTGGGATACCAGCCACCAGCTCCGCTCACCTCGCTGCTGGTCTGGGATTCCAGCTGGGGTCCAGGCCTCTGGCCCTGCTCAGCCCTCCTGCCGGATTGGGGTACCAGCAGCCAGCCCTGGGCTCTGCTCCTGGCCTGGGCCCAACACACTACAGCCCTTATCAAAAATTACACTACAATTAGCTTAAAAACTTGAAAACTTAAAAACTCTGTATATTACAGTAATCGTTAAAAAATGTATAATGTTAATAAACACACAGGTTTGATGAAACAAAGTAGTTGTACTTATGTGCCTGTGCTTAATTTGTGTGTCTGATGATTTACCTTCTACAAAAATCTTGCATGTCTCACACCCCCGAAGGGTGCGTGCACCCCCGGTTAAGAACCACTGCACTAACCTGAGAAGATCCGAATTTTAATTTAATTTTAAGTGAAGCTTCTTAAACATTTTAAAAACCTTGTTTACTTTACATATAACAATAGTTTAGTTATATAATATAGACTTAGAGAGCGAGACCTTCTAAAAAGGTTAACATGTATTACCGGCACGCGAAACCTTCAAATAGAGTGAATAAACGAACACTCGGCACACCACTTCTGAAAGGTTGCTGACCGCTGTCCTATACATTCATGGCTTGGACATGCAGATAGGAAATGAATAACTTTCTCCTTTGTGTTATTTTTTCAGTGAGTTATTTTCTTAAATCCCTATTTATTTTAACTTTCCTTTCTCATTATCTGCTTGGTTTCCCCCTAATTTAGTGCTTGCAGGAAGCAGAGATGATGTTGGGAGATGTTGCTAAGAGGAGTCATGGGTTGGAGACTTGTTTCCTCGTGCAAAAGGGCGTTGGCCAGTGGTACGAGTGGCCCTTAGGAAGAGCATACAAGAGGGGTGGTGTCTTGGTTTGGGGTGCAGCCTGTATCAGTAATGCATGGACCAGTAAGTAGGGTGCTTGAATGTGTAGAATGCTTGGCTTGATTGATAGGTGGAAAACTGAGATTGCATGAAAGAATGAAATGCAAACCCAGCAGGAGGCCCTTTGCTTGATCATGTTTAAAATGTGTTTGCAGACGTGAGCTGATGCAAATTACACCCCAGCCTGTCCTTCCACTGTGTACGTGGGTGAGCCGTTCTGGAACCCAAACAGCTCTCGTGGGTGATTAAATACGTGTAATTCAGCTGATGTCTAGGGGATTATTACAGATCTTTAGTGAATAATGAATCTTTCATACACTCAAGTATCACTCATTCCCAGGACTGCACCGTATGGCACGGCTGCCTTTTCTTACAGCTAAATGGCAATTATAAAACAGAATAAGGTGAGAAGTCCTAGCTGGGCATTTACCTGCGCTCTTGTTACTGGTGGCAGGAAGCAAGAGCGGGAAGAATGAGTCTTCAGCCAAGTGTGGGGATTAGCTATGGGATTCCCATTAATGTTAATGGGACTCACATGGATACGTCTCTATCCACATAGAGGGGACATACCCCTAGCTGTCAGTGACAGTGGCCCATCACAGCTCCCTAGTGGGGCTCAGACTTTGGAAGGCGTTTTATCATTACCATTGTGATGGTGACACCTGAACCCCTCTGAAGGCCAAGGATCTGGGCAATCAGCTTGGGAACCCGTATTTGTAAGGGGCTGTAATTGGTCTGGAAGATCCACTGTTGGTGGACACTTAATTATTTTTGTGTCATCTGTCCTCTTCCCCATCTGCCTTTCTCAAGTGCCAAAACACCCCAAAGGACAATTAAACCGCCAAATGCTGCACAAAGTCCCAATGCCACTGAAAAGGGGAACTTCAAGATTCTGGCTGAAATCCTGCCTTCTGTCTGTCTTAGTGCACTAGACATTGCAAGAGCTCTCTCCATAGCACAGGGCTATGGCCCACTGCCTACATGGAACAGGACGGGCGCTGAACTCTGAATTCCCCTGCTCCTGCAGCTCTGGCTTAGCCCCTCCACTCACCTTTGTGGTGTTTAATGCACAGTGTAATTTACCGCTGGCTGCTGCACAATTTCGGGAGTGTGGGGACTGGTGTTCTACTGCAAACAGCCCAGCAGTCTGAAGAGTTTGTTTATCTTTCCATCGTTCTCTTTTAAGGAAGAAAATACAGCATTTTTCAGATGGAAAACCAAGAATAGCTCCCTGCAGGTTGGCTGAGATTCTGACTCTCAGTTTCATTCATCCTGTGGCAATCAAAAGGAATCCTATTGGCTTTCATCCTATGGATTAGTAACACAGGAGTTGTCACAGATTCGTGGGGCCTGACCTAAAGCTCAGATTGCCCCTGGCCTGCCACTACATTGTGCTCCAAAGGAAACTGCAAACGAATGGTTGCACTTGAGCAATTGTGAGCAGTTCATTTTGGAGGTGGGAAACCCCTCCCTGGTGGCTAGGCATTGCCTGGGAGCAGGAGTGAGCGATCAGCCTGTCACCATTTAGACCAGCTTGCTCTCGGAGGGTAATTATCCACAGATAGTTAGGTGTGTGTCCTCTTTTAGGGCCTGACTGCACTGAGCTTCTCTGCTCCTTGTGGCTCCCGGAGATGAATCTGTACCAAGATGTGAGGTTTCTGGGGAGCATTGTGCTGTGACTGGCAGAGAGACTGTGAGACAGGCAGGGGTTCTCTTTGAGGGAAAATAGGTTACAGCATGTATGCAGCATTAGGACTGGCCTGCTGAGTGCAGCAGCCACAACCCTTGTGTCTTCAAGAATGGCTTCAAAGAGAAGCCAGGAAATGACTCCCTCTGGCACAAGGCTGCTGTGCTGTGACTCCCAGCTCCGCTGAAATCACAGAAAGGCAGGGCTGGAAGGGCCCTCGAGAGGTCACCAAGTCGAACCCCCATGCTGAGGCAAGACCAGGTAACCCTAGACCGTCCCTGACAGGTGTTTGTCCAACCTGGTCTTAAAAACCTCTAGTGACAGGGATATTACAACCTTCCTTGGGAGCCTGGTCCAGAGCGTCACTGCCCTACTATTGACCCTAAATCTCTTTTGCTGCAGATTAAGCCCATTGCTTCCGTGGACATGGTGAACAATTGATCACCGTCCTCTTTATAACAGCCCTTTACATATCAGATTCCCCCTCGGGCTCTTTTCTCAGGACTAAACATGCCCTGTTTTTTAAACCTTTCCTCAAAGGTCAGGTTTTCTAAACCTTTTATCATTTTGGTTGCTCTCCTCTGGTCTCTGTCCAGTTTGTTCACAACCTTTCTAAAGTACACAGCACTCCAGCTGGGGCCTCACCGAGACAAGCGCCTCCCGTGGCTCGCACACAACACTCCTGTTAGCACACCCCCGAATGACGCCAGCCTTTTTTGCAGATGCATCACATTGTTGACTCTCATTCAGTTTGTGATCCAGTACAACCCCCAGATGGTTTTTAGCTGTACTGTACTATTACCTCGCCAGTTAGTCCCCGTTCCATACTTGTGTGCATGATTTTTCCTTGCCTTTACTGAATTTCATCTTGCTGAATTCAGACCAATTCTCCAATTGGTCAAGCTTGTCTAGAATTCTAACCCTGCTCTCCAAAGTGCTTGCAGCCCCTCCAAGCTTGCTCGGTGTCAAGCTCACTTTCCACCCACTATCCAAGTCATTAATGAAAAGGTTGAGGAGAACTGGACCCATGACTGGCCCCTGAAGCTCATTACACACACCCTCTGTGAGAAGCTGTGCCTCGGGGTGGGGGGTTGAGTGTGGTTGGACAGAAGGGTGGGAAATCAAACCACAGAACTGAATACACCACTCATGTCTGCTCAGGAGGGTGACGCACGGCTACATTAATGTGAAGAGGGGTTGCGTTAGGAACAGCTCTGTCCCTTAACTTCCCCCGTCAGTTCCTATCTGACCCAAACCCCAGCCTTGCTGGCTGCTCCACGCCCTAAAGTGGGGAAAACCCATCTTGTCCGGCAGGATCGAAGTGTGTGGTGAAGCCATACCCATCACGGTGCATTTCTGCGCTGCTTTCATACAGAAAGGCACTTGCCAGAGTGCAGTCTCGGTGGTTACTTTTTGCCATCGCTGCGTACTAAATAAAACCTGATAGCAATAAAAGCAAACTGGAAAAGACAAACCCAGGGAGAACGCTGCTCACTCCCAGCATCTGAGTTTCTGGGCTGTGAAGCTGCACATGATTAGTTGTCATGATAAATGGCCCCGGTCCAAGCTCTCTGCTTCCAAAGGCTTGTCGTGCTGCCGTGCTGTTTGGGTGGCCTGCAACGTTTTGGCCTTGCCGCATGGCAATGGAACGCTCCTCTCTGCGGTGCTCCAGCCACGTGCTGAGGAGGTGCCTTTCTTGAGCGGCCGCATCGCGTCCCATTTCATCCGAGTCCCTGCTTCCTTAGACAGAGCGGCTCCGGATGCAGCCCTCGTGGGGCGCAATCAAGCAGGAAGAGTGGCCCTGTTGCCCTTGTGTGTAGCATGTGACCGGAGTGCAGGTCGCTGGCCAGCGGCTGACCTGCTTATACCGGCACGTGGTAAGAGTGAGAGGGCCTTGCTTTGTTGCCACAGTACTGCAGGCCCTGCCTCAGTTTCCCTCACCAGTCTCTCAAAGCTAAATCAAAACTCCATCTCTTCTGGGATAATGAGTCCGTTCAGAAGGCCCAAACCGCACCCGCAGCTTCTCTGGTCCTAGCCTCTGTCACAGGCTTGTCCTGGAGCATCATGGGGGGACTGATGGGGCCCTCTGCCCTCCCTTGCTCAGAAGCTCCAGCTTTGGGCCTCTAAATAAAAGGCAGATGCCTCGTCAGTGCCTCAGGAAGCAAATCCCGAGCTGTCGCTCAAGCCTGTTTCCTGCCCCTGTCACACAGGCTGACGCCGAAGGAGTCATGGAGGTAAATCGTATCCCTACACGTATCAGTCGAGTCTCCTGGGGGCTGTAACGCTTTGGCCCCGTTTCCATGTTGAGTTTAGTGGGCGGGTGCAGGGTAGGGCTGGTGTCCTGGGATACACAGGAAGTCAGACTACGTGATCTAGATGGTGCCTTCTGGCCTTAAACTCTCTCACCCTAGAAAGCAACACCAGCAGGAGTTATCCTATTTCGGGGTCAGGAAATGAACTTTTGAAACTGCAGCTTGGGTACAGATGACCCTAGCTATTCCTTCAGTCTGTGAGGATAAGCTGCCAGGGGGCTCGAGCTTCTGAGAAGCGATCTCAGCCAAACTGGTTGAAACCGCTGGGGAGAGAACTTGGGATCGGCTATCTTGTAGGACACAAAGCAGTGGTTTTCAACCTTCTTCATTTGCATAAGGTGACTATATTTCTCTATGCTGAATATGGGACAACTGGTAAAATTACTCGTATTCAAGCAAGTTCAACGGCAATCAGTCAGAACTATGAAGTACAAACATTCAAATTAGCATCAAGCTGACTGAGCCTGTTAAAAAGAAATACTGCGGAGTTGGGTTCTTTTTATTTGCCTTCTTATCTTTTAGGCTTTAGGGCTCACACAGGGAGGGGTGACACCCCCCACCCCACCCCCACAGGAAGAGATGACATACACACCCTATCCCCACCGACACGGGGAAAAGTGACACACACACACAAGTACACCTCTCTCACACGGGGGGGTGATTGACCAACCTGGACTGCACGATCCACTGACTGTCTTCCATTTCTAGCTTTTGTGAGCATCCTGGCAGTCAGGGACCGGCAGAAGGGGATGGGGGGGCACCATAAATGTCTATATTAGCTGTAGTACTTCCTTATGAAGGGCCTAGGGCTCTGATCCTAGGATTCCTGGATGACCTAGTCTGTCCAACCAGAAAAGCAAGCCGTGGAAATGGAATTAAATAGGGTTGGATTTTAATTGATATTTTTTCTTTTCTTTTCTGAAATCCAGCGTTTATTTTATGCAGACTTTGAGTTCCCTACAAGCTCTATTTCAATTCAGTTTGGAGGGGGGAAAGCACTGAAGGTATCTTAGTCTAAATTTCACTCCCTGTTACATTTTTCAGCTCAGAAAAGGGTCCCTTGCTTAACCTACAGAAAGCAAAAAGTTGCAAACTTCATCTTCCTGTTCTCTCTGTCGCTGAATATATTTAACCTTTCAACAGCACATTTGGGGACATAATCCAATGGGAAAGCTGAAAAACAAAAAAGGAATGTTAAATAGCTAAAATTGGTTATTCTCCGAGCTCATTTAAACACAAACTGGGAAATGATTTATAGCAATGTTCCAGGAGTGCTCGGAGGCCCTGCAATATCGAGGCTTAGTACTGTACCAACTGAGCATAGCAAAACAGCTCCTGCCCAAAGATTTTACAGCTTAAATACATAAGACACAAAAGGGGTAGGCGTCCGAGAGCATCGCGGTCCCTGATCTTCCAACCTGAGACACAGGGAGCCTGTGACTGTCCCAAAGTCGCTTGGAAACTGTGACAGTGGCAGGAGTTGAACATAGATCTCCTGAGCCCCACTCAGCATCGTAATCACAACCCTCCTTTCTCTCCTGGCGTAATCTTTGACATCGTCTTACCAGCTTTTATTGGTAAAATCCAGAAACGCCGGATATCCTGTATTCTGGGTACAAGTACAGAATCGTTAATAGTATTTCTCGGTGAAGGGGAGTATTGATGAAATTGTAGTGCACAAATGAAAACATCTCACTTTCCACTTGCCTAATAACCCCACGCTAGAGGTAGGAAAGATGTCTAGGGTCCTTTCTAGTTCCTCCTTCTGCATGGGTTGAATCTTTCCCTTCAATGCGTTCTTCAGTGCTCTGCCCAGCCGGGTTGAAATCATGCAAGTGGTGAGGTTTCCATGCTTTGGAAAGCATGTTTCACTGCTTCCTTTGTATAGATTTGCGACTGTGCAAGGGAATCCATCTGCTTACACTGTTGTGTGCTGCCAAAATAGGTGATAGGCTGCCAAAGAAGTCCAGGAGGCCTGAAATCAAGGTGTCCTGCATAAGGAATGTGAAAGTGAAATGCTAAGGGGGTTAGTGTTCTGGATGGATTCAGGTTCCTGGCTTGGGTTTATTCACAAGGAGTCTAATTATAGCACCTTGCCTTGCATCCTTTTAAAGGGCAATGATTTCCCCTCTCTGTAAGGGGTCAAAATTAATGTTTGTCTTGTGCAAAAGAATGAGTGTCCCAGGAGGGTTTGTCTGAGATGATGCATATTTGAGGGTTCAGACTTGTGCTGGTTGTGCCTGAAAAGAGGCATTTGGCTGAATGTATATTTATACCGTGGAGGATGGTTGGGTTGCCATGGCAGTCAAAAAAGAGAGGGAGCTAGTGTATCTTCTGCAGAAATAGCCACATGTTTTCAATATTCCAAGTGTATTTTTAGCAAATGCAGCTGGATTTCACCAGGGGTCTGTAAAATAATCCCTGTGTTACCCCCCACTTCCCGTCTCAGGCTGAGGTTGCCCCCAAGCAGCCCTGACTTGGGTTTCTATTTTTAGTGTGTGTTCATATATTTAGATTTCCCAGGGTACCCATCAAACACTCTGCACGTTACAGCCATTGAAAATAGGAGCTGCAGATGAGACCCAGACCTCCTGGAAAGGCAAAACCTCCCCAACCCCATAAGTCCCCATTAAAACACTCTCCTAGCCTCAACCCGTCAGTCCCAGCCCACATGGAAGCCTGTGAAACAGGTGAGTCTCATCCTGAAGGGGGCTGGCAAACCTGGGAGAGAAGCAGGTCCCCGAGTCCAGGCCCCCTGGACCACCACACCCTCCTTGCCAGCTCAACAGCACCTGATGCAGGCCAGGCCAGATTAAGATAGGCACACTGTAGATCTCTGTGCTGAAGGCCCCAGCTCCTGGAGTCACCTGATGAGTTCAGACTACCCGCTTGCCTTTTCTTTTAAATGAAAGTTTTAGCTTTTGTGGCTGTGAAGGGAAGCTTGGAAATAGAAACCCAGGGTACCTGGTGCGGTGCTGCCTGCCTGAGTCTGTGGGCAGCCTGACACAACAGCTCTGGGAGCTGCACCGTGCATCTCAGTGGGGTGTTATTGCCAAGACTCCATGCTCTGGAGGTTCCTGTGTTGCTGCCCCTGTGTCTCCTGCGGGAGGGTGGGGCTGTGGGGTGGTTCCTTCTCATGGGGTGCTTAGTCCTGCCCTGGGTGCACAAGGAAGGGTGAGAACAAAGACCGGGAGTCCCTGGGCCAGGCACGTGGGCGCTGCCCTGGGTCAGGCGAGCAGGTGACTTGGTCGCCTTCATCCCCACGTACCATCCTGCTGCCCCTGAGCTGGGACGTGTGTCATCCAGGGCTCCAGCCACAGCTTCAGCCATCGCTGGGCTTCTCAGCACCCGCAAAGACTGTGACAGGGAGATGCTAATAGAGGGTCTCCGGGCGGGGGGCAGCGAGCAAGGGCAATGTGGCAGGCGCGCCTCCTGGGAGGTGTTGGGGGGAGCTGAGAGGGCAGACCCCCGGGTGGGCGTTATTGGTAATACAGCCTCGTTAGAGCCTTGGATAAGAATGGCCATACTGCGTCCAACCAATGGGCCATCTAGCCCAGTCCCCTCTCGGGCAACGGCCGGCGCCAGGTGCTTCAGCGGGAATGAACCCAATGGGGCAATGGTCAGTGCTCCCTCCCGTCGCCCAGGCCCAGCTTCCGGCAGCTGCTGTCGTGTTGGCACAATCGCGGTGGGCTCTGCCCTCTCAGAACAGGGAGGCAGCCAAGCTGCACAGCGGCATCCTGGGGCTGGTTGCGTCCCCGCCAGGAGGCAGGGCCCCCAAGCACACAGGTCACAGCACGTGGCATGTGTCCCTCTCTGCTCCGCCCTGTGATACGGCGCCAGGCCGTGAGTACCCTGCCCCTCATGCCCTGCAGCGCGCACAGACATGCTCCGGGCTGCCCTCCTACCCCCCACCCCTCAGCCTTGCTCTGCCAGCAGCCTTTTGGGCTTGTTCCTTCCCCAGGGTCCGGGCCAGCTGCTGCCCCAGACCATCCATGTCAACAGCGGTGTGAAGGGGAGATGTCTGATCTGCACACTGCAAATACCTGGCTGCTGCAGCTGCTCCTGCAATTCGTCTCCCCTCTGTGATCACTTAAAAAACCAGATCGGCCCTTTCTCTTTAAGAAGCACCGATGATTTCCAGAAATGTGACACCCAAGCTAGTCTTCGGGAGCGGCTCTTCTCTTGGGCGTGAACCTGATCTGAACTGAGAGGGTGATGAGCCCGTTGGTTAAGAAACGCGGCCTGTTCTCTATGGGCGGCAAGAATGACCTGAGATGAGCTACCGTGTCCGGGGACTTCGCCTTAACCCCCGCGTTCCGCCGTTGCGCCCAGTTCTGGTGGTGTGCCCATCACTGGGGTGCCCGGACGCTGCCATTCCTCCAGCACACGGCTTTGGATGAGGAGGATGCTGCCCTAGCTGACAATCCAGCCCCCCGAGAAGGATGCTCGTGCCCCAGTCAGGCCTCACGTCCTTTCCCCCATTCTGCTCAGGACGGGGATCCTCCTGTCATTCCATCCCCCACTCTCTCGCTGGTGGTCTTGCTCCTTTTCTGTGCTGCGCTATGTCCTGTCATCCCACTTGCTCACTTGTGTCTGTGCCTCAGCTAGGGGCCGTGGGCGGCCTGAACACGGCAGATAGATGGGGGAGGATGCGAAGAGCATGAATGGAGGGTCCTGGCTCCTGGCCCTCTGAGCAGTAAGTCACGGAGGTGGGACTGGGCACTTTAAGCAAGTTTTCCTTCTTTGCAAATTTCTCTTCTGCCAAAGCCGTTGCTGAGCTCCTGGCGGGGGGAAGAATCGCACGCTGGCTGATTTCAGTTCAAACAACAGGGGTGGGGACTGGTGGTGTTGAGAAATGTCTGGGAGGCTGCGCGAGCTGGAGTGCCCAGGCTCCTGGAGTGTAGCGGGGGGGGAAGGGGGGAGGTGATTACTTCCCTGGCCTGGCGAATGCTGGGGTGTGGTCCTGTCTGCCTTGCAGAGGAAGCAGCACGTGGCGGTGCTGATGATCTCGGCTTTCAGGCACTGGCGTCTCGGGGGCTGTGAGTGTTTTAATGAAAAATGTGTCTTGTTTTTAAGTCTCTGTAACTGCAGCAAAATGCTTTCCAGATTAAACAGTGAATCACAGCGTGACAGCTAATGGCCAATAGTTAAAGTCGAGTACGATTCATTAAGCAGAGTCTGAAGAGAATAAGACACAAAACTAACTTCAAGTGCATGATAGAGAGAGGGTTTTTTTTTTAATTAACCAAATATCAAGTTGCTGCTTTTAGAGGGACAGCCGTAGAAATTGTACATTTTCCTGATTTTCCCCAAATTTTCCTGATTTTCCCCAAACTCGCCTTGGTAAGGAAACATTAAGACACAAAACAAAACTCAACTTGTGACAGAATATGTAACAATTTCCTTCTTCCACTGGCAGCGCTGCGGCCCAAAGAGCGATGCACACACACGCTCTTCCCCTTCCGCAAAATTCCCTTCTTTCCTAGAGGTGCAGACACGGAACCACAAGCAAAGCTCCTTGTAGCTAAGCTGCCATTGTCTGTGTCTGACTCTGGGCTCACGAGCCCCCGACAGGGGTGCGCTGGTGTGCGTGGGTCTGCTGAAAGTCAGCTGAGCTCCAGAGCCAGAGTTCCTAGGCCCCTCACTTCGTTCTCTGGTAAGGGCAGTGATTTTACAAACCCTCCCAGGCCCTGCCCTGCTATGCTGCCAGCAGCTGCCCAGCAGGAACCTGGCCCAGGAGAGTCTCTGACTCTCAGGTTCTGCCTCGGAACTGGTGGCAGAATAAGAACTCCCGTGCTTCTGCCATGCCCGCATCCCTGGGCAGAGCTGCTGTTCTGTGCCACGGCACTTCGGGGTGCAGGGGGTCCTGCCAGGGGCACTGTGCATGTGACCCACCCAATGGCTCTGCAAGAGCCCGAGTACCAGCCTCAGGGCAGACTGTGAGAAACCTGGGCATAAACCCCTGAGTGGCTGAGCTCTAACCTTAGATTCCACCATCCAGCCGCACCAAGTGCGGGCTCCTCAGGCCCTGGACATGGGGGCGCAGTCCCCGGCCCAGGCACTGACTTTCAAAAGAGCCGGGGGGCCTCGACCCCTGGCACTGCTCCAGGCCCCTCCCCCACTCCACCCCTTCCCCCAAGCGTTTGCGTTCACACCTATTTAAACACAGGGTAGCGAGCCCAGCCACACACCTCATGGGACAGTTCTGGGTCTGCGCGAAGCAGGCTGCGTTTGGAGCCTGCTTGTGCTTAGCTGCACTTCCAGCGGCGGGTGGTGTGCAAACAAAGCCGACTGTCGGGAGCGGCACCCCCAGTGTGCTGGCTAGACCGGCTGTGGGTCCAGTGGCCTTCCATGGTAGCCTGCAGTCTAATATTTATTCCTGGGCTTTACCCAAGCTCCCCACATCTTGTGACTGGCCATGAAAGGGTGTTTGGGTTGGGCGACTTTAGTACTGGGGGAGGATGCTGGATTGACACCCTCTGCGTTAGCCACATGGGGAGCCGCAGTGCCAGCTTGCCCTGTCCAGCCCGTTTGCCTGCCCGTGGTCCTGGAGGGACCCGTACTGGGGACGGCAGCGTTCAGCTGCGTGTCCATTGCGCACACAGCAGTGGCCACGATGGGCAAAACATGAGAGAGGCTTTTAACCTGCCAGACCCTCTGTATTCCCTCAGGTTCCGGAGTCGTCTGGTGTCGGGTGCTCCCCTGCAACGCCTGATCCCTCCCAAAGGTGCCCTGGATGGATTGCACTCTGCTGTAGGATGTATTTACTTCCCTCCTTCTTCCTTGGACGTCATCCACAACTTGCCTCATCTGATGGTGCCTCCACCCTCCACCATGAATGATGATCAGAGACTACACAACAATGCGGTAGCTTGGCTGGTCTGCTCGGGGGTCTCCGTTCTAGCCAACGCCTGGGGGATTCTGAGTGTAAGTGCCAAGCAGAAGAAATGGAAGCCCCTGGAGTTCCTTATCTGCACGCTGGCAGGGACTCACATCCTTAACATAGCCGTCCCCATCACTATGTACGCTGCGATCGAGCTCCGGCGGCGGCGCTCAGACTATGAATGGAGCGAAGGCCTCTGCAAGGCCTTTGTCTCCACCTTCTATACCTTAACCTTGGTCACCTGCTTCTCAGTCACCTCCCTGTCCTACCATCGGATGTGGATGGTCCGCTGGCCAGTCAATTACAGGTAAATTTCTCTCTCCCTGCAAAACCATGGGTTTCCTTTTCTGCCTCAGTCAAATTTTGATTTTTAAAACATGATAAAAATCCATCCCATGCAATGACATGCATTCCAAGGTGGCATGAAGTAAGTCTAGAAATGGGGAACCCCTTGTATTTAGAAATGGACTGAACCTGACGCCCAGCTGTGAGCAGCACAAACATGGTTTCAGATAAAATCTCAGCTTTTAGAATGAGCTAATCCATTGCCATGTTCTGCGAACATGATGGACTGGAAAGCTGACTTCTTCTGCACTTCCCTGCTGAGATGAGAGTCCAGAGTTCTATATTTCCCTCTCTACAGAGCCGGAATTAGGATGATAAAAAACGCTTTTCAGCTCCCCCTTAAAATAGCAAATGTCCCATCTGAATTCTGCACACAGAGGCAGAGCAGTGTTAGGCCTGATATTTTGGAGAAAGAATATTAAGGCAGTTGATCAAAGAATTATCCTTAGGAGTTTATTCTTTCAGCTTCTGTAATGCAGCAAAATCATAAACACTCAGTACAAGTTCCTGCTTTCTCTGATATTTTTGGGTCTAATCCTCTTTTATCACTTCCTCTGCAATTTAAATACATTTCCTCTAATATCTCCTTGTACTGTAGAATTTTTTCCTGCTAGGGTGGATTCCAACTACCCCACTGGGAAGCTGGTCGCACTGTGTGTGCTCCCTGGGGCTTTCGAGGAATTGTGAAAACTACCTGGCCAAGAGGAGCCATGCGATTCCCAGCGCGTGAAATCTGCTGCAGCCATCCCCCAGAATCCTTTTCTTCTAACTGGAGAGATGTTTACATAAAAAACAACTTAGTGTCTGTCTCATTCTCATTTCTTGTACATGCCCTTGGAACCGTTCTCCGAATATTCGTTTTATCTCCCTTTAACCAACTGCTTTCTATTCGCTCTCTCGCCTTAGCCCTTTTTTGTTTTATTCAGAGGCTGCAGGAGTAGTTACTTATAAATAGATGACAAAATATCTGATGGGTGCCTTCAAAAGAGCATAAAGCAAAACAAAACTGACTCTTCTCTTGCAGTTTATAAGCAGAGCTTCAATCCTGGAGAAGCTCTATAGAAATGTTTCTCAGTTTGGAGCCCTATCAGTCATGCCAGCAGCACTCAGCTAGGTGAGACCCTGGCTGGATTTTACCCCTAGTTCTCCAGATTGAATAGGTCCGCCAAGATCAGCAGCCTCTATCGTCTGTTGGCTTTTGGCAGCCTGTATGAAATCAGCTGGTGGCTCCAGTGAGAGTCCGCTGCTGAGACGAAGGTATTTCCGACATGTCATTTGAAGTTCTAAGCAGCAACCAAAGAGCTGATCCTGTACGAGCACGCGTCTGTTTAAAGTAGGGAAAACGCTGCTTTGGGTGTTTTTACGACTGGACAGAATCGCCACAGTGTGAAACGATGAAATATGAATAATGCTGCTCTCCTGCGCTGGGTCTACACAGCAGCTGGGAGGCCTCACTCCCCGCTTGGGTGGACATATGCACACCAGTCTGACTCAAGCGGGTGCCTAAAAATAGGAGTGTGGCCTCATGGCTAGGGCTGGCTGGCTGCGTCCGCACAGGGGCCAGGCAGGGTCGTGCCCGGGCAGTTAGCCCCTGCCGCCACCACAGCCACATGCTCTTCTTAACACGCTGGTTCAAGCCGAGCTGCCGGGCCTGCCTGAGCTAGGCCTCACCCCTGCCAGCGCTGTGTGGACGGAGCCTTTTCTGTTCAGCAGCCTGCGGGAGCCAAGCGTAGCAGCCGCCCAGTCAGCTCCTCCACTTGCCGAAGGACCCGGTTCTCTGGCTCCGTGAACAGCTTTACCGAAAGCAGCAGCCTGGACATGGGGCGGGAGTCGGGCTGGGCGGTGACACCCTCCCTGGAGCAATTGTATTTTTTCCAGTGACCGGAAATAATCTTGAACAGCACCACGGAGCTGAACCAGGCTGCCAGAAACCATCCCCTGGCCGCAGCACTCGGGGCGGCAGGACAGGGTACGGATCCAGCCCCGCACAGAGAAACCCCAGGGCGGCGAACGTCCGAACGGCACCGCCAGGCCGGAGAGGCAGCACAGCCTCCCCATCCGGAGCCTGGTGCTGCGGGTCAGGGCAGCAGGGTCTCGGGCTCTTGCGGGCTCGTGTGTCGGTGAAGTGCGGGCCCGGCCCTGGGAGGTGTGCGGAGCCGGTGGGAGTTGAAGTCGCTCAGCTCCTCGCAGGACTGGGCCCTGCGTTTGTAGCCAGCTGGGAGAGCGCTCGCCCCTTGCGTGCTGCCACGCTCTGCAGGGGCTGAAAGCAGGAGCGTGGCTTGGCTGGCGGCTGGAGAGGGGCAGTCACCACAGGCCCTGGTGGGCAGTGCCGCGGGGGAGGTGAATTCCGCATGGGCGGGTTATGTACCAGTTAGAAACCTGACAAGCGCTTGTGACGCAAGGTTGGAGATCGATTGGGAAGGGCCCCGAGCTCTGAACAGCTGGCCAGGGTCTCTGCATAGTGTGCCCAGCTCAATTCCTCCTCCAGCCAGTTTGACACAAGCACAAATAATTCACGTCCTCTTCCTCCTCAGCAGGGGGTCAGGGTCAGGCTCCCACCTGGTCCCGGCTCTGCTGCCTGCTGGGCTGAGCACCATGGTGGCTCACGAGGCCGTTTTCCTTTTGAGCTTTGTATCCCGAGAGCCTTTGCCCTGGTGGTGACATGGCATTTGGGGGCAGTCGGTACCTCTGGGTCTTCTCCAGCCAGCGCTGCCCTGCGGGTCTCGTCTGTACCCAAGGTATGCTGTCTTGTCTCCCCCCACCACTGCAGGTTGAGCAATACCAAGAAACAAGCTGTTCACACTGTGATGGGCATTTGGATGGTGTCCTTCATCCTTTCCACCTTGCCAGCAGTCGGATGGCATGACACCACCGAGCGCTTCTACGCCAGGGACTGCCGCTTCATCGTCACCGAGATCGGCCTGGGCTTCGGCGTCTGCTTCCTGCTCCTCATCA
The DNA here is from genome assembly GCF_965152235.1 of Eretmochelys imbricata. NCBI lineage: Eukaryota > Metazoa > Chordata > Testudines > Cheloniidae > Eretmochelys > Eretmochelys imbricata. Next base: position 22,101,035 of record NC_135589.1, on the reverse strand, counting down.
GTGGCAGTGTGGCAATGGGCGTCGTCTGCACCAGCATCGCCCTCTTCCAGACCTTCTCCGTCCAAATGGGGCACAGCATCGACAGGAACAAGTTCAACGTACCTGCCATCGTGGTGGAGGACGCGCAGGGCAAACGGCGCTCATCCATCGACGGCTCTGAGCCCATCAAGACCTCTCTGCAAATCACCTACCTGGTCACCGGGATCGTGTTCATTTATGATTTCCTGATGGGTTTTCCCATCCTGGTGAGTGATGGCTGGGGGGCAGGAGGGGTTGGATTAGTGACTTGTGCGCAAAGGGGGAAAGCTGCCCAGGCTGATACAACCCCGGACCGGCGGTTTCTGGCGTCCAGAGGGGGCATTTCAGGCAACGTTCGCGCAGGGTAAATGCTGCAGCGCAGGCTTGTCCCTGGGGCACTTGCTGCTGGACTGTGGAAAGTTGCCATTCAAATCCCACAAGGGCATGGGGGTAGTTTGGGTGCTGGCTGCAGGTTTGGTGGTGCCATGGAAATCATGACTTGGTGTTTGTGCTCCCCAGGCATGGGGCTCTCTTGTTGCTACACTGGGACAGTGCCGCTGTTGGGGCTGTAGGATGTTTCGTTAACAAAGAATAATCAAGTGACCTGGGGTTTTCTGAAATGGCTGGGTACTGGAGCGAATTGGGCCGGGGAGGAAATTAATCAGACTCTCCCCTGCCACCCCCTCCTTGGTGTCCTGCCGCCGTTCCCAGAAATGCCGGGGCCAGAGCGCAAGGCCGTGCTCTGAGGACAAGCTGAGGAGGGGTTCTCTCCCTGCCTGTGTGGAAGGGGAGCTCTGTTGCCTCTGGGGGATTGTAGCCCTCATCCCCTGGCCTAGGGCTGTAATAGCTCCTGGCCTAGAGCCGCTCTGTGCTGTGGAAACCACTACCCACACCCGCAGGTCCACAGGGCCTTGGCCCTGGCCTCTAGCAGATCCCCCGAGAGCTGTGGGTTCTGGGGCAATGGGGCAAACCCCACACCCTCAAGAGAGGGGCCTGGGAATGCTGCTTGAGGGGAACCTCACTGAATGTCCTGCCTCCCGGGCAGGTTTCTCCACATGAGGAATTCCATGATAAGGTCCCACGTATTCTACCAGCGGTGCGAGTGCAGACAGCCGGGCTCCCTGAGGAAGCGCTGGGTCCCCACTCAGTACCAGTGTCTGCACCATTGCTAGGGAGCCGGGATCCTGCAGCTCTTTCCTGGGCACGGGTTTCACTCCTGCTCTGTGTGACCACACATTGCTACCGCAGCTCTCCGCCTGCTAGGACCCGGACCTGGGGTTTCACTCCTGCTCTGTGTGACCACACATTGCTACCGCAGCTCTCCGCCTGCTAGGACCCGGACCTGGGGTTTCACTCCTGCTCTGTGTGACCACACATTGCTACCGCAGCTCTCCGCCTGCTAGGACCTGGACCTGGGGTTTCACTCCTGCTCTGTGTGACCACACATTGCTACCGCAGCTCTCCGCCTGCTAGGACCCAGACCTGGGGTTTCACTCCTGCTCTGTGTGACCACACATTGCTACCGCAGCTCTCCGCCTGCTAGGACCCAGACCTGGGGTTTCACTCCTGCTCTGTGTGACCACACATTGCTACCGCAGCTCTCCGCCTGCTAGGACCCAGACCTGGGGTTTCACTCCTGCTCTGTGTGACCACACATTGCTACCGCAGCTCTCCGCCTGCTAGGACCCAGACCTGGGGTTTCACTCCTGCTCTGTGTGACCACACATTGCTACCGCAGCTCTCCGCCTGCTAGGACCCAGACCTGGGGTTTCACTCCTGCTCTGTGTGACCACACATTGCTACCGCAGCTCTCCGCCTGCTAGGACCCAGACCTGGGGTTTCACTCCTGCTCTGTGTGACCACACATTGCTACCGCAGCTCTCCGCCTGCTAGGACCCAGACCTGGGGTTTCACTCCTGCTCTGTGTGACCACACATTGCTACCGCAGCTCTCAGCCTGCTAGGACTCGGACCTGCGAAACTGGCCTCTGAATCGCATGTGTGAGATCAGCAAGGAAGCAGCTTCACGCAGCAGTGGAGGGAGAGGGGGAGGCTGTGGGATTCGTGCCTTGAACTTTGGCACTTTTCTGGAGTTCTCTGATTCAGAGTTTCCACTGCTAATAAATCACAGGGAGTCTGCAGGGCTGTGTGGGACGGAGGGAGCGCTGGGCCTGGAGCAAGTGACGTCCCACGTTGTCAGGGCGGTTGAGTGGGGTTGGTGCAGAGACAGCAGGACCGATGTGCACGCCCGGAACCAAATGGGCTGGGCGCACAGTGAGGAGGAATGTAGCCAGAGCCAGAATATGTGATGAATTGAAAGGCTAATAAATGGCAAAGATGGTTTAATGCAGAATAATGATGTCTTTGAAGTGCCTCTCTCATACACTCCTGCCTGCGTAATAGAAGCGGAGGGACAGAGGGAAGGCAGTGCGTTGGGAACTATTGATGAGGAGCTGGGAATTAAAGATCAACCTTAATGAAGAGAGGAGCTGAGACGCTGGCAAGTCTGATCCTGCAGCCTGAGCATTGTCAAATCCGCTCAGCACAGAGAGTTACTGAGGCAGGAGCCAAGTGCATAGTGCCCCAGCATGTGGCCTGGCTGAGATTTCGTTCCCTGAGCTGCCAGCTCCTTCGCACCTTGCCATCAAATAATACCCGCTCTCGGAAGCCATGAGTCAGTAATTGGGGGCCCCTGTGGAGAGTGTGATTGCATGCCACCCTGGAGATGTTGCCCCAGGTGGGCGCTGGGGTGCGGTTCACCCTGGTGGGGCAGAGCTTTGCAGCCTGCTAATAACATGCCAGTGCTCCTGAGAACCCTGGTGTGCTGGCCTTGAGGGCTATTAATAAATGACGAGCTAAATCTGTGGAGGGTAATTTGCCTTTCCAGGCCCATAGCCCCCCCGTGCTGTAGGAGCCCCTGCGTTTGTGCTATTGAGAAAGCAGCCAGATGGTAGTGAGCTAAGAGGGGGCCTAGGAGCCAGAAACCGCAGAGCTCCATCTCTCCCAACTTCCATGGCCCCTGCCACCTTAGTACCGGAATCCCTTATCCCCACTCTGCCACTGACTGAATCTGTGTCCTTAGGCAAGTCCCTTAATCTGCCAGGGACACAGAGGCTGGCTTCATGAAGTGAAGCACCCCATCGGGGTTGGAGGACTCGTGGAGGAGAAGCAGGGATTCCTCACTTACAGACATTCTTCTCGCCTGGCTCAGTGGGTGGGCAGGGCAATGCTAGCCCTTCTGAATCCCTCTGCCCGTTTCTCTGGCACTCACCTTCCCTGCCTGTCCCTACGCTCCCATTGCTCCTCTCGCCGGAGAGACGAGGGGCCACGTTCGGCTCTCAGTGGCGCTGGTGTGACTCTGGAGCTGCACGGCTGATGTCCTATCGTTGTGAGCTATGTACAGTTAACGCACAGTGGGGCGGGGCAGTCGGAGGGGGGGTGGGAGACTGGCAGGCCAGGGTAGGTGTCGTTGGTAGGCTGTGCTTACAGGCAGCCAGGGGGATCCAGTGCTTTTCTGCACCGCCAGTCACTAATTCAGCAACCTGAAATTATATTTCATGCTTCATTAGATGCCTACTTTGAATGCAGCAAGTTTATTGTTCCTGCTTTAAATCTGGCCTGATTCCACTGGGGGTTGGCACCTTTTTGTGTAAGGTTTTTCTTTTCTCTCTCTCTTTCCACCTGTCACCAGCAGGATCATCGCCCTGTGCTGCCCCATTCATCCTCCCACTGCTGCACCTGCCCCTTCAGGTGCATCCGCAGCTTGTACCTCGGGAACTGGCTGGGCACCACCCGCCCTGTGTGGCTAATGCGGGGACAGTTCTGTAGCCAGGACTGCTGTTAGGGCACGGCAGGCTCCTTTTGTGCCTGAAGGTCCGGGGCGGGGCCCCTCTCCCCGTCTTCCGAGGCCCTCTGCACCTCGTGAGATGTGTGCCCCAGACAGTCGGTCCTCTCGCTAAGCCACCCGCCCCTCAGCAGGGCAACGCCCTGGTGAAGCGGCAGGCTGTTTGCCGAGCCGAGAGACCGGAACGTTTCCCAGGACCGCCCTGCACCAGCCCCTCCTAAATATAGCCTCTTGTGGCTGAGGGGAGCTGCCCTCTGGCCTCCAAAGTCAGTGACTCATTCCTGGAGAGCTGCTGCTTCTCTTTGGACTACCCACCCCACAGCCTATCCCTGGCCGGGGTGGATCAGTCCAAAAGACAAGGCAGTACAGGCCAGCTTTCCCCCCCCGGGCGAGGGGAGGGTGCTCCCTGGAGAGGCAAGGAACATGGGAAGAGGGACAGAAACCGGGATTTAAACGGTGCCTGTAAGGGAGGGGCAGGGGGAGAGTGCGAGTGAGGAGCGGATTTTATTTAGAAGGTGCTAAAGATGACCCCGGGCTCCGAGAGCATGTGACTGTTGGAGCTGATGGCTGGGATTTTTAAATAGCTCAGTGCTGACAGGATTCTTACTTAAAATTCTGCTCTGGAAAAAGCCTCAGCAGAGCAGAATTTGTCTTGGGCTGAAAGTCCCCGGAGATGTGCAGGAGGTGAGGCGTGGGGAGCAGGCAGCGTCGTGTGCCCTGTGCTCTGCTGGAGCGGCTGGGCCAGGCATGCCCCAGGTGCGCGGGGGCGCATGGTGGGGAGGAGATGTGCCAATGAGAGGAGCAGATAAAAAGGACTCCTTGTTCTTTTGAAGTGTTCGCTGTCGAAATGTGTCAGACCCTAAGGGGGGAACGTTCTCTGCTGGAATTTACATAATAAACACTGCGAAAAGGAGGAAAGAGACGCACGTTTCCTCTCCCATGTTCCCACTGTGATGAGGGGCTGCTCCTGGTGCCTGCAGGGGCATGTTCTGCTCTCCCATGCCGGAGGCCCGGGGTCAGATGCCCATGCGGCTGCGTCTGGCTGTGGAGCAGCATCCAGCGGCTTCCCCCAGAGCCCTGGCCGGCCCTGCTGGCTAGTGCAGACTCCTGAGGAGCTGGCTTGAGCAGCTGGTAAGCGGGGCCCCCCTGGATGCGGGAGAGCTCCTGGTGCAGTGCACTCTTCAGGAGCCATTGCACTCGCGTCTAGGCTCTGAGCTCCAATTCAAGGACAGCACCACGGAGCCTCTGGCGGCCCGGTTACACTGTAGTGTCGATGCAGCCCGTGCCAGGGAGTCAGTGCTCCTGGTGCAGGAATGCCACTTCCCTGAACGAGGTTCTTGTCTGTCGACATAGCGACCGTGACGCTGGTGATTGTCCGTCCTTCACACCCTGACCAGCAAAGCCGTGCGGGCACCTGCTAAGTGCAGCCCAAGCCTTCGGGGCTGGTCTGCGCTGGGAAATGGCATCAAGAGAGAATCCGTGGTAACGAACGCGCGGTTAGCGCCGAGCTCCATGTCGGTGCAGCTGGTGTGTTTGACACCACGTCCGCCGGCCGTGCTTCCCCTAGCTAACAGGGTGCCACAGTGACGCCCTGAGGCCAGCTTTTCTCCGGGTGCCGTGCGGGCACACGTCCCTGGGCGGTGCCCCGGGGAAGCTGCACTACTGAAAGGTAATGCAAGGACAGCTCTGGACGTGGGTGAGCTCAGGCCAAGCTGGGTGTGAGGCTGGGCAGTGCAAGCTCCCGCCACGTGCTTCAGCCCAGCACTAGAGGTGCCATGTGGGGGGTGGGAAAGCACTGGGCCTCTCTGCTGAGCCTGCCAGCCGGGGAGCCAGCTGTGCTCTCCCAGGCTGCCGACAAGCTGGGGCAGCTTCCTGTGAACGGCTGGGGGTGAACGGCGCTGTCTCCTCCCCCTTACCTTGTGGTCAGTGGCTGGAGGGGGACCGGCTGGTGGCTTCTTTCTTTCCAAGTGCACAGGTGCCCCATCACCCTCCTAACTGGGCCCCCTCATCATCAGCCTCTTCAGAGAGGCCAAGGACGGAGTGACCTGCAGGCAGCAGATACCCTCTGTATTGCTGATGAACGTTTATATTGTGGCAGCACCTAGAGTGGGTGAGCACCATTCGCTGTGCAGAGGGCAAGTGCTGCTGGCTGCTTCAGAAGACGCTCTGATGAAGTTAGTGGAGGTGATACATGACTATGGCGAAGAATCGGGTCTAGAGTTGAATATGGACAAGACAAAAACTAGCATGGTGCACAAAGAAGCTGGGAAACATGCAAGGTTCCAGTGAATGAAGCCGCCATACAGCAAGTGAGAAATTATTGCTGTTTAGGAAGCATCGTTACAGAAGATGAACAATCAGATACTGAAGTCAGCACCAGAATAGCAAAACCAGAAGAGATTCTGGAAGCATAACAGTCTGATGAGATGGGATATACATCTGAAGACTTATTCTCTTAAAACGTACAGGTGGTCTGTGTTAAACTCTGGCTGTGAAACTTGGACATTCAAACAATCAGTAATTAAAAATAAACCCAATCCTTTGAATTATGGTGGTATAGAATAATTCTGAAGATATCCTGGCTAGACTGTAACCAATGAAGAAGTATTAGAGATGGTGGGTGTCACCATCCAGGGCAACTGCACCTGGATATTCCCTTAGCAATCCAACATGGGCACCCACTCTCAGACTTCCGCCTCCCCAGCTGTTGCCCTTCTGGGCAGAGACCTATGCCCTTCTCCCTCCTGACTGGGATGTTTCCATGCTGCGCAGTTCCCTGCCTACTCTGTGTAATTCTCAGCACAGACAAGGTGGCCCAAGGACACCTGCTCACTTTCTTTTCTGAGACAGTTAACAGGTGTAACTGCAACAGTTATATGGTAGCACACAGCACTCCCCATGAGGCCTGCTTTATTCTTAAGGTAAAAAGCATTACAGAGAAAGCATATTAAAGACAATAAGAGAACCTGCATGCATACAAATAATCTTACCAGGGTTCATCCCAACCCTAACCTGGATTCTGGCAGGAGCTGTCCGTCAGCACCCCACCCCTGGGTTTCCTTGTGGCCACAAGGTCAACACAGCCTCAGCTCAGAACTAGCCCCCAGTCCTTCCACCCCTACCCTAAGGTTTGGGGCCTTGTCCATTGGCTGGATCAGGGAGAAGGCTCTGAGCGAGTTTCAAACCAGGATATTTATCTAAGAACCCTTTCTTCCCTGGAGAATACAGTTTGAGCTAGTACCTACATCTCCCTGGGAGGGGGGCTTCCAGGGGTTGATAATGGAGGCAGTACATTAGCATTTCCCTCCCTGCTACAGAGGGTACATTCAATGCCACAATAACACATACATGCCTGCATTTTTAATGCAATATACCCAAAGATATTAACTCTAGTTCAATAAGATTTAACTTAATTCCATAAAGTTTATCTTAATTCCATAAGGTTCGTTCAGGATACTGCAGGGTATTGTCAGCAGCACTGGAACTCAGCAGATGCTAGTAAGCGATCTTACGAAAACAAAGATTGGATTTGCAGGGCACATGGCAAAAGGTTCAGCGGACACCGCATGTTTACGGGCACTGAAAAGGGAAGCTAATGGTGAACAGGAGGCAGAAAAGACGATCTTGGATGGATGGTGTGGTATCCTGGGTGGACTGTTCATCCACAGAGATTAGCAGAGGATTTGAGCTACCGTGGTTGCAAATCTCCGGGAATGGAGATGCCACCTAGGAAGACGTAATACCTAGAGATCATGGTCGGGGCCCATCGTGCTGGGTGCCATACAGACAGATCCAACTGCAGATCACTCCCAGTCTTCAGGGCATGTTACTCCTAGCCCCGCTGAGGCATGTTGGGGTGTGAGTGTGGAATTTGCACAGCTGTGGCCTGTGCTCTTTCTGCCCTGGGGACCGATACACCTGGTACAAATAGGCGGCAGTGTCCAAAACTGTCGATCGGGCACCTCTGACGAGCACGAAACTGATTTTTATGTAAGCGAAGTTAAAAATGCAAATGCTGCCCCGGTGAGCGAGCCAGCCTCCCCTCCTCCAGCATGAATTTGCTCTTGCCTTGCAGCCCATTCATGATGTTACTTGAAGCAGGATTTAACAAACAGTGAGGATGCTGATACTCCATGCCAGGCGATGTTAAGCAATTTATAAAGATCAGATTAAGTTAATATGAATTTGACTTACACCATTATGCTAATGATCCATTAATTAACAGGGGGAAGCACTATAGTTGGTCTTGATTAATATGAATCAGTTTGCATATTCTGGCTGTATTTTTCTTTTCCAAATTCTGAAACATTCATAACTGGGTGGTTTGTGCTACAGGGCTGGCCGGCCGTGGTTGCGTGCAGTTCATTGGCTCTGGAACTGGCAGTAGACACGCCAGCCCACTGGGAAAATGGCCTCTACATGCTGCAGCGGGGTTGTTTTAATTTAATAAACCTTTTGTTTCAGCAGCAACACGTTAATAACTCCTAACCCCAGCAGTACAGACTTGCTGTCTGCCATCTGGAATCCAGTGTGGGGAAAGCTCAGAGAAGTAGATGGGAGGCAGGCGACACTTTTGACATGCAAAAAGTCATTCCAGCCTTGCAGGGCGGGCGTAGATGAGTGGGCTCTTTCATGCCCCGATTCAGGAAAGTGCTTAAGCGCGTGCTTAACTTGACCATGCACCTAGGGTTTTTTCTGGATAGACAAGTGAGGGCTTCAGTGAGCTTGCGGGATTCAGACCAAATCGCTGTGTATCCAGCCTAGCAAGGGTGCTGTGAACATCCCCTCTCCCCATAGCCAGGAGGCTCCAAGTGCATTGAGCAAGTTCACATAGAGAGGAGACAGCCGAATGTTTGCATTCACTTGCAGGCTGGTGTTAGCTGCCATCTCCAAGATGCTACAAAGTGCTCTGGAGCAGCTAATGAGTGGGAGGGGGCAGTCCCATGAAGAGAGACCTTGGTGGAATAATCATGATTTCCCATGTAAGATTTTGGACCGTTGATGAGAATGACACCAACTTGGGGCACTGCCTATGACCTATGGGCCCCGTGTCCTTTCCAGCAGATGGGGGGAGAGCATGGAGCCGTTTGCCAGAGTAGGAAACCCAGAGAGCATTTCAGTTTGCATCACTTGTATGGATTTGGAGATTGGAGGTGGGGGGCGGGATTTGCACTGTTATCAGGCAATCAGCACCTCTGACCCTCCTCAGCTTGTGGAGTGCCCCTGCCCCAGCCTCGAGGCATCACCTGGCTTGGGCGGAATCACGTGGTTTTGCCATTCGCAGACTGGGCCCTGCCTGGCATTCCCTTGGTACTAACCAGGCTTGCCTCGGCAGATCTGACTTGGGTCGTATCCTGCAGTCTGTTCTCTCCCGGGTGATGACAGTGATAACCGGTGAACTGACCCCCTCCTTAAGGCAAAGTATAATTTACTAGAACAAAAGCATGTCAGAGAAAACAGGTCTTAAAAGCAATAAACCAACCTCTATGCATATCTGCCTCTCCCTGAGGCTTACCCTTCCCTGGGTCTGGAAAGGCCAATCTCCCAGGGAGGGCTGACAGCTTGTCTTCCTGTTAGAACTCATTGACCCATCTTCTCCAGAGAAGAGCTTTTTAACTCTTTACTGTCCTTTGCTCTCTAGTTCCTAGCCTGGCAAGCCAGCTGTGCCCTTCGGCCTGGAAGTAGGCCATTGCCTTGTAACTGCCACCCACAGTGCTTGGTGGGAGGTTGCTTATCCGGGGAGAATATGTGTTTGCGTTTCTGTTTGTTCTTCTTCTTAAGCTAGATCAACACATTCATACAGGAAATTCTTATTATCCAGTACAGAAGAACTTCCCCTCGCTGACTTGGTCACACTCACTGTTCATAAACCTGGTACATCTCCGTACCCTTATTGTTACACAGCAGCTCCTTCGGCATTAATAATTTTATTGCATCTTTGCTGCACTTGCAGCACTGGGGCGAAGTCTCCTGAGACCGGCATGAAGTGCGCTTAGCAGAGTCAGTGTACTGAACCCCGAGCGTGTGCTTGCTCTGAACATAACCCTTGTATTCTGCTTCTAAAAGCCACTGAAATGCTCTGCCTTTGGGAGCGAGGGGGAAAGACTGAATAATTGCTACGTTTGGGCATTAAAACAGGAAAAATACTCTCTGCGGGAGGGTGTTTGCTGTGCAGGGCTTGGGTCGCAGGCTGAGAACCAGCACGTGCATCTTTTAGGATCGCCAGGGCCCTGACAATGTGCCCTCTTTTAATCTAATTTTTACTGTCCCAAGAAGCCAACAGAGTGTTCGAAGTTCTGTCCAGAGTCCGCAGTCTTCTCTCCAAATTCTGCAGGAGCAGGGAGCTGCCTAATAGCCAGCACGTGTGTCAAGCTGGATTAGCAGTGCTTGGCTGAAACTGGGCAAGAGTTGTCAGTTCTGGTCTTGCTCTGCTGGAGGCGGAAGGGTGTCCCATGGGATAGGAGAGGAGGGTGTCGTCGGCAGCCCCGCTGTCAGGGCGGGTGATCTGACTGGAGCTGGCCTGTGTCATTTTCTTGTCAATCTTGTGTCTGGGAAAGCACAGCCAAGTGCTTTATATTTTGCAGACTGAGCTCCCAGACACTGAGAAAACTGGCTGCATGTGAGCCCGGAGCATGGTGTTTGAGTCCGTCCGTACAGCTCTGGGTCAGAAGGATGGTCTTGACTGTGTCTGCAGATCACTGAAGGGAGGTCCCTGCCCTGCTGCCGGCAGAGTGGCTGCGTGAGCTGCCTGCTTTCTGGCGTGTGGTGCCCTCGTAAAGGTCAGGGTGGCTGCCGTTAATTCTGGCTGGAGGAGGCAGGTGTGTTAAGAGGGGATGTGGTTTTGCAGCCAGCCTCCTCCCTATGCCAGGGTGAGTGGTTGGGGGCGCCGTGCCTGCAAAAGGCTGTTTGAACTGGTGTGGCTGATGGGGAGTCCCTAGTGTATGACTTTTGTGTAATCGTCGTTCGATAACAGGAGCCGCAGAGAGACCAGCATGGCATTTCAGCTGCTCAGCAGTGGTTTGATTGGCTGATGAATGTGGGAGCTAAGTGTGGGGGACGGAGAGGAAGGTTGCTACCAGCAGACTGATGCTGCAAAGCTTGTACAGGAGTTCCTCTGGGTAAACACAAAACCACCCCAGTAAGTATCATGGAGCTTAGTACGATGCAAAGCCTCCTCGGTCTCACCTGTCTGCCTGACCCTCCGCAATGCTGCATGCGCACAGCTCCACTGCCTTCAGCTGGAGTTGGGGGGCTGAGCACCCATGGAAACCAGGCTCTCGGATGAGGAGAAGTCTGCCTTTCTCCTCACTCTCTCCACTCAAGGAGGATTTAGCAGGGGCTTTGCACCTGGACACACACTGCTTCCCTCTGACCAGGCAGGGATGGTGAAATCCCACATTGACGGGATGGAGCAGTGGCTAATGCCCGTGAATCTGTGTGTGCGGAGCTTGAGAACGATCGAGGGAGCTCTGGTGCTTGGGAAGCAAGGGAGAGGGAAACTCCTGCATGAGTGACTCAGAACTGAACTGAACTTTAAAGACCCTGGAAGCAAATGTTGGAGAAAGGGCAGATGCTTGTTTGCCTGCATTGTGGCTGATGGCAGCAGGATCGCTGCCCTCTAACCTCTGCCAGCTGCAGCCCTGGTCAGTGCTGCTCTTGGCGAGACTGGTATTGCTGGAGGTAGCTGGGGTGGGCTGCGTCACTGTCCTGCGTGAATTACGCTGGGGACGCTGAGCTACTAGTGCAAGGTGTGAAAGACTCTCCTGCTCCGTTTGCATGCAAGCCGCTATCTCGGAGCCCGCTGCGCTGGCGGGGGAACTGGGAATCTCCCCTGGGGCACATCTCCCACTGCTCCTGTTCTTCATAGTTCTTGTCCCTTCTGGGTTCTCTGGACCCTGCTGCTTGTTCCCTTCATCCTCCTGATGACCTCATAAGCCTTCCCCTGAGACTAGCGATGATGTCACAAGTGGGATGGTGACATCAGGGCAGTGCCCCTGCATCAAGCAACGTGTGTGCCAAGGCGGTCTGGAAACTGGGCCCAAGCTGAGGCAGCTGCAGACAGAGGCTTTGTTCTCTGAGGGGCGCTGCAGGCTTGGAACTGAGTGTGCCCCACTTGGCAAGGCTGCTCTGGGCTTTGGGCTCTCGTATGGATTTGACAGGAGCAGGTTGCCAGGAGCCTGGAGGCTTTCACAGGTTGCTGAGCAAAGCTGAGAAGGCCGGTTAGCAGGGCCCCTCTCCCAGACTCACCCCACCCCAAGCGGTGGTTACCCAGTTGGATCAGGTGCCCGAAGGCCTGTTTCGGCGTTAACAGAGATGCTGAGCGCTCAGGAGTGTCCCGGCACCAGACAGTGGCTGATGCAGAGAGTGACGGAGAATGCTGGCTGGACCGTGACACTCCCTGAGCAAGGCCCTGATGTGGCAGCTGTAAGAACCGCCCTCCAAACGCAACACCCAGCAGTGCAGGCAGGGCCTTCAGAGCAGCTGTGTGTGCTGGGTACCGAGGCCTCCCAGGTGTCCCTGCCCTCCGCTTCCTGGAGAAGGGAAGACAGGGTTGGGATGCTCGGCTTGAATGCTGAGGACTTGCCCAACCCTATGGAGGCTTCTGGGTTGCAGGGCTGTGTAGGGCTCCATTTGGAGCCTGCCCAGAGCAGTTATCCGCCAGCCCAGGGACCAGGAGCTGGGTCTGCTGAAAAGCAGTGCCTAGGGCTAGCCCCGGGCCAGATCTCCACAGCATTCTGCCAGCCAGCCGGCCTGGGGCTCCAACCTGGGCCACTTTTTGTGCAGAGCGCAGCACTAACCTCTGCGTCCCACACAGGCCCTGAGTCGATGGGACAGGCCAGTCTGGGGGCCGTGCTGAGTAACTAATGCACTGGGGTTTTGATGTCCCAGGTGGTGAGCTTTGCCAGCCTGAAGTCTGACGTGTCCTACAACTGGATGGTGGTGTGTGTTCTCTGGTGCTCGGTCATCCAGTCCCTGCTCCTTCCCCTCTTCCTCTGGGCCTGTGATCGCTACCGAGCAGACGTAAGATCCATCTGGGAGAAGTGCGTGGCCATCATGTCCAACGACGACGCAGATGAAGGTGAGAGCGAGCAACTCCCTGTGCTGACACGTGATGCATGCCCTGGGTAGCTGCCTGGGCCAGCCTGTGTCCGCCACAGCACTACCCCTCCCCGGGGTGCTTGTCCCGTGTCTGCAGAGCGGCGGGCTGTGCCAGTCACAATGCACCCTCTGTGTTTTAACATGGGGGTAGAGAGGGCTGAGCGATGGGCAATGAAGTGGCTGCAAATGCCAAAGCCAGACATAACTAAGATGATTCCAAGCATGGTGGTGGGCAAGCGGGTCACTTGCCAGGAGTCTCCTCCTGTCTGGAGTTACCAGGCACCCACATGCCATTAAGTGTCACTGCGCCACATTCTTCCGCCCTCCCGCGGGTAGGGTTGGCGCACAAGTGGGGGTGCAGCCTGGGTGGGCATGGCAGCCCTTCATGATGCCAGCGGTGGCTCTAGTGGGGCACTGTACCCATCCCTGAATGGGCACTCCTTAGTGATGCATGTTCTGAAACCACCCCATCCTTCGCCGCTGTAGCTGCCGGGCTCTGCAGTCACGAGTGTCTCCGTGCAGTCCTGCTGCCCTCTAAAGCCCATCCCGTGTGCAGCCCTGGGGCGTGAGTCCCTTCCCTCAGCCTCATCTCTGTCCTTCCAGGAGAGGCGCGTGGGATTGGGCTGGAAATTCATTTTAATTTTTCCCTGAGCGAACCAGCGACCCTGGCTCCTCGGGCTAAGAACAGTCGATGACGTAGCCCCCTGGGTATCGCTGGAGAATCTCCTGCCTAGACCCCGCTAGCAGAGCTCTGCCCACCAGAGCACCACGTCTCCCTCCTGGGTCTCAATTGCACGTGCTAATTTCTGTTCCAACCTAATTCTGACACCAACCCCTTGCAGAGACCAGCCTGGATGGTGCAATTCACACCGACCTGATGTATGAGAGGCCTTACGACTATAACTACGGCGGGGACATCTTAGCGCTGGAGCACATTGCCAAGTACGACTTCTCAGCACTGGAGAGAGGAATCCCTCAGGTGTACCCTGTGCGATCGGTGCAGGAGAACAAAATGCAGTATCTGCAGGTAATGGGCTCCGGGATGGGCAGCAGCCTTCCCCTCCGAGCAGTCTTGGGACATGCTCTTGGAAAGAGAAAGTGCCTACAAAGCAATAAAAAAAAGTGTGAATCACTTGGCTGTGGCTCAGCATTCCAGGTGCAATGGGGGCCTGCAGTGCTGGCAGGTGTGTCCGGGCACATTCAGCTCACTCCTGTTGGACAGTCCATGTCTGTCCGGTTTGGGAATGTACCTTGCCTGCTATCAAGTGTCCCGACAGAGAGCACTGGCTTGCCTGCCCTGTGTCCCAGGCACAGCCAGGAAGAGCCCAGTGGGTGCTGTGTTGATGAGCACGTCTTACCAGTCCATGGATTTCGGTGGAAAGTTAGTGGGTGAAGGCAGCGCAGCAAAGGATGAGCAGGAGACAGGTGAAAGCGAGCAAAGTAACTTTATAAAAGATGGACTGGCCTTTACTGGAGCCGTTTAAAGTCCCTGGGCAAAGTAACTGTCCCTTGGCTCGCTGACCCCTAGGTGAGACCTTGCTTGACCTTTGCTTAGGCTGCTTTGCTGTTGTACGCTCTCGCATTGATCAGTGACCTTGTAAGATGCAAACCTCCCCTCCCCCACTTTATTCTGTTTGTATTTTTTTTTAGTATACTTGATTATAGTGCTGACCACACCGAAGGAGGGCAGCCCTGAGGAATTAAACAATTGACAAGTAATAATTCATTTATTGGAAGTTTTTATAAACATTAATTACAAACCTACCAGAATGTGTCACATTCTGATTGGTGGAAAATCAGTCAGGATTTGCTAGGGCATGACCGATTTTCACAGCTGTCCCATTGCACTCTGGCTGCTCCACACAATCACTTGTAAGAAAAGGTTTAATGTTGGTCAGGAGTTCAGCCTGGAGTACGTCAATTCACTCTGCTCGTCCAATTTTGAAGGATATGTGGAGTTTCCTTGTAAATGTCAAATTAACTTTTGGCTGTTGCTTGCACCAATCAGGCTGCGCACACTTTGGGGTCTCAGCCCAAGAACAGCTGGCTGGAGCTCCCCTTGTGGCATGCTCCTGACTGTTCTGAAATGGAGCTCACACCACCAGGGTACAGCACACTCTGAATCTGTCCACAGCAGATTTGCTGTGATTCCAGACTCTGCCTTTAAAACAGCAAAGTGCATTGGGCAAGATGAGGCCTTGTCCAAATGACACACCTCTAGACTGTCTTTTATTGCATGCAGAACAGCTTGAGAGAGGGTCCTACAAAAGGCTGTGTGTAATCGACTTGCTCTGTATTTTACTGCCTGCTTCTGAGACCCGGTGGAACCGACAGATGTCAGCATCATTCCCTCAGAATCACTTTGCGGTAGCATCGACACCCCGAACCCGTGTTGAGTCCTAAAGCTTTACAGGCTTACTTAAAATTGGAGCAGCTGCGAATACAAGAAGTTGGGCAGACAGGTTCACTGCTCTTGGTGCGCCTGTTCTGTTTCCACTTTCTCTATTTCCCAGCAATCAGTTATTCATTTGCACTGCAGTAGTCCCTTGAGACCTGTACCCACTGGGCCAGGCACTGTTCACACACAGCCCCAAAGAACGTATCATCCCAACAGACCCAGGGCGGGAGGGGAACGCAGACCAGAGAGGAGAAGCAATTTGCCCCAGGTCAAACAGAGAGCTAGCGTTGGAGCCAGGAGCAGAGCCCAGGTTTCTTGAGTCCCTGTCCAGTGTCCTGTCCATCGCGCCATCTCGCCCCTGTGCAGCGTGGGAGATCACGCCATAGCACAGTGACTCAGCAAGGGTCAGCTGAAAGCACGTGGCTTTCGAACGGGATGTTCTTCTCAGCCTTAGCTTCAGTCATGGTGCACCAGCAGGGCGCTGGCGGCAGCTCTGGGGACCCTTTGGAACCTCTCCCCAGGGGTTAGACCCTCCCTGTGCCACCCGCATGCAAAATTCTTGAGGAAGCACCATAGATGCTCAACGCGTCTCTGCTCTGAGACTTGCTGAGAGCACTGCTTGGCCCTCAGCTGCGTCCAGCTTGCCCAGCCTCCGGCAGGAGCACCAGGCAGTCAGGACTTTCTCTGATCTGTTTGTATCCAGCAGCAAGTCATTGACATGCCGTGAAAGTTTTGTTTGACGTGACTCCGTAGCTCTGACGACGAAGCTCCCAGGCCAGGCGGGGAAGGCTGACCTGTGGTGTTGCTTTCTCCCCTCTTCTCTAGGTCCCGCCTCTGAGGCGTTATTCTCACGATGAAACGGACATTTGGACTACGGGCCAGATTTCAGCCTACCTCCAGCGCTGGGGGGCAGGCGAGGACGCGGCCGGGCTGGCCCACCTCCTCATCCCGCGGCATGCACGGAGGAGGAGCAGCCTGACCTCCTACCACGAGGAGCAGCTCCCCTACCGCAAGCGCCGGAAGTCTGCCGAGAGCGTCATCTCACTCAAGCCGCTCTCCCGCGAGGACCTGTACAAGTGCTTCAGCAAGGAGGAAGTGGTGAACTTCATTGACGAGAGCCCCCTGGCCAGCCCCAGGAAAAGCCCCATGCGCTCGTCTTCCGTCTCCCTCCTCCCTGAGGCTTTTCCGCCCCAGGCCAGCGTGCGCTCCAACTTCCCTCTGACCGACTTTGAGCGGGAGCCTCAGGTGCTGCACAGGTTCTCGGCGCAGGGGAAGGGCTGCAGCCTCACTGTGCCCAGGCCTCTGCGCGCCCAGGAGGACCCCAGGTGCCTCTTTCCTGGGGGAAACAGAGACCCCTGCAGGGGACAAACTCCCTTCGAACGAGGGGAGGCCCAGGCACTGGACAGCCGCCCAGCAAGCAGCAGCTGCTCCGAGTCAGGGGGATTTCGGACGAGTTTGAGCATCTCCTGGGGGGAGCAGGAAAATCTACAGAAAGGTGGGAGCAAAGGAAGCACCACTAGCTTTTTAAGCTCCCCTTCTGCTTCGTCTGGGTATATAACATTTCATTCCGACTCCATCGGCTCGGCCTCCTAGGGCCCCAGCGCCATCTCTGCCGTGGGTGCTGGTTTTCTGCAGCTTTCCTGACGTCGGTCAAAGATGGGGTCTTGGTTTAGTAACGGGAGCTGGGCAAAGCACCAAAGAAATCCGATGTCGTTCTCATGCATGAAAAAAGGGAGGCAGAGAGACTTGCTAGAGGAAGGTCTGATCTGAGGACGGTGTAAAAATGTTTGCAATTCCTACTCAGGTGGACAAAGCCACAGCACAGTCCTTCCAGACCCTTTCCATGTGCGGAGGGCAGGGGCGCCCAGGGTGGGGGGATCAGTGCGGGTGCTGCAGCCCAGAGCGAATGCTCTGCTTTATCCCGGGCAGCAGGATTGCGCTGCCTGCAAAAGGCTGGTGGGGGTTTAGCGGAGCCCCACAGTCTCTCCTGGTGTTTGTCAGTAGCTGTAACACGGGCAGCATGTCTCCTCCAGTGATCGCTAACACGCGGTACCCTCCTCTTCAGGCTGGGGTGGAAAGCTGGGCTCGTGTTTCCGTTAGAGACGAAGAAGGGTGTTTCTCATTTTAGTCAGAGCGGCTAGCTCGCCAGGCGAGGCAGCCTTATCTCGAAGGCACGGTAGCCTGACACGACAGTGCCTAATAACGTGGGGCTGGTTGGTGGTGTGTCGCTTATCCAGGACCGGACTCCCTCTCTCTCTGGGGAAAGGGGGTTGAACCGTGCGACCGGGCCCGTGTTCGTGCTCTGGGAGCAGGCTGCGCGCTGGGGTAGTCCCGAGCGTAGTGGATAACAGGCCGCTGGAGCATGGGGCTCAGCATGTGGCAGGTAAGAAAACACTCGGCTGCTGCTGTTGCTGCCGCGTGCTGTGCGTCTGGGCCGCCGCAAAGCGTCCAGGCTGCTCCAGGCCTCCCGAGCCGAGCCAACACATTCCGTTTTGACATTTAGAAAAAATTAGGGTGTTTTCTTCTTCCCCTTATTGATGTGAGTAAAAACAAGACCCAGCCAGAGATTGCTCTGGGGTGACAAACTCAGCCTCACCCCCCCCCCCCCGGCATTTGAGGGCAAGGCCTTTCTGAGGGCAGAAGAATGGGGTGTGTTTAGCAGGGAACATTGATACACTCGGCAGAATGCAGGCACTGAAAAGCTTTTGTCGCCAGCGAGAGGCTGAGTTAATCGCCCACAAAACCAGTGTCTCTCTTGTGTCTTTTCTCGGCACTGCCTGTGAGCCAGAGAGGTGGGTCAGGAGGGAAGAAGAGGTGACATTTCCATTTCAATGGCATCTCTGTTAACCTGCTGCTCTGCTACAATGCAGCTAACGCGGAGGAGTCAGGATCACTGTGTTCTGCCTGGAGAAATATTAGCGAGAGAATTTGGGGGGGGCCGGGGGCGGAGACTTTCTGTGAGCTCCTTTGTTTTACTAGGACTCTCTCTAGTGGGGAGACGTAGTGACCCTTACGAATGTCTACGTGCTGCTTTTTGAGCACGTGTGGGGTGCATGTGTGTCCACTGTCTGGCACAGGGGAAGGGAACTAATAGCCTCGAACTAAGCTGCGAAGCATAGAGAGCCCAGGGCCCGGCAAGGGGAAAGGGGCTCAGTATTCTGTAATACTCCAACCCTCATTATTATTTTTTCTAAATTCTGTGAATTAAATTTTATACCTGATTTCTCTAGGGGAAAAAGAAGGAGAAGATTGGTACCTGCTCAGCTCATGACACTGGCTCCAGTGGACCAAGAGCAGAGGCCACCTTTAATACAGGCTAAGTGAAGTGGGCCCAGTTTTCTGGATTCTGTAGTGGCCGGTTACTATAGACAGATCTGTGATTCGCTTAGTGCATCTTCATAACTCACTGCCGAGGCTGAGAGTCGTAGCTCCTAGAGTGAGACTGCTCACGGGGTTCTGCCCCAGCCCGAGGATCCATGTGTTGCGCGGGCTCACACGAGGCTCCATTGCTCTTGTGCGTTCACTCAGATCTCGGTCTTGTTGCTCTGGAGCTGCATGAGACTGGAGAATTGGTGCCTCTGCTCCTTTGGGTTCATGGTGTGAAATCCCGCTAACTTGTGCCCTGTGGTTTCACGGCTGATACAGACACAAGCTAAAGGTAAAGTGGCAGGTTCACTCTGTGGAGCTAATTTCTGTGTCCTTAAAACTATAACAAGCAATGTTTGAAGTGCAAAAAAACAAAGCTGGTGATGACTGGTATACCCCTCCGCCCCCACATGCCTCTTCTTCTCCAACTGCAGCAATCAGAAGCATGGGTCTGGCATCGCCATTTCTGTTCCCTTCCCAGCCACAGTCCGAACGCTGTTAATAGGGGGAACTGAGCCTCGACAATGGATCTCTGCTTTGACTTTTCCACTTGAACACGGGTACCACAGTGGCAGGCCACTCTGCACTGATTGTGTATCCAACGCTTGCAATGCATATGTCCCTGCACTGCCAAGCTGGTTGCTAGCTCCTGGAACCAGTGCAGAGCTGTGGAAGGCTTCGCTGCCCTGCACTGCAGTTCATAACTGGGATACAATTTAGGCTAATAGGAAAAAACCCCTATTACAGGCAGAGAGAAAACGGAAACATTCATTGATTATTTCCCCAAGCCCCTCCAATGCCCTGGAAAATACTGAGAGTTGCCCATGCAAAGAGTCTAGTTTGCTCCTCCCATCACAGCCAAAATGCACCTGCTACAGTAGCACCCTTTCCTGTTACGTGCATCAGCTGATGGCAGAGTAGGGGGAGAGGCTGGCTTTCTGCTGGTTCTCATCTAGTTTCCTTTTCCAGTTGGCTTGCACCTCTGATTCAGATATTTCTGGCCATCAGTTAATCCACCCACCAAACTGACTTCCACCCTCCAGGCTGTTACTCCTGTTTCTCTCGCTGTAACCCCCCTCTCTTCTTCAACTCCTGGGTGCAGGCTGGGCTGAGAGTTACAGCGTCTGGCTTACAAAGAGTTTCAATTCTTCTCTGTTGCTTCCCTCAGCATGGGCTTCTTGAAATCTGTGTTTGCGCGACACACACTCCCTGGCAGTGCTTAGCACATTACTCGCTCCTAAGGAGCCAGAGTGCTTTGCAAACAGAGGTGAATTGGGCCATTTTACTGATGGGGAGGTAGAGTCCTTGTCTGTGTCCAGACTGCTTATGGTGCAGCATGGCTTCCCCTGGGATTGGGTGAGCTCTGATGTAAGGACTGGGCCCCTGCCCTGCACCTGCTTATGTGGACCCTTTTATTTCAGTTCAGTAGTAGCTTATTCCAGTTTAGTTTAACCCTCTTCCTAGTCAATTTCAGCTAAACTGAGATAAGCCTGGCTTAAACCGAATAGCCTTTTGTACCAGTTTAACTACATCACTTTAGCTAACCTGGTGCTGCTCTGTAGCCCTGAGGCACAGAGACAGGAAGCATCTTGCCCCCAAATCGCATAGGGAGGAGGGCCAGGAGGACAGCCCCGCAGTCTTGACTCCCAATCCTCGCTGACTTGCTACAGGAAGTAGGAAACCTGGAGCATGGTGAGTTCTGTGAACAAGTAACACCTAGTTTCGGATTGCAGTGTATTTTAAACACCTTTAGGAATCAGTCTCCCAAAGGCTGTTTTAGAGGGCTGGGGAGAGGTAAGAGCCATCGGGATTTCCCTGCCATTTTTTATGTGGTGCTCCCTGGAGCTACCAGTGCCTCCGAGTTGCCTGGAGTGGGCCACTCTGCCCCACTACCAGCCATTGCAGGTGGCAGGGACAGAAGTGGCAAGTTGTACATCGAGTTGCTAAGAGGAGATGTGGCCTTTCTGCCCGGCAGCCAGGATGTTCATAATTCTCTTCTCTCCTAGAGGGGTTATCAGGAAGTCGGCAGACATTTTTACCCTGGGGTCTGCATTTGCGGAGCAGAAGCCATATAGCTGGTCGTCATTTCTGATCGTGAGCCCAAGGATAGACATTTCCAGATGGCTTGGAAGGGATAAATATTGTGTTTTTTTAATAGCACCCTATAACAGAGGGAGAATCATTGTTGCAAAAGTTCACAGTTGACTATAGAACCTACTGCTTGCAGTGTTGTGTAGCTGTGTTGGCCCCCAGATATTAGAGAGACGAGGCTGGTGTGGTAATATCCTTTATTGGACCCACTTCTGTTGGTGAGAGAGACCCTTTCAAGCCACAAAGAGCTCTTCTGCAGGTCTGGGAAAGGTATTCCCAGTGTTACAGGTTAATACAAAGTGGAACAGATTGTTTAGCTTTAACACACATTTCAAGGGACCATTCCCGGTGAAGTGCTGACCCTCTTTCCCTGGGGAGACTCTTCCAGAGTCCAGTCAACATCGTTAGGACAGTTGTTCTGACTTCCACCCTAAACTTTCCCTTTGATAAACTCATGCTCTCCTCTTGACTCACTGGTACTGCTCCCTGTCAAGTACTTACACTGTGGCTGTTCCCTGCCGCCCCTCTTACTGGTCTCTCTGCTGAGTTATTCATACTTAGCTCTTTCAGTGTTTCTGGTTAGGTCAGCAGCCCCACTGAACCTATCATGCTCTGGGCCCCTTCTATCTTGATCCCCTCCAATTTGTTTTAGCCTCCTGGAATGGGGATGCCCCAAGCTGCATGCCATATTCCACGGGCAGTCCCCATGTGCTGCATAAAGAGGGACATTCCCTCCCTGGTCTGTGATGTTATGCTTGTGTGAATGTAACCTGATATATACTGTAAAATATGGTAACATGCATGTATTGGTTTCATGTACTCTTGCATTTCTTTGAGTTAGACCAGCTACACTCTCAGATAAAATTCCCCGATGCTAGCAGGAGCTGTCTAAGAACAGAAAATATACATATGCCATAGAAAATTTACCAGTAGCACTTTTGACGGGACACTGTGCCCTGGCTATTTATTTTCTAGTAAGTGAGATTTTGCGAGCTCGCAAGCGAGCACTGAAGGGTGTCAGCAGCATGCTCAGCAGAGCTGACAAGACAGTGACCAGGGCCTCTGCCTTGCCCTGTAGTTCTCTGCCATTTCCTTTCCCAACAGCACCGATTGCCCTGGGGTGGGGGTAAATAGAAAGCATCTCTCTGATGACCTTCCTGTTCCACACAGAGAGGCCTGTTGGGTCTAGAGGGGCTGTGAGGCAGGACTCCATCCTGTTCATGGCTCTGCCGCTCATTGGAAAAGTGACTTGTCCGAGGTGTCACCACTCCTCTGTGCCTCGGTTTCCTCAGATGTGGTGGCAGTTTAGTAACATTTGCCATTTTCACGGGGCTGTGATCCCTCAAGAAAAAGTGCTTTTGAGTGCAAAGTACCATTGTTACCAGTTCCTTAAAGGGTGCTGTTAGCTGCCCCAATTCACAGCACGGTGAGAGTACTGAACTGCAGCTGTGTAGCCCCTGGTACCTTGTTAATCAGCACTGATGGGGAAGGAATTCCAGGGAAAGCATGTGGCTAAACTATCTGCTTTGCATGAATGTGAAGAAGGGGTGGGAGACTCCTCCTCCGCTGCAAGAAATAGTCTATAACAGATCGCCAGAAAACTCTGCTGCCTTTTGCAGTGAAAGAGTCAACAGACAAGGCAGCAGTTGTGTGGTGCCATCGATGGGCTGAAGCATACGAATGCAAGTACATTTTCCTGAAATGGACTGATTTAAATTAGACTGATAAAGTGTTGTCAACTGCACTAGACTGAAAAGAAAATGCATTTGGAACCAAAATTCAACTTGTTTGAAATTGGAGCCACCCATTGAATTCTGTTGGCCTTGAGGTGTGTTTCTTTTTGACAAATCTAACCCTGACCGTAAAAGAACAATCCAGACCCTGCCATTACTTCACTTAAACTTCAGAGCCATGAATGAAACATTAAAGAAACACAGCCGGTTTCAGTGTCATGTTTGAATCCTTAATTGTCATAAGCAAAGAATACTCAGTCTTGAGCTCTTACCAAAAGGGTCCCAGAGAATGAGATTTCTCCTGTTAAGTGAGGGACGAGAGTCTCTGTGTCTAGGGGACAGGTGTGAGGCATGCTTATAATTTGGAATGCTCAATGTTTAAATGAACCATTCTAACTAATTCATTTTTCAATTGCAATAAAAAAAAAGAACCACAAACTTAGAAACAAGGGATTAAACAGAGCGTCTGGGTGGGTGTTTTGTTCCTATTGATAAAATTCCCCCACCAGAAAGTGATGTTGTGCCTTTAAGGATTAAAAATATTGATGCTGGTCATTTGTTAATAATTCTGTCGGTGACCTCTTTGTGTTTCACCTCTAACCAGGGGAGAACGAGGCTTTAAGCGGTTGTTAACAATTTGTAGTACTGTATCTTTTTAACTATTTGTAGTGTCAAAAGGCCATGTTCTGAAAAGAATGGGTTTCGTGCCACCGTATCACAGAGAGCCAGTCCTGATTTTTACTGAATTTTGGAGAAAAAAAAAAGAATACAAAGGCTGCTCTGGTCTTCGGGATAACTAGACAATGTCTTTTTATTGCACAATAATGACTGATGTTTTGTAAATTCCAATAAGGTACTTTTATTGGAACTCAAACTACTTCTTTAAACTGTTCTGTGTGTACTATGCATTTGTAAGATCTCCTTTCTGTCAGTGAGGTTGATGCTTTGCAGCAATTCTTTCTATTGGTCTAAGTGGATTTGTCTTAAGTATAAAGTTTAGAGCATTTTATTCACAGTATTTCTGATTCATTTGTAGTTTGCTCTTTTTTGACAACTTGAGGGTTTCTCTTTGTAAAGGACTGAATAAAAATTCCTTCCGTATTGTTTACACTCCATTCATCCTACTCCTTGGTATATACATTGTCACGTCACTTCATTTCTGTTTCTTCAGGTGCAGGCCAGAGTTTTCTGCATTCTCATAACCCTGCCCCAGTGCAACAGTGGGAAGCAATTCCTGCTCCTGAGGTACTCTTGAAAACCCCACACTTGGAAAGGAACAGCAGAAGTCCCATTCACTTTCCCTAGGACTTGCACTCCCACTTTTGGAAACTCCTACCCTTAAATCATCAAAACTCTGTCCTGGGCCCCTTTCTGCTCTCATTTGCTCCAGGGGGCATGCATGCTCATCCCAACACAGAACTGAGTGATGTCAAAACCCACAGAACCAGCTGCATTTTGTTTACATCAGTAAGAATTTCTGGGCAGTCGGCTGCAATGTTCCCCCTCTCAATATCACTGTCATGCCTGGGGGTGGGGAATGGCTCCTTGTATTGCTGAGTGCTGGATGTACCAACTTCAATGTGTTTGACTCCCCTCAGGCGGACTTTGTGCTGGGGAAAGGCACCAGAACCTGAAGTCCCCAGAACAGATACCAAGCAAGCAGCATCTACCTGCCCCAGAGCTGGAGCTTAACTCAACCCTTTCTATCTGTTGATTGCTCTGCAGGAATTGCCAGCAAGTACAATCCCTAGTACCAGTAATGCCTGAGGTTTGTATGAAGGACACACCTGCTCACTAAAAACTGCACTGGTGAGCCAAACTGCGTTTACACAAATCGCTGAACAGCCAGCTGATGGTAATGACTTCCCTCATCCTGGACCATGTGTGAGTCAGTGCCCTTGAGGAGAATGTATGCCCTGTCCAGGGCTCAGCCAGCTAGTCCCCCCTCCCTGCCCTCCTCCACAGACTACAGCTGAGTTTGGAGTAACACCTGAACACTTACGGTTTTTAAGCAATTATGCCTACATGGAGAGCAGACTAGCAGGTCTGTTCTTACAAAGATTTCCCCATTTGTTGTGATTTTTCAAGGCTGGGTTCTCTGTCGACACAGCCTCACGATGGTAGGAGCTTCCCGGAGAAAGCTGGAAAACAATGTGAGATCAGTGCCTAGACTGCCTGACAGACTCACCAGTTTCTGGTCAGATGATCTCCCCTATGTTTTATGGCAGCCTTGTGCAAGATGGAGGAGAATCACCTGCCGCCCTTAGTTATGAAAGCCAGCAGGGTGGACCTGGGGAAACAGTCACTGGTGTGACTGGAATTACAGGCAAATGCTCAGAAACTCCACATCGTGCTTGCAGTGCATGAAGGAATGAGCCTGTCCACTTGGACCCACGTGTGCCTTCTATCTGGGTTCTTACATCACGCCCATCGTCTTGGTATCTGTGGCACAGTGGAGAGAAGAAAGGGGCTGTCTGCCTCCCTGTTTAAAAGGGAACTGAACTCCAGCTGAGCTTCGGGCAGAGTGTGGCTGAAGGTTCACTGGTGGCTGGAATGACATTGGACAACAGAGCTTAATATCTTTATTTCGGACAAGCTGCCCTGGGGGACACAGGGCCCTCCTGGAGCCTTGCTCAGCAGTGCTGTCCTGGCTGTGGTATTTGCTCCCCTGCACAGGCACTGGTTTGCAAAGAAACCCAGATCCTCCATTGGCTGCAGTGAGATTCTGGTAAGGCCACAGTTGTCTTTCTCGTGTCCTTGCTGCTCTTCAGTGTCTTTGCACAGCCTTGCGAGGAAGCGGCTCTTTCATGCGTGTGCTGGTGCTGCCATCTAGAGGAGCAGAGGTTGCAGAACAGTCCTGGCATTGTCTGCTGACCCCAACAAGGGGGCGGCTTCAGAGAGTAAAAGGGCTTTTGTCTCTCTCCGAGAGGCTACTTGGACACGAGGGAGGAGGCTTCTTTTGGAGCTGGAAGGAAGGCGTGGTGGTGAAGTGAGGCACATCACTTTCCCAGCCCATTAACATAAGCCGTTCCCATTCACTGTCACACATACCTAGTGTGGGTATTGGGGTACATCAGCAGAAACTGGAAGAGCTCCATAAAGCATCTACCAAAGAAGGATCTGACATTCTGTGTCTTTCCTCTCTCTCCCGTAGGAACGTGGGTTCACAGGAAAAGGCAGGAGCAGTGAAAGAACCCTGCTAAAGATGACTGCGAAGAAGGCCAGGCCATTCCAAGCAACAGTGAGTGGGCCCCAGGAGACCCGGCCTGTCTGGCATCATTAACGGTACAGGCTCTCTGCTGTGCATCTCACCTAGGAAAGCTTTCACCAGCTTTGTTCCTAAGCCACATTAGGATGGATTAAAAACAAAACTGTATCAAATTATGGCCATTGGAAAGATGGCTTATAGTTGTCATTCGTTGAGCAAAATTCTGGGATGAGGCAGTGTTCCTGTCCCATCGCTGGGAAAGCATGTCTGTCTTTCTAAAATCCTGTGGCTCTTGGAGCCAGCCTATTGTAAGGGGTCTCCTGGCTTCCTTGTTTTGATCTTCTATGGCTTTGCTAATAAGACATAAGAATGATCAAGGCTTATGCTTCCGGGAAGGTTCTCCACCAACATGTCCATCTTTGCTGCACTATGGCTGTGACAATCTCCCAAGCAATAAAACCCTCGTCCTCCTCCTTGTCTAAGGATGAAAGGGGGAACACAGACAATAGTGTGGGATATTGTCTCTCTAGGGTTTGCGTGTCTCTCTCGTTTATGGGTCTGCTTAATTGTCTTCCTCTCTTTGTGAAAGGCACTTAGTGGTTCAGTTGCAGACTGGATGGGTAAAACATTTTATAACCCGGAAGGTTAATCATTAACCCTTTCTAAATGCCCCTGAATAAACTTCTTCACACGCTGAGATCTTAGCAGTGATGAGGGCTTTAAAATGACTCTTCTGCCCCTGCTCCCCCACAGGACAACTGCCCGTCTCTGCTCGCTGGCGACTGGGATGAAGTCTCTCTATCTGACAGCTGGGCCAGGAAGCAATGTGACCTTTTGTGACCAGTTGTTCAAACACAAGCTACTACAGGCTCTAATTCCTCTTCATGGGGGAAAAAATGTGAAATGGAAGAGACAGAAATCACTTCCCTCTCTCCGGGGCTCAGCGATGGCCTAGTGTGCAGCTCACCAGACCTGCAGTACAGTGACTTTGGCTGCCGAGGAGTAAAATACAGACATTGAATCTGTAAACTATTCCTGGCCTAGCCCAAGACAGGAGTCGGCATAAAAAATTAGCTTCCCAGGCCGAAAAATTCACACCCTGACCTGCAGCTGACACCCATTGTTCAGGCAAAATAAGCCCTGAGAGCACCAGTGTTTGGGATGTATACACCCAAAGCACTCGGGTTATCATTAACCTGAGGGAAAAGCCTGTCAGGTAATCCCCAGAAGATAATGTGCTCTTCCCCCAGGGAGCAGTCACAGCCCTCAGTTTGCAATCGCAATGAACTCCTCAGCAAGACTTGGCTGTCACCCCCACACTCAGCCACTGGAGATGAATGCTGACCAAAGCATGACTGCAAATCACTGCACTGAGCTCACACTTGGAAAGACTTGAAAGTCCAGTTGCCTTTCCAGTACTAGAGATACCCAGGAACCATCTGCCACAATGCCCTGAACAGGACTGCATAATCCCGGTGAGAGCGCATTTGGGTTTGTGTGTTAGTTACTAGAGAAATACAATTGGGCGGCTGGTAAGATGCATACTAATGCTCAGAGGTCCCAGGTGAAGGTGGTTGGCAATGCCAAGGGCTTTAGAAACATTAATGAATTCTATCACTCTGTCCACCTTGAGGTAGGTGTTTATCTTACTTCTTTCAGGTGGCTGTAGTGATTTGGCCAAGGTCAGGCAACGAGTCCATTAGGAATCCAGGAATATGAGCAATAACTGCTGTTTCATAAGCCTGTGCTGTACCCACTAGACAAGTCTCTCACTCCCGCAGCCCCAGGAAGGCATGTGCCCGAGCAAAACTGGCAGAAATTATATTTCTCAGATAGCTTCCAATCAGCTAGTGCAGAATGGATCTGGTTTGGCCTGCTCCTGCATGGGTGATTTTCTGGCCATGCACTTACAGACATGCTCTCTCCATTGCCTGGATCATAGAATCATAGAATATCAGGGTTGGAAGGGACTTCAGGAGGTCATCTAGTCCAACCCCCTGCTCAAAGCAGGACCGATCCCCAATTTTTGCCCCAGATCCCTAAATGGTCCTCCTCAAGGATTGAACTCACAACCCTGGGTTTAGCAGGCCAATGCTCAAACCACGGAGCTATCTCCCCCTGAGGGATACAGGAGTGCTGCCCTTGCCCTCTGCAGCTGTGGTGCAAAGCTCATGCTGCCCCGTGAGTATGAGCCATGGCTGTGTGCTCTTTTGGACACAAAGATTCTTCAGTTCCCCAGCTACCCTCTCCTTGGATTGACCAGTACAGGGGCTCTGGGTCTCTACAAAGTGCCATGGCTGGTCGTCTTTGTTCCTAGCAAATGTATCCATCTTATTAACTTCTGCCCTGAACTAAACACCTCCTGAGCTTTGCCATCCCCTTTTGCTGGATCGGCGGCTGAGCCATGCTGTGCAGTTCTGTGTCTCGGGTGTATAACTTCAGACAGAGACAGGCGCAGAGAGGACTGGAACAAATCAGCTGTCATGCCTGAGAAGCCTTTGGCCCGCTCTCATTCCTGACCGTTCGGGGATCAGAAAGGCCCTCATTAGGTATGCAGCCCCGCTGTCTCTGATTCTGCACCTAGGATGTACTGTCTGTAACTGACAACCCCTTCCAGATCCAGTGTAAATTACATCTGGCCCTCAGACAAACCTTGCACATAACAGCAAAACTACAGAGGGGCTTAACGGTACTGCAGCTTGCTTACTGGCTTTTCTTTCGTGAATCATAATTAACGTTTATCAAGTGCTGAAAAGGCCTCAAATAGAAGGTGCAGAGGGGAGCAAAGCACTTTGCTAGCATGGCTGGTGGGTGTTGTGCTGCCGAACAAATGGTTCTTGCCACCTCTGGAAGAGGAAGTGGAAGTGAGTAGGGTTTCTGCTAATGTGTGTAACCAAGGAGAAAACTTGGCTCAAAGGATCCCATTGAGGATTGTCCAGTCCTGATCTCACTCAGCTGTTGATCAAAGGCCAAAGCCCTGGGAGTCAGGACTCCTGGATTCTATTCCTGCTTCTGCCACTAAGCGTCTATGCTGGTCCCAGTACAGCGAGACAGGCCTTCAGTGTAGCTGTTCCCTGGAAGGACGTCCCTACTTTCAAACAGCCCCGGTAAGCCTCACTAGTGCGAGCACTGTTTTACACTAGTACAGCACTTCTAAGAGGGGAGATTGTACAGGTAGCAGCAGGGATACAGATCTCCCTCGTGTAAGCAGCTCCTAGTAGTGTCAGTTCAGACCATGCGTCTGCCCTACCTCGCCTCCTGTCCTGCCCCCCGGCTATACAGGGCAGTGTGGGTGAACTGCCCTCAGTTTCTTCTCAACTGCCTCAGCCTGAAAGGGAGCTTTCATGTTGTCGCCTTGAACCTGCCCCAGCTGCAAGGGTTTTCTCCTAGTTGTAGTTCCGTTATAGATAGATTGACTAACTTAGCTGTAGTTTGATTAGTTTGTTCCCCTCCCTCCAGGGAGGCTCATCTTCCTTGGGAAAATGTGCCAGCTCACTGGAGTTCAAATGCTGCCCCACTTGCCAGGACGCCATCCCGGTTAGCGATGGCCACGCCAAGTGTGTTCACTGCCTGGAAGAGCCTCACATTCCTCGGGAGGGTAACTTCTGTTTCGCCCTTAAATCCAGGGTGAGGGAAAACTGGGAGATTAAGTTGAGGCTACTAAAGATGGAGTACTCCCTTTGCCCTGCTTCAGGGCCGGGTCAGGAGAACTGCCCTGTACACCAGTCTCAGGGCCGACCCAGCGCCCCTTCAACCTCAGCTCAGCCTTCTCCCAGTGAGGGAAAGACTCCAGAGACCCCGTCAACAGGTGACAAACAGAGGAGCTCTGACTCCGTTCATAAGAAGCCTGCTCCTAAAGAGCCCAGTCCCTCAGTATGTCAATGGTTTCAGAACCTTGGACCTCCCAACTCGGAGCCACAGATGTAACAGACTCCTCCAATACTGGCAGGGCTGGAAAGCCCTAGAGATCTTCCAAGAGCAAACATGGCTCTGACTGAGCCTCAGGACCATCCAGACATGCCCAAGAAGGCAAGGACAAACCTTCTTCCAGACCGGTACTGTCATACTCAGCTTTGTCACTGGCACCTCCCTCAACAGGTTCCTCAGTACCAGGCAAGACCATGGCTCCCACCTCGGAGAGCTCGAAATGTTCAGGTCCATCTATCTCCGGAGACAAACACACAGTCATGTGGGTACCACTTCCCCATTCGGTACTGCAAGAATTCAGGTACTCAAAGGATTTATTGGTGGCAGATGAGCCGGAGTCTCCATTGCTTATGGGTGTGACAGGCCTCTTGTTACGAAGACTCACCAGGCTTTTCTGCTGGGGCTCCTCCACTAAATGATGGAGAGGATGATGATGGAGATCACTCCTCTTGTCTCAGTGCAGGGTTCTCCCACCCAGCCATCGGGGAACCCACCCACTGACATCCACAGAGAATGAGAGACCTCTTGGGTCAAAGTCACCTCCTTTCCCATACGGCCCCCCACAGTAGCCATACCAGGGCCCCTGGGTGGCAAACCAGCAACAATATTCCAGGGCTCCAAGTCTTGCCCACCAGGAAAAGAGAGAGAGACACAATCCCCCTCCACTCCAGCCATGCCTCAGGAGGAGACATTTGAGAAGCAGGAAGCCAGGGCAGGTAAGGAGGCTACCCCTCAGACTACCATCTCCTCGTGGTCTCCAGATGAGGTGGTTATGCCTTCACTACCGTCTCTGGGTGATGATTTTCAGCAATTTCAGGACCTCATAAAATGGGTGGTGGATGCTCTGTGGAAAATCTCTGCTGAAGGGGAGTACCCAGCAGGGACATCTCAGACAACCACGGGGACTGCACAGGGGAGTAACCTTTCCTTCCATTTCCATTCCAGTCTTACCGGCTGAATGTCTCTAAAGAAGGACGCAGCAGATGTGCTCTGCACACTGGAAAAGGAGCCTCGCTTTACATTAAGAAAAGGAGGACTTGTGGCACCTTAGAGACTAACCAATTTATTTGAGCATGAGCTTTCGTGAGCTACAGCTCACTTCATCGGATGCATACTGTGGAAACTGCAGCAGACTTTATATACACACAGAGATCATGAAACAATACCTCCTCCCACCCCACTGTCCTGCTGGTAATAGCTTATCTAAAGTGATCATCAAGTTGGGCCATTTCCAGCACAAATCCAGGTTTTCTCACCCTCCGCCCCCCCACACACAAACTCACTCTCCTGCTGGTAATAGCCCATCCAAAGTGACCACTCTCTTCACAATGTGTATGATAAACAAGGTGGGCCATTTACTGCACAAACCCAGGTTCTCTCACCCCCTCACCCCCCTCCAAAAACCACACACACAAACTCACTCTCCTGCTGGTAATAGCTTATCCAGAGTGACCACTCTCCCTACAATGTGCATGATGATCAAGTTGGGCCATTTCCAGCACAAATCCAGGTTTTCTCACCCCCCCACCCCCATACACACACAAACTCACTCTCCTGCTGGTAATAGCTCATCCAAAGTGACCACTCTCCCTACAATGTGCATGGTAATCCAGGTGAGCCATTTCCAGCACAAATCCAGGCTTTCTCACCCCCCCCATTTTTTTTTTTTACATTAAGTGCTTGGTTATATCCTTCGCTGTTCCAAGGGACCCAGGGGCCCTGAACTCTGATTATGGAGCGAATTTGCTCTATAACAGGTAACAATGGCACTTTGCAGTGAATTGGGATGATAATTCTTTGGTCAGCAAGGTGTTCCCCGACCTCTTTGGGGGAGTTCTCCCCACCCCACTCACTCCCCTGGAAGTCAGTGGGTTCGCACAGCTGTAACTGGCCCGTAATAAAAGGCAATGCTGTATAATCCCAGCTCTAAACCAATCTTCTCCTTACTCCGCTGGCCCGACAGGATAGCAAATGGCAGGTGAGGAGGGGTGTTTTCCTGATTGCCACTTTCCCTCACACTTTTGCTTGCAGATGTCTCTTGGAGGAGAGCAAGGCAGTGTAGGGGAAATCTGTAGGCTTCTTCTTTCTGGTATTGGTAGGAAGGAGCTTTTCCTGCTGCCTCTCCAGCCCGAGGGAGAGCGCTCATCTGCTGCAGTCTCATCTGGGGTGTGTCGGAGCAGTGGGTAGCCGCCGAGAGCTCTCTTTTATGCAGAACCGTGAAACGGGAGCTGAATGGGTGCCACCCAGCCTGGCTGGGGAGCACCTTGTCCAGCCACACTGAGAACATCACAGGCTAGTTTTACAGCTATTGCTTAGCAAAAGGACAGGCAGGATGCTGAATTCCTACACCTGCTCTCCCACGACTGCTTTTATCAGCCACCATCTGGCGGAGCAGGTCTCTGGGAACATCCCTCATCGCAGCCTTTCTGGGGGCAATGGGGGCATGTGTAGTAGACAGCCATCCATGTGTAGTTCCATTCAGGATCTACCATGGCTAGCACTGACAAGGAAACTCCTGAAAACAAACCTGATATTTATAGGGCTCAAAGCCAAGTGTGCTTCAAACTTTGGGAAGCTGGCAGGAGCAGCGCTTGCTTCTGGAGCAGCCGGTGTCTTGGGGGGAGCGGGCAGGGGCAGCAGAGTGCTTGGGGTCAGATTTGCACAGGTGTTGTTTAAATCTGGCTGAATTGATTTTTATGTATATTGAATGTGTAGAAGACGTCCCAGGTCTGAGGGCTCTCACGACAAACGGCTGCTGGATCATTGAGAGTAGCAAGATAACATGCAGCTGGTGTGACCAGTGAGGAGTTAGCCATCTCCAGGCCTTGTGCTGCAGAGTAAGCTAGCTCCTACCAGCCAGAATACCTCCGGCCCTGCGAACACTGAGGTAGGAATAACCAGGGAGGTGTCCACGTAGGGAGACAGGCAGCAGCCTGAGCCACTCTGTACCCCCATGGCCATGGATGTGCTGCTCCAACTGGTGCCCATAGCAACCTCTGCGAGACGCCAGCAGTTAGTGCAGAGAGCGCGTGGCTGGGCACTGGTCACAGTGTGAAGGGAGGCCTATGCCTTGAGCTCCTCCTGCAGTGGGGGATGTGTCAGCGTGGCCCCAGTGCCCCTTTTCTTCCGCCATCGGCTCTCTTCTACCCCTTGACTAGTCCCAGTGTCCTGTTAATAGCTGAGCCTTTTCTTCTCCCGCTGCTCACCCTGCAGGCTCCAAGCCAAAGTGAAAATCCCAGGAGACGGTGCAGGGAGCTGCTAGAAATTCCTGCTCTCCCTTCCCTCCGCAAGCTCCTTAAGGCTTGTCCACAGCACCTGGAGGTGCCGGAGGACCCGGCTCTCTTGTAATGTAACGTAGGGGTGCGGTTGATTGGAGGGTGGGGGCTGGGTGCCGGAGGCCTGGCCTGGGGCTGCTTGAGTAGCTGTGATTCTTCTTGCTGCTTGGTGCCCTGCTGCTGACTCTGGCCCCCCGCCAAAGCACTTACCTTCTCCCAGACACAGGCTGGTGGTTACTCTCAGCTCAGGAAGTTTATCACCAGCCCTGCACAAAGGGTGGGGGTTGGTGGGGGGGCCTCCTTTAATGGGGCAAATTAAACCTCAGGACCTACATGCTGGGCCCATGGTGGGTCCTCGGAAAATCATGTTAGTGTTGCTCCCTCCTGCCCCCCAGTTTTTACAACACTCACTTTTTGCATCTTGTCTTTAGTGAGCATGTCTGCTCTGCCCCACAGAGAAAGGCCTGCGGTTCTGGGCTTTGTGCAGCACAGATAACAAGGTGATGGGCACTGGGTACAAATCTTACATAGACCGAGCCAAAGAAAGCACTCCTGCAGTCCACGACTGTCAGGGAGACAAGTCAGCAGGTTGCTCCATGCAGAGATAGGGGCAGGAGAGCGGTGACCATGGGCCAGCAAAAGCTGCTAGCATTAACTTTCACCAGTCGGCATGTGGAAAGCAAACAACAAAGGATTGTGACCAAGGAACACCTCAATTACAGACTGGCTACTTAGTGCATAATTAGTGCCACTTAATGTGTGTGTGAAGGGAAAAGCGCCCTGGAGGTGCCTGGAGCACACCCTGCCGCAGGGAGAGGTAGGGGGGCACAAAGGCAGGCTGGGAGGTGGGAGGCTGCAATTGCTGACAGCTCATCCTACACTATAGGCCTCAGTAAATGCCAACAGAGCAGGTCAAATGATCTTTTGGGTGCTGGCGGGTTTTCCTAGCCAGCTGCTGATGAACAGGCGGGTCCATGTTACTACCAAGGAATACCCAGATCCTGGTGTAAAGGGCATAGCCTGAAACCAGTGCAGCTGTGCAGGTTTGCACCATCTGAGGATCTGGCTCCCTTTGAAGATAATGTTGGTGAAAGCTCTGAGCTGGGCGAGCCCCTTGGGGGTGAAGTGGCTGAATGCATACAGCGTGCGCATGGGCGGAGAGATCACAACAGAGAAGGTAACCGTTTGAATCTCAGTGCAACCCACTGAAAGCAGCTCCCTCTACCACTTGAGCAGAGTGTTACTGCTCATGCAGGGTCAGGGCATCTGCTCCAGAGAGGCAGAATGATAAATGACACTTTACTGTAAGTCTGTGCCTTGTTTGCCTCCTGCTTCTGCAAAGCATGCCCCCTGCAGTCCCAAACAAAAGACTTCCACCAGATGAGGTCACTGCAAAAGAAACTGCAGTTTGCAGTCTGTGTTCTCGCAAACTCTCCATTCACTGCCAAAAGGTGCATCCCTACTCCTGCCTGGTGCTGCCTGCCCCAGAGATTCATGGATTTACAAGATTGAAGCAGAGCTGGGAACTTCCCTACAGGAAGCCTGGTGGGACACCATCAACCAAGGTCATGCTAGCTGGTGCAATAGTCCTTAGCAGACTAGGCCTGGTTGATAATGATGTTTTTCTCCTTCTGAACCAGGGTGTGTTCCTGTGGGTGTGCCGATGGTCTGTGGATATACTCACTGCGGATATGGATATCCATGGATTTGTAGGGCTCTCGTAATTATCAAGTGACCCATCCCCTGTTGTTCAGTCTCAGTTTCTGGCAGTCAGAGGTTTAGGGACACCCAGAGCACGGGATTGCATCCCTGACCATGTTGGTCCTCTATGAATTTATCCAATTCTTTTTAAAATCCAGTTATACTTCTGTCCTTCACAACATCCCCTGGCAATGAGTTCCACAGGTTGACTGTGCGTCGTGTGAACAGGTACTTCCTTATGTTTGGTTTAAACCTGCTGCCTAGTAATTTCTGGTTCTTGGGCTATGTGAAGGGGTAAATAAACTTCCTTAGTCACTTTCTCCACGTCCCAGGCACAATTTTAGAGCCCTCTGTTGTAAAGCCCCCACCCCCACCCCCTAGTCATCACTTTTCTACGCTGAACAGTCTCAGCTCATGTGGAAGCTGTTCCAGACCCCGAGTCATTTTTAAAAAAAAGAAAAGGAGGACTTGTGGCACCTTAGAGACTAACCAATTTATTTGAGCATAAGCTTTCGTGAGCTACAGCTCACTTCATCGGATGCATACTGTGGAAAGTGTAGAAGATCTTTTTATACATACAAAGCATGAAAAAATACCTCCCCCCACCCCACTCTCCTGTTGGTAATAGCTTATCTAAAGTGACCACTCTCCTTACAGTGTGTATGGTAATCAAGGTGGGCCATTTCCAGCACAAATCCAGGGTTTAACAAGAACGTTGGGGGGGGGGGTAGGAAAAAACAAGGGGAAATAGTTTACCTTGCATAATGACTTAGCCACTCCCGGTCTCTATTCAAGCCTAAGTTAATTGTATCCAATTTGCAAATGAATTCCAATTCAGCAGTCTCTCGCTGGAGTCTGGATTTGAAGTTTTTTGTTGTAATATCGCAACTTTCATGTCTGTAATCGCGTGACCAGAGAGATTGAAGTGTTCTCCGACTGGTTTATGAATGTTATAATTCTTGACATCTGATTTGTGTCCATTTATTCTTTTACGTAGAGACTGTCCAGTTTGACCAATGTACATGGCAGAGGGGCATTGCTGGCACATGATGGCATAGATCACATTGGTGGATGTGCAGGTGAACGAGCCTCTGATAGTGTGGCTGATGTGATTAGGCCCTGTGATGGTGTCCCCTGAATAGATATGTGGGCAAAATTGGCAACGGGCTTTGTTGCAAGGATAAGTTCCTAGGTTAGTGGTTCTGTTGTGTGGTATGTGGTTGCTGGTGAGTATTTGCTTCAGGTTGGGGGGCTGTCTGTAGCCAAGGACTGGCCTGTCTCCCACGATTTGTTGCCCTGCTCTGTACTTTTTTCAATTCTAATGTATCTTTTTTGAGATGGGATGACCAGAACTGCATGTAGTATTGAAGATATGGGCATACCCTAGATTTATATGGTGGCATTATGATATTTTCTGTCTTATCTATCCCTTTCCTAATGGTTACTGACATTGTTAGCTTTTTTTGATGGCCACTGCACACTGAGCAGATGTTTTCAGAAAACTATCCACAATGATTCCAATATCTCTTCTTTAGTGATAACAGCTAATTTAGACCCCACCATTTTGTAAATGTAGTTGGTATTATGTTTTCCAATGTGCATTACTTTTCATTTATCAACATTGAATTTCATCTGCCATTTTCTTGTCCAGTCACCCAGTTTTGTGAGATCCCTTTGTAGCTCTTCGCAGTCAGCTTTGAACTTAACTATCTTGAGTAATTTTATATCATCTGCATACTTTGCCACCTCACTGTTTACCCCCTTTTCCAGATTATTTATGAATACGCTCAACAGCACTGGTCCCAGTACAGATCCTGGAGGGACCCCACTATTTACCTCTCTCCATTCTGAAAACTGATCATTTATTCCTACCTTTTGTTTCCTATCCTTTAACCAGTTACTGATCTGGGAGAGGACCTCCCCTCTTATCCCACAACTGCTTATTTTGCTTAAGAGCCTTGGGTGAGGGACCTCGTCAAAGACTTTCTGAAAGTCCAAGTACACTATATCCACTGGATCCCCCTTGTCCACATGTTTGTTGACACCCTCTAAGAATTCTAATAGATTGGTGAGGCATGGTTTCCCTTGACACAAGCTATGTTGATGCTTCCCCAACGTATGTTCACCTCTGTGTCTGATCATTCTGTTTTTTATTATAGTTTCCACCAATTTCCCTGGTATTGGAAGTTTGACTTACTGGCCTGCAATTGCTGGGATCACCTCTGGAGTCTTGTTTTTAAATAGGTGTTACGTTAGCTTCCCTGCAGTCATCTGTTACAGAGGCTGATTTAAGTGACAGCTTACATACCACAGTAATTAGTTCTGCAATTTCACATTTGAGTTCTTTCAGAACCCTTGGGTGAACACCATCTGGTCCTTGTGACTTATTACTGTCTAATTTCTCAATTTGTTCCAAAACCTCCGATGAATGCATCCAATGAAGTGAGCTGTAGCTCAGGAAAGCTTATGCTCAGATAAATTGGTTAGTCTCTAAGGTGCCACAAGTCCTCCTTTTCTTTTTGCGGATACAGACTAGCACGGCTGCTACTCTGAAACACCTCAGTCTGGGACAGTTCCTCAGATTTGTCTCCTAAAATGAATGGCTCAGGTGTGGGAATCTCCCTCACATCCTCTTCAGTGAAGATTGAAGCAAAGAATTCATTTAGTTTCCCCGCAATGGCCTTGTAAATTTCTGCTCAGTGTGCAACCTTATCTGCACACCGGATATGCAGCACGGTACCTCTGGCTTGGAAGCAACATCGCAGAATTGTAAGTGCTCTTTCTATAGTTTTTGCATGGTGATACTTCACAGCGCTCACCAGGGTGAAAGTCACACGTCTCTCCTTAATAAACCGCACACATGTATGCACCTGGGGGTGTTTAAACACTGCCTGCCGGCAGCTTTTATGTGCCAAAGACTAAATATGGGGCTTGGAACCAAGGGCCGGAGGTTGCTTTTCTAAAACAAACAAACGCTGAAATGCAGCGGAGAGTTAGCTCAACCCCGCCTGCCCCCCCCCTTTCCCCCAGGGGTCAAGGAGACAAGCCGGAACTGGGCTAAATAGCTGTGCTGAGAAAAGGCGCTCGGGAGAGTCCTAGGAAACAAAAAGGTGGAGCTTTTGTGGGGCAGGGCCTGCAGTAGCTTTTCATCCCCCTTGGGCGCCTGGCACAGGGCAGGGCCCCACCACAAAGACACAATCCTTGGGCAGAGGCCTGGAAAGGCCTCCAGGCCGGGGAGTGTTACCGGAACCCACTGTAAACCCTCAACCAGCATGTGAGCTGCAGGGGCTGTGAGCTGGGCCCAGCGGGTCAGGGTCCAGGAGCTGACCCGGTCCAGCAAGGCAGGCCCTGCAGGCCCACGGTGACCTGGGGTGGTTCAGGGTCCCTGCCGGTGCCTAGTTTCTCCATTCACCATTCAAGGGGCGAAGGGGACAGAGCCAGCCCTAGGCCACAGCAGACTAAGGACTCGCTTAGGGCCCTTATTCACTTTTCATTATAAGCACCTGCCTGTTTTGGCATGGGGGGGTGGCATTGCTGTCCAGGGCCCCCTCTGGGCTAGCACTGGAAGGAGAACAGCCCCAGTCACTGTGAGTCAGGGGGTCAGGCTAGCTGTGGGTTAGCTACAGGCTGCTTTTGCTAGTCTGGGTGATTAGGAGCTTAGACACACTCCTTCCTCCCCACAGGCCCGTTTCATTAAGTGGTTCAGGGAGAGGCAAATGCTCTTTTCCATGGAAGCCTCCTGTCCCCCCAGCCTTTGCCGGCCGGGAAGGTGCTAGTGGGGTGGGGTTCTGGCGGCTGGTTAGCCCCACAGCGGGGGTGGCTGCAAACAGCTGGGCCGCAGGGGAAGGCGCAGGGGCTGCTTGCCGGCGCACTTGCTCTGGGGGGGCAAGCAGCACTGGCTGCCGGGCGTTGGCGGAGAGAAGCCGGACAGAGGCAAAGGGGCCTCCGTGTGTCCCCCCCACGCTGCGCAAGGCGGCTCCCAGCGGCGGCGAGTGTGGACTGGCCGAAGCAATGTCCGGCAAAGTCCCCGCAAAAGTAAACCCTAACCCTAAGCATCGTCTCCCCTGTGCAGGGCCTTGGCTGGAGCCCATGGGCCATTCTACACGGACCCCGGCTTCCCGTGCAAAGGCGCAGCCGCTGCTCCGCGGAGAAGGTCCCGCCTCTTGCAGGGACACTTCGCCTTTTGCTGCATCCCTTTGCTCGGCATGCTCCCGGCCGTTCCGCGTCGTGTCTCGCCAGCGGCCTGGAGAGTTTTGTTCAAACCAATTTAATGTGTTAAGCCTCAACACCTCTACCCCAGCCCCGCGGCTCAGGGGCGCAAGCGGGCCGCCTTTGGTTCTTTTTTCTCCCACCTCCCCCCTAACCCTGCCCGCTCCATTGCTGGGCCGTGCAGGGAAAGAAACCGAGACCGACACGGGATCTGGGAGCCGGTTTATTAAACCCGGGAGCCAGGTACAGACACGCTGCCCCCCCCCGCCCCGGCGCCCCTTGGCAGCCAAGGCGATCGTTAATGCCAGCGCGGCAGCCACGCTGGGGGCTTCCCGCGGGTCCTGCGTCTCCCCGGGGGCGGGACCCAGCCGGGGGCGCCCGGGGCGCAGGCCAGCCGAGGAGCCGAGGCCCGCGGGGACCAGGACTAACCCCCAGGCACGTCCCCGCTGCGCTCTGGCGCCCACGGGCAGGGAAGCGCCCGCCCGCCCCCAGCCACTCACGGTCTCCGGACCGAGCCGCGCCCGGGGGGCGGCGCGGGCGCTACCAGGGCCGCCACAGCGCCTGGCTCCGGCCGGGCAGGGAGGGTCTTTGCTCCGCGGCGCCGCGCCGCTGGGCAGCAGCGCCCGGCTCAGTCGGGGGCTGGGAGCTGGGAGCGCCAGGGGCCCCGGGGCGCTGCGTGAAGGGCCGGGAGCCGCCGGCTTTCTGCAAAGGCGCCCGCTGCTCCGCCGCGCGGCCGCCGGGCCGGGAGCCCCGGGGCTCCGGGCGCGGCGCGGTGGGGCTGCTGTCCGCGGTCCTGCAGCCGGAGCCGCTCACCCGCGGGGAGGCCCGGGCGAGCTCCTGCAGCAGCTGGAAGGAGGAAGCTTCGCTGGCCCCCTCGGAGCGCAGCAGGAACTGGTTCACCCCATGCAGGCAGCTGCGGAAGCCGGCCTGGTAGTCAGCCCCTGGGAGAACGGAGAGCGGATCAGGAGCCTTGGGACGCGCAGCAGCGGCCCCCGCCCCCCGCCCCCGGCGCCGGGGAGGGCCCCAGCCCACCGCATCGGTGCCAGCCGGGAGCCTCCAGGGCCAAGCCCCCCACCCCGACAGCATCAGTGCTGTTCCTGCCCGCACCACCCTGCAGATCCGCACCGCTGGGAACCCAAGACTGCGCGCGGGGCCCCCGGCCAGCAGGGGTGCGGGGTCTCTGAACAGCCCGCGGGCTTGGGGCGAGCACCCCAGGGCGGCAGGCCGCCCGCTGGCCGGGAGAGGAGCCTGGGGCGCGTGTATCCAGGACGCTGCGTTACCCGCGGCTCTCTCCTGCGCGCCCAGGGGCCCTCGCCCATTGCCAGGCTGCAGCGCGGCGCAGCCCGTCCTGTCCGAGTGAACCTGCTCTTGGGATGCAGGGGACGTGTCAGTCCGTGCGCACGCGCCCCTGCCCCAATCCTGGCCTGCAGACAAGCAAGGAAACAGCGGCTACTCAGCCCCTCCCCCTGGGGGGGTCCAAGCCCGGCGCTGCTCCGCCCCAGCCTGCGAGCCACGGGATTAATAGACACTGGAATTGACAGAGCAAAGGGACCGGGCAGGATCGTGTCCACACGGGGTTCGGTGCCATCGATATAACCGGGCGTGGGATCTAAATCCAGAGTACATTTCAAATCAGTGTCTTGAGGCGTCCAGGGAACCCAGGCTTGGCCAAAGGCAGCCCAATAACCAGACCCGCTGCTGGCGCCTGGGTACCCGGGCTGAGATTCTGTGTGTTTCCTTGCACCACGACTCGCGGACTCGCATCATTGGGATGTAAGCGGCGGGACCCCGTAACATTGAGCTTCGATCCCGATTAACACAGGACCCATCTACCCAGCAACAAACGCCGAGAGCCTGTTACTCCCGCGAGGAAACGGGGTTTTACCTTGGACAGAATTCTGGAGGCTTTTCATGTACTTGACGCTCAGCTCCAGGATATCTGCCTTCTCCAGTTTGCGCTTCCTGATCTGGAGAGAGAGAGAGAGCCCCAACGCGATCAATAACGTACCGAACGGGGCACAGAATCGTGCTTTGGTTCCACTGTAAATGCGGAGCCAGGACGTGCCCCCTGGGAAAGCTGTTTAGACACTGACCATCTGGGGGCGAGGTTCCCGGGGAGGGGGACTCACGTGGTGGGAATAGTGCTTTTCTAGCAGCGCCTTCAGCTGCTCCAGAGACACGTTAATCCTGGCTCTTCTCTTCTTCTCCATCAAGGGTTTTGAGATCTGCGGGGAAGAAGGGAAATGTTACCGGGGTTTGGCTGCCACTCCTCCGCCGGCCCCAGTCACTTCTTTCCTCCTGCCTAGTGCTGCTGGCAAACCTTGCGGAAGCTACAAAGCTGCGGTTTCTCCTGCCCTCCGGGCTGGGTGACCATGTTCCCCCCTCTCTGGGAATGAGCGGCCCTGGGAATTCGCAGCCGGGGGCAGGAGCCAGGATTTATACGGGGGAC
Source organism: Eretmochelys imbricata (assembly GCF_965152235.1). Taxonomy (NCBI): domain Eukaryota; kingdom Metazoa; phylum Chordata; order Testudines; family Cheloniidae; genus Eretmochelys; species Eretmochelys imbricata. Next base: position 22,059,718 of record NC_135589.1, on the reverse strand, counting down.
TCACTTTACATGTCAATACCGGCATTCAGGCGCTGAGCACCTCCCCGAGGGGGGCACGGGCCGGGGGCGGGCAGTTGGGGAAGGGGAATCCTGTGGCCGAGGAGCCATGTGATGGGCGAGACGAGGGCGGCTGAGAAGGGTTACAATGACTTTTACCAAGATGTTCAAGTTTCTTTTGTATGTTTCACTGGATTTAAAGAACGGGAACCACCGCCCAGCCCGCCACATCTCAGGGGCGGGGGCTCCGCATTGGGAAGCAAATGGCATCACTAGAGTTACCTCTGCCCGCCCTCCCCCGCCCCGTGTGGTGGGGTTCACCAGGCCCTTGACCTGCGGCTCTGAACTCTCACAGGGATCCCTTGTGTTCTGCGCCCCTGGGTGCCGGAGAACACGCGGCTCGCGCTGCATGGACTTGTTTGGACCGTGATTGGCTGTACAGCGCCGCGCACCGCCCCAGCGCTCGCAGACACGCGCTGGTTCCTTTGCTCCCGGTTGCTGGCGGCTCGGGTCCCGCTGCTGCAGCCTGTGCTCCCCGGGGATCCCTAGCGCGCTACTGCACCGGGCCCAGCGTCCCTCCGCCCGGCACTGCTAATTAGCAGCGGGTTTGTTCCCTGCCGGCCGCACGCGGCCCGGCCCCGGGCCAGGCTCTGGAAGAGCCCCCTGCCAGGCGGGCCACGGGAGATGAAGACCTGCCACCTAGGGGCAGCCATTCCTCCTTTCTGGCCGCGTTTCACGCTCGGCGCGGGGAGGCCAGGCTAGATTAGCGGCCCTAATGCCCGGACAATGCAGCAATTTTCTGCTCCCAGCCCTTCAAAGGCCGCGGAGGGGCGATTTCTGCGCTCCGAGCGGAGTCAGGGGCGAACACATGTTTCATTAAAGCGTGGAAGGGCCGGGCCAGCCCCGCGCGCTCACAGGTGCAGGTGGGATTCCCGAGGAGCCTGGGAGAGGAGCGGTCCAGGGAAGTGGGGTTTCCAGCGGCGCCCATCTCCTTGGCCCGGGCCCCCTGCACACCTCGGGAACTCTCCCTCCCGCGCTGCCCCTCGTCCCTGTCCCATGCACTCCCGGTGCTGCGGGGGCGCTTTCTCTCTCTCGCTCGCTCGCTGGCTTTTGTCCTTAGAGCCGTAACTATTCCGGGCGCCCCTTCCCCACTGCACGTGGGAACTCAGCAAAGAGCTGGGGGGGGGGAGGAGGACGGGGGACGGAGGCGTTCCCGGATTCGCCTCGCTTCAAAATTGCTTTCCACAGTCTAAATTCCTCCAGCTCACTCATTTAAAAGGTTTTTATAACAGACAATTAGGTCTGGTCCCAGATACAAAACCCCAGATGTTTGGAAAGCCACAAACCGTTTGTGAGAGCGCGGCCCGCGGTGCTTTTGACCAGCAAAGGGAGAATGCAGAATGAGCACCGGGTCGCCAGCAAACCCGCTGCGGGGATTGTGGGGGGGGTCCTTATACGTGGTTGGGGTGGGGACCCCTCCAAACCTCTCCGCTCCTCGCACGCGCCCCCCGGGGTTCTGGTCACCCTACTAAAAGCCAAACCTCCAGGGAGCCCTGCGGAGTGCCCCGTGGCCCCCTTGAGTGCTGAAATGGACCCAGGAGTGCCCTGCCCTTGACTTCAACGGGAGAGGTGCAGGATCGGGCCCATGGCTGAGGGGCCCAGCCCAGGTTCACTCCACGGTGTGTAGGGAAAGGGGGCCGAGCCCGCCGAGGGCTGGGGCTGCCCGGGGCGCGCAGAAAGGGCCAGTGTCCCGCAGTGTAAATCGCTGGTGCGGAGCGGGTCAGTGGGTGCCAGGCGCCCCGTGCAGGAAAAGCGGGGGCACGCGCGCGTCCCGTGGCGCCGTGCGGACACCCCCCCCCCCGGGGCAGGCCGCTCCCGTCCCGCCACGCGGGGCCCCTCCCGAGACGGGCCGTCTGCCCCGCCTGCCCGCAGCGCTCCCAGCCCTGCTCCCTCATTTGGCCTTTAATGAGGCTTTTATTATGCCCACGGGCCGCGCTGAATCCCGCCTTCGCCGCTGTCCCTGCAGCCCTGCGCCGCTGGCCGGGGACAATAGATCAAAGGGCTGCCGGGCGGGGGCCGCCGGACCCAGCGGGGCAGCGAAGGTGACCGGGGAGTTATTCTCCTATTCACAGCCCGCTCTGCTGCGCCCCTGAGACCGCGGGCTCCTCCCAGAATAGCCCTCGCAGTGACTGGACACCCCTGCTGCCTGGGGCCAGCTCCAGCCACTCCAAGGGGCCTTCCTGGGCCGGGCCCACCACTGCCCCAGGGATGGAGGGGTTGGGGGGCGCCAGCTCTGCCATCCTATTACCCCCGGCCCTCCCGGATACCTGCCCGGGCCCACCACTGCCCCAGGGATGGAGGGGTTGGGGGGAGCCAGCTCTGCCATCCTATTACCCCCGGCCCTCCCGGATACCTGCCCGGGCCCACCACTGCCCCAGGGATGGAGGGGTTGGGGGGCGCCAGCTCTGCCATCCTATTACCCCCGGCCCTCCCGGATACCTGCCCAGCGCAGAAGCAGGGGCTAAGTGGCGGAAAGTTGGTCTCTGACCAATCCAGGATCTGACCTCCCCTTACCCCCCAGTCCCTCTCTTCGGGACCCGCCTGCAGTTTAGCGCAGAGACATCTCTGCTCACGCAGGAGAATACAACCCAGGGGCCCGATTAGGCCATGGGAGCTGGGGGTGCCGGGGGCGCTGCGGCACCCCCTGGCTTGAAGTGGTTCCATCACATACAGGGTTTGCAGTTTGGTTCAATGTCTCTCCGTGCCCCCCCCCATACACATTGTACCAGCGCCCCTGGATTAGGCGGGAGGATCTTGTCCCGGAACAAGGTGGGGGAAGGATGCCAGGGCAGCTGGATTTCCTCCCATGACTCCCAAGTAGGGGCGCTGGAGCAATGGGGTGGGGGCTGAGAGCCATTGCACTGAACTGTAACCCTGCACCCCAGCACCCCCAGTCCCAGCACCTGGGCCCATGACTCGCGGGCGGTGTGGCCTGCAGACGGCAGCTCACCACCCCGCCACTTGCCGCTGGCATCCCCAGCATCCCTGCCCAGCAGCTCACCCCCCATGCGACCGGGCCAGCGGGCCAACCGCTGCATTCCTGCGGGAAGACATCGCCAGTGTCAGCTTCGGGGCTGCCGGGGTGTGTCACGAACCCCGCTTTCATGCAACACAAGGCGGGGGGCGGGGAATCACCTTCCCAAGACAAACGGGAGGCGCGGGCTGGGCTGGCTTGTGCCAGGGAGTCACTGGGCGCTGGTGCTGGCCCAGCCCAACCAGCCGCTGCAGACTCGTCCCCCACGGGCACCAGCCCGAGCCCCTCAGCACCCCTGGGTGCGGGGTGGTTACAGCGCCCCTCCTGGGCGCCGACACGCTCCTTGCTCAGACACCGGGCAGCGGAGCGGGCGAGCCCAGCACGCCCGGACCCACGGGCGCGGAGGGGCTGGGCAGAGGAAATCTGGAGCCCCGCGTCCCGTGCGGGGCGAGGTGGGCGGACAGGCCCCTCTCCCCGCGGGGGGCCGATTGCTGGAGCTTGTCTGGCCCGGGCCGCTCGGGCGGCGTTTCCCAGGCAGGGCGGCAGCTCGCAGCGTGGAGAATCGCTGGCCCGCCCCCGGCCTTTCAGTGCCCGGCAGGCTCGGGGGCCGCGCTGGGGACAGCCTGAGCGCAGGGGAGCCAGGCCCGCCTGCCCGGGCAGAGCCGCGCCGAGCTGGGCGCCGCGGGCAGGGGCCCCTGGCAGCGCTGTGTCCGGCTGGCTGGGTGGAGCGCGCCCCCCGGCCGTGGGGTCCAGGGCGCGGAGGGGCCCTGCCGGTGCTGGGGCTCTGCCCTTGGCAGGAGGCGGCTCCGCGCACGGGCTGGAGCCGGGGAAGCCCCCTGGATTTGCCCTTCAGAGCCACGGCAGCCCGGGGCTGGGGAGCCTCCCCACTGCAAACCCTGGTCCTTCTCCTGCCTCCTCCTCCCACCCCCTGTATCTGTCCAGTCCCCTCTCCTCCGGTCTCATGGCAGGCTCTCTGGTACAGCACCAACACAGTGGGGCCCGGCTCGGTGATGGGGGCCCTAGGCGCGAGTCACGGCCCGCCCTGGCACAGCCCCCCAAAGCACAGGAGGGACCCTTTAGCTCAGCAGTGCTAGCAAAGGGGGCGGCCAGTCCTACTGGAGCTTGGCACAGCGGGTTGCCAGCCTGCCCAGTACAGGCATCTGGGCCCACCGCAGCAGTGGGTAGTGGCATCCCCCTTAATGAACACACACTTAGGGGCTGGAACCAGGTCCCCAGCCATCTGCACAATCCCTCAATCTGGTGCCTAAGCAGTTCCGTTAAGAGCTATTAATATTGTCAATACAATATTAGGGCCACAGCTTGCCATAACCCTGAAGACTGAAATATCACAGGCTGGAAGAACTGAGGACTCTTTCAAACCACACTGTGATTTAAAATTACTAGAAAGGAAATTGTTGCTGGCAGCTGCTCAAAGAGAAAGTGCGGTGAGAATTAGGCAGTGGTCTGTATTGTTAGGGGAAACTCCAGTTCTCCTTTAGGGTAATTTGTCACCTAATGATATGCTTCCTTGTCATAAACCCCTGATGGCTTCTGTAAGTCCTTCAAAGGAGGCTCTTTTAGCAACCAAATGATCCTTGTTATGCTGATCTCACTAGAACAAAGGAAGCCAAGGAAGCAGAGGGCACTTGGTGAAGTGCGGAGGGTAATTAAACAAGACACTGCAAAGCTGAGCTGCTTTCAAACCAGCTGATTATCGCTTCTCAAAGAGCCATTGGATGCCCCTTGACTCATGGCCTCAGACTGGGTTAATAACAATTAAACATAAACAATGGCCTCATCCTGCAGTCCCTACTCAGGCGATAGGCCAGGGCTGTAGGTGCAGGAGGAAAGCAGCTCCCTTGGAAGTCAATGGGAGTGCTGCCGGTGGGACAAAAGGGGGCAGGATTTCACCCATGATTCCATCATAACCGGCTGACTCACTTCACACATGTAGGACTCCAGGCCCTCTGAACTCAATGGGAGCTTCACCATCAATGCTTTTGGACACAGGATCTACTCAGTGATTCCCTCCGACTCCAGACAGAGGTGTGGGTGTTACTGAGGGAGAGCTGGGCCCATGTAGGCAACATGTGAGCTAAGGTACCATGGGAACCTCACCATTTGTCTTCCATCCTTCTGAGAACTGAACACTGTAATCCTTAATGTGATAGGAAATTGTTTGCATTCATCTTCTGTTCTATTACCTGAGATGCTGCATGTGATCATGGATTGTAAGCCCTATTACAATGCACAGGCCCAAAAGGCAAAGGTTAGGTGGAGACTGTTCCACTAGAACTCAGCATTTCTGGATTTTTTGGTGTTTAATTTCTCAATCTTGGTGCTTCATGACTGTAGCTATTATTTTGCATGAAATGTGACTGGGGTAGAGTCCAGTGTTAGGGGTAGCATGGAGCTGCTCTCTTGGAGTTTGGGATAGAAATCTGACCCTGAGAGCTTCCCAGCATGCAGAGAGTGTGCATCTGGCCTCCCCCCTATTCAGGCGGCACAGCATACTCCTCCCCCCATGTGCACAGGTCCCACTCCAGTGGGGCCAGGGCCTCAGGGGAGAGTAAGGGCAGCAATCCCAGTGCCTGGCCCTTGTACTTGGCCACACAAAGAAGAGGACAGAGAAAGGCTCCTTGTGCATGGGGGTCTGCCACAATTTGTAACTATTACTCGCTTACATACACAAGGAAATCTCCAGCAAACAGTCTGGAATTCAGATTTCCCTGGATTTCCAAAGACCCAGATGGTTCTGTTCTGAGCTTTGCTTCTTTCTGCAAACTCTCTAGGGTGGAAGCAAGCATATTGCAAAACTGAATTAAAGAGTAAAGAGAAACTATCCTCATATTTTGAGAATACATTGGTCAAGCGATAAAAAGGGGGAAAGAATCCGATCCAGATTCAGATTCGGTCAGGAAGAAAAGGGCTTGTAAACCTTTCTTCTGCTCTAATGGTTACTTACCAATCTTCGTTTCCCTCCAAGGGCCAACTTTTAATCGTGTGCCTGCTTTTCCCACCTATTATTTTAATTACATGGCTATTTCTTGCACAGCAGGCTGTGTTTAATGAATGACTACTACATGAAAAGGCTCCTGACGGTTCAACATATCCCCACGCTGCTCTCTGGATTTGCCTATTCTATATGCTACATCTGGCTGGTTTTGAACAACTTGTGTGGTGAGTAGTATTAAACAGTGGAAAATTGACCGAAAAATGTTGCTAATGTGCAATGTTCTGCTCTGGCTATGAGAAGATGATCCCCAGAGCCGGGCTGAGAGCTGCTATTCACTGCTGGTCACGCTCCAGATTTGGAGGCAGCACCGTATTAATGGGCTCTACCCTCTCCCCCCCAAAACGTTACCCCACACAGAGCTGAAGAGTACACAAAATCCCATGGTCTCCCAAGCTGTTCTGGGATCTGCATAGGGAAGTTACCCATCAATTTGGTTCTCAGCAAGCAGAAAATGCATATATAAATAGCACTCTGGACTTCAACAATCTGTGGCATATAAAGGATGCTTGGAAATGTTGGGTCTGACTTTCTTCTCACTTACACTGGTATAAATCAGGAGTAACTCCACCGAAGACAGTGGAATGATATTCATGTGTAACTGCTGTGAAATCGGAATCAGGCCTGGCCTCTAGACTCTTACACGGACATTTGTTTTTGCTTGTCTCAATTTTTGCCAGCGAGCTCCTAATTTTAGATTACTGTAAGTGTACTGCACATTTATCTGCTGCAAACTATTTTCTTTCTTTTAATTAATGTTCTATCCTGAGTCACACTTTGATTAAAGCCTTAGGTCTGCCAGGGAATGCTGAAGTGCGGAGGTGCACTTTGATCTTTAACAATAATATTAACGTTTCTGAGAACCATTACGTCCTTGGATATTGCAATGCCCTGGTATGTAAGGGCACTGTGTCGAGTGACCACATTTACTTTTGCTTGAGTCATTTTCTGTTTTAGTTGGGGATTCAAAACCACAGCTACTGATAGTTATTTTTATTCTGAAGCAAAAAAAGAAAGAATAAAAGTGCCCCCTTTCCCACATGATATTGTTGCTACTCCTGGGAACAGTCTTGGGTTATATGATTCCCAACTTCAGAAGACTTTGATTTCATAGCGGGGGGTGGGGAGAGGAGATAAGAGATTTCTGTGAGCTCCTTCATTGCTAAACTCATGACACATTTCTGGATACAGAGACAAATGCCCTAATTTTTCCTGCACTGGAGAAAGCCCAAGTACAGCAAATCTGGGAATGGTGGTCTGTCCAGTGGCTTGGTCACTCGTTACAACTAAAGCCGTAGTCATCTGGAAAGGCGAGGACCTGACAGGAGGCCAAAGCCAGCAGTCTTTTTTCTTTTATTACATGATACTTTAATTCAGTCCTTGCTTGAGCTATATTTCAATCAGTTAGCTATATTATCAATCACGACTGATTTGAGCAAACTCAAACACACTGAAATAAGTTAGCCTATTCCTGAGAAGTCTGCTGGGGCTGAAGTTTTAACATCTGTTTAGTTAGGTTTCAGCTATAAGCAGCCTGATGCCACATAATGAGTCAAGGGAGTGAATCAAGGAAGTGAATCAACACTGAACTGGGTTTTTCAAGACTTGAGAAGAGTGAATTCAGAAAGACCCCATTGTCTAAGCCTTTTGTGCGTAGCTCCAGCTGGCCCTAATCTTTAAATATTTACCCTGCTCTATTGTTGAAATATAATTTACACACTTTAGACTAATTCACTGATAGAATGTGCAGCCTTTATAGAAGTGTTAGAGAGTTTATTCTGCAAAAACTGAAGTGCACCCAAAAGAGTATGATTCTGGGTTATCATGTTCATTAAAAGCCATCAACCATCTACAACTAGCTTCACTGAACTCCAAGGAGTTCAGTTACAAATAAGAATTGCTGGTCTCAAATGGCAGATTACTATTATTTTATATACGGCACTACAAATTTTCATGACTTTTTACAAGACGACAAGTGCCCTGCCTTGAAGAGTTTACAGTTTAAATGAGAAATCACAGCTCACTGGTTAAGGATCACACAGGAGAGTGGAGGCTGGTACTGTTGGCATGGGACAGAAGATCAACATTTTCAAGGGTCCACTGGTTTGGAGCACCTCAATTTTTGGGAACCTAGCTGGAGACCTCGAGCCTGAATTTCAGAGGTGCTGAGCGTGCGCAGGACCCAGTAACTAGAATAAGTAAACATACATTCTCTACCTTGCTTTGCAATTGTGGGCTTCCGTTGACTAGTGCACATGCCCCCTCTAGTGTCCACGACACAACACGGTTACAAAAGCATGAATCAAGTTACAAGCCATGCGGGCACTCACCCTCAAATGACACAACCCCAGTAGACACACAGGGCTTTTATTTATTGCTGTCTGGGCCCGCAGGCCCCGCTGCTTCAGCATTTACAGCTTCTCAGCCCTCCCCTGCTCGCAGCAGGGATGGTGTGGTATTCCAGCTCCTTCTGTCTGGCAGTCCAACCCACTGCTTCGGCAGCAGAGTCTTCTGTGTCACAAAGACAGTACAGAGAAACAACGGGCCAAATGCTAATGTCACCTGTAAATCCTGAGTCACTTCTTTGCGTAAATCCAGAGTGACCCCACTGGACCCGAAAAGAACAGGAGGACTTGCGGCACCTTAGACACTAACCAATTTATTTGAGCATAAGCTGTCTTGAGCTACCCCTGCATCCGATGAAGTGGGCTGTAGCTCAGGAAAGCTTATGCTCAAATAAATTGGTTAGTCTCTAAGGTGCCACGAGTCCTCCTGTTCTTCGTGCGAATACAGGCTAACACGGCTGCTGCTCTGAAACCACTGGAACCAGTGAAGTTATGTATGGAATGAGTACAAATGAGATCATAATTCAGGCCCTTGGTGGGGGATCCCATTCATAAGGACCGATTTCTGCTTAGTGAGCCATTACTCAAGAGTCAGCCCCCTTGTACAAAAGCTAGTGCCGCCCTGCGTCCTCCGCTGCACAGGGGGCGCTGCAGGGCCGCACCGTGACCGACCCGTTCGGAGCCTCGCCCCTGAAACCCTGAGCCGGCTGGGGGAATCTCGCGAGATTCCAGGGCTTCCCCGGCGCTGTCTCGCGAGATTGGGCCCGTCGACGCTCCTCTCGCGAGACTTGTGTCGCGCGGCGGGGTTGCCGCCGGGCCGGCCGCCGTCATGGCCGCCGCGGAGGGGAGGTTGGTCGCAGAGGGCCGGGCCAGCCTGGCCGCCTTCCTGCTCGGGGCGTCGGTGGCGGCGCTGCCGCTGCTGCTGTCGGCGCCGCCCGCGCTGCTGGCCGGGCCCGGGCTCCAGGGGCGCGCGGCGCTGGCTCTGCACGTGGCCGGGATCAACGCGCTGCTGCTGCTGCTCTGGCGGCCGCCGCTCTACCAGGTGCGGCCCGGGGGCGCTGGGGCGGGCCGCGGCGCTGGTGGCGGGGGCGCGCGGGGCCTGGCTCGGGGCGGGCGGGGGCTGCCCCGCGGGGGGGGGCGGGGCCTGGCGGGCTGGGGGCGGGGGCTGCCCCGGAGGGGGGGCGGGGCCTGGCGGGCTGGGGGCGGGGGCTGCCCCGGAGGGGGGCGGGGCCTGGCGGGCTGGGGGCGGGGGCTGCCCCGGAGGGGGGGCGGGGCCTTGCTGGGGGCGCGCGGGGGCTGCCCCGGAGGGGGGGCGTGGCCTTGCTGGGGGCGCGCGGGGGCTGCCCCGCGGGGCCTGGCTGTGGGGCGGGATCCCTCCGTTCCCGGTGTTTACACCTGGGACACGAGACCGGTTGGGGGCAGGGCCCCTTGGAGCCGGGGCTGCTGCTCTGGGGCAGAGACGGGAAGCTCTGTGTTTAATGTTCTGCTTCAGATCGCGATCCGGGCCTGCTTCCTGGGCTTTGCCTTCGGCTGTGGTTTGCTGCTGAGCTTTGGACAATCCTCATGGAAGCACTTTGGCTGGTAAGGAAATCCTTTGTTAAGGTGGGGACAGGGACCTGTGTGCAGCGCAGGTCAGTAGGGTCTGAAAACGGTGACTGTACGGGGACCTGTGCTGAACAGCCTGCCGGGTCTCAGCCCTGTTCATGTAAGCCAGGCGACTGCATCAGAAAACCTGCATAGTTGTCACTGGTTTTTGGTCCAAGAAGAAAGCCAGAGACTGAATGGTCAGGCACATCTAACTCCCCTCCTGGCCTTTCCAGCTAAGTGCCTCCCAGTGAAGGTTGAGGTGCACTGAAAGTGAAATAGATGCCCTCAAACCAATAGCCGAGAGGTGGGAGGTTTGGTATCCTATTGCTAGAGATCAGAGATGGAAAAGTGTAATATTAGGTTATCTACTCAATACCCCTGGCATTGCAGGATCGATTGGCACTGTGGCATTAATACAGTCTCTACCTGCTGCTTTGGTCTGCTTGACTTGCATCAGGGCTCGTCTACACTGGCACCACTTTAACGTGCCTTGTGTGGTCACGGCGCAGCATACTTAAAAGCCCCACCTCCAGGAGGGGCCGGCTACCAGTGCTGGTGCACTGTCTACACTAGCGCTTCACAGCGCTGAAACTTGCTGCACTCGGTGTGGTTTCAGAGGAGCAGCCGGGTTAGTCTGTATTCGCAAAAAGAAAAGGAGGACTTGTGGCACCTTAGAGACTAACCAATTTATTTGAGCATAAGCTTTCGTGAGCTACATGCTCAAAAAGCTCATGCTCAAATAAATTGGTTAGTCTCTAAGGTGTCACAAGTACTCCTTTTTTTCAGGGGTGTGTTTTTTTCACCCCCCTGAGTGAGAAAGTTGCAGTGCTGTTAATTGCCAGTGTAGACAAGCCCTTAAATATAATTGTATTACTAATGCCTTGAAGCCTCCAGTTCCTCCTAAGTGAAAGTCTTAAGTTTTTTTTTTTAATATATATGTGTACATAACCTTACACAAATAACATGTTTGTTCCTAACATACATGAATAAATAGTGGAGAACAAGAGTTGCAGAATTCTAGTTATGCTGCTGTGAACGGTCAACAGAGTATCATGGATTTCAAAACATAGGATTCCAGAAATAAACACAGCAAAACATAACTGGACTTTTTAAATAAATTAAGTTCATCTTAATTTTGGTGGGTTTCTTCTTTTCTAGGTATATGTGTTCCTTGTCACTGTTCCATTATTCTGAGTATTTGGTGACAGCGATCAATAATCCCAGAAGTTTGTCCTTGGACTCTTTCCTCCTAAACCACAGTTTTGAGTATAATCTAGCTGCTCTCTCTTCTTGGATAGAGTTCACAGTTGAAAAAATCATTTATCCAGGTCAGTAGTTTTATTTGAGGTTTTTGGGTAAGTTTTTAAAGAGAAGACCAATTGCCCGTGTGACTATAGGCTATATTTCACGTGCAGGGACTGCGTTGGCAGCACATTTTAAGCAATTCATAAAGGGAGAAAAATTCCTAGGATTAAATTATTCTCATGCATATGTTAGGTGAGTCCTGGCCCTGCTGAAGTCACTGGGTTTTCTGCCACTGACTTAAGCAGCACCAGCATTTTCTTGCCTTGTATATAGGTCTGGCTCAGCGTGTTGGTGTTTAAATACATTTATGTGGGATTCTAATAAAGCATGGTAAAGGATGAAACCTGGCACTTACGCTGTTAGGCTTGATTAGTCACATCTAGTTATTCTGTGACAGGGTGTCTAAAGGAGAAGAGATTTTATGAGAGTGTACTGACAGTTATCTTATTCCCAAACACTTTGCATGCTGTATTGACTCTTGAAACGGAGGATAGTTTTTAGGCAATCTGGAATACCAATGAATGTTTAGCATTCTGTTAAAAAGAGTTTGAAGAGGACATACCTTGCTGACTGGATTTTGTTAGTGCTCAAGTAAGATTCATGTTACCAATAATTATCAATTATTTTGGGATTCTTTGTCTTTTTAGAGAAACCTTTTTAAACCAGTTTTCTGGAATGGGGGAAGTATTTATGGCTTCCGCACTGCCAGTATCCCATGTCAGACCAAAGAGGGTTGGATATGGCTTCCTCAGTGCTGCTCTTGAATTGGTGGGGAAAGTCTGGTAGAGTGCATTTGCTCTCCTCTGAGGACTGAGCACATCAGTTTAACCCCATCCAACTTGTGAAACGCCAAGAAACAGTGCGCAGTTCTAGGGTTAGATTCTCTTTGGAGCTGTGTATTCTGACCATTCTGCCTTTGCATTTCGATTCACCAGGAAGAGTTAAGACACACTGCTGCCTTATCAGTATAGCTGGTGAAGAGTAAATAGAGTATCAGACTTTTGTTAAAATGTTTTGTTTAATTTTTATAGACTAAAATTGTACAACACACACTGCATTTATAAAAATAAAACGAGGAGTACTTGTGGCACCTTAGAGACTAACAAATTTATTTGGGCATAAGCTTTCGTGGTCTAAAACCCACTTCATCGGATGCATGCAGTGGAAAATACAGTAGGAAGATATATATATACACAGAGAACATGAAAAGATGGGTGCTGCCATACCAACTGTAATGAGACCAATTAATTAAGGTGGGCTATTATCAGCAGGAGGAAAAAAACCTGTTGTAGTGATAATCAGGATGGCCAAAAGGTTTTTTTCCTCCTGCTGATAATAGCCCACCTTAATTAATTGATCTCGTTACAGTTGGTATGGCAGCACCCATCTTTTCATGTTCTCTGTGTATATATATATCTTCCTACTGTATTTTCCACTGCATGCATCCGATGAAGTGGGTTTTAGACCACGAAAGCTTATGCCCAAATAAATTTGTTAGTCTCTAAGGTGCCACAAGTCCTCCTTTTTCTTTTTTCTTTTTTTTTCTGTTTTTTTTGCTGATACAGACTAACATGGCTACTGCTCTGAAACCGGTCACACTGCATTTATGTTATATATTATCTTAAAACAACAAGAGCATGCACATCAGTCTCTTGGGGATACTACATAATAACTTTGGGGCTTTGGTCTGGATGCATCAGGTTAGATTAATGAATTTTGAAGGTGCTCTCTCCCTGCCCTAGGCCTCTAACCCTAAATTTATTTTTTTACCTGCAATAAAAGAGTAAACTTTTAAAACATGTTATGACCAGTACTTATTCACTTGCAGAAATGAAGCAAATCACCTGGCTCAGTGCAGTAGGGTTATTGATGGTGATCTTTGGGGATTGTCTGAGGAAAGCTGCCATGCTCACAGCTGGCTCCAACTTCAACCATATTGTTCAGAATGAGAAATCGGATACTCATACTTTGGTGACAAGTGGGGTATATGGGTGGTTCCGGCACCCATCTTACGTGGGATGGTTTTACTGGAGTATTGGAACACAGGTATTGTATAAAATACACTTAGCTATCTTGATCTTCTAGTTTTTCTTAATGCTGCCCAGAGCCTGTACCTAATCTGTTTCGCAAATGATCAACTGTAGGAGTCCCTGGTATGGATTTTGACACATTCTGTCTTCCACCAGTACACTTTTAGCTGTGAATCATGAAACTGCTGGCCTCTGAACTCTCCATCATGTGTGATGTTTGGGAAGACCATATCTCCTTAATTTTCTGTGTGAATTAAGCAGAGGCAATGGAGCGTGGGTTTGAGCTGGAACACTTTCAGAGGTTCAAGGTGTGATCTGCTGCTAGCCATTGGACCTTAAAGCTTCCAGGGTGTGTCCAGGCCTCCCTTTCATCTTTACTTCCAAAGTGTCTTCCAGTAAGCCATCAGACTTGCCTTATTCTGATTGAATATTAGTATTGTACAGGACTGCTAAGTAAGTTTAGTGTATATAAAACCCAGGTCAAATACTTGAAACCAACTACAGTACTCCTGTAACTTAAAATGTCAGTATATTAGATATTGTAATTCGTTTATAACAAGCATAGAGTATCCGAGATGTAAACCTTGTAGTGTATGAGTGGTGATGGTGTCTGTTGCTATCTTTTAAAGAAAAATTATAAATATGCAAACCACATATGCATAAGCCTTACAAGCCTGAATTCTTTTAGCAGGAGCATATTCTTTGGGTCTGGTATTACAATAGGAAGAAACGTCAGTGCTCTTTCTTCATCAGAACTAATTTGTCATATTCGGGCTAGAATGCAGAGATAGGATTCCAATCAAGAACAAAATTCTAAAAATTTGTTTTTGGAGAATGGGGACCTTTTAAGCCATACTGCAGATATACACTTTGTGGACAACTAATGAAACTTCATTTGTTTTTTCAAACAACCAACCAAAAACCTTTCCCAGGGTGAACAGAGTTCTGCAAGGCTGAATTGGACTGTAACCACTTGTATCCTCTTACAGGTCTTACTCTGTAATCCTGTCTGTGTTGTTGGCTACACTTTAGCATCCTGGAGATTCTTCAGAGAGCGAATAGAAGAAGAGGAGTTTACGTTAATTCACTTCTTTGGAGAGGAGTACCTGGAGTATAAAAAGAAAGTGCCATCAGGTCTGCCTTTTATCAAGGGAGTTAAAGTGGAACTGTAACACATGAAACGTCAAACTGACTGAGTGAACATCCAGCTCCAGGCATCATATGGAAAGGAACTATGCATGGCACTATATTGTGACACGCTGTAGTGGTAGCCAGTCTCTGTTTACTGGTCATCCCTTGGAGACTCATTAAAGGCTAGGCAGCTGGAACGCCTTGCAAATAAACCAGAAGCTCAATCAAGATGAGTCCTTCCTACATGCATAGAGGGATCTTCTGGATTATTTAATCTGTAGTGATCCTAAAATGAAGCATAATGCTGGTGAAAAGATGTCTCACTCTACCTACACCAGCGAGTTGTACTGAAATGTGTTAACCGATTCTGTTGAAGAATGAGCTATGCACTTACTAGGAACTACCATTGCACTAGAAGGGTGCTAGTTGGAAGCTCATATTTCTATGGTGAAACTTTAAAATTAAAGCTTTTTGCCCATAAAAAAGCTAAACAGCACAGCTTTAACCTCTCTGGACCTGACTCGACAAGCCTGCAGTGTGTGGAAGTCCCACTGAAGTCAGTGTGGTAATGTCCTGCTTGGAGGGCTGTCAGAACCCAGCCCTTAATCTCTGTCTTTTAAATGCATGAATTTACATACCGTTTTGGGGATATGCTTACCTGAAAGACTGACAGTGCGGCATAAAGCACTGTCTCCTAATATAATGTTAATAGGGGGCTCTTTCGGTATTCAAACTTTTTTAAATCGCAAATAATCTTTCATTAAACATCATGAAAGCTCAGATTGAAAACTTAACTCAGTTGTGTCCATCAGTTACCTAGTGCCATGAATTTAAGTTTCATTCTCATTTTGTCGTTTTCCCATAGCCCCCTTGGCAAGACTCTATTCTGTCAAATTGTAAACTTGCTTCTGTAAAACACAGTCTTCAAAATCATGCTGCATTCAATCCTATTTAAATAACTTTAGTTGTTAGCTCTTTCTCTACTTTTAGTTCACTCATGAAAATAAGTTTAATTCAGAGAAATTACAAGTTTGTTCCTGTTTTTGTGAAATGCAGAGAGAGAACAATAGCTGGCAGACTTGCAAAAGGCCTTAGGTGGTAAGATTCTTGCCTGGTTCTAGAATATGACTTGGATGTTTCATCTGTATGGGAAACGCTTCCAGAAAATAAGCTAATGTAGGAAAATATTTTTCTGATTAACTGGTGATATTCTAAATATTCACCATTCTGGATATGATTTGTATTCAGATTTTGTGGTATAATTTATTTTCTGTTACTATATACCAAAGAAGTTCACTGTTTCCTTGATTCCAGATAGACTTTCTTGGTGGAATGAGAGTTGTATGCTGACAGGTAATGGCTTGACTTGAAGTATTCCCTTAAGGTACTGTAACATAGTTCAGGAAATAGAGCACTGGCAGAAGCTGCTTTTGTAAAGATGTTGCCAACTTCTGTTGGGTTATAATTCGGTAGAGTTTTTTTGTGGTGCTGATGACTATATTGGTAGTTTGGAGTGCTTAAGTTTACAATTGAAATACCACTGGGAACATACTTGGATATTAAAACGAGGCATGTACCAAACAAGTTGGAAGTCAAATTTCAGTCAACCTGCATACGAAGGGATGTAGGGACAAATTGTTAATCTCTTCTCTCTTCCATCATGCTAAAGCCTTTTCCTACCCAAGTTATGCCTTCAAATTTCAGGGCACCTGCTGCATTGAATTCTAGTTAAAATACCCACTGTTATATTAAATCTCCTACTGAATATATTTGTTGCTTGAGGAAAGGGATATGAAACTTCAGCAGGGCTGTATTTGGTTAATGTTGTCTTTCCTCTGCAAATTATTTGTAAGGACTTGATTCCCGTTCCGATTGCTTTTCCTTTGCAATAGAAGTGCCTCCAATGTACTTCTGAAAGAGCGTTCTACATTTTGCTGTCTGTAGCCAACATACCTCAGAAAAAATCTCAAACCAGTTAAAAACTTAATACGAACAAGGATTTTTGACTGCGCTTATTTTGTTAAGATGTTTCTCATATGAGTTTTTCCATTGTATAAATGTTTCATAACTAAACCTGCTATTGATAATGATGCTGACCTTCTTTGCAAAGCACTTCGGCCCTGAGCGTTGAAAAGCATCGCACTGTGAGCTGGAGGTATAATTTCCCCTGGCCGTGTACGCGTACCGGCGGTTAGTCTGCGAGAGCTAGCGCAATAGCTGTGTAGCCACGGTAGCCTGAGTAGCGGCACGGGAGGCACATCTGCGCCGTGCAGAATACAGACCTGCCGGGAACGTGTCAGTGCGTACCCTGCGTTGCTCGTGCCACCGTGGCTGCACGGCTGTTTGTGCTTGCGATAGCCCTCATCAAGCTACCGTTAATAGGCCTGGGGTAGCACTTAGCTCATGTGAGGCATCATGGGTATTCCTAATGCACCTGTCACTGATGACCTCCGTTCTGGTGCCTCGATACTACAGTTACCCTTTGAGTTTGGGATTTATCTGCATGTTCTGAGTCAACACCCAAATGTAACATTTATAGCTATGTTGGAAGAGGACCTTTTTCATCTGTGTAGCTGGAGGTTCTGACTAGCACCCACCAAGCCTCAGGTTCTGTTGAATAAGCCCTTTGTAGGATCTTGTTGTCACAGTGAAAATGCATTTTCTTTAGATTGTGTCTCTCAGCAAGAATATGAATGGGCACAGGAAATGATTTACTTGGTTGATGCAGTGGTCAGTGAAAGCACTTTCTTCTCCAGTGGCCTTGCTGAAATTTATTTTGATATAGTGACAGTGGCCCAAAGTTATTGTTACTATTTCACCTTGACTAGAACTTGCACAAACATCAGATTTGTGCAGGGCAGGTAGGTTCATCCCAAGATGTGCTGAGTCGGAAGAATAATCTTTATACTTCTTGACCTACGGCAAAACTGTCAAACACGAAATCGCTTTTGAAAATGAGGTGTGGGTGTTTGCCCCAAGTACGTTTACATAGCGCTAATGTTCCACTTCTGGGGATGGCACAGTAGTGTGGGATCTTAGTACTTTATCTTGTGGTGTAAATATCTGGAATGATTGCTGCAGCCCTCATTCCCAAAGGAAAGGGGAGTCAGCATTCACAAAGAAATGAAGATCACCCTTTAATTCAAATTGGGTTTTCAGTTGATTTATTCATCAAAATGGACCCTTTGGCACATGCTGCAGGTCAGAGTCTTTTTAAAAGGTCAAAGACGTATGGTCAATGAACAGCTTCTAGTTCTGTACCCAGTGAATAAGAACTTGATTCTGGCCTTTGGTAGGTTTGCACAGTCTCATGTTAGCAATTAACTTATGAAGTCCTGTGGGAAAGGACTTCAACTCACTACTGCAAACAGTATTTATGTAGCCTGGGAAAACATCTTAACCACTGAGAAGAGGTACAGACTACATAAAATTCTATGTATTTTTAAAGCAGTCTACCAAATGAAACTTGTCAACAATCGGATTTCTTGCTCACTGACCGTTATTTACTAACAAGGGTAAAAGGCGCTATCATGTTGTTCAGGTCAAAAATTTAGGACTTGTTATGTGCTCAATAGGTTGCAAAAGTGTTCCATAGGGTTTTTTCAAGTCACCTGCTTAGCTTGTATTTAAACTATCCCTTGCAGTGTTTGCAGTTTAAAAGTTGCAATTTTAAGCTAGTGCAGCAGAACCAGAAAGTGAAACTGACCTGTCCATTTTTATTGTCCAAAGGTTTGTGAAGGACAGAGTGATTGAGTGCAAAAAGGAAACTAGATTATTAATAATGTAAGTGGGGGTGAAGGGTTAGTAAGAACACGTTGAGCATTTATTTATCCTAATGTCCGACAAAAAGTAACTTAGTCACCCTGTAAACAACTCATTTCTAAAACTGTTGCTTTTTGTAAACATGTTATAACTTTAGGAATTTACTTTGCCCTGGTTCCTTGACTTTCATTTTCTGCTTGTAGCACAGAGTAAGAGTTCTTTGACGGTCAGGATACAACTTTCAAATAATGGCACAGAGTAACTGTCCATCTATTGCACTTTCTTACTGCCTGGAGTAGCTTCTGATCTCACTGTCTTTATTTTATTTGGCAATTTGTCATTGGATTGGCATATGAGGAGGAAGTCGTCTTCTGCCTTGAAAACACCTCAACATTCCTGTTGCAATACGAGATTGTTACTTTGTTATATCTCAAGATGTTTGAAGTCTGTTTGTGCTGAAAAAAACTAATGTTTACTAGAATCACTCCACAGTCTATTTGGGCCTGCTGAGACCAACTGTGTGTTAAACAAATGGAGTAGTTCTACCCTTTTTCTTACATGAAGAAATGTTCATTACAGATATTTGAAGGTTCTTTTCTTTTGCAGATTTGAGAATTCTTTCCATTTATTAAATAAAACTCTACTTGGTTAAAATAACCTGAAAAGGTGTGGTGATTATAAGGGAAACATATTCTCTTTGAAACTTATCAGAAGGAAATTTATCTTCTGAGAAGTCTGCTGGTGGGAGGGTAGTTGTCCCATGTAGTCTGGCCCTCCCAGAATTCCCTGGTGGGTGTAGGCATGCTATAGTAACAACTTGCATGAAGTATCAACTGACATTTTATTTTTTCAGATTTTTAATATACAAAGCAGTGTACATCTTTTATGGAAAACAAGACTTCTGAACAGTCTACAGCATAAAAACTCAAGGAAGTCCTACTGATCTCATTACACTAAAGTGCAGAAGTGTTAAAAATAATTCCTCCCCAAAAATAACCACCCCAAAACCATAAACTGCCCCAAAACCCAGCTTCAAGGCTATGCAAGGTGACTTTCTTTTTGAGGAAATAGCTACATTCCACATTTTACAAAGAATACATTGTTTACTAAGCTAGACTTTTAAATAAATTGTATTCATTGGGGCAGGGAGTAGGGGTAGAGGGAATAAAACTTACATAGAGCTAGCTGTTTTCATGCATTTAAAATAAAGTGATAGCACAATGTCAAAATTAGGCTTATTAATACTCCATTTTTCTAGGTTCACCACCAAGAGTTTACAGTTCGCTTTGAGCAGCTGAGATAAGAAGGGATTTCAGGTGTGAAATATATCAATATTTGTTTTTTCAAAGTTTTCACGTGAAGGAGAAAGGAGACCAATTCCAATAACAAGTTTCTGACCTGATGGGGGCCCACCAAAGAGTTCTGACTCAGGAGATACTGGACTTCTCTGTTGAATAGAGGTTTGAATTTATTGATGCAGAAAAATACAGTGTAACATTGTTGAAAATCCACAAACAGCCAAAGAAATTGGCCTGCGAAGTCAGACCATAACTGAGTAAAAACCATCTGGTAATGTAATGAGAACAGTATTTAGATTCACTGAATTGGTGAAGCCTTAGTCTGCATTTCAAGACTCAATTTCATCAAACTAAATTTGGAAATGCTGGTCCTCCCCATCTTGTCAAGTTTTTATTTCAATGGATAGATCCCCTCTAACACGCCAATCTGACTCAACCATAAATGTACTTTAGAAACTCCTATTTAAGTCTTTTGTTTGCATATATGAAATGCAAAGCCGTGCGGCTTCTTGGCATTCTGCCTTGCCTAAGTTGCACAATCTTTCTGGCTCGGATTCTCCGTCCCACCTTTCTGTTTGGTTCTGTAAGTGTCTTTCAGTAGGGGATCCTCAGTGACAATGTTCAGCATTCGGTTGTCGACTTTGGGCTCCCTGTTGTCTTCCATGCTTCTTGTCAAGTCATTCCTAGAACAGAAAAGACACCTTGGCTAAATCACAAAAAGATCTAATTGTCAGATGGCCTGAATATTTTATTAGCAAACTCTCATTTAGAAGAGGTTTCAGAGTGGTGGCCGTGTTAGTCTGTATCAGCAAAAAGAACGGGGAGTACTTGTGGCAACTTAAAGACTAACAAATTTATTTGAACTCAAATAAATTTGTTCGTCTCTAAGGTGCCACAAGTCCTCCTCGTTCTTTTTATTTAGAAGAGAGATTCTGGGCAGTCTACTGCTGGCATGGGCAATAGTTGCTGTGTAATAGTTTTATTCTTACACTTTCCACATTTGCTGTATTTTGTGTAGCAAAATTGCAACAGCACAAATCACATGGACATTTTTTTTTAAATAAAATATCTCAAAGTAAGTTCCAGTTCATACAGTATGTAAAATGCTGCAAGTCTGCATGGGATGACTGAGACTGATCCTTAATTGGGTCACTTCACTGATTAAACCAGGCTCCAATTACAGCAGTTCTCTAGCACTTAACTCCAGCTATTAACACTTGGCACCTGGCTATAGCCAGGACTGCAGGGAGTTTCACCAACAATGAAGGAAGCCGTACCACCCTCCTCTGCAGTACATTAAAGATACTCAAAGGACCATGTCTCCTGATGCTGCTCTACGCTCTCCTCTGAGGTGGAGTGCCATTGTTGCAGGGCAGTACTGTAATGTGCTTTTAGTGGCTCTGTTCCATCTCTTCCCCACGTTTTCCCTCAGTTGTGGCAATGCAGTGGTGGACGACAGGGATCTTTGGCTATGTTACTTTCCTCATTCATGTAGAGTAATCCCCTTCCTCTTTTTCTCCTCCTTCCTTGTTCTCTCCACCAAATGTTCCTAACAATTCAATAGTGTATTTACGTACTAGTCTCTCAGGGTTCTGTAACTCAGGATTTTCTTTAGCACCCATTGCTTCAGCTGCAGCTTCTAAGACCTTAGAGACCGTCTTGAGAAACCAACCCTTGGTTTAAATATTACTGCAGGTATGTTTTTCTTCCCCTTTGTCTCTTGTAATTGGATACTGAGTTAATTCTGTTTAGATACTGTCCTGTGTTTCTGGAACTTCGAAATTTAGTAGAAAAACAAATTTAGGGAAGGTGGTGAAGAAATTTAGGGGGTGGGATCAGCAAGTAAATTGCTTGAGCTGGATTTTAGCCAGGATACAGTCTGGCTAAAAACCAAAACCCCCACCACCTCTCCCTTCCCCATGGACCCTACCTTTGATGCAAAATGCAGGGCACTTGTTGCTGACCACATTGTTCGGTGTGTGCCCCCTGGCAGTGCCTAACGCTACCTGCAGCGCCGAGGTTCTATGGAAGTCTTCCCTTTGTATTTCCTAATTTCAGTATTTTAGCTGACAATTTTATATGGAAACGAATGACTAGCTAATTTGTCAGTGGCTTGACTAATTTTGATATCAAGTATTCAGATAAGCCATCGGCATTCTAACCATTCCACCCCCTCCTCTACCTGTGTGTTGTGTCGCTGGTCACTGTGCTGTCATCATACATTTTGAGCAGATTCTCTGTCTGGTCATCCTTCAGTTCCTTGGGTTCTTGCAGTCTACAGTGAGATGAAAAGCAGAGTGAGCTGCAGCGGTTTTGGTGGTACGCTGTATTTTTAACAGGACATGAGCAGCACGAGAACTGCAAGTTTCTGTCCACAGAACAGATACAGTATCAGCTCGGGCAGTACAAGCTTCCCTGTGCTGCCATGCCACTGTGCCTCATCTCTGAAGAAATGGGCTCACACGTCTGACAGCTAGGTCGCCATGGTGTCCCTGCTGAGTGCCAGCAAGAGCACTGGCTGTGTTTTTGAAATGTGGCTAAGTCTACTGGGGACTGGACTGAGACACATGAATCCACCTCAAAGACCCCAAAGCCCCTCTTCTTGGGGAAATGGCTCTGTGCTGTCTTACCTGGGCTCCAGCCGTTCCTTCACCTTAGCTATGGAGCGGACATAGGGGGCAATCTGTTTGGTGATGGTTGTCAGGTAGCTGTTTTCCTGTTTCAGCTGCAACAGGTCATGTAACTGTGCTGCACGGAAAGGGAACACATTGTAACAGGACCCAGCAATTCACCGTCTTCCAGAAATTGGGGCTTTGGTCCTGACTCTTAGCTTTCAGAGGGTGTTTTCATGGATGTCCTAAGAGTTTTTATGAAGTCATCTAGTATGTCCTCTGACCTCTTACGTCTCTGCGGGGCCTTGTTACATGCTTGTAAACTTTCTGCTAAGCCCAGGAGAGATGCTGTAAACCACAACCAACTGAAGCACCAGAGGCTGCCATCTCTTCATGCTGCAGTTAACCAGCCATCTATGGGAGAGATTTGCAAAGCTGCTATGCTGGTTAGATACTTCAATCTCTGAATATCCAGACTTCCCTCCAGACTCTGCTTTTCAGTTTCTCTTTCTCTAGGCTGACATTTTATTTTTTGAATTCTGTGGGTTTTTCTAGTTTTTGTTTCCTGTTCTCTTGCTGCTTCCTGGGCCCTGTCCACAGTCTGGTTTGAAACTGTGTTAGCAACTCTCTGAGCTACTGGGTGAGGATTTGCTTGACAGTTACCCATCCTGATTTACCTTCTCTAACAGAGTCTGCTCTGGATGGCTAGAGGAGGGGGTTTTGCTGGGCTGGACCATTCTTGCCTCGCCCGTCGGCATAGAATGAATGAGAGGTGTAGCAGATGGAGGACAGCAGGATTGGGGAAGAGAGGTCGAGGGATCCGCATGTGTGGGAAGCGAGGCTGATTCCTCTGAGTGGGGCAAGGCCTTGCTGTGCTTTGTGTGGCATTCCAGTACTAGAAGCCCTTGGAACGGAGAGCAGCAGAGGAGCAATTTAGCAGCTCTTTCTTACGTTTGAAACTTCCCCTTTAAACTAGAATGTGTCCTGACCCCACACACAGACT
Source organism: Eretmochelys imbricata (assembly GCF_965152235.1). Classification (NCBI taxonomy): domain Eukaryota; kingdom Metazoa; phylum Chordata; order Testudines; family Cheloniidae; genus Eretmochelys; species Eretmochelys imbricata. Next base: position 22,036,601 of record NC_135589.1, on the reverse strand, counting down.
AAGTTAGCACGGTAACCCCTATGACCACTTAGCAAATGCATGTTAAACAGAGACGGTGAATTGGGGAAGAACGTCTCCCCACACGGAATCAGTGGGTTAGTGGACAGAACTGTCACAAATACCTTCATAAATTTCCTGTTCATTTGCCACCCTCTGATATGTTTCCTCCCAAATCTGAAACAAAAATAGTGAGCTGGACAGCGCATTGCAGTACAGGGCTGAAGTACCCTTTCCAAGGGACATTTGCTGAGCCTGTTTCTCTGCCATCATTCCAGGCTGGCAGAGCAATCCACTTTGCAGCTAACAACTTGCAAATACCGCAGCAACAGCAGCCCCTTCAGTGCAGACCAAGAGCCTGGCCCTTTTAATTGTTCTAGTAACTCAGGCTATGGCTACGCTAGCCGCACTGGTGCAGCTGCACCACTGTAAGTTCCCTAGTGTAGCCGCTCTAAGCTGATGGGGGAGCGCTCTCCTGTCAGCTTAATTACTCCAGCCCCCACGAGCGGTGGGAAAAGCACTCCAGCAACATAGTGCTGTCCACACCAGTGCTTAATTTGGCATAAGTTATGTCATGCGGGGATGGCTAATTCACACCCCTGAGCGACGTAACTTATGTCGACTTAAGCTGTAGTGTAGCATAGCCTGAGTGAAGCCTTTGCAAAACAAGAATAAGGCTGGTGACTTTCCATCAAACCATTTCCAGGGGCAAGTCTCCTAGGGCAGAGTCTGCATCCAGTACTGATGAGTGCGATTTCCTACAGACCACACCCTTACTCAAGATCCAAACCTACCTGCTGGCTGGGTACACAGGGATCAGGCTCCAAATGTAACCAGCCTCACTTGCCTCAGAACACAATATTGCTCTCAGCACATCATATAGCCTCGGGTCTTGAGCACAAAACAGATGTCTTTGTCTGGCAGAACTAGAAAAATCTTGGCAGCTAACGAAGATCTCTAGCACTGTACTGAGCCTAATGATTCCAGTATAATCTCATTTCACTCCACCTTGTCTGTCATCTTCCTTCTACCTTCCATCGACAGGAAAAAACCCTGCTGTGCCCAACTGTCCATTGCTATTTTCTGCTCATTTAAAGAAAGAGAGTAGAAATGTGCAAATGCTCTGCAAGGAGCCAACTATGCTAGAACAACCCCTGTTGCCTGCCCATTACGTGTCCTTCCTACTCCGAGATGCTCCATGTTCTCTCCCTGGGCTTGGCATTGGCATGACTCATCCAGCTGCAGGAAACGTACCTCTTCAAACGTGCTCCGCCTCATTTCCACAGATGAATACTCCGAGGCAATCTGCACGTCCATCTGGAGGGACTTCTGTAGGATCTCACTCATGATCTCTGTCTTGATGAGGGAGTGATGCTTTGTGAGGTCACGATGCAGCTCCTGTACTTGATCCTTCAGGTTCTGAATCTCCGTTTGCAGGGTCTGCATTAGAAATATGAAAGGGGGTGAGTTGCTGTGGCGTTTCCCTTTCATCCCGAGGAGACAGATGGCAATGGGTTTGGTTAAAGAACGGGAAAGTACATGGAAAATCCAGTATCTTTTGATTTCCTTGCTACTACTGTTTTCTCCTGTGGAAACACTATTTTACCATAGGCACATAGATGAGTCTTTGTGACTGGGTCACTGCTGAAGGGACAGAAGGCTGGCCGTTATATATGGTACAGACGAACTCTTCTAAGCCAATGGATTTCACAGATTCCAAGGCCAGAAGTGAGCTCTGTAATCCTGTATAACATGGGTCATGGAACTTCCCCAACGTAATTCCTAGAGCAGAGCTTTTAGTAAAACATCCAATCTTGATTTAAAAATGATCAGTGATGGAGAATCCACCACGACCCTTGGTAAATTGTTTCAATGGCTAATTACTCTGTTGAAAAAAAAATTATGCCTTATTTCCAGTCTGAATTTGTCTAGCTTCAACTTCTTCTCCCTGGTTCAGGCCTGCCCTGCATCATTACAGGAATTACGCCAGTTTTCTTCTGCCTCTGGGCACTGATCCTGTCAGGTAAGGGAAACCCCTTGGCCAGGGATAGCAGTCCCCTGGTCAGTGGTGAAACCAGGCTGTGTACTATACCTGCCCTCTTCCGTGTACTTACCCTGTACATGTTCTCATAGTTGCGACAGTGCTCAGTGAAGGGCGTCTCCCCTCCTTCGGCCAGCAGGACCTTGGTGCTGATGTAACGATGCATGGTTGGCTTTCGAACTATGGAGCCTGTGATGGACATCTTATCGCAGGGAGGGGGACCGCCTGTCACGATCAGCGTCTTGGAGCACTGACCACCCGAGAGCCTTAAGCAGAGAGCAGGAGTTTTTAGAACGTAGATAAGCAGTGCCATCAAATCAACTGCTGTCTCTGAAATTGCCATTCAGCAGAAGCAAACTAGAAAGTGCCTCCATCTGATCATAGTTGAAACAAGCATCCTCGGACCTGTCTGACTTTTGTGTCCAGTCTGTAGTGCAAGCCAGGAAATAGCCTCTTTGGACATATTTTAGTTAGTCTGCCAAAGAGAAACCAGCTCCTCTCCTTTGAGAGAGCTTTCTTTAGTACAGGACAAGGCTAGCAGGTCTTCGTTCTATCTGACAGTGTCACTCTTTCCACCAGGCAATTAGAAGATTCTAAGATCACAGCTGCCCTTTGCTGGGAAAGATATAGCAGCAGTTAAAGAGGAGGCCAAAGGTGGAAGAATTCCTGCCCATCAGCTCTATTTTACTCTCGCATTAACTGTATTTATAAAAGGCAGATCATGTGGGCTAGAATATCTGATTTCAAGTTTCATTTCTGACAATGTCTCCAAGGAAGCTCATTGCCCATGGCTACTGCCTCTGTCTGTGGGGGACAGATCACATTCTGTGTCAGCGGTTATGACAGGAAAGCAGCAAAATCACCACCTCTAATGAGGTAACATCCCCAGTGCCAATCCTGGTACAATGTGTTTTATTTAAAAAGACCCAGGCCTAGATCCTGTCCCTATCATGCAGTTACAGCACTGGGCAGAGTGGACACTTTACCTGGCTAACGCTTCATCTAATACGTTCTTGTTCTAGTCCCTGTTCATCTGATGGAGATTTACAATCATGGAAACTGCCTGGAGGGTCTATTACCATGTAATGATGGTCCCTGCAAGGAAACCCCAGTACAGTAGGGTGAGCACGATCCTGTAGTACTCAGAGTTCCTGTTCCCGTGCTACAGTGAAATTGTTCTAAGCATCATTTCTATTTGATTTCTTCTGAATCAGTCTGTAACTTTACATATGAAGGTGTTGTCGTCAGAAAGCCAGTAACTGAAGAATAGTTCTAGACCCCAGAGGTATCTATGAGGCTGAATACAAAGTGGCAGAAACACCCACAAGAACCAATCTCAACCCAGAATGACCATCAGAAACACCTCTTTAGGTATGGATTCTCTTGTGTTGTATCAAATGCCACCTGTGTCTGTTTTTGTCATCCGACCTATTGGCAAGAATGTCAGAGTCACAAAACCCTGATTCTTGGCCCCCTAGAAGAGTCTTGGTACAGAATCCCTGTATTAATTGCACTGAAAACGTCTTGCTGCCTGCACACAGTGCATTTATTGGCCTCTTTTGATGGCCAAAAGAAACAGCTCTTCTAGGGAGTTGCGAATAGGCTCCGAAAGCCAGATCCAAGGAGACAGGAACACAAGTTTCTGCAAAGTATCCCTGGGAGTAGGTGAATTCACTGAGCTGTAAATTTGAAGCTGAAAATTGCCAACCATTCTAGTAAAGAAGCAATATTTGGACAAGCATCAGAAAATATACTCACAGCACGATTTAGCATTTCGTCTGTTATCTAATGATAATCAAACTCTTAAATGGGAAGCACTTCCTATAAAGGAAGGTTTTGCATTCAGACTCTTCCTGCACAGTCCTGCACGCAGTAGCTGCTACCACCGTTCCATGCATTATGTAATGAATCAAGTCTCATGCTAGAATCAATGCTCACTGATCAGACGACGCAGCCGGACACCCACTCTGCAGTTCTTGCTGGATTCCTATCATCCAGCTCTCCGCTTCCCCTCAGAATCCAAGCCTTGTGAAAGGCAGCCCATTATATGTAGCTGAAATGTACCTTGTTACAAGGGAAGGGTGCTCTGAAGTCCCCGGCGCAATGATTAGTTTCCCTGAACTGTAAAATCCACTTGGAAACAAGCAGTGATCCCCATTTCACAATAAGAAACTCTGTCCTGTTTGCAGGGCGAGCAGCTGGAGCAGAGTGGAGGGGCCTAGGCTGCCTGTGACATCAATTGGCCTAAATATATCCAGTGCAAGGGAACTGTGCCCTGGAGAGTTCTTTGAAATTCTGATAAAAATAGTGGCAGACCAACAGGCTGCTCTGGGGGGCCTCAGCTGAAACCAATGACTCAGGTGAGCCCGGCCGAAAGGCAGGCGGTTTGTTTGGGGCGCTACGTGGGCTGGTGTTGGCACTGAGCAGAGGGCAGAGAGAGGACCTGAAAGCTTGCTCCCGGGACAGCCCCAGAGCAGCTGATCAACCAGGTGAGCGAGCGAGTCGCTGTCAAGATCACGGAGAACAGCCTGGGGCTCTTCATCTTCACCGTGCTGGGAGGGTGGTCCGGGGGGTCTCCTGCATTTCACGGGTGGCCAGGGTGCAGCACGGGCAGGCTGGAGGAAGTTGGTGGCCGCAGCCACAGCCTTTTTGCATCGCAGCCTGGTGGCCCCGTTAACCACACTGCATGCAGTGACTGGTGCAAAGGGAAGGGGTTTGTCTGTGCTCAAGCTAACTCTAGACAGAGACAGTAAAGAGTCCCTCCAGAGAGGCTGATGCTGTGAGAAGTGACTCCCCGAGAGACATTAATGGCACCTTGTCAATAACTGCAGGGGCGTCCGCAGTCGCTGAGCCACCAGGAACCAAACAAGGAGCATTGCTGGTTTCTCAAGGTGTGGCCCTTGCTGTGTGTGTGCGAGTGGCAATGGCAACACTGTACGAGGGCCGTACGGGGCCTCCCACATGAATATTTGTACGGTGAGGAGACCTCCAGGTAGGCAGGATATTTCGGTAGCTGGGAGGCAGAGTGCTCTTGCAGTTGGAGCCCAGCAATGGAGCCAGGAGGCCTGGCCTCTAAAGCTGGCTTGGCAATGTACTCTGCGTGACCTTTGGGTCACTTCCCCTCTCTGTGCCTCACTTCTGCAGCTGTGAAATGGGGACAGCGGGGTTCCAAGAAGTGATTAAGGAACCGCGAGAGCTTTGGATAAGAGGGGATCGATATTATCATGCCGGATAACTATACACATCAGCCTCTGTCACCTCATCCTCCAATAGCCACTAGTTACAATGAAAATCCTTTCAGTTATTCCAAATGATTTGTTGCACCCCATGACAGGCACCAGTTACGGTCTGAAATCAACAGTGCTGGGCTCACGGTTTGTATAGATTAGAACAGGGAAGGCTCCTACTTTGTCAGTGATTATTTTAATGGAGGAAATTCTTGGGAACACGTATTGCTTTCCTCCCAGACTTTTGCAATTTTAATGTTGTGGGATTTACCCATACGCTAAAGATGGCATTGGTCGTGAAGGGATAAATGCTGTCTGTCTTATGTCACTCGCCAGTGTTTGCAAGGAGAAGGTGGTGTGTATGTGGAGGAATTTCTGGCAGTTTTTCATGAAAGCTGCTGTTAAACTAATCACTTGTCTGTTGACCTGCTTTAGCCCTCACCCCTTGCTTTGCAGTAAGGATGAACCCAGCTTTATGAGTCTATCATATCCGGCCAGACTGGATCTCCTGCAAAACACAGACATGCAGCTCCCCTTGTGCTCCAAACCAGGTTTCCAGGAATTGCCAATTCAAGTCACTGTGCCTATTCCTGACATTAATCAGCACAGCTGTTATGCATTGTCCCTAGGACACCTCTCATCATGACAAAGTCAAGGGCAGCTCACTGGAAAGGTGACGCTACAAGGAAGCATCAGAGCATTTCAGACCAATGCACTGGGGTGGGTTTTAAATTAAAATAAACAGCCGCTTGTGGCAGGAATAACAAGGGGTGCTGCAGGTCAGGAGTGAGGTACTCTGGCAGAGCCAGGCGTGGGAAATTTGCACGGTGCTTGCTCACAATACACTTGCTTCAAAGGCTTGCTGTGAGGCTGTTCCTTTCAGGAGCACTAACCTCTAAGATGTGCTGGTTCCTTAATGCCAATGTAGGAATAGAACTGGTGTGTTTGAATGGTAATTCCACAGTCACAACAGTCTCAAATGTGCTTGGCATGCTGCCCTCTCTCAGCTTTGTATTTGATATACCGTGATGGCTTGTTACACTGTAGGCTGTTTGCCTCTTCCAGGATCACGTATTGATTATCCAATCGTTCTGTGCATGGGTAGTCTTTCGGGGGGGGATTTTTCAAAATTTAACAAACCAAATTTTCCAAACCAACTCATGAAGCTACTGTGGACGGAGGCTGCTCCCTGTGAGTCTGATCACTGATCCTGGTCAGGGAGTCTGTGACTTCTCCCTGAACGTGGAAGGACTGGTGACTTGGTGTGAGAGAGATTTACCCCATGTACAAATACATCCCATACCAACCTCTTCAAAAGACAACTGTTACAAGGCACCTTTAGTGCCCATCCCCAGAAAGTCTAAGTGATTTTGGAAGAACTTCACCGGATGGCACCACTAGCCTTACTGCCTGCTGGAGCCGGCCAGCTGGGGAAGCAGCGAGGGTGCACTTACTCCATGCTGCACAGCAGTGTCTATATTTCTGATCAGACTACTCCTGTCATCCTGAAATCAAGAAGGCAGCTGGAAGAATGACACGGGATGGCTCAGTGTTTAAAAGTCTATCCCAAATAGCCCAACAAACTAAGCCTCCAATACCTGACATTCCAGTTTCTTCCACCGTTTAATCTAGACTATGTTTATAACAGATCATGCCTCTAAGTACATGTTCAGATGCGTACAGGACTGCTCAGTCCTTTGAAAATACAACTTCATGTTGTTGTTTCTCTGGTAAATTGCAGTTTGACAGTCCTGCGTGAAGGTGGATCTCCTTTAATTTGTAGGGATAACCTCAAATTAGATGTAATTGAAAGAAACCCCCCTGAAATGTTTGAAGAGAACTCACTTTCTGCCTCCATCCCTGCTCTGACATGCTCCTGTGAGATTTCCAGCCCCAAAGTACCAGTGCGTAGTGATGCTTCTCCAGACCTCAGTGCTTTGCCCATCACTGAGAAAGTGGTGCTGGATTCTGCTGGCTCTGTTTTAGTAAGGTGCTCAGATGCATAGGTGAAATTAGATATGACACACATGGCCAGGATTCACTCCTGAGAGATGGCAGAGTAGAAGCTCAGCGTTAGCATCCCATGGACATTGACCACGCTCTTCTGGCCAGGATTCACCACCAGTGCTGTGCTACACAGCCACCTGGGCACCTTTTCTGGCTTATCTGCATTTTGTGTGAGCCACAGGTTAGAATTGCTACTTTCTTTCCAGCATACAAATCCTAAATTAGTATTTATCCTCCAAATCTTATTGTAAATATAAGAGGCTCCTGGAGACTGTCATTTCCCTCTCCCTCCCTGAGGATGTAGCTGAGAAATGGAGCATCTTACATGTTTCCATTGCTGATCCCTGGTCCAATGCCACCTCCGCTCACCACCACAGACCGGCGTGGATTCAGCAGCAGCAGTGGCTCCAAGCAATGGGCAAACTCCGTCCTGTATTCGGTGTTTATCTGCAGGAGGCCAAAAGGAGACCGATTAGAACATCTGGTAGGCAGGCATACCCAGCTAGATTCTGTTCCTTCAGCGAATAGTCTCTTGCTCAGATACTATAAAATGCAGTGGGCTCAAGACAGAGACAGCCCCTGAACTCGTCAGTATAGGACACTATGTTCTGTCTGAGAACCAGCCCATTCTACCCTTTGCTTGCTGGGGGAGGTGTTTTTCCTTGCAAGGAAGAATGAAACATGCTTTGGGAACAGGAAATAACCTTCCAGTCTAACGTGCTATCTTGGCTTATCCCTTGGGCAGCGATTTTGCTGCCAGGCTGCTTGTGTAAACGATGGGCATGCTGAAAGCGCTGTGGACTTGAGGCAGCGTGAAGCTGGGGAAGTAGCAGCAGTAACTCCAGCCTCTTAGACATTTGGAGGTGAATTGGAGGCAGGTTCAGGACAGAGCCCCAAAACCGCCATGAGAGGGTTGTATTCAATTCCAGAACATGGGACTCAAGAGACAATGGAGCCTGTGAGTTGGGAGGAAAGGGTTTACCTTGCTCGTCTGCGTAGGTCTCAACCGATGTGGAAGTTTGACTATTTTCTGGAGCCTCTCCATCAGTTGCTGAAATTAAGCAGAGTATTTTATGTTACAGCTTTCAGCTCCATGCCTTTTTGCCACAGTCCTGCACGCGCCTCCCAATACTGGCCAAGCTTTCAGACGTGATGGGAGGCCACATCTTCCTGTGCGCACCCGAGAGCGCTTGTGAAGCTACAAGGTGGATGGTGAAGGGCTTTTTGCTCAGCTCCACAAAAGAGGGGCAAGTAAATGTTTCCAGGGCCTTGGTGCAGTGACAGGTGCATGCGTCTGCACTTCTGAGTCTCTCTGGCCTGGAAGCCTGGTATAGACACGTGATGGCTCCTGACCTCGCTTTATTTCTGCTTCCTCGCTCCGCTGAGTGCAGAGAGTGCGAAAATAACCCCCAAAGTATGAACCAGTGAGCCAAGAGTTTTCCCACCTCAGGTTGGTCAGTGAATTTGGGGCAAAAGGCTGGGTACTTTCTTTACTCAGCTCACCCATCCCTTGCTTCCTGGTGAGACACACGGGTCTGGATCTACCTGGAAGCCAGCTGCTAGTGTGCGTTCCAGTCTCGCAATGTACTTACGTATCCCAAATCCAGGAATTCGGCTTTGTTCGCAGAGCTCAAAAAAGCAGAACAGGTGACCAGATGGACCTAGACATAATGACAAGCAACAGTGCTATTAATCGCATCTGCTGCAGCAACCCCCAGGTCTGGAGGGCGTGGGCACCTAGAAATGGGCTGTTCTCACTCATGGGGAAGTTCCCATTCCAGGTATAAGCAGTAAGTGCTAACCCAGCAAATATCACTGCCGCAGAGACAGTGAGGAGCCTGGCAGGGCCAGATGGAAAATCCGCACTGCCTGAGGACACAAAACAAAAGCCCTATGTGCAACAGAGCCACCCTTCCTCTGGGAATGACGCTGCACAGAATCCACCACTCAGAGGGACAGATCCCGGGAGATACTGAACACCTGCCATTCATTGACGTGAATGGGTCGGATCCTGCTCCTCGGAACTCACAGGAACCTAACTGGGCCCAATGGGAGCTACAGCTGCTCAGCACCACTCTGGTTTTGGCTCAGTTTCCCTGCTCCAGTGTCACTGTTTGTTTTCTGGGAAAACAGTTTCCAGGAGTGAAGTGGTCTGTGAACATATGGCCTTGCCAACAGATTGGCAAACACCCACCATGTTCACCAACCTCCCAGCATGGAGCTACATGAAGGTTTCTAACAATTCTGGTCTAGCACTACTTGAGACCTACTGCAGAACAGCAGGCAAACATGGTTGCAATTCCAAGGCCACGTAACCAACTCTTCGATTAGATGGCAGTTTTCTTTTCCTGGGGACTATCATGGAGTTGCTGCACTATTTCAAAAGGCCAGAGAATCCTTTGTATTGACCTAACTCGTCTGTAATTCAGCCATGAGCGTAGCTGGGAGCGAGAGGACAGGATAATTGAGTCTTGAAAGGGTCGCCTGAGATGGTGCATATGTTGCAGGAGGAGCATAGCCTGGTGTGTGCTGAGACTCTGCATGTGCTTACCTGCAGGGTGGGCAGCAGGGAGGCCAGGTGGGAGAGTTGCTCCTTAAATGCCTTTTCCTTCTCTTCATACTGGCTGGAAGTTACAGGGGAAAAAACCATTTCACTTCAGCTTAGAGACCAGACTGACCAGAGTTTAACTGGTAGGACTGGAGTAATTTATACATTATTATTAATTATTATTACTGCAAAAAAAATAAATCTGGTACATCGTACATTTCACACCTCACATAGTGGCTGTGTAGGAAGGGAAGCTGATAGTATATTACTGGGAAATACCCTTGACCTATCTGGAGCAGGTCACTAGGTAATTACACTTCACCAAGCTTGGGATCGTTATTCTATAACCTGGGCTGTGGATTAGAAGACGGGAAAACCCCTGCAGTAAGCTGGTGCTGGCTAATACACTGCACTTGCCATGTTGTTTAACGTTCAGACGCTGACTAAGAGGTGAGTGCCCTGAAACTTGGTGTTACTCATTTTTATTAATATTAAAATGTTTCACAGTCATAAGGACATTTGTGTTCCAGGCAAATATTTTTTCCAGGTTCAAACTGGGATCCAAGTTATTGCAGCTGGAGGTAAGAGCGACGTCCCAATCAACTCATGTGCACCTGCTTCCGGTGGAGCTAGTGCGTCGCTGTCCCCTCTGCTGGGGGAGCTGCCTTTGCTGAGGCTCAGCACACAAAATGGAGCTGCTGAAATCTTTGTAACTTTGAAAAAATATTTACGAAAAAGAAGGGGGGGAAGGAGTAAAGCCTGTAATTGTCCACTGCCGAACTATAAACCAGGTGCAGGAGTCACCACGTCACTGTCTTGTGGAGCTGCTGCCCTGCTCGCAGGGCAGCTGATGTCCAACCCGCATCCAGGACAGTGGGCCTACATGGAAGGGCGGGGGCAGGGCTGTGCAGGTGGGATGAGAGGTGCTCACTAATATTAGCTCCCGCAACTTTTATGCTCGTAGTCAGTAATAAAAACGTTGACACTAGAGGGCGCCTTCCTCTGTCAGCTATAGGTAAGATCTGCCATTTAAAGCGTCCAGTAAAATGGCGGGGGGGGGGAGTGTGTGTGAGAGAGAGAGAGAAAAATCAGTAAGGCAGACACAAATGCTGACAGCTGGCTCTTTGTCTGGGAGGAGAACAAAAACACTCTCAACAGCAACTTACTGAAGATGATCACAGTGGCCTTGATCCTGCCTCCATTCAGTGCAATAGACGTTCTTGCCACTGAACGGAAAGGGGCAGGGTAGGGTGTGGACTTTTGCAAACGTGTCCACTCTTCTTCACACACGTGCCAGTTCAGGTTCCAGCCTCTTCCTGAAAGCAGAGCAGCAACCCAGAGGATCCTCCACTCTACTCTCGCTGATCGGAATCAAGGCATCAGCTTTTCCAGGGACAGGCTCAAATGCTAGTCTTGGCAGGTGTGTGAAGGAGGAGTTGACTCTTTCTGTTAAATGCAAATGTATCTGTTGCTCTGCCCTCTGCATGTGGATTCTGTTACTGAATTGGGATATTGGGGTTTTTGCAGAAGCCTTTTATAGCTCCCCTTTAAAACATGGCCATCTCTTTAGTCTGTTACGTATCCCATCCCAACAGTAATAAATTGTGAATGTGTTAACCCACTGAGTCTGGGTTGGCCTTACCTCTGAACGGCTTTCAGAAGCATCTTTTTCCTTTCTGCTAGTTTCTCCTGCAAAAGGTAGAAATGATCAAACATTCCCATAGCTAGAGGCTGCAGTTTACAACTCCCGACACGGCGAGCAAAGAACCTCGCTGCTCTTGATTCCAAAGGCTTTGCTGAGCTTTCCCCCATGTCCACTCAGCCGTGAAATGAGGTAGATCAAAATGCTCTTCTGCATGGGGAAAATAGATGGGGAGAAGCTGATTCTCCTCTGACTTATCCCACTGTCAATCCACTGATGCCAATAGCTACACCAGTGTGAGCAAGAGGAGAATCCGGGCAGTTGGATCATTCCTTTGCTCTGATTTGGCGAAGATCTGAGGCCTTTGATTTCCCCTTATGTGGGTGCACTGTTACCGCAGTAACACCCCAAAGCAGTGTGCTGCAATTAACCCCATTGCTCTCTGGGCAGCCCCACAGAGAAGGTCCAGTCGGTGGCTGTGCCAAGCCCCTCCGTACCTGCATGCTACTGAAGAGTGAGTTGATGGACGTCTTCTCCTCATCTGCACTGTTGCGCACCTCCTCAATCATGGCTTTGAGGAGGACAATGGCCTCTCGCGTGGACGTCTGGAGCTCTTTCACAGCCTAGGAGGAAAGGCAGCAGGGGACAGCTGGAGAGTCAGTTGCAAGCAAGACTGATGCGTCCAGGACATGTGTCATGGGCCTGGGCATGGTCCACTCCCCAAGGCAATGACATTTTACTGAAGCACGATTTATTCCAATGCTGATGAGAGCAGGAGCAGCCATCCCAGTGCCGTTCCCTCGCCACAGTAACTTTGATGATAAACATCAACAGACTAAAATTCAGAACGCATCTCTCAAATGCTACCCACCATCACAGCCTGGTCGAGCTTCTCGCAGCCTTGCATGTACGCAGTCTCAATGTCAATGCAGTGGGCTCGGCTTTCTCTGAAAGAGGCAGAGACCTGGGAATTAGGATCAGCCATAACCTGCAAACCACCCTTCCTCATCTCCTTTAGTCTGACCAGCCAGGGCTATTGATGTACGGCAGTTAACAATGACCCTCTGCTCCCCTGTGGACTGGGGCAGCAAGATACTTGAACCTGGGTCTGTTGCAGCAGCGTGGGAGCAATGAATGTGGCCCCCTCCCGCCCATCTATCAGCTGTCTGATAGACACACGCACAGTCCAGGGCGCTCAGATCATATGCTGATTACTGACTGTTGACCCCAAAGTAGAATGTCTCTCTGCTCTGACTTCCCCGTCTCCCTGCCAGGAACTCTTGTTACTCTGAATGTTGCTCTCGGCTCCCCTTCCCATCACTTTTTAGACCAGTTGAGGCTGGTTTCAGCCTGCTTATGTAATGCTGCTGCTACTTCCTGGACTCTTTGCCCTCTCCCCTCCCACCCCCCACTTCAGAAAAACTTCCCCTAGGTCCAGCAAACGCTGTTGTTTTAGACTAGCTCTAACTCCAACTAGTGGGGCTCGCTGCTCAAGTTGGGAAGTAGTTTCTCTCTCAGGCCACTCCTATTAAATGTGTCAGTGACACTTTCCATTTATGTTCTCCCTTTCCTGGGCATCCCAAGCTCCAGCTCCTTAAGGCCCTGTCCACTCTGGGGCTGGCACCATGATGGCAGCAGCCATGTCTGATAGTCACCTCTGCAGACAAGGTACTGTATCCATTCTCTGTCAGGCTTAGCCATCGTGTCCTCGCTGCAGCACCTAAATGCTGCCATCATAGCTCCTCTCTCATGCAGTTTTTCTGCAGCCTCCATGGAACATAATGTCCAGGGCTTAGGGAGGAGTTTGAAAAGCTAGAATCACAAAAGGTGAGTGCAGGGTAAGGCTGCTCCGTCTGCAAAGGGCTGGGTGAGGGGCGGGGAGCCAGCAACTCTGCTACTTACACCTGCATGTCCCGGAAACAGTTAATGCAGAGCATGGATTTTTTCTCTGTTGAAAACATGATGTAAGGTTCCTCATGAAGAGCTGGGAACAAACAAATGCATCCCAGAGTTAAACAAGCTCCCTAAAGAGAGCACAGCTCGGTCCTTAGGGAAGAGGATATGCAATAGGTGAGCTGGGTCCACCCCTCTGAGGCTGGAGGTGTCACTTCCTACCAGGTTTCTGAGGAGCTCTCACTTCTGACAGCTCTGCCATCTGACCGTAAATGATGCCTCCCAGCTCCAGTCTTGCTGCCTGCTCTGTTCAGACAACACCACTTTGACTTGTAGGCTTTCCGGCTGAGCAGCCCGTAGTTCTGGCTGGTGGGACCAACTGGAGAAGGCTACATGCAGGTTACTGCTCGAGGGCATAGCCCTTTTAATAAACACTTTCCTTATATAAGAAGAGGAGGACTTGTGGCACCTTAGAGACTAACAAATTTATTTGAGCATAAGCTTTCGTCAGCTCACTTCATCGGATGCATCTTTCCTTTGGCATCTTTGTTTTCATAATGGTTTGAAGGAACCTGCAGTCTGTAGCCTCTCCTGTCCTGAAGGTGGAGAAGATACTGACTGTACTTGTCCAACTTGCGTGTGCATGGCAGAACAATGCACCCGATGAAGTGAGCTGTAGCTCACGAAAGCTCATGCTCAAATAAATTGGTTAGTCTCTAAGGTGCCACAATTCCTCCTGTTCTTTTTGCGGATACAGACTAACACAGCTGCTACTCTGAAACTTTCCTTCTATGCACACCTTGCAGGTAGCTGTTCCTGGGGACGCTGGCTGGCATCTGTGTTTACACCTGAATCCTTTGTACAGAAGGTGCAATCTGCACAGTATGTGCTATTTGTTAGCCAGGCACAGTGTTGCTTCACGAAGAAGCTGGTGAGTAACTGCCTTCATTTGCTAACTGCACCTTCACCATGCAAACTGATGGGGAAAATAATGAGCAGATCTGGACTGCACACCGTTCCTGGGGAGACAGCCAGTTACTGGGCTTTGCACCCTGCACGGGGCAGGAATGGAGTACACAGCTTCTGGTCTGTGGTTGCGGCTCAGAGAGGAGAGACCCTGGATTCAGCTGGGAAAGTGATCCTGATAGGCCAGTGTTAATCCTCCTGCGCTCCCTGTGGAAACCCTGGCCTGTGTGTAATTGCCCAGGTGGAGCAGGGATGTACTCACAGCATTTCTTGTGGATGTCTTTAGTGCGTTTAGTCAAGGAGACAATCTCGTGGCGAGAGAACATCTTGGCTTTGTGGGTCTCTTCACGGCACTTGCTGCAGAGGGGCTGGTTACAAGTGTTGCAGAAATACATGGTGTCCATTTCCTGATGGGGAAACACAGAACAAACCCCAAAGAGGGTTGAACACCTGAGCTCTCATCAGTGCAATTAGAAATAGCTTTTCTCAGCTGAGGGGGCATCTGTCTCTGAGCCAGAAACTGTACCATGGCCAAGTGCAGGGTCCAGGACGAACAGGACAGGTGTCGGCTTTGTGGTTAGCACTTGAGGAGTGTCACTGCCCTGGTCAGGCTTCCCCTGTTGGACCCTCACCAGGGTCCTACCATGCTGGACTCATGTGCTAAGCCTCAATTGGTCTGGGTAGGATCCAACACTGTCTGGCTTTGGCCTCTCCGGCCCACTTCCTGGGCATAGGCCCTGTCTGTTACCCCTTTACAGAAGTGGGTCTTCATGGGTCAGCTGCCCCTGGCCGCTCGGACCAGCGCTGGCTCCCCTTTCCCCAGCAGTATAAGCACACCCCTTCTCAGAGCTCCACCTTGTGGGCAATGTGGTTGACTGTTTACCTCTCGAGGGACATGTGACAGAGAAGCACATACCACACAGGCTTTGCAAAGGTTTCTAACACAATTACTCTTCACTGTAGACAGCACAAGAGTTGTACAGAATCTAGGTAAAACCCATAAAACAGCTACATGCCCTTCTCTGCCTCAGCTTCCTCCCCACTCATGAGCATTCTTTGGGGTTTGGTCGAAGTCCTGGAATCTGTCCAGGAACCCCCACCTGCACATGGCTTCTCTGAATTATCACATCTTTCTCCCTCTCCTGCAGCCAGCTTTGTTCTGCTGTCTTCCCCTGCCTCCCCCCCCCACCCCCAAATGGCTTGTGAGACCCTGCCTTTTATAACTTCCACTCCTCTTTGTCAGGTGACCCCCGCCCCATCAGCCTTGTCCAGTGATCAAAGTTCCCCACCCAGTGATCCATTGGCTTAGTTACCTGATCACCTGGGCAGATTGGTTCTTCTGAGGGATAGCCAACATTTGTCCTACAATGCTTCCATTTGACTAGAGGATCATCAAGGTTTGATGACCCTCCTTGATTAGCCCTGTATCACTGCCTTGGAATTTCAGTCTAAAAGGGAGGTAAAAGGACAGCAGAGAGCCCAGACCAGCCTTGCAATAACAATGGCGTGTGTAGTTTGAAGTAGATACACCCAAAGTTGTAACTAGACGGATTCCTCAAACTGTCGCATCAAGGTATTTGCATCTCTTGCAGCAGTGCAGCAGGAGAGGCAGCATCCGGGGGCGGGGAGAGATGAACAGAAGCAATTAAAGAAAAGGTAAAATGGGAGAGTCTGTGACCCGCGCTCTGAAATCCAATGGCTGCTAACCCTCTGTTACCACAGGGACAGCAGGTAAGTGCAAGCACGTGGCAGAGCTCTGCCACTCCTGAGGCCAACTGAGATAAACTAGCCTAGGCCTCAGTCTGGCCATCTGGAGTCCAGGAATGGGAGGTGGGAGTAAACTGGAGGGAATGGTTCAGCAAGGCCCCTACCTCCTCACCTGGTGGGTTCCTTTCCAACCCTCACAGGTCCCTGTGCTGGGGGAAGAGCGTAACCTCCCCCAGGCAGCTGGCCTGCTGCCAGGTCCTGCAGCAGAGTCAGCACCACGGGTCTGACACTGCAGCACATGCTCAGGGAAAGAAACCGGAGAGCCCAAATCCAGCCTTGAGACCTCAGTGCAGCAGCAAGAGGGCAGGAGCGAACAAGTGGGGAGGGACACACCCCCAGGGCTGCAGAGAGGCTGGGAAAGAGACAGGCCGTAGGGCTGCCCTGGCTTTTTCCTACTGCACCAGCGTTGCTGGTGGGATAGCTTCTTATCCTTGGAGTAACCTTGGGAACCGGGAGTCTCCTTGGAGCTCTTTGCTATCTCAGCCACACTTTCCGTTATCTGACTTTCACTTGCCTTGGTCTCTAAGGGGAGGACTGAGATGACAAAGCTGCCACGGGCAGGGAAATGTATTTCCATTCATTCCAGAATAACTAAGTACCTGCCACTTGTGAGTTCTGGTGCCATTTATCCCTTATTAAGTGTGTTTCTGAGATGCCCATTGCTGCAGTACCTACACGCGCTTTGTGTCGCTTGTTACAAGCAGAAACGTCTCAAGTATAGGGAGCAAATACCACATGCCACGCTGGCTGCAGCCCAACTTTAAAGGCCCACAACACGGGAAACCTCACCGGACGGCTAGGGGCGCCGCAGCTGGGAGCGAGTCAAAACCCGGGTCTGAGAGGTGGTGAGTGTTTTTAGTACAGCCATGTTTCTCTGACCTGGCAAAACAGGTCGATCCGTGACTCGTGCTTTTTGGTTCCGCGCAGACAGAAAGTAACAAGGGAAGGATGGAGGGAACAGAACAGAACCTCCCTGCTGCTTTCGCCCTTTAGCTTAACTGAGCACATGCTTAGACAGATAACCCCTAAGCGTAGCGCTGTCTTACGAGAAATTACAGGGCAGCATGTGTGTTTTTTCTCTCTCTGCCTAATCCTTTTGGACATATATTTTTGTCTGGCTAGTGCAGGGGACTGGGAGAAGAAAAGGCCTTTCCGTTGCAGCTCCCGGCTATGATCTGATCTAGGCCAGGAATGCCAGCTGCTGGGTATGAAGGCAGAAGGTAGTGTCTGCACAGTTCTGAGCAGATAGGTGTCCACATCGCACAAAATCCCACTGCCATGATTGGCACTAATTGGCCTCCTTGTTGGCAGTCTCAGCAGAGAGGCCAAGGACTGAATGGTCGATTGGAACTGCACAGTCCTCTCATCCACACCAGGGCTAAGGAGATTGGCAGGATGACACAGAACCCTTTACATAAGAACGGCCAGACTAGGTCAGACCAATGGTCCATCTAGACCAGTGTCTTGTCTTCTGACAGTGGCCAATGCCAGATGCTTCTGAGAGAATGAACAGAATGGAGCAATTATTATATGCTGATATGAGATGTCCTGTAGTCCGGTCCTTGCTTCTGGCAGTTAAAGACTTAGGACACCCAGAGCATGGGGTTGCATTCCTGACCACTTTGGTTAATAGCCATTGATGGATGTATCCTCCATGAACTGATGTAGTTCTTTTTTTGGACACAGTTGTAGTTTTGGCCTTCACAACATCCCCAGTAACAAGTTCCACAGGCTAACTGGGCATTGTGTGAAGAAATACTTCTTTGTGTTTGTTTTAATTCTGCCACCTATTAATTTAATCAGGTGACCACTGGTTCTTGTGTTATGTGAAGGGGTAACTAAGACTTCCTTGTTCTCTTTCTCCACACCCATCATGATTTAATAGCCCTCTGTCATATCGTCCCTTAGTCATCGTACTACCAAGATGAGAAGTCCTAGTCTTTTTAATCCCTCCTCATATGGAAGATGTTTCATACCCCTCATCATTTTTGTTGCCCTTCTCGGTAACTTTTCCAATTCTAATATATCACTTTTTGAGATGAGGCAACCAGCATGCATGTAGTATTCAAGGTGTGGGCATACCCTAGATTTATATGGTGGCATTATGGTATTTTCTGTCTTATCTATCCCTTCCCTAATGGTTCGTAACATTCTGTTCGATTTTTTTGACTGCTGCTGCACATTGAGCAGATGTTTTCAGAGAACTCCCCACAATGACTCCAAGATCTCTTCCTTGAGTGCTAACAGCTAATTTAGACCCCATCATTTTGCATATAGAGTTGGGATTATGTTTTCCATTGTGTATTACTTTGCATTTATCAACACTGAATTTTATCTGCCACTTTGTAGCCCAGTAACTCTGTTTTGTGAGATCCCTTTGCAACTTTTCACAGTTAGCTTTGGACTTAACTTTCTTGAGTAATTTTGAATTGTCTGCAAATTTTGCCACATCACCGTTTATCCTTTTTCCAGATCATTTATGAATATGTCAAACAACACTGGTCCCAGTACAGACCCCTGGGGGACACCACTATTTACCGCTCTTCAGTCTGAAAACTGACTATTTATTCCTACCTCTTGTTTCCCATCTTTTAACCAGTTACTAATCCATATGCCATGCTGTACTTACTCCTAGGCTGGTTGCAGCTTGGCTTTAGAATGTGATGCCAACACTGTTCAAGACCCACACACAGTCTACTCGGGAAGATGATAAAAGGACCCTCCAAGCAACAAGGATGTGGCTGGAAAAACTCAGCGGTTCTGAATAACAGACCATTTGCATAGGCACCTAAATATGTATGTGGGGCCTAAATTTGGAAGTGTTGGCCATAGCCTGGAAGGACTTTGGGGAGGGGCTGTGTACTCCTTTGCCTTCTGCAATGTGTGAGCAGAGCAATGGAGCTGGAGACATAACCAGCTACTGTGTCTTACCTGTTTCTTGCACTCCTGGTCACAGTTTGCACACTGAACTTCCTCCTCGCAGTCTGCAGAGCTATCCACCAGGAACTTCAGGAGCCTGTCGACAGGGGGGAGCCCATTGTTTCCTTTCACTATGGACTGATGACTGAGGAGGATAAAACAGACAGGGTAGGCCCATGAGCCCTGACAATGGCAAGAAAATATTTCTCTACGTTCAAACAACTTAATGTTAAAGGAAAATAACTCTCCTGGGACTGGAGTGAAAAGATACCATGCGATCCTTAATGACCCCAGATATAAGGCAAACTGCAGGGCAGTCACACAGGATCAGACTTTTTTTCCTTTGTGCATCTGGAATTTCTGGACATAAATTGCACTGTTTTCCATAACACAGTTCAGATCTTTGTGTTTTCATTAGAGCTGAATTCTGTCTTGCGACATACTCCATGAGCATTTCCTTTTTGCTGCAAATGTTTTCATTAAGGTACAGCATTTAACAATCTTAATTCTATGCCATGTTTACAGCCCTGGCTCTTCCCAAAGAGCATGCTGAACTCTTAAGGTTTGTCAAAACCTCTACATGCCACGTTAGCAGCATGCCACACATTTCTGCTTGGCTTCTAGGAGTTTACAGCATGGGACATGCTGAGAATGGCCATTTAACATTAGCATTTGCAAATGAACAGCCTGAGTTCCAGGGTCTTTCTAATCAAAACTTTGTGTGATTCATTCCACAGGATGCTGCAAGGGTCATTTCAGTCTTGGAATAGCCATGCTTGATGAATTCCAGGGTGTGAAATCCTAGTATTGCCCCTTCGATACTTTCCTGTTTACGCTGAATCTTTAAATTCAGTTTGCCTGCATGTGGCTCTACCCATTGGCTGTGTCCAGAATATCGACTTCCGGCAAGGAATTGCTCCTGCCTGAAATGGTTCTTTCATTTTCACAAGTCTTGCAGCATTTGTTTCGCACTGGACATTGCTGCCCAGATTCCCTTAGCTACTGCGAGCGTCTAATTGCGCAGAGAAATGAGCAGACTAACAGTGCTACATCTGAATAATCTCGCGGAGCAATAATAATCCAGAATGGGAATATTAACAACATCAAAATAAGCCATGCGGTGACTTCCTCAGAAAGGAGCTTTAACCCATGGGAAGCAGGTGACCATGGAAGCCCCTCCCCTAACAACCCTCCAAACAGCTTTCCCAAAATAACAGTAAACAGAATTCCGAGAGGACAGAAATTGTCCAAAGCCAAAATCCCTGCATGAAATCCCTCTCGGACACTGCCTGAGTCCCCTCACATATACACACACAGGCTTTGTTGAAACCCTTAAAAGCAAGAGTGCCGCATTAAAAGTAATCAAATAATGTTAGTGAAATACTTCCAATTTGGGTGAACGCACGATTAGTCTGAGTGAAAGGTCAGAAAAGCTGTGCCAGAATTCAAGCACCGTCTGCAAGGGCCAGGGCTCACCTCCCCTGGCATTGACTACACTGACTTGCTTTAGCAAAATAGTTAAAAATGAAGGGTCATCAGTGAAGATACTATCAATGCTGACCCTGAGAAATGTCACTCACAGTTAAGCTCAGACTGTACACAATTCCTGGCAAACTGCAGCTGCCCGTGAACGCTAGAGAAAGGAATCACCCTTACATATATTCATCCATTTCCTTTAAAAGCATCGTGGAAATCTTTACTGTAGCCACTTTGACACTTCCAGTAAAACCCAGGACCCAAACAGTATGACGACAGCGCAACCAGACACCAAGCCACGGCCACTTCTTGAGTGTGTGTCTCAAAACGCAGGTTTGCAGAGATGACAGGAACTTTGAAGTCTCATTCCCCTGGACAATGAGCGCGTTGAGTCGGATTGAAATGATGATTCACCCACCAGTCACCTGTGCAGGATTGGGTTTCATTGCTCTGGGCTGCATCTCCCAGCAAACGAATCATGGGACTAAAGGTCTCACTGCAGCTGGCAGTGGTTCATCATTGCCCGGCTTCATCAAACATGGCCACGTTCGGGTGCACCAAGTTACCAATGGAAAAGACCTATTAGCCCAGGAATGTCTTGCAGGGGGCTTGTCTGTTGTCTTTGTCTATTAATATTCTGGCACTGCAAGGCTGTATTTGATGGAGAGAGATGTATTGTACTAATACCAGCCAGATAGCTTACCTCCCAGGCAATTGGTTTGTTCTCCTGCTGCAGGGCGGGGCTGCATACAGTGGCATCTTGCATTGCCCGCTGTGCTCTGCAGCCCTCCGAGTACTGGGCATAAAGCACTCAGAGATACTGAGTTTTAAACCAAATGCAGAATCCTGTGAAAACTGCAGCAGAAATGTGCATATGTATTATGTTCCAGAGAGAGCGCGAGAGAGAGGTAGCGATCTAGCCAACCAGATGTACTGGAATGCGTTACCTAGGGAGGTGGTGGAATCTCCTTCCTTAAAGGTTTTCAAGGTCAGGCTTGACAAAGCCCTGGCTGGGATGATTTAGTTGGGGATTGGCCCTGCTTTGAGCAGGGGGTTGGACTAGATGACCTCCTGAGGTCCCTTCCAACCCTGATATTCTATGATTTTATGCCCTTGGACTCTGTGTGAGTGGGGAGGGCTGGGCCAAGGACAGGGCTGGAAACACTGGGTAGGGAGAATTTAGAAAGGGTTTGTGTGTATGCTGTGGCATTTTAACGTCCACCTGAATTGATTCCCAGCCCTAGTAACTTCTTGTTACAACAGATCAGGAGGGAATTCGGAGAGTAGTAAAGCAGAATTAAACACTGCATCGCTCAGTCCCTGCCTCTGTCAAATCCCTAGCACCAGGCAAGCTGTGTGAAGCTGAAAAGGGTTCTGGCCATGATTCCGTTGAGTTTAATTGGGGCAGCTCGGCCCCCAAGACGGGGCTCCTGCTGCGGTAATGCAGGTAAAGTTCTTGTTGCCAGGGCTTGGCTGCTGTGCTGCTTGACAGAGGTAGTTAATAAAACCTGCCTGTTGGGCTGTGGACCACAGGGGAGTCACTTCTCCAGTCCTGCTGTCTTGAGAGCCTGATGCTGACGGCCAGGCCAGTGTTCTCTCCAGAGGCCTGTGCTCTGCAGCCTGCTGGGAGATGGAGAGCTGTGAGCACCTGGCTAGGACGTAGCATGTGACAGGTGGGGC
Organism: Eretmochelys imbricata; assembly: GCF_965152235.1. Lineage (NCBI taxonomy): Eukaryota > Metazoa > Chordata > Testudines > Cheloniidae > Eretmochelys > Eretmochelys imbricata. The sequence goes on along the minus strand of NC_135589.1, from coordinate 22,014,438 downwards.
ATGGGTTAAAGGGGTTTTACAGGCTGACAATTGTCTAGCAATTGCAGCCGTAAGCATGAGAATTTGGGTCTGTGTGGGAGTTTGAGGAAAAGGCAGGCCGCTGATGCACAAGAGGGTACCATTAAAAACAGTCCAACAAGATTCAGACTCTGCCTGAGTGAAGGGGACACACTGTATGGCAGCTTCATTGCATCTACAATTCTTCTTCCTTTTCATCTTCACTGGGCAACTTCTGTATAAAGACAAGACCTCTGCATTTCACCCCTGCTGCTCCACCATTCTACCTTGGGGCTAAAGCACTGAGTCCCTACTAAGCAGACCCATGCCACGGCTGGTCTAATTAAGCAGTTGTCATTGCTGTTCACTGCCATTAGGCAGAACTGGCTTCCTGGGAGACATCTGATGGCATCCCAATTAAGGTGCTCACGGCTGACTCTGCAAAAGCTGCTAAAAGCCTCCTTCCCCAATGAGACAGTAGCTTATGGATGCATATAATACCTACTATTCATGCTTGGGGAGAGATCGCATCTTATAATGAGTAGGGAGAAGGGCTATTTAAAAATATCCCAGTGCAGAACACGCACAAGAGTTTCTAGTGAGAGAAATGTTATAAACCAGAAAACAAGTCAGAATGTGATCCGATGCCAAATACCTGCTCTGCTCAGCGTCACAGTGTCTGTTTGCTTTGCTGAAATATTAGATTGATGGTGATCAGGGAGGAAGTGATAGCTCATTGGGGCTCCATTCATGCTGCCAAGAGAGTGAGAAATTGCCCTGTTCCCCTCTGCAGTGCCTTGCCAGTGACTGTTACTGAGCCTGGCTGCAGAGCTGGGCCCAAGCGCCAGTCAGAGATGCGCAGAATACAGCACAGCAGGTGAGTCCAGCCGTGTGGGGTATCAAAACCATGAAATCAAATCCTCCCAGAAGTGCAGCTCCTGGGGGATACCTGGGCAGCTGATTGTGGCTATGGAGCCTGGCGTCCCTGACCTACAGCTAGAGCTGAGGCTGTTGCGTGACTTCTGGATAACTTACCTGGGAGAGGGGTCCTGGTTGGAAAACCTGCCCTTCTCCCTCCAGGAGCAAAGGCATCAGCACAGCTCCTTGTCTATTCCCTCCTCTTCCGTCTGTCAGTGGCAATGCTGCTGCTCTGGAGCTGGAACATCTGTGCTTTAGTGAACCCCACGCAGAGTTTGCCTGCATCTTCAGGCACCTCAATACTCTGGGAAATCTAGCCCTAGCTTCCTAAAGATAGGGGAGCTCCTGGTGAACTCGGGCATTCTGAAGGGGGCTAATATTAGCAACCCGAAAACACTGCCATGGACACCTTAAAAAATGCCCATCCTGCTAATGAAGGGTTCCAGACTGGCAGCTCCGCTGCCTAAAGGCCTCTCTGTATACCCAGCACAGCATGGGGAGTGGGGCAGTTCTAGCTTCCTCGCCAGAGTGCCTCAGCCCTAGCATGCCCCCACCCCCTTGTTTTGTTTTCTACATACATTGTTGTGCGTAATGCCTGTGGTCTCTTTGCATTGTCAAATTTGCTCCCAAGACTAGAACTGACTTTCCCTAATCTAACAGTGTTCATATTTAGCCCATATCAGTGGGGAGTTTGCGTGACAAACTGATTGGAAAGTGCTGTTTTCTGCAGAAAAGAATGAATGTTTACTCCAGCTGATCTGTTTTAATTAAAGAATTTAAAAATATGTAATTCCTTGATCTTTTTTTATATAACCTCTGATTTCATGCTAATGATATCTGAACAGCCCCTTCAAAGTGCCTGAGATGCACCCAACAAACAACAGCCAGAGGTGAATACCTAAAAATAACATTTGTTTGGTCTCACTTGGCTCTGAGCAACCGTTCCATTGAACTGCTTTAAGTAGCAACATCCATCTGAGTTATTCCAGAAATATAGCCACGCCGTGCCTGGTACTTTGATATTTTTCCTTTACTGTTGATGCTTTTGTTGGTTTTGGGGGGCAAGTTTTGGAGAGTTTACGGTTGATGTTAAATCATGGATAATTTGCCATAAACGGCTCCAAGCTAAACCGTTGTCTGAACCAACTTCAGCACGATAACTGGCCATCTCAGACAGCATGACCAACTTTTCGCAGACGCAGCTGGAAGCGATGGAGGCTCTCTCTGCACACAGTTGTCTTTAGTAGATAACCACATGTCGAGAGAGGGGGGAAGAGAGAGCAAAATTCTAGGTCATGGAGACAGAACTGTCCCAGCCAGAACTGTCCCCAAAGATTTCCAGGAAGGGCCAACACCTCTTTAAGATACACAATTTTGTATAACAGTTAAAAAATCCCAACACAGTTTTTTGTGTGGTATTTTCTATTTTTAAATTTAAAAATAAATCCCTAAGCGTGCAACAAACCTATCTGGTGTCACCCAGCCCTCTTTCCCCCAGAGCTCAGACAGTAAGTGCCAGGAGTCATTTTTTGGCTAGGGGAATCCACCTACCTAGGGGCTCAGTCCTGCTAGGTGCTGAGCATTGACTCCAGTGGGGCTATTCAAAAGCCTAGAGTTACTCACATGCTTAAGTGCTTTGCTGGATAGGGGCCAGAAAGCTCAGCCCCTTGCCAGATCAGGCCTTAGGGCTGCAGTGATTCTGCTTCTCCCCAGGGTGATCACTTGTCCAGGATAGAGTGGGAGACACTCACTGCGCTTCTCCCATTGCTGGTCTGCCCTGGCAGGGGAGTGAGCTCTTCTGAATTCTTGTGGAGCTATAAGTAGAACTTGTGTGTTCTGCAGCTGTTCACATCTGAAACCATTGTGATTAGAACCTCGTATTTCATAGGCACAAAGGCAGCTTGACAACGAAGCACTCAAATGCTGTGCTGACAGGCCATGTATAAGAGCAGAGCTAGATACAGCTTCTCCAGCTTTCCTGGGGCTTTACCACTAGGCAGCCTGACCCCCACTGGGCATGCGTATTTTACAAGTCTGAGATCCAGGGGAAAAAAATCATAAGTGCCTAAGTGACTTGAAGCCTAAATCTCAGTGCAAGTTAACGGGGCTCAGGTTCCTAAATAACTAAGGTGCTTTGAAAATGTTACCCTCATCAGTGAGAGGAAGGCTGGCTCAGTATTTGGAACTCGAGATCCCTGGGATCAATTCCCTGCTCTGCCACAGACTCCCTTTGTGACCCTGGACAAGTCACTTAGACTCTCTGTGCCTCAGTTCCCATCTGTACAATGGGGTAATAGCCCTGCCCTGCCTCCCAGGTCTGCTTTTAGCATAACAAAGTTAGAGATTGTCAGTTGCCCAGATACAATGGTGATGGGGCCTGCTCGGTACCTAGAGCTTTACTTTAATTAATTTTCACAGAAATGTGATTGTTTTTAACTGCTTGTAATTAAAAACAAGAGTTGTGAATAGACACAATTGTTTTTCAGGCTGTGGCCTAGCCACACAATTTGTATGCAGACAGGTATTGCTTGAAGTCTTTCCCATGCTGATTTAAACAAAAAACAAAAACCTCATGGGATTTATTTTAATATTTGTAATTTGTGTTCATCTAAAAAGAACAGGCATAAATGAGCAGCTCACTGGATGCTCATCAAATCTCCATTTCCCCTAAGGACAAACTATACAGAGAGCTCTGTATACATGAAAGGTGAAATCTAATCAGGTACAACGTTAACCTCCTCCAGTGCTTTGTGGATAGTTCTAACTTCACATTCCAGAACACAGCTCGGATTCAGTTCTGCCTCTACCAGCCCTACATTAGACTCAAATGTCTTTGGCAACTATAGTCAGCCTGATACACATCCTATTCACTAGAATAAACGACAATCAACACCCCTACTATTCTCATTCCTTTTTTGGAATACAAAGTCCTGCACAGTGTTGTCAATTCATGCCTGTGAAGTGAAAGCAGATTCCCTGATCATTAGAGCGTACTACAGAAAAGCAGAGGTGTATTGTAGCATTCCACGTCCAATGGTAAATTTTCCACCATGTTTGCTATCATCAGCAATGTGTTCTTGAGAATCTGAAGCACTCAAGTTTCATGTAGATGAACTTGGTTTGTATAGAATGTAATACACCCCAAATTATAAGTGGATGTTATTGTTACTAATACGGTGATAGAAATGACCTTCTTCAAACAGGACTGTCCACATCAGAGCGGAAAGCACGAACACTCCACATTTACGGTATTGTTTAATAACAAGGAGCAAACTGCATCATTCACAGCTAAGAGCTGATGAAAGTATCTGTATGTACAGTAATAGGAACCTATAGAAGAAGCCAGAGAGAAAGTACTTAAATATCAGGGGGTAACCGTGTTAGTCTGTATCCACAAAAACAACAAGGAGTCCAGTGGCACCGTAAAGACTAACAGATTTATTTGGGCATAAGCTTTTGTGGGTAAGAGGCATTCTGAAGATGCATCTGAAGAAGTGGTTTTTTTACCCACAAAAGCTTATGTCCAAATAAATCTGTTAGTCTTTAAGTGCCACTGGACTCCTTGTTGTTTTACTACTTTAAATAATTCCTGGCTTCACTTACATTAATATGAGATTCTTGAAAGGAATAAAAATGAAAACAAATACAACATAACTGAAGATGTACAATATGCTCCAGAAAAAAATGGGACATAATCTGTAGCATATCGTAATATCCATACAACCACAATGCTCAGAAACACACAGTTCAGCACATTAATATTGTATTAAAATGTAAAACGCAATTTCTTTTTGTTCCAACTGCAAAAGACATTTTGGTTCAGGGCAGGATTTGGCCCAAAATGTCTTGTAATTGGAGGGGGAAGAAAGGGATGTTGTATTTGGTTACCCCCATCTAATCTCCTGAAGGGGCGGGGCAGGGCTGGACTGGGTGAATGAGGGCTGAATTTGGCCTTTAGTGAACACACTAAGAATTCTTGTTCCAAAGTCAGTTGGGCCTAGAGCCCAACACAGAGTACTTGCTTACCAGTAGTGGTGCTGAGCCTCACTGCAGCTTACGGTGAAGACTGAAGAGCCTAAAGGGGCAAGTGCCAAACACAAAGACTGCAAACGCTGGTCCTGTGCTTGAGGAAGTCTCTTGAGGAAGAGTAGAGATGCTCCTGTGTTACACCCTGCATCTGTTATGAACTAATGACCTTAATCCAAGGCCCACTGAAGTCCATGGAAGGCTCCGCTTGGCCTCCATTGTCTTTGGATCAGACTCTAACAGCCTATCATCATAGAGGCAGTCTAGGCACAACTTAGCACCAAAATAACGACATCGGTTTAATTCTTGTTATATCAGTGCAAGCTTGTGTGTGGCCACTCTTCTTGTGGAGTATGAGTGTCTCTATTCAGCACAGGTTGTCAGTAAAGAATCAGTTTAAATTAAATCTAAATAAGACACTTTCATTCCACAACCAGTGTCTACACGCAGGCTGGCACTGAAATAACAGAAGGTGTGAATGAAAACCAGTTAGGCTATTTCAGTGCTGGTTCATGTGTAGCCCAGCCCCCATCCTTATCCAAGCTATCACAAAAGGCATTAGGTGGAGGTCTGGCCCAACTCTCAGTGACGTTAACGGAATGACTCCCATTCACCCTTGGAGAGTCACGTTCAAGGGGAACTGCCACACATTCAAATATATAAAGCTTAGAACCCTCTTCATGTCAGATATGTTCCCTGCTCCCGTGCCAGGTTTTGAGCACAAAACCAATGTACATAAGCTAATTTCAATAACATATCTCAACAGAGCACCGAGCAGGCCTTCAGCCCAAGGAGCATAAGAGAAGAAATGCGACTGTTTCTCCTTGGGCCTCAATTTCAGACTTAGCTGCCTAATGCTGCACATGGCTAGCTGCATTGGGCTTTTGCTGATGGGCAGAGCTGGACCCTCTAACTCAGACATCCACGTGTGAAATGCGTGTTTGGTATGTTTGTCAGCATGCTCGACACCTGTGTGTCTGTGGGGCTATTGCAGAGCACGGGCACCTGGCCAGGCCTGGGATAGCTTTCACTGGTAAGTCACCATCTTTCTGTGTTATGGGTGGGCACTGCTTTGAAGTTCTTACCCACAGAGAGGGCAGGTGAGGCGGCTGTCTATTGCCCGGCCTCGCAGGCAGCTGGCACAGAAGTTGTGGTAACAGTCCAGGAGGCAGGGATGCTCATACTGCTCATGGCACAGGAAACATACCAGGGGGTGGCAGTTGGCATTATCCAGGTTGCAGAGGTTTTCCAAAGGCGAGAAAATCCCACCGGACATCTGGAGGAAAACGACACAAGTAGGCAGAGGGATTCAACATCTAATTCAGGATATGGTGCATGTGGCACAGTTACTCAGGTGAGTCACAACAGAGGAGCCTGACCTTGGAGGGTGCCACATGCTAGACAGATCAAGAATCTGCCGGTCATTGATAGCATATGAGGGACAGGGCAGCTACATGATCTGATGGCCACCGATTGCATGTAAAGGGTAGGACAGCTGCAGGAAGAAGTGTCAGGGACGACGTGGTGGTCACAGATGTAATTTGGCCACAGCTCTGTTTTTGCTGGTGTAAAGGACAGTTCTGGTCACTTGACCCAACTTGCTCCTCTCTCATTGGGCCTAGGACTGGGGTGACCTGATCACATGCATTTGGGCAGGGCTGTGCCGCCTGACTGCAAGCAACTGATTAATTCGCCATGAAGTTAGAACTGGCAAGACTGCCAGATAGTGCCCCTGCCCCCAAGATCTCTCAAATGCACCCTGCTGGATGGTGCAGCAGTTCCAGGGGGAGCTATGTCCAGCCTTCTGCAGGTGAAAGGATGTGCTGGCCCAGCTTAGGGCCTCTGAGAAAGGAAAAAAGAGGGGGAGACTGGTTCCTCCCAGGAAACAATACCATCCGAGTAAAATCTCTAATATTGCCTACCATCAATTCCAATGTATCTTCTCTGCTTCTCATACCCCTTCCCCGCCCATCTCCCTACCTTTTCTCCCATATTTAGCTCTGCATTTTCTTTCACACTGCTTTTGTGCCTGAAACAGTCTTCCACTTTCCATGCACCAAGTACTCTCCCTCTCTGTCCCCAGATTCCTCCTTCCAGTCCTCACTTCCCAAAACCGCCCTGCTATCTCCTTCTGCCTCCTCACATTCTAGCTGTTGTCCTGTGAATCACGTCTCTCTGAGAGCCCACTGTAAGCTCTCGGAGGCAGAGACCCGGTCCTTCTACTGTGTATATTTGTAAAGTCTAGTGCTCTCACTCTTTATTGTTTAAAGAGTCCTGCACTATTATTGCAGGGCACAGTTGCGATAGCAGTGAGCTATTGCTGAATGCCACCACTTCCTTGAGCATTTAGGAGTTAAACTACATTGTGATCAGAAATAGCGCACAGAGTCAAAGAATAGGTGGCACATTTGACTCATAGGACTGACTTCATGCCAAGCTGTCCGCAGCGCAATGAGCACACAGCGTGCTTTGTAAGAACAAATGGAAATTATTAACATTGTGTCTCAATAACAATATTAAAGTTCAGAGTCAGAAACCACGGAAAGTCTGAAAATCATTTCTGAATTGTCCCCATTTCAGGGGTTCCAGAAGGTGTAACAGGAGTCAGGGGGAATTTTTAGATTTTTTTTTTTAATATAAGAGTTGTGTTGGAAGGGAAACCTGCACATTTACAAGATCTAGTAAAGAGCAGTAATAAATAAACTAACAGTCTGTCTGGGCTTTGCATATTACACAACAAACAGCCAGAGAGTAAAAATGACACAGCCTATGTTCTTTGGTGCTCACAAAACAAACTGTGTATAAAGTGGGGGGATGGAAGGTTTCTAAACCTGCCTGTTTTCTTATACCACTCTAATCTGAGTGATATTTTATTAAAAAAACACTGTACTGTCCAGAACAGAGCAAAGTGGTGCGGGTATAAGAGGAAAAATGCAACTTTTCAAACAATCAGCTGTGGTTTAAATTCTTTACTCCGTACAGCGTGTGACCACATTCAAGAAGAGCACTGTTTGCGGTTAATTCATTTTGCTATTATGCTATGCTAATGAAAACACTTCAGTAAAAATATGAGAAACAAGACGGCATTCTCTTTAACCTGTTGATCAAATCCAGCTATTTTCAGTTTGTCAATTTCATGGTGATGCCATTCAAATACATTCTTTTGAAATAGACCAGCAATTATCTATTAAGTCCTTATATGAGCAAGCCTCAGCCAGAAAAGTACAAGTTCTGAAAGTTATTATAGAGCTCAGAAATCAAAACAGTGTTTCAGATGTGGATACATATATGTGTGTTAACAAGGTGGGCTGTGCCTCTCTGGGGTCTGCCAGTACCTCTAGTTTCAATAAGTGAAGTGACTTTGTAAGCAAATGCTACCTTTGCATTTTAAGGAAATGCAAACGGTATATCTTTTTGTTGTGGTCACTTTATTGTAGTTAGACACAGCGGCAATATCAAAGTTTCTTACCTTTTCTTCCAAAGTTTCCAACGTTGTATCCGCTTTGTCCTGTTAGTAGATAAAATTTCAGTCCCCTTGCTCTGCCTGTCTCCTGCTTTTCATGCGTTTGAAACTGGAATGACAGAAATGCCGAGGCTTTCAGCACAGCCAGAATATTATGAGTGACGTGAACACAGTAGCCAGGGCAACATTGCCAATAAGGAAGAGCTGCTGGGTTCAGAATACATTGTTTCTGCAGGCATAACAGAGAGCACAATGAAATGTTGTTCTAAAAAACTGAAGTCTCTCATTTGCTGATGTGCTCTACGCAGCCTGGTGTGAAGGGGACTGTCTGATATGCTCACGTTCTCCCTCAGGGGCTAAAATGCATAACAGAGGGGTTAGGATTTGCTAAGCCTAAGTAAAAGGGGAAAAAATCAATGCATTTAATTCACTGTCGACTCTTCCAGAGGGGAAAGGAGGAATCTCCTACCTGTGGCAGGCAGTTTTCTCCAGACTGAGTTATCTCTATGTTGTATGCAATTCTTAGGGAAAGGCACCTCTAAAAGTTGCCTAGGGTGTAAATTTAAACCCAAACAGCCATGTGAATGCATGATTAATGTTTCCTTTATACCCCTGTCCTGTCCCTCTTGCTCCTTCCATCTCATCAACAAGCTTCAAGGTTCACCCAAGGTCAGATCTAGTGGACAATCCATGTGATGGAAAAAGACCAGCCTCTCCTTGCAAGGGATCAGCCCTCCCCATTTTTCTCAGTCTTTTGGGATTATGAAGCCCAGTGGCATATTGAAAGTGACAGAGCAGCATAACTCAGCAGGTCATTTTCTAGTCACACACAGTAACACACTTCATGCTTGAGGGGTTTGCACAGACATTGTCCCAGCGACGGCTCTACAATAAGTGAGGTGAGGTCAGGATCCCGTTCACATGTTAACGCTTTGCAGAAGATCCCATTGCTCAATTGTCTATCAGTCTGAGCTTCCTGCAGGCCCCCTGAGCTGTGTGTGCTCAACAGGGTTTCAGAGGCAGTGTAAAACTCAGGGCCCTAATGCCTTCAGTGCTGCAGTGAATTGCATTAGAATTCCTCAGAAGCAAGTATGTTTCCATCCAAAAGCCATACCTAAAACACAGGGCCGCCTCTGATACCCCTGTTCCCCAGGTTTACTCAGCTGATCTCAAATTCCTCCAAACATTCAACTGAATCAGTTTTTCTTCACTTTCTCTCCTGAGACCTGTCCAGTTACTGGTGCACAATGGCTATGAGGATTCAACCCCAGAGGCAGCTGCATCCCAGGGGTGAGGGAAACTATCCTTATTCATATACCACGTCAGCAGAGTGCTGACGGATGCTTGTGAGCTCTGGTGCTATGGAGACGTAAGGAGTCATTGCCACCATTAATGAGAATAGTAACAAATATGCAATACTCATTTGGAAGCTGAGAGGAGTCTTCAAATTAAAAACTCTTCTGTTTCAATTAGCAAGTGGAGAATGGCTGGTTCAGGTAATTAGGAATGGAAGCTAGACCAATGGTGATGCATTCATATCCAGTCCAAGCTGATATTGACCAAATAGCTGATAGCCAGTTGGTAGCTGGTGAGTTTCAGCCAATTTCCTGGGGGAAAACTGTCCACCTCACCTACTGCACTGTAATTGTCTCTTGTCAACAATTCTGATCGGAGGCCCAGCGTCTCCTGGTGCCTCTCCAACTAAGGCTTGGGCGGTAAGATGCATTGGCAAGAGGCAGCTTGGCGGAAGCTTGCACTACTGCTGTCTGTGCTCTGTAGCTAGCTTGGCAAATTCTGTCTTCCGAGCTGTCAGGCTGGTGCTTTGTGTGGGTTTAAAATAGGGCAAGTGTGAGGAGAATTTAACCAGCCCCACATCCCCACCTTGAAGCAGATGTGCCAAGGGGTAACTCTTCTCGTCTGCCCACTAGTGCTTCCTATTGTGGAACACTTGTTGCTGGCAATGCCACCTTTCATAACTGCTTGCTCTCTCCTTCTGTAGGTTCCTGTTGGAGCAGCACCACCTCGTGGCTTTTGTGAAATGGTGCACAGGATCTGGATGCCACGGTGTGTTCATTTACAACCATGCTTTTGTGATGTTTGCCTTTCTAATTCCATGTTGTTTATTACCTCAGAGATCACTCCATGCCCCCACCCTTTTAAAGACCGCACCTTTAGAGTAGGGATTTTCCCACGGCAGAATCAGGGCAGTGGAGTTTCTGTGTTTTGAAGAGATAAAAGGGAGGTCAGGTTCTGATCAATCCAGAGCTTTTCTTCAGAGTGTTGTTATACATTTTGTATTGTGGTAGTCCTGAGAGTCCCAGCAAAGGATCCATAAGAACATAACGGCCAGACTGGGTCAGACCAAAGGTCCATCTAGCCCAGTATCCTGCCTTCCGACAGTGGTCAATGCCAGGTGCCCCAGAGGGAACGAACAGAACAGGGACTCATCAAGTGATCCATCCCCTGTCGGCCACTCCCAGCTTCTGGCAAACAGTGGCTAGGGACCCCATTGCTCTCCATCCTGGTTAACAGCCATTGGTGGACCCATCCTCCATGAACTTATCTAGTTCTTTTTTTGAACCCTGTTATAGTCTTGGCCTTCACAACATCCTCTGGCAAAAAGTTCCACAGGTTGACTGTGCGTTGTGTGAAAAAATACATCCAGTTGTTTTAAACCTGCTGCCTATTAATTTCATTTGGTGACCCCTAGTTCTTGGGTTATGAAAAGGAGTAAATAACACTTCCTTATTTACTTTCTCCAGGATCAGGGCCTTGTTGAGCTATGCACTCCACACACATATGAATTGAGGGTAGAGGTTTTGGCTCCAGTGCCCAGGCAAAATTCCTGTCTTAGACCACTGTGCAGTGTCACTGTGAGCTGTTAAACAGTTGCCACGTTCCACCCCAGAGCAGGCTGCATTTCATCACAGGAGGAAGTGATTTGTATGTGCACGCTATGATGAGATCTGAAATCACGGGGAAGAAAGGTGGCTTTTATTATTATTATTATTAACAAAAGCTGCTGTGAAGTGAGTCCCACATGAGAGTCCTGCCTTGGGGCCCGCAGGGCTGAGGGGACAGGAAGCTGTACGCACTACAGCTTCTCTGGTTTGATTCCCCTCTCTACTGTGCGCCCCTCGCTACTGCCTGTCCCTGGGAACGGTGCCACCGCCTCCTCTCCCCACCAAGGGAAAGCTCGGCAGTGACACAGATCTCAGTGCCCCCAGGGTCAAAGCCTCCCCTCCTCTCATTCCTGCTCCTTCCCCATGGCATGGACACCCCCCACATCACCTCTGCCCAGCCAGGCCCCTGCTCCCTTCCCAGATCCCCCCCTCAGCCAGGCCCCTGCTCCCTTCCCAGATCCCCCCCAGCCAGGCCCCTGCTCCCTTCCCAGATCCCCCCCTCCCCCAGCCAGAGCCCTGCTTCCTTCCTCGACACTCCCCCCCCCGCCAGGCCCCTGCTCCCTTCCTCGATGCCCCCCACAGCCAGGCCCCTGCTCCCTTCCTCGATGCCCCCCCCCAGCCAGGCCCCTGCTCCCTTCCCAGATCCCCCCCCAGCCAGGGCCCTGCTTCCTTCCTCGACACCCCCCCCCCGCCAGGCCCCTGCTCCCTTCCTCGATGCCCCCCCAGCCAGGCCCCTGATCCCTTCCTCGATGCCCCCCCCCAGCCAGGCCCCTGCTCCCTTCCCAGATCCCGCCCCCAGCCAGGGCCCTGCTTCCTTCCTCGACACCCCCCCCCCCCCGCCAGGCCCCTGCTCCCTTCCTCGATGCCCCCCCAGCCAGGCCCCTGCTCCCTTCCTCGATGCCCCCCCCCAGCCAGGCCCCTGCTCCCTTCCCAGATCCCGCCCCCAGCCAGGGCCCTGCTTCCTTCCTCGACACCCCCCCCCCCCGCCAGGCCCCTGCTCCCTTCCTCGATGCCCCCCCAGCCAGGCCCCTGCTCCCTTCCTCGATGCCCCCCCCAGCCAGGCCCCTGCTCCCTTCCCAGATCCCCCCCCAGCCAGGGCCCTGCTCCCTTCCTCGATGCCCCCCCCAGCCAGGCCCCTGCTCCCTTCCCAGACCCCCCCCCCAGCCAGGCCCCTGCTTCCTTCCCAGATCCACCCCCTCAGCCAGGCCCCTGCTCCCTTCCTCGACGCCCCCCGCCCCCTTCCCAGATCCCCCCCTCCCACACCAGGCCCCTGCTCCCCTCCCAGATCCACCCCCTCAGCCAGGCCCCTGCTCCCTTCCCAGACCCCCCCAGCCCTTGCTCCCCCCCAGATCTCCCCCGGCCCTTGCTCCCCCCCGATCCATCCCCCCTGCCAGGCCCCGCCCCCTGCCCAGATCCCCCACCGCCTGAGAGGCAGGGGACGGGTCCGGATCCCAGTCCCTGCACAGGTAGCGCTAATCGATCCCAGAGATGCAGATGGCTAAGGGGTGGCGGCCGGGGGAAATCTATTCGCTCAGTGCTTGGCTGGCATGGCCTGCGCTCTGCGTGCTTCGGGGGTGGGGTGGGCGGGTGGCACATGCGCGTTTGCGCGAGACGCACGCGGGGGTGTAGTCGGCACATGCGCCAGATGCACACGGGTGATTTGGCGCATGCGCGTCGCGCCGCCCTCCCTTTCTGCTCCTCTCGTTGCAGCCGCCATGGCGCCTGTGGTGAGTGTCCAGCCACGCCGGGCCCGGGCCGGCCTCCCCGCGGGCTCCGAGCCCCGGCCCGACCCCCGTCGGGCTCCGGCCCTGGCCGCTCGGCTCCCCTGGCGCGGGGGTGGCCGGGGGGGCGGCCGGGCGCGCGCTGCGGGGCGGGTGCCGGGGGAGGCCGCGAGCCCTCCTGCTCCCGCCGTCGCTTCCTGAGGGCGCCGGGGGCCTCGCCCGCCGCGCCGGGGGCCTCTTTCCCGCTGCGGCCTGGCCGGCCTTGGAGCCCCCCGCTTCCCGGCGCCTCCTGTGGCGCCGCCCCCTCCCCCGGGGTCTGGGCGCTGCAGGCCAGGAGCTCCCTGGCGGCCCCCGCCTCGCGGCCGCACGGAGCCGCCGGTCTGGCTCCCGAGGCTGCGGGGCTTGGGGTAGCCGTCAGAGCCGGGCGCCGCGCGGTCCTGTCCCCCTCCCCTGGCTGCGTGGCCCTGAGAAATCTGGTCGGGGACACGGCGCGTCCTGTCCGGGGGTGCCAATGGCTCCAGGGCCTGGCAGCGCGGCGAACGAGCTCTGCCCTTCTGTCGCACTCCCTGCTGTTAAGACAGGCCCCTGCAGCTCGTGCCCAAGCCTAAGGTTCATCTTAGCATGCGTCACCTGTGTCACTTCATTTCTTTCTGACTTCACAGAAGAAGCCTGCGACGAAAGGTGGCAAAAAAAAGAAGCAGGTCCTAAAATTTACTCTGGACTGCACCCATCCCGTCGAAGATGGAATCATGGACGCAGCCAACTTCGTAAGTTTTAAATGCTCTACCATCAGTGTGTCTTTAACTGTAATGGCGTTTGCCGCTAGGGGGTCCAGCAAAGGAATCATTTGGTAGCTAAATGAAATGATTATGAAAATATATTTATTATAGCAAAAATCCACTGACTTGTTCTTCCCTTCCATGCATCACTCTCTAGCATTCTCTCATATCCCCAAAGGTGTACATTAGTGTTGTTGGCCTGCTTGGTCATAGCCACTGCTAACTATAAACCTCTATTTCCTGAGCCTGTTTCCTATGCTGTTGGGAACTTTCCTTCTCTCTTTCCAGTTGTCTCCTCCCCCTTAAGCTGCAGTTAGTGGCAACAGTATCACCACCTTTAAAGCCTTACCTATGCTAGGTTTGGCAAAAAGTTTCTTGCAATGCAGTGCTGTGGTGGGAAACCTTGTGTTGCGAAGGCTCCTGTACAGATCTGCTTTGAGCAGGGTTTCATTGTATGGCATTCAAAGGCAGGTGGCTATAGAAGCTGATCTACAGCAGGGTTCCTACTGTGATTATTACTAATAGAGAAGCAATGTTGGGATTTATCTAAAAATCTTACTGTAAATGAGATGTTGTTAAAAGGGTGGGCACTGGTTAGTGCTTGGCATTGAGAATTGGTAAATTTTGATTTCACTCACCTTGGGCTGGCAGCCAAGTGGAACTTTGCAAAGTTAATGCATGATTCTCATGAAAGGAACCATATTTGCTTCTAGCACCTTTCAGACCCTGGCTGCTCTTCTGGAATAGTAAGGCAAACCCTTTCCATGCTGGCTTTAAATCACACTAATTGTATGTTCCCTGGGTAGCATAGTCCAAGCCTGAGTGTATAACAAAACCTTTTGTTAGACTAGTGTTTTACGGCAAAACTTTTAGAAGTTCCATAGGCATTTAGATTGTCTCTTAGGCTTTGTTTTATCTGAAAAATTGTCACGTTTCCCCTAGGGTAGAACAGGGCCAGCTAAATCAAGCTACAAGGTGTTGCTCTACATATACACTAGGGTGAAAAGGTTGAGCTTCATTTATGCTTAGCTAATACATGCTGTCTTAGATTGATCTACATTTGACCATTTTATTTAGTCAAGATGAAGTCTAATACTCTGTCTATATTAGCAGTCCTGTCACATTTGACATTGGAAGCCATATACACACATTTTGCTCAGCCTTGACTGAAGGGAAACTATTAGTATTTTGCTGGTGTGGTCATGGCCGAACAATAACTGATGCATGAAGTGTGAGACTCCAGTTAAATATGGCAGGATTTCTTGTGATTCTACATGTAGGGTTCATATTTGTTCCAGTTTGCACCTGCTGTAATAACTTAAGTCAGTGATGATAGATGAGGACATGAATGATGTGAAGTCAGTGCAGAATTTGACCTTAAGTGAGAAGACCATTGTGGTGACAAGAAAAGGAGTATTTGTGCACCTTAGAGACCAACAAATTTATTTGAGCATAAGCTTTCGTGAGCTACAGCTCGCTTCATCGGATGCATTCAGTGGACCGTGTGGCACAAGCTGTCAGCATAGTCTGTGAGGTATGTAGATTGTAATAGATTTTTTACCTTCAGTCCTTTTGGTATGATGTCCATCTGTTTGCATTTGAAAAGGAAGATGTCTGTCTGTATCTGTACAAGTTTTTTCATGAAGTTGATAGATTTCCACTCCATACGGCCAAATTCAGTGCCTTGCATAATGACAGGTTTCAGAGTAGTAGTAGCTACTGCTGAATGCATCCAATGAAGTGAGCTGTAGCTCACGAAAGCTTATGCTCAAATAAATTTGTTGGTCTCTAAGGTGCCACAAGTACTCCTTTTCTTTTTGTGAATACAGACTAACACAGCTGCTATTCTGAAAATTGTGGTGACATTAATAGCATAAATTGTCTGTCTGGTTCTCTTGAAGTGCTTTACTGTGTCCACCCAACAGGCAAGTCCATGCATAGCACAAAGTACACCTTTGGTTGTACTGTGTTTTCTGGGGCATGTGACTCGCTTATCCCATAATGCTGGTAACAAGGGCTTTAGGCTTACTTCCAGATGTGAAGCAAACATTGTGTAATGAAATTAGGACAACTGAACCTTTGTGCAGCTGGGAGGACAGTGCTTTGGAGGCTTCAGGTGGTCAGGACTAAAGACTCTCTCCCAGGTATTACAACCAACCATTGCAACCTTCTGTAAAAAGCATAGGTTCTATGCTGAAGTTGAAAGTTTGGGCTGTTCGTTGCACTAGTTTTGCCTAATGTAAGTTTGTAGAATAGTTTTAGCACTGTTGGGTTGCTATATGTAGCCAGGGAAAGCATGTTCAAACAGTGCTAGCGTCCTTCTGGGATAAAAAAAACAAGTTTTAAAGTGGATTTACTTAACATAAATTCTCTGTTGTGTTGATCGGGATCTCTCTTGGATAGCTGTTCTGCACTGCAAATTTAAATCAACCTAAGACTATGTCTACACTAAAGCTTATGTTGGCAGAACTTATATTGCTCAAACAAACCTCCCCCCAAGCGACATAAATTACACCGATATAGCGCTGTCCACACTGGCGCTTATGTCATTGGGAGCACTTCTCCCATTGACATAGCTTCTGCCACACGTTGAGATGGTTTTATTATACTGACAGGAGAGCTCTTTCCCGTCGGCATAGTGTCTTCACCAGAGGTGCTGCAGTGGTGGTACTGCAGACCTGTATGTGTAGACATGCCCTGTGTTATGTCGATGTACAGCCATCGCAGTAATTGAATTGGGTTTACACGTTTATGCTATGCCCCTTGTGTCGGTGGTGCACGTCCTCACCAGGAGCACTTGCACCAATTTAACTGCCAGCCTGGGGCATTGCGGGACAATTTCTGAAAGGCAGCAACAGTTGTTGTAAGCAACGCAGTGTCTACACCAGCGGTTCTCAACCTGTGGCCCAGTCAGCACACAGTTGCGGACCATGTGATATCCTCAGGGCCATACAGGTAGTATTGGATGCGGCCCACAATGGTAAATAGGTTGAGAACCACTGGTCTACGCCGACACGACTTAAGCACTATACCTCTTGCGGAGATGGAGTTATTAAGTTAGTGTTGTGGCAAGTTACATTGCTGGGAGCTACATTTTAGTGTACATGCTTACAGAGTTAGGTTGATGTAAACTGCCTTACGTCGACTTAACTCTGTAGTGTAGACCAGGCCTAACTCTTTACAACAGACGTTTCTGGCTACTGAGTTATGTTGTGGCTTTTCAGGTGTGTGGAGGGCAGTTTCTAGTATTGTGTTGGAATATTCTTGAACTGAATTGTCTACTTTCTTTGAATTACCTTCATATAAATAACTGTGAAATGTCCTGTATTCTGTGGGCTCGCTACAAATGCAGTCATTAATCCTAAACCAACAAGTGGCTTTAGAAACTAGGCCATATAGTTCTGACTTTGATCAACTATATTTTCTATTGGTTTGCTAATTTAATGCCTGCTGATCAGGATCATTGTGGGAAATACTAGAATTGTTTGTAACACTGACATTTCTTGGAAGTACTGAGAACTTTTTCAACAGCCCTGTATTTTTTTTTATAAAATGTAGTTCTGAATGTGTAAATATTTTTTATTCATGGTGTATCGTCCAATGATTACTATGTAACTTTATTTAAGACTTCGAGTTTAAACACTTTTTTATACTATACCCATTTCATAGATCAAAAATAAAATGATACGAGGTGATGGAGGTGATTGGGTGGAACAGTGCCGTTCGATTGCAGCTCAGTGCCTTTTTAATTTATTGAAGTCCTTATCAGAAACGTAGGTGTCTGTTGTTGATTCAGCGAGCTGAGCTGATCATCCCATTAGGATTATAATAGAATACTGAAGGTCATCAGACTTCAGATTTTTTATAACTTTGACATCCTGGTAAAATACTAGAATTTCAAATTTATAACTTAGACACCTTCTAGTTTCTTTGTGATCACTATTTTGTTATTGGTTGTGGAGCCTCCAACTGGATATACTTTGCAGAGAAGATGGCCACTGCTATATTTTCTTTGATGGCTGCATAGTGGCTTATGGGATTTCAAAGGGAAATGGGCTAGCTGAAATGTGTATGAGACACTTTGGTAGGATTCTTATATCACTACAATCTTTTAGAATCCTTTTTGTATGCTCTTTATCACTAAATGTGAGATGTGAAATTAGGAAAGTAAGTTTTATAAAGGTGGCCATTAAGTTTCCTCTTTATTGTGGTTTAAACCTTTGTAGGAACTTGAATCCTTATAACCTTATTTTTGTCAGATATCCAGAAAGATGAATACCTAAGACTGGTGAATATGTCCAAGCATCAAAGGCCTGATGGGTGTTGCTCACTGTAACCGTGATTCTGCAATGATTTGTGCATATGCTTAATATTAGGTACCTGGGTAGTCCCATTTAGGCCTGCAGGACTAATCATATTAATCTTTGTAGGATTCGGGCCTAAGTCTTTGGGAGGAATATAGTAATCATTTGCTTTCAATGTTTGATGTGTGAGGAAGTCACTTTAAAACTTGTCTGGCTTTTGGTTAAAGTAAATTGGGGGAAAATGCTCTTCAATCTTATGTTCTGGATGCTAGGAAGTTAGTGGAGACATTTTGCCATTCGAGGCAGAGAGACTTTATGGCTATAACTCTGACTAACAAATCTTACCCTTATTTTGCAGGAGCAGTTCTTGCAGGAACGAATCAAAGTGAATGGAAAAGCTGGTAATCTGGGTGGAGGTGTGGTGACCATTGAGAGAAGCAAGAGCAAAATTACTGTAACTTCAGAGGTGCCATTTTCCAAGAGGTAAGGGAGAGGAGGCAGTGTAAATTTATTGGAATAATGTAAAGGGAATGTCTAGCTAAAGGGGTTAAGGAGTGGGATACAAAGCTTTTCTCTCTGGAAGGCTAGTTCCAATCAATTTCAGGTTGGTAATGACAACAGCCATCAGATTTCAGTGGTATTTATGATGTCACAGTCCAGATTCTAATGTACTGATGTTGGTACAACAAACATCAGTCACCATTGATGCTGTTTGGCCCCCTTTTGGCAGTCTCAGCTAAGGGTCTGTGGAGTTTGAACTTCCTGCCCTCTAGGTCAGCCTTGACTTGTGTTAGCGAAGAGGGTAGTGAGAAGGTATTTGTGGCTGCTGTCTATGCTATACCTATTCTGTGGATAAGTGAATAGGCTTCAGTAGATTAGAGGATCTACTACTAGCAGCAGATATCTCCAATGGATACTACATTGAAAAGGCTCTGAGTTACTACAGAGAATTCTTTCCCAGGTGTCTGGCTGCTGGGTCTTGCCCATACGCTCAGGGTCTAACTGATAGCCATATTTGGGGTCAGGAAGGAATTTTCCCTCAGGTCACATTGGCAGAGACCCTGGTGGTTTTTTGCCTTTTTCTGCAGCATGGGGCACAGGTCACTTGCAGGTTTAAACTAGTGTAATTGGTGGATTCCCTGTAACTTTAAATCTTTAAATTATGATGTGAGGACTTCAGTAACTCAGCCAGAGGTTAGGGGTCTATTACAGAAGTGGATGGATGATGTTCTGTGGCCTGCAATGTGGAGGAGGTCAGATGAGATGATCATGATGGTCCCTTCTGACTCCCTATGAGGACTTCACAGTTCACGATTGTTGTTCTGTACCTTTTGCTAAATTTACTGTAGGAAGACCATGGTTTGGTCTTTTAGAGTGACAATTTAAAAGACACCGATGATGACAATTTGAACAGTTATTCCACTAGGAGAGTTCTCTCTCACTTTGTTTAGAACTCGAGTGTGTCACCAAGAGGCAGGTCACTTTCCTAATTGACAAGCATGACATTCATAACACTTCTTTCCTAATGCTTTCTTTTTTATGCCTAACTCTGATCCTCTGGGTCCTCAGAATCTCTGCCATTAAATATTAATGCATTAGACAATCTTACGTCTCATTACTACAAGTTGAAAACAAGTCAAGACAGGTCTGTCTTGGAGAGGATTTGGGAAATGGCTTTCAGCTCCACTGGTGAACTGCACATGTGGTTATGCATAGTGACTGTATTTCTGTTCCTAAACAAAAACCTTCGTTAGAGTTTTACAGTGGAAGATATTTCAGTGATGTGCAGCTGACGCCTAACAAAAAACCTTTTTTATACAACAGTTCTACAACCTCCTAAAATATCTCAAAATAAGGCTAGAAATTAAAACAATCCAGATGATTCCCACTACTATATAATCTTCCATTTCCTGGTCATCCTACCGGACTTCAGCCTCCCACCCCACCTTTATACTGTCCCCTAAAAATTATTTTAAAAAAAAGCAGGTAAAGGTCAAAAATTACTGGGAGACATACATTTTAATTATTCAGTGGAACTATTTCTTTTTTATTTAGGAAGTTAACAGGTTTATAAATCTTTGCCATGTAATATCAGAGACAAAACAATAATTACATTATGCAGCAATGCAATCAGTTATCTCTATTTAACATGGAGATACCATTTTACAAAGTGAGCATTGTTACGCTTCCCACAACATGTTTTTGGTAATTTTATTAAATTGATTGAAACCTCTGATTGCATATATAACAAAGCAGGCATGTCTAAAAATACGCTGACTGGAACCATTCTAATATGCTCCTCTTCTGTCTCCTCAAATCCTGCATCAGTTACCATCCTTCTAGAATGTAACAGCAGCATTCCTGGAAGCAAGGAACTAACATCAGGACCCAGCTGAACTTGGTTCCATTTAGTTGCTTGGATGTACAATCTTGTTTTGACTTGTAAATTGTATAAAATAAGTGAGGTTAAAAGTAGGACATACCTTTCAAATGATTTTCTGGCCATAACCACATTTGAAAAGGATACAGTAGAAATTCACAAACAACCTGAATCACTGAACAGCTTTAATCGTCAGATCTAGATTAAGCATGTGAGTGTTTTGACAGTGTTAAATTTCTGCTGGATTATGCAGAAACAGACATGGTAGCTTTCAAAAATGCTAGTAACCAATATATCGGAGCAGTAGTATTTACATTTCTACAGGGCCTTTCATCCCAATGGAGCGGAAAGTGCTTAATTGTCCATACAGACCAACTGAAATACAACCACATTTGGAGTGGGGTGTGGTAACTAGGTGGAGCACAGCACGCTGCATGCCAGAGCAGCAAGGACCAAAGCATCAGTAGGATTAAAAAAGGTTAATACACAAACCATCCACTACAGAGGGTATATAATAACTTAAATACATGCAACATAAAATCTACTAATTTAAAATTTTCAACAACTGGTAACAGAAAGGAGGATACTGTTGATACACAGCAAATGATCAAAGTGCATTTAAAGGTCACTTTTGCATGGAATTTTATTAAAAATTGGACCTATGCACCCTTTTTGCTTGTTTCTTCTTTTGCTTTTATTTTAGCCATAGAAATATCAATTATCTGAATTCTGGCCTTCCCAGTTCGTTCTGGAGGGTCTATCAGATAACTCAATACAATGAGTAACATCTTTGTTCTGTTGAAGTCAGTAGGAGTTTTACCATTCTCATCAGCGGAGCTAAGATTGCACTTAATACAAACTTAAGTGCCAGTAGGTAGAAATATATATGACAAGTTATTACTTTCCTGTTTAGAGTATTTAGTTCAGTCTGTCCCTATGAATTAGGTGGCCCATTGCCATGTCAAGGCTGGTCGGCTACCTCTTCATTTTGATAAGTAAACTATTTTTCAGAGAGGTTGTTTATGACCAATTTAAGTTCTTGACACTTAAAACAATTTGCAAATGTTTGAAGTAAAATCCTTTGGTACATGGTAGGACATAAGAGTTACAAGAAATATTTGGTGGATACATTTCTGTTGGTAACCTGCTATAATTTAATTGCTGGGTTATGCCTTTTACTGACATAATAGGCTAGCTTTGGAAATCTCAGCAATCCTCCATTTAACATAAAATGCAAATACTCTGCCCAGTTGACAGCCATTTCACACCTTAAGAGTGACACCTTTCGGCTTCTCAGTGATGCCTTGAGAGGGTCTGAAAGGTGTCTTAAAGGTGTTTTTTTTTCTGCTTTCTTTTTACATTAGAAGTTCAAGTCTTGTCTGCCTTGGAAGCTTTTCTGAAACCTGGAGAACCAATGAAGTCTTGATATCAGATAACTCCAGACAGTGAAAGTTGAACAATTGAAGAACTGATTTTTAGTTACTATTTTAAGTCTCTTTTTAATGCCTGGTTAACATGAGTGAATAACATTTTGGTGAAAGGAAGCATTTGTTCCAGGTTCACCTTGCTCACCCTTTCAGTTAGTTGAGTAGGTGTGCATTATATACATAAAAAGAAAAGGAGTACTTGTGGCACCTTAGAGACTAACCAATTTATTTGAGCATAAGCTTTCGTGAGCTACAGCTTTATTTATTTGAGCTTATGCTCAAATAAATTGGTTTGTCTCTAAAGTGCCACAAGTACTCCTTTTCTTTTTGCGAATACAGACTAACACGGCTGTTACTCTGAAACCTGTCATTATATACATATTGAGTTATCTGATAGACCCTCCAGAATGAACTGGGAAGGCCAGAATTCAGATAATTGATATTTCTATGGCTAAAATAAAAGCAGAAGAAACAACAAGCAAAAAGGGTGCATAGGTCCAATTTTTAATAAAATTCCATGCAAAAGTGACCTTTAAATGCACTTTGATCACTTGCTGTGTATCAACAGTATCCTCCTTTCTGTTACCAGTTGTTGAAAATTTTAATTTAGTAGATTTTATGTTGCATGTATTTAAGTTATTATATACCCTCTGTAGTGGATGGTTTGTGTATTAACCTTTTTTAATCCTACTGATGCTTTGGTCCTTGATTTTCTCTGGTTGACACACTAGTCAGTTCATATCAGGGTACAGTAGGTACTTGTGAATTTTTAAATAGTTTTTTTAAAAAGCCTGAAGTTTAATTTATTTAGTAACATCTATGTGCAGATTTTAATTCCCTCCTAAACATGGTTTTCTTAGTATTCTCATTACTTGTGTAGGTGCTAATATTTTAAACTTCATATGAAGTCTTCAGAAACCAGTGATTAACAGATGACCAATTTACATTTATCATGATTACATTTAGTATTTGGTACTAATATTTAAATGAAGACATATGCACACTCTGAAATAGAAACTGACACCTCATTTGTTTGGGGCTAATTTTCTAAATAGCTGATTAGGCTGCTGAGAGAATTTTTTGAATATTGAAGTGGAAAATAAATTAAATGAATTCCTTCCTTTTAAAGGATAGTCTAGTAATGACACAATATTAATCATTCAAAGAAGTCTAAATTATGAAAAAACATCTTTGGGGGAAAATGTATAAACTACCAATAAATTAGAAATACATTTAAATGTCTTATCTGTTGGTCAGCAAAGTACTTAAAATCATTGACTTTTAGCAGTTAAACATCTTCCAGTGTATCTTTCATACAATAGTTGTCTCTTCGAGGCCTTACACTGAGCAGTCCCTACCTACACCATTGACCTTGTCTACTTTCTTGTTCCTTTTGTCCCCATCTGCCAACAATGCTAGCTTTGATACCCTCCTGTTTTGTCTTTTGTCATCTTTATGCCTTCTTCCATGCTCTCCCCTTGTACCTGGAACGCCCTTTCATCCTATTTGCCCAACCTCCACCCTTTTCTCAATCAGATCCTAAAGACTCATTTTTCTAGACCCACTTACAAGCTATAAATGTTTTTACTCTTCCAAAATTAGCAGGGACTAGGCTGAGGGGAAGCTTGAGACTTAGTTCCATGTTTTTATATATAAAATGTGTTCGTACACATCCCCTGATTATTTTGCACATATGTTGCCTACCTTTCGCCTACCCTTTTGTGTTGTCCTTTTAAGATTGTATGGTCTTCAAGGCAGGAGAGTCTCCTGCATGTCAGCACAGAACCTAACACGTTCTGAGCACTACTGCAATAATGACTTAGTAAAGAATTGAAAAATGTCAGTTGGTCCATTTCTCTCTGAGAGGTTTTACAGCTTCTCTGGTTAAACTTTATTTGATACCACAGAAATTTAACTTAATCTTTTTTTCTCTTGTTGTTTCTTGGTTTGGTTTTGAGAGAGGAAGAGAATGGCTAGCCTTTCTGCATTGTGTGGCATACCTCTGTTACACAAGATTGATTCTGTGATTCATAGTGTCTCATTCTCAGAATCCTCTGGTTTTAATGCATGTCATTCTGCTGTTTTTACTTCAGTGATTCCAAAGGGAGTTTTGCTAAAGTAAGGCCTATAGAAGTTGGCTCATGGTGTCTAAGCTTGGGTGGAATGGAAGGTTAAATGTGCTTTCCTTTTGTATTGAGAGAGCATTCTTTGTCTTGTAGGTGCCCTCTTCTAAAACGTGTTTTGTTTACTGGTTTGGGGCTGTGACATTGTGTAACTTGGCCATCCTCTCATAGTGAATTGCTTTACTTTCTCAGTCACTGTTGTGAGTAATACAAGTAATACAATACTTCTGCAGTAATATCATGCTTTTTGGCTTGCCTTGCAGGAATGTAATTTCTCACAAAGGTGACAGTTTTTTTTTTAAGAAAAATTGTTTTTAAAACTGCTTGTCAAAACATTAATGGAAGAGACAATTTGTCCTTTTAAGGTGAGTTAGTGGTAGGGTCCCACAGGGGAGTGTCTTCAGAAAAGACAATATTAAATGCTGCTATTAGGCAAACGTTGCAGACGTGAAAATGCAAAAACACTTTCAACCTACACATTTTCTTTGTTTCTGAAAAAGTAAAATGGCACGTTACAATCTACATCATTACAGCCAATCTTATCATCATTTTCTTATAAAGCGTGAGGAAAATGTTAAGACAAACTCCTGTTTTTTGTTATCAGAGGTGAAAATGAAAGCCACTATTAAATAATGCAAGGTAGGGAAATTCAATTAAGTAGCACACAAGATTTTAAGAGCATGTAATGTAGAACGAGTAATTTTTATAGAGTCTTCAGTTCAATTATTGGCTGCCTTCTTTCCACAGATATCTGAAGTACCTCACTAAGAAATATCTGAAGAAAAACAACTTGCGTGACTGGCTGCGTGTAGTTGCCAATAGCAAGGAAAGCTATGAATTGCGATACTTCCAGATTAACCAGGATGAAGAAGAGGAGGAAGAGGAGGATTAAATGCATGTGGATCTGGAAATATTTTGTACATTAAATTTCCTTCAATAAAATGTGGGGAAAAAATGTTAACATTTTTTGTGTTTTCCAAACTCTAGATATCGGCCGCTCTTCCAGTTGTTCAGATTACATAGGGATCACTCTAAAGCCTACTTCTTCATATCTATCTACTTCATAGATAAGGTTTACAGTTTACATTATAAGAATAATGTTCAACCCCCACTATCAGAAATTCTCTCTCATTACTCTTAATTTGGAGAATTTGTTCAGAAAATCTGAGGTTCCTCATGAAGGGGATATTAAGTTTTCTCCTTTTATTGGAGAATTGAGATTTCCTCTTCATTATAGTGATGCTCCAAGTACAGCAATACTTAATGGTCTCTTTCAGAGGCTTTATAGCTTGTTTAAAATATTCTACACTGAAGTTTGGTAAGCGGTCTAGAAAAGATCATCGCTGGGATCAGGATTTATTCCGTGATACAACACTTTTAAGGTAAGTAAAGCCTAGGCCTAATATTCTCCGGTGTTCATGTAACTCACTGGCCTTGCTTTGTTTTAATAAGGTCCTTAGCTATGGCATAATTTTTTTAGTTATATGGGGTTGAGATTTTCAACGCTGACAAAGATTTTGCCACAACTCCTCTTAATCTGAGTGGAGTTCTGTGGCTAAATACCCTATTTGGCTTTGAAAATTTTACCCAGTAACTGCCCTTTTATGCTGTCAGACTTAAAAAAAAAAAAAAAAAAAATCGAGATACATGACTTTAAAATTCATTAAATCTCTATTGACAAAGGAACTATAAAGTTCTTTTCCCCTTCCTGGGCTGCAGTAGTAAAAGAGTGGTGGTGGAATCATTGTGGATGATAGAGAAGATAAATCTCACCCTACTTTATTTGGGCAGTGTCCTTAATACAGCCTCCAGAGAACATTTTACAACAATACATTAAATACCTACTGCTACCTAAGTCTTAACTGCCCAAAGTATTCTGCCCTCAGCTGGAGTGGGGAGTTTTTCAGGCTGAGAGCAGAGAGGGTGAAGGACTGACAGTATGAATGCATGGGGGATCTTAAACATCTGTAGGAAGTGGGTTTTCCAGCCAGTTTTGACTCTGCTAGAATATTTCAGAGAATCTGTTGCCTGTGCAGTTCCCTCATTTCAAACCGAGACTTGACTTTTGTGGTGTGGCATGGCTCATCTTCCTTCCCCACCCCCATCCCCCCATTGCTGTAATTTAAATTAAAACTGTTACCTTGGAGTGATGTTGAGAGTTAGTCTCTAAAGCTTTGTGAAGCTGAAGCATTAAACCATACGAAATGTTTTTCTTGTTTTTTCTCTTCCCTGCCCTTCCTTCTGTCTGAGTTGCCATTCTTATGGTGGTACTGGGCTGGCCATGTTTCCCTTTGAAGATAGACAGTGTTACTGCTGAATCGGTGGAAGGGCTGATGAGCAACATGAGCTTTGCTGGCCTAGGCCTGGAACCTGACTCTACTGCATAGCAGCATGCATTCTAGAAGTAGGCCAGCCCCTTCAAAATTCTTCAAGCAGCTGTGACTTAACAAATGCTTAGGGTCAAAGCCTGAGGGGAGTCTTGTACAAGGATTTTTGGTGCTTTATTTCTAGTGCAATGACTTTAAGTCTGGGCTCTGTCCATATGACAACTTTGAAAAATTAAGTAGAGTTATGGCGGGACTGGTTAAGCTTTTCAGCATGGTTCCTGCAGGTGTGGGTTCCCAATCCATTGTAGAAAATTTTGTAACCTGGAAACTTCACACACTCCTTGACAGGTAATGGACCTAAACATAGAACTGTTATAGTCTAGAATATTGGCATGGTACAATATAGATATTGCTGCACTCGGCGAGACAAGACTAGTTAGTGAGTCGCAGCGGGTATAGTTTATACTTTTTATTCAATTGGCAAGTCTGAGGATGAACACTGTGGGGTTTGCCATCTGCTTTACGACTGCCCACAAATTTGAGTCATTGCCGAAGGGTGTTAATGACAAACTTACGCTACTCTGTGTCAGCTTTGCTAAAGGTCGTTATGCTTCTGTGATTAGCGCATATGCACTGAGAATTATCTATGCAGATAGTTGTCCATATCTTCATCAAACCCTTGATAATATCATCAGGTCAGTTCCTTGTAATGATAGATTGATCATCCTGTGTGATTACAATACTAGGGTTGGTCGGAACTATACATTATGGGGCAATGTGATAGCTCATCACAGAATTGCTAATGTGAGCTGCAGCAGCTTGCTGCTACTTTCCAAATGCACTGAGCACAACCTAGTCATCACCAGTAAGTGTTTCAGCAGGCCAATAAATAAGACTACCAGGATGCACCCCTGTTCAGAACACTGTGACATGATTACATTATTGTATGGTGAAGAGATCTCCATGATGTTAAGCTCATTTGCATCATGATAGGTGCCAACTGTTGGTCAGATCATAGGCTCGTGGAAAGTCAAATATCTCTTCATATTGCTTTCAAGCAACATAAACAGTGACTCAAGCCAGTGAAGAAAATAAATATTTCAAGCTTGGAAAACTGACTGAATTCCAGCAGAAGCACTTCCCTTAGCTACAGAAGACTCAGTGGATGTTGAGATAGCCTGGAAACATTTTTGGGGTACAACACATAGCTGCTGAAGTTTTCACCTTCATTAAAGAGGAACCATCAGAATTGGTTTGAGAATGACCCTGAATGTGTCAGCTCTTGAACTTATACCATGGTATCCATTGAGCCTACATAGCAGATAAGGATTTGTCAGTTGAAGGCTGCATATCATTGAGCAAAACAGATCAAACTTTGGCAAATGAAAAACCAGTGGTGGGAAAAGAAGGTAGCCGAGTTACAACTGTCAACAGACCAAAAAGACCCTTAATACTCTTTTTGCTGGTCTCTGTACTATGCACACTGAATGGCAACTGAGTCTTAACTGACCAAAAAGAAATATTTGCTCAATGGACAGAATGTTTGTTTGCTTCTTAACTGCTCTTCCAACATCTCTAAGGAAGCAATTAATGCTCTTGGACAATACCCGTTAAAAGAGCTTGCACTAACTCCTACCTTATATGAGACCATAACAGTCAAGTAGATGTCACAAGGGAAAGCACCCGGATCAGATGCCGTTCCAAGCAGAGATCTTGTAAGCAGGATGGCTACCATATTGCAAGGCATTTTTCAGGGCTCTTCTGTATTATCTGGGAACAGTCAGTGACACAGGATTACAAGAATGCCAATATGTTAGTCACCTTTATCAGTTTTTCCTACCCATCCATCTTATGTTTATGATCATTGTGCATTTCCCTACTTTCTGTTGCTGGAAAAATCCTTGCACGGGTCATACTGAAAAGAATTAACGCTTGTTTTGTGGAAACCATCTTTCCTGGCTTTCAGTTTGGATAGGGGCACTGTAGAGATGCAGCTCATCAGCTCCCGGAAAAATGCCTGGAGCAAAACTGCCGCAGCCCTTCATATGGTGGTTGTTGGCTTACCCAATGCTTCTGATTTTGTAAATTGCAAGGGACTGAGGGAAACTTCGTGGTTTTTCATCTTTGGATGCCCTCCATAGTTTGTTGTGCCATGTGATCCTTCTTCCTGGGATGGGATGATGACGAGTGGTGGAAAATGGCGAGATATCAAACCATTTTCTGGTCACTAATGGCAGTGAACAGAGCTTCCATGCTCTTTTCCATCCATTTTTCAGTTATGTTCATGTTCATAACACTGACACAGTATTTAGTTCCCTACCAATGGGAAGTTGCAGATTAAACAATGTTTCTGTGCTTGCACAAAAGTGGCAGATTTACTTATTTAAGGGGCTTTTATTTGCTGATGACTATGCACTGGTTGCTCACTCTTTGAGGACATTCAGTTTATAATTGATCACTTTGGTTGTGCAGTTAATTGCTTTGGTTTTACAGCTCATTTAAAGAAAATAAGTACCAACCTGCGCCAGGGCATGAGCACACCCATCCAGTTAAAGTCAGCACTGCTCTTCTCAGGTCCATAGAGAAGTTGTTACCTAGAGTGCTGTCTCAGAAGATGAGATTACCCATTGCGTAGCCAAGATTAGCTCTGCATTTGGAATGTTGTCACAGTGCCAATGGAATGATAGGGAGAGGCATCAAAACAAGCACTAAGCTAAATGTCGGTTGGTCAGTTGTGCTAACAACGGTTCTGTATGGTTGTGAGATGTGGACAACACATTGCCGCCATATCAGAAAACTTGTCAGTTCCATACTTGCTGTTTTCAATCTGTATGCAAGGGCAAATGGCAGGACAAAATGCCTAATACTGAAATCCTTTATCATTACCAGCATTCAAAGCGTGCTCATAATAGCTGAGCTGTGTTGGTCTGGCCAGCTTCTTATGGTAGACTTGAGAATACCCACGGCTGTGTTTTATTGTCAGTTAAAACAAGGCACCTGCTCTCATGGTGGTCAGTACAAATGGCATGAAGATACACTGACATCAAACTTGAAAGCCTATCAGGTCAATTTCAGTAATTAGGAAGCAACAGCCCACAACAGGGTGGCAGCAGATTTGTCATGTTGCCATTAACCACTTTGAAGCAAGATGCATCAACACCTGATGTGAAAAACATGAACAGTGCAAAGCAAGGATCAACAACTTGCAGTGGTCATGGACAATTTTGTCTGTCCCACATGTAATCATGTTTGCAGTTCTTGCATCAGTGTGATCCCCCCTCCCCCCCCCCACATCCGTGTTCGTTTACAGTGTTCACTGAATCCTCAAACGTTGGCACTAGACTCCATCCATCCAGTAACTTAGTCTATAGCATGAATACAAACCAGTTTGTAACAGTGGTGAGGGTGCAAACAGTGTTAAAATGGAGGCTGTAACCAGATGAGCAGTTGGTCATGGCATGCCATCTGTCCTGGCTTACTGAAGGCCTGACTGCTACGCTTACAGTCAAATCAAGGGACCTGGTAACATTTTGTTAAGGTGACCATCTATGCTATAGCCTAGGACCATGTTATAGCAAGGTCTGTATAAATCTAGTAGCAAAATGATTGTGATAACCAGTGTTTTCAGGGTTACTGGTCTTGAAGCATAGAAAATAGGCAGAACTTGAGTTTCATTCCCAGCAAGTATGACAGCAGAACAGTTACATTTTTGCCAGCACGCATCTTCCTGAATAAGCTAACTTGATGTGATCTTGTACTTGGAGTCTCAATGTTTAACTGCTGAGCTCATATGTATTCTTCCAGGCTTTAGTTCTTTAAATATATTTGTTCCAAATGACAGACAATGCTAATGCATTGAGAGAACTTTACCCTGTATTTAATCTTTCTCTTTATTATTAATCAACAGAAAACCGCACCCATAGAAACAGAATTTTTAGTAGGGCTATTCACTTGAAACCCAAAGTTACTTGACAGGGGAGAGTTTTAAAATGTTGATACTATTTCTTTTCTGTCTACTTGCAAATTAAAGAAGAATCATGCTAAACTTATGTAGTAACACCTTTGGATTAAAAAAAGTATCATTACAGTGCTAATTAACATAAACACTGTTTGCATAAGAGTGGGTTTTAGTCAAGATGACTTGTGATGAATGGATAGTCCTTTCTCACTCCCAGTTTCCCTGGCACACCTAGATAAAGAAATTTGTGGGTATTTATGGGGAAATGTATCAACTTCTAACCTGTAAAAATCTGGTATTTGTGTAACATTCAGATGAGTACTGTTATTTAATAGGAGCCTCTGACTTTGGTTAGACAATTTCAGCTCCTCTAGTGAGGAACTGGAGATGGGATTCTTCAGCTTTATTTCCGTGTCTTACATGGAGTTGCTATGTGACGATGGGTAAATTACTTAGGGTTGGTCTACACCCTGAACTTGCAGTGGTTTAACTAAAACTGGTAAATTACTAAATTTACCTAAATTGATATAAGCCAGTTGTGAACGCATTTCCTGTTAATAGGTTTGTACTGGTTTAACTAAATTGATTTAAAAATACTTTAGTTAAACTGGTGCAAGTTGCATGTAGACTCATTTCTTCACCAATAAAAAAGTTACTTACCTTGCAGGTGTGTTGTGAAGCTTAATGAATATTTCGTAAAGTACTTTGAGATCCGTGGAGGAAGTGTATTTCTGTAGCACATTATCCGGTCACCGTCAAACCCAATGTGGGTGATATGGCTTATTCAGTGCTCAGTGTTCTAGCAGATATACTGAATTCCACGGAGACCTGTTGGAATTATGTTATGCAGAAACAAATATGCTATGTAATGGGCCCTGAAACTTGCAAAAGCTGGGCTTTGTTGAGATGGCAGAGAAGAGTTTCACAGGTGAGGATGCTCAACTGTGATTGTCCTGCTTGTAGTCTAGGAAAATGAAGTTCAGGAACCATCAGCATAGCAACCGGCAGTCCTAACAGTCTTGAGAATTAGGGCTTGTCTATAAAATGGCATGAACCTAACTAAACTGATTTAAAATGTATCTAGTTAAACTGGTGCATCTTTTCTAATGTAGACAAACCTTTAAATCTTGTGACTGACACCTTCACCTGCAGACCTGAACTGAACAGAAATGGAGGGCATGTCATGGCGCACAGGTGCAATGTTTGACCATCTCCTTAGGAGCAGAGTTGCTGAACTCTGCACCAGCTGAAGCTTTTCCAGCTCTTCACTTGCAGCACATTGCAGCACCTATCCCGAAGGTAATGCAGGTGACTCACTAATTTCAGTCACTCTTTTTAGCACTGACCCAGGACAAAACACCAAGTAATCTTCATGCCCTAAATGTATGGGGTTTGAATAGATCTAATTAATGCTTTCTCCCCATTTTATTTAACCAGAACAATTCCCAAACTGTTAACCTGAATTGCTGTTTTTGCAGGAAGCTTGAACTCAGCCAATAAATAAATAAAAATTAAAGGACTTTTTTTTTGCGGGGGCGGGGCTTATGCTGTTAAAATACTCTGTGTTGATCGTTAAAAGCGCATCCACAATGCAATGGTGTGGAAGAACATATGTGGTGTAAATTTTCTAGCAGGGCTCAGGGATTGCTTTGGTTTAGCATTAGTCTGTACATCTCAACAGACCCTTTCCTTAATTCTTGGGGTGTGTGAAAATGGCACCAGGTTACAGCCATCCAGATTAGTAGGCAATCTGCAAACTTCCTCCAAATTTGGCTGTCAGTTCTGGTCTACATCATCCCTGCTCTTCTAGTTTTAGCCTTAGCTTGAGCAGTAGTGGTGTGGGGAATGCAAATTTAGGATTAGAAAGGGGGGGTGGGGCAAGGTCTGATTTGTGTCAACTGGGAATCTGAGTCCAGGGTTCTTGCAGCGTAAAAACTATTGTGTATAACCACCCAGGCACCTTCCCTTCTCAATGATGCTTTGGTCCCAACAACCAAAGGTGTTCTAGAGCCAAGAGATAAGCTAGACATCCTTGCCTCAAAGTTCTTTCTCACTAAATAGTCATGTGGAGGGATTCAGTGACTTCCATTTTTAAACCTCGACTATGATGTGGCTAGTATTTTCAGAAGAAAGGAACAATAAAAATACCATTTAAAGGCAAGTAATTGGGTATGCCCAGTCCCCTTAATAAATAGGGCATGGGAGTCATTTCAACAGAATGCTCTCTTTTTAAATAAGCTTCCTTCAACTTACTCTCGCTGGATTTGGTGGTTGAGTTGCTGTGTCCTCTCAACATATAAAAACAGGAACAAAAGATTAGTGCAATTCTGCATGTGCTGACTTACAGCCCTATTAAAGAATGCTTTTGTCATGGGGTTGGTGGGATAAGAGAGATGTACTGCGCTGCGGGCACCATTGCTTCTTCAAGGCACTTTTCGAAAATTGTAGGCAGTAGCACAAGGGCTTGTGAGTTTGGCTGCGGCCAGCTCTTCAGTGAAGTTATTACTAGTACCACCCTGAGAGTCCCCATAAAGTACAAGCTATGGGCGAATTATTCAGAAATGCAGATGCTGTTTATAAAGCTCTTAATGTTAGAGGCTGGGCTCTCCTGCTCGGACTTTCCTGGCTATCACCTTTTGTTTTCAATGGGGGCTAATAGATTACCCCCCCCCCAGCTTTCCAGGATAATGCCTTGAGAGCACTGAGGGGCGGTATTTAAGGTCAGTAGCCTCTTTGTCTCCTTTCCTTTGGGCCAGGTTGGCATTAATGGGCTCCACCAGGCAGGGTCTCGGGCCAGGAGGAATCCAGCAGTGGGCCCTTCACTTCCAGGCTGCCTTGCCTGTCAACTTCTTAGTTAAAGGAAACTGAGCACCTGGCTGCCTGGGCAATATGTTGCCCCAGGGCCTTGGGTGGGAGACAAGAAGGCCTCAAGGGCTGGTGCTGGCCCTCAGGCTCCTAGGCAGCAGGTCACCTGTGGGCCATGTCCCTGACCTGTCTCTGCATCCAAGTGCTCGGGGGGGCTGAGCCGTCAGCGCCTGGAGAGACTGTTCTCGGTGGGGCGCAGGAGCGTGGCTTGCCCCCTTCCCTGCCAGCCTTGCCCCATGCCAAAGGAGACCTCCCGGCCGGGCCGGGCCCAGGTTGGGCAAGGTGGGGAGGCAGCACAGGGTGACCAGAGAGCAAGTGTGAAACACGGGGACAGGTGTGTGGGGGTAATAGGTGCCTATGGAAGACAAAGCCCCGAATAGCAGGACTGTCCCTACGACGTGGGGGCAGCGGCTCCCCCCAAAGCCGCCCTTGCAGAGCCCGCTCTGTCTGCTGCCTTTCCTCCGCCCCTGCCCCTTCTCCGCAGGGAGCGCCCAGCCCGCCCCCCCCGGCACCCCTGCTCGGGACTGGTGCCAAAAAAAACCAACGATGGGATGCGGTTGCCGGGGTAACCAGACTGGACGTCACAATCTGGGCATGTGTGATTCCGGGGGGGGTGTCGCTGCAGGCTGGAGGGGTTGGGGCTGGAGCGGGGGCGGGAGGAGAGAGAGGCCGGGGGAGGGGGGGAGGGGGAGGGAAATTGCTTCTTAAAAAAAAAAAAACCCACCCAGGGCCGCCGCAGCCATCTTCGCGCGGAGCAGCCGCTCCCTGCGCCCGGCAGGTGGGAGCATGCGGGGGCCGGCGGGGGCCGGGGGCGCGCCGCGGGGCGCGATGGAGAACGAGGAGGAGCTGTCAGGTAGGGGGGCGCGGGGCGCTCCTCGGGGGCGGGCAGCCCCGGGGCTGGGCCGCTGGCGGGGAGAGGCTGCGGTGATGGGCGGCGGAGCGCGGCCGGGAGGGAAGGGGGCTGGTTCCCCCCGGGCCGGGGGGTGGCCGAGCCTGGGGACCGTGTCCCGGGGCCAGCCGGGGAGAGGGGTCCCCTCCGCTCCGGTGTGCGGTCCGCGGAGCCCGCCGCCTTCCCCGCCGGCCCGGAGGCCGGGCTCCACCGGCAGGTACTTTCGGAGCCTCACCTGTCGCCGGGCAAGTGCCCTCCTGGCGGGACTGGCCCCTCGTCCCGGTGTGGGGGGATCGACACCGCTGCGCCCCAGGGTCCTGCCAGCGCCCCGGGGTCCCCCTTCCCCTCTGGTTCTTTCTGCACCCCGGACCAAGAGGCCCACCGCCTGCAGGGGGGAAATAACGCCGTCCAGGGCATGAGGGTGAAAAGCTCTAGAGGGGTGCGGAGCCGCAGCCCCATTCACCATCAGCAGCGGCTGTGGGGGACTCAGCACCTTTGAAGGATCTGGCCCTTAGTTCCCTCCTGTGACTTCTTCTTCTCTTCCCTCAGTGCCTAACATCCCTGCCTGGCCTGGGTAGCTAAGGCCTAAATAACTAGCTGAAACCTCAGGCAGAGAGAAAATTGGAGTGGTTTTTAATTTTTCCCTACTTACTGTACTGGTTCTTTTTGTGTTGGAGAGGAACTGACGCCACTCCTTAGAGCTAAGCAGAGTGAGGGCTGGAGCAACATATGCCTTTCCAGAGTGTAATTGGCTTTGTACCTGGGCAAATAGCCATTTGTAGACTCCTGGTGGGGTGTGACAAGGGTCTGTCTGGCCTGATTCGTGTTTTATGCAGGATTCCATCTCTACATCTTCCCCACTAAAGACTTTTTGGACCCATTCTTTGATATCTGTGGTGACTGTGCCTAGAGACCCTTTTCCTTGGAAGTTTCCCTCTTAAGTGTCAGGTACTGCTCCTTGACCTACCATCTTCTGAGGATTTGAAAAATCTTTTCCTTACATTTGCAGTGTTACCTGGAAGGGATTTACAGATGGGTCATGTGCCTCCCTTGGTCTTCTCTTTCCCAGCCTTTGTATGTTTACCTCCCTC
This sequence comes from Eretmochelys imbricata, assembly GCF_965152235.1. Taxonomy (NCBI): domain Eukaryota; kingdom Metazoa; phylum Chordata; order Testudines; family Cheloniidae; genus Eretmochelys; species Eretmochelys imbricata. The sequence continues at coordinate 21,979,267 of NC_135589.1, read as the reverse complement.
ATTCTCTCCACTGACGTTTTACCTATGATTCTTGTATCACTTTTACTTCCCTTTGCTTTTCTTGAGGTTTCTCTATATCGTGGGGACTGTCCAGGGGGATTATTAAGGCCAACAGACTCATTTCAATGAAGCCTAAACCAGATTTAGTAGTTGAAAGACTTTTTTATTTTCCTGTTTTGTTTTTCTTAATTGGCCCATTGATTGCTTTACCTGGCTGTACCCGGCACATTTGAAACCTACCTGCTGAGCTGACAGAAGTGCTGAGTACGTTTCAGATAGAAAGCAGCTAGCAGACATTTCAGGTGCATCTTGGTAGAGGAAAAGAGGGCAGGGAAATAATGAAATAAAGGCTTAACTTATTCAGGGAGGCTTATTAATTGTAAGACTTATAGCTGAGCACTGAGAGATGGATTTCCTTAGTTGTGACATCAATAAATATAGTAATAATCTGTCCTGCTATTTGGCTAGAGACCTTACTTGGCATCAGGGGCATGCTCAAAGGGGTGGGGGCAAGCAGAGGCCCAGGCCCCCCCATGTCAGGGGCACAGAACTCCTCTGGGCCTGGGAGAGCGAGCTCCTGTGGCCCCGGACTGGGGCAGGAGACGAAAGGTCCTCTGGAACTGTGGAGGGAGAACCAGTTCGATCGGCCCCGTGGTTGCGGGAGGGGGGAGGGAGAGCGAGCCAGCTCTGCCGTTGGGGCTGCGGTGGGGAGAGGCAGCTCCTCTGGCCTTAGGGTGTGGGGGCGAGGCAGCTCCACTGGCCGTGGAGGGAGGGAGGGGGGAAAACAGCTCCTCCGGCCATGGGGGGCACACAAAGTGCCCCTCCCCCAAGGCAGCCAAATATTTATTCCTGGGAATTCCTAATATGTGGCATCCTCCTGCAGAACGGCACATAATTACCTTGCTAAGTCTGTGTGAGGGTCTTCAGCAGCGCTCCTGTTTGTGTAGGTCTTTGTTTTCAGGTTTTGGGAAAAAGTTTGTGCTTGTACATAGAGGCTGATATTTTACAAACCAAAACTACATCCACAAATTAAAAAACTCCTATAGCATCTGTTAAAGGAGCCACTTTGGCCAAATTCGTGCTCGCGCAAATGGCTAAAAGTCCATATGAGCCAATGGAGTTGTACTTGCCTATGCCAACAGGGCCAAATGTACCATTCTGCAGGGAATCCGCACCAGGGCTATGTGGCACTTAAATCTCACTGTGCTGGCTGCTGCACAAGGGTGAATTCTACCCATAGTGAATTTGGTCCTAACAGCGCCTCTCGTTTTCTTACATTGCTAAAATAAATGTTCTCCTGAGCGGAAAGCCTGAATGCAGCCCATTTAGTGGAGAGCAATGGTATAGGAGTGAGTCAGAGTTCCTGAAAAGTAGGGGCTGATAATGCTACTTCTGACAAGCCCGAAAATCCAGCAACCCCCGTGGTGAGGCGGTAATAAGGGTACCTGGTGCCAATATCATGTGGACTGTCATCCATAAGCGATTGAGATTCCAAAAGCCCATCAAACATATTTCATTTAAAACATGAGGGCAGGAGTGAAACACCCATCTTTACAAGCTGCACAGCTATTCATCTCCATCCTGTCCTTAATTTTCCAAAGCATGAAGAATTCTTAATGTCTGGCAGATGGATGCCTCCCCATCAGTGTCAAGAATGGATCTATTCTTCTTCCTTCCCAGAAATGACTCTGGAGGAGATTATTAAGATCTCTCTGGTTTTTACTCTTAATGCACCTGACTGAAGTGCAATCAGAGAGGTAATCAGAGCCCACAATAGAGCCATGCAAATGAGTGAGTGTGAGTTTGCATGTGCTGGAGAGAGATGAGAGTGTGGTAGATTAACATGAACTCAGTAAAATAACTTGTGTCCAGCTGTTTCCTGTTAAAGATATTAGTGCATCTCAAATTCACCTGCAAAATCTATCCCCATTGCATCCTCTCTCTTCCTGATTTTTCACTTCAGTTACCAATAATCTCCATATGCAGAATTACATTTACTGATTATTCTTTGTATGGAGGTGTTTAAAATTTGCAAATTAGCATGTTTTCCATACACTGATTACAAAACACGTGCTTTTGGTGAAGATAACTCTGCTTTGAAGTTATGGAAAACATGAAGAAAAAACGAACATAAAGTTTCCAGCAGAGAGAATGCCAAGTTGTTTCTCACTCTGTGAGATTCTCCATCTTGAAAGCAGTAGGTATCACATCTGAGTTAGTGCTGCTTGAATTAGTATTGACTTGGCCTCAGGGCTTGCATCTCCCTCAGACCAGGGTGTGTTGTGCAGGTCAGGGGTACCTGGGTTGTAACAGCCTGTTTCCTGCAAGGGTGTTTTGGTCCTGAAGTTTCTGTTCACTTTGAGAAGTGGGGTCAGGGACAGGTCGGGGCGATGGATAGGCTGGCTTAGAGGTCAGTGACAAATATTCTCCGTTCCCATCATCTTTTCTCCATGTCAGTTTGTTCAGTTGGATCACAATGCTCAGGATGTTGTTTAGGTCTCGGTGAGATGTATACCCAAGAATGAGAAGGCATGAGGATATATTTTTATTAGGGTCGCCAGGGGGATCCAAATGAGCTTTATGGTAGGACTGTAGCTTTCACCTCTCCATAACACATCACACATCGGTAGAGCTGGGACTGGCTCCTTGGTCCGTTCAGTTAACACAGGTCTTCACAAGGATTGCCCTTGTGTTCTTTCTAAGTGACAGCTGGTCGATAGAGTTCAGCAGTCTCTCTCTGGCCTGTTTCTCAGCCATGCTGAATTGCACACTTGGACGGGGGGGCTCTTGTCCCTTCTGCACAGGAGTTGGTGAGTCTCTGTGCAGTTCCTAGCAGATGGCATGCTGACCAGGTTGTAGCTGTCAAAGGATAAGCAAAGAACTTCAGTGTCCAGGGCTGCTAATGCAGCAACTTTCATGAGCATGAATTTCACTGAAAACCATTGTTAAACTTTGAAGAGTTTTATTTCCCCTTGCAAAGAAAGTTTAGTTCAATTTTCTTATCAGTCGCTGGCTAGATAATTGTTCCCCTTCTCTAATAAAAATGGAACACATTAATGCAGATGCTGTAGGGTTGTTGGATTTAAAATCCAACCCTGAGGGGCTGGCTTTCAGCTCCTCAGTGTGTGTGGGAGTTGGGGAAGGAATGAGGGTTGTCACTTCTTATGAAAGCCTTGAAAGGGAGCATAGCTCGAAACACATGTATGGACCTGGTGTCACCCTGCACCCCTGGCCTCCATGAAACATCTGAGCAGTTTAGCATCTCTATCCATTCAGTTAAAACAGCAGCGTTTCTAACTTTTGGGAATTCCTGGCTTCCCTTTCATAGATTTCGTAGAACCATAGATTCCAAGGCCAGAAAGTACCATTGTGATCATCGAGTCTGACCTCCTGGATAGCACTGGCCAGAGAACTTGTCCACAATAATCCCTAGAGCAGAGCTTTCAGAAAAACATCCCATCTTGATTTAAAAATTGTCAGTGATGGAGAATCCACCATGACCCTTGGTCAACTGTTCCAATGGTTAATTGCCCTCACTGTTAAAAATGCATGGCTTATTTCCAGTCTGAATTTGTCTCGCGTCAGCTTCCAGCCATTGGATCGTGTTATAATTTCCCCTACTTGTCTGAAGAGCCCATTATCAAAGATTTGTTCCCCATGCAGGCTCCTTCCCTTGCCTTCTTCTGCAGCTGCCTGGCTTATGCTCTTCCCAGACCTTTGGCTGGAGCTGTCATTTTCTGAGAGAGGCTGACCTGGGCCAGTTCGGCCTCCAATGCTGCAGCTTCCAGCAAGTGACTGTGATTGTAGCAGATGCCTCTGCTTCTTTTGGACTAATGAGAGTGACCTGGTCAGTATTTTATCTTTCCATTTCGTTCAATTAAAAATATCCCAGCAAAATCGGGGCCAAGCATTCTCGCACAAGCCGTGCAGGAGGGAGAGCTTGTAGGAACAAGGAGGCTGCTCCTCCACTATGGAGATGGTCTGTCAGCAAGGGAGGAGTTGGTCTTTCGCTAGAAACAAAACAAACGCATGTAAACCGGAGGGATGGTCGGGGTGAAGTCTCTGCAGGACACTTGTATTGCAGCACCAGATGTTTGAACATGTTGTTGTTGTTTTGGAGGGAGGGTAGATTGTGTGTGAGAGAGAAACCTGAATGCTGCAGTGCATGAATTCTGGATTTGTTAATGCTGGAGAGTTTAAATCCACTGAAAAGCAGGTAGGCAGGGCGTGCAAGGTGTTTTTCCTCTGAACGGTCACAGCTGCTGTCAGCTTCTTTACTCTGGTTCAAGGTTGACAGGCCATTGCTCACAATCTTGCGGTTAAGTTTAAGAATCAAACTCTCTTCATCACATGCGGTGGAATCTGCCTTGCGATTTCTCCGTGCACTCAGCAAAGTCACTGGATGTCCCTGGGGATTTTGTTTTTTACTGAGCCGTACCTTTGGGTTGGAGCTTTCATATCTATGAGAGTCATGTGAGTGAGCTGCTGTGCTTGTGAACAGGAGTGTGGAGTGAAAGGGTTGACTTTAAAAATAAACTTGGTGCACATTGGTCTCCGTTACTGAGCAAAACAAGGTTCTGCCCAAATGCCTCAGTCTCCTGGTTGGATGTAATGAAAGTGACATGCTTAGTTACTGTGCTTCCAGCGGTAGCACTAACGTCTCTCCCAAGCGCTGTTATCCTCATTTTGTAGACGGAAACGCCAGTGGCTCCAGTTTCCGTTTGCCTGGAGTGGAATGGGCAGCCCACAGAAGATCTAGGGAAAGGTTCAATTAACACAGGTCTTGCAGATCAGGGGTTGCTCACCTTCTGGCTTCACAGGTAGCTTTTGGTTCCTTCCAACGGTCTGTCCAGGTTGTTCATATGTGATACAAGATATTCCTTTGTCTTTCAAAGCCGTCAGCCCTGGCTGCATTTGCTCAGTCTCTGTCACCTGTGCAAGGTCTCCAGAAGCTCACGAGTCGTTAGGCTACCTCAGGCTTGGAGCATATCTCTTGTAAGCTGAGCATGGTTGGGTTCGGTCAGTACTTGGATGACAGATGTAAAACCAGGGGAAAAAAAACAAATGTTGCAGGAAATGGTGCTGGTGTTTAAGTAGGTAGCTTAGCTTCCTGCTATGTCTGCACTGAACCAGTGCCCCAGTCCAGAGCCAGGGACCACTCTGCTGCTAAAGGCTGAGATGAGATGGGAAGCCAACAGTCTTGACCTCTTGTGCTCATCTAAGATCCCATCACGTTTTTTTTTGTCAGCATAAGGGTGTTAAATGCAGTGTCCTGGCCAAAAGTCAGTTTGGGAAGATTGCCTTCCATCTCCCTAAGGCAGAGTTCCAGCTGGAGAAGTTATCCCTCTGAATAGCAGAATGGCTATTCCAGATATGGGGGGAAGTGGTGCTTGTAGGCACAGTCTGCAATGCGATTTGGGATCTTTTGAGATTACTCGGCATTCAGCAGAAGGGGTGGGGAGGCAGCTCTGTGCCTAGCTTGCTGTTTGCATAACAGGTACGTGCACTGAGGAGCAAGGATATCTTTGCCTGGATTCATTCCCCACCCTTTGACATCTTGATCATTAGGAACCAACGCTCAATAGTAAACCGAATCTTGCAATGACTGACTCACAACACAAACTGCTGTGGGAAATGCACAAAAGAGGCCAGAATGTTTCTCGTTGTACATGGAATCCTGGGCTCCAGCTCCATCGAGAAAACTCTTAAGGCTTTAAAACTTCTTTTCAAAGCAAACGGCTCTGTTGTCCCATTGTGAGACTCGGGTCCGTGGGGCTGTCCCGTCGCTACTACATTTGTATTGGGATACAAAGCCCCCTTCCCTGCCCCAAAAGGTTGTTTTTTCTGTGCGGTGTTGTGAATAAAATCAAGCAATGCTGAATGGCTTCTATATAGAGCCTCATGCACCTGATAGAGAGGCCAAGAACTCTGATCTGGTGCTTTTTAGTGGAGATTATTCTGGTCCTGTCAGAGGTGAGGGAAATGTGTTGCTTGCAGGGCATGGTTCTGTCAATTGTCTAATAAATTTCACTGAGATGGAGCTAAGCTGCTTGTTTTGGCAAAGTCTAAACTGCTGTGTTTTGAAGTCGAACACAAAATCTGTCCGGTCTAATGAGATTGGAGAATTATTACCGTAGAAATTTAGAAATTCAAAAAGAAAACAGAAGAGTACAACACAGAACTGGATCTTAAGGAAATGCAACAATTTGACAAAATGCCAAAGCTCATTAGTAAGAATGTCAAGATTTGGAAGATAATGATGACAGGAAAATAAAAGGGTACATTGCAATTAGTGACGAGCTTCTTTGCCTTGGTGGGGATGTAGCGGATGGATGAAAGCAGTAGAGCCGGCATGCTTTGAGCGGACGCTTCGCTTTGCTCCTGTTCAGGCGGCTCTGGGTCTGTCCAGGAGTCAGTGGGGCCATCAGAGGGTGTGCCGAGGGCAACAACCAGCCTCTCCCAAGACATAGCATCGCTCTTGCCTTCAGTGCTGCAATATGCAGCCAGAGGTAGATGGGGAGGAAGGAGCTCAGAAGAGAGACGAGTTTTCTCTCTTTTCTTTGATTTCATTGAATCCATTTTAACAGGATCTATTTCAAAAGGCAAAGGGTAAACAATAAAAAGCCAAGTGCTTCCTCGTTACCTACAAGCCCAAATCAGCAACAGCAGGCAGCATATTAGAGGCGTCCAGACAGTCCCGGCCCCCCCCTCCCCCCCCGCCCTCTGCTTCCGAGCAGGCCAGTGGCGGGGGCTTCGTGGGCCCGGGCGTCTGCGGGAGAAAACGAGATGATCCTTCTGCTTTGGTGCTGCATGCTGTGGTGCCCAGCCCCAGCCCCTCCGGGCAGTAACAGGAATACTCAGCCCCCTGCATCTTCCAAGCCCTTTCCAAACTTCAGCCCTCACGAGCTCCCTTGGGAGGCAGAGAGCAAGCGTCCTTAGCTTCATTTTGCAGATGGGAAAGCTGAGGCCGTGAAGGTCAGTGACTTGCCCCAGCAAGGCCACGTAGGGAGTCTGGATGAGGACCCGCGAGTTCCTTGCTCCCAACCCCTTGTTCTGTCCTCCAGACAATACATTTATTATTGAAGGCTGCAAATGATTCTTTGCCCCCTTTCATCCTCCTGCAACTCCCTACCTGCATTTTCTCTCTCTTGCCAGTAACACCTTACATCATTGAGACAGAGAGGGCCCTGAAACCAAATCCTGTTTGTTCGGTAGCTAGTCTCTCACCCAGCTTGGATCGTGTCGTCCATGTCATTTTCTGGATCCCTGCAGTAAATCCCACAAGGACATCTCTCGGTGTGGATGGTTCTCTCTAGCCAGAGCTGGAGTCTGCATTTTGTGCTGCACTGAAAACTCACCTACCCTGCTGGAAATGGAGCTCCAGTTCTCTGGGAGCTGGTTTCTAGTGGCACTGCTGTAAGAGCAAACAGAAACTGCCCCTTCCCACTGCATTGTGCTGAATGCTGGAACAATTCTTGCCCGCTTGCTGGGGGCTGCCATCCTGCTGAAAACCAGGCCTGGCATATGACCTTGGTGATGCAAAGGGAGGTTAGTGTCTGAGCCTAGAGACCCCTTTGCATGATCCGCCTCTGATCCTGCGCTAACCATCCAAACGGCGTTCCTGTTTAATACCCCGCCAGGGTTGCGAAATAATAGCAGTGCACTCTTTTGAACACCAAAGCTCTTCTTCTGATGGCCAAAACAGTTGTGCGGCAGGCTGGAGATGAGGTTTCAGGCTCCGTGCATGGGCTCTTCCTGCTGGCAGTGTCCACAGTGACGCATCCAGGAGAGAGCTCTTTACGCTGACACCTAGATGAAGTAATGAAGATACTGCTGTTAATTCTAGGCTCTGTGGAAATGACCCCAGCCCCGATCAGTTTACAAAACCCGAATTTTGAGCCTAAACGGCCTGACTCATATTATTTGAGCCTTAAGCGCCGAAGAGCTGTGTGCATGATGTGTGCTTGATTCGAACAAGTCTCCTCTTTGTTTGAAAGTGCTGTAGCCATGAACCTGGGACTCAGGTCCTGCAAATACTTCCTATCAGCTTAGTGCTGAATGCCGTTCCAGACGTGCACCCTCTGGCCTGCTCCTGGGGGTAAGCGTTACGCCTTGTAGTAAGCTTTTGCAAGGGTTGGGCCCCCTTTTATGACCTAGCATCCATCAGAACCTGCACTGTGACAAAACTGAAGGTGTCAGATACCACCAAATACTGTTGCCGAAGACTTGTGACCGAAGACTTGTCCGTGGCTGAGCAATGCTAATTCCCTTTGAAGCCAACGAGAGCAGAGTACCGGCCTCGTTGCTGTGTCGCCTCTAGAACGCCACAATGGAAGCAGAGCAGCTTCCTAAGAATCCCTGACCCCGCAGCAGAGTGGCTGGTGAGAGAGATTGAGACCGGGCCCAGTGCATGCTACGCTGGTACTGGGCAAATGCGCAGCAATATGCCATAGCAAATGGATTCAGGTCAGAACATATAACTGCACCAAAATTAGTTCTCTGTTTTGCATTTACTCTTTAACTTGGCCCACTCAAAAATCCCTCAGTCCCTGATTTCCAGCTACCACGCCGGGCTGCTGGGTAAGAATCCCTTTGCTTCCTCTAAAGTACGAACATTTATCTCTGGCTGCAAGCTGACTTTCCAGGTCCCATTATTTAATCCAAATTTAAATATTAGTATCAAGTGCTGCTGTTCGTTCTGCCTGTCTTCTACCTGCAATGATCCTGTCCTGTTATCGGTTTCCCAAACAGCCAGCTGGGAGCTGACCAGCCATTTGGCAAGTCTGCATCTCCAGGATTTAAAGACACCTGCACTTTGCAGACCTTGTAGAGCAGCTTTTTCCCCCTGCTCTGTGTCATCACAGTCACCCCCAAAGTGTCGCAAACTGATTTCTGGTGGGAGGAGTGTGCAGCAGGGCAGGGGGTGTCGGCAGAAACAAAGTGTCTTTTCATACAAACAGGAACGGTGATTCGATGGATAATCGTGATAATTACTAATAAGTGGGAAGAGAAACACAGGGGAAACAATTTGGGGACTAGTTTTTAACCCCATCCTCCGATTTGGTGTCTGCAGTGCCTTCCACTTGAGTTTGCACACCAGTTACACGAGCACAGACAGCCGTTTGCACATGTGACTTGGGCAGCAGCATGTACACAACGGGGTCCATGAAGATGGAAACCAGGGCTGACACTTTGAGACTTGCCTCATGCAGATCCTTGAAAGACATTAGCAGCTAGTTAAGTGCTGGCCTGGTAGGCAACTAATGCTACTGCAAGGCTATGTTTACACTACACAGCTACAGCCGTGTGGCTAAACGTTGTGCAGTATAGCCGCTGTTTGTCGGCTCTCCTGCTGACAAAAAGCTCCCACCCCCAAAGAGCGGCGTTAGCTTTGTCAACAGGAGAGCGCTCCTGCCAGCAAAGCACTGTTCACACTGGGGCTTGTCGTCTGCAAAACTTTTGTCTTTCGGGGTGTGTGTTTGTGGTTTTTTTAGCACCTCTGAAAGACAAAAGTTTTGTTGTTCAATTGTCAGTGTAGACAAAGCCTAACTTGGGACAGCTATGTTAACAGCTGGACGTGAGTCAGGCAATAAACAGAAACTTGAGCGAGGCCACATGTCCTTGTATCCCATAGGCTGATGGAGCTGCTTGGCCAATGCTCTCCCATGGGGTCAAACACAATTCCCATACTTTGTGTATCTGTGAACCTGGCTGTGTAACATCTCACTTTCCTCCCCCTTTGTGTCGTCTCCAGAAGAAGAGGATGGAGTGCTGGAAGGGCTGGAGGAATTTTATCCAGAGGAGCAGGTGACTGCGCAGAAGAAAAAGAAATCCAAAAAGCTGAAAGAAAACAAGACATCCAAAGTCAAGAGAAGGAAGAAAGAGGTAACGTCTCCCGCTCTCAAGTGAGGCTGGCAGGCAGCTGTTGGACTCTGTGTACAGGCTGTATGCTTGGGATAATGGTGCTGGCCTCCCTTGTGGAGAAGTCGGTGGTCTAGGGATGGAAAAGGACTAGATAAGAGTTAGGTATTTACTAAGGGGAACTAATTTGATGTGTGACGGGGGACCTGTTTCTTAGACTTGGGTGATGCCACAGCTGAGCCCGCAGATTGGCAGTCACTCCCCTGAGTGCCTGGAGAGGCTGAGTGATATAGTGAACTGGCACACAGGGCTGGGAGCAATACCTGCATAATTCAAATCCTGGCGCTGACAGCGACTCACTATGGCCTTGGGTGAATCACTTAACTTCTCTACCTCAGTGACCCCACTGGTTAAATGAGAATGGTACTTGCCCACTTCCGAGAGTCTGTGACGGTTAATTAGCCAGTGTTTAGAGCGGGCTTTGGAATGTGAAGGTTTGAGTATTATTATTTATTAAGGGTTCATTAGTGAGTGATGCTCCCTGGCCTTTGTTAGGCAGGAGGTCCGACTCCGTGATTACAAGGATCCCTGGAAAACCTGACGCTAAGCGCTGGAGTTTCAGGTGTGGATTTAAACGCTCTAATTTACATGCCCAAGGTTGAAAACTGAGATTACAAATGTTGTCTCTTCCTTCACCTGGTCTCCACTAGTGCTGCATGTGTCTGAAAGTGGGGGCGGGGGGGGCGCTCCTTTGCATAGAATTACCCAGAATGCTCCTTGTTAGCTGCTGTAGGGTTGAGCTCTGGAGATGCACAGAGGTGAGTTGGTGGCTGCTGTAACCCCTCCTCTGCTTAAATAACTTCCACAACAGGAAGATGCTAGGTTCAAATTTGTGGGTTTTGGTTCTGAGACATGGATGGGCTTAGTCTGTCTAAACGGCTAGGACGATTTATGTGACCAAAGGGAGAAACGAACACCATATGGGTGTAAAGAGTGAACCTGGGGAAATCCAGAGAGACCGAGTTCTGAAAATATCGGTAAGAAGAGTTCAGTCGACTCGGGCTAGTTTGGAGGGACCCTTATTGACGCGTTCAGTGGCTTTGGAATGGGACCGGTCCGGTGTGTTCTCCCCTGGAGCGATTTCTGGGCAGAAGGGTGGGGGTTTGGCGCTGCAGCAGTCGGTGGTTTTCCAAGGCCGTGTTTGCCTGCTCCTCATGTGGTCGCTTGGTCTGGGCGCTGTCCTAAATGAGGCCTGTGGCAGAGCATGGAGCGTGTTGGATGGAGGAAGCTGTATGGCTCAGAGAGGGCTGTGCTAAGGGCTTCTCATGCAGAGAACTGTGGAGGTGGGGAAGGTGGGCGAGGGGAGGAGCCAAGACTGGGACCTCATGTTTCTTCAAAGAAAATAATGTAAAACGGAATCTTTTTATAAACGCTTTCTTGGCTGCGCTTCGTGCTCATGCCACTGGGAGGGCAAGATTCACCAGTGCACGCTGGCTACTTTCCCCGCTCCGTCGATGCCAAGTCGCTTGTCAACCTGGGTTGACTAGCCAGTTAAGGTGGGGTTCTGGCTGCCTGGCATTGTGGAGCAGTGCCAAGCATCCAGAGGGTACTGGCCCTGGCCCTGACCATGGATCTGGGGAGACTCTGGCCAGAGCCGTGTAGAGTAGGAAGCCTTCTTCTAGCCTCCCTTCCTCCTCCCAAAACTCAGTGCTCACTGCTTGCCCCTCCAAATGCTTTGTTGTAAGGACTGTGGAAAGGGCTCTCTGCCCTGCCGGGTCCCAGGGACCATAGTTTGTACTTTAATGTTCTAAATCCCAAGCCCTGCACTTTGAATTCAAGGGGCAGCAGATTAGTCTGCTTTTAATTAGCTCTGCCTGGTGTGGTTAGTTAATTTCTCATTTGGAAGCTAAATCTTTCTACAGAAGTAGGCACAGCTGGAGACAGGTACTAATTTGGGCAAACACTGATCTAGTTCTGCCAGTAGTTTAGTTTTTCTTGAGTCCTAAAGGTTTTCACTTTGAGGGTGGATTGCAAAGAGAGAGAAGGGCGCAAACAACTACTAATTAGTGAGAAGACACACAGGGTGGAAGGGGTGAGACTTTCCTTCCTAGCTGATCATTTGCAAGGATGATTGCATTTTAAAGCTTACCAGCTGCATTCGTACCCCTGGGTGTTGTGCCGTGATTGCAGATTCTGTCACCAAATACAATGTTTTGTTATGCAACTGTGATACAGTGAAAGACAAGGGCATTAATCACTGTTCTAAAACTTTCCTATTTCTATTCCCCAATGTTTTGAAATTCTGTTTATTCTAATATGTTCTTTTTAATGCTGGAAATATGTCTGATAAATGTGATTGCCAGTCTTTAATCTTGTGAGTTGTATGTGACAGGCAGTGAATAATCTCACACTTCACATTCTGATCCTATATCCCACACTTTATATATCAGATATTGAGCTGGCAATTAGGCCTTTTAAATGGAGTGAGTTGTAAGCGTGAGAAGCGTGTCTTCTGGCATCTCACATACAGAGGCGTTAAAAGAAGGCAGAACCAATAGGAAATGGAGGTTTTGTCAAACAGGCTTTTGCATTCGTGAGTTTGGGATTTATAGTATCCCAGTTAAAGACCCATTAGATAATTATTACAAACGATGATTATCAGACACCCCATCAGACCACATGCAGCAGTACAGTGCGCTGATATGTATAATAATAATAATATCTGTGTTAGGATGATCTCCTTATCTGGTTAGTAAACCCCTCCTGCCAGGGATGCACACACTGCAATGCAGCACCTCGTTGACGGTTTGTCCCCGGTGGCAGACAGTAAATCTTTGTGGCACATACTGTACCAATACTGTTATCTAGGGACTGTCTCTCTTAGGGATGAAATGCAAAGCGACATGTTGGGAATGTAACCAATGTGATGCTGTTCGGAGAAAACAGCATGGTTTTGAGGTTTCTGTGGAGACAGGATATCGAATGACAGACCGTCCATTTCCAGGGTGTCTCACAGGCAAGAAGTGGGGCTGGGCAGGATGTGCTGGCTTCTCAGGATGTGACATTTGGAAGGATTTGGGGAGTGTTTTTTTTTTTTTTTTTTTTTTTTTAAAGAAACCAGATTCTCAGTGAATTACTGTCCCAGTGAATTCCCCTCATGCAGCTCCCAGAGGATCCACTCTACTCCCAGAGCCCTACGCTGCAGCGTCACTCCTGGCCCCGAGGGATGCTTCCCCTCTGCTCCCTGGGCTGTGTGCTGCCCCTCAGGCCACGGCCACACTACAGACTTAAGTCGACTTCATGTAAGTTGACATCAAGCCTCCAATTTAAGCAAGTCGATCTTGCGTGTCCACACTAAGCTCGTTGTGTCGGCAGGTCTTGCACTGACCCATGGAGCACTGCACTGTGGGTAGCTATCCCACAGTGCACATAGGCAAGTGGAATTTTGGGTTGGGCTTGCAATGCCTTATGGGACCAAAACATTGGTGCAGGTGGTTATGGGAGTATGGCGTTTACAGCCTCCCATGGTGCACTTACCTCCCTCCCTCCCTGAAATCAACAGCAAACAAACCAAGCCTTTTTCATGCCTTTTTTCATAAGCATGAGTTAGAGGCCATAGCACGATAGGCATGGACTCTGCTCAGCTCTACACTGTCGTTATGAGCATTACAAACACCTCGTGCCTTATCCTGCAGTATTTATGCAGCCGATAGAGGAGCCAACGTGCTGAACAGTGTGATGCCACGCAAGAAGCCCTGCTGGAAGACACAGAGCGGAGCAATTCGTAGTTACTGGCAACAGTCACGCATCGCCTTGACCCCGTGGAGCACCGTTTCTGGGCCTGGGAAACAAGCACCGACTGGTGGGACCGCATCGTTATGCACCTATGGGATGACGAGCAGTGGCTGCAGAACTTTCGAATGCGTAAGGCCATTTTCCAGGAACTGTGTGAAGAGCTTTCCCTAGTCCTGAAGCGCAGCCATATGAAAATGAGAGCTGATCTGACAGTGGAGAAGTGAGTGGCAATAGCTCTGTGGAAGCTTGCAACGCCAGACTGCTACCAGTCAGTGGGGCGTCAATTTGGAGTGGGTAACTCTACCGTGTGATCTATTGTGATCCAAGTTTGCAGGGCCATTAACAGACTTTTACTAAGAATCATAGAATATCAGGGTTGGAAGGGACCTCAGGAGGTCATCTAGTCCAACCCCCTGCTCAAAGCAGGACCAATCCCCAACTAAATCATCCCAGCCAGGGCTTTGTCAAGCCTGACCTTAAAAACTTCTGAGGAAGGAGATTCCACCACTTCCCTAGGGAACGCATTCCAGTTTCACCACCCTCCTAGTGAAAAAGTTTTTCCTAATATCCCACCTAAACCTCCCCCACTGCAACTTGAGACCATTATTCCTCGTTCTGTCATCTGCTACCACTGAGAACAGTCTAGATCCATCCTCTTTGGAACCCCTTTCAGGTAATTGAAAGCAGCTATCAAATCCCCCCTCATTCTTCTCTTCCGCAGACTAAACAATCCCAGTTCCCTCAGCCTCTCCTCATAAGTCATGTGTTCCAGCCAGGTCTTCCCCCAGTCCTTCCCACTGCCCCGCAGTGATTGACCTCTCTGCTGGCTGCCCTGGGAACCCGAAACATATTGCTGAGGAGGGTCATATGACCACTCTTGTGGCTTCCCTGTGCTTCCCCATCAAAGTCATTTTTCTGTGGGGAAGCAAAGAAATCTGCCGGGGACATAAATGCTGCGCATGTGCAGTGCCGCAGAATTCCCCCAGGAGTAATAGAAGTGGCATGTCTGTGGGGCAGAACCAGAACGACTGTTCGCCTCCCTTGTTTTCTGGTATGCTTGCTGAAGCTCCTTTTATACTCATGCGGCACTGCTGTGCGTCCCTGCTGTCGCCCTTCTCCCCCCCGTGCCCCGCGCAATTTTGGCATAGATGTCAGCATTTCTTCTGCTGGATTGGAGCTCTGCCTGCATTGACTCTTCTCCCCACCCAGCAATCAGATCCACCACCTCCTGTGTGCCCCGTGCTGGAGCGCGTTTGCGGCCTTGAGTCTCCATGATCAGCTGTGCTGGCGAGCTCTCCACGCTGATCAAACAGGAAATGAAAACTCAAAAGTTCCCAGGGCTTTAACAGGGGCGTGGCTGTTTCCTGGGTACCTGTCTGACGGGCTGTGGAGTTGAAAGCGCTCTCCAGAGCGGTCACAGCGGAGCACTGTGGGACACTTCCTGGAGGCCAATTCATTCGAATTACACAGTGCAGTGTCTACCCTACCCGATGTCAACCCATGGATGTCGGATCAAGGGCTAAGCCTCTCGTGGAGGTGGAGTACAGAAGTTGACTTTACAGGCTGCATAGGTTGGCGGAAGGGACTCGGTAGTGTAGACACAGACATTATTAGATCAGCTTATGTTGCCCTAAGTTTGTAGCGTAGACCAGGCCTCAGACTCCGCCGATGAAAGACCAGGCCCTGGATGGGAGCTGTGCTCTCGTCATGCTATAGCGCGGAGGGCAGAGGGCCCCTTCTCTGCGGCTGAATGTCCAGGGGCCGCCGGGGTGGCGTGCCCCTGTACTTGCATGTGCCAGGTTTCTCTGAACATAATTGCCAGGCTGTCAGATACCCCAGCTGCCTTTTAACCCTCTGTAGGTATCTGTGGATGCTGGCAGCGCATGGGTGCAGTGGCAGGCCAGCGATGAAAGAGTTACGTATCTCTGAGTAACCTTCCTTCTGGAGTGTTGCTGCGGTTGGTTGAAGGACCCAGGCAGCTTGGGCTCACTAAGCCACGGTCAATGCACGTCCAGTGTCCAGCGTGGGACATGGAGAGTGATTAGGGAAAACAGGAAATGTGGGTTGGAGAGAGGGAGGGGACGTCAAACAATAAACACAGCTGGCTGGTGCATGGTGCGCAGGGTGAAATGAGCTTTGCTTGGCTCAGCTTTCCCTGCCGTTTAAACTGAGATGCTCACGCCTTTGACCTGGCTGGGCTGGTGATCAGGATCCCAGGGTGAGCTCTCGACTTCCACACCAAGAGCCAGATTGTGGCAACCTCCCTCCTGAGGGAGGTGGGCTCCAGATGCCATCGCGCCCCAGCATCACCCAGCCTCAGAAGGGGATGAGCCTGGGATGGTCATAGGGAGCTCTCGTACTAGATCACTAGAGGGAAGTGGGGTGGTAAAGCTGCATGCTGAGGGACAGGCAGGCAGGGCAGGGACAGACACAGCTCTGAGTAGCGCTCTCTGGTCCAGCCACTTAATAGTTTACTATAAAAGCACCAGAAGGGTTGTTCTCCTTACATCAGTGACTCAGGTAACCGCGGGTCCAGCTGTTGATATTTAAAGCGCCAGCTGTCGGTGTGCAGACAGTATGAGCCATCCCTCTTGCATGTGAATGTCTCCATTTGCCTGCACTGATGGCTCAGCTGTTCCCTATTTAGCGCTATCCTGTTTAGTGCAAAGGGATTATTTTTCTTCACCTCAGACCCAGGCTGGCTGGCGACTTTCTCCTGATACCCTTTGAAGATCAGATCAAGATAACACTGCAAGGTCGATACGATGACCCGGAAAATCATTCACAAGCGTCACACAGTTCTAGTTTCCTATTTTATTAATGAAAGTAAGGAAAGCTGGAGCCCAGCGCTGTGCTGCCGAGACCCACTAGTGTCTGAGTGGAAATGGGTCCTATCTATTATGTAAGAGACAAGCGGCTCAGATGGGCCAGGACATCTCAAATCAAGGGACTTTAATTGTTTTGGTAGTGAGCAATGTGCCATGGAGCTGTTGGAGTGAGGGATGTGTGAGCTGCTCTGCACACATGGCTTGGCATAGTGTCGTCAGACTCATCCCCTTCTGCAGGTTGTTTGTTTCGTATTGATCATATTAATTAATATATTTGTTTCTGCGCCTGTTAGCATGTTCCCATTTGATAAATTATGCTGGAATTTGCAAACAACAAATTAGCAGCTACTGCATTAGTATATTACAGCTCGTTAGAAGCAGGATTGCTAGTAAATTACAACGCTGCCACTTGGATTCTGATAGCGTTCTGATTTAGGGCACTGTCCTGCACCTGGAGTCATTCGGGCAGAACCTCTTGCTCATACTGAACCCCACTGATTTTATTTGGACTTTGCATGGGTATAGGTGTCTGCTTGTGCTGATCTGACTGCAGGATTGAGCCCAAGTGAGCAAGCTTTCTGGGATCTGATGTTTGCTTAGGGAAACACCTTCATTGTTCATCTTGAAACCACTGTTTCAATGATCGTGAAAGGTGCTGGACTGTGTCAGACTCAGAAACTCTTAGCCCAGCAAGGAGAAGGCCTTTCTCCGCAGCAGTGTGTCTTAGCTCTGCCATGGAGTGACCACTTTCAGGGAATTCGTGGCTCAGCCTGGTCTTGGCCTTTCTGCTAAGGTGCCAACAAGGGGCTAATTCATACTAATTGCTGTAGTATTTCTTGTGATGTGTTTCCTGAGCAACTAGAGATTGGGTAGAGTTCTGCAACTCATTACCCACAGGTTGCGTTTGTCTCAGAAGTGACTTTGGACTGCTCCTGACTTGAGCTGGATTTGAACCAGGATTTGGATATGAGGCAAAAAGCTCCATGTTGAGTTTATTTTACTCAAAAACGTGCTTTCTGAGTGCTCCATTCCAAAGCTGGAGGGTGACAGGGTATCTCAACCTCATTTGGATTTTCAGTGGAATGTCCTCTAGTCTGAGGACATTCTAATAGCCCTATTAGAATACACGTTTGTCATGGGGCCATGTTGCCTTTACATACAGGGTGCTGCTTGTTGTCTGATGTTTCACTGAATGCAGATGAGTTCCCAGAAGCATATGAAGATTAAATTAGTGAAATGTGTGCAGATGAATTTCAATATCCTATTGTAAAGGGAGGTCAGCAAGTATCAAATATGCAAGCCCAGTATAGATAGTAATTTCCCTATCCCTTTCATTGCCAGACTCAGTGTAAATGATGCTGTTCTCTTCAAGTCACCCACCCCACTCTCTAAGAGGAGATCGTCTAGACAAGGTAGCACATTAAAATGCTTTTGCAAGTGCCTGGAGCCTAACAGTCTGTTTATTTAAAGAACATGGATTCAGACTTGCCTTTTATTGTCCAACAGACTTTGGGAAGAAGTCACAGTCCAGCAAATACATAATTTTTTGTGGTCATAGTAATGTTCTTTCTTTGCTTTTTATAGACACAACACAAAGCCCAGCTCAGGTCATCAACCTATCACATCTTTTCCCCCTTAAGCAGAGCAGAGACCTTTGTAATGTGCGGTTTCAGAGAAGTAGCCATGTTAGTCTGTATTCGCAAAAAGAAAAGGAGGACTTGTGGCACCTTAGAGACTAACAAATTTATTTGAGCATAAGCTTTCGTGAGCTACAGCTCACTTCATCGGAATGCATCCGATGAAGTGAGCTGTAGCTCACGAAAGCTTATGCTCAAATAAATTTGTTAGTCTCTAAGGTGCCACAAGTCCTCCTTTTCTCTTTGTAATGTAGTTTCTCCGCAAAAAATCATCTACAACATTTTCTCCCGAACTGATTATTTTATTTTAATAGTGCCCTGCCTAAGACTATTTAGAAGAGGCACCTGGAAATAACTGCAGCGTGTCGCACGTATGTTATCTGATTGATTACTTGGTGCAAAAAAGGAAGAGAAGAGAAAATTTGATAAATGTCTGTTGCATTCAATTTTTATTAACTCCTTGTGTGGACAGCATTAGTCTGATTTGATTCTGGCTGGCATAAAGCTTGATTGAAAGCCCAGTAGAACCAAGGGAAAGACTGCCCTTGACTTCATGTCATTGAGTCACATTCTTAATGGGCATCAGAAATATATGTGCAACAATGAATGATAAAGAAGTCCAGAGTTGAGGCTGCTTCTCCTAAGCTCCTTTATTGATACCTGCTAGGTAAATGCACATTCTGCTGTAAATAAAGTAGACAATTGGAATTCATTGTGGATGTGTAATACTGAGTATATGAATGGAGTGCAGACTTCTGCACTTGGCTGCGATTTTTAAAATATTTAATCTGTTAAAGCTTTTATTTAAAAAAAAAAACACAACTTTTTTTGACCCTGAAATTTTAAGAGGAGCATTGTTAGCTCTTAGTTTTGCATGCATTAATTTGTAGAATGCCTTAATGTGTATCAGCTATGTTGCAACTCTTTAGAGTCTATTTGCCAGTAATATTCAGTCATGAGCCGATGGCAGAATTGATGCAGCAAGTGCTGAGAAGATCTATTTACATAAAATAACCAGCCTGCAGTTTGAACCTGAACATATGTAGATGAAGGTCCTTGTCAGACAGGGAGGCAGAGAGAGAGAGAGAGAGAAGGGATTTCAACCTGTACTGCAGCAGTTACTATGGCAACCAATTATTCAGTGCTAAATTATAACTGTTTATAACATTGGTAAAGAGGAAGGCTCAGTTTTGTTTTAAAAGCTTGAAGGACCAAAAATCAGTAATGGCTGCTAGGCAAGGATGCTTCCCTAGCGTTAGAACATTTGATTTTGTGTATTACAATATGAAAATCCATCTGCCCACCATCCTAGACTGGCTGAGAATGCCCCAATATGGAGGAACAGAGAGACACTTGATCTGGGGATGCTGAACAATTCCAGCGGGCTGGCTGGCGTCATGTTCAGACATGTACGGATTTGTCCTTCAGACAACAATGCAGTTAGAAAATTAAAATGTGACACAGGGCAAAATAACGCACAGCAAAAAGAAGTGTGCAGAGGTTGTGTGGGTTGTTTTTTGTTTTGGATACATTAAAAAAACAGTTGTTGGCTGTTCAGTAATATTTAAATGTCTAGTAGTGAATTGGTAGAAACAAGGTTAAATCAACTTTATTTGTAACCTGGTGCAAGGTCTCAGGCCAACAGGGAATCAATTTTAACCTCTGTCTAGAGTACTTATCTGGCCCTTGTTATTGTAAGCCTTCCTTCCTTGTTTTCCTCTAATTAATTTCTGGTCCCTAACTTCACTCAGGGATTTATTTAAAAGCCCAGCTGTTTGCCCCAGTTTAGGCTGAAACATCCTCAGACTGACTGTCCATGGTCATGCCTCCCACACTGCTCTTGCAGCTTTAGAGTCTGAACATTGACCTGTAGGCTGTGATTGGCTACAAGGGAATACCTGAACAAATAATTGTGAGCCGTCCTCAGATTTTGTTATAAAGTATAAATGTCTGGTTCTAAAGAGAAAAATAAGATGTCCCTTCTTGTACTAACCCGCCAAAATGTAGGCAAGGCCTTTCCTTTCATAGACACGCTGCTGAATTATGAGTCTCTCCTCTAATGGATGTGAATGGTATCAGATTTCTGATAGAAGGAAATGTTTTATTGGTGACAAGATGGTTCATGGGATGTGGAACTTTCCCGTGGAGGTGGCTGGTCTAAATCACCAGAGTGGGTCAGGAGTGAGCCAGAGCTTTTCCCACCCGCTGTTTATCTGGTGGTCTCAGACCAGTTCCTAGTAGGGTGATGTTCATATAATGAAAAGCCTTTGCCAGCACTGCCCCCATCCCAGCTGAGTAGCCAAGGATTGAATAAAGAAAAGGAGGACTTGTGGCACCTTAGAGACTAACACATTTATTTGAGCATAAGCTTTCGTGAGCTACAGCTCACTTCATCGGAAGCTCACAAAAGCTCATGCTCAAATAAATTGGTTAGTCTCTAAGGTGCCACAAGTCCTCCTGTTCTTTTTGCGGATACAGACTAACACGGCTGCTCCTCTGAAAGGATTGAATAGTTATGGAGGATGAAGCACGCCTTACCCTGGGGAATAGGCCAGGACAGGACTGAGCGAGAGCAGGGCTAAACGCACAATGGTACTGCCTGGGTGTGGCTTGTTACTGTCACACTGTACCTGGCTATGTGGGACACAGCTTAATGTTTTGTAGGAAGAATCTACATTGCTAAATATAATGATTGGCAACGCTTCCCCCCCAGGAGAGGGGGTCGTCCATGGGAGTTTCAAGACAGAACTCATGGCCCCTGGCTAACTGGTCCCCTTTGCACTGTGTGTTTTAATCACAGCTCTGTGTGTCTGTTGCTTTTTCAAACTATCTTCCTGCCAGAAAACCTCAGTGGAAATATTAGCCCTGCATGCACCTTCAGATCAATCAGTCCTTCTGACTGCGTGGCTCCCCTCAGTTGATTATTGCCAATAAATGTGACTGCTCCCTATGGCAGACACAGAGCAAAATCAAAGGGTAAGTTCTGGGTAAGGAAGAAATATGTATATGCACTGTTAGTGAGTGCAGAAGGTGACCTCTGGACCTTGAGGCCTTTGGCCAGCCAGGGGTCAGCCAGCAGCTGCTAGCTCTTCTGGGGGCTTGTGACAGAGTCCACTCACTGCAAGAGTGCATCCTCCTGGCTGGGCATGGAGTAGCAGTTTTCTTCCCTTCCCATACGGCACCCCCTGCTAATGGTCACTCAGTTGTGGTGGTGGTGTCTCTTCCCGCAATTCACAGTGCTCTCTCTTTGTGACTCAGCCTCTGACTAGGTCACCGTGCAATTCCCCCAGTTCTGGGGTATCAAAGTCTTGCCAGACCAGCTGTCCAATGTCCTGTGCCACGTCCCAGGGGTTGGTAAGGGAACCCAGGCCCCCCCCTACACTGGATTCCAGCCCCGGGATCCTATAATTAGCAGCCAAGGTCTGCCCGGTCCCCCTCTTTGCTGCAGCTTCCCTGCGCTTCTTCCTACCCTGCCTTCTCAGACTTCCTTTCTCCCACAGCTCCTCTGGGCTTGACTCCTCTTCCAGGACTAGGATCCCAGGGCTTATTTTCACCCCGGGTTTCTTCCTTCCCAGCTCTCTTCTCTCACAGGGTGACTGCAGCCTCTGACCCTGCAGTCTTTCTGCGGCAAACTTCCTGGCTTTATACCATACCCAGCTTCTCCCCTAGCGGGGCTTCA
Organism: Eretmochelys imbricata; assembly: GCF_965152235.1. NCBI lineage: Eukaryota > Metazoa > Chordata > Testudines > Cheloniidae > Eretmochelys > Eretmochelys imbricata. The sequence continues at coordinate 21,957,467 of NC_135589.1, read as the reverse complement.
TTGGCAATTAGCCATTTGTAAATCCGCGGGCCTCCCGTCAGGTGCAAGTGTGAATGGTAATTGGCCTCTTCTGGGCCACCTCAACCCCTTCAGGGCTGGTGTTGGTGAACACCCCATCACGAATCCTCCCCTTTAAGACTGCGACCCTTGGGGGTACAGATGCCTTACTGTCTTAAAAATAATGAAACTACCAAAAGAAAGTTTGGGGTTCTTTTTATTTGGCTTTTGAGCCTTTAGACTGCACTCTGGTCACATTTTCAAGATTTTCTGTGCAAACATAAGAGCTAGAAACTGTATATATACAGTATATGTGAGAGCTGAGAGTCTTGTGTGATCACCTGACTCCAGGAGCTGAGACTTTAAGGAGAACACCAAATATCGTGAGACTCATGATAAAATCATGAGTGTTCACAACACTGCTCCTTAGCAAAGGCTAGGGCAAAGATTTTACAATATGATGTGTATGTGGGGGCGGGAGGGCTGTTCTCTTATCCTGCTGGTCACCGTCAGATTGGAATTATTTGGGTGTTGCATTCTCTTTTTAACCTTCTCCTTTTCAAGGAAGAACTAATGTTGCACAAGGGGTTTGGCCTTTGGCTACAGGCCGCCAGTGGGGCTGCTGGCCTCCCTGCCTTTCCTTCTCTCCATTTGGTGATTGCTGTTTTCTTTTCTAGCCTCTTTCACGTGTCTGCTCTCTTTGGACTCCTCTTTACTTAACACAGATGAAAGCAGAACAGTACCATTGGCTCATCAACATGGTGCTGGGTCCTGATGGCTGTACGCAGGTAGATCTATCCTTGGGTTCAGAGGGACTGCAGGCGAGCCCCATAGACTCCATGACAGAAATGGGAACAGGTGAAGATACTGATATGCTGGCAACTCAGCGCTGTAGGAAACCTTATTGCCCAAAGTGATAATGGATAGAATTTCTTCTTGCTCCCACACTGCAGAACTTTGGATCGTATACACCTGGGAAGGGGCCTGGTGTGGGGTCAAGAGAAGAGTGAGGTGCATAATGTGTCTGGACTGAGAAATGTAACTGATTTACAGCGAGGAGGTCTTGGGGGTGCGGGAGAGCTGTGGTGCTGTCAGGGCAGCAAATAACTGAGCTGAAGAAAAACTAACAAAAAGGGTGTTTGATAATCTAAGTGATGTAACACAACTAAAGAAATCCTGTCTTCCTTAGCTCCCATACTTGCCATATGAGAGTGACATTTTATTTATGCTAAGACATAAACAAATACAAGGCAGAAATCCATAAATTACCTTGTTTGATGTCAATCAGAGATGTTGCAGAACTTGAAATTTTAGGATCTTTTAGAAAAACAGTTAGCTGTCTCTGTCTATGACATAGCATATGTCACTGCTTAGAGCTGTTGTTTTATTTCACACATCATTCAGTTTTTTAATATATAGATTAATTTAGCATCCGTTGCTATCTATTTACTTGTCTATTTTATACCATCACCCATCAGAATAGTACCTGGGTGCGACCTTGTGGTAGTCCCTGCAGCATTTTGTGAAAATACATATATACTCCTCACAAAGGATAGGCAGAATAAACATCCCCTTTACATGACTAGGGCGAAACATCCCCACTACACACACGGTGCAGCATTGACAGTAAAGTAAGCGTATGATGTACCATTTACAGATGCATTGGACAAGACAGCAGTTTCCAAAATAAAAGTCATCTGTGTTGCATTATTTTCCATTTAATTTATATGTAGGCATTTCTATTAGTCCTGGGGGAATTCTGCGCCACTGCGCAATGCAGAATTTTGCAGAAATTAATGTGCGTGCAGAATTTCCTTTCCCCCACAGAAATGGGCTGCAGTGCTGCTAGCTGCCACTAGGGGCCACTGGACTCAGTAGAGCCCAGCTTGTACATAGAAGAGATACTGCTGGGCAGGGGGCGGGAGAGGGAGCTAGAGGGTTCCTGGCAGCTGCAGTTCCCAGCATGCCCTGAGGGAAGGAGAGGGCGGCGTGCAGGAAACTCCGTGCAACCCCGGGACCGAGCATCAGGCTGTTTCTCCCTCTGTATCCCTGGAAGGGGGTAGAGAAACAGGAACTGGGTTGTCATAGGGGTTTCTTTAACTCTCTACTCCTGGGGGAATTTTTATGTATCTGTATTGTTACAGACATACTTGCTGACAGTTATTTTGAAATAAATTACCAACATAATTGAAACTGGTGTGATTATGTAGTGTTATTTTGACAAATAAAATTTGCAGAATTTTAAAATATTGTGTGCAGAATTTTAAAATTTTTGGCGCAGCATGCCCCCAGGAGTATTCCATGGTGCTCACCATTGTAGTTTCTGAGCATTTAGCACACGTTGGTGCATTTATACTCCCAGCACGTCTGTGATGTAGGTAAGTATTCTTGTCTCAATTTTGCAGATGGGATACTGAGACACAAGGTCACCCAGGAAGTCTGTGGCAGAACTGGGATTGGATATCAGAACATAAGAATGGCCATGCTGGGTTGACCAGAGGTCTATCTAGCCCAGTATTCTGTCTTTCAACAGTGGCTGGTGCCAGATGTTTCAGAAGGAACAAACAGAACAGGGCAATGTATTGAGTGATCTATCTCCTGTTGTCTAGTCCTAGCTTCCAGCAGTCAGAGGTTAAGGGACCCCCAGAGCATGGGGTTGCATCCCTGACCATCTTGGCTAATAGCCATTGATGGACCTATCCTCCAAGAACTTGTCTAATTCTTTTTTGAACCCAATTATATTTTGGCCTTCACAACATCCCCTGGTAATGAGTTCCACAGATTAACTAAAGAAGTACTTCCTTATGTTTGTTTTAAACCTACCTATTAATTTCATTGGATGACCCTGGTTATATGAGAAGGGGTAATTAACATTTCTTTATTCACTCTCTCCACACCAGCCATGATTTTATAGACCTCGATCATCGCCCCCCTTTGTCGTCTCTTTTGTAAACTGAAATATTCCAGTCATTTTAATCTCTCCTCATACGGAAGCTGCTCCATCCCCCTCATCGTTTTTGTTGCCCTTCTCGGTACTTTTTCCAATTCTAATATATCTTTTTTGAGATGCGGTGAACAGACCTGCAGGCACTATTCATGATGTGGGCATATCATAGATTTATAGAATGGCATGATGATATTTTCTGGCTCATTATCTATCCCTTTCCTAATGGTTCCTAGCATTCTGTTAGCTTTTTTGTCTGCCATTGCACGTTGAACAGATGTTTTCAGAGAACTATCCATGAGTCCAAGATCTCTTTCTTGAGAGGTTACAGCTAATTTAGACCCCATTATTTTGGGATTACATTTTCCAATGTGCATTACTTTGCATTTATCAACATTGAATTTCGTCTGCCATTTTTTTGCCCAGTCACCCAGTTTTTTCAGATCTCTTTGTAGCTCTTTGCAGTCAGCTTGGACTTAAATACCTTGAGTAATTTTGTGTCATTTGCAAATTTTGCCATTTTGCCACTTCACTGTTTACTCCTTTTTCCAGATCATTTATGAATATGTTGAACCGCACTTGTCCCAGTACAAGTTCCTTGTGGCACTCTGCTATTTACTTTCTATTTATTTTCTCCACTATGAAAATTGACTCTTTATTCCTACCCTTTGTTTCCTATCTTTTAGCCAGTTACTGATTACCCAGGACCGCTCACTTTGCTTAAGAGCCTTTGCTGTGGGACCTTGTCAGAGGCATGCTTAAAGTCCAAGGACACTGTATCCACTGCATCACCCTTGTCCACATGCTTGTTGATGCCCTCAAAGAATTCAAATAGAGTGATAGGCCTTGAATTCCCATTACAAAAGCTGTGTTGACTCTTCCCCAATAGAGCATGTTCATTTATGTGTCTGATCATTCTGTTCTTTACTGTAGTTTCAACCAATTTCCCTGGTACTGAAGTTAGGCTCACCACCCTGTAATTGTCAGGGTCGCCTCTGAGCCTTTTTGAAACAATCAACATTACATTAGCTATCTGCCGGTCCTCTGATATGGAGGCTGATTTAAGTGATAAGTTACCCACCACAGTTAGTAACCTTGCAGCTTCATATTTGAGTTGAACTAGTACTCTTGGGTGAATTGCATCTGGTCCTGGTGACTTGTTACTGTTTAGTTCAGAGGTGGGTGGCCCGCGGGACTATCCTGCCCGGCTTCTGAGCTCCCGGCTGGGGAGGCTAGCCCCTGGCCCCTCCCCTGCTGCCCACCCTTCCCTGCAGCCACAGGGGACGGGGAACGGGGGGGTTGGATGGGGGGGGTGTCCCGGGGGGGCGGTCAGGGGTGGGGGTCCCCGGAGGGGGTGGTCAGGGGACAAAGAGCAGGGGAGGTTGGATTGGTCGGGGATTCTGAGGGGGGCAGTCAGGGGGCAGCAAGTGGGAGGGGGTGGATAGGGAGCAGGGGCCAGGCTGTTTGGGGAGGCACAGCCTTCCCTACCCGGCCCTCCATACTGTTTCGCACCGCGATGTAGCCAGCGGGCCAAAAAGTTTGCCCACCCCGGTTTAGTTTCTCGGTTTGTTCCAAAGCCTCCCCTGTTGACACCTGCATGTGGGACAGATCCTCAGATTCCTCAGATTTGCCATCTAAAAAGAATGGTTCAGGTGTGGAAATCACCACACCTCACATCCTCTGCAGTGCAGACTGATGCAAAGAATTCATTTAGCTTCTCTGCAATGGCCTTGTCTTCCTTGGGTGCTATTTTAGTACCTCAGCCATCCAGTGGCCCCACTGATTTTTGGACTGTCTTCCTGCTTCTGATGTACTTACATTTTTTTTTTTTTGCTGTTAGTTTTTGTCTTTTGTTAGTTGCTCTTCAAATTTGGACTGCTTAATTTTTCTTCTACACTTGACTTGCCAGAGTTTATGCTCCTTTCTATTTTCCTCAGTAGGATTTGACTTCCAATTTTTAAAGGACGTCTTTTTGTCTCTAACTGCATCTTTTACTATGTTGTTTAGCCATGGTGGCATTTTCTGGCCCTCTTGCGGTTTTTTTTTTTAATTTGGGGTATAGATTTAGTTTGAGCCTCTTTTATCAAGGCGTTTGATACGGTGCCACATGGGGAATTATTAGTTAAATTGGATAAGATGGGCATCAATAGGAATATTGAAAGGTGGATAGGGAATTGGTTAAAGGGGAGACTACAACGGGTCCTACTGAAAGGTGAACTGTCAAGTTGGAGGGAGGTTACCAGTGGAGTTCCTCAGGGATCGGTTTTGGGACCAATCTTATTTAATCTTTTTATTACTGACCTGGGCACAAAAAGTGGGAGTGTGCTAATAAAGTTTGCAGATGATACAAAGCTGGGAGGTATTGTTAATTTAGAGAAGGACAGGGATACCCTACAGGAGGATCTGGATGACCTTGTAAACTGGAGTAATAGGAATAGGATGAAATTTAATAGTGAGAAGTGTAAGGTCATGCATTTAGGGATTAATAACAAGAATTTTAGTTATAAGCTAGGGACGCATCAACTAGAAGTAACGGAGGAGGAAAAGGACCTTGGAGTATTGGTTGATCATAGGATGACTATGAGCTGCCAATGTGATATGGCTGTGAAAAAAGCTAATGTCGTCTTGGGATGCATCAGGAGAGGTATTTCCAGTAGGGATAAGGAGGTTTTAGTACCGTTATATAAGGCACTGGTGAGACCTCACCTGGAGTACTGTGTGCAGTTCTGGTCTCCCATGTTTAAGAAGGATGAATTCAAACTGGAACAGGTACAGAGAAGGGCTACTAGGATGATCCGAGGAATGGAAAACTTGTCTTATGAAAGGAGACTCAGGGAGCTTGGCTTGTTTAGCCTAACTAAAAGAAGGCTGAGGGGAGATATGATTGCTCTCTATAAATATATCAGAGGGATAAATACCAGAGAGGGAGAGGAATTATTTAAACTCAGTACCAATGTGGACACAAGAACAAATGGATATAAACTGGCCACTAGGAAATTTAGATTAGAAATTAGACGAAGGTTTCTAACCATCAGAGGAGTGAAGTTTTGGAATAGCCTTCCGAGGGAAGTAGTGGGGGCAAAAGATCTATCTTGCTTTAAGATTAAACTCGATAAGTTTATGGAGGAGATGGTATGATGGGATAACATGGTTTTGGTAATTAAATATTCATGGTAAATAGGCCCAATGGCCTGTGATGGGTTTTAGATGGGGTAAGATCCAAGTTACCTGGGAAAGAATTTTCTGTAGTATCTGGCTGATGAATCTTGCCCATATGCTCAGGGTTTAGCTGATCGCCATATTTGGGGTCGGGAAGGAATTTTCCTCCAGGGCAGATTGGAAGAGGCCCTGGAGGTTTTTCGCCTTCCTCTGTAGCATGGGGCACGGGTCACTTGCTGGAGGATTCTCTGCTCCTTGAGGTCTTTAAACTACAATTTGAGGACTTCAATAGCACAGATATAGGTGTGAGGTTTTTTTTGTAGGAGTGGTGGGTGAAATTCTGTGGCCTGCGTTGTGCAGGAGGTCAGACTAGATGATCATAATGGTCCCTTCTGACCTAAATATCTATGAATCTATGGTGTTTTAAAACAGTTTCCACACAATTTGCAGGCATTTCACTCTTTGGACTATTCCTTTTAATTTCCGTTTAACTAGCCTTCTCATTTTTGTGTAGTTCCCCTTTTTGAAGCTAAATGCTATTGTGGTGGGTTTCTTAGGCAATTTTCTCCCTAGAAGGATGTTAAATTTAATGACATTATGGTGACTATTACTGAGTGGTTCAGCTATATCCACCTCTTGGACTAGATCCTATGTACCACTTAGACTAAATAAATAATTGCCTCACCCCTTCTGGGGTCCAAGACAAACTGCTCCAAGAAGCAGTCATTAATAGTGTCTAGAAATTTTCTCTCTGGATTGCATAATGAGGTGACATGTTTCCAGTCAATATGGGGATAGTTGAAATCCCCTATTGTTATTGGGTTCTCTGTTTTTGTAGCCTCTCTAATCTCTCTGTGCATTTCACAATCACCATCCTGGACAGGTGGTCGCTAGTATATTCCTACTGCTATACTCTTATTATTCAAGCCTAGAATTTCTATCCATAGAGATTCTGTGGTGCTGTTTGATTTGTTTAAGATTTTTACTGTATTTGACCCCATGCTTACATGTACATATAGTGCCACTCGCTTGCCAACATGGCCTATTTCATCATTCTGATATATCTTGTATCCTGGTATTACCCCATCTCATTGGTTATCATCATTCCTCCAAGCTTCTGTGATGCCGATGATATCAATATCCTCATTTAATACACGGCACTCAGGTTCATCCATCTTAGTATTTAGACTTCTAGCATTTGTGTACAAGCACTTATACAATTTGTCCATACTTAGTTGTCTGCCTTCAGGAGGTAATTGAATGGGGACTCTTGTTCATTTGACTGTTTCTCTTCAGCTCCTACCTGTACTTTATCAACTTCTGTCCTCTCCTCTTTACTAGGATATAGAGTATCCCCTTTAATAAATCCTTGCCTATGGGATGTGTCTGTCTGACCTGTCGGCTTTCTCCCAGCCCTTAGTTTAAAAACTCCTGTACAACCTTTTAATTTGACATGCCAGCAGCCTGGTTCCATTTTGGTTTAGGTGGAGCCCATCCTTCCTGTATAGTCTCCTCCTTTCCCAAAAGGTTGTCTAGTTCCTAATAACCTTAACTCCTTCCTTCGAACACCATTGTCTCCTCCACACATTGAGACCCTGCAGTTCTGCTTGTCTACTTGGATCCCTGTCTGGAACTGGAAGCATTTCAGAGAATGCTTCCATGGAGGTCCTGGACTTTAATCTCTTACCTAGCAGCCTAAATTTAGCCTCAAGGACCTCTCTACTACCTTTTGTTGTGCCACTGGTTCCTACGTGTACCATGACCACTGGCTCCTCCCCAGCCGTGCATGTAAGTCTGTTTAGATGTCTTGAGAGGGCCGCAGCTTTCACACCGAGCGGGCAATTTGCCATGCGGTTCTCCCGGTCATCACAAACCCAACTATCTATATTTCTAATAAATGAATCTCCTATTACGATTACCTGTCTCTTCCTAATAACAGATTTCCCCTCCTCTGGAGGGGTATCCTCAACGCGAGAGGATCCCGTGACACCACCTGGAAGGAGAGTCCCAACCATGGGATCGCTTCCCTCCACTCCAGCTGGATGTGCTCCTTCCCCAAGTCTTTCATCTTCCTCAACTGTCCAGAGGCTGTCAGACTGGGGTGGGACTGCTCAACTGTCCTGGAAAGTCTCTGTCTCCCTTAGCTCCTCCAGTTCAGACACTGGTCTCAAGAGCCCGTACTCGGTCCCTGAGGGTCATAAGGTGCGTGCACCAAATACGCACATATGTCACCTGCCCACCAGGCCTGTCATCCTACATGCCTTATTCAGTGCAACAAACTATACAGCCTCCACTCTGCTACTGGCCGCCTGTCTGCATCATTATATAGAAGATCTGCTGAGTCCCAGTCCAGTGTCTTAACCAGAGGAGTGTCCTTCCCCTGCAACAAAATAATGAATGGAAAACAATGTTTCTGCTTGTGTCTCGTACAGTCAGACCCTTCTTACGGCCCAGATTAAACCAAGTGAGAGTGGCGTTTCCTTGACTTGTGCTAGGGTGTTGCTATCCACATGTACTGTGGCTGGAGTGTTTTAAAATGTAAAAGTAATTAATAGGAATGACTGAATCTGACAAACGACCAGAGGGGTTTGTGCAGGGAAGCTGGGGAGGGGAGATCCTGGCCTTCCTTCATTGTCCCTTCCTCTCTTAGGGGAGTAATGATGAAATATCTGAAAACGAAGAGGAACTGGAGGAGAAATCTGAGAGCGAAGGGAGTGACTATTCGCCCAACAAAAAGAAGAAGAAGAAGCTCAAAGAAAAGAAAGAGAAAAAAGCCAAGCGCAAGAAGAAAGATGAAGAGGAGGATGATAATGAGGAAGGAGGTTTAAAGGTACCTACAATTACTGTCCAGGACCTAGGTCCATTAGTCGGGTTGTTTCTGAGAATGGGAACTTTAGGGCACCTCCCTGTTACTCTCTCTCAATGCGAGGATGGGATGTGGGAAAAGGCCAAGGGGGCTGTTTTTCACCAGGTGCTTCCTCAGGAGGAGTTTCATTTCAGTCTCTGCCTGTATGCCTAACTGGGGGTCCAATCCTGCAGGGAGTGGAGTGCTCCTACTCCCAGATGCTCCCAGAGGAGCCGAGGGCACTGGGAACCTGGCAGGTTTGGTGCTTGGGAGATCTGTGTGGAGGAGGAAATTCTGTTTCATGAAGGATTTGGAAATTTGGCTTTGTTCCAAACTGGAGCAAAAACTAAAATTTTGAAATTCTTAAAAAAAAAATTCTGACTTTTTGTTTTGGGTTGATTGAAACATTTAGTTTCAGATTTGAGTTTTAAAAATGCTGTATTCTGTTACAAAATAAAAAAAATCCACAGTGGAAAGTCTGAAGGGTTTTGTTTTGACATTGTTGAAATGGGACATTTCAATATTGTCAGAACTTTTCCCGTTTTTTTCCAAAACAGAGTTCCAGCGAAATGGATCTGATTTCGGGAAGCATGTCAGTGTCAATGGCACCGTGTATTCTGGAGGAAAATGATTCCATCCAAGTTTCTTCAACCAGCTCCAGCCCCTTGTCCCTCTCTCTTATTTTGGCTCTTAGCTGCTCTTCGGAGGTCTCTGTTGCACGGTTGCCAAGAGGGCGTGCCCTGGACAGTTGTGTTCATTTATGTGTCTGGTTCTGTGGAAAAGCAGATGAGTGACGACTCTCTGGCTCCTCGGACACTGATGTTAAAACAGCCTTTGCTTTTCAAAAAATCCTCTGACACCAGGGTCACCCCTCCCCAAGGTGTGGAAAAGCAGTAGCACCCAGTGAGTCAGGAGTCACCGGAGTGGACCGGGGCCTTGTGCTGTCACAGCTACTAGCAAATGGATTTTGCCGCAGTTCCCACTGATGCATTTGATGTGCCCACGGATTACATGTCGTGGTGACACTAAAGCTGTGGTGGGGTTAGGGAAGCGTTTGGAAGGCATTGTATTGTTTTCCAGCTAGGTAGTGTGTCTGTTTACTAAGCACTTGTGCACACTCCATCCTTTAACCAACAGAAACCAATCCCCATGTTGTGGAGGTCTAGGAGTAGCAGATGGCGTGCAGTATATAATGGGCGTGGCTGCACACCGCTCGTTCATAGCACCTCCGTCATTTGCATTAAATGCATCCCTTTGTAAATCCATAGGAGCCCAAGAGCTCAGCGCAGCTAATGGAGGAGTGGGGCCTGGATGATGTGGATTATATTTTCTCAGAAGAAGATTACCATACTCTGACTAATTACAAGGCTTTCAGTCAGTTTCTCAGGTAAGAGGCTGAGCGGTGGAGCATTGTGCGTATGGATGGGGATCTGTTTTGTACTTGGTTACTACCCAATCGAGTTGATAAAGCCAAGGCATTAGAATGCTGATTCCTCAGCAACAGAAAACCAGACATGTGCAGTTTACTGACGTTCTGCCAGACTGCACAATCCGCTCCTCGTCACAGGCAGGATCTGGGCTACAATCTCTGTAGAGACTCTGGATGTATCCCAAGTGGGGTTCTGCTCTCGCCCATAGCCAGTTGGACCCTAGAAGGTTACCATTCGCTTTGAGGGCGAGGTCAGATGCAACAGGGAAATGATGCAATGTCATGCCACGGTGCTATACAAGTAGTAATGAATTATCCCTGGCTCCAAAGCATTCTCTTGGCCAGTTTAAGTTTGCTGCCCATCTATACCTTGGTGCTTCACCACATGTATCCGAGAGGTGTTCTTCAGGACGCTGTTTTCCAAGGGGTTTCGTTGCAGGACTGGTTGGAAAAGGCAGAAACATTTTCACCAAAAAATAAAGTTTTCCCAATTTTTTGTTGTTGAAAATTGTGAATTTCCCCCCACCCTGGCTGCTCTTTAAGCTGGTTGAAAACGATCAAAGATTTTTTTGGGGAAAAAAGTCATTGAATATTTGAACATTTCCCCTCTCTTTCCTTGCTAGGGCAGTTTTGGTTTCTACTGTTTTCAGTGCATCTGTTGCCAGTGACTTGTCACAATCGGTGTCAGGCATTGGCTGCTAATTCATGTTACGCTTTTCCCCAGCGTGTGATGAGTTAAAACAATCAGACCGCAGAGGAGCCCTATCGACTGATGGTTTTTCCTACCCCACCCTGCAGGCCTCTCATTGCCAAGAAGAATCCCAAAATCCCCATGTCCAAGATGATGACAGTGCTTGGTGCCAAATGGCGAGAATTCAGCGCCAACAACCCGTTCAAAGGCAGCTCGGCCGCGGCAGCTGCAGCCGCAGTGGCGGCAGCCGTGGAAACAGTCACCATTGCACCTCAGCTTTCTGTCAGCCCTCAGCAGTCTGCTCTGCCCATGGCCATCAGGAAAGCGAAAACCAAGGAGGGCAAAGGTAACGTGCCAGGCAGGAATGAACGGCTAACCAGACAGCGTGGGTAGACCTTGCAATGATAAACAATACATTTACTTGCAGTATATTATTTAGCCACTAGATGTGTCCGTGTGCTACCTAGCTAGTTCCAGACAGGGTGTGAAGCCTGGTAAGTAAGGGAAACAAAGCTGGAAATTGAGCTGTGGGGAAACTTGAGTCTGTGTCTGTAGTTTGTATTTGTACTCTACAATAAATGCCACAGATGAACTGTGATTCTTTATATAATGACCGATCACGTTTCCAGGACCATGGAGGATTTGTATCCTACTTTAAATAAAGCAATAATAACAATATTTCTTGATGTGATACCTGTGTCACAAAGGATCTCCAAGAGCTTTATAAATATTCGCTAGTGAAATCTCGCAACCTCCTGGAAAGGGCACTTTTCAAGCTGGAGTGAATTTGCAGGCCAGTAAGATCAGGACTGAGGGGCACTGGAAAATCTGTTGGGGGAAACTCAAATGGAATAGTAGGGGTGGTAGGATGCAGGGCAGGACATTGGCAGAGCAGATGTGTTCTGTCCGTATGCCTCTGTAATATTCAGCAGTCTGGCCGATGCATTCCATCTGGACCGACGTAGGACATTCAAGAACAGTGAAGAGACCACAGTAGAAAAGATTACAAAAATAACTTATAAGGTATTTGATTTCCTAGCGGGGAGGTGGAAGGACACTGCCTTCAAACCCCATTTGCAAGCGTGTTAATCTACAGCAGCTCCTACGGAATTGATCTCATTTTTATTGAAATGAGTCTGTAACTATTAACATTTTCCTGCTCCTGACAGCAGAGACGGGAGGCTTCCCTCAGCGTTCAGAAAGGGCTTCATGAGTCATTGGAAGAAAAAATGGGGAAGGGGAGGAGGGAGAGAAATCTCCCTTTGTTCCTACAGTGTTTTTCTTCATGAAGTTTCTGTTCCAATTATGCAGCAATCAAATCCTGATGCCTCAAGAGCTTTGAAAGGAGCAGCCCAAGAGGCATGGTGCTGTTTGCAACAGTTTTCCTTTCCCATAGTTTTCGTGCAGCATCTCTCAGTCCACTTAGCTGATCTTGTGGGAGGAAGCTGTCGTCTGTCCCCCCTGGCCACACCCACAGAGGTTAGTTATTTGCACCCATCTCTGCAGTATCTGAGCTGCAGTCCCTTTCCTGGCCCCTGGGGGGCAGGCTGCAATTTTCACCCAAATGCAAAGCAGTTAAATATGAACCCCTGGTTTATAAGGGAAGCAGTTGGCCACCCCTCAGTATTTGCTTAGGGTTCCCACTGCGGAGACACAGAGAGCCACAGGGGAAAGAAGCACCTTCGGGGAAGGAGACATGCTGCTTTCATTGCTCTGCTCTTGCATTTATAAAGTTCAGTGAGGAATGTTTGTGAAGCATCGTTTTCAAACAGGAGGGAAACTGTAAAAATGTAGAGCCTTGGTTCTTTCCCAGCATTGAACATGGGACCTTCAGCACCAAAGCACAGGGCCTTTGCCTCTTTAACTAAAGGAGTCGCTCTCTTAACGGGTAGCAGTATTAGGCATTTATCCTCTGTGTGGATTCAGTGTGTGGGGGGAACACGATGTGATAAGCTAGAATGTTACGCAGGCAATGCAAACACTCAGAAGATACTTGAACGAAGGTAAATTATGAGCAATAGGGTTTGGGGAGAATGTAGAAATCAAGGTGTCCATCATTAGAACGTCAAGAAAATCTTTCTGTTCATTTAGGTCCAGGAGTACGGAAGAAAATCAAGGGCTCCAAAGATGGGAAGAAAAAGGGGAAGGGGAAAAAGATGGCGGGCGTGAAATTCCGGTTTGGAGGAATCGCCAACAAAAGGAAAAAAGGCTCATCAGTAAGCGCTCTCTGTCTGTAAATGGCGAATGTTGGTGCCGGTGGAGGGAGCTGGGCGGGCAGCCCTGGAGATTGGAGTCCTCTGTTTCCCCCAACATTTTGGGTAGTGGCCGGGCAAGCTTCCTCCTGCGGTGTTCCTTATCCTGCCTGAAGCCCCATTCACAGATAGGAGAAGGGTATTCAGTTCTGTAGCTCATTCAGTTTTGGTGTGTCTCTGCCAAGAAGGGAGACAATTAGTGCCAGTTGCACTGATGGGTATTGGATGTGGCTACTTGTCCCAGAGAGCTGGGCTGTGACTGTCAACCCATTTTGCACAGGGGGAAATTCACTCCTGTGCAGAGAGGGGCCAGCACACAGTCTGTGCCGCACCAAGGGCTCAAGTTGAATTTACGTGGGGCATTGGCCCTTTGCACTGGCATGCATTTCATCCATTGGAAGCGTCAAGCTTCCTTCAGCTGGGGAAATGCTGGCAGTCCCTCCTCACTTGGGCCTGGGTAAGGAAATCTTAAAATCTCATTTGCGTTTCTTTGTTAGAAACCAATCTTTGCTCAGTGGGTATTCTACCCTTTGGAAGAGAACTGCATCCAGGCTCACGTTCCTAGAGATGGCATGTTTGGGAATTTCTTCCACTAAAATCATAGAATCAGTTTTAATACTTTCCTGTGGTGAGTTCGGTGATAACATAATTTCAGATTTCATTTGCAAATAAACTGTTTAGGGCCTACCCTCGTACTGAATGTATGTCAGAGAGAATTATCAAATGCTTTAATTATATTACCATATCTAGCCTGTGATTTTCCAGCACAGTTCCTGGAGTAGAAGACCACAGGAATAAATGCAAGGCCAAAAAAATCTGTAATACAGTTTGCATGCTGTGCACTTGGCAGTGTATGAATATCAAATGTATGCAGAGTATTTTAAAGAATAAATATTTTAAATAACTATAGAATAAGGACAGAACTCCTGTAGGTCTTGATAATATTGATCAGAATCCCATTAATTTAGCCTTATTGGAGTTCACTAACCCTCTGGAGCCATTACATGTAATATAATCAGTTTGTAAATTACTTTTGTGCAACAAAGATTCAAGTGAAAGGAGCGTTTTTGAACCAATCCGCTGCAGTAGTTTTCAATCATAAGTATGTGAATATGTGGCAAATTTTCAAAAGTGGACCCTAGATTTGTGCATTCACATTTTCAAGTGATGCTGAAAGCTCAGAGTTTCTCCCACGGTTAGTCAGAGGACTAAGTACGGTGTGTGTGTGCGTGTGTTTGTGTGTGTATAAATCAGAGCTTTGGGGAGAAGGGTTTAGGGTCCAGAATGAGAATTTAGACGTGTTAATTTTAGGTGTGAAGTCACAGTGTAAGTTTTAGCTCATTTAACTATTTGCAAAAAAAAAAAAATCAACGAAGTAGCGAGTGTGTGAATTTTTGTGTGCACATGCACATGCCGGGGTTATGGCAGACTGAAGCAACGGGGGGTACGGGGGTGCCCTCACTGTATCGGTCCGGGAGAAGTAGTGCAGCCACCCAAGCGAGGGAGGAGAGGAGAGCTCCCTGCTTTTAGCAGAGGATGTGGTAGCTTTGTTTCCCCCAGCCCCGCTCCCCCTCACTTCAACAGACACACATGCTTGTTTAGTGCTTTTCGTGGCAGGGGCTATTCTGGGTGAGCCTGGAATTCTGAGCCCTCATTGTGTCTGATACGCAAAGCTCCTGTTGGCTGGATCAGTCTCGTTTCGTACTCCAGGCAAAATCTGAACTGTGCTCAAACACAGTATCTCATGGAGCTACTTTTAAAGGGCACGAGCCAACGGCTCTTTACACACCAGGCCCTGGGTGAGGAGGCTGCATTTCTCCTGCAAGACTAAACCTGTCTAGTTGCCTGAAGCTGTAACCCCGACTCACCCAAGCTGTGCCATTGACTCCAGTGAGGCTGTTGGCATCGGTAAGAGGTGCAGGGAGTGGCCCTAGCGGCTGAGGTGTTAGATCAGACCGTTGAGACCTTCTGGTCCAGTGTCCTGCCTCTGGCCAATACCCGGTGTTCAGGGGACACTGAGCTGTCCCAGGATGACCCCTGGCTGGTTGTGCAGTGCAATCTGTGCATTTGTGAAGGTGTTATCAGAGACAGCCAGGGAGCCCCGCCTCCGACTCTTGTCAGGTAAGTGGAGAAGGAACTGGACTGTCGCCTGATTTAAATGGCTTGATTTGCACTCTTTAAATCTGCACTCAGAGTCTTTCAGTGATTTGGGATCTTAATCTGTCTGCTCCCTTCAGCGGCTGCTGGAGGTGCCAGGGAACAGGCTTGGCAGCCTCTCTTCAGAGCTGAAGGAGAGAGAACATTGTCCTGCAGATGCCAGATACAATCCAGCCCTATTTGGCTTGACACTGAGTCCAAGAGATTGGTATAATACATAAGATTTACTTTGTGACGCACTTGCATAACCTCCGCATAATGTCACCAGGAGCTGTATAAACCTGCCTGTGGCCTATCCCTAACTACTCAATGAACCCGCAAGCTTTACCGCTTGGCCTCAGTGGGGCTCAGCCCTGAGGAGCTCACTCAATGAGCTGTGTTCTCCCTGTGCATTTGCCCAGCTTCTCGGTGCTGCGCTCCTCCTGCCACAAGGACTGGCCCTCTGGCAGCGGGGGACGAGAAGCCAATGCTTTGCCTCTGTGTGGTTTGATTTCCCTTGCAGAGTGAAGAGGAGGAGCGGGAGGAGTCGGACTTCGACAGCGCCAGCATCAACAGCTCTTCGGTGCGCTCCGAATGCTCGGCGGGCTTGGGGAAGAGAGGGAAGAGGAGGAGAAAGAAAAAGAGGAGTAGGCCATTTCTTTGTACTCCGCTCCTGTTCTGTTTGGATTTCCTGCTTTGATGTGTGCTTCTCTGGTCCCTGGAGCCCTGTGTGGGAGCTTCCAGTGCAGCATCTGACCCTGGCTCCATGTGGGGGTGTGTGGGGGCGAGGGGAGCCTTCATTCACACCCAACGCGAAATGCCACTGCTGGCTTGTCTCGCCAGGGGTGTGAGCAGCTCCCGTTCTTTCAGCGCTGCCTTGCTTTGGAGGGAGAGCCCTGTCTGCTGGCCTGGCATTGTTTCCCTTCCATGAAAACGGTATTTGCGGGAACACGCCACCAGTAAATTTAGCCTTACAGAGTGGCCAGCCACGTAGGCCAAGGTGTCTAGCTGACATAGGGGAGCATGAAGATGTGAACAAGATTAGGGTTTTTTTCCCTGTGTTAAATGCCAGAGTAATTCACAAGGCACATGCTTCATTCAGCCTCATGGACGTGCCCTGGGATAAGAAATGCATGCAAGCAGCAGGACAAGGCACGCAGCAGGGTATTGGATCAGACGTATGTATCGTTTTTTGGATACCATTGATTTTTTTTAGCAACACTTTCTCTGCTTCATTGCGACTGAGAAAATCCATAAAGGTCCCTTTGGACCGAACGGCCCGGAAGTATTCCGCTGACACTGGCTTGGCGGCGTCTCTCTCCGCCCCCGAAGGACTCCAGGAGCGAAGTGCAGTACTTGTTTCCTCCCACCATCCCGGACTTGCATTCACGGCAGCAGCTTGGCTTCTCCTCAGCTGTTGCTGGCTCAGCACAGCCATCTGCTCCATGGCAGCACCGTCCCCGCTGTATTCTCAGCTTGGGCAGCCATTCACTCTTGTAGTGCGACAGAAAGGATCCTTTTCTTTTTATCTTCCGTCCTTGCTCCGCACGAGATATTTCAGATCCAGAAATTCCAAATATCCTGTAGCTTCTTATCTTCACCCTCAAGTTATACTTTCAACAAATCAAAGGGCAGCTTCTGGATGTGGGGCTGGAAGCTTCTGCTGGGATAGGAAACGAGACTGTCTCACCCCGGCAATGCACAGTCCTCATTCTCTGGGTTTGACATCTTACACCGGTGAGAGCTGAGCTCACGAAGACTGGGACTGGCTGCAAATCAGTCCCCTACATGAAGACGGAATCTGTTTAGTCTTTTTGTTTGTTATTCACGTTGCAGCAGTGCATGGAGACCCAGTTGTGCGAGGTGCTGTACAAATACATAGCGAGAGACAGACTCTGCCCCAAGAAGCTTATAGTCCTAGTAGATCAGACTGACAAAGGGAGACTCATTATCTTCCCTAGTTTACAGAGGAGCAGTTGTGCACAGAGTGTTTTAGTGACTTGTTCAAGGTCATTCAGGGAGGCTGTGGCAGAACTGGGACTTGAAGCCAGGTCTGCTGAGTCCTAGTCCAGTGCCTTAACCATAGAGCTATCCTGCCCTTCCTTGTCCCCTGCTGTACCAGGTTGGATGAGCTCCTGCCTCTGAGTCGAGTGCACACACAGGGAGACCAGAGTAGTCCAAAGAGGAAGAGTCCTTCTCGGCTGTATTATTGTTGCATGGTACATTTGCAGTTGATGGTGATGGTATCTGCGGAGGTTTCTCTGACTGGCCTCCCTTGCAACCTCTCCAGGTTCTGGCATTCTCCATTGAGAGCCTGAAGGAACCAAAGGATGATACAGTGTGGAGAGAGAAAGAGAGACAGAGGTGAGATGATGCTGTGTGCAAAGACCCAGATAAACTGATGCTGAGGGACAGAGAGGTAGGGGAATGTAATAGATGGGGACTAAGGTGGAATGTTCTCTTTGTTTCCTTAAATATAATGAATCCTTTTACAAGAGAAATTGTCTTGTTTCCTCCTGGGAAAGCATGTGATGGCTGCTGCTTCTCTGACTGTCCTGTGTGTCCCTTGTTCTTAGTTGAAGAAGGGGATGGATACGAGACCGACCACCAGGACTACTGTGAAGTCTGCCAGCAGGGAGGGGAGATCATCCTATGCGACACTTGTCCTCGCGCCTATCACCTCGTCTGCCTGGATCCTGAGCTGGAGAAAGCACCGGAGGGCAAGTGGAGCTGCCCGCACTGTGTGAGTAACTGTGGGGTTGGTTTGAAACTGGGAAACTTTGCTGCTGAAAATCAGCTTAGAACATAGCTGGGAGCACTAGTAAAAGGAGGGTTCCTCTTCTGCAGAGAGGAGCGCTCAGAGATTTGTGTGTCCCACTTCTCACCGCACATGGGCTTATCTAAGTCGCAGCGGCACCCTGTCCAAAAGGAGCCTTTGCTTTTTAGTTGGTGCCGTGTGATCAATGGCTCTGAAACCATGTCCTGGACCAGAGCAGCAGGACTTGGCTGCAGCCAACTTGGTTGCAGTGTTCACCAGAGAGGTGGCTTAGCGGAGCTAAGACTCAGGTTGGAAATGGCCTTGACTCCCTGGATTCATGGATCCGAATCCCTGCCAGGCTGACTTGGCTTCTCAGCCTCCTCACGCAGTTCCTACCCCAACAGGAGCTCTTGCAGCTGCGTGTTCGGGTGCTGAGGGCTGAGAACTTGGCCCGTAGGGGAAAGCGCCCATGCGTGTTCAGACACCTATCAGACACCCCTGGGGCACTGGATGGGCCACCTAAGTAAATACTCAGCACTGTGCTGATGCACCTTCCCTAGGAGAAGGAAGGGATCCAGTGGGAGCCGAAGGAAGAGGAGGAGGAGGACGAGGAAGGAGGCGAAGAGGAGGAGGATGACCACATGGAGTTTTGCCGTGTGTGTAAGGATGGCGGGGAGCTGCTGTGCTGTGACACCTGCCCGTCTTCCTATCACCTGCACTGTCTGAACCCGCCTCTGCCGGAAATACCAAACGGTGAATGGCTCTGCCCGCGCTGTACAGTGAGTGTTACCAGCATTTGTCCTGCCGCCCCTTCGCTTCCCCCGGGGCAAGGAGTGGGCTTCAGCGTGGCCTGAGGGTTTCAGAACTGGTGCTAGAGTGAGGGCAGACAGATGCCCTGCTCTGATGGGCTCTGATCCCATCCCCCTCTGATGTGCCCCCATCCCATGCCCTCTTCCCCATGGGCCTGCCGTCCTGCCCCTCACTTCCTGCTCTGCAGAGTCTGTCATCCCCCTCCCCAGGCTGCCTCTAGGACCTGCTGGGTCTCTGGAAGGCTCTGTTCCCTGCACTGACTTGCTGCCCTATGCAGATGACCGTTTATTTCCCTGCAGCTTTTTAGATTAAGTGTCAGGTCCCATTTGATGCATCTCCTGCGTGGAGGAGCCTCCCCCGTCGGAGGCAGCCGAGCTGCAGTGGCGGGTAGGCGTGATTTGTGGAGCCCCCGACAGTACTGGAGAATTAAATATGGGACTAGTGAAACACTGATTACTTCCCAGCCCGTTCTGTCCCCAGCTGGGACATGGGCAGCATCATGGCCGCTCAGACAGAGCCATCCTTTTCCAGCACTCCTGCATCCAGGGGATGGATCTGCCATCATTCAAGGTGCCTTGGGGGGCACTCTCTCACTCACCCCGCCCCGTGCGTTTCACCCCTCTCACTCACTCACTTGTTACTGTCCGACCAGTAAAAAAAGAGCATTGATTAAGAAACAAGCCCTGGGGTTGACATAGAGCACAGCATTTCCTTTCAGGACTGTCCAGGCTGAGTCAGAGGTGGCAGGCCAGGCCTAGAACTGGCCTGACTCTGGGGTTGTTAAAAACTGCCCAGTTTGTTGCATGACCCTGGGTTCCCTTGAGACTGGGCCTAATTTACTGCCAGTCGCTGCTGCCCATCCTGCCTGCGGATTTCCCACAGTGGAAGCAGTTTCCAGTTATGGCCCAGGTGCCAGTGGAGACTGCTCAGGGGGCCTCTGGATTAGTGCACCTCCCTCTCTGCCCTGGCAATGCCCTCCTTCTCTGGACAGCTTACTCCTAGGGGGATTCTGCACCACTGCGCGATGCAGAATTTGTGCAGAATTCATGTTCCCCGCAGAATTGTATTTTATCCCGCAGAATTTGTGATTTCCACCAAAATGCTTCACAAATTTCAGCCCCTGCCCCGTGACATTTCCTGAATCTTTTTTTGTTGTCTGTATTGTGACAGACATACTTGCTGACAGGTATTTTATAAGAAGTTCCCAAAATAGTTGAAACTGGCCTGAATATATGGTGTTATTTTGACAAATAAAAATATGGAGAGTTTTGCAGAATTTTAGAATATCGTGTGTAGAATTTTTAATTTTTTGGTGCAGAATTCCCTTAGAGTAACAGCTCCCCTCATGGCTTGGCCCAGGCAGGATCTGTGCTACATTTCCCCACTGCAGACCTCTTTGCCCTCCAGCAGACTCCACTGCCAGTGCAGGTCCAGTGCTCAATCCAGGCCAGGTCTGGTGTCCAGCCATTGCGAAGCCGGGGCTTGGTAGTTATGGGTTGGGCTTTCCCTCGTGTTTCAGGGCTGTGCTGCCGGGGAAGTGGAAGGGGGAACTGCTGTGTGGGGCTGACGGGGCCCATTTTAAACCTCGAGTGTATGTGTGTTATTTTTGCCTCCTTTTATTCTCAGTGCCCTCCCTTAAAAGGCAAAGTCCAACGCATCCTGCACTGGGTCTGGCGAGAGCCCCCTGCCCCCTTCCTGTCTGGGCTCCCTCCGCCTGAGCTGGAGCTGTCCGTCCCTCCATCAAAGCCCCTGGAGGGGATCCCGGAGCGGGAGTTCTTTGTGAAGTGGGCAGGACTCTCCTACTGGCATTGCTCCTGGGTCAAGGAGCTGCAGGTAAGACGCAGCGAGGCTGGTGAGAGGGGGACTGCGTGCGATGCTGCCCGTGGCTGGGCCGGGCACACCTGTGGCCCTTTTCGACACGTGTGTGGGGGTGTTGAAACATAACCAGCTCCCCCATTTGTTGCTCTCTCCGGGCGCAGCTGGAGCTGTACCACACCGTGATGTATCGCAACTACCAAAGAAAGAACGACATGGATGAACCCCCGGCCTTTGACTATGGCTCTGGGGATGAAGATGGCAAAAGCGAGAAGCGGAAGAACAAAGACCCGCAGTACGTCAAGATGGAGGAGAAGTACTATCGCTACGGCATCAAACCTGAGTGGATGATGATTCACCGAATCCTGAACCACAGGTGGGGAGTTGTGCAGGAGAGAGGGGTGGGTGTACAGACTCCTAGAACTCCTATAACATCAAGGGGCAAAGATTGCCCGTAGGGCCTCGTGAAGATCCATGAAGAAGGAATTCTGAGTGAAACCTGATGCATTCACCTTGTCTCCTTTTGCAAATGAAGGTGTAGGGAGTGGTTCCTCCCCAAGTCATTAGTATGGACTGTGTGATATTCCCAATCCTGCAGAGGTTTTTGGGGTGGTGATTTATGGTGATTAGCTAGGTTTTTTGGGGGCAGAACTAGAATTTCTGTAGCAAGCAATATTTCTAAGTCAAGCCTAGTTTGTGGGCAATATTAATTAAGCAACGGTTAGATCTGCTTGTGCTAAGAAGATAACATACCGCAGAGTGATCAGGGAGATGTTTGCAAAGTTACACACACACAGCATTTCAAGTTTGGATTCTACCCACTGACATTATTGAATCTGGCCTTGAATTTAGGCAGCCCAGAGTGCAGGGATCATCCAGGCTAGTGCCATGTGGCCATTCGTGGCACAGCATTGTAATATCAGAACATAGACAGCCTGGTGTCTTGGTAGGACGGGTGCTGCTCATGTGTGTCACCAGTGTTAACCCAGAACAATTCCACCAATTCTAATGGAATTAATCTGAATTTCCAGACCCTGTAAGTGACAGCAGAATTTGTCCTGCGATGTCTCCCCAAGCCCAAACTTTCTGCTGGCCAGGGGATGGGGATTTACTTACTGCTTTGCTTTTGCAACCCTAATTTGCTCCTCCTAAAGACTGTAAAGCTGTAAACTTATTCCAAGGCTATCCATCACCTTGGAAGCTCATTACAGAGCTGAAAGTGAGGCCAAACATGAATTGTTGCATTATTTCCATTTCTATTAAATTGCACGTTAAAAATATAGATAGTAAATTCTTCCAAAAGGCGGATCTTGGCGTTATTAAACTTTCCCCAAATACATTATTTGGGTCCCTGATGCCAACTAATATTTTACTGAAAAATTCATAAATTTCTTCTGCGACTGGGTGATCAGTGTTTCTCCTGTTGATCGCACCATGCAGCTGCTATTACTCACACAAACTACTCTCAAACCCAGTCCATTTCTGTGTATGCTGTTCATTTCTGTGGGGAATCATGCATTCCACCCTCACTCAAATCACATCAAAGACATTTGCAGGAGTTTGGGAATCACATGTATACTGAGAGGTAGCTAATGCTCACATAACTCCCTTGGAGGCTGATGGGACTGTGCATGCAGAGAAGAATTTAAATGAATTTCAATTATTTAGCCATGATATCTGAGTTTATTTGTGCTGAAGACATTTCCTATGTATTAGATAATCTTCTGGGTTGATAACTTTTTTTTTTTTTTTTTTTTAAAGTCTAAAGGCAAGGATCGCTTTGTAGAACTTCTAAATTAGGAATTACACACTTCTCTTCAAAGCTGTTTGACGAGGACTGAGTCAAGTTGTGTGGCAAAACCCTGTGCCAGAGTTACGTTCTATGTAAATAAGGCAGGTCTTGCCTTTTATAAATAACCGGATTCTGAAAGGTTTTTATTAGTTTTTCAGTGTAATTGGTATGAGGAATGTGTAAGGAGACATGATAAGCTTTTCAAACGAATGACTGGACTAGAGAATGTCTTTTGGGAACTTTTGTTCACAGTGTCTCATACTACAAGAACCGGGGGACATTCAATAAACTTTTAAAACTAGTAAAAGGAAATACCTCTTCACATAATGCAAAAATAGCCAGTGGAACTCACTGCAACAAGATACCATTGAGGCTAAGAGCACAGCAGGATTTGGAAGAGACATTTATATAAATGTGAGAATATCCAGAACAACAATAGTAACGAAAAAATTAACAAACTCCAAGAATTTTGGAAGGGATATAAACTCATTTTTTAGGGCATAAGCCAACTTCTAATTAATGGGTTTTAGGAAAGGACTTTCCTTGGGGACAGATTATTCCCCAAGTGCCTCCACCTTATTGTAAGTGCTTGCACCTTCCTTTGAAACATCCGGCACTGTAGGAGATAGGGTACTGGATGAGTGCCCACGTTCCTGTGCTTAGGCTGAAATGTAGGACCCTGCCCTGCTCTTTCTGACTTTCATTCTTTTAAGTTTAAAAACATTCAACTAATTTTCTTGCTCTTTCGCTAACAGCCCTATGTTACCTGACCTCTGAGCAGCCCTGGATACCTGCTGCACGCTGCACACATACCCTGACGCCACAGTGCTAAAAGCGGTGGTGCTACATAAATTATTGTCCCCAACACTAAATCACGGGCAGCACAGACACAAAGAAATCGTGTGGCATTTAGCTTCTGTGATTGATTAAACATACCCAGCAGATTAATGGACCATTCCGCCTGAAACTATTGATTCCTTCTTGGTGGTGTTTTAGCTCTGCATCGACTTCATAATCTGAAGGTACAAACAGAGGGTGGAGTATTCGGTTTCTTGAAACCAGGGTCATAGCAAGCTGTTTGCTTAGGATTGAAACCTGCCTACACAAGTCTTGGTACTCCCCCTGGGAAGGTTCCTGAATTCATTGCCTTTGGAAGGGCAGGCCCCCCATTGCTGTGTATTTATATCTGGACATTTGGTGGTTTTGTTCATGGTTTTGGGCATGTGTATGAGAGCCCATCTCTGGTGTTCTTTCCTCCACTGGCTCCGTGTGAATCTCCTGGGTGCTAGCTGACAGGAGACCTAAGCGTGTTCTGTTGGATGCAGGGTTCTCTGTTTCAAGGGACTTTAATTAAACCCTGCTGAGACTTCTAGGCTCTGAAGGCCTGGGGGGTTCTGTTTGAGAGAGAGGAAGCTGTCTCATCAGGGAGGTGTTTCCATTGCTAATACACGGCAGTACAAGGGAAACACCAACTCAGACAATGTTTGTTACATTAGGTCATTTCAGTGATGTGCTTTTCTATATTATGAATTCTAGCTTTGATAAAAAGGGAGATGTCCACTACCTGATCAAGTGGAAAGATTTACCCTACGACCAGTGTACCTGGGAGATTGACGACATAGACATCCCGTACTATGAAAACCTGAAACAGATTTACTGGAATCACAGGTATGAGCCAGGGAGGCAGTGCGGTCTGTAGTCTGCGCCGGCAGCATAGAGTCATGCAGATCTACAGCATCTAAAGTGACTGGTGATTTTTGGTGCCCCATATTTTGAGTGAAGAACTGGAACCACCTTAAAGGGAACGGATTTTCATTGCGTGGGTGAGCTGCACTTTCTGAAAATCAGGCCCTTTTAAGGTGTCTCAAGTTGGGCACCCAAAATCTCTAGTCCACATATCTGTTTACAGCCTATCTATAGCATCTCGAGTATCCGCCTGTCTGTGTGCAGAAGTAATTCATTTTTATCAGTAGTATTAATTTGACTCATTGCATTTCCAAGACAATCCATTGTGCCTGGCTCTGTCTAGTTTTTAGGAAAAAATATTGGAGTGTTTTTACTTTGAGTAAATTATTACATGAATTTTGGGTGAAATTGCCTGGCTTATTATAACCTACTCATTAATGATCAGGGAGGTTCAGCTGGAGCTGGGGCGGAAAAGTTTCTGTGGGGAAAGAACGAATGGAGATTGGCTGGGAATTCTAATCCATTGTGTGGAGGCCATGAGGGGAATATCCTTCTGCCTATCCAGCTCCCCTTGTCTGATCCATGCCCTCTGTTTAATGGTCTCTTCCAGGGAGTTGATGTTGGGGGATGATATCCAACCGCCAAAGAGGCTGAACAAGAAAGGGAGAAAACTGAAGGAAGAAAAACTAGAAAAACCTCCAGAAACTCCAATTGTTGATGTAAGTGAGGGGTGTGAAGGCAGCAGAGCAGGGGTATGCGATCCAGCTGAGAATCTCACTTGTTCCCCATTCTTGCATGAGCTCCTAAGAAACGTAGTTTGTTTCAGTATTTCTTTGTGTTAAAGCCCAGACCTTGTCCAGCCCTGGGTCTTCCTTTCTGGGGGGCTAACGCTACATCTCATTTACGTCAAAGGGAACCATTTTCAGCTGCCGTCGATTGTACAGTGCAGCACCTTCATCTGAATGGCCACGCCCCACACGTTTTCTCTGTTCATTCCTTAAGCAGAATTATCAAGAGGAAAGGGAATTTCTCAGGTGTTGGACACAAACAGACCACTGCATGCTGGAATCTGTAGTCTCTGCAGGCTGCAGCTCTGTACTGAGGAGGAGGACTGCATTTTGGAACTGTACGAACTGCATTTAAATCTTGATTTGGGTCTGTCTGTGTTAAAGCCTTGAGCAGGAACCTAGCGGGCTATAGAGAGAAGGAAGGTGAGGGGAGGAACAGGCTCTGCAGACTTTGCATTCCACCTCTTTCCCCTGCAGCCTACAGTTAAATTTGACAAGCAGCCATGGTATATTGATGCAACAGGAGGCACCTTACATCCTTACCAGCTAGAGGGACTGAACTGGCTGAGGTTTTCCTGGGCCCAGGGAACCGATACGATCCTTGCTGATGAGATGGGGCTTGGGAAGACGGTGCAGACCATTGTGTTCCTGTACTCCCTGTACAAAGAGGTGAGTGTTTTGGCACCCATGGAGACAGTCCTTACTTCCTTGGCATCCCATGGGAGCCTGGGGTGCAGCACACTCACCTGGAATTTGCCTTTCTGAACAGGGCCACTCGAAAGGGCCGTATCTGGTTAGTGCCCCTCTGTCCACTATTATCAACTGGGAGCGAGAATTTGAGATGTGGGCACCTGACTTCTATGTGGTGACCTACACAGGGGATAAGGAAAGCCGGGCTGTGATCCGAGAAAATGAGTTCTCCTTTGAAGACAATGCCATCCGGAGCGGGAAGAAGGTTTTCCGAATGAAAGTAAGTCCTGGCTAGCTACAGCCCTGACCCTGCCTGAGGCAAAGCAAATTTTTGCTATTGGCAGGGGAGAGGGTGAAAGGTGCTAGGAAAGATTAACTGTCTTACTCATTTGGTATGTAGAGAAATTCTCCTCTGTAAGCCTGCTAACAAATGGAAAAAGAAACTCTCTCTTAATGAGCCTCTCCTGGCATCTGTCTCTCTCTTTGGGGCTGTCTTGGGAATTGCAAACCGAGAGCATATTTACTCTGACTCCTCGTGCTCATCTGGGTTCTCATTATCTCCGCTATCATTCTGTCTAATGGGTTTGAGGCAGGTTCTTTGTCCCTGGGATGTGTGTTCCACCCATATATGTTACCACTGCAGCAGGGAATTTGCTGTCCTGGGGCTGTCCGGTGAATTGTATTCTTTTTGCCAGGATGCAGGCTCCTTCCCCATATGATTTTCTCAGTTTAGCACTCTCTGTAAGATAAAGAACTGTAGTTTCTGTTTCATGTGGCCTGGCCTGTGAACCAGAACACCAGAGAACAGGCTTCTGGCATGGAGGGGAGGGAGAGAGGTAGGGATGGAAAAGGTTTGCACTCATTTGTGCTAGTTTAAATCCAGAGTAACTCTCCTGAAGCCAGTGGATTTACTTGGGATTTATACCAGTGCAAATGAGAGCACAGCGTGACCCACAGAGGGTGAGATTCCTAAGAAGCAGAATCAACTGTTCTCCAAAGAGAGAAGCTGACCCTGTTTATAAATGCAGCAGATTTATGATGGGCTTTACAGATTTCTGCAGGACCCTTCTCTGTTTGGTTTATACAGCTCCCTAATTCATTTTAATGCTCAGATGGATATAGATTTTCTGCTGGCTTGATTCATTCCTAGACTGGGCTTGCTGGCATTTTGTAGTGCGGTGCAAAGGAGTCCACATTTTTCTTCATGTGTTGGGATGTGTGTAGTATGCAGAAGCACTGAGGGCCAGTGGCAACCATGTCCCCTTGGTCTCTTTAATCTGTGATGTTCTCTCTCTCTATTTCATCTAGAAAGAAGCTCAGATTAAATTCCATGTCCTGCTCACATCCTATGAGCTGATCACTATTGATCAGGCTGTTTTAGGCTCTATAGAGTGGGCGTGTCTGGTGGTGGATGAAGCTCACAGGCTGAAGAACAACCAATCCAAAGTAGGTATCTTTCACGGCAGCTGGGAAGAATGTTACTTGGACGTGCATTTACCGTTCCAACTGCACTGCCCCGTCATGGCTGTACTCCCCTTTGTTTCCCTCTCTGTGGGTCCAGAACAGATTTGCTCAGGTTGCACATCAAAAGATCATTTCCCGCACGTCCCCCTCCTGACCCCCAAACTCAATTTGGGGTTTGAATCTCATCTGGATTATTCCTGCCTCTTGCATCATCGCTGCCCTTAGAAGTCCTGCTGTTGGTACACAGCTGCGGTGGTCCTGACGCCGGCTTGCTCCTCAGGAGCCACGTTGGCTTAGCAGGGAGAGCAGGTGGGAGGCTTTGCCTGGGTCAGTTCAAGTCAGCAGATGTGACTGGTATGTTTGGGGCGCAGCTGGAGTTCAGGGGAGCCTTCGGGCTGTCACTGGTGGGAGCTGGGGGAAGAAATGGGAGGAGGATGGGGCCCTTTGCCTGCCTGGGATGACGCACTGTTGGAGCAGGGGAGTCTGTTTGGTGACAGTCAGAAATTCCAAACGGAGGTAAAAACACAGAAAAGAGGCAAAGTGGATTTCTTTAACACAGGAAAAAGAAAACTGGCGGTTGGCGTTCAGATGCCACAGGGCGCTGCACGGCTTCACTTTGATGTGGGCAAATCTGAAGCGCTTAGAAACGATGATGATGATGATGATGATGATAGATTGCCGAGTCCAGCAGCAGCCACACCTTGCCAGGGTCGGGGCGGGAGTTGGCTCTGGAGGATTCATGCCCGCTTGTCTCTCTATCCCCTCCATGGCCCACAATGGGCTGGCTTACCCACCTGGTTGAGAAGCCTTGAGGTGACAGCCCCCCATGCCCCACAGAGCCAGTCAGCACTGCTGCCAGGCCAGCCGGGAGGGCTCACCTGAGAGCCAAAGAAGACGCTCCCTCTCCTTCCCTCCATCCCCTTGGGCTAAATGAGATGCATCCTCAGCGGTCCCAAGCTCTCCTGGCTTGGAAATGGAAAGACTGAGGGAAATTGAGAGACTTCTTCCAGTGGCAAGAAGTCTAGGGCAGATTCAGTTTCAAACCACGTGAGATTTAGTCAAGTCACGCTGGCAGGATAATCATTTCAGCAGGGTAGCCAGTGTCACCTTGGTTAGAGGAACTCCTCCCGGTCTCCCTAGGGAGAGAGAGGATTCCCTGGGCTAGCCTGAATGGCGGGGTCTGGTGGCTGGGGTGGCTATGAGGAGGGAGTGGAGGCTACTCCACGGTTCGGCTGCACTTTGGATTAGCAGAACCAAAAGCTCTAAAATGACCAACTGAGCAGGTTCCACCCCCTCAAACCGAACTGCTCCCACCTGACTCGGCTTCTTGTCCAAGTTCTTTAGGGTATTAAATAGCTACAAGATTGACTACAAGCTGCTGCTGACCGGAACGCCGCTCCAGAACAACTTAGAGGAGCTCTTTCACCTGCTCAATTTCCTGACCCCGGAGAGGTTTAAGTAAGTTGCACTATTTCCCTTCGCTGGCTGGGTGAGTGTCACAGAGAGGCGCAGGCAGGTCGACGGATAGATGGCAGAAGGAGGCCGTCGCAGCGCTGTGCTAGAATAAATAAATATTCGTGTTATACACATTACATGTATATAGTTCTGGGATACTCCCAGCTGGGCTTATGGCCTTCCCCAGCAGTCACTGGACTTGTGGGTGAAAGATTCTTAGATCCATCCTCTTCCTCCCGAGAAGGAGGCATTGGTGGCTTTGGAACTTGGCTAACGTCTAATGTCAGAACAGAAGCAGTAAATCCGCTCTACGTGGCCTGTACCATTCCTCTGTAGAACTGGAACTACGTTCGCAGGGTGGGAGCGTCCTTCCGTTGTATTCCCTTCGAGCTTTCCTCATTCAAACCCTGAGGGTATGAATCGCTTGGGTTATGGGTCCCCCATGACCTGCCGTGTGCTACCTCATTATGGGTTATTTTTACAGCAACCTGGAAGGGTTCCTGGAAGAGTTTGCTGACATCTCCAAGGAGGACCAGATTAAAAAGCTCCATGACCTGTTGGGTCCCCATATGCTCCGGCGGCTGAAGGCCGACGTGTTCAAGAACATGCCTGCAAAAACAGAGCTGATAGTGAGGGTAGAGCTCAGCCAGATGCAGAAGTAAGTGCTAGTGACTAACCACCAAGGGCTACAGACGATTCTTCCGGAAGCGCGAGGGCACAGCGCCGCTGGCTTCTTTCACACCGTCGCATTTGTGCTCGGTGGAGCGAGGCTGCAGCCTACGCGGAGGGCATGCAAATGGATTGTTAGGGGAGAGCCACACACCCCAATCTGCACTGGAGCATTCAGCCTTGATAAGAGTTAGCGGCCCTGGCCCCTTCCTGTCACGGCAGCGGGGTGGGGCTGGGTCCTCTGACAGAGGGTTTGGTAAACGGAAGCCTGGCTCCTTGCCCTGTGCAGCGTCTGGCACATGGAGGAAATGATGGATCTGAAAAATCATTAAAATTCTCGGAGCCATTGGAAGCCTGAGAGGTGTAGCTGTGTGGAGTATGCTGAATGCTACAGCTCTGTCTCGCTAGAATGCACCCCGGTGTTCTCCTGAATAATCGGAGTTTCCCGAGGTAAAATCCACTTGCTCTACTGCTGAATGCGGTCAGCCCTGTGGGCCAGAGTCTGCTTTCAGTTACACCAGTGCAGATGTGGAGTCACACAAGGCTCGAGCAGCGGGGCACAAGTCTGGTCTTGCATGCCTGGGTAGAACCCATCTGGTTTTTGCTGATGGTCCCAGCTTTCCACTGACATGCAGAAGAGCAGCAAGGAAAGGTTAATTTATCTTCCAGGAAATACCTGCTCTGGAGCACAAGTTCTTTTCACACAGCTCACAGCAGCAGGAATATTTCTTAACACTTCACCCACCTCATCCGGGGACTCCGACCAGGACAGAGTTATCCAAGAGGACAGCGGAGGGACTTGACTGACCAGGACCTGCAGAGACAGGATCACATTTTTTAAGTGTCTGGGCCAGTTCTTTGCCGGGTGTAACTCCATAGCAGGTTTCAGAGTAGCAGCCGTGTTAGTCTGTATTCGCACAAAGAACAGGAGGACTTGTCGCACCTTAGAGACTAACCAATTTATTTGAGCATAAGCTTTCGTGAGCTACAGCTCACTTCATCGGGTGCATTCAGTGGAAATCATCCGATGAAGTGATCCATAGCGGTGTAACTCCATTGAAGTCAATGGGATGAATTTGATCCCTTCATTCCTCTTCGGCCAATCCCATGTCGGTGGTAATGTCTTTCCCATCACTGTTAATGCAGGAAGTACTACAAGTTCATCTTGACGAGGAATTTTGAAGCCCTGAATTCCAAAGGTGGTGGGAACCAGGTGTCGCTGCTCAATATCATGATGGATTTGAAGAAGTGCTGTAATCACCCGTACCTCTTCCCTGTGGCTGCTGTGGTAAGTTACCTCACTTCAGAAGCTCCAGATCTGTAATGTATGTGTGCATTGCCGAGGGCCAATGTTTCTGCACCTTTTCTTTTCAATACACGTGTTCAAGGCATCCTCCAGGTTGTTACACCGAAATCATCTTAAAGGCAGGTCATTTTTTCTGGCCTGAACAGTCTGAGGTGGGCATCTTCTCTCTGAAACCCAGTGAATTTCTCATTGATCTTTCTCCAGCATGGCTTATGGATTTCAGTGTTTGGCAGGCTTCTGAATTTGCAATGTAATGTTACAAAACCACAGCAGACGTCCAGCAGGCGGAGCAAGTGGACAGCCAACAGACTCTGTCTCTGACCTCATCCCCCCACCAACCATTTATAATAATCCTCTAGTCTAGGGGCTGAATCCTGCTCCTGCTGAAGTTGGTGGCAATCCTCCTGTTGACTTCAGTGTGGACAGGCTTTGCCCCTAGAATGGCAAAAGTAAAGACTCCCTCCACCAACCAAGGATCCACTTACAATGTTCTCAGGAGGCTCCGGTTTTGCCAAATGGATCCTACGATGGGAATTCTTTGGTTAAATCTTCTGGGAAACTGATGCTGCTGCAAAAGATGCTGAAGAAGCTGCGAGATGGGGGACACAGGGTCCTGATCTTCTCCCAGGTGAGTGAAGAGAATTTCTTTCCCCTCGCCTTCAAGACTCAAAGCCCAAAGCTCTGGGAATTCTGAGGGGAAGGCATCTCCTCCAAAAGGCTATTTTATTTCACAAGTGACAGGTGAGCGTTCTAGCCTTACTTCCCGGCGGTGTCATTTTGATCACAAACTGTTAATTGTGTTGAAGATAAAGGACCAGAATGGTTTTCCTACATCTATTTCTGTACTAGGGGATTTTTATTAGATACCGATTGAGATGAATGAGAGAGATGGTGACAGTGTATCTAGGGGTTGGTGCAGCAGACTTTGGGAGTAAGGACATGTGGGTTATATTCCCAGCTCCGCCAATGACTTGGCCTGTGGCCTTTGCCAAGTCATTTAATCTTTCTTAACATCATTTTACCCATGTGTAAAACAGAGATAATAATACCAATTCATGTGCCCAGGGATTTTTGAGTGTCAGTGTTTGCAAAGCACGCTAAGAACTCCTATAAAAGGTGCCCTATAATGGCAATTAATATCACAATAGCTTGTTTATAATATTGCTACTGTTTCTGTTCAGTCAGATGCTGGGGCTATGATTTGGAAATGGGGGTGGCGGCCTTGGAATTATGCACTTAGGCCCAGATCAGCCCTCTGGGTAATGCAAACAGCGCCTCAGGCTTCCAAACACGTCACGCACGATGAGGTTTGCAAAAGGCACCCGCACGCCTGCTCCTTTCGGCAGCTAAATTTCCAGGGGTGAGATGTCATTTCCCACTGGCCAAACCCACTTTTTGTTTTCAGGCAAAATCTCCCTCCAGGTGCTGCGTTTGCAGCCCCCCAGTCCCACTCTCCAGGGCAGTGCACAGCACCTTATGGTGGGATTCTCTCTCTAGATGACGAAAATGCTGGATTTGCTGGAGGATTTCCTGGAGTACGAGGGTTATAAATATGAGCGGATAGATGGAGGGATCACGGGAGGCCTGCGCCAAGAAGCCATCGACAGGTTTAATGGTACGCATTATTGCTATTATTTGTAGAGAACACACAAAATCAGAGCTTCCCTTTCCATTCATGGTGCAGGCAGCATACGTCCTGAGCAATCCAGGACTCCGGTTTAATGTCATGGGGGTAATGGTTCTGAGGGTGAGCTGCAGGGATTTTTGTTCTGTATCAGGCCCGTGACTAACACAGCGCTGTCTCTGTGTGTAGCTGCACGAGTGACGGGACCAGTGTATAACGTGATGTCTGATTGGCTGAGTATTGGCATCTCGTGAGTGGGGGCAAAAAACTGGTGAATACGGGTGGCCGTGCACAGCTTGTTGCTAGCTGCATCCCTGCACACGTGCAAGCTGCACTTTCCCAAAGCTCGTGTTTTGATGTACCCCCCTTAAGGAGTCTGGTCTCCCAAGGGTACCTAACACCTGAAATAGGCACTGCCCGCAAGATGAAGAATCCGAATAATCCAGAACATGAATCCACGTACTTGTTTCCACAACTGACACTGAATGCTGAACTCACTGACACCGCTGGGCCCGATGCAGCTGGGGTGTCTGAGAGCACAGTGGTTTTTCAGTCTGTCGGTAATTACTAAGGCTGCGTCTACACTCTGAGCTCGTGATTCCCAGCTCACCTGCACGCACTTGTGCTAACTCTCATTGAGCTAGTGTGCTAAATATAGTCAGATGGCTGAAAGCTTGACAGATGTTCTGGGCCAGACTTTCCAAAAGTGCAACAGGTGAACCAGCCAAAATGCCTGTGTGCGCTCACCTGGATTTACACTGTGCAGCTGAGCTCAGAATCTGGCTATCTGTGTCCACCAAACCCTGTCTTTGCTCATGAAGCAGGTAACTGCGTGCCCAGAGGGCACACACCTGCTATGCCAGGGTGGGTTTTGCAGACCTGCCTGTCGTGCTCACATGTGCAAGTCCAGTACTGTGCTGCATAATGAGGGATGTTTGTAACATGTTGACTTAGACGCTTTTAATCGAGTCACATGGTTGAATCCCAGGGTGGTAACGACAGTGCTGCCTAGTCTGAAGGACTCGTCTGTCTCAGAGAATTACCAAGCTTTCCCTGAGAGCTGGAGTTTTATTTTTTCCCAGTAACTGATTTCTAGTGACTGACACATTTGTTAATCCACCCTTCCCCCCCCCGCCCCGGTTTAAGCATCAAGTTTTCTTTTGGTGGGTTTGTTTAGACTGAATGCTCCCTGTGTTTTATCACCTAAACACAGTGTCCCGCATTTCCAGCTGAACTAAAGCCCCTTGTCTCACCTTACACCCCCTTGTGGGTTTGTCTTCCTCAGCTCCTGGTGCTCAGCAGTTCTGTTTTCTTCTCTCTACTCGAGCTGGGGGTCTGGGCATAAACCTTGCAACGGCCGACACCGTCATTATTTATGATTCTGATTGGAATCCCCACAATGACATCCAGGTGTGTTGTGCTTTCTTTTTCTTATGCTATAGAGTGAGTATGTTCCAGCTGCATCCCCTGTTTGCATTTCCTGTACGGTTGCTGGCACTCCATGTATATTTCAATAGTTTTTTTCTCTAAAGAGCTGCTGATGCTTCTTGGAAAATGTAGGAAGGAATGACTCCATTTTGAAACCCTTCTGCTTTCTGTGCCCTCTGGTATTGCTTTGGCCTCTTTCCTTCCTATGGCAGACACGAAGCAAATGCCCTAGTAAAAATGGAAAAGTGAAGGGGAAATGCGGGGTAGATCCCATTTCCAGGTAAATGGTGCTAATGATCTATCGCCCTTCAGTTACACACAAGCTTCTCAAGCCCTCCAACGAGATCTGCCCCCCTCTTAGGAGAGGGGGATGGAAGATAAGGGCAGAACATGTTTGCAGCTAGCAGGTTCTCGGCTTAGTCTTTTACAGCTCGCCCTTTGTTCACCACTCCCAGTTCAGCCTGCAACGCCCGTAAGAACTGGAAACACAGGCTGACTAGATTCCCACTGTCAGGTTGAGAATTTGAGGTTCCTGTGGCAGGGAGACGTCCCCAGGCCATGCTCCTGTGTGCGACTTGTTGGTGACGTTGCCCACGTGGAGGGAGGGGCTCACCTGGTTGTTGAGACCAAGGATTAGTCAGACTAGGCCTGTCAGTAACTCCCCCGGGCGTTGTTCCCTACAGGCATTCAGCAGAGCTCACCGCATCGGACAGAACAAGAAGGTGATGATCTACCGCTTCGTGACGAGAGCCTCTGTGGAGGAGCGCATCACCCAAGTGGCCAAAAGGAAGATGATGCTGACCCATTTGGTCGTCCGTCCAGGGCTGGGCTCTAAGTCTGGTTCCATGACTAAGCAGGAGCTGGATGACATTCTGAAGTTTGGGACCGAGGAGCTCTTCAAAGATGATGTGGAAGGTGAGACAGGGAGGGAAAATGTCCTGAATGAGAAGCGTATAAGGTGTTTTTACGCTTCACCAGCCTGTATTGTCTCACCACTTCCCAGCCCACCCACATCCCTGCTGCCCTTTCTGTTTCAGGCATGATGTCGCAGGGCCAGCGGATCACCATGCCTGACCCTATGACCCCCTTTCCCGAAGCACCGTCATCCAAAGGGGGCGCCGTGACTCCAGGCATGAAAAAGAAACATGGAGGCACCCCGCCAGGTACGTAAAGCGTAAGAGAACAGCTGCCCCCGATGGCATTGATTGCTGGGATTAGGCAGAGCGCCCTGTCGGGGGACGGGGTGGAGGACACGGAAGGGATCAGCAAGTTTGCAGCCAGAAGATCCTTGACTTAGGCTTTTGCAGCTTGTTTGCAAGTTTACATGCCACTTGCTTGCCTGTTCCTCCACTCTGTGCAATTCCTTCGTGCTTTGTGCCCCTCCCGATGCGTCTGGCTCTGGGGAGGGGAACATCGGGGGGGCGCTCTGTCCCCGGCTCTGGGGAGTGTGTGCTCACTCCTCCTTGGTTGTGCTATTCAGGGGACAATAAAGACGTGGAGGACAGCAGTGTGATCCACTACGACGACGCGGCCATCTCCAAGCTTCTGGATCGGAACCAGGACGCGACTGATGACACGGAGCTGCAGAACATGAACGAGTATCTCAGCTCCTTTAAAGTGGCCCAGTATGTTGTGCGAGAAGAGGACGGTGTGGTAATGTGATTAGTATCATGTCTTGAATTTAATCTTTTTGGGTACTTGCCCCTGTTTGCGTTTCGTCCTCCTCTTTTCTTGTGTGTTGGGAAAATAATTCTGCAGAAGCTGGGAATCCCTCCCGCCCCAACCCTGTGTGTGGGATAGTTTGAGTTCAGAGGGCAGAGCTCCCCGAGAGCCCCAGCATGCAGTCGGCAGGTGCTGTGCGATGCCGGGACCCGCAGGCTTGGGTCTGGCGCCACTGGAGTGCTGCCGTGTTCTGGGGCTGGAGGAGGAGGATGCACGTGGCCCTGCTATTCTGCCAGTGAGAACTCAGCTCCTGAGACCAGCCCTCAGACAGAGCCAAGCCTTCTGCTGGGTGTGCAGACAGCCGTGGCCAGGTGAACGAGGGTGTCCGCATTCCCCTGTCCTGGCCCTTACAGCTGCCTCTGGACAGCTTGACTCCAGCGCACCCACTCCAGCGTTCTGTGCTCTGTCCCAGATTCCCCATCTGACCCTTCACAAGTGCCTCGGTTCCCATCTGTAACGTGGGGTGACAGCCCAGCCCTGCCCTGCCTCCCAGGGGTGCCCTGAGGAGACTGTGGGGGGGGCACTAGATAAACCCCTGACAGAGGGCGTCTGAGTGGGGTGTCCTGTCCCCCTTGCCCAAGGCACCAGCCTCATTTCTTTTGCTCTACAGAGGGGTGTCCTGTCAGGCAGACAAAAGCCCTGGGAGTCTGGGACCAGGCACGCTGCTGTTTACATATCGTACCATGACTGTTGACTCCCCTGGGAGCCGCTGGACTTGCTCTTCTTCATCTCTCTCAGGCCCACCCTGGGTGCTTATTTCTGGAAGTCCCAGCAGATTTCCCCCTTGACATTAGCGGGGTTACACTGCTGAGATTGTAGGGGGTGTTTTGGGGCTACGAATGGCTGGCAGGAAGCTGTGCCCCAGGCCACTGACACCCAGCTGTACCCTTGCACCAAGGTCGCCATTGCTGGGTAGGAGAAATGGCAGCGCTGAAGCGGGACAGTTTATTTAATGTAATGTTTGACTCTGGGTAAGAAGGGACAGAGGCGGAGTCTCCTTCCTGTGGGGCTGGCAGCGCTGGAAGCACCGGTGTCCCCGGCACGCGACTCTGCTCTCAGCCCCTCTCTCTTTGAAGTGCCTTTCAGGAAGGGCAGCCTGTGTGGAGCGGCAGGGGCTGTTCGGGGCAGGGCTAGCATGGAGCTGAGGTGCCTAACCTCCCCACCCTCTTGCTCGCCTGTGCTTTCAGGAGGAGGTTGAGCGAGAGATCATCAAACAGGAGGAGAACGTGGACCCCGACTACTGGGAGAAGCTGCTCAGGCACCATTATGAGCAGCAGCAGGAAGATCTGGCCAGGAACCTTGGCAAAGGGAAGAGGATCCGCAAACAGGTCAATTACAATGATGCCTCGCAAGAGGACCAAGGTACGGCTTCTGCCCTCGGAACCGCACGGGACCTCCGGCTGCCGCTGGAAACGGGGTCGGGCTGTTGGGTTTTGACTGAGAAAAAGGAGCACGACCAGGCTGGCAGTTGCACTTGTTGCTTGTGGGGCGACAGTACCACTGTCTGAGATGTTCCCCTGCTGTGTTACGGGGCGGGGTGAGATGGTCGGGGACAGGTATTATACGCTGAGCAAAGGGGTAGGCAATGTGTTGCAATCAGAGTTTAGAGATTCGGGGCAGGATCTCAAGGCTGACGGGTTCTCAGAGAGCAGGTTATGGCTCCTTGAGCTCCAAGTTGTCCTGGTCTCGACACAAGTCAGAGCAGCCAAGGAGTTGTTTAGGTCTTGAGAGGACATGACATCAGCTAGGGTCTAGTTCTCGTCCTGTAGCGCTGGACTCTTTGGAGTCATGGTCCTGCTCTGCTCTGTCTTGACAGCAGGTGGAATCAGTCTGGTGACTGGGATGCCATGCTTTGGTCTCACTGATGCCAGCTGGCTATGCATCCATCAGCTGTGACTTGGCAGAGCAGAGCTGTATTCCAGCTGGTCCCCACCATCCCTCCATGTTGGGACGGGGGGCAGATGGGGTAAGAGTTGCCTCAGACAGGGAGAAATGCCCCCCCTCACTGGGGGCTTCTCACACTGGCAGCAGGGGCCAGACTTCTGCCCCGTGCGCCGCGCAGGCGGGAAAGGCCTTGGCAAGTCGAAGGACCAGGCCCGTCCAAGCCTCTCTTGGGAAAGCTCTTCCCTGTGCCGAGTCCCAGATCTCTCTCCTGAGGACATGTGGAGAGGTTGGCGGGCACAAGACCGCTCCTTTGACCTCTGTCCCCCTGTGCTCTGCAGAGTGGCAGGACGAGCTCTCCGATAACCAGTCCGAATACTCCATCGGCTCCGAGGACGAAGACGAAGACTTTGAAGAAAGACCCGAAGGTCAGAGTGAGTCGTGGCATTTATTACTCTTCAAATTCCTCCCTCTCGACAGCGCCAGGGATTTGCATGCCTCCCTGAGCTGCCCTCACCCCCGTCAGGTCCTTCGAGAATGACAGACAGGCAAACTGGATAAAAACGTATCGGCTGGAGGAGGCTGGTTGGCGGGTGGGCTTGGACTTGGGATGTGGGGTTCCCCTTCTGGCCCTGGTCAGGAGTGGCTGCAGGCTGGCTCCATTTGCGGGCTTTCGGGTCTTTCTGAAATGCCTGGAGTATCCCAGCTCTGTGTCACAAGAGCCCCGGGCACCAATTGCTGCGCTTGCTGGTGGTCTCAGAAGAGCAGCTGTGGACTGAATGGGCCATGGATGCTGAACGTCCCTGGGACGAGATGGGGCCCGGAGCAGAGCAGCATGGAGAGGCTCATAGGAGTCTGTCCTCTGCGAGGGGTCTTCTCCATTTTCCCTTTACCGCCCTGCTTCCCACAAAGGCTCCAGGACGCTGCCTCCTTTGGGCGTGAACCTCTCCCTGGAGCTGATCAGTGCTGCTCCAGGCATTGGCTCACTCCAGAAAGATACACGGTGCTTCCGGCCCCACTCCCCAGCGGCCCAATGTCCTGCTGCTCAAGCTCTGCTCCCTGTGTGGCAGCATGTTGCTGTGACCCGAGCCCAGGATCAGCCCTTTAATGGCATGAGTGGCAATGGGTCGCTAAGGTGAGTCTGGTTTGGAGTTTCCAGGAGGCCTCTCTTTGTGCCTGGCTCTTTCCCTTACACCCCTCTTGGGTCCCAGACACAGTTATGGTCTAGTTCTTGTGCTGTGGTGAGAGGCTCTTAGGAGATGTGGTCCAGCCCTGGGCCGTCGTGACAGCAGGTGGAATGGGTGTGCTGGGCAGGATGTCTCCTGTCCGTCGCTGACCATACCAAGAGCGTTCCCTTTGCTGCATTGCTGTGTGACAGACACCACAGCGTCTTAGCCAGTGGGAGACGGGTCAGCATCAGCATCAGGCCTGGGAACCAACACCTGTTCTACAAAAACATCCTGCATCTCTGTGGGCCTTCCCCACTGAGCCTGTTATGTACAGCCTCCAAATCCTCCTTAGTGACTGGTAGAGGATTTAATGCAGGATGTGATGCCACAGGCTGACTTCAGCGGGTCCTTGCAGTGCATGGGGGAGATGTACCAGGTGTGGTCACAAGAGGTCCCCAGTAAAACAGCAGACTAGGCCCATTGTGTTCTAGCACCCAGGGCTTTTGCAGGAAGGAATGCAGGATGGTTTCTCCTGCACTGCAGTGTGATGCACAGAGAACTGGACCCTGATGCACACAACTGCTGGGCCCTGAGTTCTGGGTAAGCCGTGATGTTCCTGCTCTGGCCACGGTGTGCACAGAGTTTGCTTCTGTCTTGTTTTTTGAGAGGACTCTGGGACTCTGCTGTAGCCACTTTAAGGTTCCAGACCTCTCCCCACAGCCTTACCCTGGCCGCAGCTCATGCCACATCCCTGTGGATCTTACTGGGACCTGCACGTGGGTCCCAGGCACCATCTGTCCCAGCCTGCAGTGACTGGTGTGTATGCTGAGGGGAACCTGTGGTAATATCCCCATCAGAGCAGTGCAGGGATGGTTCTGCTGTGCCTGCAGACCCGTACCAGGGCTGGCACGCCAGGTTTTCTCCCTCAGCAAACGTGGCTTCTTTACAGAGTATGTCGATTGCCTCTAGGTGGCAGGAGACAGTCACGGAGGCAACTGAAGAGTGACCGAGACAAGCCTCTGCCCCCTCTGCTGGCAAGAGTTGGGGGGAACATTGAGGTAAGCCGTCATCAGCGTGACTGCCATGGGGGCAGAGCCAGAGCCAGGGCCAGCCTTACCCCGTGGGCCTGATTCGTACTTGTATCGTCCATTCGTATCTGTTCAGACTAGCTCTGGCTAAGCCCTGCTGTGGGGCACGTGACGCTTAGAGATGCCCTGTGCTCTTGCAGGGCTGTGTTAATGGCCGTGCTCTCTGCAGGTGCTTGGATTTAATGCCCGGCAGCGCAAGGCCTTCCTGAACGCTATCATGCGGTGGGGCATGCCGCCCCAGGACGCGTTCAACTCACACTGGCTGGTCCGAGACCTTCGCGGGAAAAGCGAGAAGGAGTTTAGGTAAAGGCTCCCTGGACGGACACTGCCGGCTCCGGGCCCTGGGCTCCGGTTGGTTGCTTTCTGCCATTTTCACTGGACTCTCTCGAGTGTGCAATACAAGTAAGCACTCGAAAGAATCTCAGCTGCGCTGGGGGGGCCTTTGCATTGCCCGGTGTGTGGAGCATGGCAAGTGCCCTCGATAAGTGCTTTATAACTGAACCCTTGGATATACCGGGCCACAGCTCCCGTAAACGGGCCCAGCTCCATTAACTTCAGTGCAGTTTCGCCCAGAGTCATTCTCTCGGCAGGCCGGACCCTTGGTGAGCGCAAGAGGCAGAAGGTCTCGCATAGGACATGGGAGTCAGTTAAAAGCAGCAGTCGGCTCTGGAGAAATGAAGAAAAGGCTTCCCAATCAGAGCTCTGCCCCAAAGAGCTGCAAAGCCCCCAGCATGGTCACTGCCCAGGCTCTGTGTCGGTGGAGGGGACCCCAGGCTTGGAGAGGCCATCAGTCCTTGCCTATCTCGACAGGTTTCCTAGGCAACTGCAGCATTTAGGTTGTAAGCTCGTCAGGATGGACACTGTCTTATTATGTGTGTGTACAGTGCTCCACGCAACGGAGACTATTGCTACCGTGCTACCAGTAAATAATTACACTTCACACCCGGAGAGACATTGACCCATAGTGTGAAAATGAAAGGCAAAGAAACCGAACGGTTCCCTATAAATACACACTGCTCCTCTCCCCCCTGAGATTCCGGTCGGGAGTGAAAGCTGCAGGTACTCGGCAAGTGGAGAAGGGTCCAGGGCACCTCAGTCAGACTGAACTCTTCCTTTCATTTCCAGGGCTTATGTCTCTTTGTTTATGAGACATTTATGTGAGCCTGGAGCAGATGGTGCTGAAACCTTTGCGGACGGCGTTCCCCGAGAAGGGCTCTCGCGCCAGCACGTGTTGACGAGGATAGGAGTTATGTCACTAGTAAGGAAGAAGGTGGGTGAGTAAAATTTGGACTGTGGCATTGCAGGTATGTTCTGGGCTCCTTTGAATGTCGGTGACTTTGCTGAATGGCTTCTTGCCAGTGATCCACTGAATACGCCTCTAAGAATTGAATGTAGAGTACACTGGGGTCTATGGAAACACCCCCTCTTATTAAAATAACAGCGCAAGCTGCCTGCCAAGCCCTATGGGTCCTTGTCTCTGATCGCCCAGTCTGACCTCCTGTATATCACAGGCCAGAAAACAACCCCCACTGATTCCTGCATCCAGCCCAACACCTGTGGCTGATCCAGAGCATATCGTTGAGCAAGATACCTGATTTTGATGTTAGGCCCTGAGTCAGCTAGATATTGAATCACCTGCCAGACTTGAAGCATGTGAGTGGTTCTGCTGAAGCCAGTGGAACTACTTGTGTTTAAAATTAGACATGTGCTTAAGTATCTAGCTGAATTGGGTCTTCGGAGATGCCAAGTGATGGAGAACTTTCCACATCCCATGGTTAAAAAAAAATTGGTTTGGATTTGGGTGAAGGTTCTCATTTTATCTGTACTACTTGCCCCCAACCTTCAAATACCCTCTGGTGAGCAGCCACAGTTCATTCTGAGAAGAGATCACGCTGAGAATGGAATTGATCCTGTGATCAAACTGGGAAATGGGAACATGTCAAAGTGAGAGACCTCAGTTCATGCGGTGTCTTTAGCGACACGGGCTGCTCAACTGTCCAGGAAGGGTGGGAAAATTCAGTGTAGGGAAAACAACCTAGAGCAGCGTGAAGTGCATGGGGTGTATGGGAGAGAACTTGTGACATGAAAGGGGAAGAGAACAGCAAGGTCAGATATGTCAGGGGAAAAAGTAAAGGTAAAGCAAGAAGCTTTCAAGTGGAGGCATGGACTCTGATCAGTCTGGGTGTGTTCAGGCTTCTGGCGACATCTGTCTCACCCCAGGCATGCACACGGGCTATCATTAGGCATTAGCATGGTCACTCGTTTGCACAGCCACGTCTGTGCTAGTAACTGAATACCTTTTCTTTCCAGAGGGGTCTCCTGCAGAGTAAATGCAGGGAACAGCAGGTGAGAGGCAAAGTTTGGGGGAGCTTGAGGGGCTCCTGAGCTCCGCTTCTGCATGTGCAGGGCCCCCTGCTAGCTCACCTGGTAGAGCTGTTGCCTCTCATTCCCGAGCCTCGAATGCAGCAAAATGCAGAGCAGCCGTGCTGGTCTGGACACTGGATAGGCAACTGTGCTGGCCAGTCAGATCTGCTCAAGTATCTGGCTGCTGGATGGCAAACGCAACAAAGCCCACTGTGAGCTTGTTCTCACCTGGACACTGATGGCCACGCAGTCTGTGAGGTTATGAAATGCTGGGGACGCTTTTCTGATTGGCAGCTCTGCTGTCTGACTGTGTTTACAAACTAACCAGGTGTGTTGTTCATTATTGTATCTGTGCGTCAGGTTCAGGAGTTTGAACATGTCAATGGGAAGTACAGCACCCCTGATCTGATCCTGGAGGGGCCGGAGGGGAAAAAATCCAGCGAGGTTGTCTCTTCTGATCCAAACACCCCTGTCCCAGCCAGCCCAGCACATATGCAGACTGGGCCAGTGGCACAGCCAGGTAAATGTGATGACAAGCTGCTTTATGGAGAGCATAATCCTGGGTCCAGAAACTGCTGAGAAAGCAAGATGCGCCCAGGTTTCCAAAAGTGGTTGGAGTTGTTCGGACTCCCACCTTGAGAGGCCTTAAAAGGGCCTGGGAACCCCAGAAAACAGGCTGTCACCCTCTGCAAACCAGGGCCCTGCAGGGTGTTTGAAGCTGGGCACCCAAAATCACAAGTCGCTTTTGAGAATGTTGGCCACAGTGACTGAGATCACAGCATCGATCTGGCTTTTCTCCCATAATGCCCCACAAAGGGGTCTTCACTGCCGAGTGAGCTCGAGTTCTCTACACTCCAGTTAACTCCTCTTGGGTTAGGCTCTGGCCTGGTCTACACTAGGAACTTACATCGGCAGAGCTACATCTCTTGGGGGGTGAAAAATACACACCCTTGAGAGAAGTAGCTAACGCCTGGTGCAGACAGTGCTATGTCAAGAGAGGAATTCTTCTGTCAACCTAGCTCCTGCCTCTCGGGGAGGTGGATTACCTGCGCTGACGGGAGAAGCCCTCCGGGCGCTGAGCGTCTACCTGGGAAGCCAGGGCCCACAGGGCCAGTTGGGATATACTGGGACTTTTGCTGAGCTCTAACATAGTTACAAGCTGTTCTTTCCCCTCTCAATAACAATGGGAAGTTAACAGTTAGACACAAAGGCTCCATAGTAACTGCATCTATTTCCAAGGTAAGGATGAAATTGCCTATAACCAGCAACATTTGACTTAAAAATAAGCTTCCCACTCATAATCCTTGGAATCGAGTTGGAAAGTTTTTAGAACAACAAAACTTTCCAATAGGGCTCGACTCCCAAAGGGTTAATCTTACCCGATAGCACCACGCGAATGGCCCAACTGAGCGCAGTTCACATGGTGTCCTTTTTTGTTGTTGTTTCAGACAAAACAGAAATACAGTTGGGGCTCCAAGAGGAAAAGGAACAATTGGAGCCAAAGCCCAAGAAGCCAGCTGAGAGCCAGGTAGCAGGGAGCTCCTTTCCCCCTTCTTTTCTTGGAGCTCGCACACCCCATTAGTGGCACACGCAGTGTCCCCAGGATACAGCAAAGCTGGGCTGAACCAGCAATTCTTTCTCTGCTTCCCTTGGCCCTGTGTCCTCCAACCTCTTCCTCTGTTGTATTTATAAAGCCTTTCCCAGGAATCCCTGCCCAGCTGGCCGAACCTGCTTGTAGGTCAGACAGAGGGAGTTTACGAGGACCCTTCCCTAGCTGGGCCCAGGGATGAGGTTCTCGCTTCTGCCATCCTCCGAGCCCTTGTCTGTGCTGCCTCCCTGCAGGGGCAGCATATTCTGCTGTCGCAGGAACCTTTGTGTGCTCCAGAGCATGGGGCATTCTGCAGGCTTCTCCACTCTGGGCTACCGCTGTGCACACAGAAAGGTTTCTGGGGCCATCCCGTCCTCGAGTGTCCTGAGTACTGATCTTATGGCCTCCAGAGTGAC
Organism: Eretmochelys imbricata; assembly: GCF_965152235.1. Taxonomy (NCBI): domain Eukaryota; kingdom Metazoa; phylum Chordata; order Testudines; family Cheloniidae; genus Eretmochelys; species Eretmochelys imbricata. Next base: position 21,913,501 of record NC_135589.1, on the reverse strand, counting down.
CAGTGCCTCATCTGCCCCGTTGCCCTGCCCAGAGTCTCTCAGTGCCCCGTGTCTGCACAGTTCTCCCCAGCCCCTGGGGCTCTGCAGCACTGCTCAGGTCAGCTGGCTCTTTGCCCTGAAGCTCGTGCTGAGCATTTCCCTGCAGCTCTCACAACCACCGGCTCCAGGCACCCTGTGCAGCCCCCCCCACCGCCCCATTACAACATTATTTAAAGGCTTCCAGAGCATGCTCTGTGCCGCCCTCCCAGCTGGCTGAGCCCCCTGTGTGAATGAACACAGCGCCCCCTGCCTGGCCCCAGCCCTGACCCTCGCCTTGGGCCCCTACGGGAGTCTTGCTGGCCCTGACCTTAACCCTGGCCTGGAACCTTTACCAGTCTCAACTCTGACCCTAAACTGGGGAGAGCTACAGGTCTTAACTGTAACCCCAACCTGGGGAACCCTGCCGGCCCCAATCCTGATCCTGGCCAGGGAGCTCCGCTGGCCCTGGCCCTGGCCCTTCACCCCAGTTTTGGGCCAGAAAGTGGCCCCATCTGTATCAGTCCATGTGCCAAGGTAGGAAATGGCAGCCAATCTAACGGCTAAATTGTACAAATCTCACCATGGCACAGCTTGGTTTCCCACAGTGTCCTCTCTCCAAGGGCATTGTTACAGCTTCACGGTACTATTCAAGTAGCTAATTATTTCCTAATCTGTCCCTTTATGTACATACAAACTGAACCCAGTGGGGAAGTCTGTCTGCACAGTGAAGAGATCAGCCTGCAGTTCTGAAAAGCCAGGATGGGAATTGTACTGCTCAGCCCTTATGCTATGTTGCACGTTCTGGTAACATGGGGCTTTGCAAAGGAGGGTTACGCTCCTGTCTTTCGTCATTGATCACGTTTAAAGCACTTTAGTAACGGAGCCACGCAGCCCCCGGGTAGTATTACCCCAGGACTCCTGGGGAGGTGAACCTAGGCAGAGCGGTGTCCGCTGTAAATCAGAGCCAGGGCATGGCTGCTGGACCACGCTATAGTCGGGGCTTTCTGGGCAGCTTTGCAGCAACATACCCTGAGCCCTTTGAGCAGCTAATGTGGTGTCCCCACTTGACGTCAAGGGTCCAGCAAGTGCAGAGAAAGCCGAGAATGAGGAGAACCAAGAGAGCTCCAGAAACGAGGAGACACCGAGAGACGAGAAACAGGAAGAGAGCGCAAAGGCTGAGCTGTCGCCCGAGCGGCTGCCGGCGAGAGGTGAGGCACCTGCTGCACGCGGAGCATCCACGAAGTCTGGGGCAGCCCCAGCTGTCACCGCACCGCTTGAGAGACTGTTTCCTTCCTTGTTCAAGGCCCCGTGCGCATGCATGCGGTATTCCCCCAGCGAGGCTTCATAGCTCATCCCGTAGTTCGAGCCACTCCACCTCAGTGCCCGACGGTGCAGAGTTCAAATCTTCCCAGCGTTCCATTGTGTAAAACCGTAACAACCCTATCACGCAATTTGTTTGTACCTAGGAAAGTCCATAAAAATACTGTATTAAAAGAATGTAAAGATTGTAAAATCAATTTCGCGCAAGTTAGGAAATGCCCGTGCAACCTTGATTGGGCCCCCTCGTGAATATGCATTATGATACAGTCTGTAATGACATGATCACATGCTCTTTTCCCCCATAGTTTTTAAAGAACCTTTTTGTATGTAATGTAACTTGTAAAACAGAGCGGTTAATCTCTCTGCAGGTGACATGCACCCCTCTTCCTGAGGCCTGTGCCCTGCTAGATGGGACTTCAGTGTGGCTTAGGGTGAAATTCACCCCTGAATGAGGGATCAGCACAAGACCTAGGAGCATGTATCTTCACGCATGGGTAGTGCTGGGAGAGCTCTAGTGATGGGCCTAACACTAGAATAAGCTCTCGCAATTTTATTAACATAATTTTTGCGTCCATTTATGATGCAAATTGGGGTTTCCCCATCAAACCACCAAACGTTTCAGTTTTGAGGAAACTGCATTTTCTGACGTGGGTCTACCAGCTGCAATGGGCAGGCAAACACATACTTTGCGACTTTAAATAGGACCGGCAAATCAGTCCAGAGACACTGGTGGTCATTTCTAAACAGCATTCTGCCTGCTAATGGTCCTGTTTAATTCCTGCAGATGAGGCAATTCAGGCAAAGGAAAAGCCATTGGAAAAGTCAGAATTAAATGCCTGCCAAGGTAAAGGGGAAGACAAAGAGTTCAAGCCAGGTAAGATGCCCATGACCTGAACTGCAACAGAGAACTGATCCAAGATTGTGTGTTACGGAGCAGTACGCATGCACGTGTGTGTGTTTGTGTGTGAGGGGCCGTGCGCCATGTGTCTGTAGCGTGTTTGGCCAGGGAAAGGGGAATAGAAAAGCAGCTCCGGCTATTTCCTGTCTGTGTTGTGGTGGTGCCCACAGGCTGTGATCACTGTGTACACGCCTATAACGAGAAGTGAGATCCAGCCCCAAAGGGCTTAATTACGATGTGCAAGTGCATTTATGGACCATGTTTGCGGCTCGTACACCACACCTTTGTGAGAAGCGGCAGCGCACCCGGGAGCTGTGTACCCTGCTGCTTCTTGCCGACTTTCCATCTGTGGCTTGGACTTACAAGTGGAGATGGGGGCCCAGCAGCATGCAAAGAGTCTGTGCGAGAGCCAGAATGGGCCTCAGGAGGGACTTAGGGTCTTGCTACACTGCAGTTAGACGCCCGCGGCTGACCCAGTTCAGCTGACTCAGGCTCCCTGGGCTGGGGCTACAGTCTGAGCTCTGGGACGCTTCCACCTTGCAGGGCCCTAGAACCGGGCTCCAGCCCAAGCCCAACTGCACTGCAATTAAACGGCCCCTTAGCCCGAGTCAGCTGGCCCGGGCCAGCCACACCCTTAGTGCCCAGCTGCAACCACTAGACCACGTTTCCTAGCAGTTGGAGCAGTGGCTCAGAATAGCTCTAGGGACGGGCAAGAGAACTCCCTGACACTTCTCCTTATTTCCTTTCTGAGGTGGGTGTAGAGCCGCTTCACCCGTTCCTGGCTCCACTGGCATCTTGGCTGGCGGGCGCTGCTTGTGCTAGCTGGGAGGCCCGGAGGCCGGCTGGTGAGATGCACGTGGGGGTGTTTTGGAGAACGATTTGAGGAGAGAGCTGCTGCAGTTAATGGGGCAATGATGAGAAATAAGCAATTCAGCTCAGCATGGCAGGGTCAGTTGTGCTTATCTGATGTTACTGTCTTTGGTAAGCAGAGGATACCAAGGTGGAAGAGAAGGAGCAGAGTGAGACTCAGCAAAATGGTGAAAAAGAGGAAGAGGAGGATGGGAAGAAGGAGGATAAAAATATGAACTTCAGATTCATGTTCAACATTGCTGATGGCGGCTTTACAGGTAACAGGGTTTGGGGCTGACACAGAGCATCCCAGTCACTTTTAAAGTGTGCCTGCGAAAGCTGCCCAAGATTTGCTCAGGTTTTCTGCATATTCAGTTAGAGAGGATTTGAGCCTGACAGCGCTTTAAACTAATGGAATTCCCGTCCCAGAACACAATGCCAGATCTTCGCTCTGTGCTAGAAGTCGCTGGCTGCTGGGGAAAGCTAAGCTCAGGGAGCTGTCTTGAGTTCTCTACTGCTTTGGTCTGTGATGCTGCTAAAATCATCAGCCTTGTTTATCACGTGAGTCATTCTCACCTCAGCATTTGCGGCACTGTATACTCAGCTCATATTTTGTAAAGTACACCTGAGTGACTAATAAAACTCCACAGAATATTGAAACAGGAAGCACTACAAGAACCAAATCTGCTTTATTCCAGTTATGCTCACTGTTAACTTTTTGTATTTCACTGGCCTAAGACGCTATACTGGTCAGTTTCATGTTCTTTTTATACTCCCTTTCATTTCCTGGCCTTTGTGACCTTGGTTATACTGGGGTTGCAGATGCTGCAAAGGAATGTTTGAAACATGTTTTTCACTGAAAGCATTCGCTGGTTTAATTCAGGACAGCACGTCCATTCAGATTCATATTTGCAACCCTCCCCATTTTTAATAGATACACCCTAAATTTTGAGCCTAAATGGTTTGACCTTTTACATAGCTGCATACTTAAAAAGAGCTCCAGTCCCGAGGAGTGATTGCATCATGGGACTTCCTGTCAGTTCCTTTTTTTTTGATGTCACAGTTGTCATAGCATCCACTGTAACCATAGTCTGTGCATCCCGTGGCACTGAAGGAATCATTAATGTCAAACCTTATGCCAGCATGGAGTCCCCTGGGCTTCTAGAGGATACTGTGTAGGTCCCTTTCCAAAGTGGGCCCTGGACTAGAGACTTTCTTCGGTAATGAAGTCCACTCTCCAGGTTGAGAGAGAGCCTCCCTCTTCTCTTCATGGCCTATTCCCAATGCTTAGGGATAGCACCATCAGACATGTCATTCAATCTATTGCCCACCAGCTGCATGCCGGGGCTTAGAATCCTAGTAGCCATGCCTGAGGAACACAGCTTTTAGCTGTAGTCGTCTAGCTCTAGCATCATAAATTTTCTGGGGGAGGGGTCTTTCCTCTTTGCTCATTTAAAAGGAAAAATATATCCGTCATTCCTACTGAGCTGGCAGCTTTCTATAGCCAGTGATCTGTCCTCCTTAAAGGGAGCAAAGCTGCTCAGAATAAGAAGGTGGCAGATGGGGTGTTTGTGAGACCCGTGATTTGGTTCTAAGGTGTCAATTGACTTCAGTAGAGGATGACATTAGCCAGTGGCTGAAATGGGTCAAAGGCCCAGAGGTTACACACAGTACCAGTGGCCGCAGGCAGGAATACGTCCTCTTGGCTAGTCCTGCCTTGCGTTCTAGCAGCAGGTACGCTCTCGTGCTGCTGGCTGAACGTGGCTCGGCTTTGCCTTCTCAGAGTTGCACACGTTGTGGCAGAACGAGGAGAGAGCTGCCGTCTCCTCGGGCAAGATCTACGACATCTGGCACCGGAGACATGACTACTGGTTGCTGGCGGGAATTGTTACGTATCCTTGAACTTGTAGTGAGAGCCCTTGCCGCGGTTGACAGGGAGGCGACCAGAGAGGCTGGGCCGCCGCGGGGTGATGGGGAGGTGATCAGCATGAGCAAGATCTTTGTCTTCATGTTGCTCTGAAGAGACTCCTCTCCTGAGTGTTGGTCTTGACTCTGACACCGGCTCCCTCTCTGGCCTTGGGCACGTCATTTAACTACCCTGAGTCTGTCACCAGGGGACCACAGTAGGAGTGCTGCACCGGTTACTTAGTGCTGTGCTTTGAAGATGACGAGAGCTATTGAAAGGCTGAAAGTGTCACTAAGCGAACTCCCCAGGCTAACCAATGAGATTGCAGTTGGCAATCTGGCCTTTTCCCTTAACACCCCTCCCTGCACCCAGCCATGGCTATGCCCGCTGGCAGGACATCCAGAACGACCCGCGCTATGTGATTCTGAACGAGCCATTCAAGTCGGAGATACACAAGGGGAACTACCTCGAGATGAAGAACAAGTTCCTTGCCCGACGGTTCAAGGTGAGCCTGGAGGGAAGGTGCCCCCCACTGGAGGAGGGCTAGTGGAGCTGTGCTGGAGGGTGGGGAGTGGGCTCCAGTCTCATGCACTGGAGAGAGCCAGGGAGTGGTCTGCAAGGGTGTTAAGCGCCTGGCAGGGAGACCATGGCACCAGACACAGATTCATAGGGAATGGGCTGCAGACAGCCCCTGACCCTACGTGCTACTTCTCCTGCATGGAGTGGCAATGAACCACTGCAATGAGACTGTTGCCTAGCTCCTTACTTAGGCCAGGGGCCTCTTGTCAGGTATCAGGGTCCCATGGAGTGGGTTCCCCTGGGCTTGTTTTGGGAGCTGAGCATCGTTCCCACTCACTCAGCTCTTACTAAGCTCAGCAAAGGGAACTGCTGTGGCCTTGCGTGACCTTCCATGGGTATAAATCAACTGTCCTCGGCTGCTCAGTGTCTAACGGGGCTGCCTGCCAGATCCCTGCTCTGCACTCCAAGTGGGAGTGAGTTAAAGCTGTTGCCATCCATTTGCCAGGGGCTGGCCTCTGCGGAGTGAGTCCAGGGGTCTCCACCTAATTCTTAGGCCAGGTGTCTATGCCGCCAGTCAGAGCAGCTGGCACTAACCGTCCGCTCCGTCTGAGCCACAGCAGTGTCTGAGGACTGGCTAGGCCCCGCAGACTGGCCCCCCAGCCTCCACTTTGGTGAGATGGAAAAGCCTAAGGGGGAGGGGAAGTCTGCTCCCCCCTCAGTGGCTGTGGGTGCCCCCGTGTCAGACAAGTGGGGCAGCCAGAGGGCTGGAACGTTGGCCGGAGTAAATCCGCATAGCCAGCGCAGCACCGATTTATCCCCGCCGAGGATCTGGCCCTGACTCTTCTCTCTTCTCTGGACGTGTCTCAGTTACTGGAGCAGGCCCTGGTGATAGAGGAGCAGTTGCGAAGGGCCGCGTACCTCAACATGAGCCAGGACCCCAATCACCCGGCCATGGCACTCAACGCCCGTCTGGCTGAAGTGGAGTGCCTTGCCGAAAGCCACCAGCATCTCTCCAAAGAGTCCCTGGCTGGGAACAAGCCTGCCAATGCTGTCCTGCACAAAGGTTTGTCGCTGTCGCATAGCCTGCTCCCTCCCTAGCCGGGGCTGAGAGGAGCGCCAGCCGCACGGGCTCTCTGGGGCTGAGCCAGAGCCAGCGGGGGCTGCGGTGTTCCCAGCTGACTTGCAGGGGGAGTGGTACCAGCATGGGGCAGAGAGACAATAAATCCAACCAGGAGGAAGTGACTGGCTGGTGTTTCTGTCTCACAATGTTCCCGTGTCCTGGCGCTGGCCACGTCCCTCTGACCTTTCCTGACCACAGGGACCGTGGCCATTTGCTTCCAGGGCAGGAGCAGAGGGGAAATGCAAGTGTGCAGTGGGTCGATTCTCAGGCTCCCAAGGTGCCAAGGGGAGACAGTCTTCCCTGGGCAGAAAAGACCTGGCTTAGACCTGAAACGAGCCCCGCTTGTGACGCACAGCAACACCTGCCCAATGTGGGGCCGCTCGCCAGGTGGGGGTGTCTTGGGAGCCCTGGTTGCGTATCCCCCTGGCGATTGCAGGGGATTGCATGGCACCCCTAAGCCTAGGGAGACCGAGATAGCAGAGAAGTGAGGTGTTCTCAGCCTGTGTCCATACAGATGTGCGCACAGAGGCGCCCTGGCACAGAGGCTCCGATCGGAAGATCCCAGTGGCCACACTGTGTGTGTGGTTGAGGTCACCATCCTGAACCTGAGCGTTGCTTTGCAGCCGTTCCCACTGGCAGGTATAGAAGTGTTTACTCGCACGGCTTATTAAACGGCCCCAGGCTTGGGGGTGTCAGAGCGGCACCCAGTGCCCCATTTGAATCTGGTGCATTGATCTGGAGCAGATCTTGCCTAGCACAGGGTGTCGTGAGGGTATTTTGATCCCCTTGAGGGTATTTTGAGCCAGGGTAACCAGGAACGTGCTTTTCACCCGCTTACAAATGTGCAGGTGCTCAGGAGACACGGTGCCATGTCTGGCTGGTCGGGACTGAAGCCCAGAGTTAACAGATGAACAGCCCCAGGCCTAGATGAGTCAGTCTGATGGAGACTGAGTTTGGAACCAAGAGACCAGCAGAGGCTCCAGCCGGTCCCCACCTAGCCAGTCGTGTGTCAGGTTTTGTGTGCTCTGCCTGGCACCAAGCCTTGACAGACTCCCACTGCCGATTGTAACAGACTGATTATACCAAGTCGATTTACAGGCGTGGGATCCGTTTATAGCGCTCTAACAGAGGAGTCAATGGGACAAAGTTGCTGTTGCAGTCCAGGGGCTTTGAGGACCAGTGTCTCCTGGCAGCAGTGCCCATGGGGACATTTGCTTCTCCTCTGGAGGTACATGGTTGAAGCGAAGCCTTGCTCTACAGCAATGGCAAAAAACTCTGCAGGGCTTCCACCTCCCTTCATTTTCCTGACTGCCCAAGGACAGGATCTTACCTCCCCAGCAGTCGGACTCCTCTGAACCATTACAGAATGGGGTTAAAGTGTTCAGGGATACTGGCCCAGGCAGTCCAGAAGTGATCGTACAAGCAGGTGATGTTCCCTTCCTGTTCCAAACCACCCCCCCAGGAACAGAACATGCGTCTCTTCCCCAAGTCTGGCTCTTTCTACAGGGTCTCCCTTTCTCTGCCCCGTGTTCTCTCTAGCTGGAGGGTCCCACCCAGCACTCTAGTGGAGTTAACAAGGCATGGAACTCCCTGCCTGAGGAGGTTATGAAGGCAGGACCATAACAGGGTTTAAGAGAGAACTGGATAATTTCATGGAGGTTAAGTCCATTAATGGCTATTAGCCAGGATGGGTAAGGAATGGTGTTCCTAGCCTGTGTGTCAGAGGGTGGAGATGGATGGCAGGAGAGAGATCACTTGATCATTACCTGTTAGGTTCACTCCCTCTGGAGCACCTGGCATTGGCCACTGTAGGTAGACAGGATACTGGGCTGGATGGACCTTTGGTCTGACCCAGTCTGGCCATTCTTATGTTCTTACGTTTACCCAGCAGATCTGAGCAGGGCTTTAGCTCCTGCTAACAGGGTGGGTCAGTGTAAGAGCCCTCCATCCCTTGGCAGGGCCATGGAGCCTGCCAGCCTGATGCAGTCTGCCCCAGGTGATAACAGCTTAGCAGCTCTGCTGATTCATGAGCTGTCAGTGAGGAAATAGTCACTTGCGTAAACTGCAGCCAATTCTGCTGGAGCTAGGACCACTGGAGACTGGTGAGGAGTGTGCTTGGGCAAAGGACGGAGCAGGTGCTGCTCTCTGGTGCTCCATAAGGGCTCCTGGCCGGAGACTGACACAGTCCATGCCGGAATTTGGTGTGCAAATGTGAGAGTAGAGAGGGCAGAATATAGCTTGTTTGCCAGACAGAAAACAGCTGTTCTGGGGGGCTCCGAGCAGCAGCTCGCTGTCCAGCACCCTCACTGTCCTAGTCTTCAGATCCCAGCCAAGGGCCATTACCGTAACATCCCATGGGAGCAAATCAACACTTCGATGGGGGACACGGATCTGAGCTGTGGATGGGGAAACGCTGGAAAGGTTCTGCCATTTAAAAGGACACAAGAAAAATACAAGTAGCCAAGTATGGGCAGAACATGAACACGAGGTTGGCAGCAGCCCCCAGATATGCATTACCTGTTTGCTGCCGTGTGCTTGGAGAGCCATGCGGGAAGGCAGGTGGCTGATGAGAGAGCTGCTCTCCCTCGGACTAGGAGGGGGCAGGGTGTGGAATTAGATGGGCACACGGTTTACAGAATTGCTGTGGCACGTGGCTTCAGGCAGGTGCACAGCCTGTTGTGATGGCTGCTCCGGTGTGGCTAGAGGGGCCCAGAGCTTGCGGGATTCTGACATTAGCTGGGATTGAGGGGGATGGCTCAGGGGTGGAATTAGGAGGGCACAAAGTATGTGAAAATCACTTCCTTTCGGCACAGAAGTGTGCGGTGAAGGAGGTGCAGGCATTCGGCACGTGTGGAGAACAACGCCCCCGTACGCCCACTCAACTTCAAATCCGTGTCCCTCTCTGCAAACTATCTCTGAGCCCCGCCAGCTCTCCCAGTACAGCTCCTGTGTCTCCTCTCCTCCAGTGTCCAGGACGTGTCACCGTGTTTTCACCCCCCACGTAACCCCACTGGAATCAGTTTGTCCCTTCTGCTCCCTCCCCAGGATCCCCCCGCTCAGCGTGGGAGAGCAGGTTTCCTAGCTACGCTGGGTGTAATCCGTGTGTCTGTGTTGCAGTTCTGAACCAGCTTGAGGAGCTGCTGAGTGACATGAAGGCAGATGTGACCCGTTTGCCCTCCATGCTGTCCAGGATACCACCAGTCGCTGCTCGCCTGCAGATGTCTGAACGGAGCATCCTGAGTCGTCTCACTAACCGAGGAGGGGACCCCACAGTCCAGCAGGTCAGAGAGAGCCGAAAAGAAACACGGGGCCTGGGCCGCACAGGCCCCCAGCAGCTTGGGCTGTCTGGCTTGTGCTAGTGGAGTTGTTCAGTCTGGTGACCAGCCTGGAGAGTCCCTTGCAAAGCGTCTCTGTATGGTGCAGTGTTAGGGAGTTAATCGGCAGAGGATGGATACACTGACCTAACAGGCCTTTTCCATCTCTAACTTCTGCGTGCCGTGTCCTGCGTTCCTTACGTAGGCCAAACGTCTCTGCCTCCCACGCTCAGCACGGTGGTGTCTGAGCAATGCTCTCTTTGGAGACCCCCGGGGCATTTTGCCTGAGTAGAAGTGGAGCAGGTAGCCTGGGACGTGTCCCGGTCATGCCAGTGCGTGGCAAGCAGGGAGAGCAGGGCTGGTTGTCTGGAGAGCACCATAGCCGTTATTTCTCCTGTTTCTCCAGGGCTCCTTCGCGTCCTCCCAGCTCTACAACAACAACTTTGGGCCAAACTTCCGGGGTCCTGGACCAGGTGGGATTGTCAACTACAGTCAGATGCCGCTGGGACCTTACGTGACCGGTAGGTTGAGATTTCTAGCAGCCTCTTTCTCTAACTGCAGAAATTAAAGTGGCAAATTTCACTGGGCCACAAGCAAAGCCAAAGACCACTGGGCAAGCAAGATGTTTTCTCTCTTATCAATAGATATTTAGCCGTTTCCAAGATTTTCCTCTGCAGTTCTTATTCCCACCTGAGGTAAGGCCATGCTTATTACTATCTGCTAAACGTATCGTATTGTCTCATCTCTCAGGCTCTGCCTAGTAACGTGATTAACTCTAAGTGTCAGCAAATCACGAGGTGGAATGAGTTAATAAATCCAGAATGTTCAGGAGCATATAGTTAGTGTTGTCTCCTTAAATGGTGGTAGCCCAGCTGTCTCTTCCACACGGCCCCTAGTCACATGCTGCTGGGCAAGTCATTCCTCCAGGCAGTCAGCTCCGGGGGTAGTCCCCAGAGAGCAGCTGTAACTGGTGTAGTCGCTGCGGAGATGCTGGAGTGAAATGATGGGGCCTCTCTTGGGTTCTGACCCACCCTCCCATGTCTTTGCACCCACTAATGCCAGTGAGCAGCGGTGCCCCTGCGTTTAGTGAAGCTCTTTGGTTTGACGGGGTCAGACGGGGAGCAGCCTTTCCGTCCGCACCGTTCACAAAGTAACATGTGAAGGAACGGGGCTCCGGGGCTCCAGAGCTCCTAGGGCACAGGGCTTATCGCTCGTGGCACGCTACGAAACACCTAGCTCCAGCTCTGTAAGGATAAGGAACATCAACATTGCTTGCAATTCTGAGTCGGTACGGAGAGTGTTTGCAGAGCCGTGGGGCTAGTGTGCCTGTCATTAGGCATCCCTGTTTTGGGGGGACTCATCTCAGACCCACCAGTTTGGTTGCGTTGTTGTTTTTTTGGTAACATATCTGGGGAGTGTCCCGTTCTTCTCGTGTGCGTAGTTAGGCTCATGCTTGCGATGCTAGGTCATGGCTAGCAGGTAATGCCCAGTGTAGTGGCTTCACGGACATCTTTGATTTCTGGAATCTCTGCATTTTGTTCTCTTTGCACAGAATAGTTTTCCCTGTTCTCATGCCAGTTCCTCAAATCAAACCTCACATTCCCTTCTGCTCCTGAAGACAGGAAGTTCCTAGGCTGATGAGCCATGTTGCCTTGAGAACATACTGGTGTGGATACAGCATGTGTACTTTTGCATGGAACCTGTCTGGTGTCATCCCTTCCAAATTGCAGGTCAGGGCTTTGGAAAGCCTACAGAAGAGCCAGCTCCCAGAGAATCCATCCCAAGTTTTACTCTGAGCCCAGTGCCTGCTTGGACTTGAGTTCAGTCAGTGCTGTATTGATGAGGTTGGCATTGCACAAATATCGGGGAAGCTCCTCACCAGGATGTGAGCTCCCAGTGCAGAGGGCCCGTCAGTGAGACATGATGTGCAGCCAGAACCTTCTCTTTTTCCAGGACTTTGCATCCATTTAAACTTTCCTCCCTCTCCCTTGGTTTGTGTCTTGTCTGAGCTACCAGTTAGTGCATTAACGAACACACCAGTCACAGCAACACAGGAGGCTCTGCCGTCCATTTCTCCCTTGTATTTTTACCATGGTGGCACTGAACTCACCTTAGATCTCATCTGAAATGCAAAGGAGTCTTCAGCAAATAAGCCAAGCTCTGGGAAAACTCTTACTGCCCCAGAGGATTCGGCGTGTCTCTTGGTGCGGTCGTGTCAGAGGGCAATAGGAATCGTCAGTCAACAAGCAGTCTTTAGCCAGGATAATTCACCGCTTTGCAAGGATCATTCGAGTAGGTTTCCTCTCCTCTCCTCCTCCTTGCAGCGCGCTGTGGAATTCTCTCCAAGGTTGCTGGGCTGGGCTGGGCTGGAAGCCCCTTGTTTTTAGAGGTAGCACTCCGAGGAATGTCTGCACTGCAGCTGGGAGCCCGACTTATGCTAGCCCTGCTGGAGCTAGTGCCCGTAAACCAGCGGTGCAGACAGTCAGCTCAGGCTCACTCCTGAGTTCGGACCTAGCTGCCGCCCCAGCAGCCATGTTTACACTGCTATGCGCTGGTGTGAGTCTGCCGGGCAGACACACCCAGAGGTGCTGGGAGGCTAGCCCACCCTCAGAGCGCTGCTGGGTCTCACCCGTGAGGCCATTCTTCAGCACGCAGGACTGCCTGGCATTGTCCTACTTGATTCCTGACCGTGAGCCCAGTCCTGGTCCAAATCAGGAGTTAGCCCCGGGTGTCCCCTTTTCTCTGCACAAAGCTCCTGTTCCAGACACAACGGGACAAGCCTCACAGGTGGCTGAGGCGATTTTCAGTGTCTTTGTCTTGCAGTTTCCTCCTAGACCCAGGAAATGAGTTCCTGTAAAGTATCCAGTGGCAGGGCAGAGCTCCCTGGCCATGTGACCAAGCCCTGCCAGCCATCATGACTTTATATGAAAATAGAATGAAACCCAACACCTGGTGTCTGGTTCATGATGGTGAGACATGGAAATTACCCATCAGCAATGCCTCCGCTAGCCAAGGGCTGCCAGCGTCGCCTGGAGGCACTTTCCAGTTGATGAGATCCACCCCCCAGAAACGGTTCCCTACAGTACTAGATCCCTTAAGGTTACGTTTCTTAATAGTGGCTCATCTTATGACATATAATGTCATGTTAGAACTGCCTACTGAGAGCGTCTTCCTTTGCGACCCCCCTGTCGCCCATTTTGCCCGTTGGCACAGCACTGGGTGTTCTGCCCCACGGGTGGCTGAGTTTCCGTGGTGGGCGGCATGGCCCCCTGTGGTCAGTGTGTGACACACAGAATCATAGGACTGGAAGGGACCGCGAGAGGTCATCTAGTCCAGTCCCCTGCACTCCCGGCAGGACTAAGTATTATCTAGACCGTCCCTGACAGGTGTCTGTCTAACCGGCTCTTAAAAATCTCCAATGATGGAGATTCCACAACCGCCCTAGACAACTTATTCCAGTGCTTAACTTCCAGTTAGGAAGTTTTGCCTAATGTCCAACCTAAACTGCCCATGCTGCAATTTAAGGCCACATGCAGGGAGCAAAGCTGCTCCAGGGACGGAAAGGACTCTCCGGGACAGCTGTCACTTCTGCAAGGTGCTAAGTCAGGCTATTTCTGAGAGCGGTTTGTTATTCTCAGTTGTCTTGCCCATTGCCATCCCCGGGGACCATTCCCTCAGAGCCTTCACCATTGTGTTCCTTCCTGCTCATAGAGCGCTACATTTTGACTCTTCAGCTACTGCTTGAGAAGGCTGAGAGTTCACCACGTGCCTCTCTCCCCTCGGCCCAGCCCGCTGCCCGCTCAGGGCCACTGACAGCAGTTTTGACAAGCCAGCACGCTTCAAGCAATCCCAGCAGTGAGCTGGAGCGAGCAGCGGAGCTGTGTGCACTGGGCCATAAGCACCTTATTGTGTAAATGTTGCATTTGCCTTGCTATCGGGTGGTGCTTATTTGTGAACTGAACACGGACGTGTGTGCACGCGGGTGCTGGGCTAGGGGAATGCAGCTGGTGTGCTTGCTTCTAAGAACGTTTCCTTTAGGTTGGCCAGTGGCCCTGCCTTCTCTGCTCCTTGGGGTCAGTCACGCCCGCTTTGCCGTCACCTTGCACTGCGTTTCCGTGCACGTGGTAGCCCACACGACAGGGAGGGGAATGGAAACCAGGTGGCCTGTAACGCATTCACTTTTGTTCTTGCAGCGACACCCAATGGGCCGCCCTCCAGCCACCCCGATAAAAAAGTAGCCGAGTCACTGAAAGATGGTGCAGCCTTGGAACGCAAGGGGAAGCTTGGTGACATCATCTGCATCGAAGACTAATTCTCAGCCCAGTGGGTGTTGGGGCCAGGGGCTGCCTTGCTCACATTTTAAAGTGTTCTTCAAAACAAACCGTCCCCCAGCCCATTTCAAGAACTTCTTAGAAGGGGATTTCATTTCCTTGTACATTTTTTGCACTTTCTTATTGAAGACTTGAAGAGTTTGTCTTGACAATGTTGGCTGAATTATGAAGGGATTATCTAGTAACAGTATTTATGTCTCTGGTTTTATCGACATGTAAAGGGAGACCGTATTGGAAGCTCTGTTTCTAGTCCAGTTACCCTGAGGTGTCAGTTAGGAGCCAGGCTTAATTCTTTTCTGTAGCCTCCTAGGGTCGTTCTATTTTTATGTCCGTTTTGTGTCTGAGCAAATGCATGCACTGTTCTGCTGCCAAATGTCCCGTGTATGCGAGGGAGAATGTGCCCGCCGTCCTGCCAACCCTCCGCAGGCACCAAGGGAGAACACACATGCTGCAGGAGATGTCTGTCTCACCAGCAGGGAATGGGTTAAACGAGCTGTGTTTATATTTCCGGACTGCTCACTGACTCCTGGCCTGTACTGAACAGACGAATTGCCTAGCCTGTGCTGACTGAGGGCAGTTTTCTGAGCTAATACACAGATCTAGCTGGTCTAGCAGATCGCGTGGGATTCAGGGGGTCAAAGCCTTGGGTGGGTTAGGATGACGTGAGCTACGTACGATGCAGGTGCTGTAGTTACCTCCATAGACACTTGTGAACAGTCACCTAGGACCTTCCTGCCTGGCCCAGAGTGTGGACAGCTGGCACCTGGCTTCACAGGTAACACGCAGCGTGGGGAGCTGGGGATTGTTGGTGTAAGAAGCAGGCGTTTGTTTCTGTGTTGGGTTTGGTGAGCAGGTCGCTGCCCTGCAGACTGCCAGGTCACTGCACACCCCAAGAAACATTTCTCCCAGTCCGGCGTGAGAGCTGAGTTGCTGACAGCAAAGACCCTGCACTGTTATGTTAGCTGAGGCCTAGGGTCTGCTGTATCCATTTACTGAGCCACAGGGCTGGGGGCGTCCTTCTTATTGGGGCAGAGAACAAAAGGCAGCCCGTCCGCCTTGCCTGCCCCCAGGCCAGTGCCCCGAGATAGCAGCTGTGCTGTACCTCCTCCTTTGGGGAGCCATTTTGCCCTCTCTAATCTGCCTTTCACTGCACCCGCCTGCGGTGAAAGCCACCCATGGCCGAGGAGGAGCCCCCCGCTTGCCGGCACAGCTGCTGCTTGGCAAGCACTGGTGTGTGTGTGTGGGGGGGACTCTATGCCCAGCCGGACCCTCTTCCTCCCTGCACCCGACATTGCCAGCCCTTTCTTGGCACAGACGCTGATTGGCAGGAGAGGAGCGAGGCGTGTCAGGGAAGTGCTCCTGGGTCAAACGCTGCATCTACCTTCCTTGAATTCCCTCATCACTTCATATCCAGCTCTGCTCCAGCCAGAACCTTCTCCTTGGGCTTGGTGGTTCACTGGATTCTGGAGGTTGAACTGGAGCAGAGCGAGGAAGCACTCGCCCCCCCCCAGAATCATAGAAGATGAGGGTTGGAAGAGACCTCAGGAGGTCATCTAGTCCAACCTCTGCTCAAAGCAGGACCAGCCCCAACTAAATCATCCCAGGCAGGGCTTTGTCAAGCTGGGCCTTAAAAACCTCTAAGGATGGAGATTCCACCACCTCCCTAGGTAACGCATTCCAGTGCTTCACCACCCTCCTAGTGAAATAGCCCTACTCCAGTATGGCTTGGTGAGCGATTGCTGGGACAGTGGAAGACGTCCAGGCTCTGGGATGGCAATCATCTGTCGATTGTCTCCTCTGGAACATGCAATGCAGAAGGCTGGGGCTGGCTTACTCACTGGTAGGGCTAGGTTTGTTAATAGGCCAGGTCTCCCTGCATAGTGCTAGCCCCTTGCTAACGGCACTGCAGTGGCTGCATGTATGCAGTAGCACGGTGCCTGAAAACAGCAGGGCCAGGATTAACTCTGCAGCAGTAGCTTTTCACCCCGTCCCCTCCTTCCACAGGGCAAGTTGGCTGCCCCCAGCACAATGTGACACAGGAAAAAGAACGGCTGTCAGTGCTCGCTCCCAGATCCTGGCTGACCTGGAACAGGGCTTCTTCAGTCAGGACGGGTAGGGGTACCAGTGTGTCTCCCAGGGAAGGATAATGCAGCGTGCACTCCAGAGGTGGCTGCATTTTGGTGGGGATGCATGCCTGTGGGGGGTGAAATGCATTCTGTAATAGCTGGGCAGTCCGCTCCTGAGAGTCAGCCGCTGGGAGCGGACACTGAAGAGTTGCAAGCATGGAATGGGGGCAAACAATAGCCTTGTCTTTGCAGGCAGGCCCCATTCTAGTGCAGAGGAAGCCAATGCACTGTGGCCTGCCACCTTATTTTGTGGCAAGAAGATTTTTAATGAGCGCAAAGGCTTTTAATGGAAGGGAAATTAGCAACTCTCATAGTTCATATCTCTGATGTTTACAGAGCTACCAGTGTGTTCTTCTGTCCAAAGTTCATTTGTGATGGTTCCCTCCTCAATGGCTAGATTTCCTGTAGCAGTGTTTTGTTTTGGGTAAGATTACTTGGCACTAGGCTGTGTTTGAACCATTTCCGTACCTCCTCTTCCCCCCCCCCCCAACAAGGAGATGAGCGTTTTAAAAGGCTCTCGCTGCTGGTTATGTTAAACTAGCTAAAAATGACCCCCCCCCCAACGCTTTTTAACCTGCTTTTTTTCTACTACAAAGTAGACTCCTACCAGTAACTGCAACAGGGAAAGGCACTGATGCCTGGACACTGGGGCCAGTATTAACTCCTCCCACCTACATGGTCATCGACAGAAGGGATTATGCAACAATTCTGAGCAAGCTGAAAAAGCTCCAGTGAAATACAGACTAAGGCAGTGAAGATTTGGGGAATAGACTAGGGAAAACCAGAAGCATTTAAAGCTACTTTGCCTTCATGATTCTTGGTTTGTTATTTTGTGATACTAACTGAACCGTGCTGACCTTTTGTAGGAGCGTTTCTGGCGTCTGTAGCCAACACAAATCACATTTACTTTGTACTGTGTGTATTTGTTTTTGTTTTCTGTGTTTTAATAAATCCTTTAAAAAAAGGAGTCAACAAAAACGCTTCCCAATTATTTTTATTGTTACAGCCGCAGCCTCTGCAGCAGAGTGGAAATGGGCCAATGAAGGGCTGTAGGCAGCTTGGGAGGGGCCTTTAGCTCCCGAGAGTCACTTGAAAATGCAGGAGGTAGGTCTGACACGATCAGTACAGGAAGAGCAGGACGCTGTTCTACCCCCCCCTTTCAGCGCTCTGTCAGCATGGCCCATGGAGTTTCCGCCTCCAGGAGACAGCAAGTGCCCTTGGAGGGGGTACATGCATGCACAGGCTCTGGCTTTCCCTCCCCAGGGCTGAGAGCTGCTGAAATTCCCTTCCACCAAAGGCTCAGCACACGTGGTTTCTGAAACGCGCATTAGCAGAAACACAGGCCCCTACTCTCCGCTCTGAGACAACTGAGCACCTGGGTTTCAGGCTGAAGGAGCTGAAGTATTGCCATGGCCTGGAAAGCCACTGAGCGCAGGGGGAGTTGAGCTTGAGCAAGGCCTGCAGCCGCTGAGCCACACCAGGCTGGCAGCAGGGGTTTCTGCAGCCTCAGTGCTGAGAGGGGTGATGGCTGTTTCCCCCCCAGGGGACATCACATCTTGCTTGAAACAGGCAGCCACAGGAACCAACGGGGGACCTGCAGCGCTAGGCTGAGCTTGGAGCACGAGGGAAGCCACGTGATTGGCCCCAGTAATGCCATGGCAGGGACCCAAAGGGCATGGGGAGGTGCCATGATGGTGCAGGATCCCCCCGTCAGGATTAATGCAGCCCAGGCTCCCGCCGCCTTCGGTCCAAAGCAGCCAAGGAAACCCTCCTGCAGACAGATCAGGCTGGCCTTTTATTTTGTCATTCCATAAATACAGTAGCTGAATGTCCATCGCAATCATCATTCAGCAGCACAATGCAGTCAGCTGGTTTGGCCTGTCATTTATGCAGTTCTAGCTAGTGTAATCATCACAACCCTCGCTGTGTCTCTCTCTCTCTCAAAAGAAAGCGCTTTATTTACATACAAGGATTGGCTGTAAGACAGGACAATCACTGGCGTTGGTAATTCACAGCTACTAGGTGCAGGGGAGTTTTCCAGGGTAAAGAGCAGGGCTCGCTGAATGACGGGGAAAGCACACACACCAGAGCTCACCTGCGTTACATGCCTCGTACACAGAACAAAGTGCACAGGAAACCAAGCAAATCGCCTGGGGTAGGATATGGAGGCTCAGACCGGAAAAGGCAACTGGAAGTTGTGGAAACCCCCTTGAACAGCTCTGGGAGGGGACGCTCGGGGGCCACAGGAGCAAGCGTTGGGATCCGGGGGGTGGTTTTAGGATAACGTTCACCTGAACATGTGCAGCACCCCACAGCGCTCCCTGGGGACACTGCAGCGCTGGGGCTAACATTGGACAAGCCAGACAAACAGCAGCTGCTAAAGTGCAATCGTAGGCAAGGCTGTCACCATCCTTCACTCACCCTGCCGGGGAACATTCTCTGCCCATTCCTTACGCTGGGGAGACCCAAACCTGCTCCCTGCTGCTGCGGAGCAACACGCTGAGCTTTCCTGGGGCATTTCTGCTTGGGGTTTACCACCACCACCAAAGGCAATGAATCGCTGACTAGCCTACTCCTAGAGCAGCTGATACCCGAGCAGTGGGCCCTTTCTCAGTGCCCACAAGCCAGGTGTTTATTCCCCTGCTCACAGGTGTATGGCAGAGCACTGCGAGTACGGGGACAGGCTCTCGTCCCTCCTGCCTGCCTGCAGGACACAGCCCGCCCCCCTGAACATGCAGCGCTGCAGGAAGCTAACACCCCATGCAACTGGCCAACCACCTTTTTACAGCAGCTTAAAAACTGTACAATTTTTAATCCAGCCTCCAACGCTAATATGAAAGGAAATTTAAATTCAGTAGCAACAAGCGTCAGGCCTGAAACACTGAGCAGCCCCGTACACAGTTCTCACTCAGAGCAGCATTCTGCATGAGAACCATTAAGGCAGCTGGCCGTAACCAGGGTTTGATTACAACAGGGCAGGGGCTGGGGCTGGATGGGGGGCAGGAACAGCAGTGGCTCAGCAAGACAGCATTGAGCACGTTGGTCATATGGTGAGGTTACAGCCATGGGTGGGGGTTCAGACCCCTACCGCAGACCAGCAGAGTCATGCACAGGTGTAATTTATATTCTAATTTGCAAAGTCAATCAGGAATAAACTGGTGCAAATCACAACTTGTCTTTCTGCACTGGGGCCTGAGCCCAGGGAGCTACCTCCAGGCAGGGACTTAAGACAGGCCGAGCTCACACTACCAGCTGTAAAGAGACCAGTCCAGGGGGTGTGCAGAAATGCCTTTTAAAAAGGAGCAAGACAAAAATGGTCCAAGCGAATCAGCTTTCCGCAAGGTAGCTGCAGTAACCTACGGTGGTGGGAGGCCACAGCTGAGGGATGTTTTAAAAAGCTCTGCCAATGGACCTGTGGGTTTTTTGTAGGTTGGGGCAGTGCTCTGATCCTGCTGTGCTAGAGAGGTTTGCGTGACCCATGTACACACACAATCTCTGTACAAACGCCAAACAGGCACTGCTTGGGTAGTGCCAATTAATACAAGAAATGCAAGTGCATTTTCGGAGCAAGTTCCCAGCTCCCTGAGTGTTGCTGGGCGAGTGCTTGGACCAGCTGCCCCTTGAAAGAGAAAAAGGGGAACAGAAGCACTAATATTTGTAAAACCTAAATAAATGCAGTCAGAGTCCTTAAAAACATTAACCCCTGCCAGGGAACAATGATTCCTCACCACTGTTGCTTTATCATTGTTCATTAGTATTATTGTGCCTGCCTTGTAGACCATCCAAATTAGATAGGTTTCTGCTACCCTTAGGGTGCAGAATTATTCCAGCACTTGACAAGGGGATAGCTCCTGGAAGTCTGAAACAGAATCTTATCTGTAGTCTAAACATGTGGTTATCTATGCAATGGTTATGAGAAAATACTACCAACATTATACCAAAAATTGAAGTATGAGATTACTACAGTAATGCAAAACTTCTGCGGCTTTTAGATCTCAGACCACCTAGTGTGAAGTGGCTTATCCGATAGCATCTGATTTGCAGAACCATCCCAAAGGGATCCATATAGCCAACAGTGAAATGCAGCCACCTCTGGGGTGGAAAGTGGCATCCGTTTAACGGCACCAGCAACGTTACCTATGAGTTTAGGACAGGAAATGAATATGTATTTGTTGACTGTTATATCAAGTTGACTCAGGGGTTCCACAATCAGTCTAAAGATGAGATTAATCTTTGGGGAACTGAGCAGTCTACCGAAGTAATTCATCTGGCAAGCGAGACCAAGCTATCTCCCTGTAATAGCTGTGCACATATGTCATCAGTGAAACAAGTACCTACAAATGCAGACTGAAATTTTAGGGGAAAGTTGGTACCATATCAGGTGGCAGCCCATACAAGTCAGGGATCTGAAACAAGAATAATGATTTTGTAACATACAAAAAATATTTTTTTTTGTTTGCAAAGGCAAAAGATTCTCAAAAATACGCACTACAGCTGTTCAGTCCAGTGTGCAGTATCCACATTACTGAGCAGCACCCAGCCACAGACCAGACACAGCCGCAAGTCTGGTGGCTTGAACTCCTTACACCGACATCCTCTTGGATTAAATTGCTCATTACCATCATTTACTGTGTGCAGTTGGTAACGATACTCCATGATTGTCCACTGAACACATGTAAACTAAATCCCTGTCTGCCCTGCTCCTTTTAAAGCAATGACTGGCTCAAGCAGTTTCAGAGGTTGCTTACGAAATATCACAGATTCTGGGTGTTAAGGAAATCAAGCATCTAAAATTAAAGCTAGATGTTTTCTGGACAGAGATTAATTGAAGGTCTCTGCTCTCTTTCATACTAAACAGTTACACTGTTTAAAATGTTTAGTATAAACATTGTACATGTAAAACTTCATATTAGTTGTAAATGAGAACCTAGACCTGAGTGAATGACAGAGGAAGTAATGAAACCAGCAAGATGCTCGTGTTAAAACAGCACTGCCTGCTGGAGAGAAAAGCACCAGCACAGTGAGGGATTCTGACTGGAATGCCTTCAATGCCAGCGCGCCATTTCTGTTCAAAGTCACAAACTGCGTCCTGCACTCAGTCCTCCGCAAAGCTCCCGGGAAGCCCACTGAGGCCAAGAGGTGCCTGGGCTGAGGACATAGCCTGTTCACAGGGAAAGAAAGCCCCCTGATTGGAACTGAGTGGGCTCAGGCCTTGTGCGAATAGCACCACCACCTCAGAAGGTCAATATGAGGCACTAGAAAAATTAAAAAAAGCATTGTGACAAACACCCGCGGCCCCAGTGCGGGCCTTGGGGAGGCTACCGAATCGCAGAGCATGAACTCTTACAGCGGCTTGCCAACAACTTGGCTGATTCACTTTGTATTTTTTGAAGTATTCAATCTTCTCCAACAGAAATAGATACAGAGCAAACTAAAGAACAGAACCAGCTGGGAGATGCAGGCAGTACTCCCGAAACAGCTGTTTCTAACATTCTTAGATGGTTACCACAGACAGTCCTCCGCACTCACATTAGCCAGATCATTGTAAAGCCAGCGTTGCTTTTGGAACAGAGAGACTAGAATTCTTACAGGGAAATGGTGTGTGTGTCAGATCTGAATATTCAAGCACATCGTACAGGAGCTGGAATCAACAAAAAGCAGAGATATTCTGCGTGCGTTTGTGAAAAACGTAGTTTCTCCTTTTACAAAAGGAAGCCCAGAGGCCTGAAATCTTCCCAGCCTGGGACTCTTCTTGCATTCAAAAGAAATGGTGCATAATAAGCCTATGTAGTCTTGCAGCAACAGGGTAAACAACTTCTCCAGAACATCTTGCCACGTGGTATCTTCGGATGCCAATCACACTCTTCCCTTGGCTTCAGTAAAGCTTAAGCAAGCAAACAGAAGACTAGGAGTCGAGAGAGTCCGGGGGACAGCAGGCACAGTTAGGATCTGTAGTCCTTTTTGCTGTATGGTTTATTGCCCAAAATACTATCGATCTCGTGTATAATAGAAGAGGACAATTTTGGAAGAACCTGTATACAACATACATACAAAGAAAATCAGAATGTAAGTCAGCGCTGAAGTTGTCTCAAGGGACCCATCAACCTGCAAAACTTGAGCTGCCAACATTCCCCTGCTGGCTTTGGGATAAGTGGTCACTGGTGGAGTTTAAGAAGGTGATAATGACAGCACATAGTATCGAGGTGCACAAGACGCTCACTAATAAACTGTATTGACCAGCAGGCAACACTAAAACCACCTACATCCTCGCTTGTGACAGGGACCAGCAGGGGCTGATTGAGCTAGTGATGGTCATGAGCTTCCCTGCAACCACAAATTATAGTGTGGAAAAAAAATTCCGTTACCTGCGTGAACGCTTTGGAAAACAAAGGTAAACGGGAAAGCAAAGTCAGCCAAAACCAACGGCTGAAATACATGGTTAAAGAAATAAAGCACATGGGTGTGAATTCAAGGCGTTATTGGTTCCTTCAGTATCATGTACAATTTACTAAATAGAAGGGTTGATGGGTCAAACAACAGAGTTTTCAGAATAACTTGGTTCACTGAAAGAATCTGTTACGGGATTTGTTAAAGGTCCGATCCAAAGCTCAACTGACAGCTCTCACGAAGGTTGATCCAAGGACTTATGAGCCATGACACCAAGTCAAAGTCTTAAAGCCCCCTCTTACTAAATGAGCCCCATGTAATAGCCCTCGTTAATACCTGCAAAACAAGTGCAGCTGCAAGGCACATCCCACCTTGCACTGATCTATTACAACCGTTGCAATATGGTTCATTTCTTTTTAACGATATAAACTCTATAAGGAGTTAGTTTCTCTCAAACTCTGAGCAAGCCAAAGATCATGCCTACGTTTTTAAGCAAGGGAAATTTGCCAGGCTATATGTGGGAACTGACCTGTATCGCTCCGATATTCTCCATTAACTGGTCTGCATTGGAAGCGCCGAGCAAAACGGAGCTGACTCCTTCGTTCCTCAGACACCAGGCTGGAGTGACAGAAAGGGTTAGGGGAGCTAAGGACAGGGGGTTCACTGCGGCGCACACACGTCATTCTTTACTTTAATAAAAAATGCAGTGCAGAGCTGCAGAAGCAGCTCTTCATTCTCCGGCCACAACTGGCCGGAGCGTCCAGCGCGTGGAAGAACTCGATGCAAGGTGCTGTGCACGTACAACCCAGAGCATGTTTATACGGCCAGGAGAGGCGGGCTTGGTGGGGGAGATGTGCCCAGGCAGGGAGGGCACCTCGGTTAGGCTTTCTTTGGCCATGGAGGCTGGTATTTCCCGCTCTGACAGACTCCACCTGTCTCGGGGCAACCGTGGGCAGTGAATAGAGGAAACGAAATTCCGGTCCCCTCGGAGCAGCTTTTCATGCGAGCAGGCGCAAGAGAAGCAAGGAGCTGGGTCGGATGGTCTGGAATTCGGTATCACTGCCAGGGAACGAGGCTATTCTTATCCAGTGCCCCGCTGCTGCATTCCAGTGACAAAGGCTGGGGGAGGACGATCTCTCTTGCTCTGCGTCTTGCAAGCTGCTTACCGATCGCGAGCTGTGGCAAGGTGCATCCTAGGCGCTCTGCAATGGCTTGCAGCTCCTTCAGCTTTGCCTGCTGTCTCCTTCCCTCTTCACTCAGGATCTTGTCTTTTAGCCATTGGTATCCCTTTGAAAAGAGAGGCACATTGAGGGAGAGGGGAAAGAGTCCTTAGCATCTGCCTCCTCCCCAGTCTGCTTCTGGAGACGGGGCGTCACTGGCTGGGGACGCAGACAGGCTGATGCCAGCACTCGCTTGGGACCCAGGTCAGCTCCCACTGAAAGCAATGGAAAGGTGCTTCTGGGAGTCAAAGGGAGCTGGCAATGTGCTCATTGTAGGTCCAGAGGCCAGCGCAAGGGGTTCTTCCACTTGAACTTTGTGTCACAGACGCAGAGGGAACAATCCAATGGAAATGGGGTTTATTGTGTGTGTGTTCTATCACTCCGGCATACGTCAAGGGACTTCCCATAAATCTTTGGGGCTATAATGCAAAGATATCAAGGATTCTGTACAGAATCCCCCAAACCCGCACAAGGAACATGAAGCGAAGCGGCGTTCTAGCCAGAGATCTCGGTAACGGGGTGACCCTCACACAGGAATGCTTAGCACAAGGACCAGAACGTGTGAGGGGTCTCAGTTGTGACACTGCAGTAAAATTAAACACACCTTTGCAGCAGGCGGGTGATTAAAGGTAGATCCCCTCCGACACCATATTACTTAATGCAGGTGCAGAATTCATTGGAACAAGGGGGGAATGATGCGTTTTGCCTACAGTGCCTGTCCTTCCAAGTGGGGTAGTGCAGCCCCCCACAATCAACTCCCTCAGCTCCCCTCATATGATCCTGAAACCAAACTGGCCTCAAGCAAGGAGACCAAGTACTGGGAGGCAACAGGAACCCCCCCATACTGGCTGCAGGATAAAACCTCAAATGCAAGGGGTGATAAAGAGACACTGTTCCACCCAGCATCCCTCGCACCAACCCACAAATCATGCTGCACCTCTTCCTCACCTTCAACGATGCTCTGGAGTAAGGGGGGATTCCACCATCATATTTTCCAGAAACAATTCCACAGGCCAGCGGGGACCAGGTCATGGCGCCAACCCCTGAGAAGAGAGAGAACATTTACTGAGGGCACTGCAGGTTCCTGCTGACAGCCGGGGCGAATACCTGCGAGAGCATTTTTTGTGTGCTCGGCCCTGCCAGGTGTCGAACCCGTGGTCCCCGAGCCAGCAGAACGCTCCAGCTTGCGATTAACTTTAAATCTGGAGCCATTTTCCAAAAAAATCTACTAAACTGGTCGTTAGCGTCACTGCTCAAGTGACTGATGTTTATTTGTTAAGTGCTTTTTTTTTTTTAGATTTTTATCAATCATATCCATTCTTTTGAAATGGTGTGGGGGACATCAGACAGTAGCCATTGAGAGTCAAAAAACGGAGTTATATAATTGTTAACACACAAACTGCTGACAGTGCACGCCGAAACGAACCAAGGGACGGTCCTTCGACCAAACTCCCAGGTTCTCGGGCACCACTTTCCCCAGCTGTTCATTTTGATTGTTATTGATGGAAATATTTTTCCACGGTTTGTGTGTGTGTGTGTGTGAGATGAAATCAACATTTACTGATACAAATCGAATCCTTCCCAGCCTATAAATATCATATGTCATTAAAGCCCTTCCCTGCTAAGACAACACACACGTTTCCATGGATACAGTAACTACGGTCTCCTTTCTTTGGTTAATTTAGTGAAGCAGTTTGAACAGGGGAGACATTTGTCTGTACCCAGGAAGCCCGTCTTTGTGTAAAGGGCTCGACAGGCCAGACCTCATCCTACTTTACAAATGGGCCGTAGGCCAGGAATGCACAGCACAGCCTTGGCCAGGCAGCTGGGAGGCCTCCAAGTACAGCAAAGAGTGAAACTCTAGAGAAGAGTTGTCAAGTCTGTAAATGACCCAGCTTTGGCTTCTAAGAGGAAGATGCCTCCTCTGTCCTGTGCTCTCTGGCTTTTTTATACTCTTCAGAGGTAACGTGCGTCTCTCTCTCTCTCGGTCTCTCATGCGCACACACAAAGATTTGTCTGGGTACATCAGGAGTTTGGGAATCAGGCCTCAGCACTTAGAATTTCTCTCCTAATTCCAGGCTGCTTTTTCTGATTATGATATAAACACAATCTTGTAAGAGGATTTCAGCCAGAGCGAAGACACCGAGTGACTCGGCATGGCCCAAATAATGCCAGGTTAGGGTGTGCAACAGCCACTCCAGGGCACTCAGAAGTTAAACAATTACCAAAGCCAGTGGCTCCGACTTGGCATGAATATGAAATGTGCACCATGATCACACACTGGGTTAGCAGCGTGCAGGAGACGCCAGCTAAAGGGCCATGACACCAACTCAGCAGCAGCTCGGCCTGGCCAGAGCTCTGATATTCAGATGGGGCTAGATCATGCAGTGTGATCCCCCTTTGCTGTGGCAGAGGCTGGGAACAAGCATGGCTTCGGGGTGACAAACAGGTCTGACAAGGCTGCTGAGATTTATTTTCCCTAAAACTGTGCCTATTTCCCCCATATCTTAGCACATTTATTCAGTTTTTTAAAAACTATTTTTGTACATTTCAAACCGCAAACCCCCAAGTGCCCCATGAATACAGATACGGGGCCTCGTGCCGATGTGGCATGTTGTACATGCTGAAGGGACACGGCCAGCTCTGGGGACTCAGAAGATCGCTGGGTATTTTTAGTTTGCCATAAAGATGCAGTTTTGGGGCAACCAAAACCATTTGCGAAGTTGGGGTGAATTCAGCAAATTGTTCTGACGTTTTTCCAGAATTTTTGTCCTCCCTTTTTATCTGGTTGAAACTGATTGTTCAACCCCAATGAAATCTTTTCAGTTTTTCATTTCGACAAGAAAAGAAATTATTAAAAAACAAATGCTTTTTTCTAAACAAAACGTTGAAACGGTTTATGTTGGAAACGTTGAAACAGTCAGGGTTTAGCTTTGAATTTTTTGTGGATGTTTTCGTTCAGGCCTGGATTGGAGCCGTGTGGCTTGGGCCCCTCTCTAGATTGCCGTTTTTACACTTGGCCCATGTGCGCACTGCCCCCGGACCAACCCCAACCCTCCTCAATGGAAACCAGGGGTCTGTTGCCCAATTATTGTTCCGTTGGGAAAGGCAATTCTTTCTAGAAACAAAAGCCAGGGGCTGGGCATTCCGGGCAGCTGAGCTGAATATCGACAGACCCTTTATGACAGGACCGAGCCTCTCAACTCCTGCTCCCTTCCCTGAGAGTGCCCAGCTTTGCCCCCAGCCAGCCTCAGAGAACATGTAAGGCGTGGGGGGGGGGGGGGGGGTTTGTACCTATCTTGTGAAAGAGCTCAGGGAGTTGCACCTCCACCTTCTCCCTCTGGAACATGTGGTACTCGGCTTGCTCACAAATCGGCGGGATTAGGTTAAACTGCCGTGCCACTGAGTATGCTTCCTGCAAGCACAAAGAAATGCAAATCAGCATCATTCCCTATAGGGCAGGGCTGCCCCGCCCCATGCTCTCCTCCTGGAGCAGGGCGAGACCTCCAGGTCGTCCCCACGGCACTGGGGCTGGGACGTCTGGAGACCCTGCCTGGCGGGTGAAAGGGAGTAACCCAGGGACATGGAGAGAGTGGCTATTGCCGAAACAGAACTAATTTGTTCCTGCGGCTGATGGGGACCCAGGGCCTCGCTGAACAAGCAGAGACTGGAGGGCTCAGTCCTATGGGAGATTTGCCCATTGGCAGGCCCCAGTGGGACTTTATCTTTGACTTCAAAGGGCACGAGCCAGCCTCTGGGGTCTCTGACTGCAAATGTGGTGCCCAGGCTCAGCCCGAGAGGTCTGTATGTGTGGAGCATCCCGGCGCTCTGCGGCTGGCTCTGCACTGACAAGTGCTTTAATGCCAGGGTAGCCACCTGTCAGCATTCAGCTGGAAGGGGCTCGAAAAGGCCCAGATTTGCCCCCAGGGCTCCTGAGGGATGCTGCCTTGGAGACAGCTGCAGACATGGGGGCTGACACAAAGTTCTGTCTGTTACCAGGGAGACGGGCACATTGAGAGGAAAAGGCGACTGGCTGGAGAGTCTCAAGTCAAAGGATTTAGCTAGAAATCATGTTAAAATTTGCCCAAAAGTTGGAGCAGATTGAGCCAGCAGAGCACACAGAGCTGGGAAGGGCCAGAGGGGGAAATCTCTCACTGAAGCGTCTCAGACCAGCGAGGAGAGAGAATGAGAGGGGGAGAGGAAACCAGGTGAGCTGGGGGCTCCTGTGACAGCAATGACAGGGATTTCCCGCTCAGGTGTCCTTCTCGCTGACCGTTACCGTGCTACCTCCTTTCCCAGCCAGGGAACCCTTTCCCCTATGGCACGAGCCTGACACACTCTGATGAGCTGTCCTATCAGATCTAAAAATAATTACAGCTAAAATACGTCTGCAAGCAGTCGGCTCCTGACAGCTCCTGTCTAATTAAATCACCATCAACGGAGCACTTCTCCCCAAAACGCTGCAGAGAGGCACTTTGCTCTGGCGACGGCAGTCTGCTCGGCCTCTGCTTAGCATCAGCAGCGCACAGATCATTTATTTATGGCATGTCTTCTGGCCCTTGCATTTCCGCAATGGGAACGCACGGGCATGCATGTGCCCACACACAGGCGTGTACACACACACAGTACCATGATCTCCATGGAGCTCCAGCGCGATGTTCCCCAGTACATGGCCATTCCCTGGTTGATAACGTGGGTCATTGCTCTCACCGTCTCTGTCAAAAAGGAAGGGAAGGCAAGGAGGGAGACGTCAGCCTGGCACGCAGAGCTGGAGCTATTCCGTAAATAAAGACTGTGACACCAAAAGGAAAGGGGGGATTTGACTGCACAGACATCTTGCAAGCAGTGTACTTCCAGACTTCAAACTTGGAGACAGGAGTTTTACAAGGAAATTAAAAAACAAAAACGAACGAACAAAAACCAAAAAGCCAACCCACAACAGAGACTGCTCGTGAAATCATTTCCCCATATTAATTACTTGTCCAAATCTGTAAAGAATAATCGAATGCAAAAATAAACAAACAAACCAACAATCGCCAGAGATTGGGTTGGAAAGTGACCTTTTTATGGCCGCTTGTGCTGAAATGAGGGTGAGAAGAAACAGAGGGATGTAAATTATGATGCCATAAGAATTGAGTTTTTTTTAGTTAGTTGCTTTTTGGAGGAATAATAGGATTAGCCTAGAAGAAAATAACCATTTGCAATGGACCAGTGAAACGTAATGAGGTCACAATCAAATAGGTGAAATGCAGTACAGAGTGGTGGAAAACAATGTCCAATCTCACGGATGTTCACGCTCTCCTGTGAGATGGGGATGGACAGGCGCCACAGGATATATTGCACCCATGTGTGGGGGAAAAAAATAACATCTTCAAGGTCCTACAAAAAACAGACCCGAAGACTCAGTTTTCCATCTAAACAGAGGAAAACCAGATCAAATCCACCAGGATGGAACAGCTGTCACAGGAGGGGAGACATTAAAAAAACCACAACAAAAAAAGTAGATACATTTCTGGGAGACCAACTTCTTTGGGGAGCAGGGCTTGACTCTGTGTGTGTGTGTGGGTGTGTGGGTGGGTAGGGGGCGTGGGGTGGGATAGTTTGGGAGAGGGAGAGGGAAACAGCACAATGTTTGTGCAGTTCTTAGCACCTTCCAATTTTGTTTCTGGGCATCATTGCTCTGCTGCACTGAGATTTATGAACCCAACTCCGAGGTCCGTTCAGAACTCCCTGTGCAGGGACAGACGAGCTCAAAAACTCTACCCCTGAGCACCTGGAATCAGAAGATTTCAGAGACTGAGGAATCCAGGAGGAGCTGGAACTGCTGGATGTTAAGGATGGTTAAAAAACCCTCACCTCCAGCTTTGCCCTGATAGTTTAGCTGCTGTGAACTTCAGAGATTATTACTAATAAGAAAAATTCATCAATAGAAAACATCCATTAGCTATGAAAAACAGAGGGCAAATTCTGTCTGTATAAAGACTTATGAAAAGCAAATATTGCAGCTGATTGTAGGAACCCATTAAGTTAGTTTGGCCTCATGGTTAATATTGCATCTAAAAACAGCTAACGTTCAGATTTTTCTTTTTTGAAGGTTGTCACTGTGATGTTTGGCAAATACAGGGACGGCCCACCAAAGGTGCTGAATGTATGTAGTGGATCCAGCGGGAGATATCTAGAAAAGGCAGCTCTAAGAATACATTGCTTGCAAGGTTGGTTGCAAATGTTGCGGTACAAAGGAAAGATTGCAAACAAGTGTTTCTAAAAACAATCCATTGACGGCCTGAAAAAATAAACCCGATATAATATATAAATCAATGTGATTATACACACACACACACACTCACTCAGACAAAAGTGTATGTATCCCTGTCTTCTGTCTGTTTCAAGGTGGGAAGCAGACAATGGTATGTGTTTGTCTAAGTGCGATGCTAAACATGCTGGAACATAAAGAGAGAGAACGAGAACGCAAAACCTGAGGCTCCTCATTTGACACTCGCCCAAATGTTTTAAACAGCTACTGATTTTGGGTGCTTTGAGGCATTTAGGGCCGATTTTCAGGGCACAGAGTGCTTACAGCTGCAGGGGCCGCTCAGGGCGGCTGCCCCTATGCAGCTCCTGTGATAATCAGCACTGGTATCTCCAGCTGGGACAACCAAAAACTCGACCGTCAGTTTCTGAACGGGTGCGAAGATGCTTTGTCTTTTATTAGACTTGGAGTCGTGCTGTTCAGCACAGGTTCAAGAGCCCCGTTGCTGACACTGGCCCTCAGCATCTGGTAGTGTTAAAAAAGGCTTGAGAAAGCAGCACCGAGTTAGAACATGCAGTTCCCATGGCCTGGTCTCCATGACGCCCACAGGCTGCAGCCTGCAGATTGCAAACTTCTCCTTGGACCACAAGACACAATCCTTCCAAAGACGCTAATTACGTTTGCATAGTCACAAAGGGGGCAGAGCTCCATTAGGTGGTGGCTTCATTAAGTTATGTTAGTAGCTGCCACCCGAGAGTGCTCCGCAGCAAGCTCTCCGTTCCTTGTAACATCCAACTAGCCCTTATCGCAGAGTCAGCCCTGTGCTGGTTTAAAAATTTCTCTCGCTTCCTCAGAGCTGCTTTAGGAAGTGTCACTGAACAGGTTTAAAATACTGAAATCAGAGAGAACGTTTTTCAGTCTCCAAAAACCTCATTTCTGGGCTGAGACCCAAGGTGGAAGGCTTCAGCTCTGAGGAAGGGATCGTTAGGAAATTCTGAGCATACAGAAGCAGGAGGATGAAGAAAGTCCAAATGTCAAGAGCTCTATAGCTTGTACTTTCATGAAGGGAGACTCAGACTAGCAAC
The DNA here is from genome assembly GCF_965152235.1 of Eretmochelys imbricata. Lineage (NCBI taxonomy): Eukaryota > Metazoa > Chordata > Testudines > Cheloniidae > Eretmochelys > Eretmochelys imbricata. The sequence goes on along the minus strand of NC_135589.1, from coordinate 21,882,158 downwards.
CAGAAGCAAACAATTCCTGGAAAGGCCATGTAAACTCCTTGATCTGTGCGGAGTGTACTAGGCATCGGGTCAGCCTTCTAGCTGTCTGGGGCAAACCCTGCTCGTGCGACCCAGTCCACGTAGCTGGAGTCTCCATTGGGGCAAGGGCTGAGGAATCTTCCCATGCCAAGACACAGGGGATGAAATCTTGACCTTACTGAAGTCAAGGGGAGTTTTGCCATTAACTTTGGGGGGCCAGGATTACACCCAGTCTCTGCAGCTGCCACCAGTATTTAAAGAAAACACTTTACACACACACACACACACACAGACCTCCAAGATGCAGAGTAACAAATGCAAACAACCCCAATCTTCTTTTACCCTTGTTCTCCCTTCTCTACAACCTTCCTCTTGGTCTCTTGTCTGAATGTAGGCAAACAGAAGACGAGGTCTCTGCCCCATGGAGCTTACCGTCGAAGCCGCTATGCACATTCATGGTACTGCATTAGCAAAAACCACCATCCCCCTAATTTTGTTTCTTTTAGCTTAATTAAACCAAGGAAAGAGGTGCCAGAGAGTCTGAGACTCAATTGGCTAGTTAAAACGGGAAGTTACAGCATAATTTTAAGGTGTCAGTCAAACCGCTGCTGCCCTGTTCTGTTGCTGCCTTTTCTTTTCTTTTTTAGAAACACTGTCGGGAGTCCCCGTTCACAGGCTCTCCAGCCAAGTCTGAACCATGCAGGCTGAGTTTGAAGCCAAGGCATAAACTCATGCCAAGGAGAGAAGCAAAAAGAAAAAGTCACACCAGGCTTCACATGTCCATCACATGCACTGACAGAGTGTTACAGTTTAGCTAAGTGCTGGGCTTGTGCAAACGAAAGTTTTCCATAGAAATAAAATCTGGCAGGTCTGTAATACATCTTGCACAAGATCACAAGCCATTACAAGGAGGAAGAATAGCCCGTCATAAGCAGAAAGAGCAATGACTATCAGAGCTGGGCAAAATGGGCATTTCTTACGTCACAGGAATAGACTCAGCAGGTTACATGCAGCTGGGGTCACATTTGGTCATTAGCTCTATTCCACTTGCCCCTTTAATTTAAAAAATCCCATGGGAAAATAAGTCTCCAGTCTCCATGCCAAAGTTCCAGACACTAATGCTTGAATAACCATATTAAAAATGTATCGCAAGTAGACGGCAATAGACGTTCAGTTCAATAATGAACAGTAATAAGACGACCGAATGCTTTGTACCTATTGTACATATTCATAGCTGGGACTGTAAAAAGCTAGACTGGCATGGATATATAGCCAGCCAACTATTAGCCTTTTGGTCCCAACCTAGTGCTGGTAAAGGGATGCCCCCTCAGTGGTAGCAACCCCCTGTGGGAATCGACTCTGAACAGGGCTGAAAACTCTGTCCCCTTATTTTAATGTAGTCTTTGGTCAAAGTTTGCCACCGCAGGGAGCGCAGTTACACAGAATTTTGCCCAACCCTAGTACATACTCATAAAAAAAAAAAAAATCCAACCACATTCCTTATGCAAGACCAGGCGCATTCAATGGGGTGAAAAAACCAGCATAACATGTTATTTCAGTAACTGACTAGACGGACTTTGGGAGCCAATTCGTTCAACTTACCAGACAGCCGTATTTTCTGATGCTAATGTAAACTTATCAGCACTCAACCCACAGCATGGGCTTTAAAGTGGAGAGTCTCGTGGACTTTAAAACTTCTGGGTGAGGACCATCACAACTTGCTTGTTCTCCCCTGGACTACTGATTTGTTCACCCTGATCCCTGAACTGCTCTCCTCCAAGATCACAAGCATGTTAAGAAACATGTTATTTTAATGAACCAATGAATTAGGCTTTAATGCAGAATTTCAAACTGCGGGGACCTCCTGTCATACAGACAAGCATAGCAGAAAATGGCACGTCATGCACTGAACAAAGGAAAGGAACAAAAGAATGAAGTGACATGAATCGAGGGAAGAGAACGAGAAGAACTAATCACTATTTTGCTTTTTACTTGCAAGATGTTCTCAAAGGCAAGTGGGGTTTTTTGTTTGTTTTCCTTTGTGCATTTTATGGAAAAGTTTGCCACGGGGGAAAGGAAGTCGTGTAAATAAAAATACAGAGTCTGTCCCATAAAATGCTGTTTGGACACAGAAGTCAATATTCGGACTGCGGGTACGATGTACCTTCTATGATGAATGTTCTTGACTTGGAAGAACTAAATGGGTCCCCTGGTGATAAAAGAAAGATTTAAAGAGACCAGAGTTTACAACTGCTGGCATATTACAATGAACGGCATGACAAAAGGGTCTGGGTCTGGAGGAAGAATAACCCGCTATCAAAGCACCATTAAAACAGCCTGTTCCAGAAGCAGAGCGCATCCTGAGAAGGCCCCTTTACATGGGGATGGAGGGGGATTGAGGTTGAAAAAGATTTTTGGTTGGTTTGTTTACATATGCTGAATGTATTAACACATGAAACAATTGCTACATAATGGAAAACGCACCATAACTAAAAACCCGTCACCAACATCATGATTCAAACATTCAAAACATCAAAAAATAAAATGCAATGAAAAATTCAGACCTGATTTGGCTAATAAGATGTTAAACTAACAAGGAATTAACAGTTCCTTCTTAGAATGGGCGAGTATGTAATCCAGAAATGGGACAGGCCATGAAATGAGAAAAGTTAGATCTGTTGCGGAGGTACAAACTGCTAGCACAGCAGCTTGAGAAAATTATTATAATGATCGTAACCCTAAGTATGAATTGTATTATCCAAGAACCTAGGAGCGCCAGTCATGGACCTGGGCTCTGTCATGCTGGGCAAACATGGACTGAAAAAAGGGAGATAACGCAGAGAGAAGCACATTCAGGCCCGGAAAGCCCGAGCGTAAGAGTTCCCCATGACATGAGCAAGGGGAACGACCCCTGAGAAGCCCTTTGACTGGTGCCCCTCTATTACACTTTGCTGGGGGAGAGAAAGAGGTTATTCTGAAAACGATTTGGTGGCCCACGGCCCGCGCTCCTACTCCCCAACGCTACACTCTTTAGAAGTCGCTCCCTACTTCTGGACGCAAATGGCGAGACCATGGCTAATCCACCAGTCTCAGCTGCCTGCTGACCAGTATCCCGAAACAGGAATAGGCTCTCAGGGAGAAACTGGCAGTAGAACCTACCTTCCATGGGTGTGTTGGGATCTGGTCTGTTCGCAAACACAACATCCACGTACTCTAACTGCAGCCGTTCTAAGGAAGCCTTCAGACCTGGTGATGAGCAAACAAGGACAAAAGGCATCAAGTACAGTTCCCCACTGAGCTCCCCGCTTCGTTAGCACTAAAGAGAACGTCCCAGCACTTCGCAAACACAGGATCCGAAGAGCTGCACTAACGCTCGTGAGATGGTGCCCTGAGGCCCAGGGATCCCAGCTTTGCTGAGGCTGTTCCAGAGCGTTAAGAGCACCGTGACCCACATCTGCGCGAGAGGGCTGAGCTGTGCCGCGTGCTCTGTGGAGAGACCCGGCTCGCTGGTGCTCCACTGGGAAAGGCAGCCCCAGCCCCAGCTCTCACAAAGGCTGGCCACTCCCTGGATTTCTGTTTGGAGTAATGAACAGAATGAAAACCATCTCAGGGGAAGAGCTGCAGAAGTGGTGACGCTAAAATGTATCCAACCTCTGCCCAACAGGGGCCAGTTGCCAGGCGATTTGAATTACACTTATAACAACTCTCAAGGGAATATTCAGCTCATTGTTATAAACAATAACTACCAGCACATGCCTCTCCCCCACCCTGCTCCTTCTTCCAAGCCGGGAGGTCATGATGTCAGTTGTTGGCGTCTGCAAGGCACTCTGCAGTGCCATTAACGCCATCTTGGCAGGACAGCGCACCCACCAGGTGTGTGTGGGCAGGTGTGTCCCAGCCGCTGGGACATGGCAAAGCAGTCACTGAAGCAGCCCAAGGGATGGGCTCAGCTGGAGCCCTGTTGAAGCGTGTTTGTTCCTTCTCTCGAATGGGAACACCCCAGGTCCCTCAGACTCTCCCACCTTACTATACAGGAGCAGCAGATAGGCCTCAACCCAGCAAAGCACATGGTTAAGCATGTGAGTAGTTCCATTCAGTTAAGTGCTCATGTGCTTAAAGTTAAGCACGTGCTCAAGTGCCTTGCAGGGTCAGGCTCACATACAGCATTAAAGCAGACGTGCTCTCTCACCTTCTATGATGTGTTTTCTGGACAGTCCCCTCTCAGTCTCTGCTCTGAAAAAGAACAGGCCCAGGTTAGCAGCGTACAGTTCAACGACGACAATTACGGCGCTGGGTGAAATTAGCCAGCGTTACTTACTTTCCTCCCCAGAAGATTTTGGTTGTGATGACCAGGCTAGAGCGCCTGTAAAGAGAAACAGAAAGTCACTGCATAAAATGTACCAAGCCAAGGCTCCCTTTCGCCCTCTGTGCTCCCATCCCTGCACTCACCGCCCCAAGCTGACGCTCGCCCACAGCTTCCAGTTACGCAAATACCCTCTTCCCAACTCACTGGTCCGCGGAACGTAAGTGATTCAGCACCAACCACTGCTCCGAGTCGTGCTGGGGCACAGCCAGAATAATTCTATTGACTTTGCAGTGGAGTTACTGCGGATTTACCCCAGCGTAAGGAAGGTTAGAGTCAGGCCCTTAGTGATCCGCTTGGCTGTTTGATCAGACGCCTTCGCTAGCCCAGATCAGAGGTGTTACCTCTAGGACCCACCTCACCTTGAATGATCCTGGGGTTAAGCCTTTAGGGTGAGATTGTCAAGAGTACGATCGGTGTTTAGGAGCACAAATCCCTCTGAAAATTACTGAGGCACTTCGGTAAGTCCCAACCTTGGGTATGGCCCTGTAGCCCAAAGTCACTTTGCTTCAGGGCCATCCTGCAGGCTACAGCATGGCAACTACTAGGAGAAACCACTACCAGCTCCAACTACCGTGAACTTACTGAACCAGCTGCTATGGTCCCGTGCCTACTCCAGACTCAAGAGGCTGTTTGCTGAAAAGCCATTATTCGCGTGCCTGAACTAAAATGTTTGGACTCTTAAATCAGTGTCCAGGACAGCTAAACCAGACTCTCATTGTGCCCACATTACGTTGCAGTGTGAGACTGCAATCATCAAAGGGCTCCAGCCACAATGGGCTGGCCATGATCCTAGTATGACTGCCTAAGACTGTTCTTTATGGCGGAGTGCATGCTGAGAGAGGCCAGGAGCGGTCCTGGAGTCAGCGGTGTAAATAGAAAACCACTCAGGCAACACCCCGCCGGGCTCCAATGGCATCTCAAAGCAGATGTGGACCAATTTGCTCAGAACCTTGGTGCTGGAAAAAGAAGAGGACGATGAACAGGCATGTGGGGTGCCACGGTTCGCCTCTGAGTACTGACAGGAGAGCTCCTCATGGGATTTGCTAAAAAGTCAATTACCTTTAATTACTGGGAGCTGCAGTCACATGGTAATTAATGCAAAGAAACAATATTGGTGGAACAAGATGACAAGTATAAATAATTGAGTGGGAAAAATGTACCGGATAACCACTGACTGGGAGGATAATTGTGGCATTCTGGAGGGAAGGAAATACAGACTTTCTGACAATCCTACTATGATTAATGATTCATGCCCAACTGCAGCGAGCTGGTATTTGAAATTGCTCTTCCCTGTGACTTTTACAATTTGAGATAATTTCAAACACCTCCCCGAAGAAACGCCACTCTGCTCTGACCCAGCCAGGACAGGGGAGAGGTGCCAGGCTGTGATGGACTGACGAGCCCTGGACATCTCCATCAGGAACAGGAATGGAGATTTACCAGGGGAAACACTGAGATTAAGAGACCATTGTCTTGCTTGAAACTGGCATGTACCTTGGGCCCCCGAGCTACCAGAAGACTGAATGCCAGCCATAAAGAAGGCATTATTATTTCATGCCATTACAACAACCTAGAAGGCAGAAACTCTCTTCATTCACAGGAACAAGTCCAGGACAGGCAGCAGCAGTGAAAGATTCCTCTACCTTGCCCTGGAGCGATCACTGCTAGGGACCAGAGAGGGGATTTCAGACTCCATGTCCCGAATTTCGTGCTCACTGGTGCACTACTCCCTGCAAATCCCTGCACAGTTATTTGACTCTTCACCTTGATGCCTACCATTAATTTCCTTCCTTCCGTATCAAACACAGCAGTTATCAAGGAAACTGCCCAAGGCATAAAAATGAAACACTCTGGTTCTAACATGGCACTTGGCTTAAGGAAGAATAAAATTACCTCCAACCCTTCTTCTTAATAATATTTCCCAACACAACTTCGGCCCTGCAATGAGAGAGAAACAAAAATGATGATTTCATCAGACTGGTACAGAAATTAGGTCCAAACCATTTCAATCATGGCTCTCAATGGAGGGATCCCATGTATTTCAAATCACTGGTGTTAAAATGTTATTAAGGAGCTATGGAGAACAAGACAATTTGAGGCTACCCCATGCCCCACCCACTCCAATGGCTATTAATGGGCTCTCTGAACAAAGAGGAATCCTGCATGTTGTTTACATTGCAGTACAGGATCAAGTGACAGCTGGAATTTTCTTGGCATTTGTCAGGGTCAAAGATAAAAATATCCTGGCCACAGGCAACGTAATTTCCTCCTTCCTTTGCACTGTCCTGCAGTGTAGAAAGAAATGCTCTCTCTAATTGCTTGTTATACATCTTAGCAACAGAGATGGGACAAGAATGCAATGTGCATTACATTTATACCCACCACATCCCCTGTGCTGCTCACTTGGGCCTTTGCATCCCTTCACTAACCGATCCCAACCCTACTTCCCACGGGACTCATGGCAGGCACAGATCGTGAAAGCTGAATATGTCGTCACCCATCTCCTCAGCCTCTTTTGTATGGACAAGCGGAGCCCATCAGTGGCGAAGGGAGGGCGTGGCTGGACAAAACGTGGCATGCGTTCCGGTTATCGGAGCTCAGCCCACTAGCAGTACTCTGGCTCATGGCTGATAATTGCAGGATTTGGCTATTCAGATCTGTCATGGCACAAATGACTCCCTACAAATAGGATTCATAATAGCCTCTCTTCTTTAGAGTGAGAAAACAGGTCAGAGAGATTCAGGTTGTTTGCTAGTGGGATCTCCGGCTGGGATGTGCTGGAGTGGAACTGTGCATGTCTTCTCCAGCAAGAGCGGCAATAGGTAAGGAAGACCAAAGCCACAGGTAAGAGAGAGACATTCTTCCATTATACGTAACGCCTCTCTCACCCACCCCACTCCAGAGACAGCTCTCCATTGCCATCCATCAGGAGCCAATTCCATAGCCGTTGCTCAAACCCGCTTTGGCAGGTTGCTTTGCCCCTGTAGATGCTGCTGCAGGACTGGCTCCTCCAACATTTCGATTTTGAAATAAATACATGGACTTGAACATCACACTGCGATTAACGTGTGTGGCTTGTTCCTATTTGGCACTGCTGTGCCAGCTCTGGGTAGGAGCCCAAGTTCCAGTGTGGCCCAGAGGCGAGGACACTACCAACTGAGCCATGCGAACATCTGTGCTTGGACTGTGTGGAGTGCCCAGACACACACAACTGAATTGATCTTCGCTCTTGGCCATGTCAGGCATATTTTGTTCCTGGGCAATTTAATTTTTAATGTGCAATTATTCATGAAACCTCTCAGACACTACATTCTGGAACCTTCATCCTTTCCAGTCACAAAGTTACTGAGTCTCTTTGGGAGGAGACCGGAAAAACCGACCCTTAGTCATTAACTTAAAGAGACATGCGTGACGCTTCATTGGATTTGTTCTGTGCTGTGCAAGTGTCTAAAACCAAAGATGAGACGCTGAACAGGTCAGACTGCAGGACCTTCACTTCGTACAGTCAATAAAAGGTTCCGCGACACAGATGAACACTTTCAGTCTCCCAATTAATTCACTGTCGCTAGGGTTTAATACACAGCACACGACATGTTGAGACTCTTTCACCAATGCTTTCAAGTACACTTAATCACCAAAAGATGTTCCCTAAGAGCTACAGGAAAAGTGGTTCTCCATGTTTTCCATACTTGGACCTTCCTGCCTTCTCGCTAGGACACAACCTCCCACTTAGCAACATGGAAATGGCAAGGCAGCCATGACGCCCAGCATCTGTTCATGACCCTTCGGGAATGATTGCAATTTCTACCTACAAGTATCCTGCGCCAGGCCTTCGTTTTGTTGCCCGCCACATTCTCATCACTCGGCCCTCCTCACAGCTTACCCCTTGTTATTGCTCAGACAGCAACAGGAATAAGACCAGGCTGCACTGTGTTAGGCGCTGTAGGGACACACAGGCAGATGCGTCACGACGCTGAAGAGCTACGATATTTCGTCGGAGCCCAGGCACAAAGTGATGGAAGGAGAGGAGTGGAAAGGTTAATGAGGAGAAAGTCACTGTGCTGACATGGGTTAGCTGTACCACAGCACAGCGGATTCTCGTTGTCGGAAAAGTTCATAAGAAAAAATAAATAAATAGGGTCAGCTCTCCGTATCTCCTGTCTTCTCCTAATGCAGCCCATTCACACATAAGTCATGAACATATAAACGTTCCATAGAACGTGCCGCCTTTTCCCAGAAAGAAACACTGCAAGTGAGTACTGTCACAAAGGGCTATTGAAGAAGTAGACGCTAGGATCTATATTATAGGCAAACAAAAAAATTATAGGGCGAGAAAAGGGCCAAGAGAGAGTGCCTACCTGTTCTGTAACACATAAGAACGGCCACAGTGGGTCAGACCAAAGGTACATCTAGCCCAGGGTCCTGTCTTCCAACAGTGGCCAATGCCAGGTGCCCCAGAGGGAACGAACAGAACAGGGAATCATCAAGTGATCCGTCCAGTCATGTCACCCATTCCCAGCTTCTGGCAAAAGAGGCTAGGGACACCATCCCTGCCCATCCTGGCTAATAGCCATTGATGGACCTATCCTCTATGAACTTATCTAGTTCTTTAACAACTACCAAGAAGAAAATTTCAGCCACAAATTCAGAAATTTTTCAAAAAAGAAGAGTTTTTAAAATAAAAACTGTCCTGCTCTGCTCCTGATGGCATGGAAGATAAGCTGGGTTACTCAGGAAGTGCTGTACCATCAGCGAGACAAGAGGATAGAACAGGCTGTGGTCAGCCAACCAAAAAATGGAGTGCACCAATCTCAAACTCTTTCAGCCACCTGAACTGAAACAGGAACAAGCATCTGTTAAATCTCAGAGGCAACGCTGACTCCCAGATGTAACTTTTCTGGCCTCAGGGAATTAGAGGGAGGCTACTCTTTGATAACATCTAAGGATCAGGTTCAAAGACCCTTGAGTTCAACAGGAGTTTGACTCTCGGGATCTGGCTCTAGATAAGTGAGTTCATTCAAACACATCTGGGAGGGGGGTCGGGGGGGGAGGGGGGTTGTTTCTGCTTCCGAGCAAGTTTTAATCATTCTGGGTGAAACTTAGCCTCATGGCCCATAGGCCTGAAGAGGCAGTTGAGTGGCACACAGGACTTGTGCATGGGTCTTCTGTAAAACTGGGGGGGCAGACAGAGGATCTTGCCCCAGGAGCTCAGTTCATTAATTCTGGTAGGGAAAACCCCTGAACTGGCACCATGTCAGTGCTGGTGGCCTAGCTGTCTGGACTCTCAGCAAGGCAGGGCTGTAGGGATGACCAGTAGAGCTTGCCTTGAGCTGGGAAAGAATTAGGAAATTTGAGGTTCTTTCCACACAGTAGGGTTTTGCCTCTAGACCAAATGCATACTGCACTGCTCCCCCGGTATGCTGTCATCCATGTGTCCCCCTGTATTGATCACCCATCACCTCCCCTTAGACACTGCACAGCAAACTCTCTCCCTCAGTCCTTTTTTGTATTCATTTTTTTCTCATAAAAACTTCGGAAGAAATATATTTTTTTAGATGTGAAAGGGATGGGGCGGCCCAACCCCCACTTCCCCTGCTACTCACAGTCTGACCTGTTGAACCAGGATACCACATACAAAGGCAAAAGAACTGCCAGCCTGTCTAAAATCCATGCCCAGTTACACACAGAGGGATTCAGACCACCTGCTAGTAATATGCAAGCAAATGCCACGGAAACCCAGTGAGAGCAGGAACAAATGTTCTGCACCTCATGGCGTCTACTTCTTCTATTTCATTTTTCATCAGCATCAGGCTGTGACATTTTTCTAACGATTGAGACAGGTTCTGGTGCTTGTAATTTACTGACTGTCCCTCCAAATCGATGGTTGCCCATGCACCCCTCTCTGGTTCACAGCAGAGCCTCGTTTTGCCTGGTCACGGTGCTGGTCAAAGTCAGTGTAGATGAGATGAGCTATAGCTGCTCAAGCACCATTTCATAGCAATTTGTACAATCCTAATCCCTTGACAACCTCTGCCTTCCAAGTCTTCATCTCTTCTGAGCAGGTGCCCCCACTTATTAGTCCAGACAGACCCAGGCTCCTTCGCAGTTCACTGGTGCGTAGGCAAGGGGATGGAGGCAGCTCGTTCTCTGAAGGAGAACTGGGTTCTTCACGTGAGACATCTGTGCAGAATCTTTTTTTGACTTTTTCTCTGATTTTGTCTGTTTCAGTGCTGTCGAAGCACCTGGAGTCAGGGATAAGTGCTTCAAACGCACTGAAACAAACAGAAATAAAATACATTGATTCACTGACTGTGCCGGGCCAGTGGGAAATGGCAGTTTGAGCGGATGTCTATCTACAGTACTTATTTGGGCCCCGTTTCTGAGCAGGCCCAAGATCCTGCACTCAGCTGGGTTTATAGGCCTGGCTAGATCCCATAGTGGTTTTCTGAGACTAGCCAGGAGGCAGGCAGTGTGTCGAGGAACCAAACCCCATGAATTTACCCTTCAAGACATAGAGAGGCTGTAACAATTTTGTGGCTCTCAGGAGTGCGTTTTGCACAGGCCAACTTGTATTATGTCCTGCCCCCAAGGCGAGTTTGGGACTAAACGCGGCACAGCTGCGGACCTTTCTCACCGCATTTCCCAGGCTGGAGCAGCAACGGAGACAACTAACTTTTCAAACAATTTTTCTCAATCTCTTTCACAGTCTGTTCTGTTGGATGAACACAGCTTTTGTTTGTATCTTAAACCATGAAATGCCTGGCTAACCTGGCAGGAGCGCTGAACATCAACAACAGAGCACCTTGGCACTCCTCCCCAGTGATTGCTCCTTTGCCATGAACAGAAAATTAGATGGGACCCCTGGCCGAGTGATACAGTCAGAGCAGGGGGATTAAGGGAAAACGTATCTGCAATCTGTCACTGGGCTGAAGCAGTGCTGGGGCTTGGGGGTCGATAGTCATAGTTTGAACGGCTGGGGAATGCAGACAGTGTCTTCACTGCCACAGAAAGTGTTTTTCCATTGGGATACCTATCGCCATGTAAAATCCAAGCAGAGATGTAGCTGTGTTTACTTCGATGAAGCTAATTGTGTTCAACCTTATACCCCTCTCCTCGACAATAAGGGGTTTACCTCAATGTAGCGAGATGAGGTAAATACTCCCATGCCTTGTTCCCACTGGGATTTTACCTGGCGATAGCCATCCTGATGGAAACACACACCTTTTTCGCAGTGAAGACGCAGCCTGTGTGCTCCATAGTGAAGAGCATTTAATTAGAAGCTAAAAAACCACCTGGATTTTCACTGGCAAAGGAATGCAGAAGGGACATCATCATTCTGGGAGAAAAACTTTATGGGACAGGAGTCTCTGCTGTAATAAAGCTGGTTAAATACTAGAGACTAAGCACCGGCCACCCGCTGAGGTGAGACCCAGATTTCATTCCTGCTCTGCTCTTTTGCTCTCCATAAGGGCAGGGAGTGAGAGCACAAAGAGCAAGGGGCACAGCAAAGAGTCTTGCAGGGAATCCAGAACACGACATTTTGGGGTTGGGCCAGGGTCTGTGTGCGTTTTAGAGAACTCCGGAGCAAAAGAGAAAATACTGGAGAAAATATAACATAGTAAAGGCACCTCGATCAGGGAAAGTCAGGTAGCTAGGGAAAGTGTCATGCTGAATGTTTACAGCAATCACCCATTCATTAAAACACATCTACTTGTGTCTCCTGGTTAGATAAACATAGAAGGTACCTACTTCCCAGCAGCATAGACTTCTGCTGTGTCAAACAGGTTAATGCCATTGTCGTATGCTAAAGTCATCAGCTGTTCCGCCATCTGCAAAGAAACATTTGTAACGTTTATAGAGAGCCCGTTGTAGAAAGCAGGAGCCTAGAAACCCCTTGGCATGAGCGTTATATCAATAAAACGCATGTGTAACACAGCACACAGTAGCATGCTTAGATCAGACATTACAAATTAGGCTGCCTAAAGTTGGGCACCTAATGAGGTGATCTGATTATTTAGATGCCTAACTCTAGGCAGCCACGGTTGGCCTCACGGCAAAGAAATACCATGCAAATTGCACACTATTTAAGTCCAGCATATTTTCCCCCATATCAGGATGCACTCAGTAGCTTATGAATATAAAGAGGGAATAACGAGCACACCCTGCAATATGATTTTTCTCCTCCCACTTTTATAATCCAGTGTTCAGAAAATTGATTTTTTATGGTATTAGCTCAGATTACAGCTGGCATCTGTTGGCTCAGAAAAACCGCGATGCAAGTATTGCGTTGCACACATTTACTACACAGAATGGAGAAGGTGTCCTGAACGGATGACTATAAAGTTGCCTCCTAATCTGTATTACCAGGGAAGGCTACAGGTGCAACTTGTGTTTCACAAATGTTACTGGTAAACCGACTATACCTTCTGAAAGTCTGGCCTCACAGAAACAATACGAACTTAAAAACTTCACCATCCCCATGAGATTCAAGTTCCAACATCCATGTACAATGGAACAGAGCTGTTCATGTTTTCTGAGTCTATTTGCTTGAACAAAAGCATCTGCTACATTCAGCTGTGTTTGTGCCCCCTTTTGTGTTCATTTCCCACAAACATTACAGCACATCACCTTACAGACCAGGGTGTTCGTACAAAGTCACTTGAGACTATGTGCTGACGCCGAATTTTGAACTCTTAGAACCAGTCTTTCATTGCTAATTATTTGTGTTTAAGACTAATGCTCACCGAGTTAGGGATCACAAAGGCTACCATGTGACCTGTGTGTCCAATTAAACTAACCAATGCATCTCAAATTTTGAATATTAGATAGCTGGAACAAACAGCTCATGAGCAAACTCCTCCTGGAACAATTGTGAAAAGTATTTGGTTTGAATTTAGTCTTTGTTCTTGGAAATTATTCACCAATTATGTGCTGCAAATTATTTGCTCAGCAGTAAGTACTAGTCTTGGTGGATAATAATTAGCCAAAGGAAGGATAATTTTTGTTTCTTTTGGCCATAATCATAAAAATGAATCTAGCTAATTTGAAAAACAAAGTTGAAACATGTCAGACAAACATGAATATTTATGCATCTCTATAGTGAAAACTGGTAAGTATTACAGAACCTTTATTCATTATGACAGGTTTCAGAGTAGCAGCCGTGTTAGTCTATATTCGCAAAAAGAACAGGAGGACTTGTGGCACCTTAGAGACTAACCAATTTATTTGAGCATAAGCTTTCGTGACCTACATTTCGTTGCATCCGATGAAGTGAGCTGTAGCTCACGAAAGCTGATGCTCAAATAAATTGGTTAGTCTCTAGGGTGCCACAAGTCCTCCTGTTCTTTATTCATTATGAAGATTTCCCATAAAAAAGGTTATTGGCAACACTGAGGCTCGGTCACTTCAAATAATAAAAGGAACTAGACTGCGGAGTCTCCTGAAGGGGATTTTCAGTACAATGAAAGGAGACTGAAATAAGAACTGTATTTTTGACCTATGGAGTAGGCAGCGCAAAACAGGGAACAATTCTTACCTCATCTGTAATCTGCCCTCCAAACGTCACCCATGTTCCTGTAAAGGGAAAGAAGGGAAAACACTCATTCTGAAAACACAAGTACAAAACATGTACAACTTAGCTGTGCTCTGAAAGGCACTATAACTGTGGAAAAGGGAGCTCCAGACTGAATTAATCTGTAGGTCAATAACAGAGAAACACTGGAACAATCCAAACGCAGTCAGTCCTATGCTAGCCTGTCAATACCAAGCTGGCCCCACTGTTCTTCCTTCTGGGATATAAAATATCCCTGCCCAGAGCCTGTGGGTGGATGAGTGAACCAGGCTCTCAGGGCCTCCCTACCTCTTGCTGTTGCATTTAGACTGTCTGTCTCCCTCTCTCATTGTGTTTGCCTGACTCAGGCAGAAGACTTATCATCCGGGTGGATGCTCAAGGATACCAAATGCTAGGGTTCTCCAACGCCTTCCTGCCAGGTCAAGCCCTCCCACCAAACTGGGATGGAGCATTGTACTTCTGCCCTTGCCATTTGCAATACCTACTTGCCCTTCCCAGCCAACAACCTGCAGGGAACAGTTAACTAAACCACTTCCAATTTGCTAGTGGAGACCCGTCTGCCTGTAATGACCCCACTGCCTGACATTACAGCATGAATCACCAGACCAGGAACCTGTAATAGCTCATCTGTTTGCCACTTCCTCTCCGCGCTGTTGCCTTCCCTATTCTACTCCAGATAGTGGATACCCAGAGCTCTCTCAATGCTGGCCAATTTTAGCTCTGTTGCAGCTTGGCAAAGGCACGAGGAGCCACAGAAGTACTGGTGCAGCTTCTCTGCAGACTCAGTGCTGGCCTACACAACACATTTTTCCAGTTATACAGAACAGTTAGACAGGTACAACTCCTTCCAAAATGACAAACTAAGCTGGAAAAAGATCCCCCACCCACCCACACACCAGAATAAGAGGGTCCACATGGGGAGTTCTACTGGTATAACTACAGCGGTTTAAATACACACCTTTCCTTATACCAGTATAACTTTCCCATGTAGACAAGCCCTTAGAAAGACAAGGGTGTGTTGGTTGCACTCACTCCACATCTGGAACGTTATCTGAGCAACCAAATATCTAGAAAGTTAGCCTGTCTGGATACAATCAGTTACAGCAGATTCTGAATTCTGCACAAACTCTGCAAACTACAGCTCAAGGGTGGATCATTCTTGAAGTACATTAACTTGGAAGCTCTGAATACAAGTGTTCATGAATAAGTGAGAACAATGCCTTGCAGCTCGTTTCACATAAAGAAAAAGAGGTTTTAAGTTGTTCATTGCAGTCCATCTGAACGACAGCACTCGAAGAGTCAGACATTTCTTTCTGCAGTCACCACGCTGTGAGGGGCAGCAGCTGTCTTAAGTTGTTGGTACCCTTTAACAGATACAGTGCTCTACTACCAATGCTAGTAGGAGGGCTGATAAAGCAGTTCTGTTTAATGCCCCCCTTTTCAGACACTGACAAATCTGAAAAACAAATTACCTTTTGGGCTGAGATTTCTCAGGCTTGTTATAAGCCCAGGGGAAAATGCCTTTTTTCTTTTTGAAAAGTTTGATAAAATTTCATTCAGACAAGAAAAACTGATTTTCACTGTTTACATTTTTCGGATGCTTCGTTTTCATGATGGTGACTCAAACAGCTTTTCTTTTAAAAGTGAACTACAATGGGAAAACCCTCGGCATGTTCTTTTTCCTTCTTTACGATGGATAAAAAAGGCCTCTATGTTTCTCTTCCCCCCCCAACAAGCAACATTTTTAGTTTTCCGTTTGTCTTTTACATTAAAATGTCAAGGTGCGAGTCTCTGGGGACTGGACAGGCAAAAGTCAAGACCGTGAAAGTTGATCAACTGAAAGAGACGGGATTTTTACTCAGATTGTTTAATTCTCCGGTTTCTTTTTGTTAATACTTATTTAACTTCTTGGGCTTATTAACGTTTTGGATACAGGACGCTTCTGTCAAAAGATTTAACTGCTCACCTTGCAATGAAGGTGTGAGAGCTTAAACTAACCCTACGTTCTCCAACGGTGGCAGGCAGTATAGCTGTAGCCGTGGCAGTCCCTTGTCACTCAGACATTCGCCAAGACACACACAGCAGCTACTCCAGAAAAACAACAACAACTACACTTGAGGTTTCTGCTATTTCTATAAGAAGCACCGAACAAGCAGAACTCCATTCCCCAACCTGGCCAGCTTGGGTCATACATCACAAAGAAGCCAAAGAGAGCCCAAGTGTACTCGGCAGCTCACGGCTGAGCTTTAAACTGAGCGTGGACTTAGCCCTCACTGAGGGCTGGTGTCTTTGCAAACCAAATTCATGTGTGACGTGCTGAAGTGCTCTGACAACCATATGCAGCAAATGGCACAAATGTTTCTTTTGACATACTTTTAAATGTCTTGAGCACATGGGTCTCTTGAGGAGCAAACGCAAAGAGATGCCTGTTTGTGAACCCATCCATGACAGCAGCCCAAGTAAACCTGTAACCACCACATATTTTAATACAGAAAACCAATCGGGGATACAACATGCACTAATCACACAGGAGGATTTCAGAGTCTGGTAACCATGCTGTCTGCGAGGCCACAATCCAGGCTGATTCACTGGGAGAAATGCCGAGGTTTAGGACAGAACAGAAATCTGTGGTTAGATCTGGTTACTTGGTAACCAGCAGTTAGCAACAACAACGCAGGGAAATGCTGCACTAGTAGCTGGATCCGGTTTCGGGTCATCCATTTTTAATGCAACATGGAATCAGAGGAACATCGCTCTGATCAATGCAAAAGGTGCAGCTCCCTTCACCTGCCACCTCCACCTTGGGGGCCTGTCTCTTGCTTAAATAACTGAGGGAAGAAATCATTGTGAAGATGATTGCTTACCAATGGACACTGGAGAGGTATGAGAGAGTGCCCCCGACGATCAAGTCACTTACCTAAGCCAAGGCAGGATACTCGCAACCCTGATTTCCCCAGATTTCTGAAAAAGAGAAACACCTCTTAATAACCAGTGGAAATGCCAGAAATAGGATGTGCCATAGCTACACGGGACAGATGATACGTGTGGTGTCCCCAATCCCCATCCCTTCAGCAAACGTCACAGGAACATCAGTTTCCAAAACTATACACAGAAAGGACAGGGGTTTCCGTGCTCTTCAGTTGCACTCCAATCAACACAAAGTGCTGTACGGGAAGTGTTTAGCTAAGCTCTTGTCTTTGAATGAACCAAGAGTACAATGTATTCCCCAGGCACCACCGTGGAGCGGCAGTTCATAACACTTCTCCTCAACTGCTGATCAAGTGAAATTACTGGTTTCACTACAGGGAAATTATGCAGCTACATATGTATGCATATATAGATAGTTAGAGGAAGAGAGACCTCCACACTGTCAAAAAAAAGGCAATGCTCGTGAAGCCACTTTAAATAAAAGGCATTAAAAATAACTTTTATCCTCTGCATTCACTGTTCTTGGAAGATAATTTCAGTACTATTTTAATGATGACTTTTTGATCCTGTTCTTAATAATTACTTACACACACAAACACACACAACATGCTGTTTTCATGGTGGTGGTGGTCTGGATTTTCTAGTTTTCTATTTGGTCTTTGTACTGAATTGATAAAGTGAAACACTGAAAATTAGACTGCATTATTATTGTAAGAAAGTTCTGAAGGGCACACCCTACAGCGTACCAGGTGTATTGTAAAGAACATGCAAACTCAACCAGTAAGTCGTGGTTATTGGTACGACACTTAACAACCCCCTCGCAACCAACCAACCTCATGTTGGTCATTGAACAGGTACAAAATCACGTGCTGGTGTGATAACATTAGTCCCTTTACAAGAGCACATTTAACCCCCGAAATAATATGGATTGAAGAGCCTGTGACACATCTGTGAGTTACAAGAGTTGAGTTAGCATGGACGGAAGATGCACAAAGTAGAGTCCGACAGGCAGTGAATGAGGATGCGTGTTGCAAAATTACCTGGAATAAACAGCTAGCATAACTGTTCTGAGGTGACCCGGTGGTTGGGAGCCCCCCCGCCACAAACCTACCAACCTGGGTTGCAAGGCTCTAAAGAGCTTAGGGTGGCCACATTCAAGCCTAGTAAAAAGAGAGAGAGCAAAACACAAAAAAAGCAAGAAGGTAATGAGAACATGATAAGGAATGAAATAACCATGAAAGAGAGAGATATAAACACAAGGTAAAATTATGAATAAACTGGATTTGAAGAAAACTGTGATAGAAATGAAAGTATGAAATCAGCAGCACAAAGATAGAATCATAGAAATGTAGAACCAGAAGGGACTTGGTTAGGTCATCCAGTCCAATCCCCTGCACTGAGGCAGGACTAAGTATTATCTAGACCATCCTTGATACTAAATCAATAAACCAAACGATAGAAGGCATTACCCCCTCTAAACGCATATTGATGGCTACAAAATTAAGGCCATGAATTGAGAAGCTATTTAGTTAAAGAAGGAAGAGAAGATAGAGAATGATTTTTCCCCGACTCGAATGAGGTATTAAACAACAATTGATAATGTCAAGTAACATTATTATTTTCCTATTTTTGCAACCAAAACAGGAGATAAATATCTAAAGAGACAACAAACACAGACACAGTAGGAATAGAAAGGATGCTGTTACTTAGACACTAGACATTTAGTTATTGCCAACTGAAAAACAAAAGCACTTTGCAACTTGAGAGTGTCAACAGAAAATGCATAATTTTGCACACAGCACATCTGCAGGGATAAAACAAAAGCGAAAGAATGTGAAGCTTATCAGCTTTTTCTACTTGCAAATGAACTATATATGACAGAATAAAACCAGGAAAAGGTCATTTCAAGAAATTTATCTGCATCACACAATGCTCTTTTCCTGGGCAATTACTTAGAGCTCAAAAAATGAGTACAAAATCAGAACTATTTATGACAATTAAACATGGAAAACCAGCCGCATGTTAGTGGAAAATAAAACAGCAAATGCAAGGTTTTCAGACACAAAATTCACTTATTAGATCACAGATGGCTGCTGAAACGCCGTACGCTACAGTTGCACAATAATGTAAAGTGGCAGTAGCAGTGACCTCATTCAATCTGCTTTATATGATTAATCCAGAGTCATTATGGCATCCAGCAGTTTTACAACAACGGTGTTTTTAACACAGAGAGAGAGAGAGAGAGAGAGAGAGAACACAAACTGAAAATTCAGAGTAGATAGGGTAAGAATTTAATAGCTGGAAACAAATGATGTCTATAACGAGCATATAATTTGGTGAGCAGATATGAACTCTGCAACGTTATGGCACATTTGACTCTTTCAATTTTCAAAGGGCTTTAAAATATTAATGAATATGATACAGATAACTTAACCCCAGTTTTAAGAAGGGAACACTCATGAGGAGAGAGTCTATGTCTCGCCCAGAACTACAGGGAAAACCAATCTCACAGCTGGGATTTCGACCTTAGGAGTTCCCGACTCCTGGTTTGGTGTCCAGAACGCACGCTGCTCCCTCTCTCAATAAACTAGTTCAATCTGGGGTTTAGAATCTTTAAAGCATTATAAAAAAAATTGATTTGCACAGATATTTTCTAGTGGCACAAAAGCAGAACACTGTGAAGAAGTGGTGTTAGAAACAGCATGCCAAGTGAACGGCCTTCATTAGCTCTGGCTCAGGTCTGTTCAACCGCATAGAAAAGACGAATGGCAGTCTACTGGAATAGCTGTTAGCGTGAGCCATCAGAAAGCGCGGGTGCACTTCATTTAGCCCCTGCATATTTCACTGCTATTGAATATTGCTTGTTAGACCCAGGTGGTGTTTCAATTCCTGTGTCACATTAGGAACCTTGTTTAAGAAATAAAAATGAAAATGAAAAGATAAGAAAACGTGCTTAGTAAAACAAACTGGCTTGAGATGCTCACTTGCCTTTACGTCCCTAGATCGTTCTCTGCATTGCTGCTGTTTCAGAGTAGAGCTCGTCTCTAAGGGCAGGTCTATACAACTCCTTGAGTAGATCTAACTTACATCGCTCAGGGGTGTGAAAAAGCCACCCCCGCATAGACACAAGTTTCGTGCTATCCACGCTGGTGCTGTCTCCTGCCAACGTAGCTTACGCTTCTCGCCACGGTGGAGTAATGACGACGACGGGAGAGCGCTCTCCTGTGGGCACAGCGTGTCTTCTTCACCAGACATGCCACGGTGGCGCAGCTGCATCAGCGTAGCGCTGTAGTGTAGACGTGCCCGAAGATGTGGGGACACGTCCTAGGGATGGATTCGGTACTGGCTAGGGATGGATTAGAGCAGGGAGAGTCAATAGGCAGACTGCAGGCCAGATCCGGACTGCCAGACCCTTTTGAACAGACCCTGAAATCTTTTTATTAATTATTATTATAATTATTGTTGTTTTTATTTTCTCTGGAGTCTGAACCTTGACTACACCTTGACCAAGAAATCTGAACCCTAACAAAAAATAAATTGACCATCCCTGGACTAGACTAGGATCACCTAAGACCTTTTCCATCTTTAATGTCTACAACCGACATCAAGCTTAAAAAAATCTATTTATTCAAATTATAAAGACTCTAATAACCCAGCCATTAAAACTTTTCTGGACTTTTGCACTCTCTCAGCTTAGTGTCTACAGCTTTGAAGTAAGCACATCTAGGAAGGCTGGTTCACTGCAGGAAGGTGGAGGCCTTTACCTCTTTAAAAGGACCTGGGGAAATGAAGACTATATAGTAACACTCTGCAGCAGCAGCCACCACAGTCCAGCAGAAACTAGAGTCATTTGCAGGATTCAAAGTACAATACAGATTCCTAGATACTAAAGGAAAGAAGCTATAAATTGGGGCATTAAGCGCTCTCCCATTGGCATACAGCATTTTCACAGAATCATCAGACTAAAAGGGACCTCGAGAGGTCATCAAGTCCAGTCCCCTGCACCCATGGCAGGACTAAGTATTATCTTCATCCCTGACAGGTGTTTGTCCAGCCTGCTCTTAAAAATCCCCAATGATGGAGATTCCACAACCTCCCTAGGCAATTTATTCCAGTGCTTCACCACCCTGACAGTTAGGAAGTTTTTCCTAATGTCCAACCTGACCCTCCCTTGCTGCAATTTAAGCCCATTGCTGCTTGTCCGATCCTCAAAGGTTAAGAACAATAATTCTTCTCCCTCCTCCATGTAACAACCTTTTATGTACTTGAAAACTGTTCTCATGTCCCCTCTCAGTCTTCTCCGCAGCTGTGCCCATGAAGCACTTCTCGTGTGGACCTGCCTGTACGGTAAGTACGTCGCTGTTCTTTAGTTCAGTGACAAGGCATTTTTCTAGAGAGCTCGAGCTCCTAATGATTTTACACTCAAATATACGAAACTGGCTATGATGAAATACAGTAAAAAATCCTCTATTTATGAAAATAGCCCAGATACAGGATTGTTCTTTCAGGGACTGGGATCAAAAAGAAAGTGATCTCTGGACTGAAACCTCGCGCAAGCAGCAATTTGATCAAGGGATCTAGGATTTGGGAACAGAGCAAATCTAAACAACAGTAATAATAGTTACTAACTGTAGATGACGGTTAATATTCCTCAGGTCTTGTTATACTACTCTGATTCACTGTGTAGAACAGAGGTCCCCAAACTGTGGGGCATGCCCCCCAAGGGAACATGGAGGAATGTTTGGTGGGGCGCAGTTGGGGCCTGGGCCAGCCCCGATGGGGGTGAAGAGGGAGCACCACCCAGCTCCATTCCTGGTTGCCGGGGCCCCAGCCACTGGCCTTGGTCCCCAGCTGAGGTTCCACTCCCGCCCCCCGCTGTGGCCCTAGCCTCAGCCCCCTTACCCCTGTCTGCGTCCCCCTCCTTTCCCAGAGCCATGGCCCTGCTCCTGGCCCTGTGGGGTGGCGGGGGGGGGGGGGGAGAGAGGAGGGAGGAAACAAGGTAAAAAGTTCAGGGACCACTGGTATAGAAGTTAAGGCTTGTATTAAAGCTATATGTATGTACAACTTAGTTTAAAAGATGAAACAAACACACACTTCCTTAACAAGTTGGCACCCATACTCCCTTAATAACCTGTGTTATTAGTGGTTTAACACAGCCCTAGCAAAAAAAGCCACCACACAGCAAGGCACAACCTAAGGCTTGTGCAATTCATTCAGTACTGCCAGGGAGCTGGAAATGGTGAAGGGACACTTCCATGAGGAAGTAGAAAGACCTTTTCCCTTCCTCAGCACTGGAAGAGGACAGTAACAGATGTGCTTTTCAAACTATTAAACATGTACCAGCAGACTACACTACCCAATCCACCAGCATTTTGTTGGGTTTTTTAAAACCATGCTTGCCTCCCAGGGAGTGAACAAACTATATAATAAATCAGCATTTCTGATTCACATGTTTGATGGGGAACGGTCTTCAGAAGGATAGTGGAATTTTTTTGAAGCCCAAATTCTCCCTGTTCTGGGAGTCACCCAACATTCCCACCAGTCTACATTCACCTCAGCAGAACTCTGTCTCAAATAATTGGCTACGCAAGTTACAATCTAGAGAGGAATAGGACCCAACACAGCATATGTCTCTAGCTTCCGGACTACGTGGGAGGCAGCGTGTCCACCTCGGGTATGTGGCAAAGGGCATAAATACTGAATAAGAAACATTCAAATGTTGCAAGGCTGAGATTTTCAAAGTGGCTTGTGTTTCTGGAGGCCTTAGAAGGGGGCTGATTTTCAGAAAGGGCTGAAAAGCCACCCACTGATGCTAGGTCCCCTCTCAGGTTGGGCACCCAAAAGGCAACACAACCAAAAAATTGTTCGTCACTTCTGAAAATCTTTGCCAAATAACATTTACATGGTTCATTTTTCTCTCATCATTTTAAGATCTTTACACAGGAAGAGGCGATCTCTTTGGGTAGTGAGGGAAGGATGGGCGAGGAGAAAGGCTGCTTTTGCCCACAGTGTATTGTACAGCATGTTTTTATTCACCACTAATAAGCTGACAAACCCAACCAACCAGCAATGCTATGGCTGACCTAATCTTCTGCAACCCAGGAAGTTTAATGCTCTTGGCACTGGAATTACTTTGGTCTTTATGATCTCTCTTGCCTTTGGAAGATACTTAGAAATTTGCTGTCTTAGATGGAAAGGTTGAAGAACTGTAGGGTGTAAGTTTATAAGTCAGGCATTTAAAGAAATTTTCAGCTGAATTTTTCAAAGCATGTATTGAATGGTTTCCAGATAGAATTGCCTGTCACAATTTTTTTCTTAATGCGAATACAGCTCTGGCATTCAGGGGTCTCAATTGAGAGGTACACACAGGACCGAGAGGAGACCCCAAGGTTCTTAGCTAATAGATCCCTTCCAATCTAAGGCGAAACCTTTCCCATGTATTCATTCTTTATCTCTATCTCACTCACACACACACACTGCTTAGAAGACTACAGAGGACTGGAGTAATAATGGCTTGTTATTGAACATGACAAGATAATCTGGTACACCTCACACCATGCGAGCGATGTGCCTCTCCCTGACATATTTGGCACTGTTATTCACATCTTGTATGAAGTGTCACACATGCCAATATTAGCCAAAGTACAGCATACATGTTATTCTTGTTCTTTCAGACACACAAAACTTCTTGGCATCTCCCTATTGAAATATCATGCCAGTTTAACACACTAAGCCCTTGGTGCATGGCTCTTTGGAGCACGTTATGTTTGTCTTGTTTAGTTTTCAGATCACTAAACACAGATCAACAGCGGTAGAGTGTATAACTGACACAGTCCCCTCTTATTCGACAGCACATGTTCTGGGGCTCTAAAGGAAAAGGTGGAAGCATCAGAAAATGTTTGGTGATATTACCGAACACAAAGGTCTGCTATCATATGAGGAATCGGTGGGCTGCTGACCCTCGGGAATGTCTGAGAATTAGCAACAACAAAGCCAACAGGGATTCTGCTGAACCCTAAACCATATCTTAGGGTCACATTCTACTCTCATTTAGGCTAGTGTAAACTGGGAATAATTCCAGTGAATGCAGTGGCGGTGCTCTGGTTTTACATCAGTGTAAGTGAGAGCAGACGACGACCCTTCGCAAGGTTGCACCTAAAGGAGAAAAACAGCCAACTAGTAGAAATAGAGAGAAGTAGGACAGTGCACACCGAGTTCAGCATTTGTATCAGTGAAAATGTATAGACGTAGTCAGGCAACACAACACACCCCCGCACACCCCCCTTCCAACATGTACACTAGACAGCGAAATCAGAAACACATCTACACAAGAGACCAAGAAACTCTCTTCCCACAGAATGGGAAGCATGGTCTTCTCCATACCTATATTTCATTCCTGGCTGTTTCACGCTGGATTCACTTGAGGATGGAGCATTTTGCACAGATAGCTGCCCCAGACTCCGGGCAACCATGGCCACTGCTCGGAATTTGCTACGCGTGCCAAGGCTGGGACTGCTGGCATTTTGTCTGTTCAGTCGATCTTCTGCACTCCGGCTCTTTATGCTGTGCTCTGAGCATACAAAAGAAACCTGCATAGTGTCCTCACTTTATTTTGGTTGCAGAAATCCCCTCCCCACTTTAGCTCTCAGAAGTGTTCTGTTCCACAGCAGGCTGCCCTCTCTCCCCGGGAGGGCTGGAGGAGGAAATGGGTTGGAAGTGTTTTCCCTGGGAATACAGAATATTCAGAACCCCCCCCCAAAAACAAAACAAAAACACCACATAACAAACAAGCAGAAGATGCAGCTCTTGCAATTTCAACCTTCTGTCATAGGAGAAAGTCTGCCGGGGAAAAAACACAACTAAATGAACTGGGAAGGTTAAGAAATAATAGAGTCAAATCCATTTACATCCCAGCTTGCATCCTTCTGCCATGCAATGCTTTCCCTGCTCCCACACTTGACGGTGTAGCTCAGTGTTTCTCTGAAGTAGCTTTTCAAAATTTAATGGATGCTGTTTGCCACTAAGTTAAACACTGTGGCTGGCAAATAAATAAATATTTACGCTGTATTTCTGTTTATTTTTAAATCTCAGACTTTCAGCTCTGTTAGGTAAAAATCTTCTGCAGGTTTCCACATGCACAGGAGCCAGGCCATTCAGACCCAGCTGGTTATAGGCAAAGCAAACATCCATCGGGCCTTCATTGAAGGTAAAAGGCTTGCCAAGCCCCCAAATTCTTCTGCTTCTTGAGCCCTGCAGAGGAATTCCTGTCTCTCTCCCTCGCTGACCCCTGCGACAGCTGCTTCCTTGCCAGATCCAGGGCTGGATTTCTGAAGCGAAGAGGGCAGCGTGACTATGCTGTCACGGATCCTGCTGGATTCCCGGGCTCGGCTAAGTCAATTAGGTAACCAGTGGGCTGAGCAGGAAACATTCAGCAATTCATTAACAACAAAAAGGGGGTTCCTTGCTGCGTCTCCCAGGGAAGAATAACTAGAGAGACAGCTGTGGGTGTTAGTGGATTTGCTGCACGCAGCTGCTCTGTGGTCACTAATGGTCTCTCAAGGGGGGGGAGGGAGGGGTTTCCTTCCCCCTCAGTTTCTGCTCCCTCTCATCTCTGTCCCTCCATCTCCAAATGTTGAGATGAATAGTGACAACAGCTAAATTTAGATAGTAAATTGGGTGAAGCAGAGACCTCCCTCCTGTATGTCTGTAAAGCAGCATTTAAACATTACTACTAGAGTGCAAGAATGGAGAGACCCAGCTTGTATTCGCTACATGTTTTATGAAAAAAAACAAATGTCCTATTCAGCTCTGAAGCAGAAACGTAACCATTTCAAATACAAGAGTCAACAATGTCACAGACTGGAACCGACGCAGTTTGCAGTGTTTTCATAAGCATGTGCGGCGGTTGTTCTAAAACCTATTTTTATTCTTTGCCTTTAAATGGTCGTGGTGAATTTTACCACCAAAGAGAGGTACTAGTGGCTTTGCATCTACAGGCTAGTACAGAGGGGTTTGCTAATAAAATACACAAAGCCTCTCCCCCCAGAAAACAGGACATGAGAAAAAGGAGACCATTACAGGACAGGAGGCTGCACGGGATGTGCTGGGGGCTCCCAAATTCCAACAGCCACAACAAAGGTTTCAGATCGGATTCCAAGGACTTCGGCCACGGAAACGGATCTCTTCTCCTCACGCTAATTCAAAGGGGGGAAAGACCATGGCAGTAGCAAGAGACGAATTAATCAGCATTGGCTTTGCCTTGCCAGGCCCGCTGCCATGCCTGGAGCAGATCCTGCTGCTCCCAGGTGAACACGTTAGGACTCATCTGATAGCCGAACAGGACAGCAGGGCTGTGCAACGTAACAGTTCTGGGAATACTAAAGTAACAATTTAAAAAAGGACTTTAGATTAGCCAAAGGGACAGAAATGACCTAGTATGGAGCTTGCTTTGACACAGGGCTCTTTATTTTACCCTGGCACCCCACTGTCTATCAGACACCCTCTGAGGAAAGACAGCTCCCCTCAGCAGCCCTTGCACTAAAAGGCTGCTGCTTCCAATCGTTCGGCTCCTCGGCACACTGTGCCACGGAGACTTTGTCATGATGATGCAACTCCCTGCTAAGCAGGGCTGGCGGGAGGAGGTTTTGTGGGACCAGGCTACTGGAATCCCGTCTCCCTGGTTTGCTTGGGCCACTTCGATTAACACCCATGGAATTAATCGCATAATGGAATTGGGTAGTCTAGTTCAGCTCCAGATTAAAAACCCTTTTTCCTCTGAAGCCGGCAGGGTGCGGAAAGCTGATCCACAGCCTCTTGCAGGGGAGCCCTGGGGGATCTCCCCACCACAGGAGTGAGAACCGCGTCCCGGGCTCGCCCCTCCCTGGCGGAAAAAGGCACTTTATTTGGGAGGGAAGATGCTTTCTCCCTGCCGGGGTTCGGTGTGCTGCCTTCACAGCGCTCCCAAGCATCTGCCTGCAGAGCTCAGCTCCCGAACACTGACCCCTTGCACGGCGCGGTCAGAGCGCTGGGCTGGCGGCCTACGCACACTCAGATGTTGTGGTGTCTTCCTAGGGACCTTTTAACTCAATGAAAAATTCTCCCTCCCTCCCTCTCACACACAGCCTGTATGTCTCTATGATTTATCTTTAGAAACAGGCGAACACCAGCAAAACTAAGTATCTTTAGATTCTCAATCTAGAAAGGGTGCAGGGGCCAGATTTGGATACTGGCTCCACAGAGGCCCTAGCTATGACCGGAAATGGGGCTTATGTATTCTCTCTCTTTGACAGCTGTGGGGTAATTGCAAGATGGCTCTTATGGAATTTTCTTAAAATCGGATCAAAGTCAAAAATAAAATCTCCCAGCAAGAATGTTTCATCGCTCACCCTTTTAAAACATTTCTGTCGCCGGAGTAAAACCCTAGAGAAATGCTAAGAGCACTCGAGTGTGGGGAAATTTCTTTCCCTGTAATGTACTCTTGGTTTTTAATTTAATTCAACACACCACTCAGTGTTATTGCTTGTGTGACCCCTGCCTGAAGGCTCTCCAAACAGGGGGCAAATTGACCAATGGGAGGCAAAATTTTAACCATTCAAAGCTACACAATCTCATCTCATTTTTAAACTATTTTGTGATTTCAAACATAAAATATGAGCCCTCTATTAAACACTCTCACGTCTTCCGAATGCAATATTAGACCTTCCGATGCAGAACTTCTGCCTGCAGCAGCATCCCCTC
The DNA here is from genome assembly GCF_965152235.1 of Eretmochelys imbricata. Classification (NCBI taxonomy): domain Eukaryota; kingdom Metazoa; phylum Chordata; order Testudines; family Cheloniidae; genus Eretmochelys; species Eretmochelys imbricata. Next base: position 21,854,538 of record NC_135589.1, on the reverse strand, counting down.
TCCTGTGTTGTCCTTTTAACTGACATATGTGGAAGCTTCTCTTTCAGTAGGAACAGGAGAATGCTTCCGTGATCAGGAAATAATTGTTTAATCAGTCACATGGTCCAGAAAAATAACATTGAAGTAACAAACTGGATTATCAATATAATTATGTGAATTAATTTGTAAAGCACTTTTACACAATGAAAATTGTTTTGGTGTGTGGGTGTCTGATGGGAATAAAAATCACATAAATTTGAACTCAGATCCCCCCCCCTCCCCAAACCTTGTAATCCAGTGATGTTTTCTTCTGCCTCAAAGATCCTTAATCTATACAGTTGAGCCAGTGTAATCCTACTTAGCTCTCTCCAGACCTTGATTGCAGTTTCCAATTCTATTGCAACCAGTTCAGAAATTCCCGATGACAAAGGGGGAATTCTAGCCCCTACTGAAGTTAATCATAGTTTTCCTATTGACGTCAGCAAAAAGTCTTCAAAATACCGGAGGTCCCTCTAGTATGCACAAATTAAACAAACACAACCCCCCTGCGATGCAAACCCAACACCACACACATTTACCAAAAAAATCCTCCTAAACAAAAACCAACCAACCAACCAGCCCACCCCCAGCCCTAACAAAAAACCAAAAACAACATTGTCCAAAACTCCTGGGAATCAGAACCTCCAGCAAAAAGCTCCCATTGAGATCAGCTCCTACTGGGACTCAACACGGGTGGTAAAGTTCCATTTGCATATTCAAAATTACTTACTTTAATTTTTGCTCAGGCTATTTTTAGCTCTATACAGCCAGGTGCACACCAGGTACCACTTTAACAGCTGACCATTACAGTGTCTGTACCCTGAATGGGACTGGCTTCTCACCAGCAGAAAGAGATTATCTCACTCACCTTGTCTCCTTAATATCCTGGGACCTACACGGCTATAGCAACACAGAGTGCATCTTGAATGGCAAGTCTCGCAGGCCATTCCAGACCTGCTAGCCGGCACAGAAGCTGTAAAAGGCTGGCGTAATGCTAGAGGTTCTCATTGCAATAATCCTTTGCCGTGAGGTTCTTCCTAAGAGATAACTGATCTGGATGCACAGAGTCTGACACTGCATCACCCAGCTCCCTGTGCAATCACTTACACCAGTGCAAAGAGAGTATAAAACATGGCCATCCTGGTCTGGCAGCACTTTATACCCAACTTGCACTGGTGTGATGGCCGTACGAGCTGCATGGCGATGGAGAATCAGGCCCATTTGCTTTTATTGTGTGGTAGTTTAAATAGACTTGAGATCCAAAGTATTTACAAAAAAAAATAATGCTAAAATTCCTGCCAAGATTGCTAGTTATTTTATTAATTACTACTTATATGATGGACTCATTAGACTAGGCCTTACACAAACACACAAATAGACACGGAGCCTGTACCAAAGGGTTTGTAGCCTAAGATGATGAACAGCACAGAGGGACAGAAGAGGGAAATATCCAAATATAAACTTGTAGCATACCCACTCTTCTCTTCTTTCCGGCCCCAGGCCCGCTAGCCCATATCATTTGTTGTAGGCATCATGGCAGAAAGCAGCCCTGAGGAGGGATGGGAAAAGAAAAGTGTCCTTGCAGATTACTTCTAACATCCTGGCAGACTAGGTCACTGACACACGGGCACCCATCCGACAAGGAGCAGTTCCTGCACCCCAGACAGACACAGTGAATCAGAACTAATCTGCATGTGACCCTTTAGTGCCTCCAGAGGAGAAGCAGGAAAACCTCCCTGATCCCAGATTAAAAGTTCCTTGCAGGAGGCATAGGCCAAAGCCCCCGACTAAAACAAAAGCCAGAAAAATGCAGTTTCCTACCTGTCGTGAAGCCCCAGGAGCTCAGAGAAGAATCCAGCCCAGCGTGCGGGATGCACACAGAAGCTGCGCATTCAGCTCTAAACCCTTCATCCACGTTGGTTATTAGAAAAAATTCACTGTACTACAGCAGCAATTGCCAGAGGTCACTCCAGCCATCGACCTGTGCCGGAGGCTCTTGGACCCTGGAATTTGAATGGCAGTTTATTGCTGATGCTGCCACTGCCCCCTACCCCCAATCTGGCATCTTTCAGAAATTGCTCCATTTCGTTGGGCCCTGGAACCCCAGCCCCACAGAAAGCACCGTGTGTCATGCACAACCATATCGCAGCAACAGGTAAAATTACTACCCCTTGGCTGGGGCAGCAAACGTGCTGTAGGTGTTAATAGCACATCCTCTGGATATTTACATGACAAACCTAGAACTCCTCTGAATATTTATTGCATGCTAGGAAAAGGATAAGACAACTGAACCCAGAGTTTCCAACTGCAGATATAAGAATATAACAAACATTTATAGGGCGCCATGAGCGCACAAAGCACTTTAAGAAATGTGGACTATGTCCATGTCCCAAAGTTCAGTGGTTCTCAACCAGGGGTACACGCACCCCTGGGGATACACAGAGATCTTCCGGGGGTACATCAACTCATCTAGATATTGGTTTAGTTTTACAACAGGCTATATAAAAAGCACTAGTGAAGTCAGTACAAACTAAAATTTCATACAGACAATGACTTGTTTATACTGCTCTATATACTACACAATGAAATATATGTACAATATTTATATTCCAATTGGTTTATTTTATAGTGACATGGTAAAATCGAAAACGTAAGCAACTTTTCAGTAATCGTGTGCGGTGACACTTTCGTGTTCTTGTCTGATTTTGTAAGCAAGTAGTTTTTAAGTGAGGTGAAACCTGGGAGATGCAAGACAAATCAGACTCCTGAAAGGGGTGCAGTGGTCTGGAAAGGTTGAGAGCCCCTGCACTAGGCCCTTGCGTCTCTAATTTCTAGCAGCGACCTCTGTGTGACACTCTAAGTGTGTTTTTTGGTTCCCTAATTTTACTGGTTTATTTAAAATGAGTTTCAGGGTGATCATGAAAAATGATGTGTTGATTTGCTGTACAATCACTTAAAAGGTTTTTACTGGTCGACCTCCAGAATTATTTACTGTCATTAGAAATAAATCCTCTTAATTTATACAGCGATTTATTAGGGAAGGAAATAAATTTTCAGCTGGTGACTTTTTCAGTCAATAAATTATTACTCAGAGGAAATGCCCTGAAAACGGAACAATTTCTCTTTATGCAATTCTGATCCCCAGAACAACCCCTCCCCCGGAAAGGGTCTCTGCTTCTAAGCCAGAATGTTTAAACTCACCAATTGAAAAGCTACTGAAGTGGAGCGGCTTAGCCCTTGCTAGGATACAAGCGATACATTTCCATTCTAAACTTCAAGGGAAATTGTTCAGAAGTAGGCTAAGCTATTGTAAAGCAACTTCCAGAGGCTTCTTCCAGCTAGCGTTAATCACACTCTTCATGGCAAAAAAGGCTTACACTTAAAGTATGTCACCATGGCCCCTCCACCTCCAAACCCCTGCAGCTTAACTTTAAAGTGCTTTCCTGAACGAAATATTTTATCCTAAATAATTTCTTTGATACTGTATGCGCAAAGCTTCACTTCATCAATAAATAACGTCAATAAATGGGCTATTTTTTTTACTGTGCAAGTGTTATTCTTATAGAAGAAAACGCAAGGAAGCCCCGTCTGCAAAGCTTTTGATTCAGTGACATGCCGTAATCCTGCAGGCAGCTCTTTGCAGGCGGAGCTCAAAGAAACAGAATTCATGTGGGCACAGGGTAGTCCACATGGAGTAATTTGCTGTCTCAGGACGTAGGAGATGGACTAACTGCAGAAGGGATTTTTTTTAAAAGCGTACAGTCTCTGTGCTTGTTTGTGGAGTGGGCTCTAATCCCTAAGAGAAAGAAAAGTGCAATATCTGGACGGATTGTGTGCTAACAAGCAGGTGAGCAGAACAGCAGGTGCCCCATCGCTGACCGGCTCACAGCTTGGCTTCTGATACGAAAATGCAGCCACGCAACTTTTCACCAGGGCTGCGTCAGCCATTCAGCTCACAGCTGATCGTGACCATCTGCTCCCCATTCCCTGCCTTTGATGTGAGAGTTTGACAGATGAGCAGGTTCACATTCTGTCCTCACTTTGGTCTTGTCTACGCTGGGTTTTGGCCACTCCTGCAGCTGTGTCAATGCAATCCCCTTGTATGGACATGATTCACACCAGTACAGCATACCCTGAACCTGGAGTGAGCTGAGCTGGTGTAAGTCAGTTCTACAGCAGGGCTTTACACCAGTCGTTACAATCCCAGTGCAGTCAAGGTCTTATGCCATGTAAGTCAGAAGTTGGTGTAGTTACCAGCTAGAAACACCACAGATTCAGGTTAACAGGAATGGTGACGAAAACAGAGGAATAATAAAGATAACCTCCTTCCCAACCCACTTAAAATGAGTGTCTAAAGACTCTCCCCTTTCCAGGCTAGAGTTCGGCAGTAACCGTCCCACACTCTGGAGTGTCTAAAATGTCTTCTGTTTCTACTTTCAGTATCATGACGATTTCAGATACACCGAGTGAAATAATTGTTCCATCTCTGATCAGAGCGAGAACATTTCATAGCATCACTTCACACTAGCAGCTCACAACCCAAGCCTATTCTAAAACAGCTTTCAGTCAATCAAAAATATAATACAGTTGTTAAAAAAACAAAAATGCTTTGAAATATTTATGCTCTAACTACACCAGGTTCTGGAGGAACATGCAAAATTAATGGCGTGCCGGCTGCCTTTGTGCTTGGAGTTGGTTTTCCGGCTCCACATGATACTTTCTCCGTTTTATTTCTCTAACATGGGCTGGTGTTCATTTTTCCAAGTTGACTGCAAAACGGCAGAGACAAGTCAAGAAGCCGGAGTACCTAAAGCACAGGGCACTAAGGTCTCCGGGAACTCCCCTTGAGCTCCACATACGTGCGATGTCTGAGCTGAGCAGCAAGGACTGGAGTTTAGATCCTAGGGAGTGTGGGAGTTCTGTTGTCAGGTTGAAGGAAGAGAAGGAAAAGACACTTGGATGGGGGGCACTGAATGTCTGGAGGCCTGTAGTTCATGAAATAGGCTTTCTGAAGTGAGAGAAGGTCCAGCACCTAGGCCATGGATACCCAGAAAGTCCCCTTCTGAATAGTTCTATATTTTAGCACCATGGTAGTGGCTGGGAGCCTCAGTTGTGGATCAAGACCCCATTGTGTTAGGTGCTATACAAACCCCTCTACTATCTTTAGTTCTCTCTTCTGATGGGTCCCATTAAGCCTTTTATAGGAGAGCTTTTTTTTAAACCAATCACATTTCTTCAGTTGGTTTAAGCACAGACAGACAACAATCCTGCCTAGACCGGGGTACCAGGCATGGCCTATCGAAGGTGTGGAAAAGTACCCAGGTCAGAGCAGTGCAGCTCTCTTTAGGATGACTCATTCTCATTTATCTTTAAGGAGTGGAAATTGCCTCAGTCCCAAAACCTGGCTGAGATGCCACGTGTTTGGACAGTACCTGGCACATTAGGGACAGATCCTGAATCGGCTCTTTGGGAGTGAACGCAATGGAAATAGATAATCCTATCCCACTGACTCATGCGGAGCCGGGACATTGGACTGACAATCCCAACGGCAGGGGAAGGGATCACTCAAACACAGGCACCCTGGTTCTGGTTCAAACCCTATTAAATCAAAGGAAGAAGCCTTCCACTGACTCCACAAGGCTTTGGACAAGAGCCTAAAAAACTTCACGGACAACAAAAGTTCTGTTTCTAAAGCCCAAGCCCTAGGCTTCCAAAGGCTTTGCTTGTTCTCTAGGAAAGAGGGATTGTCTGCCTGCCGGCAGGCAGGACCCATGAATGATGTATCTCACCAGGGTATCAGATGGCTGTACCTAGGAGTTACAGCCTAATTAATTTATATTCATGTCTTGCCCTAGTAAACACCATGTTGCAGCTCTCAAAGGGATTCCACTCAATCTATACAAAAATACCCCCCAAACCAAACTAAAACTCCAGACAAAACTAAACAAGTCATAATTACATTGGGATGGATGCAATCAGTCAAGAGAAATTGAGTTACATCAAATGAATGAGAAGAATAGAAACACTCCACCCACAATGCCCCCACCCCACCTCACAGAATAGGAACTTGTCTCCAGGTTCACCTGAATGCTTCCTTTCCGTCAGTAGGAAGGTCCACAGACCCTTTCCAAAGGGGACTTGGCCTCACCAGCTGGCAGTGAGAGGCCAGAGCTAGCCCTGGCAGTCAGCGGCAAAGTGCGAGTGACCAGTCCAGCAGCTTGAGCCCTTCCACAACTGCTGCTTGAGAACTAACCGTTTGCAGAGCATACGCGCTCCTCCGCCAAGAGAGGGCCGATCAAATCCCACATTGTGAGCACTGCAGCATGCTACCCCTTGCTTCTGACACCCCGACCATGGAAACTTGGCAAAAGGGTAGGGCTGCGTGGATGCCTTCCTTGTTGCTGCACACAGGGCATGCGATCTTCCCACCCAGGTTGCAGCCGTGCCTCTGCGCCAAGGAGTCCCACCCTCTGCAGTATGGGGTCAGACTCCTTGCTCTCTATGCTTCCCCAGTTTGCTCCAATGGTCTTATCTCAGCAGCTGAGCTTTGGAGGCTTTCCTGCCTTTGGCCGCTGGGCAACGTTGGACAGAGAGCATGTCAGATCTTCAGAAGATTTCTGTCAGCTCCACATGGATCTGGAGAGCCCTGTGCCGGTCCTAATGTGTGCCAGAGTGTTTCCGATGGGTGGGATGGCTTTGGACAGAATGCAGATAACGTGACCTGTGGGCCAGTGGGATGGCCTGAATGCTGCATTAGTCATGAGCATGATGCGTGCTTTGTAAAGGTGCAACACTATGGATCCATGGGCTGCACTCGACGCTCCAGCATCCCCCTGGCTGAGGCAGGGACTAAGAGGATAGCTACTTTGAGCGGCTGAGCAAGGTTCCACTGTACACCTCGGTGAAACAGTGCTTCGTGAGGGCGTCCCAGGCCATCGGAGGTCTCAGGGTTCTGCTCTGGGCACTCCAGGGAGAAGTGAGTAGCAACGCCACCTTGATGGATGGATGAAGCGAGATTTGTCTGTTACCAGTTGTTGCTGATACAATGGGCAGAGCTGCCACTTCTCCTTTTAGGGTCTGAGGTTTCACGACCGCAATCAGACTGGTTTGTAGGGATTCCTGGGTACATCTGGCCCTGGCCTGAGCAGGGATTACTATGGTCCTAGCACCAGTACTCAAACCCTGTCCAGGGTCTGGATCAAGTGCTGTTGGCAGACTTCTCTCTAAAGGCCAGTCTGACGGTGACTAGCTTGTCCCAATACATTGCCGTCTCCTTTAACACACGGGACAGCCAAGTGCAGCACTTCTGGGTCGTGGTGCAGGACTGGCCCCTCAGAGGGAGAAGGCAACTTGCCCAAAGGTCTCGATGCTCAGGTCAGAAACTAGCTTCCTCCCAGCTAGTGAAGGATCATTGCTGGGCCACTGGCCTCATTCATGCTGTGTGTCAAGTGATTGCCAGATATTGCTTTGCAAAATCTGGCTCTTCTCCAGTGGTTGCACACAGATACCCTTTCCTAGCGTTCAGTCCAATTGTTGTAGGAGTTTGGCCTGTTCTGACCGAGAGAGCTATGCCTGCACAAGTCTGTAGTGTGGGCCTGGCCTGAGACTAGGCTGTGAACGCCCCTGGACATTAGCAGCTGAGCACATTCCTCTACAGCCTCTCATATTCATGGACAGGCATTGGAATCTAATAGGTTAAAGTTCTACCTTTAATTTTCACACAACGCCTGGAGTGATCTGGCACAGCTTTACAAAGCAGAGCGTTGCCAGCATCAGCTGGTATGTAGTTTAAACTTATTTGTTGGGAATATGTTACAAGGAAACATTTGCAGGAGCAGAGCTGGTGGGTACAAGGTGAGCTCCGGATCTCACAAGACTGAAGATTTTTTATGCAGTGATCATTTTATTCACGGACGTGGTGGTCTCATTCGCAAGAGGTCATACCGCCCTGACACTGGCATCACTGTCTAGTTGTGAGGTCTGGGTTAAAACAAAGTTGCTGAAATCTGCTGTACACCCTGCTGTTATTCCAACATGTTTATTGCTTAATTATTTCAAAGCAAATCGCTGTGGATTTATGATAAAGTACGTTCCAACCCAGAAAACTCCGTTGCCTGACAGAGTAGTCAGATAAAGTGCCATTCCTTCTTGGAGAGCTGGCTTTTCTTTCCTCACCAGGCAGTGTTTGCCTTAAGAGAGAGGGACAAATTCATCCTGCATGTAAAGCTGGGATAACTCCCCTCGCTCCAACATGTTCTACACCAGATCTGAATTTTTCTTATTAATATTTAGGACCAAACTTAACATGATCTCTAATCTTGATCCTGGGGAACAGTTTTGGTAAGGAGGAATTGTCTCTCTCTTGGATCTTTAGTAACTAAAGCAGTGTCATGACTTGTTTTCATTTCACGATTCTATTAAATAACCGGTGAGAAGCTAAATGAAATGTATTTGCTAAAAGCCAGTGTGGTAGATGTAAACCATTAATGTGTCTGATGCTGAGGCAGGGACCTTGATCTACGTTTCCTTTTCAAAAAGAAAATCTTGCTTAGCTCTCAAACCACAAAAATCAGACCGAGATGTTCAGTTTTATTGGCATTTCAAACACACAAGAGAGCCTGGGCTATAAAACTGCAATATTTTACATGTGCTCAACTGACTTATTCAGCAGTTTATGTTACACTCAACTGCTCTGACTTCTCTGGTTACTGGCGGGATAAAATATTTTTGTGGCTTTTAATTTTTGAGATTTTGTTCAATAATTCATTTGTCCTAAAAGAGGAAGTTAAGATTCTAGGCTCTTTGCACTTAGAAGCATACTAATAATACTGTAGAAAAAAATAATCGTGAATGAGGAGGAGAGGTTATAGAAACGTTGCGGTTTTTTATTTATGGAGGGGAGAACGGAAGGATGTAAAGGCGCTAACCTTCTCTAGCCATTTAAACATGCACCGGATGAGACCTTCTCTCTAGGATGGCTTGAGAAGGGTTTCATCGTCATTTCCCCACTCACCTAGAGGAGAACAGATTCCTGGATACAGACACTTCAGATATACAGTGTAGCCAAGTTATTTAAAAAGAAAACCAGCTTGACAGAAATATGATATGGTCTAACGTCTAGAGCTGTCTCCGCTGCATTGCCCCTTTTGATGTTTATTGCATTCGGGCTTCAACTCCACAAAGGAAAAAACGTGGTCACATGATGTTAAATGATGGCAGTAGCCTCTATAAAAGCGCTCCATCATGGCCAGCTAACAACATTTAGTTGCGTCCATATCTTTCCCCTAGAATTCACACTGTGAATCCTTCTAAGATCACTGCACCGATCAGCAATACATGAAGGCGGCTCAAGAGGGAGCTCGGCCAGGGCGGGGAGGGAGCTGGGAGGGGAGTACGCCACGATTGTTGCCTGCTAGTAGAATAGTTCTAGTGGAATAGCGGAGCTGCGACGACGGGTTTGTCTACACAGAGCCCGAGTTCCAGCCCAATCTGCAACTTCAAGGCACTGTCTGTCTACACAGCTACTTTTGGAGTATTAGTGTGAGAACCACAGCCCCGCTAGGCTGGCTGGGTACCCTAAGATCCACGCACAGGACACTCTGAACTTAGTATCTGATCCATATCCCCTTCGAATAGCAATACCCCGCACAAGCCCATTCCCAGGCCTCCCGGGGTGAACCTCCGCCATCTGCTGGAACCTCCAGAGAAATGATCTTATTTGTCAGCTGGACCGTGAGCACCACCACATGTTAAAGAGAAGTAGGTCAGTGAAAGTACAGAGAGTGAACAGCAGGCAGATTCGTGGCATGGAAGGGCTGCAGAAAAGGAGAATCTCACTGTGGTTCCGAATACAAGGAATCAAAGGTTAAGGACCATAACCTGCTCCACCTAAAAGGGGCACAGGCTGAAAGATGCAGTGGGAGAAAGTTTAGAGTGGCTATTAGGACAGGCTGCTCTCTCTTGGAGAGGCACCTGGGACAGTTTGCAATGTCATGGGAGACAGCAAGACCACTAGTGGATTTAGGATGGAGATAAATACTCTGACTCAGAATAGGGAGGTGGATGTGCTTGCTGAATACCAGCCTGCACTTGCCACGGCATGGGAAATGGATTAAGATGGAAATCTGTTTCTGTACATCCATGAATTCCACACTCCAAGTCTGGAAATCGACTAATCGGTTCTTCTCGCCTGACGGAGACCTAGGTCTAATCCCAAAGGGCAGATACAGACCGTAATAGCGTATAAGAGTCTAACACACATCTTAGTCTCAAAAAGTGGCTTAAATTAAAGTTATACAATGTGGGCCAAATGCTCTGTTGGTACATGCGGTGCGTTTGGCTTCTCATCTGGGTATAAACACCAGACACACAAATTCATTAGAGACTAACAAATTTATTTGAGCATAAGCTTTCGTGAGCTACAGCTCACTTTATCTGAAGAAGTGAGCTGTAGCTCACGAAAGCTTATGCTCAAATAATTTGTTAGTCTCTAAGGTGCCACAAGTCCTCCTTTTCTTTTTGCGAATACAGACTAACACGGCTGCTACTCTGAAACAAATTCACTAGCTGTCCCAGCCTGCACGATTGCTATTTTGGACAGACTTGTGAACAGAGTTTTCATGTATCAAGCTTAAAAATTTAAAAGATTTTCTACCGCCAGTGAAGTACACATATGGACGGACACACACACACACACACACACTTACTTTAACAGCTTATTCGCACCCCGGCTTTGCCAGTCTCTGCTTTATCCAAACAAAGATTTCCCAAAACATGTCATAACAAGGCTCTGACGCTTATTTAGGTTTAGTTAAAACAACAGCAGCTGCTTCAGCTAACTCCTCATTGGAATTTCTTTGCCATAGGGGGTTAAAGAAAACATTATTTTTATCTACGGTACGCGATATCCTAGAAACTACTTTCATAGCCTGTGTGCAGATTTGACATGCTGCTGTATGGACTCGTTTACATCTCAACTGAAGTGAAATACGCACGAACTGTAGCTTTTCCCAGATTTTCCATGTCCATTAAAACCCACGTAGAAGATAGGAAGGAAGTTCATTTCTTACCTATATCTCATGCCCGTCCTGTGAGCTGCGCAATCTTCCAGCGAGAGCCCGTGCATTTTGAGAAACTCTTCCATGGTTTTGGCTTGTGCTGCCACTCGGACATCTCGCAGTCGCTGCAGCTCCACCACATCCGTATGGCGAACCTGGTGGAGACCCCAGTCCGAGTGGTACCGGCTGGCTACGCTTCTCAGGCTTTCGCTGTATGTCATGGACAGCATTCTGCTGCCGGATTTGGAAATCTGCAAATTTTTCCAGATATTAAATGCTTAACTGAATCTACACACAAGATCTGTGTCCTTCTGGAGGCAGGTGTCTAACATTCCCTCTCGATCAGCTAGTAGTGACCTTGTAGGGCACAAACTCACAAAACCAAAACTCCTCCTCTCCAGCTCAGCCAGACAACAAGTAAAACACGTCAGCACCTCTAGTAAACGCTCCTACGCTCACACAGCAGACAGACACTACACTTGCACATGTTCGCAGAAGTCACGTTCTGCTTGCTGGAAGGAAGATCGTACCTAGAGCTAATCCACATACCTCAGAAACTGAAGTCATGAGCAAGTCAAGAAGAACCCTGAGCTACTTTTAAACTGCAAAATAATTTAATTAATCAAAACAAAAGGCTTCCACATAAAAACCAAGCCCCACAGAGAACGCAGCATGAAATAAAGCAGAGCTAGGTGGAATGCTCAGTTGCAAGGCTTGAAGCTGCTTTTGGTCATATGGTGACAAACTGCTGAATGCATATTAAGCATTAATACTAGACATGCGTTCATGACAGCATGCACTGAAGCTGCACCTCTTTAGGAAACCCTCACTGTGATGGATTCTGAAGGATTACAAGGGCGGCATTTAGAAACATTTGGGGTTTTAACTATGCAACAACTGGGATCTTTTTTTAAAACAACAGAATGAATTGCTCTTCTGGGGCGTGATCAGCCCCCACTGAACTTAATGAGAGTCTTTCCTTTGACCTCAACAGAAGCTGGATCGGGTGCTGAATCCTTTAAGCTTGGGGACTAAGAGACCTTCGCTCTGTGATGTTAGGAAGAGTTACGTCAATTCCATAACTCAGTACTGTACATGAGACAGATATTCTGTGTGAACGCAATGAAGATCAAACCAACACACTTCACTTGGAGACAAAAAAGGCCTACAATTTTGTAATCTAAGGCATCTCAGCTTTATCTGCATTAGGCACTTCCTCATGTATTGAAATCACCTAAACGGTCTCCTGGTTAAGAATGAAGATTTAGGATTTCCACTGACAGAGGCTACAGAAAACCCGCAGGGCATTATTTGCAAAATGTTTCAGAAGAAAAGCCACACCAACACCACTTTGTGATTCAATGGTGCTGCTAAAAACTTTCCCTTAGAGCAGTTACTTTGAAAACTTAATTAAAACGAAAGATGTCATGACGGCTGTGGCAGAGAGTAAAAAACTGCACTCGTTTGCACACTGTCCAGTGCCTGCATATACGCTGCAGAAGGTGTGATTAGTAAATGTCTAGGTATAGCCTTTGGAAAAATCTCTATATGAATGTAACCATCCTGGAAAGCTCAGAGATCTAAGAAGTCTTTAGCAAGAACATTTTTAGCTTTGCTGGATGATTCACCATTACCTGATTTGTCTTAAAGCTTTTGCAAACAAGTTGCAGATCATCACATTTATTTCTCTCAGCAGAAAAAAAAATGATTTCTTCAGCTGCTTAAACTTCAGCGTATGTTAGAAGTTGGTACTGTGTCACTGTCACAAAAACCTTGTAGCATGGACTTGTCAGATTGATGTTACAGATATTTTCATATTGAATGCCTCTTTTCTGGTTGCAGAACAATTACATGGATATTATAGATAGTTATTCCAATGTATTCTGGCAGGGAAACTAGAAATGTATCAAACAGCGAAGTGCTCTCTGCATCAAGAGTTTGTGCTAGTTCGTAGAACAAAATCTGGCAGTTTGTGGTTCTTCATATTTCTAATGGCTCCTCTGATTAGATCACTGATCCTGGGTTTTTTATCTGGTTGCTGGTTTGTGAGCGCTTGTCCACATATGGTTTGCCCCTCGGTAACTGGTTAAATACATGGTCCACAGAAAATGCCACAAAAGAATTTTTGGGGGGCATTGCATGGATTTGAGTGAACAACATAAAAGCAGAAGTTTAATCGGGTGTCAATTGGCATAACTCCATGAGTGGAGTACACTGATTGACACTGGACAAGGATCTGGCTGTCAGTCAGGCCAAAATGCATGTCTGCACCGTCTGGAATGCAGGAAAAGTTAGCAATCTTATTCGTGCATAAAAGTTCCACCTCAAAGTGGACGCAGCACCCTTTCTCTGCTAGACCCCTGCCCCAAGAGGGGAACACAGTGACAACGGCTTGCAGCAGCTAACTCTTCCGGGACTCTTGGCTGGCTGCACTCTTCAGAGGAAAATGCAATGTCTATGCAGCAGACTGCTGCAATCCGTGCATCGAGCCAATATTTTTATCTGCAGCAGCATGCACGGCACAGGACCACGTCATCGAATTTCCATTCAATGCAGGCTGCTGAAAATAACCTGCTGACTGTGCACAAGAGCTGGTCTCTCTGAGTGACAGCACACAAACCCCTCCACCACACCAGGGTGCTTTTCAGCAGCGAGAGGATGGGAAGAGAGCTTATGATGTTTCCCCATGGCTTTCTGAAATGCCCAAAGTATTCAATGTTTCAGGTGCCTGAAGTTAAGCTCTATGGCCACAAGCAGGCACATAAATAAGTGCCTTCATTTTCAGAGAAGCTGGGGTCCTACAGCCCCCGTTGAAGTCAATGCGCAGGGCCACTGGAAATCAGGCCATGTGTTTAGATACTAAGTAGGCTCCCCCTGTGGAAATGTTGGCCCTGGTATTTTATCACTGCCTACGGGTCACAGTTAGTGCACTGGACAAGATGGTGCCATTCGTACCTGACCAAAGGAAGCCGACAGCGGCGTGGATAAGTTTGGAAGCACATACCAGTTAACCACAACTGCACATGGACGCTGATGCAATCTGCTTTTAGGGCCCTTCCAGTTTTCATCCTGGCAGGATGAATTCCAGTTTCTCATTGTTTTTAAAGACTGAAAATTGAGGTGATCTGGACCCAGATCAAGTTTTTATGTTGGGGCCAGAGGTCCCAATCAAGAGCTCCAGAATTTTGCACTCAAGGTACCGGGGAAAACTCTGAGTCTCTGTTTCAGGGGTCATGGCTGCTCTCACCTCTGAATCTAGTGCAAACCTGCAGTCTGTGAGTTGACCCAGAAAATGCAAAGTTAGGACATGTCCAGAAATCTAGCTATAGTCTCCGAAGAGGTGTTAGATGGGTAGCACGAACAGCGGTAGAAGCATCAACAATTCTTCCAGCAAACAACCAACCAGCACTTGCTCTTACCTATGCGACACCAGCACGTTGACACCACAGTTGTACATTAGATGCAGTGATATAGCTTAGTTCTCAGTTTCTCAGCAAAACACAAGGCATAAGAATAACAACCACTATATAATTGCTTTTCCTGAGACAAACTCATAAGCGTCAGATGCAAGCTAAATTTTGCGGTATTTTCTCTCAAAGAGCACAGAAGATGCATCACTTTTCCAACCAACTGTAACCTCAAAAGAATCAATAACCATTAGTGTGCAAGAAATTAATGTGAAAAACCCCAAGAATTCCTGTAACAAACATTATTTCAAGAAATCTTTAAAAAATCCTCAGATTTAGTAAATAATGTAGTGATCAAAATCCACACTTTCACACGGTGACCTGGGGAGTTAAATAGCTGGGCACGCTTTTTAGAAAGAGCTTCATAAAATCACTGAAGTTAGAAATGGAAAAAAGTACTCCATCCTCTTGCCAATACAGGGTTATTCGGACTATGTTTTGCAGTGCTTTGGACATTTGCAACACATGTCTTCCAGTGAAACTACTGGTCAGGATCTTCTGCATTTGACAGTCACATTTTCCTCTCTTCTTTCACATCAAATATGAGGATTTTCCCATTTCCTGCTTCACTGCAGCACCCAAGGAGTTCTACCAATCTTAGTGTCTAAGGGTCTGATGCAAGCAACGAGAATTTCACCTGAGTAAGGAGGGAAGGGCTGGACTATATGAAAAATGAAGGACTGTATTTAAAGAGTAAAAGCAGAAATTAGTAAGCCTGCTAGCATATATACCTGTGTACCTAGCGTCAAAAGAATTCTCTGGACGGATGCAGGCAGCTCTCCCGGTTCCATTTCTTGTACTATTTGCTGATTGAGGACTTAATAAAAATTAGAGGCAAACCTACAATCCTGCACAGTAGTTTTTTAGGGTCCTGTCCAGTTGCAATTGAAGTCATCGGACAGACTGAGATCAGTGGGAGCTGGACCTGACCTGGCTTGAGGAGCGCAGGGCTGGCTGAACAGAGGCACAGCTTGAACATGGCATCTCAACCTCTATGTATTTACGCTTTTGGTTAACATTACTTAGCCGCAAGCGTCGACAGCAGGGTAAAGCCATTTTAATCACCAATACATAGTCACAGTCGTTTATAAAAAATAATTTAACATAACATGGACATGAACAAAATCGCAGTTTGGGATTATAAAACCTGCAAAGGTCTAAACAAAAAATATAAAAATGCACGAGTGACTGTTAAATTATCTCAGATTTTTTATGCATCACAAAAAACAAAAGAACATGACACAAGAATTTCAGCAAACAAAAAATAATTGTATTTTCTAGAACATGTACAGCAATTAAAAACATAAGAAGTTCCAACATGCATCACACATCTGAAAGGCGGAACGAGTGGAGGCTATATTGAGAAAGCAATGGTCTAAAGCAAGCAAATTAGCAGCTGGTTTCTATTAATAACAGTTTTATTCTTTTAAATATAAACATAAAACTTGCCTGAGTCAACAGTTTGGAGGTAACTGAACTGCCTTCTCTAAAATATAAACAAACCATACAAACACGGAATTCACTTGTACAGTGGAACTAACTGAGAATATTTCAAGATACCCAGCTCCGAAGACATGATCAAATCTATTGTAACATCACCAGAAATGGGAAAAACCCTAACATTTACGAGCCAGCAGCACCAATTAGAAGGTATAAACAGACAGTTTACAAATAGGATTAGTTTCAACCTGACACATCGTAGCTTTGGCATCTATTTCTCTTGTAAAATATTTATTTCTCATTTTCCTACAGACAGAAAGCTACTGAACTACCAAGAGTTCCTGCCTCCACCAACGGAGCAGGCATCTTGCTTTAAAAGAAAAAATACAAGATCCTAAAAATTATTTCCTAGACCACTTCCTATGTTAAGAAAGCACAGATTATCTATCAATACATATACATAATATCAAAAGGACTCTACCTGTCTGTTCCGATAGCTTCAGGAAAAACACAAACTCACCCGGTTTCTTGGAATCCTGCTCATTAAAAGAAAAGTTCTAGCTTATTAGGGGTTCCTCAGATAGCTATAAAAGAAAGTACGGGTGGGTTGTTTTTTTTTCCATCATGGGAGTGTCAAAACTAAATGTCAAAAGCAATTGGTGAATAAGACAGTCACTCCAGAGCCAAGTTTTTTAGCAGGCGCGCCATTAGTTCTATTAGGGTATTTTCCTCTTAGCAAACAGAAGCTAAATTATTCATGACCTTCTCCCTCTCTAAAAGCCTGTGGATATGCAGCCGCTTTATGAATATTGGCATCATTTACTTTTTTATAAAGCAGATGCTTGTCAGACGCTGTGGACAGGCACATCCCGATGAGAGGTTCCACCTCTAACGAGCCACAGTTCTGATGATGAGCTATTGTGGTGGTAAGTGCTATAGCAATGCCTATAAATAAACCCGAAGTGCAGTTCCTTCTGTCACGCTGGAGTAACTCCCTTGGAGTTAGTGGCGTTACCCTGGTATTAAACCAGTGCAACAGGGAATCAGGATCTACACCTGAACAGTGTGACGCTGGCAGACCAGGTATCAGCTCATGCCAAGGCCCCAGGCCTCACTGAACACTTACAAATGCAGAGCTGGAAATCAGTCTTGCTTACCTGTGTGTGAGCGCTATCCAAATAGATATTAAATGTTAAGTTGATAAGAATGTGCTTAGATTTTATGAAACGCTGGTAGGATGCAGCATGTATTGATCTCATTTATAATCTCTACAGCCCATGGTATAAAGTTATACTGTTTGCTACACATCTTGTGTACCAGAGGAGCACTTTACCTGAATCAATGCTTCTTTTCCTGTTTAGTAAGTTACACAATTTACAGAGGTTTACAATGCAATCAAAGGACAGACTTTGTTGACTGCATTACTAACTCCATCCAGAAGGAGAGACCTGCACATGAACTCATCCCATCAGCTTGAATTCTGGGCTCCGGGGGGGAATAAAAATCACTGACAAGGAGAAACTGATCTCTTTGCTGTTTGGCCTCTCGCAAGGGCTGGAGCTAAGGAACAAAAGTAGAGATCCCCAGGGTCAACCTGGGTTAGCCCTAAAACAAATTCAGTGGACAGATTACAACATTTCTGTCACCACAGACTAACTTATTTGTGCATATATATTGCCCATTTTAACCTGTAAATAACTCTCTCATTTCTTTTTCCTAGTTAAAAAATCATTTGTTAGTTTACTCTGGGATTGGCTACAAGCATTGTCTTTGGTGAGAGCTCTAAGGTACAGATTGACTTGGGTTACATGACTGGCTTCTTGGGACCTGAATCTTTAATGATTTTTGGTGACCATTTATAGAATCATAGGACTGGAAGGGACCTCGGGATCTAGTCCAGTCCCCTGCACTCATGGACTTATCGCTAAGTCCAGCTTGCTTGAGTGGCAAGACAAACTGAAGTGCCTGAGGGGACTGTCTGTGATACCATGGTAAGACTGGCACAGTGCTTTGGGAGTTCCTATTTGTTACTGGGTTGGTGAAATCTAATTATAGAACATACCACCAGGTTGGGGTGTCTGCCCTGCTTTTTGATAGTCTGCCCTGAGGTTGGCATTCACAGTCATGAACCACTCCAGACACCACGACAAACAGTTTGAAGTAAAAACTTTTCTCCAGTACGTGGTTTGAAAACAAATACTAAGAACAGTTATATTATACACAGATAGATATTAAAAGCTCTTGCTATTTGTGAAAGCAAAGGTTTCATGGAGACTTTCATTATAACCCTCTAATATTCTCAATGTCTAAAAAAGTTCTCTTAACTGGCAGAAGTTTTCCATGCTTGGTCTAAGCCCAGATGTGAGTTTGTCAGGCCAAATGTATGGACTCACTTTTAAGTCACACCCAGGTAAAAGGAGAAAAACCAAAACACACTTTTTACAGCAGAAAGAATAAGACTATTTGGATGTAAACCAAAAAATGACTAAAAACTACAAATTGAGACTCACTAGGTTAGCAAAAAGAAAAGGAGGACTTGTGGCACCTTAGAGACTAACAAATTTACTTGAGCATAAGCTTTTGTGAGCTACAGCTCACTTCATCGGATGCATTCAGTGGAACTACTAGGTTAGTAGTTCTCAGAGATTGCTAGAGAAACAGCATACTGATGGGAGAATCAGTTCTGCACAGGGCAATGTGACATTTCCACTACGTTCAGAATTCCAACACTATTTAGTGAGGCTGTGGAATCACAAATACACAACAGCCGTGAGCTATGCAGGTGAGGTGTCTAAACGGTTATTTTCACTGTGGAGTTGAATACATTTTTTTGACCAAGTGGCTGTGGAAGTGCACAGTGAACTCAGGAGAGAGATTTAAGGGGTGAGGGGGGAATCAAACACAAAAATCTCAACGTTAGGGTCACCTTTTACACACTCAAAAGTCAGGAGGAAATGTAGAGTTTATGGGGCCCAGTACTGAAGTTTAACTAAATCGTGCTCATCTCAGCACTAGGGGATGGAGTTTGAGGGGGCACTCGGACAACCTGGATCGTGTGGCTGGCCAGAACCCAGTGCAAGTTAGAGCAACATTATGGCTGTTCCAACTCACTCCCACCTGCCACAGTCACCCCCAAGCAGCCATTAGAGTAGCTGCCGATTGCCAGAGGGATGCCATCCCCCACAATGCACTTCCTACCCCACGGCTGTAACAGCATGGCACAGGGCACTCTATGCCAGGCCTGTGCCATCCAAAGACTCTTCCTCACCAGGGGAGCCATTAGCTGGCCAATTACACTTTCCAGCCCTTTGGGACTGCTGCAGTGGCAGAAAGGGACTTGAACTGGGCCACGGATCAGGCCAGCGGTGCTCTCATGGAGGATTTTGAATGGCTAGTTACATGGCCAAAAGTAACCTACACTGGGCCCAGGTCTGCTCAGTGCTTATAGGTTACTAGAAAGTGAAAATAATAATAGATTTCTACGAAGTTCCCAAGAGGCATTACCTTGTCTTTTGAATTGTCTGCTTTGAACGTTTACGCATAGCCTTACATTACGATATGTTCGGGCACACGGGTCACTGCTAAATGGCGAACATAAAGCCACCAAATACACTAATAAAATAAAGAGAAAAAGAACATTTATAAAGCTCTGACTCTGCAAACATGCTCACATGTAGCTTCAAGCCCTGGCACGTCCCCCTGATCCTTAAGGGACTGTCTCGTACTTAAACAGGTTAGGAAGCATTTGCAGGATCGGGGGCAATAGGACGTCGATGGTAAATCGCCCTTTGATGTCTGTGGTGCGGAGTCACACCTGAAGAGAGCACATGTCAAGCAAAGCCAGTGGGAGTCCATAAGATCCTATTAAGGAGAAAAGCGCATGAGGAGTTTTAACTTTTTAATCCATCCTCTCCTTTCAGTGGTACTAATAAGTGGCCATTACTAATACTGACCATGTGCCAAACAACTCATCTGAATTGTTCTTTAGATTTCTTCCATGCCTAGAATTCCCCAGATTTCCATAAGCCACCTGTTGATTGCTCAAGGTAATAAATATTAACTGAAAAGTATTTCCATTATTTGTGCAGCATTAGTGATTAGTCGTTTTGCTTTAATTAGCTATTCAATCATTGCTTTGCATATTGTTGTAGAGTCAGTGTAGCTGAGTGATCACTAACTACATATCTAGGAATGCACGAGGATAAAATGTTATGACAGTATTAATGCTGCAAAAACAGGAACATCATGAAAACTATTACTCTGCCAGTGGTTTAAGACACTTCTCCCTCTTTTATAATCTTACCTTACCCCCTCTCCTGCCCCATCCCCCTTCTGTTACAATACTTATTCTGTTTCATTCATGTGGCTTTATGTATGTGTAAGTTGAGAACACCATTTAACGAAGAAGTGTGCAGATTTGGGCTAGAGTGAAAAAAGCAGCCTCATACTTCCTTATCATCCACACTTGTGTCTGGATCAGTGATTGGTTCAGCAATTTGCTGTACTGTTACATCATTAACTTAAGCCTCCAGCAATGTTCAAATAGTTTCCAGCACTCCATTAACACGGTGTTTGTAGGGGGTAAATGGTTCTTTCAATTTTAGACAGTAAAAGGATGAAGAAAAATTATTTCGTCTTAGACCCAAGGTAATGGTGTTTCTCTTAATGCACATATCCAGATTAACAGGGCCTGGGGACAAGAGCTCTGGGGAAAAACAAGTAGGTCTGGGTTTTGCCAACACATCCTCTCAGTTGTGTAGCAGCCTCACCCTGAGAAATATGCGTGTGTTGTAGTTGAGTGAAAAGACAGGAGTATTGACACCACCTCACTCTTGTATCCTGTACGACTATTTTTGACCCGAAGACGTCAGGACACAAGTATCCCCATTTCTGATTTTGAAAATATGGTCCCCTTAGTATGCAATGGGTTCTGAGTGCCAGAATGGAGATTGCTCCATTATCTTAGCTGAAAGAGCCACGGCTGCACTCTGCTACACCCAGATTCTAGGCTCCCTTGAATGTAGGGGGGCCAGACAGCAAATGTGAAAAATCGGGATGGGGATAATAGGAGCCCATATAAGAAAGACACCCAAAAATCAGGACATCTAGTCACTCTACTTGAACGGCTGAGTCAATGTAAACATATATTTCATTGGATGATCAACACACCACAGACTAACATTTTGGCTACGGAGCTCCCCACCAGGCTCCTAATCATCCCCAACCCTCATCCCATGTCTCAGAGAAGTGACAAATTTATTATGTGCCACAGGCTGTACCTCTGGCTCTGCAGGCCAAAGTTTTCAGAAGTGACTCGCCAATTTGGACAACTCCATTTTTATATATCCAACTAGTAATACTTTAAAGGAGCTTGATTTTCATAAAGAGCTAAGCGCCCATGTCAGGGAATCAGGCCCCTTTAAGGGGTCTCAAGCTGGTCACCCAAAAACGGGGGCACCAAAAATCTCTAGTCACTAATCTTAGCCAATAAATGTAAGATGGTACTGTCCCTTCTGGCCAGCGTAATATGGTATGTGAAAAGGTCAAGTCTCTCTCTCTCTCAACAAGGATGGGATGGAGTTGTAACCAAATTTGTACACTAGACTGTGCTGGGTTTTTTATTTTGATCATTGCCATTTCTGATCTGGCAATTCTTCGGATTTCCAACACACTGCCATCCAAAAGCACTTCACACTTTGCTAAATTATTGTAAACAAATTGCGCACACGCACACACATTTCTTATTTTGTCTAGGATTAAATTAAATGCAGCCATCTCAGTAATTTAAATGATAGTTCAGCTAATCTGTACAGGTTAATTTTCACAAGCTGAACAACATACATACTTCTGCAGCACAAGCATGAAAACTAGGACCGTGCAAGTAGCTGGCTGAATTTGAATTGCAGAGCTGATCTTCTAACTTTTCCATTCTGTAAGGATAAGGCCTTTTCCTGTAGCCATATGGTAAGGCCTAAGACCTTTGTCTGCTGCCATATTAGGAGAGCAGCAGCCATGAGCTAAGAAGCAGGAAGTCGCATTCTCACATTCCATCTAAATTACATTAACACACTGTAATATCGGGCCGATAAGAAGGAGATCCTGTCCTAATATCATCCACTATCACCAGACTAAGAAACAGATCTTAAAGTGGTTAAAGAAAACTTAGTTTGATAGCATCCTGTCAGGCAAGAAATCACTTATCAATAGTTGTGGTTGTGAAATCCTCATTTCTTTACTATTTTATCTTTACGGTCCCCACTTCCTTATTGTTTGTCTGTATGGTCTCTGTCTGGTTCTTTGATTGTTTCTGTCTGTTACACAATTAATTTTGCTAGGTGTAAATTAATTAAGGTGGTGGGCTCTGATTGGTTAGAGAATTTTGTTACAATATGTTCGGATTGGTTAGTAAAATTTTACTAAAATGATTGGTTAAGATGCTGTTAAGCAGGAGTCAAGTTTCACTATATAAACTGGTTTCAGAGTAACAGCCGTGTTAGTCTGTATTCGCAAAAAGAAAAGGAGTACTTGTGGCACCTTAGAGACTAACCAATTTATTTGAGCATGAGCTTTCGTGAGCTACAGCTCACTTCATCAGATGCATACCGTGGAAACTGCAGGTCCAAGAGGAAGTTCTTTGGGAACCAACTCCAGGACATAGCCCCAAGAACAGAGGTGCCAGACCTCAACACCCTGCCAATGACACCCTGCAGAAACTGGAGTCCCCGAGATGGACCTGATCCTGACTGGCCACCAAGAAAAGTTTAACAGTCTTATTGGGAGTGGTAAGCATTGTACGTGTAGCGTGTGCATTCTGTTTTGGTGATTGTTAATAAACAGAGGGTAAGTAGGATATTACTATGTAAGGCTCTTTCACTGGTAAAAGACCCCTTAAACCTGCAAAAGATTAAGCCCCAAGTCCACAGGGAATGGGAGTTTGCTCAAAGTCCAGGGGAGTAGAGCCCAGAGCCCGGAGGAGTAGAGTCCACGTAGGGGTAAAGTTAGAGTGCTTAATTAAGAGGGTAACACCTGAGCCCTAGGAACAGGTTGACGGTGGGTGCCTAAATTAAGAGGGTTACATCTTGAGCCCTAGGAACTAGGTAGAGGTGGGTGCCTAGGGTGCGCAAGTGACAGAGAATTTTGTGCGGGCAGCAATTCCCTTCAGGCTGCCAGAGCCAACACCTGCTGAGGTTGATGATACATAACATATCCTGGTGTATGACGGGTTGAGACCCCTTCTGAAACGTGCCCTTCTGTAATTATACCCATCACTACTTTTCAGTCCCATTTTTTATAAAAAAATAACAGACTCTGTTACCTGTAGAACTGGAGCTGTCGTTTGGGACTCCCGTACCGAGCACTTCCGACAGCAAGGGAAAGAAAGAAGAAATATTCCACAAATCGCATTAACAACTGGGAAGTGCCAGAAACAGAAAGCTCAGTCTCAGTTCATCCTGCAATAATCTTTGTGCTCTAGCAAACCCGTTCGGTTCATCTCCATCAAAGTCTCTATAAGGGTTTAATGTCTGCACAGTTTCTCTTCACTAGGAGGAGCTGAAAAGCTCTGTGAAAGCTTGACAACAATGCCACCAAGTGAGGGAAAGAATTATGGGCACAAAATTTGTGCAAGACACATGCGTGAGCGGACTCTGGCTCACCTGATTCAACAGAATGTCATTCAATGTTAAAAAAATAAAGTGAAATACAGAAAACATACTCTTAAACCCTTAAATGTAATAGATTATTTGAAAAGAAATTGATGAGTGACCCATTCCTTAAAACAACAGGCACCAAATCTCAGAAGGAAGCTTAAATATTGTTTATGCTATCCAGTGTTCGCACAGTTCTGGAAATGACTTTTCTCTAAGCATCTTCAAAAAATCAAGGTTTGGATTTTAGGATTGAATAGTGGCTGCCTCAGAGGGTCATGACAACTGGTTTACCCTGTTTTTCACAAAACTGCAAAACATGTGCTCCCCGTAACAAAGAGAACTTCTGGGTAGTCGGGGAAGCTATAAACTCGGTCGCATGGCTCACCTGTAAATCATCCCTGGAGAGCCAGTCTGTCTCAGCGAGAGTCGAGCAGGGGAGTCAGTGGTAGATTCTGGATACATCGAGCCAGCCTCAGTTTTTGAGCTCCGTTTTCTTTTTTACCTTCTAAAAAGATATAGAATAAAAAGTTACAACCAGAATAAATTGAATTTTTAAAGCACATGAATTTTTGTGTTTCCTCTCATAACTTTCTCTTAGTGAGCATGGAATATTCCCACTGGTTGGAGCTGATGTGGGGGTCAGGACTCTGGGTTCTAATCCTGCCTCTACCACTAATTCACCATGAGCTATCGGGCAGATCACCACCTCTGGGGATAATACGGCCATGAGACCATAGGTTAGGAGCTCTCAAACTGGGGGCTGGGACCCTTGAGGGGGTTGCGAGGTTATTACGTGGGGGGGCCTCATGAGATGTCAGACTCCACTCCACACCCTGCTTTGCCTCCAGCATTTATAATGGTGTTAAATATATAAAAAGTGTTTTTAATTTATATGGCGGGGTCGGACTCAGAGGCTGCTATGTGAAAGGGGTCACCAGTACAAAAGTCTGAGAACCACTACCATTGGTCTATTGCTAGTACCAGACGCTGCAGAGTGGAAGATAATTATGGAATAACCTCCCAATGGGGGACATCCCATCCTGACCCCCACTCAGCTGGGGGTTATGTCCTGAGTCAGGAGTGGTTACACACTTTTCACATAAATTGCATAATTTTAAAAATCCTGCTGAGTTTGTTCTCATTATCCATGTACACGTCAAATTTCTTCTGAATGCTGCTCAGCAAACACGTCAATGACATACTGTGGCAATGAGATCCACAGGTTAATTATGAATTGTGAAGAGGAGTATTTCCTTCTATTGGTTTTAAATTTTCTGCTGTTCGCTTTCATTGAATGTCCCCTTGTTCTCCTATTCCAAGAAAGGCTAATTAGGGGTATCCAATGTTTCATTTCTATACCCCTATCTTGTCATCCCCTCTTGCTCATCTCCTCTCTAAACTGATGAATCTGAACTGTATTGATCTCTCTTCATCTGGAAACCTTTCCACCCTCTTGTCACTCTCATTACCTGTCAGTGCCTCCTATTTCTGCTATATCCTTTTAGACACAGGGCGACCGCTGTTTCAAGTGGCAGAGGCATTTTAAGTACAAGGGTTGAAATTGCACTTAATAGTTAGATGACATGCCACCAGCAGCTGTGATCCCATCGACACTAGGACTGCCCTGATGTTGTCCCTGCCAGAGAGAACAGACATCAGCAACAGTGGGAAAATGTGCAGACAGGTCTCAAGAAACTCTAGGTATATCCCTTCTCATCAGAACTATGCCAGAACTCAGGAAACTTTATATACACATGGATGCTTTAGATACTTCAAGGTCAAACTATGTAAATGTCCAAGTGCCCACGACATTAGACTATTGATAAGGAAGAACAGATTTGTATTTATACTTTAATGCTATGGGTTTCAAAAGGTGCTTAACTTCTCTAGCCCAACTCCTACTGAAAGTCAGGGGGAGGGGGTCACTCATTCCTTCAGGCAGTTTTCAAAAATCGCAGCCTAAATTCGCACAGACGCTCTGTTACTGATTTTGGATCTTACACCTTGCTTGAAACACACATATGTACATGCAAATTTTTTTCATCTTTAGCAGGACTGTGGATTATTAGTTGCACAAAAATGAAGCACAACCAAGTGACAATTGAAGAAGCTGCTGTAACTTTGTGCCTAGGCCATCGGCAGCTGTGGAACAAGCCAAATCGAGATGTTTTCTTGTTAATTATCTAGCACCCAAAGCTATGCTGAGCACCTAACAACTGGATTGGCAAACATACAGTATGAACTGCCACATCTCAAATGACAAACTAAGTACAAACTATGAGAGGATGAGAGAACAAGCCACATGAACGGATGTGTGATCACGTTGCTTATTCCACTATTAGGAGGGCTTGGGTACCATGGTGTTGGGCACAGTATAAGTATCCATATAGACTAGAACAGAACACAGAAAGTGAACAAAACTAGAGCAGCAAACTCCATCTCAATCCCTCCTGCAACATGCTCCATATGATGCTTGAAGCTTCTGAGTTCATAACTCAGGAATCATTTTGAAGCAGTTCATCATCATCTGTGACCTATAACTCACACCTGGAGCAGACACTTCACGTTATCAGTCAACCCAGATAACAGTATCATGCATCTCCATGAATCAGGACAAGTGCAAATCTGTGGATGAAAAATAGCAGCCTGCTTCCAAAGGATGGTCAGAGCTACTAAGGTGGAGTTTGAAGCTCCAGCCTTATGTTTCCCTGTTTTTTAACCAGCCAGAATTCCAGAAAATACCCAAGAATACCAACCAGCAAACTCAGAGAAACCAAACTGCAGAACAATACCATTCAAAGGCAAAGTTCTCAGTTGTGTAGTCCGTTTACAGTCAGGGAAACAGCCCTGACCCATTAAACACATGGGCCTTGCGTGTGGGGGTCTGTACTTACGAGTAACCGAGCATTGCATTGTACTGCTCCATTCCCATATTGTTTCAAAGTCATTAAATGCCAGTTTAAATCAACAGATGCCAGACTCCATCATAAACACAGAAATGACTCTTCAAAAGTCAACAATACAAACAAGTGATGAAAGGGCCGTCTCTAAATCTCACAGAGGGGAAGTTACAACGACGTGCAGGGTAGGGAGGGGTGGGAAGGGGAATACAGATGGGGCCTGAAGAATAGCTCCTACAGAATGGAGATGGTACTCTTGATGCTCAAGAGCTGTACTGAAACAGCGAGACAGCCAGAGGGCAGCAGATGAAACAGAAACAGAGCAGTTCCACAAGGATTCACCCTCTCCCACTTCAAACTCCCCACCCCTCACTCACATGGAGGTAGGCAGAGTGAGAAGAGATGAGACAACCGGGGTCCTGACTAGTGTGAAGGTTGCATTAGCAAAGCTCTGCCCTGCGTCGGAGGTTTCTTCACACTTTCCCTTTACTAAAGTCTATGAAGTTTGATGCCTGAAACATTAAAAACGTTTTCCTAGCCACAGATTCGAGTGCGGAGGTTTCCGTGCTAGACGGAAGAGAAAATACTTCAGATTTTCCTGCAAACATAGTGTGATTGGAGAAATGGGATTATAAAAGTACCAGTAGGAACTGTGCTTATCTGCATACTGCTAACCTGATTTGCCAACCCATTAAATGTCAAGAGGAAAACCTGAGGTTTTTAAAGAAAAGGCATTTTATGGCCCTGCAAAGACTCATCTATTAGATTCCCCGCCCCCCCCCCCCCCAACAGAGTTGCACTATTGTAATTTAAGGTGTAATTTTAAATTGGTTTAATGAAACCAGTGTGAAAGGCTGTGTGGACACTTAGTTTAAACCAGGCTTATTTTGGTCTGTCTTAAGTTGATCAGGAAGAAGTTTAAGATAAACCAAAATAAGCCACTCACAATGAAATTGGAGTATCCGCACAGGGGTTTGCACTGGTTTAAATAAACCGGTCTAACTACACGGGGACAAGTGTGTATGTAGATAAAGCTGTAAGCACATATGTAAATATCTCCCAGGTCAGAGGCTTTGGGTCCTCTCTGCCCTTGTAACCAGGTGCCCTTACCATGTCCCTCCACCCCCAGCCTATACAATGGATGTCTTTGTCATGAGCAATTCTGAGGGAGGAGAAAAACATGATATTTGGTTTCTTTTGCCTTTGCCTTTTAAACCTGTTATTTCCTTTGGCTACAGCTAGAGCAGCCGGAGGCCAGGTCCATAGTACAGCCCTATCTCTCTATAGCCACGTCACTTAGGGGTGTGGAAAATCCAGACCCGTGAGCGATATACTTATACCCACCTAACCCCCTGCACAGACAACAGGCTTCTCCCATTGACACAGCTGGGGCCTCTCAGGGAGGTGGATTAAATGTGCCAACAGGAGCTGTCCTATATGTAAAGATAAACCCTCAGATGCGATGGTTGGTAGCAAGAGTGCATTTGTGTACGTGTAGTCTGGCTGCTCTGCGATTCTAGTCCACTGCTTTTGCGACGAGTCCTTCACACCGTTATGTCTTTCTCCAATTCGATGAAGCTAGCATTAAAAACAGAACAACAAAAATACCACAAGGGAACTGCCAAGCAGGTTCTCCCCAAGGCACGGCGGGCAGGAAGGTAGTAAAACACATTCTCTACCCAAAGGAGCATGTTGTAAAATAGGTCACTGAAGAACAAACTACGCTTTGCCCCCCAGAGTGACTGGGGATGGGGGGGAGCTCACACTGCACATGTCAGAAGAACAGAGTAAGGAGATGTCGCCTGGTCCATTGCCTCCTCCCTCCCCATCCCTGTCCCTGCTCTCCTTCTCCAGGTGGGACAGGCAGGTCAGAGTGAAAGAGAATATCACAACTCAGCGCACACAGTGCAATGAAAATGAAGCTCTAACTAGTCAACAGGCAACCTGAGAAGTTCACCATCATTCCCCCTCCCTGCCAGTGAAACCAAAGAGCTCTGAACAATAGCCTCTCCCCCACACCAAGAAACAGCAACACCTCACCGACAACCGCTGGCTCTGGACGGACGCCACACAGCAAAGCATGGAGGCCTTAAGGCTGGGCAAGCTGGCCCGTGCATCAGAACAGCAGGAGTAGAAAATGAGGAAAGGAAGCCAAGTGTGTAAGGCGATAAAACACCCGCAATCTATGCAGGGCTGAAGGCATGAAACAAATACCTTCTCTTTCATAGGTTTCTAGGCAGCCAGCACAGAGCCAGACCACATAAGTCACCCTTCAACCTGCCCTTCAAATACCTTGAAATGAAATTTAATAAAGTGCCCAAAGGAAATCAAATTTGCTAATATGTTCATCCTGCATTATCTCACTTGCTTCAAATCCCTCCACAGGGCTCATCAGAGGGAAGCACGGGTTTGTTGAATTTAATACTTTTTGGGGGGCAGAACTGCCTGCCGTCTTTTAATTCTGTATCCAGCCAGTGCCATCTGCTGTCAAGTCTCCTCTCCTAGCTCTGGTCAGGGTTAAAGTAAAATTCAGTGCTCTTTTATACACATTAATTTTTTTAAAGTAAGCAGTCTTTTCTCCCCCACAAAAATTCCTTTACCCTGGAATCAACTAGCCAATTTCATCCCACATAGGAAATGAAATATTTCCAGAATCCTGGTCTAGCTTTCTTCAGTAACTCTGAATTCCAGACACACACACCTCCGACCTGACTGGAATGCTGAACGGACTTCCAGCTGCTCTGCAGCCAGTGCTATCCAATAGAAATCAACTGCATCAGTCAAGTAACCAATCCCTCCAGAGACATGACGCTGAAAATAACGGAGTGCAAGTTACAGCCCCTGCACCAAACCTGCAGAGCTCAGAACAGGAGCAAGTCAGGGAAAATAACAACAAAGCCCTGCAACACTGCACAGCCCACCCAAATGAAGTGTTGCATAATAACAGTGGAGAGAGGGAGCTCACATCTCTTAATGGGGACTGGAGAGGTTGGGGAGTCTAGTGATGCTGGAGACTTTGGAGGGGGGGAAGGGATGGGAAACGGGGTGGCAGTTTCTCTCTTAAGCACCCCATGTTGCAGCATTTGCACACAGTACCTGAGCAGACAGAATCAGGGCTGCAAAGAGCTGCTCATAACTGGTGGGAAGCATGGAGGGTGCCAGGAGGATATTAAAATGAAACACGGCCTAAGATGCTTGGGTGTGTGCATGGGGAGCAGGGGAGTAGAACCCGGATTCCAAGATGGGACAGCCAGTAATGTCGGAAGTGGTCGGCATTATCCTAGTCAGACGATGAGAACCCTGAGGGGTTAACTGGTTAACCCAGAGTCTAAGTGAGTGTTGCAAGTTGTGTGTCTTTTATTCTACATGTCTAGAGCACATGGATAGCTGCAGTCTAAAAATAGACTCACTTGGCTCATTAAAAAAAAATAAAGGAAGAGATTCAACCTCAACCTTCCTCCCTTCTTTCCTCCCTCCCTCCCCAGCCAACAGCCGATTTTGTATGAACCAATGTATGGCTCCAGTAAAGAAAGCCATGGCCGCTGTATTTGCAGAAAGGCAAAACAGGAGAATATGAGATACTGTTCGCTTCATTAGGCCACTTCTCAGCAGCAATGTTCTTTGGTTACTATTAGGAAAGGGGTGAATCCTGTCAAGGCTGAAGCTTTGCAAACCTCAAACTGTGTTCTGCAAGTTTACTAAAGTTCCTCTGAGTTCACAAACGCTTTCTCCCCTGCAATGTAAACCAACCCGCCCCAACAAACCACATGCTTTTCTTTCCTAGCTGAAAGGAACATAAGAGCTCCCGCAACAGCTCAAGTGCCCTGCGTATGATTCCAGTGCCGCATTGACTTTCCACCAGAAAATCTGTTTCCCCCACCTCCCTCCTAAGCAAAATGGGAATCAAGTGAACTGTTTCTACAGGGTCCAAAAGTGTGTTGCATGTTTCACAAGTGAGGGGTCCAGTTTGGGAGGGACTGAAGTCAGCCAAAGCTGGGAATTTCAAAATAGGCTATGAGAGTTAGTCACCCAGTTCTCATTGAAATATCTATGGGAATTGGGTGCCTCATTTCCTTTAGCCATTTTGAAACTCACAGCCAGAGAGTTTGTCCATTTCTGAAAGAAGAAAAGGAGGACTTGTGGCACCTTAGAGACTAACCAATTTATTTGCATCCGATGAAGTGAGCTGTAGCTCACGAAAGCTTATGCTCAAATAAATTGGTTAGTCTCTAAGGTGCCACAAGTCCTCCTTTTCTTTTTGCGAATACAGACTAACACGGCTGCTACTCTGAAACCTGTCCATTTCTGGTTATTATAAAGCTACGCTGTAGCTTAATGGGAGGAAAATCCTCCTAACCTCATCTAAAGGCAAGCAGGCACGCACGCAAGCCTACACTCCTCTTAGAAGTGAAAATGAAAATGGCATACGCGAGGGTCTTCACTTTATCAAAGATACTGTACGTGGGGGGGTTAGTCAGCCACTGGCACCGAACCACGAGAGCCCCGAGCCCTGGAGGCGTCGTGAGCAAGGCACCGTAGCTCTATCTGCACCGTCCCAGAGGAGAAGCTGGAAGGCCACACACAAGCAACCTACCTAGAGTTTTGCTATTCAGATGATCCAGCCTTCCTAGGCTACTGCCCTGCACTACACGGCGCTGGGACTGACACTGCACAGGCGGACACGGAGATGTGGCCCACCCTCACAGCTGGGTCAGTCCCATCGCTCCTGAGCGGTGTCACTTACTCTTGGATTAAAAAAAAAACAAAACAAACAAACAAAAAAAGCCAGTTACATACAGCAGCCTGCACCCTGCAAAAAGGCAACGGCAGTTTCCTTCTTCCGTTCCAAAGTGCTTGATTTCACAACGGCAACCTCAAACATCCTTTGTGTTGCAGGCACAGCAACCAAACCAATTCCTCCTTCCTTCAGCGGTAACAGCGTAAGGTCCGTCACTATTCCTCTCTGTGGGCCACTCCAGAAGCCCCTTAATTTTATAGTCATAAACATTTAAAAAGCCCATGTCCAAACCCCTCAGCTGTTTCTGACCCCGTGGTGTGCTTGGTTCACTACACTCTAAGTGTCTGGTGTTCTGAGGGTGAAATGAACTTTCCAGTTGAGCTGTTTCTCAGTGAGACCTCGGGGAGCCACAGCCTCCTAAAACAAGACACAGGAAGCTAACAAAAGAAAGCAGAAATGGAAGAACTGTGCTAAGTGGCAACCTGAGACACTCCCTGGCTGATCATGCCAAAAGAGAATTGATAACCTCAAGTTGACATCCATGCTGAGTGGCTCACACCTTTCATAACATTCACATTTTCCCAAACCCACAGAAACATGTTAGGGACTCAGGTTTTTCAGCTTAACAATCACAAACACAAAGCTAACAATTGACACAAGCTCTGGATGCTACAAGAGGGCATGATGTTGCAGGAGTTTGGAGGAATAAATGACAAATGGAAAAGCTTAATGCACATTTTGTTTCCAGAGATGAAGGCACCCTCCTACAATTTGGGAGACCTGGGTTCCAGTCCCTGCTCTGCCACAGACTTCCTGTGTGACCGTGGGCAAGTCACGTCATCTCTCTGTGCCTGAGTTCCTAATTGGTAGAGTTTGGATAATGGCATTGCCCTGCCTCCAGGGGATGTTGTGAAGATAAATGCATTGCAGACTGCAAGCTGTTCAAACACTGTGGTGATGGGAGCTGGATAGATACCTCAGACAGACAAAATCCCAGCGCTGCCATTGCAGAGACACAGCAAAGAATGCTTAACTCAGGCTCTGCAGCAACCTCCAAGCCTGCCTGGAGGACCTAGTACCTGTACCAAGCCACATAAACCAAGCCATACAGTAACTGTGAGCATCAGAAAGTCACACACTTACCACCCACGACTGACCTCTCTGGGACGGTGAAATGGGTAGGGTGGACGCTGCTGAGTGCTCCTGACAGACATGCCAGGACTTTTCCCTAGGGATAAAAACCAAGACGTGCGGATACAGGAGAGCAGAAATGCCTTTCAGTACACCACTGTGATTCCCTGCAGTTTCTGAAGAGGTCAGTAATCTGGTGCAGGCGGATGTGCAGAGGGCTGTGGGTCTCCCTGTGTCTTAACGCCAGGCACTGATGTGACTGTTCCTAGCGAGCTGGCACAGACTGCTGACTGCAGTGAGAGATGCAGGATGAGTTTAACTCTACAGGGAACACGAGGTGCCACTGGACAATGCAGTGACAGAAGGGACCTATTTCACAGGAGAGCATCCTGAGGGGGATGGATGCTGCTCATTGGTCCCTGACCCAAACAGCTGCTGTTCATCCCACTTTCCTGTTCCCAAAAGAGAAAGGCAGAGCTGTGCTGGCTCCAACCATTAAGGCAGCTCTGGGAGAAATACCAGATGGACCCAATGTAGAGAGGTTTCGACCCAGCAGGCCTTGGGTAGCGGGGGCAAGACTATTGATGGCCCCTTGGCTATGAATTTCTGGAGGAAGGTGAAATCCTGCCTGGAACTTCTGGGTTTAGAACTCTGCACTTCCATTTGAGGACAGCAGAACAACTGTTTTTGTCCACCACGCAAAAATCCCAGTTAACCTCCCCCATGCACAAGGGGAGGTTAACTAAGCTGCTGACTACTGAGACGGGGTGATATCAGATTGGTGCAGACCCTTCTGCTGGATAACTTTGACAGACCAGGCATTCTTGGTCAAGGAGCCTCAGACAAACGCAGAAGTAGTAATCCAGCAAAGGACTGTGATGCTGGAATGAACGGCGAGGAACGTCTGGGGGTCGACCCTTTAGGAAGAGGTCTTCCATTTCTTTGACGTTTTAGTTGAGGCAGCAATGTTATTTTGATTTGCACGTCAGCAAACGAGAGGTTTACAATCATTATATAATTTGTGGCTGGTTCTTTTCAGCTATGCTCTAGCTACTGTGTAATTTAACAGGTGATGCAGTCTTTGGTTTTCAATGTGATTTTAGTTTCTTTGGGATTACCTTTGTTTTTATGACAACCCATTCCCAAACTACTAGTAAATTAAAATTCTTCAATTAGGCTGGCCAAAAGAGCCCGACTGAACTATCCAGCTGCCATACCAAGACAGAAAGCTAGCAAAACCACAGGATGCATCGTTACTTAAAATTTTCTATGAACACCAGCCTTAATATTAAAAAAGGAACTAGCAATTCACTGAAATATCTCTTTGGTTTGACATAGTAGGACTATAAGTCGGGAAATGCACCATCATGTCATATTACCAAGCAGCCCACAGCCAAGTAACACTGCACAGAAATGCCTCCAATTTTCAAGACAGCACTTCAAAAGAAGCTGCCTAGCTGCTATTTTGTTGTGATGCCGGGGGTAGGAATAGGTAGGAGGGAATGATTCTGCTTTTCCCATTTAATAGAAACCACTTGGGTTTAAAAGCTTGCCTGACATTACACAAGCCAATGCAATTTGTTTCTATCCCAACCAGATCAAACAAAGTTATTTGCTGCACAAAAAGATTAACAAAGGCTCAGCCAAGGTGCAATTTCAAGGAGATTTCTGGGGAGAGCGACAGCGATGTAAAACGTAAAGCAAAACCACTGGCCGTGTCTCAGCAAGAGACACTGCTTATAATTAAAAGATGAGAGAGATGGACGGCCTACTTCCTGTTCCAATTTTTAGCACAAAACCTTGACAACACTCTCTCAATGTCACTTAGAGAGGGACTTTCAGGCTGGGGAGGAGGGAAACCTCCAGTTTATCAGGCCTCAACATAATCCTGATTATCCTTGGACTTGTCTTGTTCCCCACTGCTTTTATCCACACAGATTCAAATCTCCTGATATTTTAAATGAGGTCTCCCACAGACCACTGACCAGGATGGCAGAAAGCGCATTACAGCATTGTCACCAGAGGAGAACATAGACTTTGTCATAGGGTGATGGCTCAGACCAACCACCTGAACCAGCGGCGGGAATGGCGGGCGGGGGAGAAACACTTGCTGCAGAAACAGTATAGTTTGCTCCAGTGCAAGGCTCCCTCCAATTAGACACTGTTGTGAGTGCAACTGAACACACCAGTTTTCCTCCACCGCTGATAGTTACATAAGTGATTAAAATTCAGGGCGATTTTTGTTATTTTCACAACGAATGCAGCATGCAACAAGGGGTCTGTAAAGTGCCTTGCGGAGATCAGGTTGGCAAATGAAAAAGGAGCACTGTCAACTTGAAACCAAGTCAGCTGAGTTCAAAGTCGTTTCAGATACAGCCCAGGTCTTTTAGCGCCCTGCCAAGTGTTGTGGTTTTATGGCGTATTCCTATCTTTAAATGTTTTCTTCTCCCCTGTTTTGTTCGGTGAAAGACCCACATAATGGGCCCAATTCTCTCAGAAACACTTGTGTAAATCCAGAGCCATCCCGATGAAGCCAGTAAAGTAATAGGAGACGCACACTTGTATAAACGAGAGAAGAATTTGGCCCACATGACAGGAAATACTACATGATACAGGGGAAATGGGGAAATTGACTATACAAAGTGCTGTCGAATGCACAAAGCAAGCAGACTGAAGAAATAAAGAATTTTTCTCTGCTCTCTTTCAGTTACTGGAATCTTAGTGTTCACGAGAACAACTGGAATAGCATGTGAACTACTGGTCACACCATCTCGAAATGGCCACGGGGTGGGGGGTTCAGAGAAGGGCAAACGATTATAGAATCATAGACTTTAAGGTCAGAAGGGACCATTATGATCGTGTAGTCTGCCCTTCTGTACAACGCAGGCCACAGAATCTCACCCACCCACTCCTGTAAGAAACCCCTAACCTATGTCTGAGCTACTGAAGTCCTCAAATCACGGTTTAAAGATTTTGAGATACAGAGAATCCTCCAGCAAGTGACCCATGCCCCACGCTGCAGAGGAAAGTGAAAAACCCCCAGGGCCTCTGCCAATCTGCCCTGAAGGAAAATTCCTTCCCGACCCCAAATATGGCGATCAGCTAAACCATGAGCATGTGGGCAAGATTCACCAGCCAGACACCCAGGAAAGAATTCTCTGTAGTAATTCAGATCCCACTCCATCTAACATCTCATCACAGGCCATTGGGCATACCTACTGCTAATAGTTGAAGATCAATTAATTGCCAAAATTGGGCTATTACATCTTATCATCCCTTCCATAAACTTATCAAGTTTAGTCTTGAAGCCAGATAGGTCTTTTGCCCCCACTGCTTCCCTTGGAAGGCTGTTCCAGAACTTCACTCCTCTGGTGGTTAGAAACCTTCATCTAATTTCAAGTCTAAACTTCCTGATGGCCAGTTTATATCCATTTGTTCTTGTGTCCACATTGGTACTGAGCCTGAATAATTCCTCTCCCTCTCCGGTATTTATCCCTCTGATATATTTATAGCGAGCAATCGTAACTCCCCTTAGCCTTCTTTTGGTTAGGCAAAACAAGCCAAGCTCTTTGAGTCTCCTCTCGGAAGACAGGTTTTCCATTTCTCGGATCATCCTAGTAGCCCTTCTCGCTACCTGTTTCAGTTTGAATTCATCCTTCTTAAACATGGGAGACCAGAACTGCACACAATATTCCAGATGAGGTCTCACCAGTGCCTTGTATAATGGTACTAACACCTCCTTACCTCTACTGGAAATAGCTCACCTAATGCAACCCAAGACCGCATTAGCTTTTTTCACGGCGATATCACATTGGTGGCTCATAGTCATCCTGTGATCAACCAACACTCTGAGGTCCTTCTCCTCCTCTGTTACTTCCAAGTGATGCGTCCCTGGCTTATAACTAAAATTCTTGTTATTAATCCCTAAATGCATGACCTTGCAGTTTTAATTTAATTTAGTATTAAATTTCATCCTATTTTGGCAATGATAATGATGAGGACCATGAAAAAAAACTTACATAATGAAGATAAATTGAAAAGATTGGGATTGTTTACCCTGGAAAGGAAATGAATAAGAAGGGCTATTATAAAAATATACAAATAATGAAAGTTATAGAGAAAGTAGATCAGGAGCTTCGGTTCTCCCTGTCTCATAGCACAGAAACATGGGGATACTCCAGGAAATTAAAACATGGCAAATTTGAAAAAGGAAACAGTTTTTCCACACAATGCAAAATTAGCCCGTGGAACTCACCAACACAGGATGTCACTGAAGCCAAAAACTTCAGAAGATTCAAGAAGGGGCTATTATAGGTTAACAAGAATACTCAGAGTTCTAACAAAAAATTTAAACCTCATGCTTCAGGGATATTTTTAACTATCAGAAACCTGAGTGAGACAACATGGGGGGCACAGATTATCCCATATATGCCAGGTGTGGGGGAGCTCTTATACTTTCCTCTGGAACATCTGGCACTGGTCTCTGTCAGAGACAGGATACTGAGCTAGATGGACCATGCGTCCAATCTCATCCAGCAATTCCTAACAGGAACCTGGGAAAGCATTTACCAGCAGAAGTGCAGTTTGTAAGCGGATGGTGTTCTTTTATGCATGCAAGAGTCAACATGGTTGGCTACCTAGCAATCTCAGTTTGCTGCCTGCTGCTTTAAAGGAAATAAGAGTCAATAGGTCTATTATGCACCTATTTTCTATTCCTTTTAAACTCTACATTTACTTACAGTGGGCGCCGATTGGTTTCCATTGCTTAACTGTAATTATTTCCACTTCTTTGATATAGGAACTGCAGCACTAAGATAAACAGACTGTACAGCTGACTAGCTTCATAGTAACTAACTTCTAACTACCCTGCTGCTCAATGAATCTCCGGACAGGTCCCCCCCATCTATTCCTCATACAGCAAGTACATTATGGGCAATTTCCCTCCCTCTGCTCCTCCACCCCCCATCCACCAGTAGTGGAAGGAAAACCCCATCTTCCATAAAATCTTTTTAAAATTGTAGCCCTTTGTCCTTGGTCTTGAACTTGGGGCCTGATGCAAAGCCCAATGGAGTCAACGAAAAGACTCCCCTGACATCAGAGGATGAGCAGACACAAAATGTCACCTTTTTGGCTCCAGAAAACTCATTTTCTAGCAAGGGTTCAGAGCGGTGCCCTTGTACCTTGCCCTTCAGACACCTCCATCCACCCGTCAGTCTTGAAAACCTCAAGGGAGCGTTAGCCGCAATTTAAATCACCACCGCTGCACATGCGCAGCGGCAGCTGGTGTATTTGTTTAGTCCCATGTTCTTTCACACACCCCCCCTTCCATCCAAAAATAATAATATGTGTTATTTCAATTATTTTCCCTAAAAGGTATTTTCTGTGAATAGTGCCCCCAATTGCTCCCATCAGTCTGGCATGCTGGGGTCTCTGCTCTCTTAAAGACAAATTGTATTCTTCCTTTATTTTTATGTGACTCAAGGTTCTCTGTAGATCAAGATGACTGCCAAAAATCCCTTGCCTCTTCTTACCCAGTCATTTTATATTTCTCTTCAGCCAGCTTAAAACCATTATAACCAGTTTCAGTTTCATCAGTCTGAAAGGCTTAGCTGAAAATCCGTTCGAGTTAGAGTTATTGTATTAATTTCTCTGGGCTAACGCATGGAAATACAGGGAAAGCTGTTCTTATGCAGAGCGATGCATCTAAAAGCCCTCGTGGAAAGGAGGTGAGGGACTCTTTCACACACCTTTGCTTTTCAAAAAGCGTACACAGGTCTGTCACACTTTTCTGGAGACAAAAATACAGAGGAACCTCAGAGTTACAAACACCAGAGTTACGAACTGACCGGTCAACCACACACCTCATTTGGAACTGGAAGTACTGTATGCAATCAGGCAGCAGCAGAGACCAAAAAAAGAAAGGCAAATACAATACAGTGCGGCGTTAAACATAAACTACTAAAAATAAATGGAAAGCTGCATTTTTCTTCTGCACAGGAAGTTTCAGAGCTGTATTAAGTCACTGTGCAGTTGTGAACCTGTGAAAGAACCGCCCTAATGTTTTGTTGCGAGTTACGAACAACTTCCATTCCCGAGGTGTTCGTAACTCTGAGGTTCTACTGTACTGGGACAGGTGGACTCTTTCCCATCCC
The DNA here is from genome assembly GCF_965152235.1 of Eretmochelys imbricata. Taxonomy (NCBI): domain Eukaryota; kingdom Metazoa; phylum Chordata; order Testudines; family Cheloniidae; genus Eretmochelys; species Eretmochelys imbricata. The sequence goes on along the minus strand of NC_135589.1, from coordinate 21,815,986 downwards.
GAGACAAGGCACATTTTGGCCTCTAGCCTAAAAAGAAGTACTGAAATTCCAAGGAAGTGGGGACAGGATTCCACTGAGAAAAAAGGATGGCCTTGTGGGACTTGGGAGATCCCAATTTCTGGTTCTTTCATAGACCTCTTTGTGAGTCCTTGGAAAAGTTAATTCTGTTCAGATTTTCAAGCGACCTCCGCTCCTATTTCAGCCTTGTTTCGACTAGGACAAAGGCGTAACAGAATGCGGTAGTGAAGATGTGTGAAAAGTCAATTTTAGACAAGGCGCTGGGGAGCCAAAACTCGAACAGGAGCAGCTTAGCAGGAGTTCCAGTACACACGGCCTTGTCTAGAGTAGGCTTTACAAATGCATTAGTTTGAGAACACGTTAGCGAACACCACATCTGTTATCCCAGTCTAGGACGAGGCATTACTGTGAGCTACTGGGCACTAAGCCGTTTTGAAAATCTCTCCCTGCCTGAACTGCAGAGTCTGCTCTAGCTACAGACAAACTAGGCAGCTGCCTAGAAAGGCAGTTTTCTGGGAGCAGCCAGGCCAAATTCGAGTGGGTGGTGGTGAATTCATTAATGAGGCACGCGATTGCAGCGGCACAGAGGGTCACAGGGAAGCCTTTCCATTAAAATTCAGCCCCCCCGAACAGGCTATGATGTTATAGTATCAAACCAGGAGTCCAAGTCTATCATTCTTTAAATGGTGTTCCAGATATCAACCCTTTTTAGTTAGAGAAACTATGTTATTTGTCGTGGTTTACGTCAATTAAAAGAATCTGAACACGGGGGCAGAGGGGAGCGGTGCAGTTTGAACAGTGATTTAAATAACCGACACAGGGAAGATCTGCAGTAATAGATGCGCTCTCTCTATTGGAGGCTTTACGTCTAATCCTTTCATACCACCTTCTCACAAACAGACACCACAAAATAGTGTGGTAGTTTCCTGGTAACAGATTTATAGCCAGGCCTCGCGGTAAGCCTAGCAGCATCGGCACGTGACTTAGTGACAAATCCATAATCACTCTCTTTCCCCCACATTTAACGCCACATTATTTAAAATGATATTAAAAATACATGATGCTTCCTGAGTATTTCATGTTTTGCTTTTATTTTTTATACTTGACAATTTTTGCATTTGTAAATGAGGAGACAACTGCTATTTATGCATTGCTAGCGAACAAACACTTTTCTAGATCTCTGGTTAACCATATAATCTAAAAAGAAAAGGAGTACTTGTGGCACCTTAGAGCATCCGATGAAGTGAGCTGTAGCTCACGAAAGCTCATGCTCAAATAAATTGGTTAGTCTCTAAGGTGCCACAAGTACTCCTTTTCTTTTTGCGGATACAGACTAACACGGCTGTTACTCTGAAACATATAATCTAAGTGTCACTAACCAGAAATAAAAGAGAACTCTCCCCGGGGCTCCCGCCGGCTTCTCCGGGATCATGTCTGAAATGTGTCCGAGTTCACAGATCTTTGTGGTTACACAATTTATGCAGACTGACAAATGATGGAATGTCAAGAAATCCAAAAAAAGTTTTGCAGCGTCTGGGTGGGATTTACAGAAGAATGACTTTTAACAGGCAGGAAGAAACCTGTCCTGCCTCTCTTCTTGAGCAGCTCAGGGAACCACCCCAGCCCTAAAGGGCCTTTACACTTGGTGCATGGACAGCAGGGGCCGCGCGTGAGGGTTAAAAAAAACTTAAGAGAATAGTAACAGGACGGTTTCACAGCACAGCAGGGCAGAGCTGCTTTGTTCATGTACTCTACCGTGCAGATCTCTGAGCATCTCTAGGTAATTGAGGAAAAGATAGAGGCACATCCTAGATCTTCACACAAAATGTAGTTCAACGCCCCAAAGATGGAACTCAAGACGCGGAGGCAGCTACACAGGAGAAGTGAGCAAACCGGTTGGCTGAGGTAGGCAAGTGTCTCTGGGTCCCCTCATAGGTGGAATGTCTCCAGCTCAGTTCCCCCTGCTTCTGCACGTCCCATCAGAACCGCATGAAAAGGCAGAAGGAATACTAAGGAGGGAAAAGCCAAAACACCTGACTTTTAAAAGAATTTAATCTTTTTACCCCATGTGGTCAAAAACTGAGACATCAGGAACCTCACAGCTGTGAAGCCTGCAGCTGACCTCTGTGTCGCACCGTGACAGCAGCATGCACTGAAAGTGATGCTACAGCTCTGGGGCTTAAGAAAGGACTGAGGGGGAGAGGGAAGCTAGGGGAGAGCAGAGGACGTTGCTCTCATATAAAAAACTAACTTGAGAGAAGTTTTAAAACTCAGTTCCAGTGTGAAAACTTGACAAAACAGGGTCCTACAGCAGACACTTACAAACACGTGAATTTGGGGAAATAAAGAGAAAAAGGAAGCTCTATCAGCTATCCCGGGCAGGACAGTGCCTCCTCACATGGTCCTGAGCTTCACTGCCACTCCCACCCCTTCAGCCTTTGCCAATTGGGTTATTATCGAAATGGAGAGAGTCAATAATACGTATCAGGGGAGAAACATCACAGGTTTAAGCACCTTGCCTTGATAGCTTTTCTGAAGTATAACAGGGTTCACTGGTGAAGTTTGAAAGCCGGGAACACCTGGCAGCTCAACTTGGAGAGCTGCTGCCCTGATGCCCTCCGATGTCTCCTCTGCCCTCCTGCCCCAGTGTTCGCTCTGCTCTTTGAGGCTCTGGATTCTAAAAGCAGAATTTGGGGGGCTGCAGTTGTGCTGTCAGGATGCAGCTCCCACTCCAAGAAAAGCAGAAGCAGAGAGAAAAATTGTCAGTCACCTTTAATGGCGCTCTTCAGCAACAGGTGGTAACAAACCGAAGGACACTTACATAGCCCCTTACAGCCACAGGCCTCCAAGGATCTAACTAGGACAGGTTGCAGTATTACACCAATATCCCTTATTTATGGGGGGAAGGAGGGGCCTGAGGCATTGGGGGGGAAGGTACTTTCCCATGAAATACATGTAAACCCTGCTCGAAGGGAAGGGAAAGACTTTGCACAGCACCTGGGTGATTGGATTAACCTGTGCAAACACCTCTGCCCACATACATGCCATGTACAGATTAACATGCAGAAATGACTGGCCGAGAAAATGTAAAATATTTTGTTTGTGAACTGGCATATTTTTGTGAGTAGGTTCCCTCCCTTGCTGTATCCTCCTCTCCTCGTATAACCGGCACATTCGCAGCGCTTGAAATCAGTCAGCACCAGGACAAGAGCACTGGCTGCTGACGCTCCATGTGAGGCAACAACATAAGCTGCAACAGCGCAAAGATAACACACACACAAAACCCATTGCAGTAGCAAAAGCAGTACCGTTTTATTGTAAATGGAGACCCCAAAATCTGGCAGTCTGGGAAATCCTTGCACTAAAGCCTTCTTCTTCTTGCCCACAATTTAGGATTTTTCTAATTTAAAAACAGCTCTGCCACAATTCAAGTCCTAAGTATTTCAGGAGTCAATGGGTCAACATTAGCTCTTGGTCATAAAGACTGTTCCAAAAACGGTAAATCTGAAACGTACCCCAGAAGATGGGTGGACACTGCAACGTATCAGACATAAATTAAACTAAGTTTAAGAGCTTCTGCCACAGTGCTCTGCAGCTAGACATCCTTCCAGATCACTCAAAACAGACTCTCTGGGTGATGTCTGCTGGTCCAGCATCAGCAGCTGTTTTGAAAGACTTTGAGCCTCAATATCCACCTAGGACCTCAGACCCAATCGAGCTGTGCATGGGGTTCGAGATTCGACATGTCCTTGATCGTGCACCTATTTGGCTGCAGTGATCTACGTTACCCATACCTGCATCACACACCTCACGACGGCACCACGTTCTACGTGGAGTGCCACCTGAAATCTATTCTGAAACTGAAGCGGGTGCAGAGCCCAGTGCCCTGCTTGTTACACCGGGACTCTCTGGGTGAGTGTGTGACACCAGTGCTCTGGGCAAGCTTAAAAGGCCGATCTATGAAACTCTCAATGGCCTGGGAGCTGGATCATCTCACTCCTAGACCCATCATGAGAGGCACTCACACCACAGTCAGAGGGAGCTGCCAACAGGGTGTCTCCCATCAAGACCCCCTGCCTTTGGAATTCGCTCAGACTTGGGCTTGCTCCAAATGCCGGCATTGCAGTGCAGTTCCAGGAGGTGCTGCGCTCAGCAGGCCCGTCTCTTGAGCCTGCCTCACTTCAGGTGGAATTAGTGGCCTCGCCGCATTTTCCAGGAGCGCCGGGTAACCTCAGTATCCCAGCCAGCACGCCTCTCTACTGACAGGAGCCATTCAACTGCCCAGGGCTGCAGGTGACCTATTGCCAAAGGCATTACTTCTGCAAGTCACCGTACTCCCATTCTGTAAAACCCTGAGAGGCTGCCAATATGCCCCGATGCCAAAAACAAATGCAGTGTGCCTAGAGCCCCCAAATCTCTCCTCCCCCTTCTAGGGGAAGCAGGGTGGGCAGGGAAAGGCTCAGCACTGGGGGCAGATCCTCTGCTCTTTGACAGTACAGGCACACACGGGAAATTTGTCCTAAAGTTCTAACTACTAAATTTGGTGGCTGGAGCCAGAACAGGAACCTGGGGAACACCTTGCAGCGGCACCCCTTCTGTAGGATCACTTTGTCCTTTGGTTTGCCATCCTTTTGGGGGCAGCCAGCTCATTACATTTCTACTCTTGGATAGATATCAAAGACGACACACATCTGGGGGAGGTGGAGGAAAGACAGCACAAGCAAGCTCCTGCATTCATGGGATTTGGCCTCTGAAAAAGCCACACGTGCGCACTACATTACACAACACCAAAAGAGCAGGACAGCAAGCCCCTGCTCCAAGAGACAGAATTCACAAGCAGTCAGGTTAAAGTGACTGCACCAGGGAGAAAAGCTGAAGCTGCTATAGTGGGATTCAATATTGAGGAGGTCTCAGGTTCTTGCTTCTGGAATCCCACAACACACAAGTCACTTATCCGATAGCTACATAGAACTTCATATGGATAAGGAGTGAGAACCAGACCACAGAACCCCTTTTAAAAGCTCCCTGTTGGGGGTGGGCCGCACAGGAGCCAGGGATGTAGTATGTGAGGAGACGGTGGTGGGAAATAAACCTATCCACGCCCTGTCTAAGGCAAGCAATCCTAGTGCTGCACGGCGCAATGCCCTGCCAGCTTCTACCACTAGGATCTGGAGTTAGTAGGCTGCCACCATGAGCAAGGTGCAGCAGTCAAGCTGATGCCTCCATAAACACAGTCCCTGCTGCTTGCTAGCCATAAACATGGAGAGAATGAACCAAGCAGCCAACCCACACTGGCTTAGCAGTGAACAAACACCCCAGACCAAGCACTCACGACACAAGTATGGGCCCCCACAGCCATACCGTGGGCTGGCAGGAGATGCCCTGGTCCAAGAATGGCAGGATCTCCTTTTCCCTGATGAGGGACCACTGATGCTGCAGTTGTGACCACCAGAGAAAGAGGAGAGATTTGGGGAAAGAAGAGTTAGGAAGATAAACCAAGAGCAAAGCACGGAGGCTCCACCGCAGCAAGAGAAGAGCCTGTACACAGGTGTGCAACGAGGAGGACCCCTTCACACACAGGACATGAACGATTACAGACCATGAACAGCCCATGGTAAGGGGGATGAGAGGACAAGGGAAAGCTCCCCCTTGCCTGGGAAGCTCCCTCCCCACCCACAACCCATGCTGTGCATCAGCTTGCCTGCAAACGCAGCGCGTAAAGCCCAGTTGGAGCGTGACACTTCCTTGCTCCAAGTTTCAGCACGGAACTTAGGTTCTTTTTAACAAACCCTCTTTAAAAGCCAGCAGCCATAAATGAGGCACGCCCCTGAAGTACAAAGCCCTCGGTGGCAGAGCAGTGCTGTGCCGTGTGGGGTTAACTCCCAGACGTGGGCTCCACGAGCCCTACTGTGGAAACACTGCAACTCCTCTTTGAACCCCGCCATGCCCTTGCCTCGCCACGCTATCCCCCAGGCCCCATGGTACACGGCACTGTGCCAAGAGCCAGCACCGTTTGCAATGCTGCTTCACAAGGCATTCAACAATACAGCTCCCACATTCAATATAACACAGCCCTCCGTGTCCACATGCTCTACCGCATCTAACAAACAGCTCCAGTTATAGCCAAAATGAGGAGGAACATCACCACAAATGCGACTTAAGAGAATTAAAGATACTGTTCAATACTCGCGTCTGATATGGCGATGCTAGATATAACAGCCAGTGTTACTATACCTTCCCTCCTCATGCAATGCAGGTTACCTACATGGAGCTTCATTCCACACACTCCTCCACCCGAGCAACCTCCCAACCTCAGCCGTTTCAAGTTCTCTCACCCTCTATCAGACCCCTCACACCCAGGTAGTCATTTGTTTACCATTCTCCCCCTCTATCCAGAGCATTGCTACAGGACTAGGTAAAATTTCTTGCCATGCATTAGCCAGCTTAAAATCTTTATTACACTGGACTCTTGGTTTCTGTGAATTCATGAGCTGCTGTGGAAACGTCTACGCTCATGATCCAGTCCAAAAAATAAACTAGTGCAGAACTGCACCTCCTCTATTTTGGTATTTCATTTACAACACAACTGTGGCAACTTGACGCTTTATTTCTGTGTGTGCTCTAAAGCGTAGGTAACCTTCATTGCTAACCTCCACGAATCGTTACCAAATCCCACGATGGGATATGACATTTCAAAGAAGGGCTTTTTATAGTAACATTTAGAAGTGACAGGTATCTGAGCACAGAAGCAACACTGCCCATTATGCAACAGAGCACAGACAATTCCTTGATGTGCAGCTGTGGAAATACTTGTCACTTTTTTTATTTTTTAATCTCTCAGTTAGGCTCCCTGCTGGAATGCATCTGCAAGAGAAGTACAAATGAAAATGCACAATGATGTTGTACACAAAAGCCTTTTAGACCTTTCAAAGCGTGGATCACCTCAAAGCAATGCACTTACCTTGCCTTACGATCAGAGGACACAAAAATCCAATTCAGATTTTGAACAGATTTTTTCCAGGAATGAAGATGTGCAACTGAAAAAAAAAATCAACTAAAAAACAAACTGATGGAGAAGGAGGTTCTAAAGAACCGAGGAGACAGACAGTGTAAAGTACCAATCCTCTGGGACCATGAGCAACCAAGACAGCTGGATACAAATACAGGAGGTATTTTATTGTGTTATTTTTACCCCATTCCCTTTCACTCTCTGAGAAAAAAACAAAACAAAACACCAATTAGTCTAGTCTCACGGCCAGGCTGAAATCCATTCAACAGAGCGCAGGCAGAAGTAAATAAAACCCCTTGCTATTACTGCAGCAAAAATATCTTATGCTGGTCTCAAATCCTGACTCGGCAAGTTGCACTCTGCCAGCCAATATACACGAACCGCACTGACAAGCGCTTCAGCCTATGGATCAGAACACAACACGGCTTCATTTGTCCAATGTTACTGCACCCAGGCTGGGCTGGTTGGCCTGAGAAGGAACTGGTTTTACCTGTGTAAGTGCTGCAGCAGTGCACAGGAACGATTCACGAGAATATTGCTCCAGTTCTCGAGGTCACCCAGGCTGATTTTACATACTGTCTCCACTGCGTGGCCACTCGCAGCGCCAAGCAGTTCTAACGCTGGGATCTGCAGAGGCGGCAAGGGGCGATAGGCACAGTACTTTTGTGATTACCTAATTTAATGCTAAATCACACCAAGTCCAGCAGCCAGGCTAGGACGGTGCCTTGAGAAGGTTTCTCAGCAAACTGGACCTATAGACAAGTGCACAGCACCAGAGAAAGAGAAAGAAAAACACAGACCATTTACTCCCCAATTCAAAGGCAATTTAGGAGTTTCAGTGCTACACTCCAGGGGTGAAATTATATTATTTGTGGAAACGTTAATAAAGGATAGAACAATTACAGATGCTGCACTTCTGCAGAGCCTTTTAGCCCAGCATCTCAAAGCCATTCACAACCACTAGTTAAACCTCTCATCCCGCACTGGGAGGTTCTAACCCCAATTTTCAGGTGGAGACACAGAGAAGACACACAACGTGCCCAAGGTAAATCCATACACTAGCAGGGTTGGGAATAACCCAGGAGTCCCAGCTCTCTGCCTCTTGCTTTACTCACTAGACCACACTGCATGAGTTACAAGGTTCATCCTGCGGCTATCCCAAACAAACAAGAACTTTTGTCAAGATCACATACCGTTAGTATGCTTACTAGAGGAAATGAAACCAGAGCACCTGGGCCACCAGGGTTAACAGAAGCGGAGTACAGGAACAATCAGATAAGGTCACGTGGATAAATAATCTAATACTACTTTTTAATAGTGCAAGAACCAAAAGGTATCTGCATGGAAATATCTGCAGTGATCCCTCTGGCCAGTTCAGCAAGGAGAACGACAAGAGTCCCAGGCAACCACAGCTGAAAAGGAAGGTCATGAGCCAGAGTCTGCAGGCTGACAAGTGGGGACGAAATCCTCCTGTTAAGACTCTCCCAGTCCCACCCAAAAAAACAAAAAAAAGTTTCCATTCTGTGGAATTGCTCCTGACTTACCTTGTGTAAGTAAGAAAAATACCAGGCTCAAAGGTCGAGAGATTACACCATGACCCCCAAACCTACCTAAACCTTCCAAAGCACCGGATGAACTGATCATATTCCGCCAAAGGCTGAACTAACATGTAGGTGTGCATAACAAACGCATGACACAGCATGAGACTGCATTGTTCTTCATCACTGGACCTGGCTCACACTCAAGTGCCAAAATACAAGAAGCTTTAGGTTGTGTGGAGTTCAGTGCTATGGAACCAGGGGGGATTCTCCATCACTGGAAGTCTTTCTGAAAGATCTGTTCTAGTACAAAACAGAAGTTCTGGGATTGATGCAGGAGCTGCGGGGTGGAGTTCTCTGGCTTGTGTGATGCAGGAGGCCTGACTAGATGACCATAGCATGATGAATACCGTTGAAGAACGCTCTGCATAAGCCAGCAAGAAAAACTTGATCTGTATCAGAAATGTCCAGTTTGTTCTGGTCTGGGCTATCTTTTCAGACGTTAACAGAAGAACTCCCCCCCCCCCCCCCCCAAAAAAAATCTGTTCCTTGTGGTCTGAAGAAAAGTGAAAACAGGGCAACGTACACATTGGACCTACGCAACTCAGCATGAGGACAATGAGAATAATGCTGTGGCTGACATTCTGAAGCCACCCCCAGGTCTGTATTTTAGTGAGCAAACTTGTCCACTCAGTAAGTGCTAAGGGCCAGGCTTTTAGAAGTACCCTGCAGAGAAATCCCACTAGTACCTATCTACACCTTTAGGTGCCTTCACACCAGTAAGAAACCGGCCCCAAAGTGCCCAATACTGCACAGTGAGGCTTGGGCAACTCTTGTTTTTGCCTTGGCCCCGTGCTTCCAAACTACACATTTGCTGATCCCTCCAGGAACTCCCCACTGCAGAAAACACCCCTACAGCTGTGAAAGGCTGGATGGGGCAGGAGCATTTGGCTTGGGATGATTGCGTGTGCACCTTGCAGCACTCCCAGCACCACAGAGAGTACAAGGAAAAAGATGCCCTTGCCCCATGTTTTAAAGAACTGAGATCACCTCTATAATTAAAGGTGCAAACACAGTAAGTCCTTCTAATGGTGTATCTCTGGGGAGGTGGAGGGTCATTGGCTAACCCAGTAGGGTCGTTAGGGCACTGTACTGGAACTCAGGGCACCTGGATTCAATTTCTTGACTCTGCCATCTGTAAAATGGGGATAAATGGGGATAATATTCCCTTCCCGCCCACGGTTTGTCTGTCTTGCCTATTTGGATTGTAGGCTCTTGACGGCAGAGTCAGTCTCTTGCTATGTGTACATACAGCATCGAGAACAACAGGGCCCTGATCTCAGCTAGGGGTCTCTACACACTACTGTATTGCAGATAATAAATGGGTTAATTTCTCCATTTCATCAGAAGTCAGATTGTAGCATTGCATTGGGTAGGAACTGCCCTTTTCTTGTAAGAATAAATTCCCTCGGTGCCATTCAGCTCTCCAAGTAGGTGACAAGATCGCCTTGTGGGCATTTCTCTTTAGAGGGAGATATTTAATAAAGATCCTGGCTCAAGGCGCATGCTAACTGTTAATTGGCTTTTGCTTTCTTGCCATCTTGGAATGCTCTTCTCTGAGATGTGTGGTTTGGAAGAGAATGGAAAGACATCCCTATAATTAAACTGCATTTGCCCTCAAACAGACAACTGTGCTCTATTATTGTAACAGTGCAGCAATAATAAAACGGATACTGCTGGAAATCTGATTCAACATTAAAACCAGTGGCCAACACGAACACAAAAGGCCAGAATGTCTGAAGTGCTCAAAGCCATCAGCTCCTGCCCTTCGCAAGGGATTTCTGGGCACGTCTCAAAAACTGGCTGCAGGGGCTGAATAAAACTTCTTAACGTATGCAGTACTGCCATCAGCTGCAGAGAGGTGGTGGGATCTGGCAGACGGGACAGTCAGGAGATAAGGTTCTGTTCTCAGCCCTGCCACAGACCTACTTGGTGACCTTGGGCAAGTCACTTCCCGTCTGTGTGCCTTTGTTTCCCCTCCCATCTGTTGTCTTGTTTGTGTCAATCTCTGGGGAAGGGACTCTCTCTCATTACGTGTTTGTATTGTGCCCAGCACAGTAAAGTCTGCGGGCACGACAGTAATACATAAAACAACTTGTCAAGCACTCTCTTTTCCGAACGTACTTTGCCTCCTAGTGTTTAATCACCACCGAGAGGTGACGCATAACTGTTGATAGTGGGGTGGGGGAAGTATTTTGAACCCACTCCTGCAAAAATAAAAATAAAAATATAAACCCTGGCAGAAATCTGGGGGGCAGGACACATGACCCCGCATCACCTCTGCCACACCTGTACAAGAACTGGGAGGGAGATTGTGTTTCTCTCTGCTTTTCGGTCTCTTTCCTTTGAGCATCTGACGGCACTTGGTGTACACAGAGTTTCACTGATGCCCTCGGAATCAGTTCCTCCAATTTGTGTGGTATTTCATCGGGCAACAACAGAAAGAAATCCATATAGGGGAGAGGGAAATGCGTAAAGCCACAAAAAGCTGCAAAGGACTGATTCACAGATAAGTGCGGTACTCCAAACTACCGAACTCTTTTTTTAAAAATTAATTATGTTTCAAGGAGATACGGTGAGTGAAAAGCTTGCAGCCCTATATTCCTGGGCCTGGTAGCCACACAGTTCTGCCCATCCTCAGCACCGCATAGCTAACTGTCTCTGGAACACAGCCAGCTAAAATACACTGTGGACCTCCTTGCAATTCTCGGTGGGCACCTGTTGCTCAGCAACATGGTTAGAATCCCCTGGGGGAATCCTAGGGATGGGGACGGACGGACGGACGGACACACACACACACACACAACACGTCTGGCAGCTGCTCAACTGCAACTGCACTGCCAGGTGCTGCTATGATAAATACACAATTTAATTCCAATTGGGCTGAAACCCTGTATTAAAAATGAGCTTGGTTGTTTTCAGTTAGAAAAAGCCCAAGTCCTCTCTGTTCCTGGCTTCAGGGGTCGCTGAATTCAGATGATTTTTGTACAGCAGCTGATATATACGAACGGAGAATCTCCCTATCAGGTCTGAGCAATGGCCCATCTGGTTTCGCCAACAAGAGTAAATCCTAAGTACATCGGAGGAAAACGTAAGAAACTCCAAGACAGATGCTTGAGGAACAACCTGCCTCTGGGAAGTTTCCTCCTAACCACAGGTAGCTAGTGGCTGTCTTATGCCTTGAAGCATGAGGGTTTAGATCAATCATTTTTTTTTACCCCATCTAATGTTACTGTAATTATTATCCATGTAACTGTCCAAGGCCTTGTCTACTCCAGAAAGGATTTGCGAGTACAGCTCTACTGGAAAACCCTCCTAGTGGGGACGCAGCGTGTCCTGGCATATTTTGCCAGTATGGCTTATGACACCAGTTCCATCAACAAAGTAAGCTATACTGGCCTGAACACTTTTTTGCTGGTATAACTGCATCTACATTAAGGCTTTTGCCAGCATACCTATGTTAGGCAGGGGTGTAATTTTTTCCCACACAGGCTAATTATATATGTAAAATCCCTTTAAATTAAAGGGCAACACTTACCCAACAAAATATCAGGTTTATATCTCCTTGTTCCATCAGTATAAAAAAGGGTAAATAGAAATCCTGATTCACCTCTCTACTCATTTATCTTTAAATACACAGACCCACCTCTGCCATGCCCCCTCTTATCTGCCTCCTCTTTAATCTTTGTGGCCCTAATTTTTTTTAAAAAAGGTTCAGCGAAGGACAGTGAAAATAATTAAGAGGCATGTGCAGACTTCCTTATGAGAAGGGATTAAATTTCCTCTCACTTTTGATGTGGGGTGAACAGAATAAGCAGAGTACTCAAAGTCAGGGCATACGATTAACTTTTGTAAAGGCACTGTAATATTTTCAGAATTATACTCTTCCTCCTTCGTTAATATAACCTGCCATCTTGTTTGCTGCTGCACATTGGCCTATGTTTTCGCTGAGTTGTCCATCAAGGGAGATTCAGGTTAGAGGTCAGGAAAATCTTTCTGACTGTAAAGATGGTTAAGAACTGAAACAAGTTACTAAAGGAGGTTGTGGAATTCCCATTGTTGGAGGTTTTTAAAAAACAGGGTGGACAGACACCTGTCAGGACTGCCCAGGTTTACCTGGTCCTACATCAGAGCAAGGGGATGGACTAAATGACATCTCAAAGTCCCTTCCAGCCCTACATTTCTATGATTATATGAGGATTCCTGGATTTATAAGCAGCTTCTCTTTTAAGATCAAAAGCCCTGGAGGTTAAAAGAGGATAACATACCAAGGCAGTAAGGACCAACTTTTCAATACCAGGTAACTAAGGCCCAAAACCACAGAAGATAGCTACATTTCAAAAATTTGATCCTGAAGATTAGCTACTGAAGATGAAAAGAACTTCAGCATGTAACATTTAAACAGAACAGCAACATGCCTCCTGTCATCCTACCAGATGCTGAGCCAGGCTCATATCTCATTTGGGATGCTGGAGATTTGCTCCCAGTCACCCCCTGTATCACAAGGGAGGGCACTTTCAACAACATGGTGGCCCACCGCAAATTTGAGTAAACTATGCCAGGGACTCTCAACCTTTCCAGACGACTCTACCCCTTTCAGGATTCTGATTTGTCTTGCGTACCCCCAAGTTTCACCTCACTTAAAAACTACTTACTTACAAAATCAGACATAAAAATACAGAAGTGTCACAGCACACTTACTGAAAAACTGCTGACCGTCTCATTTTTACCATAGAATTATAAAATAAATCAACTGGAATATCAATATTGTACTTACATTTTAGTGTTTAGTATACAGAGCAGTATAAACAAATAATTGCTTGGTTTTACAACAGGCTACATAAAAAGCCTGAAGTCAGTACAAACTAAAATTCCATAGACCAATATCGAGAAGAGATGATGCACCTCTCTGGAAGACCTCTGTGTACCCCCAGGGGTACATGTACCTCTGGTTGAGAACCACTGAACTATACCATTGTCTAATCAAGCTCTCCTCAGCCCTTGTAATGGGAGAGCCCAGGACAGTATGTTGAGCAAACTGGGCCAGTCAGCGAGGGATTAAACTTCCAACAGAGAGGGCACATGAGCTGTAGAGTCTCATTACCCCACTGAGACCAGTGATAACGTAGGTCGGGCCAATCTTCCAGTGAATTTCCCACTGTGGGTTTGTCTGGCTCAAGGGCACCCAAACTTTGTTCAGTTGTGGGCTGCCTTGGCAAGGGGCATGACTACTTTACATTACGTGGAATAGAGAGAACTGAATTGATAGATTTCAGAGTACCAGCCGTGTTAGTCTGTATTCGCAAAAAGAACAGGAGGACTTGTGGCACCTTACAGACTAACAAATTTATTTGAGCATAAGCTTTCGTGAGCCACAGCCACTGAATGCATCTGATGAAGTGAGCTGTAGCTCACGAAAGCTTATGCTCAAATAAATTTGTTAGTCTCCAAGGTGCCACAAGTCCTCCTGTTCTTTTTGTGAATTGATAGAGACACAACAGATCCCCGTACGCAATATTGAATCCTGATCTCAGCAGCCTCCTCCCAGTTGAAGATGGAATCCTGGGACCTCAGTCTCTGCAAGCTCCAGCTTTGTATCAGAGAGGAGGGTAGCTGGAGGCTGCATTGCAGAACCGCAGGGGCCATGCTTTGACCACCTCAGAGCTAGCAAAATCTTCCTTACAGCTGACCAAGGATAGATTAACTTTAGTTTGCAACCCTGGAAATTCGAGTCAAGTACATCTTTCTAGAGCAGCGTCAGAGCTCTAGATTTACTCTGACTGCAGCAGCAAGCACATATGATTCTGCTCTGGGTTTAATTGGGGTTTACCTTATAGAAAAAAATTTACAAGACAAAAGAGGAAGGTCCTGGAACACCTACATTCCCTTGGAACTGTCAGATGGATCTTTCCAGCCAGCATCCCACCCTTGGGAATAAAATGCTTTAGGGTCATCATTTACCAAGGCTTTTAAGAACCCTAAGCTTTCCCCCCAAAGTTTGGCTGTCACTAGGGCCTTCCTGCTCCTACAACTCAGCAGCAGCTCCCCTGCATCTTTTGCAGAGTTCAAGCACCTGACATCAGGACGACTCAGAGACCAGAACCGAGAACTCTAGGATCACACATCTCAACTTGCCAACGCCCCAACACAGAACACAATGTGTGACACAGACCCAAAAGGAGGACACAGAAGCAACTTAAAATGCTGTGTGATTCACCCCTTTGGCGTAAACAACTCTGTGACCTCAGTCTCAAGAATCTTTATTTCTGATGTAACAAACAAACGAAAAACAACCACCACCACAAATCCACAATACGAGTGAGCGCATGCTGAGTGTGCGTGGAACAGAGGTAACTTTTGGACTAAAAGGACGAACGGTCCTTGGAATGAGGGATATGCGAGCGCTATCCCCTAGCATCCTTCTGCCTCTCTGTTACAGACTGGTTACCAATTACCGAATGCTCAGCTGTGAGAAGGGACTCAATAGCAGACGGAGAAAAGATGCACAAGTTATAAGAAGCTCTGCCCATATCATAAAAATCAGCTGGTAGTTGAAGATCTGTTTCTATTATACACACACACATTTTAAAAGAGTATGTTTCTGCAGCTTGAAGGAAGCCTAAGGGGGAAAAATATCAAAAAAAGAGGGTCTGCATTGTTAGGGTGATAAATCTGCGTGCCATACAGATACTAGTGTGGAAAGGAGAAAGCCAAAGAGAGATTATGAGGGGGAAATCTCTGCATTTGCCTCAGGCCCCTTTGCAGCTCCCCATTTCCCTCTACAGCTCTCTGATTTCTTTACTGGTTTAAAGGCCTCCAGGTTTAGACATGTCCTTACCCTAAAAGGGCCTCATTTCCCATTTTTATTTAATATTTTGCTAAGTTCATTTAAACTTAAGGAACTACAAATATCAAGAGATCATTAAACTGCTGAGTATACTAGCTTTCCCCCTCAACAGCAGAAGTTTTAGATTACAGGGAATATAAGACAGGAGGGATAATCCAACGAACAAAAAACGCAATAAATTTTAAGGACTGTTTTGCTAACATTTGCTACCATCAGCAATACAGCTGTGTTTCTTCAGTAAACTTGCACAAACAACATATTGATTCATCAGATCTGATGTGTTTCAGTATTGTTCTGCCAATCTTCCTACCCACATACCTGCAAACAAGGAACTGTATAAAAAGTGACGCCAGTCATCTTTCAAAATCATTTCAGATCCCAAATATTCCCGTAGCTGCCCCAAGTTATGCAGAGTAAGCGTGTTCTTAGGTCAATAAGGACAATCTCACTATATTTTGTTTCCTACTAAACATAAGTTTAAAAAAAAACAGACTGAATGTGACTTTCAGAGAAATAGTAAAGATGAGGTCCTTTCCTCTTGTAATTATTAAAGATCACACGGCACTTCCCATTACTAACTGCATTGTCTGGGACAAATTCCAACTCAAATAATTATGTTCCGCTGGCTTAAATTCCTCTCCGTTTCATTTGGATAGTGCCCTCCTTCACTTCCTGCCCCAAGTTCTTGTGCATTGCTGCTGTGCCCCACCCAGCACACCCGCGAGGCACCTTTCATTGAATGCAGCTCTTCCACATCTCTCTTTTCTCTCTGCCCCACTGAAGCTCTGCATGCAGATTCTGTTCCGGCTGCACCGCAGAGGCATTTCGTGTTAACCAGGGAGGAGTCACAGCTTGCCAAGAAATTAAAACCTTTTTGGATGCAAAGACTTTGAAAGGCTCAGTGTCAACTATCCATCTTTTAGCATAAACTCCTGACACCTGCTCCATCCAAGATTCATGCCCGAAGATGCTGATTCATGCAGTATCTAGGGCAAAAGAATATCCATCACACTCCTCTTAAACAGCAAGCTCAGGGTCAGCCCAAGAGAAGAAGCCTTAATGGAAGATGCAGCAGAAGTGGTCAGTTTCTTTTTTCTTGAGACAATATTTTTCCAAGTACTCTATGAGCATGCCAAGGAATAACCTGCATCAAGAAACCTCACCCTCAGTTTGTTTTTTGGCAGGTAATGAGCCACTTGTGTGCATGAACAGCAGCAGCAAGCTCTCCAAAAGCCATTCAAAACACGAGGTGGAAGATGGCCAGACTCCATTTACACTTGCACTGTATACGGAGAGTATTAGTCAACCCTCAGATCCAGCCGAGCCAAAGCACCAAAAGCCAGAGGAGTTCCCAGAGTTACACATAATGGAAGTAATAAAAAAACCCCACTTAACTCCTCCTCTGGTTTGCCTTGTTAACCATAAAGACTAGGATCAGCCTACGAGTTCTTCCCCATCTTGACCGTCTGTAGCATTTGCTGCAGAACCCTCCAGCTTCCCAGCCCACATTCCCCTCTGCCTGAGACAAACGCCACACTCTGTTAAGAGCCACGGTCTAACATGACTTATCTCAATTCCTCCCTCTCTCTGTGCAGGGTCCAAGCACCTGACAACAGACAAACCTTGCAGGGTCCTATAATCTGCCACCCTATTACCCTGCTCCGGTCAGTTAAATAAACAGCTGCCCTTCCACTTGGGTGATCCTCTGAGTGGTAAAGAACCGTCACATCTCCCCTGTGGCACCTGGTACAGCTCCATGAGAATCACTGTAAGTGTACACATTAAATCCCTCAGTTCAGGGATCTAGGCCCCACTACTGGGATTCTGCATCTGCACAGCAGGAGGTGGTCTTACTGGGATGCTGGGGTTGTGTAGGCAACATAACTGGAAGAACAGCAGAAAGGGCTCCATTTCCATCCCCAACCCACAGTCCTTATTATCTGCATTGGCTGCATTTTCTTTCCCAATACCTCAGCCAGTTGGTTTGACTAGACTAGCAATATCCTATGCTAATGTTTGGTAAGGTGCAGCATAGAAATACTTAATAATGTCATTCTTATACTGCCTTACAGCAAGATACCATGCCAGTGTTAGCAGATACACATTAGGCAGTGCGGACACCACATTAATAGCTTTTACTTGCATGGTATTAATAGAATATACATTATACATATGGGTGTTGGGAAGTTAACAGAATATATTATGGTCTGCTCACAATTCTGTTCACCCACATCAAGTATCCCAAAACACTTTGCAAAGTTAAAGCCAGCTTTGGCATTAGAAACTTGTCAAAGCAAAGATGTATGAATACTTTGTACCAAGTACAGTTAAGGAATACTTTCATGGATCATCAGCACTTGGAATCTAGCAGACAAAACAAGATATGGGAAACTAGAGGGAGGCACCAAGGACAAAGATGGCACAAACTAGTGGGTTAAACTTAAATTTTAAGAGACGCATAGGGACTTTTAGCTTGTAAACAATGACAACATAAATAGAAGTGGGTTCGATGGCACACCTTTGATGCATACCTTCTGTGGAAGGTGAACATGTTGTGAGATAAGAATTGCTTCTTGGAAGGAGAGTATGCGTGTCTTTTTTGTATTATACTTTTATGTCTTTAGCAAATAAATTTGGCTAAGCTCGGTAAGTTGGTCTCTTGAACATACCTAATAATGAACCACAAGTGTAGTTAAATCAATTGGCTATACTACTAATCAATACCAGACTCTCTGAAGGAGAATAATTCCACTAATTTTAAACATATTCAAAGAAATGAACATTCAATTTGTTCTACTGAAGACAGTGCCCTTCCCTGGCTACACATCTTTCACTTGGTTCACAGAGACTCAAGTATTTCTTTATTCAGTCACCAGGCTCCTGTCGCTTTGGGACAACATCCATCCAAAATGCTCATACCCTCAGACACTGTACTCTTTTCCAGTATTCCAATTCTCTCTCATGCTAAGCTGTAATATCTCTCTCCCTCTCTGGGAAATAATGTTTTCCTCCTTTAACCGACTTGTACTGAAAACATGTTCCCTAGTAAGAGATGTAGAATTAAACAGACTTATTTTGTCAGTTAATCTTTCTGGATTGTTTTTAATGTGTTTTAAATGCCGACAGCTGCCTGCTGAATTGAACAGGGACCTCATCTTTTCAAAGCAGTTCTAACCTACATTAGGGAATATGTCAGAAACTAGGAATTGTCCATTCCCCCTCCAAAATATGGCAGAACGTGTATTGATTTTGCATAAGGCATCACCACTTTCCACCAGCAATTTACTTCACTGCATACGACACATTCCATTAAACAAACAGCAAGGTTTGCACAGTTTGCTTTTCACCAGGACAAAAACCCTGTCAGAAGTTAATCACTTCATTTCAGATATTCTAATATTTGCCAATATTTCCTAACTAGTGAAACTAATGAGGTAAAAACTATTTCAACCTTAAAAAAAAAAAAAAAATCACACAGCAGTATCGTGGTCTCTTGAGCTGACTACGGGGCATGGAACTCCAGGATTCTAAAGCAGCCTTTGCTATTGACTTGGTCAGTAATGATGGAAAGCCAGTTAGAGCAACATTTTTAAAATCAACCTACGATGTTGGATTCACAGTGTCACCTGGATCATGATTTTCAGAGACCCTGTGCACCCAGTATTTTGAACATGGTCTTACAAACTGTCTGCTATAGGATATTCTACTACACTGAACAAGATATTGGAAAGAACAGCTGAAATATACAGCCACACAGCAAGTTTTCCCAGTCTAAGAAAACAGACATTTTCCAAGACGTACACCTTTGAAAGGGACACCCAGGTGGCCAAAGTTTAAAAAAAATACGTATTTTTAAATGTTCAGGAGGTGTTCTCAGTAATCTGAAAAAGTATAATCTCTTCCAGCTGCCATAAAGAATCATCCATTCTGCACGTAATCAAAGTTTGCCCGCAGATCAAGTTGAATGTGCCGAACAGCTGTTCCTTTTTCTGCACTCTGATGGGAAATAATCTGTCATGGGAAAGGGGTGTTACAGGAAGAAGTTTTCTGTGGACTGCCATACCTTTCCCGCCCATATAACAAAGGCATTTTGTGATGCTTGGGGAAGGTGATGCACAGTAACATCTTCAAGAGCAACTAGGTGACTAAAGAGTCTCGGGGCCTGGCTACACTTGCAGACGTAGAGCACGCTGAGCCAGCCTTGGGAGAGCACAGCAGGGAAAGCGCTGCAGTCTGTTCACACTGACAGCTTCAAGCGCCCGGGCATAGCCACATTTGTGGCACTTGCAGCGGCATTGGGAGCGGTGCATTATGGGTAGCTATCCCAGCATGCAAGTGGCTGCAATGTGCTTTTCAAATGGGGGGTGGCGTGGAGCGTGCCGGGGAGCGTGTTGTGTGTATGTGGGGGGGAGACAGTGGGTTTTTGGGGGCTGAGAGCATGTCAGCATGCTGTCTTGTAAGTACAGACAGCAGCAGACCTCCCTCACCCCCCTGCCCCTCTCTCTCACACACGGCATTCCACACTAATGGTTGCTTTGTCTCAGAGCAGATAAGCAGCCGGCTGTCAGAGACGGAGCTTTCAAAGGGCCTATCCGCGTTCCTGTAGCCGATTCCAAACAATAACAAGAGTGGCCGCTTGACTTGAGGGGATTATGGGACATTTCTGGAGGCTGGTCAGAGCATAAGAAAGCAACACCTCGTCACGCGGGCGCTATGGTGCTCCAGCGAGGGAGCAGCGAACATTATTCCCCTCGCCGAGGTGGATCACCAGGAGCGCTCTAGCCACGGAGTCAGAGTGCTCTACGTGCCTTGCCAGGGTGGACAGGTAGTGAACTAGTACGCCCGGGGCTCCTTTATTGTGCTGTAACTCACAGGTGTAGTCAAGCCCTAAGTCTCATTGAGTTTCAAAGGGACTCAGGCATTTTTGAAAATTTAACCTGCCTTCTTCAGAGTGACAGGAGACAACCACCACGAGAAAAACACCTCACGAGAACGAGTGCTGTGGACACAGAAAACTTAACCACTGTGGGTAGAATACCTGCAACTTTCAAGGGATCCAGCTCCCAATACAGGTTCTTCACAGAATCTCTGTATCTGTTGAGTAATCACTATCAGCTGATGGAAAAAGCTGGTAAAGTCTGTCCACATATTTATATGTATATACAAAAACTAATGTAGCAACATCAGAAACGTTCATACCAAATAGTAAAGTTTAGGAGTTTCTTTCTTACACATACATTAAATTGCAAAAACAACTATCTAGGCTTCTGGATCAGTTAGCAAAGGGATAAGTTGATGTATTATTGGTTTCTCTGACCCATGTTCTGTTCGTAACAAGAGAAAATGGAATGATCACATTCCTAATCAGCTGCCTTCCTTTTCCTTGGAACTGAGGCAACTCCGATCCTCCAAGAAGAGGATGGTATGAAATGCTCACTCGATTCTTTTAAAAATACAAACACAGTCACAAATGTTTAAGAAGAACTACAGAGACAGTGAGCTCTTTGGGACAGGGGCTGTCTTCCTTGTTACATGTCTGTACAGGGCCTGTACAATGAGGCCGTGATCCCTGAATGGAGCTCCGAGGTTCTATATAATGCAAATAATCAACAATCTTGATGATTTGTTCCCTACTAGGGTAGGAACAATGGAGAAGTCAGTTTCTGCGTGGAAGTGAGGGGAGAGCCAGGAGCACATGCAGACCTCACCCAGAGGCATCGGTTCTTGTGCTTCCTAAGAATCCCCTGGCTCCAGGGATCGTAACCCAAAAAGGAGTGAGTGTGGTGGGGCAGATCCCCAACCCAGTCAGGAAATGGTTAAAGAATTCCTCTGGGCACACTTAGCCTCAGCCCTACACACCTGTGTGGCTTCTCCTGCCTGGAGATGGGTGGGTCCTTAAAAGGGAGGATTTTTGCTCAATGAGGATCTCCTCTTGCTTACTTTATGGCTTCCCAGAGGTCTAGGACTCTGCTTTCATGGGCTGTGGAAGCACATGGACTTTTTGTTTGGACTACTTTAAACTCCACTTCCCCCAGCAAGGGAGAGGGAGTGATGCCTTGACAGCAAAGCTGGAGCGCTGTGCCCTGGATGCTGACACAGGAGCAGTGCCCACCCTCTCCCCAAGAGGATGCTAGAGAGATAATAGTCTACTACAAGGACCAAATATTTTTATTACAAGAGGAGGAAACCCCTCAGTCTGGCAAGGTCTTTCCAAAAAAACCAACAGCCACACCACACACGTCGTTCTTGCGTGTTACATTTGATGAGGACCCACACTATATTTTTTTAAAGACATTACTAATCTTACTTTCCTTGAAGGACGCTGCCTGTTTTTGAAATATTTATGTGAGGAGTTTAAGTCCCATGCAACATGCCAGTGGGATAGTTCTATTTCATGGCATCCCTAGCCTCTGTTTGTCAGAGGGTGGAGATGGATGGCAGGAGAGAGATCACTAGATTATTACCTGTTAGGTTCACTCCCTCTGAGGCACCTGGCATTGGCCACTGTTGATAAACAGGATGCTGGTCTGGATGGACCTTTGGTCTGACCCAGTATGGCCGTTCTTATGTTTGTTGAAATGAAGCTCCTGGTTTAACAGCAAAGAACACCGAGTGACGCAACAAGGCAGTCATACCATACAGGGTAACTGCGTCATGAAACATACATGACACGCTTTAATAATCATATCTAAGTGGATACTCATTCTATTTGCCAAATTGATCCGCTCTGCTATAAACAGGGGAGGAGAGGAAGAGGAGACTAGATTCAAGGGTACATCTGAGGCCTGAAGCATATTTCTGAACAATGGATTCAAATCTCACATGGGACAATATAATGTGAGGGAATACCATCAACTCAAAAAAATTACTTGCATCTGAAATTTTTTTTACCTCCTATTGCTAAAAGTAACACAAGCAAAAGAGTTTAGAGGAAAAAATATGTCTACGTACACACAATTCCCCCCCCCTTTGTTTGCTCTGTACATTTAACAGCAATTTGTGTCTAGTTAGTTCTACTGTATAATTAGTCAGTCTGTCTTCCTTTTGTTTATACAGACCTTTGAGGCAGAAAAAAGGGAGAAAACGACTTAAAAGAAAATAAACATTAATAGGAGGACTCAGGGGACGATGTAATTCTTCAAATGTCGTCTCTTTTTAAAAGAGAACGTATTGCTGTAAGATGCTGCAAAGCATTATGAATACAATGGACAAAATGAAGCAAGAGATGCTTCTTTTTTCTGACACAATAAAATGGTAAAATACCCTATAAGCCCGCACAGCTACACTTGGAGAAGCTGTATATATTTGTACATATGGTGTTCGTCTGCAAATTATTTTAATTCCTGCCACCCTGCTTTTTTTTTTTTTTTTTTTTTTTAAGCCTAGAAGACTTCAACTTGATGGGGTCCCTTTAAATTCTGTTGCTCATTACTCATATAAGAAAGTGGGTTTTAGGGTTAGAAAAATCCAACATTCATCTTTGACACATGCACTCAAGGCCAAATCAGCTTTTTTAAATACTAGAGATTGCCTAGTTAATCTACTTACAGAAAAATAAGTAGCCACCATGGTTTGGCAAGAAGGTTTACAGCCAAGAAGGGAGGCGTAGCAAAGATCTTGGGGCCAGAAGTTAAAAGCAAACAGTTGGTATAATGTATTCCTTAAAAATTGAATCCAATTACTGTATTAGCCACAAAGTTAATGTGAATTACTGTTCCTGGTGGTCTAATATGGACACAAGGTCACAACAAACATATGCAATCAAATACCTGACATAAAGACACAGAATAGTGTCTAAACTTCTAGAAGAGTCAGTAATATTTAATCAAATTGTGCAACAGAAGGAATAATGCTTACGGCAATAAATAAATTCCTCTAACCGCATGAAGCAATTCCCAAACATTGGTTTATTTCTTTATTATTTTTATAAAGCCAATATATTCTACTTCTTCTCACTCCACACGTTGTAAACAGTGGGAGTGTGATGAATGATCGCTAGCCCTCAACAAGATATGGCTACAGAAATGCGAGAGCACAGTCTGCCTGCAGCTATATTAGCTTGGAGTCACTCTTCCGCACATTTTTAGTAAAATAAAAGGATAAAATTTGCCTGATATTTTCTACATCTGTATTTAAAATGTTTCAATAATTAGTATGTTTTCACTACCACAGATAATTACAGCCTAGGGCGGGAGGATTCCAGGGACTGATGAAATAGGATACAAAGACTTTCACCTGTAGTTTACTGGGTCAAATCCAGCCTTGAGTGGAGAACGTAGCATGAAAAAAAAAACAGGATTCTGGTTCACAATCCAGAAGTCTTCATGCAGAACCGCACTTAACCTATCTGTCTTGTCCCAGCTTTAGTACACGTGGCGACAACAGTTAGCAGCTGAATAAAATTAAACTGACAGGAGAGACCGCCAAGCTCCATATCTCAGGCTATCAAAAGATCTCCTGCATCCTCTGTGAGATCAGCGGGTCCCTGCCAGCCCACATCCTGGCAGTTGTGCCGCTGCCCCAGAGGGAACCGCTTCTTTATTCAGAAATCATCCCTGGCAGAGCAAACTTACACTTTACAGGGAGAAAAACGAACATTATTGTTCGCTCTAGTTCGAACTAGCACTTCTTCCACTAAAAGGGAATCAGCTCCTGGGCACGGTGAATGAAGCTCTCCCCCGTTAGAGGCGATCCTGATGCATCAGGGTTGAGACAGACTGTCAGGGCAGCATGGGAGAGACTTCTGTGCGTTAAAGAGTTCCCCTCTCCAGTGTGGTCCCTAAAAATCACTCAGCCAAGCAGAGCGGTGCTTGCTCAGGACCCTCTCTACCAATGGAGTCGTGCCCCAAACCCATGGGCAGCGGATATCATAGGCTGGGGAAGGCAGTGCCTCCCCAAACAGCCTGGCGTGGCCCCGCCCATCCTCCAGTCCCCTCTCCTGCAGCTCCCGGTGCTCTGCCCTGGCCTACGCTGGCTGGGGCTGCTGGCTTGTCATGGGGACTCAGGGCGGCTGGCGCTCGGGCCGAGATGGCTGCTCAGCACTCGGATCGCGTCACCCAGAGCTCCGGGGCCAGGGGTGCTGCTCCTGCGCTGCCTGGCTGTAGCGGTGCGGGTGGGGGTGCTCTGGGCTCCTTTGGGAGAGGGGGGCAGATGGGGAGAGGAGGAGCCTCAGGCAGAAGGGGCTAGCCTCCCACAATGGCCAGGTCACCAGCCGCCCATGCCCTGGCCAGTTTCAACATGGAATTACAATGATCCTGCAAAGCATCACTGAAGGCCACAAAACAAGAAGGGGCCAGGGGAACTGCCTTTCAAAACAAGAAACAGGGAAAGAGAGGAGTAGCCTTATTTCAATTAATCCAGACACAATGAGATTCCTTACGTCAGGCCTACGTCTACACTGCACGCCATGGGCGGCAGCAGGTAGGGTATGCGTAGCGACAAGTCGCAATGAAAAGCAAGCTGTAGGTCACACTCCGGTGTGTAGCTACACTCAGTGAACGGTTCCAGGTCTCCACTGCCAGAGCCTTTCCCAATGGTGGGGAAGGGCTCCAGCATCTCCTTGAGGCAGAGAAAGGTACCAGTGGCAGGAAGGCAGTGGGACACTGCACTGCTGAAAATCGCTGCGTAGCTGGCGGAGGCAATGCTTGGGCGAGCAGAGAGCCATATGGGCATGTCTTCATTCCCTAAGCAGCCCTTCTCCGCCTACACTGCTATTTTTAGCAGTGTAGCATCCCGTTGCATCCCCATTGTTAGAGCCTTTCCCTGCCACAAGGGGAATTTATAGCCGGACTAGGGGACATGCAGTTTATGTACTATACACACCCTGCCTACCATAGGTGTGATCACAGCAAAGGCTTGCTAACCAGTCAATAAGAAGAGAAAATAAAGGTATTTCTTTTCTTTAAAACAAACAAAAACAAAACTAAAGTTTCTCTGGAAGAATAGAGTCTCCTAGCTTAGCTCTCAACTGAAAGCCAAAATACAGAGAAGCAGCAACCACCAGAGTATATTTGGGGAGAGAAGAGAGCTTGGGGGTTTAGGTCTATGGCTTGTGTTATACAGCTCAGACTAGATGATCACAACAGTCCCTTCTGGCCTTGGAATTATGAATCTAGGAGACAAAATAGCAAGCTTTTTCATTTAAGCCTTTTCCAACCAGCCTTGTTGAATTCTGAGCACCTCTCTGGTTCCACTTCTCAATGCTGACTAGGTGTCAAATGAACGTGTCTGGGTGAGCTGCCTGGGGCAGCATGGCAAAGATTCTGGAATCATTTCAACCACAGGAAGAAGCCCCAAGTAAACTGAGCCAATCCCGCTAGTCAGGTCTGAATGTGACAGGTTCCACCTTGAAATCAGAATCCTTTGATGCTCCTCTGGCCCCTGTAGAACAGACTGCAAAGAGCAGGAGCAATATCTTACACTGAAATGTATAAAATTGTAAACGACAATAAATAATAAATAAATAGACTTTGTATCTATTTGATTACTTTCACCCCCTCTCCAAAGTTTTTATTTACATCTTTTGATGTATACATTTGTCCACTACATAGAATCTATTACTTGCCCTGACTTTTTTAAGACTAAATTACAGGTTACTCCTGATAAGTTTTCTTCAGCCTACCATTGATACTGCAAACTGTTTAGGGCAGGGATCTTGTCTTTACATGTTTGCACAGAGCCCAGCACAATGGGGCCTTGATGCTGGATGGGCCACTATAATCCAAATACTTAATAACAAGAGTAATAACATTCACTGTTATGGAACAGTTGTACTGGCAAAGTGTCAGGCTCCCGTGCTGCTCAGTTATTTGATTTCCCCTAACAGGTAAAAGGCCCACCATGTTTTAATTTCCTGAGAGCCTTCCTTTGCCTTGTAAGAGAAACAACGGCCTCACACACGATAAATAGCTTTAAAGAAATGCTCAGACACAGAATACATTTTCCCTCCATTCACAGTGACATTGTTTGGCTTCTGCATCACCCATTCCTAAGACCTTGGGCGAACCTGTGAACTTAATTAAAGAATGGCATTCTATCTGAAATCTGTATTATTTAACACAGAGACTTAAATTAACACAGCATTAAGAACATGAGTTTAATCCCACAGTCATAAAAATGAGTTATAATTTTTACTGCAACCTTAACTCTGCCCCCTTGTGCGCTTGAGTTACAATAAGGTTCACCATAAAAAGCCCACCTAGCACTGAGCGAAAGGCGGCAACGAAACGGATAGTCACTGACGTCCGTGGCAACACCGATGTGTCACCTCACGCATTACACGCATCCGAGAGCTGTGAGCAACCGAGGGTCACACATATGGTAAAAATCAGCAGGTACAAAACCAGTTAATTCCTGACAAGGGTAAAAGCGATGGGATACCAAACGAGGTGTGGGAAGCGGGGTTGTTTTGGAGGCCGGGGTGGAGAGAGGTCACAGAGATGCAGGGCTGGAAGGGACCTCGGGCACCCAGTCCAGCTCCTGTGCCCGGGGAGCCTCAGGAGGGAAGATGAATGTGTCACTTTAGCAGAAAGCTCAGACAAGGGCAGTAGAGGGAAAACAGGAGCCCTGACACCCCACGGGACACGGGTGGACGGCCCTGGGGCACCCTCAGCTACCAGGCTGGGCTCGGCGGCGGAACAGCTCCCAGCTCGGGCACGGTGCAACGCCAGGCTGAGCTCGCAGCTCGCCCCGCAGCTCGGACCGGAGCCACCCGCCCCCGTCCCTCGCTCAGCCCCGGGAACGCTGCGCTGGGCCAGGCTCTATGGGGAGGGGATGGGCCCAGGGGAAGGACCCTCTGCCGGTCCGGGGTGCCAGCCCCACTCGCTCCCTCCCTCCAGCCCCTGCCCGGCCTCTGCTGGCGAGGGGGGGTCATAAGCAGCCCCCCAACTCCCAGTACAACAGAATAGACCCCCCTGCGCCACAGCCCCACCGCGGGCACCGCCCCCCCACTACCACTGCCCCCCGGTACCGCCCCCCACATGCTCCGGCCCAAAGCTACTCCCCCCTATCCCGGGGTCCCGGCCCCCGACCCCCCACTACCGACCCCCACATGCTCCGGCCCAAAGCTACTCCCCCCCATCCCGGGGTCCTGACCCCCGACCACCGGCCCCCCCACTACCGACCCCCGGTACCGACCCCCACATGCTCCGGCCCAAAGCTACTCCCCCTCATCCCGGGATCCCGGCCCCCGACCCCCCACTACCGACCCCCACATGCTCCGGCCCAAAGCTACTCCCCCCTATCCCGGGGTCCCGGCCCCCGACCCCCCACTACCGACCCCCACATGCTCCGGCCCAAAGCTACTCCCCCCCATCCCGGGGTCCTGACCCCCGACCACCGGCCCCCCCACTACCGACCCCCACATGCTCCGGCCCAAAGCTACTCCCCCCCATCCCGGGGTCCCGGCCCCCGACCACCGGCCCCCCCACTACCGACCCCCACATGCTCCGGCCCAAAGCTACTCCGCCCCATCCCGGGGTCCTGACCCCCGACCACCGGCCCCCCCACTACCGACCCCCACATGCTCCGGCCCAAAGCTACTCCCCCCCATCCCGGGGTCCTGACCCCCAACCACCGGCCCCCCCACTACCGACCCCCGGTACCGACCCCCACATGCTCCGGCCCAAAGCTACTCCCCCCCATCCCGGGGTCCCGACCACCGGCCCCCCACTACCGCCGCACCCCACTACCGGCCCCCCCATCCCTGGGACCTGGCCCCCCCGCTACCTCCGCCCCCATCCCGGTGCCCCGTGCTCCCGCCCCACGCTGCAGCCCCAGCCCCTCCACGCGCGGCCCGCGGCTCCCCGCACCTGGCAGCGGCTCCGCTCCCTCCAGCTCAGACCATCTTAGCCCTCGTGGGGGAGAAACTCCGCCCACCGGCCTCCCATTGGCTGCTTAGCGCTGCCGCTCACACTCATGCAAATGAAGAGCGACCAAGACGGCGCTGATTGGGTGCCGAGAGAGCCACCTCTTGATTACGACAGAGCTGAACAGGGAGGCCCCGGGCCCCGCAGGCCGTCAGCGCCCCCTACGGCAGCGCTCACGTCCCGCACTGTGCGGCATTGACCCCCCCTCCCCCCCAGCATCTTCCCTGCCTGGAGCCCCCCCCCGCTCCCGGCTGGTGCCCATCCCCTCCCCCCCCAGCATCTTCCCTGCCTGGGGACCCAGAGCCCCCCCCTTGCTCCCGCCTGGTGCCCATCCCCTCCCCCCCAGCATCTTCCCTGCCTGGGGACCCAGAGCCCCCCCCCCCCGCTCCCGGCTGGTGCCCATCTCCTCCCCCTCAGCATCTTCCCTGCCTGGAGCCCCCCCCGCTCCCGGCTGGTGCCCATCCCCTCCCCCCCAGCATCTTCCCTGCCTGGGGACCCAGAGCCCCCCCCCCGCTCCCGGCTGGTGCCCATCCCCTCCCCCCCAGCATCTTCCCTGCCTGGGGACCCAGAGCCCCCCCCCCCTGCTCCCGGCTGGTGCCCATCCCCCCCCAGCATCTTCCCTGCCTGGGGACCCAGAGCCCCCCCCCTGCTCCCGGCTGGTGCCCATCCCCTCCCCCCCCCAGCATCTTCCCTGCCTGGAGCCCCCCCCCCCTGCTCCCGGCTGGTGCCCCCCAGCATCTTCCCTGCCTGGGGACCCAGCGCCCAGCCATCCTCCCCCCAGGCACTGTGACCCCCCCATCCCTGCCCCAGAGCCCGCCCCGCCGCCAGCTGCGCCGTGCCCCGCTCACCCCGGCGCTGCCCGGCTCCCTCCCGGCTGCAGCAGGAGCAGAGGTGGAGCCGCCCCCCCGCGGCGTCCCATCGCCCTAGTAACCTGATGCCAAGCTCCGGGCCGAACCATCCGGGCCTCAGCCAGCCCCGGGCCGGGCCTCCCGCACGGGGCTGAGGCTGCGGTGGGGCCCCGGCCCTGGCCTGCGGGACCGGCCCTAGGCCTGTGTTTGGCGGAGGCAGAGAGGGGCAGGCGGCTCGGTGGGAGCCCGTGGAGGGGCGCCCCCCCCGCCGGCCGGGGCAGGTGGTGCAGTCCGGGAAGATGGCAGATGGATACATTGTGGCAGGTAAATGTGTCCGTTTCTCCTGTTCCCGTGCGCTGCCGGCGCGGCTCCCCTGCCTGGGTCCGGCCGCTCCTCCCGGCCCCGGCTCGGGGCGGCTTTAACAGCAGCTTCCCGGCTTCCCCCCAGCACAGGCCGCACGGGGAGGCCCCAGGGGCTGCAGCCTCTGCCCTGTGGGCCTGATTCGCCTCCTTCCGACTCCGGATTGAAGCCGGTGTAACGGAAGAGCAGCAGGCTGGGGTTACTCAATACATCACCGGACTGAAGACATCGGGGCTCAGCAGCAACCGGGCAGGGCAGGGCAGGAGCGGGGGAAAACTTTCCTAAACAAACCCCAAGCTCAGCTGGTTTCAGATTCCCTAAGGGGCCGGAGGGCCCGGTCCGGATACCCTGGGGGTGATGGCTGAGGTACAGCTACCTAGAGCGCTAGCTGCATGGGTGGATCCAACGTTTGTGCCCAGCTTGCTGAGCTTCAGAAAACTTGTAATTGAACGTAGGGTAAGACTGGGGACTTGGGTGTCAAGCGTGAAATGGTGGAGTTGAGTTTTGTCTTTGTTTAAATTGGACTTTCAGGGGAGAATTGGCCTGAAATGACCAGATGAAATTCAGTAAAGAAGGATTTCAGAGTAACAGCCGTGTTAGTCTGTATCCGCAAAAAGAAAAGGAGGAATTGTGGCACCTTAGAGACTAACCAATTTATTTGAGCATAAGCTTTCGTGAGCTACAGCTCACTTCATCGGATGCATTCAGTGGAAAATACAGTGGGGAGATTTATACACAGAGAACATGAAACCATGGGTGTTACCATACACACTGTAAAGAGAGTGATCAGGTAAGGTGAGCTATTACCAGCAGGAGAGCGGAGGGGGGGGGACGGACGACCTTTTGTAGTGATAATCAAGGTGGGCCATTTCCAGCAGTAAAGGAGGACAAAGTATTTCACTTAGGAAGGAGAAATCAAAGACAAAATGGAGAATAACTGGCTAGGCAGTATTACCGCAGAAAAGGATCTGGGGTTATAATGGATCACAAGTTGAATATGAGGCAACAGTGTGATGCAGTTGCAAAAAAGGCTAATATAATTCTGTTGTGGATTGACAGGTGTGTTGTATGTAAAACATGGGCGGTAATTGTCCTTTTCTGCTCAGCACTGGTGAGGCCTCAGCTGAAGTAATGTGTCCAGTTCTGGGCACTACACTTAAAGAAAGTTGTGGACAAATTTGAGAGGGGGAACCTGATAAATAGTCTTCAGATACATTAAGGACTGTTAATAAAGAGGAGTGTGGTCAATTTTTCTTCATGTCCACTTCATGTAGGACAAGACGTAATCGGCGTAATCTGCAGCAATGGAAATTTAGGTTAGATATTAGGAAAAACTTTGTAACTCTCAGGGTAGTTAAGCTCTGGAACAGGCTTCCAAGGTAGGTTGTGGAATCCGCATCACTGAATGTTTTTAAGAACAGGTTAGATATGTCAGGGATGGTCTGCAAATACTTGGTCCTGTCTCAGCACAGTGGGCTGGGGTGGATGATCTCTCAAGGTCCCTTCCAATCTACATTTCTATGATTCTATGATGCAAAGCAGTGAGAGCTAAACTGAGAGCAATACTTTAATGAACCCCCCTGTGACTCACATCTCTGATTTTTCCCACCAGTAGGTGAGGCTTTTTCTTTCCCAGTTAGGTTCATGGTGGCTCTTTAATACTAACGTGAGAGTGTGGGAGTTGCACCCCACGGGATTCAGAACCGGTAATTGTGCTTCACTTTAAACATGAGAGTGGTGCCTATGATGTCAATGGAGGTCAACAATGAGCCCTCCTTATCTGGGACTGAAAACAGTTCAGCTGTTAACGTAGACAGCCTCACACTGTTTCCAACACTCATTACAGAAGTTGTGATAGATGCTATTAGCTGCAGCTGCATAGGCCATTTGCTTGCATTTTCCTCCTGTTGGTTGAGCTCTGGTGCAGCTCCAGTGGTAGCAGGAAGACGAGGACAGATTAGATGCTGTCCTGTTAATGTCTGTGTCATTCAGCCATATTCAAAGAAAGATGACACAGCCAGGGTTGCCAACTCTTATGATTTCTCACAAGCCTTGCAATATTCAATGTTTGTCTGAAAGCCCCAGATCCTAGATTATGTGATTACATGAAAATCTAACCTTTAATTTTTATTTAAAGTAGGTTTCTAGCCCTGATGGTAGTGGAGAAAAGCTTGAAAATGCGAACCCTGAAAGCTTAATATCCTCACCTCCACCCCACATTTATTATTTTTAAAAACTCCTGAGGCTTAAAAATTCTTGAGGTTGGCAATACTACAATACAGTCACTAAAATGTTAGCGGTCACTGTCAGCCTGTCTACCCCAGTGCTTTCACCATTGTTACCCGAGCAATATGGGTGGGATTTGGGAAATCTGAATAAAATTGCTCCTGGAAGCAAGGTTTATGTGGAATGAAGGACCTAGAGCACACCTTCTGCCAAGGCTGTTAAACATGGATTGCTCATGTCTATGATAGCAGTCAAAATTTTAGCAATCCAGTTTCTGTGGGCTCAGTCAGGACTCTTTGACATCTAAAGTTGACATACATTAATTATACTCTTAGAAAGCTCAGTCTCCAGGAAGAGTAAGTCATCCAGAAAAATCTCTTAATTATTCTTTTAAAATTATGTTTAATCCTGCAGGAAGCTGCCACTTTGGACATTTTATGTTGTACAGGGCCCCGAGTCCCTTGGGGGCGGTAAGCAATTTAAAAATAAAATGTATTTATTATTATTTTTGACAGTCTGATCTTCTAGACTTGGATACCAGTAATGCCGTTCCCACCTGAACACATGATAATCATATGACTTTCAAAGCACTTGTAAGGTACGTTCTTGTAGTTTCTTTAAAACTGCCTAACTTCACAATAATTCTTGTTAAATTAACCAAAAATAGTCCCAGGAATCTACATTTCACAAAAGAGTTTCCAGAAGAGGAAGTTTGGAATGGAGATTTTCCTGAAAGCACAATTCTCTTCTCAGGTGCATATAGCTGGCAACAATTCTCTTGGGCTTTGTCTACACTATGGAGGTAAGTCGACCTAGGTTACACAACGTAGCTGGAGTCGATGTAGCTTAGGTTGACTTACTGTGGTTTCTACACCATGTGGCATCAACGGGATGCGCTCTCCCATTGACCTCCGCTACTCTTCCCGTTCAAGTGGCGTACTGGAGTCGACAGGAGAGTGATCTGCAGTCAATTTAGCGGGTCTTCACTAGACCCGCTAAATCGACCCCCAGTGCATTGATTGCCACAGCATCAATCCCCGGTAAGTGTAGCCATGCCCTTGGACAGCAATCCTTCCTACCTGCATAGATCTCCCCTTGATGTCACGGGCAGGGAGAGCAGAGTGCAGACAGCAGATGAGAATTTTGCCCAGAATTTCTAGTAATAAGGCGAGTTGCCATCCAGCAGCAACAGTGGATGCTGCCTTCTGACAGCTAAGTCAGGGTGCATCCACACTGGGAGCGAGGGGTGTGATTGCCAGTGGGAGGAGACATGCTCACGCTAGCTCTCATTGAGCTAGTGCACGGAGATGTAGAATGTAGCTGCAGCGGTACGATCCGTGGGACAGGCTGGCCATCACAAGCCCGTGCCCCTCAGAGACCCTAGGTACATGCTCTGGGCTTGTGCAGCAGCCAAAGCTACCTTCTGTTTTCAGCGTACTAGTTCAATGAGGGCTAGCACAAGAATGTCTCCTCCAGCTGGGAATCACACCCCGTGCGCCAAGTGCAGACGTATCCTAACTTGCTTGTCACTCCAGTGCACTATCACCCAAGGAATTAGGTCTCATGCAAGAGGACTGCACCAAGTGATCTCTCATCTGTCTAATTGTATTGCCCCCATTTCTGCAATCTCTCAGACAGCCAGGCATCACTTCGTTTGTGCTCACAGTCCCCCAGTGATCTAGGGAAATGTTATCATTCCTGTTTCTAGATAGGGAACTAAGGCTCAGAGAAATTGAGTGACCTCCCCAAGGCCATGCAGGGAGTCTGTGGTAGAACTGGGAAATGAACTCCAGCTGCTGGCGTTCCAGTTCTTTGCCATAACTGTAGGATCATCTCTTACGGTATTGCTCGTCTTCCCTCTTCAGAAACTCTTCATTAAAACCAGAGGATGTTATTAGCCTGTGGAACATTCAGGAGAATCCTGTCCTGAGTGGAGTAAGGCAGCTTTACTTTAAACAGTATGAGCATGTTGTTTTTCTGATCTGAAGCAGTGTTTTGTTGTTTGTTGTTTATATTGTGGTAATGCTCACTCCAGCTGACACTTTGTGCTTGGTGATATGCAAACACAAAGGAAGATAAAGTGCCTGTCCTAAAGGGCTTAGAAAAGTCTGTCTTCCTCCAGCACTGGCATGGTGTAGGGCTACTGTAAGTAGCCCCATGCTGGCCCCCCTCACAAGCCCCAGCACAGAGAGCATGCTGGGAAGTCTCTGTAGCACATGTTGCTGTGGAGATTCTGGGCTGCTCTGGACTGTGGATCCTCCCATAAAGTAACGCATCCCTGCGGCTGCTCGTTTACTTCATTGGTTGTTTTGATCTCTGGAGGAACCCAGGATCCCAAGGGTATTTTACAACTGTCTTGTTCTCCCTGGCCCGGGTTGCACCTTCTGTGACATGCCTCCAGGAGGTGCAGCACAGAATCCCAACTGTTGGTTCTGATGCTAGACTAGTGGGCAACCGTTCCTGTAACGCCCTGTTCTCTACCCTCCCTCGGTATTCTCTCATGGGTTTATACTGAGCTCGTCCCTCAAGTCCTCAACCATCAGTGTTCCACCCAAAAGGAATGGAGCATCACCCAGTGCACTTGAGTGACCTCTGGCGGTTGCTCACAGCTGTGCTGACTGGCTCCAGAGAATCATGTCCAGCTCTCTGCATCTGGAAGGGAAAGAGAGTTGCGTTAACACAGAGCCTTTGAGGGTGGAGGATATTCCAATAAAACATTTTTTTAAAATCAGCTTATAATTTGGATAGTAAATCTGTGCTTTTTTAAAGGCTTTGGAGTGTTCTCATGCCAGTTTTAAGATAACAGGTTCTGAGCATGCATTTTTCTGAAATGAGTTTTATTTTCTAGATGAACATTTGCCGTAGCAGATGCCTAGAGGAAGAGGTGACCTTCTAAGCAGCAAGATGAGTGAATGGCAAAGGATTTTTGTGCAAAATCTGACTGTTCCTCCACACTCCCAAAGGAGACGACATCTCCCGAGGGAATCAATGGCATTTCAGTGTGTCCTGAAGTATGTTGAGGGGAATTTAATTAAGCAGGTAAAGAAATATTCTGTCTGCCTTGTGGGAGTGTGGGAGCTTTCATACCCTTCTCTTGTTGACCTTCTCTCCTTTGAGTAGAGTTCTAATATTTAAAATTCCATAGTGACTACTGAGATTTAGGCTGGATCCAAGAGTTGTGTGGAAGGTCCTTTCACCCTATCTTCTGCAGACTGGCACAATTTTCCAGGTGCATTCTGTGGCATTTTCACTTTTTCCTGGGCATTAGGTATTGGCCATTCTTGGAGGCAGATTTCTGGATCTGATCAGGCAAACCCTGTGTTGTCAGCAATGTAAAGTCTCGTGCAAATTAATGTAATTTTTTGGGGGACTTTCGATATGAGAGAACAGCTCCTCTCTGACCAACAGTCCAGGATCTTAGGAGTAATATAATTGATTGCAAACACTTACACTCGCACCATGTTAAGGAACAATGGATCTCTCTGGCTGCATCCCTTTGTGGGCTCTAGCCCTTGAAGACACAATCTCATCTCTACAGTAATTGAATGACAAAGCTTCAAGAGAAACAGATTCTTAACATGAGTTGTACGGCAGATCTATCCCACTTAATTCATAAGAGCAGTTCTTACTCGTGTGAGCTGCTCTGTTGAAGTCAGTGGTACTTTCCCCTGAGCAGGGCATGTAGGATGGACACTTCAAAGTGAATGGCCTCATGGTGTGTTTTCTCAGCAAGTGCATCCATATATTTGAGTTCACTGAGCTCAGAAAAGGAACTAAAGGTTTGTTCTCTTTATGTACCTCATGAGAAAAAATGCTCAGACATGCATTTGGATCAGTGGATTATAGTTTAGAAAGTCAAACTGTTAAAAAATTCAAGAATCAGTATTAGCATCACAACAAACTGTGTTTTCTCTCTTGTTCATATGCCATTTGGATTTGGTTAAGACTCAGCTTTCCCCAAGCCAAGAGAAAACACAGGTGGAGAAAACCAGGAGGATTTCAGGTTCTGAAAGGTAGAAGAACTAGTCACAAACATTTTATTTGTTATTCTTATCTGCTAATTTGAAGAGAATTTTTGTTCTGGGAGCTGGAAAGTTCAGCTAGGTGGATCTGTAGTGATAGTGGAAATTTTAAGCAGATTTACCACTGTCCTGCCTTTCTGAGGATTTACAAGAGGATTTTAGAACTTGGTTGGTGCATTTTAATGTAGGTTTATATTTTAACCAGTAAATGGAGTTGGAGATCTTGTACTAAGATTCTAATAGAGTAACATTCAGTGGTTTCAGGGACTGGGCCACTAAATAATATCACATTTAGTAATATCTTTCCACTGTCCTTAAGCTGACAGCAGTATTGGATGTGAAAGGAGACTGATAGCTAAAAATGCTTAATTTTAACTATGCTAAAAAGATTACCTACTTTTATTGTTAATATTTTTTGATAAGTTCTTGGCCTCAGATTTGTACAGCTCATTGTGTTACTGTGAAGAACAGCTGTTTTGATTCCAGGCCCAAGGTATCACAGGGTGAGATTTCCAAAACCAAGTGAGGGAAGTAGCCACACTTCTAGTAACATTAATGGGATTTGTGTCCCTGGGTTTAGAGCTGAAAATCTCAGCCAGGTTTCACACGCTGATTTTGAACTCTGATGAGAACTTTCATATCTCTAGGAGACATGTCTGTAGACTAGCAGTTTCCAAACTCTATTCTATTGGTTCATGTACCACATTTCTTAAAAACTTGTTGTGAGGTGAATGGATGGGATGCCAAACTCACATACCATACCACCAATGGTACAAGTCCCACAGTTTGGGAACCTCTGCTCTAGACATTCATTGTTTTAACATTTGTTTAACTCCATCACTGTTTTTATTAAATTATTATGCATTTACACAATTACCAATTTCCAAATATATTTTTAAATCCCTCTGATTTTAAAGAGATTCTCCAGTGCAGGCCTTTTCAGCACTACAGCCACTGTCTTGGTAACAGGAAAAGAATGTATTATTACTCTTTAGCTGTGAGGCATGCTACAATTATTTGTTCATGATCAATGACAGTAAAATAATCAAACACTGACCTCAGAAGCTCTCAGAAAAAAACCCTTTAAGTAAAATTCACTTTCGAAATTCAAGTCCGAAAGAGGCTCCAGTTCACAGAATAGGTCTTGGAGGGAGCAATTTCAAAACCAGATATTCCCTCCTGCTCCCCAAAAACATCCCCTTGGGAAAACGTCACTTGTGGTCTGTTCTTCACTCTGCAATAAGGGATGGAGCACTGAATAAATTGCTTCATTCCCTCTGAGGCATCTGGCACGGGCCACTGTTAGAAGACAGGACACTGGGCTAGATTGACCATTGATCTGACCCAGTATGGCTGTTCGTACGTTCTTATAAATATAAAGAACTACAAGAGTTTTGGAGAATACTAGTGAGCCAAAAAATTGTGGAACTATTCCAAATAAAATGGTTACTGGTTAAGCATGATAGGTACCCAATATAATTTGTGTTTTTTGGGGATGAGGAGAGGAGAGGGGAGTTTAAAATCATTCAACAATTTTTTGTATGATTTTATTTAACTCTGTGGATTGTTTGCAAAGTTTTCTGTGATGACTTGATTCACTTGCTGTATAAACTTTCTTGGTTAGTTATAGTTAACCAGAAAAACCATATGGTATTGTTTCTATTCCATGACTGGATAAGCATCCAAGCACTTCTGACATGAATACTCACAAATCCAGTTTTGAGATTTGTATTCTGTAAAATTTTGTGCCAGTAAAACTGGATCACGTCTTCTCCTTTTTAAAATCCCTGCTTAAAACGTATTTCAGCTGTGATGTCCCGAGGCCAGATCACTCCCATCTGGCATTGGTTAGGCAAATGATCAGCTGTGACTCCTGCTCAACTCTTAATTTTCGTATCTCGGCCTCCTATTCATCCGCACTGCACTTGTCTGCCTGCCATGTAGATTGGAAGTAATCTGGGGAAGGATCGGTCATTATTATATGTCAGTACTGTACCCAGCACATTGGGACCCTTATCATTGATTTGGGTTCCTAGAGGCTACGGTATTACAAATAATAAATCATAACAATAATCAGGAAATGCAGAAGAGACATGAATGTGACTGAATTTTTTTAAATGAGTGCTTCAGTCCAAGTGTCTCTGGAAAATGTTTTACATAATTTGTCCACTACTCAGATGTGTTAAACAAGTGGATGCTTAAAATTTACATGCATAAAGGTTTGCTTGCCAGTCTTGGGATTTCTCACTGCTGGGAAAAGAGTCACCTTCTGTTGTAGGATGACCTCAGCATCTGAGTTCATAGCTAGCTATTCCTTGGTGTATCAGTACACAGCATCTTGCAGGGTGAGACGACCGGGCATAGAGAAGCCCTGTTTGTCTGAACGTGAGGGCACATCACTAAGTTGATGGGTTGTATGGTTTGAGCTATTGGACTGTAACGGTCAGAAGAAAATGTCTTTTTTTCTCTCCTTTTTGATTACACTCAGAGTTATCTACTAACTATTGTTTAGAACCATTTTTATAAGATCAAAGTTCTTAATCTGCCAGACACATTTCAATGCTGCTGTGATCAGAAACTCTTAAAGCTCCTACTTAGGGTGTTTATTCTTATATTCCAGAGAGTGCTAGAAGGCTTGTCAGAGGTTGAATACCAGCTTCGCCTATCCCTCTTTGACATCACATATCATCATTTCTTCGGGAGAACATGGAAAAGTACCACAAGACCTCTCAAAGTTGTGCCAGGACAGCCACGCAAAGTGGTTTTCAATGAGGTAGGACAAGAGCAGAGAACACAGCTCATCTGAGAATGCTAACACCCAGTGAGTGGACAGGGAGATTTTCCTGGATGAACATAGGTATTTTGCTATATGAGATGCACAGTGTTTCAGCCATAAGGCAAGCAAAGAGTAACCCACTCAGCACAGCTCCAGCAATCGCTGTAAGTGCGGCATGACTCTCCAATAGGGCTTGTCTGCTTGCTACAGGAGTGTGATTTCTAAAGCGTGCTGATGTGTTGTGCTGGAATTGATCTGTGTAGATCCTGCTGGTGTGTGCTAAATGTTCCATAGTGCACTTTAAACGGAGAGCTGTAACAGCACTATGCAAAATAGAAATCACAGCTCTAGTGCATGTGACTCCGCTGAATAGACAAGACCTAATTCGGCTCAGCCCCTCCCACTTGCAAAGCGGAGATGCCCTTTTGGTTCACATGGTGGAATCTGTTTGCACGTCAGGTACTGTGATGTGCAGGCTGCCTCACCAAGAGATCTGGCGCTGTGCTGGTCACATTGGATAGAGGCCAGTGTGAGTACAATCGCTTTGCAAGAGCAGCCATGTGTTTCACAGAGTGAGCCTGACGTTGCTGTCCTGAGCTGGTTTATTTGCACATTAATATAGACAGACAAAAGAGAACGGGAAGCCCGTTCAGTTACAGTCTATCTGTATCTATGGAAATCTACTGTTTGCTGAATATCCGGAGTTGCAACAGCTGGACACTTTTTAGCATTAACAAGAGTCAAGTGAACATGGAGATAAATACATGACATACAAGTGATGTAAAGAATTCAGAGACACAGGCATCTGGCCCATTTCATACTGTCGATAAAATACCGTGCATACCAATGGACCTGCATAAATAATGATTAATAACGATGTATCCACGGCTCTTATGCTCCTGAATGTCAGAATATAAAGGGTTCTTTTTCTGTCATAAATCATGCGGACATCGCCTGATATTGTAACCTCAAAGAGCTCCTCTAAATAATAACATAAATCTGATGGATGCTCTTGAGACTGTAATGCAAGAGCTCTTCTTCACTTCAGAACATAAACCCCGCAAGTTTTTACAGATACTGTAATGAACTGTTTATCACCTGCTTCATCCTTCTGTACATCCTTAGCTTTCTCCGTATGTGCAGGAGCTTCTGCCAGCTGCGCACAGCTCTTGCCGCCTTGACTTTATATAAAGAAAGGACAAGAAAGATTGAATTGTTAAAGATTTGCCAAACACTCAGCCTTCCATGGTTATGGAAATATGAAGTACGGGAGCCACCCAGGTCAGAGGCAAGGCTTGTACATCCATTTTTGTAACCGTTTGTATCTTTGCCATTCATAATTTGACATGCCTTGGCTGTGTCTCCTGTTCATAAGAACATAAGAATATAAGAACGGCCATAATGGGTCAGACCAATGGTCCATCTTGCCCCGTGTCCTGTCTCCAGACAGTGGCCAGTGCCAGATGCTTCAGAGGGAGTGAGCAGAACTGGGCAACTTATCTAGTTATCCATCTCCTGTCATCCAGTCCCAGCTTCTGGCAATCACAGGCTAGGGACACTCGGAGCATGGGGCTGCATCCCTGACCATCTTGGGTAGTAGCCATCAATGGATCTATCCTCCATGAATTTACCTAATTTTCTTTTAATCCAGTTATACTTTTGGCCTTCACAACATCACCTGGCAACAAGTTCCACAGCTTGCCTGTGCGTTGTGTGGAGAAGTACTTCCTTGTGTATTATAAACCTGCTGCCTATTCATTTCATTGGGTGACCACTGGTTCTTCTGTTATGTGAAGGGATAAATAATAGTTCCCTATTCACTTTCTTCACACCAGTCATGATTTTATGGACCCCCCAGAGTCATCTCTTTTCTAAGATGAACAGTCCCAAACTTTTAAATCTCTCCTCACATGGAAGCTGTTCCATTCCCCTCATCATTTTTGTTGCCCTTCTCTGCACCTTTTCCGATTCTAATGTATCTTTTTTTATAGACGGGGCGACCAACACTGCGTACTGTATTCAATGCGTGGGCGTACCTTGGATTTATATAGTGGCATTGTGATATTTTCTGCCTTATTATCTGTCCTTTACCTAATGATGCCGAACAGTCTGTTTGCTTTTTTGACTGCTGCTGCACATTGGACGTTTTCAGAGAATTATCCATGACGACTCCAATGTCTCTTTCTTGAGCAGTAACAGCTAATTTAGAAACCATCATTTTGTATGTACAGTTGCGATTATTTTTTCCAATGTGCAGTACTTTGCACTGATCAACACTGAATTTCATCTGCCATTTTGTTGCCCAGTCACCTAGCTTTGTGAGATCCCTTTGTAACTCTTCCCAGTCATGTTTGGACTTAACTATCTTGAGTAATTTTGTATTGTCTGCCAATTTTGCTGCCTCACTGTTCACCCCTATTCCCAGATCATTTATGACTGTGTTGAACAGGACTAGTCCCAATACAGGTCGTTGGTATTTACCTCTCTCCATTGTGAAAACTGACCATTTATTTCTACTCTTTGTTTCCTATCTTTTAACCAGTTACTGATCCATGAGAGAACCTTCGCTCTTACCTATGACTGCCTGCTTTGCTTAAGAGCCTTTGATGAGGGACCTTGTCACGGGCTTTCTGAAAGTCCAAGTGCACTGTGTCCACTGGATCCCCCTGTCCACAGTCTTGCTGATGCCCAGAAACAATTCCATGGATTGGGGAGGCATGA
Organism: Eretmochelys imbricata; assembly: GCF_965152235.1. Lineage (NCBI taxonomy): Eukaryota > Metazoa > Chordata > Testudines > Cheloniidae > Eretmochelys > Eretmochelys imbricata. The sequence goes on along the minus strand of NC_135589.1, from coordinate 21,774,695 downwards.
TTTCCTTTCACAAAAGCTGTGTTGACTCTTCCCCAACAGATCGTGTTCATCCACGTGTCTGATCATTCTGTTCTTTACTATAGTTTCAACCAATTTGTCTGGTACTGAAGTCAGACTTACCGGCTTGTAATTGCCAGGATCACCTCTGGAGCCTTTTTTTAAAAAAGTGCAGGACATTAGCTATCCTTTAGTCATCCGGTACAGAGGCTATTTAAGGGATAGGTTACATACCACAGTTAGTAGTTCTGAAATTTCATATCTGAGCATAGGTGCTCCCTCCGGCTCCGCCCAGGCCCTGCCCTCACCCCCCCTCCACCCCTTCCCCCAAGGCCCTACCCCCACCCGCTTCTTCCCACCCGCACCCCACCCCCACCCCTTCTTGCCCTGCCCCTTCCCTGCCCAGTTCCAGCCCCTCCCCCGAGCATGCTGCGCCCTCGGTCCTTCCCCCTCCCCACCAGCACCTCCTGACGCTGCGAAACAGCTGATCCATGGCAGGCGGTAGGCGCTGGGAGGGAGGGGGAGGTGCTGATCGGCGCGGCCCGCCGGCCCGCCAGGAGGCACTGGGGTGAGGGCGAGGTTCTGGTAGAGGGCTGTCAGTGGGTGCTCAGCACCCACCAGTTTTTCCCCATGGGTGCTCCAGCCCCGGAGCATCCACGGAGTCGACGCCTGTGTATCTGAACTCTTGGGTGATACCATCTGGTCCTGGTGCCTTGTTGCTGTTTAATTCCTCAATTTGTTCCAAAATCTCCTCTACTGACACCTCAATCTGGGACAGTTCCTCATATTTGTGACCTAAAAAAGAATGGCTCAGGTGTGGGGATCTCCCTCACATCCTCTGCAGTGAAGACTGATGCAAAGAATTCATTTAGCTTCTCTGCAACAGCCTTGTCTTCCTTGAGTGCTCCTTTAGCACCTCGATCATCCAGTGGCCCCACTGACTGCATGGCAGGCTTTCTGCATGTGACGTACTTAAAGAAAGCGTTGCCGTTAGTTTGTGTGTCCATAGCTAGTTGCTCATCAAATTCGGTGTTGGCCTGCCTAATTATACTTTTACCTTTGACTTGCCAGAGTTTATGCTCCTTTCGATAGTCCTCACTAGGATTTGACTCCCAATTTAAAGGGTGCCATTTTGCCTGTAACCGCCTGTTTGACTCTGGCCTTTAGCCATGGTGCCATTATTTTGGTCCTCATACTGTTTTTTTTTTAATTTGGGATATACATTTAGTTCAAGCCTTTATTGTGTTTTTAAATAGTCTCCATGCAGTTTGCAGGCATTTCATCCTTGTGACTCTTCCTTTTAATTTTCATTTATCTGGGTCCTCATTTTTGTATATTTCCCCTTTTTGAAGTTAAATGCTACTGTAGTGGGTTTCTTTGGCATTTCCCCCACTGCAAGGATGATACATTTAATTACATTATGGTCACTATTACTGAACGGTTCAGCTATATTCACCTCTTGGACCAGATCCTATGATCCACTTAGAACTCACAAAGGGAGAGGCAATTCTTGATTTAGTGCTATGAGAAGCTGCTCCAAGAAGCAATCATTCAATGTCTAGAAATTTAGATCTTTGCATCCCTTCATGAGGTGATATATATCCAGTCAATATGACTGGTCTCTGTGTCCAATGACAGGGCCCGTTTCCCCTTCGGCCCCAGCCGCTTCTAATAATTTTTCTTTCCCCTGTCTGGATCTTTTCTGTTTTTTTCTGTGCTTCTTTTGAAATGAAACAACCTGGTTGAATTTTATCTGCTCTCACAGTTAATCTTAGAAACTACACATGCTGCTATTTGCATAGACCAGAGAACTTCTCCATTTCAGTGCAAGGTTCTTGATCAAAACCTCACTTTAAATACACAAAGAAGGAATTTTTTAACAAGTGTAAGCTATTTTCTGACCAGGAGGGAAAGCTCAGTGGTTTGAGCATTGGCCTGCTAAACCCAGGGTTGTGCGTTCAATCCTTGAGGGGGGCCATTTAGCGTTCTGGGGCAAAAATTGGGGAATTGGTCCTGCTTTGAGCAGGGGGTTGGACTAGATGGCCTCCTGAGGTACCTTCCAACCCTGATATTCTATATCCAGCCTCAATCGATGCAAAAGTGCTTCCATCCCCCATGGTGTCCTGAGGTTACTGACCAAACAAATGCTTTCCTGGAACAGTGCAGTTCAGAGCAACAGCTGTTTTTTGTGGAGACATTTACCGAAATAGCTTAAAAGTAAAATTATTAGTTAGTCATATAACAATGTGACTGTTTTGATTTACATATTTTAATAATGTGACTATTTTGTATTTTCTGTTATGAAATGGGACTGTTTCTGGTAATCTTCTTGGTCCAGGGATAATATCCTATAAGGAGGCACCACTCCACAGTGTAGGGTACATATATACAGAGTGGATAAAGATGGGTTGGGTCAGATTATTTTTAAATAATAGTGGGGAGAACACTAGAAAATATATGGCAAAATCCTTTCCTTGATTTTAGATGGGATGTAATCAATCTTCTTGCTGCTAATTTCTGTGACTCAGTCATGCACATTTAATACCTGTTGCAATCCCGCTGAAACCAAGCACAGCTGTAGCCACAAAGGCAGCGGGAGCTCTGGATGCTCAGCACTTGTGAAAACCAGGCCCTAATTGTTTGCAGATTCTGGTGTCTTCTGTCATGCATATTTTCCCTATTCAAGCTTCTGTGGGGCTGTTAATTTTTCACCATTTGGATGCCTTTCATTCTTCTCCTAAATATGCGCTCACTCATATCTTTTTATATATCTAGAACAATAACAATTCTTACCAATGAAGTATTGGAGATGGCTGTGATTTGTCTCAGATGTCTCATTAGGATGCAATTATGTCTCTATTATGTCAAATCAATTTGAATTTCAATGCAAAACCCAGGCTTTTTGTTAATCCCGGTATTGGGTAATGGGCTTAGTTAATGATGAGAGAGACAAAATGGGTGAGGTAATATCTTTTATTGGACCTCGCCCACCTTTTCTCTCTATATCCTGGGACCAACAGGGCTACACAACAACAACACTGCATAGTTAACAATTTCCAGTGTCGTCTTGTGTTATGTTAGAGATCAGACAGCAGAGGGCAGTGGTACTCTAGGAATGAAAATGAATTAGAACGTAAATTAACAACATCCTTCAAGCACAGCAGTTTCCTCTCATTACCTTGACATTTGTAATTCATAAAACCAGGGTTTTTTTACAAGTTTAATCAATTACAGAGAATTTTTCCCCACTTATGTGTTAGATAAAAACTTGGAAATTTCCTTAGGGCAGACTTTTAGAGACACAACTGCCATAACAACCTGAGCGTCTGACTCCGAGTAATTGTCGTGTTTGTACAAACATGAAAGCCAAGGAGAAGATACACCTGTCTGTTATGGGCATGGATCTGAGATGAGATTTGGTGTCCTTTTCCCTGATGTGGCTAATTATGTTTGTTTTCCAGTTCTAATGGTAAATATTGCCCAGGGTGCAATTTTGCATAAATTAAAGACGCTAATTTTCTTTATTTAAAAGAGTGTTTCAGCAGCATTAGCTTTAGTTGTGTTATTGGCATAGATGTTACTTCCCAGGCTGTTTGAATAATCAATCAATTAATGTCTTGATTTTTTTTAAATTAAAAAATGAACCAGTAAGGCAAACATAATGCAATGCATAGAGATAAACACAAACATTTCATGCACTAGCAGATTTGGGGTACATTTTCTCTTAGTTTACAGCGTTCAGGTGTTTACAAAGTTGCATTTATGAATTCTAGGTCAGTATGTGTGTGCGCTTTATACAATTAATGAATTAAATTTTAGGACCCTCCTTATATTAGAGTGCTGGATTTCACAAACATAAAGTTGCATAAAAATTATTATTTTGCATTTGAGTTTTCCCCAAAGCATTAAATAAACTATATTACACATTCTACATACTTTACAGTATGTACTTGTAAATGATATGTGAGCTCTTACATTGTTAGAATAACCTACATTAAACCACAGTTGGAAATACTAAGTAGATGCCATGTGACCTAGTTAACATCATAGCAAACACCTTACATTTTTGAATTACCTGACTTTTAAGTGCTTGATTTCATAATTTCATGTTGCATTAATGTCTCATTGATTCAGTTAATGTTGTATTTAATTTCCCAGGTCTTTAAGCAGAGAAAAAAGGACAAATCTGGCCTAGGGCTATTCTCCATCCCATGGTTTACATACTTTTATGTGCATCCGGATTTGGGGAAGAAGGCTAGAAAGTCACTGACGGTAACATTGAAGTTGTGGGCCTGGGGGGTGGTGGAGCGGAGCTGTCAGCGGTGATAAAGGCAGGAAAAGAGGAGTGCGTTTTAGAGGAAAGACGGAGCAGATCCTCACCTAGAGTAAATTGTTGTAACCCCAGTGACACCGGTGGAGCTCTGACAGTTTACACCAGCCGAGGATCTGCCGCAAGGAGTTCCGATGACATAAGGGTGTGACTCCATCCCAGGGGTAACTCCACTGGCTGCAAGAGATTTACCCTCAGGGTTAACTTCCTCTGTTATGGGTAGGGCCATACAGTTCCAGTGACCTCAAGAGAATTGTGGGTGGGTGCAGGGGCCACCTTATCCTGTTCTCTCTCCTGTACCAGGAGTGGGATCCACACCAGCAGAGAGCCAGGAGAGCCTGGATTGGCTGGAAGGGGGGAAGCTGGGGGCAGATCTGTCTGTCATCACATAAAAGTGGTAGCTGACATCATGATAAGTGGATGAGGGTACCTAAGGGGCAAGAGCAGGGGGATAGAAGGAGGGAGCCTAGGAGAGAAACCGGTGAGAGGAGGAGTTGTTGGAGATCCTAAAGACGTGACTATTGAGGCAGGAGGAGATGCAGAGAAGTAGAGGGGTCTAAGGAGTCACTATCCTCCTGTGAATTCCAATGTGCGGTCTTTGTCCAGCTGCGGAATAGAGAGTCCATTCTTGAACACAGCTCTCTCATCCTGAGACCTTCAGTTTTGGGCTGCCCTTTGGTGCCTTGACCCCTCTCCTCGCTGCATTTAACAGCTGTGAATCTGCAGGCTGAGGAGAGTCCTAGTTCAATGCCTACTCATCCCTTCTGATGTCTGGGGGGTGGGGAGGAGGGCATTCTAAAGGAGGGGAAGAAAATGGAGGTTGTTTGGGAAGCTGAGCAAGTTGCCCATTGCCTTTAGCAGCCGCTGGGACTTTGCTCTTGTGTAGCACTCTGGATATTGGTCTGGTCTCCTGCTGAAGAGAAATCTCCATGGTGCATTTCACTGCCATCAGGAGCAGCTTCAGTGTGTGTTGGGGTTTTTTGTAAGCTGTACTGAAGTGGACGCCTGGGAGAAAGAGCAAGGCTGAGATGTAGGAGCAAAGGAGTGTTGCAGAACAAACAATAGGAAAGGGAAATGCTGCTCTGTTGTGGACATAGGGTTCAATATGTCACTAGGTTATTTTGATACTGTTTGCCTTGGAAAGATGCTATTTGCTTCTTAAATTGCATATTTATTCACAAACAGGAGCAGGGCTAATGATTCATACAAGGTGAGGTGAGGTGAGCTAACACCTGGCATTCAAGAGGTCATAAACATCTACAAGGAAGTTAGCTGAAGATTTCTGAATGTCTCAGAGAAAGCATGTCATCTGGTGCATGCTTTAGATTATGCTAGTCCTGATGAAAATTGAAAGCCTGGTATGAGTGCTAAATAACGTGTGTGTGTGTGTGTGTAAGATGAAAGCATTAGAATAGAGTGTGTTTAAATACCGTAATTTATAAATCTGTTTACCCCATCATGGAGTGTAACAGTCAAAGACAGATCAGCAATGATAGTGATGTGAATTGAAATATCATCTATTCTGTCACAAGAATTAATGCTTTACAGATAATTTGCTGAGCCTGATATGAAATTTGTATTCATCAGTTAGAATTACGTGATTAGAAAATTCAAATTTCTGAGTTTATTTAAAAAGAAAAGGAGTACTTGTGGCACCTTAGAGACTAACAAATTGGTTAGTCTCTAAGGTGCCACAAGTACTCTTTTTCTTTTTGCGAATACAGACTAACACGGCTGCTACTCTGAAACCTGAGTTTATTTAATAATTTTCCCCTAGGAGAACTCATCAGCCCTTGTTTATAACTATTGCTAAGCCGTCTCAGTAAACAATTACAATTTTGTTCACCTTCTGGAAGTATATTTTAGCTACAAACAATTAAAGTGCTGGTATAAAGCTGCTCACAAACAAGCCGGTCTTCTGGACGGGGGATACATTTCTGAACTGTGTGAACTTCGTGCAGTTCCCGTTGACATTAGAACATAATGCAACAAGGTACAAAATACTTACATACAAATGATGTTTAATTTGTATCTAGAGCAATGGCAGGGGACCTGATCCACAGCCCAGGGAAGTTCAATTGACTTCCACTGTATCAGACCCATTGTGCGCACATTTGTGAATTGTACTAGTTTGATCTCCCCTTCAGGGATTCAGGGCCTGATTCTCCTATGTACTACTTTTGCTTACAGTGGAGTGACTCCTGATTTACACTGGAATAAACAAAAGGAGAATCAGGCCCTCAGTTCCTACACAGGAAATGCTGAACTTTTGGCTACGTGAGATAATGTCTCCTAACCTTTTCCTCTGGCACAGGCTGCCCTCTGGCAATTTATTAACCAGAGAACTGGGCATCGCTTAGTTCTCTACAAGAAAATGCAAAGGGAGAAAAAAAGCGCTCCAGAGAATTAAAGTGTGATGATCTCAAGGTGACCCCTAATTGGGAAGATTATTGTTACTTTAGAGCAGGGTTTAAGGGAGAGGAGTATGTTAGTAAAACTTTTATTAGCAATTAAGGAGACAATGGTAAACTTAGTTTTATAACCGATCCACTTTAACAGCTTCCTCATTCTTTGCAAGCCAAAACATAATTCTCTCTCGGTCCAGTCACCTGTCAGCAGTTAGTGGTCATTATTTCATCATTTTGCAATAAAAGTTAATCGAATAATGATTTATTTCTCTGGGATGATGTTTTAATGCCTTTCTCTGTTAACCCTTCCTGACAGTCTGTGATCACTGTAGCTGTTTTCTCGGTGACACCATTATAATGACTGTTTAATAGAAGGATTAGCCTGGCTTTCAGTCATGTCACTGGCAGACATCCCCCTTCCCCCTCAACCCCGTACTCTTAGGTCCATATCATACTGTTGATCCTCATGGATAACTCTCTTTCACATCAGCGCAGGTGAAGGTCATGATAGGCCTTAGATTTTTCCAGTCACTTTGCTTTTCTAGCCTAGAGCTCACAATGGTATCTTCAGGTCAATTGAAACCTTTGAACCATACTTTTATGGAGTTTGCAGCTTAAGAATAACTCATCCTTATTGTTTGGGAAAGTGGGCCGCTTTAACAATGCTGTCCATTCTCAGGATTTGTGACATTTACTAGCTTTAGTCCTAAATATCTCAATTTAAGTTGGGGAAATGTAACCTGTAACAGGACAGAGGCAGGGTTGCCCCTAGGTGCCATTCCCATGTGGCATTGCACACACGTTAGCTGAATTCCGTAGGACAGAAGTGTACAAATCACTTCTCCCCAGAACGTATTAGTGCTGGATTGTGTGGACTTGGTGGCGCCATTCTTGGAACCTGCAAGCAGGGCCATTCCTCCAGTTTAGGAGAGTGCTCACCTCAGGGGGGAAATTCGAGCTCTGCTGGGTCTTTGACAGCTGGGAATTCTGTGAAGGCACTTTCATCTGGAATGCTCTCCCCTCTCCCCACTGAGCATGAGCCCTGGCTTCCAGCAGCCCTAATAGCCCCTCCAATGCAGTTAAGGAGTGTAATGAGAAGCTAAATACAAGACTTTTAAAAGTAGAGACCAGAACTCATCTTACCAGCCAGTGCGGCGTATGGGTGGAGTATGGTGTGATGTGATCCCAGCAGGCTCCTGTCTGTTCAACCAGCCGTAGTTTCTGGACGATCTGCAGAGTCGTTCTCTAGACAGAGCATATTTGCAATAGTCCAGCATCACGGTGGCCAGATCATGGATCTACACTGGAGAGGTAAAGGCCTTCAGAGGCACAGACTGGCTATCCAGTTAAATGAGTGGGTGATAATAGACACTAACAGACTGCAGATTTCTCTTGCAGTCCCAGCTCTTAGGCTAATTCTTCGTAGGGGGGAATTGACCTGACCTGAAGGTTAGATTTTTTTCTTCTTCTTTTTACAGTGGTACCCAAAATGTGCTAGGCATTGCGCAGACATAAGGAGACGAAGTCCCATTGGTAAACCGGCCCCAAGAACTCTACACTTTCTAGTAGGATCCCTTTAAAAAATATTCCCTAGTGATACAGTGTGTGGGAGATGAACGATTACTGTTAGTTAACCTCCCAGACCCCCGGGATCATTTGCAATGGAGCTTCCATCAGTTCCTATTGGAGATTATTCTGCAGACTGCTACATTTCACTGTCTGCCCGTTTTTCTGGCTGTTCATTTTGAATATACCTGGACCTTACTCTCCAACTGTAACATGCATTCAGCTGCTAATAGCTACTCCACCCAGGCCTGAAAGCTGCCATGTTCTTTCTCTCCCTCCTCCCCCAGACCATTTATTTTCACACATCTTTAAACCACCCCAGCATCGTCGCGGTGGTGGAAGTGGTGGCTGCGGCCAAGAAGCGAGAAGGGACCCACCAGGATCTGTCTTGTGGGTTTGGAATTCTGCACCTGTTCAGCAGCAAGTCAGGACCAACTGATGTGGCCACAAAGGACGGAGAGTAAGTGTTGCCGGCTGCAAGAGACAGCGAGACTTGCGAGTTGCTGTAGCATTTTATAAGGTGGAATCAGGTTTCTATGGCAACATGGAGTTATTGCTCTCCATTTAGAGAGGAAGGATGGTCCCGTGATTAGGCCACTAGCCTGGGACCTGGAGACCCTGCTTCACCACAGACTGCCTGTGTGAACTTAAGCAAGTCATTTTTTCTCTCTGTCTCTCAGTTTCCCCATCTCTAAAATGGGGATAACTAGAGCATATGAGGATACACTGCTTGTGGGGGGTCATATACATACTTTAAACAGGTTTGGGTTGAGCCTTTTCCACTCTTGGCTACATATATGAAAATTGCATGGACTACAGCTGTCCTGGTGGCTTGTGGCTGGGCCTTTATTCACCTCAGCTGACAGGCCTGAGGTGGCAGGTTGGGTGAGGTCAGCTGCTGGATTTGTAACCCAGCAAGTGATGCCCATGTGTTGTCCCGCATGTGTGCAGAGTTCACAGCCTTGACTCAGCCAAGCCCCCCTTTCCAGGGCCAGCGGAAGGCAGCTCTTTCTGCCTTGAAGCTCTTGAAGCCCGGCTGACTGTAAGCTGAGTTTGCTCCTGGGAAGGGGAGCGCGGCCACACCCCACACTTGGGGCATGAAAGACATAAATAACCAAAAATAAAGCAGGTCAGTCGCCCACCGTCCTTGCCAGCCAGGGGAAAGAGGAGACACTCTCCCGCCAGGCCTGCTTCCTCTTCCTCTTCTTCTCTGAACCCTTTCCTGGTGGCTGCTTCACTTTGTCACGCTGACATTGTCAAACTCCCTGTAAATACCCAGTGTAACGCCTGTTGTACACTGGATCCTGCCTACCCACCAGCCATTGCCACTGGGGAAGCTTCTCAAACCAGGGAGGTTTTCAAGGGAATATCTATGTCCACTCCCTGGGGAATCAACCTGAAGCAAAGGACCTGGCTTCTCAGTCACCTGCCCTCCTTTGCTACTCAAGGCTCTCAGGAGACCAATCTGCTGGCGGAGAGTTCACGGGACTGGAACAGAGGGTTGCTGTGTATTGATCAACAGAACCATTGTGGGAAATTCACTTTGGAATATAGCCATCTAAACGGCCATGTTTGGTTTGTGCTCCTCTTTAAATCTAGGCTCAAGCTGTATCATGGGACACCGCGAGCGCTCCTGCACCCCCTCCTCCAGGACCCAATGGAACGTAAGAACATATAGAACTACTTTCTACTTGACTTTCTTCCCGGGCTGGTCAGTAACATGTCTGTGTATTTGTTTGCTCAATGTAGCGTTGGCTGTTTTCTGTGTTAGTGTGTCAAGCTTTTGGCTGCTCAGGTTCAGGATTAGCCACCCAAAATGGATCAGAAGAAAAGCCCGGAAGACAAGGGTGCTGGTTGGTTGCTGTGAAATGCCCCTGTGCTGTATACCAGGCTGTTTGAGGCCAGGGCCAGTTATTGCTTATGGGCAGTGGGGTTGGCAGCACCCCAAGGCTCTTTGTCATAGCTGGAGCTACTGCCAGCCTCAGCAATGTGCTCTGCAACATTAACGGCTGTCGTTCATGCAGGGGCCCATTTCTGGGGCGTAAGGAGAAAAGGGGCTTAATTTCTGCTGCATCGATCAAATCCCGTCCCATGACAGCATGTCCACTGGCTAGGCCCTGATCCCGCAGAGACTTCCACACGGACTCAGTTTAGCACATGTGAGTCATCCTGTTGGCTCTGCTTGACGTGAATAAAGTTAACTGGATGAGAGTCTCTGCAGGATTTTTAAGCTCTTTGGGGCATGGAGTCTGCATTTAGGGTCTTGTACAGCACTTGTACAGCATTGTCAGTTCTCAACAAGCAAATAATAGCCTTGACGCATCTGCTGGGGAAGGTAGAATGAGCCCAGAGCACAGTGTATCAAACAATCTGCCCACCAAACCCCACCCAACCTTTCTCAGTATTTTATAGGTATTTTACATGGCAGTGAGTCTGTATCTAGCTTGATGCATGGCTCTGTCATGCAAATTCACCTCTAGACTGTAAGTATGCATTTTCTAGTCTGCAATGGAGGATTCCCCAACCATGTCTCCCTCTCACACTTAATCCTGCACCATAGCAGCTCCAGTGGGGGCTGACCTACAGAGCTCCTAGATCACCCACGTGTCAGCTATAGGGCAGGAGGAGTTCTCTGAGTGTGCCACATCCAGGAGAATGAGTGAGTGAGCCCAGGAGTTGAATCTCTCTCTCATACCTGGCAGCGGGCAGCCTGCTACAGAGACACCGAGGTGAGCCACCCCATGATTTAAGTTGGAAAGAACCAGACTGAAAACATGGATAGCTAAAGCTAAGCAGAAAGCTGTCGTGAAGGAAGAAGAAGGGATTCTTTTTCCTTTGCCTGGAAAACAGGCTCACAAGCTGCCCTTTCTAGTGCCAAATGTCCTGTCTGAGCTGGAGGAAGACCACGCATCAGCTGTGCCAATAGTTCTGTGTACCACAGGGGTACCTCTAATTCCCACTTCTGTAAGAGAGAGAGAGCTGGATGACCCTAGCAGAGCTCAGCACTCAGCGAACTGGCTCAGTCAGGCCCAGACTGGATATCTGTACAGGCAGGGAGAGGTGAAAGATGGGCAATGTATGGAAAAAGGTGCCTCTGTGGATACTGGCAAGAAAACCTGACACAGCCGATAAACACAAATGGGCTTCAATTATTGATATATACGTATTGGTGGAACACAGCCCACAGAGCAGGAAAAGTGCACTATAAAATATTAAATATAAGAGCAAGCTGCCTTGTAAAGCGTGTAACAAGGACCTTGTCTTCCTGAACATGCCTGGCTCTTGTCCCTTTGTGCACTGTTTTCCTGAAGGTTGGTACTGAATTTGCTAATGAATTGTAGCAAAGCTGGGTGGTGGTCGTTTGCCCTGAGAAACCTTCAGGATGTTCCAGAAGCAGAAGCAGGAAGAAGGGTCAGTTGCACTTTCACCAGTTTTGCTTTTAAAGACCATTTTTTCCACAAGCTCTCCAGTGCCCTGTCTCCTTCCACCAGGCTGGTTTCCTGTTTGCAGAGATGAAGGGTCCAATCCAGTGCCCATTCGAGTCAGTGGAAGAATTTGCATTGTATTTCCACTTCCTACTGTGCTAGTCAGACACATGCTTTCTTTTTTCAAATATCAGGGATGCATGGGAGTTTTCAGTAATAGGATAGTAATGATAACAGCTTGACTCCAATATCTGCTGCTAGAAACGGGGGAGAACGTGTACACATAATCAGAGCAGGTTAAACCAGGGGTAATTTTACTTTTGAAAAACCTCGTTTGGTAGGTTTTTATTTTGCGGATTCAAACCTAGGAGGTGTTTGGTTCTTGGTTCATTTAGCTGAACTTACACAGGCTGTCAAAATGTGGGGAGCCAATGTGGATTTGAATACATGGCTATGGTTTTGGCCCACCTCTAAAACTGACCATTCAGAGAAATATACCGAGCAGTTTTAGCAAATTTTGGGTAACTTATTCTACAGCTTGCCCAAAGGAAATGGGCAAGGGGGTGGATTTCAAGTTGCTTTCAAAAGCAAAATGTAACTGAAACAAAACTTCGTAGCTAAGGCTTGGTTGCTGTTCCACAAAGACTTGTCAGATTTGTTTTCCTGAGGTGGAAGCTAGGTAGCATCTTTTGCCCAGGATAGGGGTCTTTGTGAAAGGTCATTTCTAGAAACTGTTTTCTTTCCTAGCAAGGAAAACAATACTCACCGTACTAGCAAACAAAGCAAATACATGTCCACTAATGCAGGGACTGAGCCTCGGTGGTAAGTGGCAGAAATAGGTGCCGTGATTGCCTGGTGATGCTGGTCAATAACCATGTCTGAAAAATGATGAACACTAGTTCAATTGGTTTCAGAGTAACAGCCGTGTTAGTCTGTATTCGCAAAAAGAAAAGGAGGACTTGTGGCACCTTAGAAACTAACCAATTTATTTGAGCATAAGCTTTCGTGAGCTACAGCTCACTTCATCGGATGCATACTGTGACTGCCCACTGGAAAGCTGTCTATGTATTGAAGCCTTCCCCAGAGAAGATGGCTTGTGTTTATTGCAGTCTAAGAGGAATAACCTGCAGGTGAGTATCCAAGTGCTCAGGATCCACCCCCTAGAGGCAGCTGTAGTGTATCACCTCGGAAGGAGTTAGTTTATTTTTTAAAGAAAGCACTCTAGTTTTCCCAGTTTGCGTTGGGGCTGCTGCAATGTTCAGTGAGAGAAGCCCATGAGTAGCAAATACCTCTCAGCAGCTTGAGAGCAGAGACCATTGTTAGACTGATGAAAACACTTGGGAGATGCCAAGTGTCAGGGTGTGTACCACTGATTCCTGCATTTCAGTTCCTGAGGGGAAACCGAACCTCCACCGAATGAATCGCTCACGATACAAAGACGTGCAGCAGAAAGATAAAAGGGTCGCTCTTCTGAGTGCATGCAGTGAAACAGCAGGAGATGCAGCCAGTTTCACTATTCCCATCTCATGCTGTACTACGAAGAGGGAGCAAAGTTAGCACAAGAAGTTTAGGGAAGTTCAATTAAAAACAAGTGTCCCAGGGAGCCTTTGCCAGCTGTTATGGATTAAGATTTTGCCTTTCACTGTGAACTAAAATGGCACAGACATATCATAATGCACCCAAGATCAGCTGTGTGCAGGCCCTGTTCTTTTCTGAATGGGACTCAGATGCTGGTCTTTTGAAGATATGTCTAGATGGGGACTTGAATAGAACACACAAGATTAAGAAACAACCTAAACAAGAGCATTTAGTTGCAGTGCTATTGAAGAAGGGATGGATTTTCTTCTTTCTTCTTCACAGCTGAGTGAGAGTAGATCCAAGTAATTTTAAGTTGCTTAATCATAATCTTCCAGAGACTGGGCATTGTTTTCATTTACCCTGAAGTTGCAGTGTGAGGATTTGTAAGCCCAGAACTCTTAACAAAGCTAAGCCTGAAAAGGCTGCATATTCATTTATGAAGAAAACAGACTTTTGAAAAACAGGTTTTACATTGCTGATAAAGTGCGCATGTATTGATACGTTAATTCGATCAGCTTCTCCAACGGGTAGCACCATTATAAGTCTGTCTCTCTGTGTTTTCAGATATTGCATAACGTTTTCCCCTCTTTAGAGAATAAACACATGACGGTGATAGAGAACACTCACCTTCAGTACACCTTAAGGCCACACCCGCCCCTCGAGACCATGTGTCACCTCTTCCCTGAGAATATGCTGGTGTCTGGGCTGCAGAAAATTCCTGGCTTGCTGCTAACACATGGAGAAACAAGTAAGGGATCCTTCCATTCTGATTCCTGCATGTGTAATCAGACCACAGGACAGTAAGGTTGGCATAGTACGTACCAAGCTACAGTGCTCGTGAGTTACTCTGGACTTTCCCTGCTTATAGAATTGTGAGCATTTGTATTATTATGGCCTTGGCCTGCCAGATCTGGGGGTTCAGCTGGACTTTATCTTACTGGCAGAGTAAAGCTCTGTGAGCTCTCTGAGACAGGCCCCAGCCTTCTCCACCCATCAGTTATTACCGGAGGGAGATCTGAAACACACGCCAGCCAGTGTGACCATTGTGGGGTGGGAAGAGACCGGCCGACCTCTGGTCCCCCGATCAGGGAGTGGGCGAGGGGCTGTGGGAATGGAGAGAAGGGAAGGGGATGCTGAAGGGGATTGGGGAGGGATTATTGCAGAACATCTGGTGCCCAGAAAGCACTGCACGGTACAAATGTATTTATTTATAGGGCCTGATTCTCCCAGCCACTGCACTCTCACAAAGTGGGAGCAGCTCCATGAAGGCCAATGGGCTCATGCTGATGTGAGCCAGAGGAGATTCAGACCCACCCATTTTAAGTTTACGCACATCTTCTGTTGCTGGTTTGTGGTCAAACCTGAGCTTCCAAATGCACCAGCTGCTTCTCATTACAACACAACTAGTGTGCTCCTGCTAAATACACCAGGTACCAGATGTGGGGCACAAGAAATGCCTGGCACAGCCTAGCAGGCAAAGACATACGTTTCCTTGTCACCCGGAGGAATAGTACCTGCGCGGAAGGTGGAAGGGAGACCATGAGGGAAACGTTATAGTTTTCTCCCCCCAGTACTGTTACTTTGAAGGGGAAGCGGAATTGAAAAGTAGGGTCACCGCTGTTAAATAAAGCGGAGTGTTTTCCAGGGGGTCATAATTCAGAGATTCCTGTGAATGGCATATAATGTGCTCATCTGGGTGTTTTCAGTGGGAAGGGATTTCAAGGTGAATGTGGCCTTATCACACAAGCGTTTGCTTTCCTCTGCTAACGCAGTGCATCAATTGCCAAGGCGCCGAATAGATGCAAGCAATGCCTGCAACGCCGAGTGTGTGACGCACTGCTGCTGTTGTAAGTGCCAGTAATTAGGGATTATAAATGAGAAATCTAGCCGTGAAAATGTCATGCTCACCCACAAAAGAACCACAGCGACCCCTCTTCTGAGAAATAAAGAAAGGAAGCAGGATTTGCACGTAAACTCTCTCTCTCAATGGCCATCTGAGCACGAATCCCTGTGACTCAGCTCTTTGCTGAGGTGCAGCCAGCCTTGTCGATGGCTCATAAAACAACTTGCAGACGAGTCCGTTGTGCCTGGTCTTCCACAGCCTGTGTGTTGCCCCCCCCTTGATTCCCCCCCCCCCCCCCCCCGGTGGACATTTCCTTGGGTTTCCTGTGGGTTTTAAGCTGAAGGTGGGTTTTTATGGACACGTGGTGTTTTGCTGTTCGGAAAGGCTGCAGCTTTGTGTACACAGTGTTCTACATTTTCGTCAATGGTAGCCCCTTTCCAGTAAATGAGGAGGTTAGGGAGAGTTCCCTTGTAAAATGCTGAACTACAGTGCGATTGGGACGCGTTTATTGTCACTAGCACGTGATAATGAAAGCCTGGACTATCCCTGGATAAGTCTCTGTGGGATCCCGTCCCGGTCTGCCCCCTCTTCTGTTGGGGGTGGGAGTGCGGTTTGCCAACCTTCCCACAGATAGGCCACGGGGTGCAGCCAAACTCCATGAATGCCCCCAGGTACTCTGGGAGGTCAGAGCCATCTGCTCAGAGTCTTGCGTCTCTGCTCCGGGTCTGGATCAGTGTCGCTTGTGTGCTCCCCCATCAGCATGGCGCTTTTGGACGCTCCTTGCCACTCCAATGCCTGGGCCCCACATGCTGGGGCTCTGCCGTAAAGGTAATACAACCCTGGCCTCTAATTTTTCACCGAGACTCCATTGGGCAGGAGAGTGGGACTGTGTGCAGCCCTATCTCTGCCCTGCCCACTCTCCCCCCAACCCACCTTCCCCTATGCATGTGGCCCAGGGCATGGTGCCATATAAGCAGCTGGGCTCGCCTCCTTCCATGTTGGAAGGGGGTTGTGGGTGGAGATCCACATTCATGTGTCTGGGGGAGATAATCTGGGCCAGTTTCAGTCTCTTTGACCTGCCAGTTGTCAGGACAGAGGCTAACGCACCATCAATAAGGGTCACAAATCTAGTTTCTCCTTCTGTTAGTGCTTCTGGAATCTCAGCCGAGAAGGGAGTGGTTGTGACCCAGAGACATAAACCCACACCAGACAGACAGCACGTGTTCCTGCCAGAATCCTTTTCATGCAACTTTCCTCTGGCTGCAAGGAACATGAGCTCTGCTTTGACTGTGGTAACCAAGCCTGCTAACAAACAGCACGATCAATTATTCATGTCTCACTGGTCCAGTGTATCCGCTGCTGGTAAATAGAGACACTGCAATAACATTTCATAGTTTGCTGATCGAACACTGGACCTGCTCAGCCAATTTTTACGAACAGACATCTGCTTGAGTTGCTGATGTCTGTCTGAGCAAGGCAGAGTCTGTGCTGGTTTTATTGGACCAAGTTATGTTATTTCATTATGAATTATATGGGGAAATCATTGGCAAATAAATAAGACCTGATGGTTTACAGTGTACCTGAGTTCTTCATGAATTTACAACAAGATCTTATGTTTATTGCTACATCTTAAAGCCGTGTCCTTTATTGGCACTTACCTGGACTGTTGGTCCAAGTGTTGGGAGTGAAGATAGCGCTGATTGTGACTAAATACACATGAGGGGTTGTCGTGCATCCCTTCATCATGGTAATAGTTATGTTAACTAGTGGGACTGTTTAGGTGAGTGAGGATTGCAGAATAGGCCTGTAGGTAAAAGATGCCTTAGATATTAATGTCCGTAGATGTTTAGTTTTCATTTTCCTTTTTAGTTCTCAGTCTGTGCATCTTGCTTTTGTGGATCCGTACTGACAACAAACACAGTTACAGAGCAGAGATGGGCCAGGAGTGATGCGGCACAGAGACCAATTGTTATTGGTTGGAAACTGGAACGGGCATTCTATTGAAAGAAATGTACTGTATACCCAGAGAGATCTCCTCCGGGACAAAGGAACTCTCACTAGAGAGGCTGATCACAGTAGGACTGGGAACAGAGCCTTTCAGCAGCCAGCCAGTGCGCTGAGGACTGCCTGCCCCAGGAGCTGAGGATGAAAGTCTGACAGCTTTCAGGGAAAGATTTAAGACCCACCTCTTTGGCATTAGCCTTCCTGAAAAGCCACTGAGAATGGCACAAAAGAAAATAAACCAAACTGCTCTGCCTGTTCTTTGAATGGGGGTGGGGGGGAAGGGAAGATAACAATAAGAGGATAAGATCAGTCGTGGGAAATTTTTGAGAGAGAAATGGGAGAGCTCAGGTGTCCATGTGGGTCAATCATATGGCTTGATATCATCCTGTGTTACAGCCCATTAATACAGCAAAGTCAAAGAGGCATAAACATAGTTAACAGAATATGCTGTTCAGAAGCCAAAAAAAAGCCCATCAACAGCCTAAACATAGAGCAGCCCCAGACGTAACATCCACACGGCATCAGGTGCCACTTCTGGGAATGAATCATCTGCTAGCATCTGTCTCCTCCACAGAGAGAACAAAGCCACGGGGGCATGCTGGATAAATCACCTAACTCTGGGCTAATCTCATCCCTGGTGAATCAGCTCTGAAGTCATGGGAACGAGACTAGGGATGAGTTTGTCGTAGTGTGTTTTAAATGTTAGCACAGAGATGGCTAAACGGATCTACAGGAAAAGGGAAAGCAAGTGAAATTGTGGATGTGACGAGAAATGATGATTCTTTGAATGTATGTCACACCTTTCATCAGCGGATTCAAAGCTCTGTACAGATATTAATTAGCTGAGACTCACAGTCTCTCTATGAAATAGGTAAATATCATCCTCATTTTCAGCTGGGTAAATAGAGGCATTAGAGAAGTGAAGTGATAGTGGCAGGGGAAGAATTAGAACCCAGTATTCACAGTCCCCTGCTTTCACCTCTACATCTATTCCCTCCTTCATCAATGTAGCACATGAAAGCAGTAGAGGAATGGTCCCCCCCCCGCCCCATCCCCATAGTATTGTTGGAGTCTTCTGGTCAACACGTCTTTTGCAGAGAGCACTTAGCACAGTGTTTGAGACCCCTTGGTGCTACTGCACTGCACATGAATAATAATAACGAAGAGAAGGCACGCCGGAGTAAATGGGGAATTTGGTTTAAATTGCTTCATGCAAAGGGTATGGAATACATGGAATAAATTACCCTGAGAGCAGACTGAAGCAAAGTGTGTAAATTGTTGGAGACATACCTCAAGTTGCTCTTAAGGAGGAGGGGATGAAATGGTATGGTGAAAAAAGTGCCAAAGGGAATTAAGGTCAGAGAAAATAAAAGGCTAGCAGGGAGAGCCAGCCATTCATCCCCTTTTCGTAAATTATCTCATTTCTTAAAACCTGAAACATCCACTGGGAGCTGAATAAGCTTGACCATTTGACAGTGAGCCCAAGCCAGCTCTCCAGTGCCTGGAAGCAGGACTATATAACACTCAAATATTTACAGTAGCAATGAAATATGTAGCTTAACAGCATTTGTAATTTAAGAGAAACCCCACTGTGAAACTTTGAAGAGAATGAATTGTTCTTTGGGGGAAAAAAAGAAAAAAACCACGATCTGGTAGTGTAAAGCTCACTCCCAAAAGCTCAGGTATATTAATCTGTGCTAATCTGAAACCTCAGGGGGAACACCCAGCAACCCAGCAAAATGACGTCAATGGAAACAATGGCTTCGCTTATTTGAAATAACATCCTTGTTCCCAGGCAGCATGCCGAGCTTTGCTTTTACAGATGCCTGACTAAAAGGACCAGAACTATTGTGGGGCTGAGGTCTCCCTCTGAACCTGGGATTTCAAAGGACAGTTTCTTCCAAGTATCTGATCTACCCAGTTGATGGAATGTTAATGGTTGTATTTAACCATTGGACCAGCTTGGATTCCTGGGGACGTGATGGTTTAAAGACTGCAAGTGACGCAAAATCTAAGGCTGATTATCTTCCTGAAAGATCTACTCTAGCGCCACCAGAAATTATGGGTTTGATGCAGAAATTAGTGGGTGAGGTTCTTCGGCCTGTGTTGTGAAGGAAGTCAGTCTACATAATCATAAAGTTCGCTTTGGGCCTCAACAGCTATGAATGGTGCTTGTGGAATCTACTCCACTGGCTACTTGCTCTTATTGGGAAAAGAAAAGGTTTCCTAATGTCTAACTTAAAGTGTTCCTCTCTAGTTTCAGGCTCCAATTGCCTCTCTCTAGTTATAATGTTTCCTTGAGGTTAAATATCTTGGAAGTATTTTGTACATTCTTTGGAATTTTTCTTTTCATACAAATGTAATCACAACAGTTTGTATCTTTAATCCTTAAAGGGGACACAGAATCATTTCAATCTAATCCTCTTTTTTTGCTAATTGCTTCTCTTCCTGGGAAACTGCTCTAGATGAATGATGGACTCTTTAAGTAGTCAGTCAGTTAGTGGAGTCTTAAGAGAGAACTTTGATAAAAGCTGTAAAGACATCCTTATTCATGGCATTGTTCTGGACAAGTGGAGATTTGGCAAGGGCAGTGGGATGTGATTCTGATACACCAAAACCTTACTAATCTTTACTCATGAATTTTCAGAGCTCTGCATTTAGTGGTGGCTTGGTGGCTAAATCCATGTGATTTGGAAAAGTTAAGAGCTAAAGACAAGATCATCAGTTCTTCAGTGGTGACTCCCCCTGCTTAGAAGAACCTTCTAATAATAACTCCCATGGATGCCTCTCTTTGAGGACAAAGCCATCACGTTATCAGAAACTGTGAGATCTCCAGAGCAAAGGAGCCCCCTGCAAGAACCACAGCCACCACATGCAGAGCTTGACAATGACGTGGTTGCAATAATGCAGCTCTGGAGATGCCAGGTGGCCTTGTGAGTGCATTGACTGTGGCTAGTAAATAGCCAGTCATCTGAAAAGCTGGAGTAGAGCCACTCTTCGTCATGCATGTCTCCAAAGGATTTTCTTCTCCATTCTCTCCCATTGCTCAGATTTCGGAGCTCCTCACTCTTGCCAGCGGGAGGGAGACATCATTTTTCTGCATCTTCAGATGATTTCCTCACTGTATAGCCCAGTATACTTGTACATCCACTGAGATCTGCCTCTAGCTGCAGAGCATCAGTCCCATCTTGTGGCAGACGAGGGGAACTGCATTTTAGGCATGATAGTCACACAAAGCCTTCCCAATCTACCTGCTGGGTTTTACTTGCAAATTCAGCTACCAGTCAAACAACTGGCAGAACAAACAATCAAGCCAATACATTGATAGTCTCAGAAGTACCTTGCAGGGAAAATTCAGCTCGCTGCGTCCTGCTCCTCTTTGTTTTCTCTGGTAGCCCTAAATCAGCTGCTCGGGTATACAGGGTAGGTACAGTGTGGCAGGGGAAATGGACACTAACCGTCATGCAGAGGAAGAATGGTTCTTTGATTGCTGATAAGGAAGTGCACTCAGCATCCTCCTTCCAGACACCGGCTGATCACACGGGACTGTGTAACTCCACTGCTCACCCACATGCGGCTCAGCTGCAGTAAGGGCACGTCAATTAGATGTGTTGTAAGGGAAAGTCCAGCTGAGTTCCATACACCTTCCCAATACGCAGCCCCTTGCAGTAACACTCCTACAGCCTTCAGCCTTCGGAAACCGGAGGCTGATCAGCTGCAGCCTGCCGGCGGTGGCCTCTGAATTCGATGAGCAGTGAAAAGTGAAGCAGTTTTCAGACGGAAGACAATGATGAGAGCCACAACCACTCTCTGACTCCAAATCAGCAAGCACATACCTAACTTTAAACCTGCAAGTAATCCCCTGGAAATCCTTGCTATTGCCTTTAACATCTTGACTTTCAATTAACTTAATTTAATTCAGTCATTCTTTCAGTGAGGCTACTCACATGCTTAAAGTTAGGCATGTGCTTAAGTTCCTGGCTGAACTGGGGCCCTGAATAAGGTTAGTCAGGGATATTTGTAAACATCTGACTTCAGTATAAATGTAGCAGTGTTATTACCAAATCGCCCACCAATACACGAGCATGGAGCTGTTCATCCTGCCTATTCCCTGTCACCTCTTTGCTTTCAGTTAGTTAATTCATTTTTAAAAGCCTAACAACTTAACTAAAACAATGCTGGTGATTTCCTGCTGTTCGGTTGTCAAGAAAAGCTTTGTCCTGAAAAGTTAATAAGTTTCACTTCTTTCTTCTCTTCTCCCCTCCCCTGCCTTAAGCTAAAGAACTAAGCAATAAATACTGCTTGAAAGATGGACATAAAGGAACAGGGTGGTTGAAATTGGTTTTAAATGGGCAGTTTAAACAAAACATACCCTATAATTTGATAGACTGAATCTTCAGATAACAGAGTAAATGAAATCAGGAAGGTATATTTGGTTTCTAAAATCAAATTAAGGCAGATTCTAGCTTCACTAGCACTAATTTGATATGAACTCCCTCATTCCTCAAGGCTCCTGCAGCTCTGACTAGCCCTGAGATGTATTATTGAATTCTATTGTTAGGCACTTTATAGACTTCAGGTTTTGCTTTTAAGTACGTAGCGTAGGTTTGTTAATGCTCAACTGTGAGTCTTGTGGAGGAGGATAAAATCTTAGGTGCCTTTCTGTGGAAAAAGCTCTTAAGGAAGGTGTTCCTACTCCTTAATTTTTGCTTCCACTTCCCAAAACTTGCAGCCCCTCCAGTTCCTGCAAGGTGGAATGATTGGCAGCCTTGGCAGTGATCAGCATTGTGACTTGCTTCGTCTTGTATTTTTAGGGCAAGAGAAAACAACTCAGCTTTGATTAAAATAAAACAGCTGGAGTTCAGAATACTTGCCATAGGCTTGTCTGATGGGAAATACATGGGTGATATTCACCATGGACTAAACTGTACAAATCCCTTCCTAAAACCTGTGGGTATTGGAAGTCAGAGGAACTACTCTTGTGAATAAATGCTCACTAAGGAGAGTAAGAGTTGTACAGTCCAGGTCTTTCAGGATGACAAAGGGATATTTATATGTGGCTTAAAATAATATCAGTAATAACGGGGAAATGGTGGACTTGGTGGGACCCTGCAGTACCAAGATCCATGGAAATACTTATGCATAAATAAATGATTCATTATTTATCTATTTGCATATTTAATCTAGCAGTGATCTCTGAATTTCTAAATTTGCATGAAACCTTGGTCTGTTTGGTTAGGTGCTTGGAAAGGTCATGGTTGCAATTGTCAATGCTAGAGACTGGCTGTTCCATTTTTAACTGTTTCTTCTATATATCTTCATATTTCATGCCCTTTCTGTGGCCCTCGGTTCAACCCATGCCTTTCATCGTCACCGCGCCTAGTTTGTCTCTCTGCCCATTAGTAGGGTGCAGCCAAAACAAAGTAGAGTATGGGGTCACTCAATTTCAGTTTTCCTTCCGAGCCCTGCCATGCAAAAATCTCTAAATCTGCTGTTGTCACTCTACCCCTCTGCACTCAGAGAATTTGCGCAGTTTAGAGTTGGGTTTATCCTTTCCAGCATTTCCCCCCAGATAGTCTTGGTAAGTGAAATGTAATTCTGTACAATAGAGTAGCTGCTGGTCTGGGTTATCTAAAGCATGTGTGTGCCTTCCTATTTAAAGGACTCCAGTATGTTCCCCACTCCTGCTACTGCCAGCAAAGTTGAGGGGGTTGGTCAGAGTAATTCTCCCAGGTTCTCTTAAACATCCACTACTTCACTGCTCTCTGGCTCGAAACTCTTTGCGTGCTGCTGCAATAAACACTCTGCTTAAAGTCAGTGTGGATTCATGGAGCAGGTCTGAGCTGGGTATGGGTATCTTGGGCTAAAGAAGACTCTAATGATACCGTGACTTGCTAGAACAACAGAAGTCAGGAGAGAGATGGGCAGTGGAGGGCTGTATTCGGTTTATGTCATCCTTATCCTGTTCTTGCTCGTTGGCTGTTCTGGATCGGAACGTAGATTTCATTTTTAGAAGGAGTGGCCTTGTGCATTTAAAAAAGTGGTGATGCAGCTGGGTGGGGAAGTAAATAACCCAGGAAGGGGCTAGTCCAGGGAACAAGAACGGCTTATTCTTCCACCCCCAATATTTTTGACTGTCACATATTCCCCTATTGTCCTTTCCTTGAATATGCAACTGCATTCCGCCCATTGCAACTCATGCTGGCGCTTGAATAGGCATCTTCTCCTCAAATTGCTGTGTGGTGCGCTCGCTCTCTCAAGCGGGTGCATAGGGATAATCGAATCTGTTGTGGACTTGGGGCTCCCCACATTGGTACCAGTTAAATTATCGGGCTGACCTGTTGGCTTTCCTAGTGTGTTAGACTCCGGATGTTTCACAGCAGATGTAATAGGAGGAGGAGTACAGCTGGCTTTCTTTCTGGCTGGAGAAGAGTATAAGATGTGAAAAGAAACTAAGCTGAAGAGGTAACAGATGTTCCTTTGCCTTTATAATCTACTTTCTTTTAGTGACTAGATTGTCGAATTTGTTTCTGGAGGCATTTTGAAGGAGAAAATAGACTTCTCCCAAAGTTAGCATTTGTTTATTAATTTTAGCTGTGGAAAGATGAGGGCTCATTATTGTGAGTTCCCTGTGAGTACCACGTATTTCAGCTGTATTCTCTGCTTTGGTCAGAGAATGGGATTGACTATCAAGGCCATATTTGGGTGACTGCAGTGTAACATATGGCTGGATGTCTTTTCAGATGATTTCTTTCGAAAACCCCACCTCATGAAATCAGTCACATTGTACTTGGATAAGCTGTCCATTCATTTGTACCCTTCATTAGAAAAGTTTGAGGAAGAGCTGCTGGATTTACTCAACAGTGAGCGTTTACTTAAGGTACTGTACATATCATGGCAACACTAATAACTCCTTTATCATCTCGACAGGTTTCAGAGTAGCAGCCGTGTTAGTTTGTATTCGCAAAAAGAAGAGGAGGACTTGTGGCACCTTAGAGACTAACCAATTTATTTGAGCATAAGCTTTCGTGAGCTACAGCTCACTTCATCGGATGCATTCCGATGAAGTGAGCTGTAGCTCACGAAAGCTTCTGCTCACATAAATTGGTTAGTCTCTAAGGTGCCACAAGTCCTCCTTTTCTTTTTATCATCTCGGTATTTTTATCATGCTAATAGACTGACATTGATAGGGTGATTTTCTTCAAGATGCATATTAATAGCTTTCCTAGCAATTGAATAAACCATCTCTGTGAAGCACTTTGCCTACCATTGAAGTGCAAGCTCTGGGACGAAATGTGGTAGCTGTTTAACCGTGCAAAGCCACACTACACAACAGTTCAGCGCAAGGTGTGCAGAATACCTTATCTAACTGAAGGCTTGTGTAGGGAGCTGCCATATGATTGGCCAAGTGAGAACCTGGCCAGGATTCAGAGAGTAATTTCCCTATACTCATGAGAAGCACCTTAGGAAATGTAATGACCACAGACAGCAAGACCTGGATCTTACATCTTTTCCCAAAGACTGCACCAACCTCCTTTTAGCCCAAAGGCGAGGCACTGGCTCAGTACTGGCCAAGGGCAAGAAGCACTGCCTAGTGAATTGCCATCACAATTTTCTAAAGCCTCTGGGCGCTCTCTCCTACTCCCAACCCTGTAATGATCTGCCCCAGCCTTGCTTCAGTCATGGTATCTGGCCCAGGAATCTTCAGCTACAAGACAGAGATTCTCCGTCAGATGCATTCGCAATAAATGAGAGTTAGTGAGCGCTGGCATGTCCTTCTCTGGCATACTCGCCCATTTGTTAAGGTGAGCAGGTGCCACTTTATCTGTCTGCAATGGCTAGTCTTGATACGACGGGTCTCAGACTCTGTAGCCAGACAACGGACAGGACTTGTACTGAAGAAGCCTTTGCCCTGAATAGCTGAATCAGCGTGGGGTTTGTGCAAATACCTAAGCCCTGCAGTATTTGGAGGTAACACAGATAGAAGATATGCATGTGTAGCTGCCAGTTTTGGGATAAATTTTATTTCTGGCTAAGTCAGCAGTTCACGGGGCATGGTATTGGCATCGCCTACCGCTGATGTTATCACACAGCGTTTGTGATCTAAATCCCTGCAGTCACAATCCTATTATTAAAGCCCCAGGTAGCTAAAAAGGAGGGATTAGGTACAAGTTCCTGATTCGGTGTTTAAAATAATTATTCAGGGACTTAACACACAGCCATTTTCCGTGAAATAACAAAATACCACCGGCCAAGGGAGGAGCTGTTTCTGCAGTGCTTCCAGTTCTCTGTACTGTTGTCCCTCCACGATTGAAAAGAA
Organism: Eretmochelys imbricata; assembly: GCF_965152235.1. Lineage (NCBI taxonomy): Eukaryota > Metazoa > Chordata > Testudines > Cheloniidae > Eretmochelys > Eretmochelys imbricata. Next base: position 21,749,224 of record NC_135589.1, on the reverse strand, counting down.
ATCCCTAATAACCAGAGAAGCAAAACAATTGCATGTTTGCACGACGAACTGCATTGTCCTCTATCTGTGCTCATCTTACACGACAGCGATTTACCACTTACCCCGTCCTAGTCGAGGAGGAACGTGAAAGGTTGAAAATTAGCAGTGGGCCTGGGGGTTGTTTTTTTTTTGGGGTTGGGTATTTTGCAACAGCGACAGCACTTCTGTGTTTTTTCTACAACGTTATTTTGGAAACTTTCTAAAATGAGAGACCCAAAAACCAGGCGATTATTTTAGTTTTAAGGAGCAAAGAAGGAGAAAGTACCGTAAGGCTGTTGCTTTGTTTTGTATACAATAGACACATGTATAAAAATGGCACTAGCGCAAGATTGCTTTAGGGACAGTGTGCTAATTTTCCACCATGAAAGTAATTTTATTACGTTTTAGCATTTTACTTCTTGGTTTTCTTTTTGATCATCAGAAAGCTGCTCTCCGTGGTTTATGTTTGGAATATTCAAACACTAATAGGTTGCAGTTTGGTCAACTTGTTTTGATTAATGGGAAGATAAAGGAACTTTAAGGTTTAATGTTCATTTTCAAATATCATATAATTTAGTAAGCAATAATGACCAGGAGGAAAATCCTTGTTTGTTTGTCATATTTGCTGTGGATTTTCTGTTAAGATAAAACACTTTAATATCTAGCAATCACTCTGGGGCAGGTTCCATTTTTATGTCTTTATGATTAATTGCCTAAATTTTCCTTCCTGATCTTCCAAATGCCCCTTCATTGGCTAGAGGCATGAGAACCAGGAAAAGAGCAAACATAACTCACAAAAGAAAATGGATTTGCAGGGCTCTGCTCCATGTTGTATTGTGCCATCTCCCATCTGAAGGCTTTAATCTCGCCAAGCACTTCAGCCCTGATCCATCGAAGTACTTAAGTGTGTGCTTAAATTTAAGCACAGGAGTAGTCCCAGGGAGGTGAACAGCACTACTTGCATGCTTAACCGTGTTAAAAAGGAGAGGTGCACTTCTCCAAGGCCATTATGGGGAGTCCCCACTGGCCAGATTTGGGAGGCAGGAGCTGAGCACCACCTCTGAAGTGTGTAGCTCATCCCTAGACTGGGTCGCAATGTCAATGCAATGGTCTCCCCAGCTTCTCCCAGCAGAGATGGGGCTGGGGCTGGGGCCATGGAGGTAGCCGTAATGAAGGAGCCGCTTCTGCAGTACTGTTATTTCCGCCTGTGCTGTAACCATGGTGAAATTGGCCCGTTCCCCAGAATAGCTCCACGGTGGACGGGAGCGAAGTTCTCATTCAGGAACGGCGGCTGCACATCGGGGTCCACAATGGCTTATGCTTCGTTCAGACGCCTCAGGTGGTGGTGGTGGTGCCAGAGGCCGAGGTGGCTCGGGGGCGCTCAGCCAGCTTCCACAGGAAACAAGACCTCAGCGCCAAACCCAGGTATGAAGTGAAAGGACCAGTAACGGCTGAGGAGTGGCTGGTTTCTGCTGCTTTTGGCTGCCCTGTGGTGCTCCATGTCACTCCTCTTGTCAGTGGCAGATGGGCTGCAGTCCACAGGGCTAGAGCATCAGACGGCCTTCCTGCGTGCCCTCCCGGGATTTCAGTTCTGAGAAATCAGAATTGGAAAATGGGCAGGGCTGAGGGAGAAAGCTCATTACCCAGCTCTGGGCCCCATCCTGCCTGGCGTTGAGCACCTTCCCATCTCCAGAGGGAGCTGAGGAGTTTGCAGATTCAGGTCCTGTCCAACCCATGCCGCTATGGGTCAGCAGAGCTCTGAACGACTCGTCCCTTTCTTAAAAAGGCCCGTGGTGTTTTTGAGGTAGAACAACCCCCAACAACAGGTCTGGGTGTTCAAGAGAAGAATGTTTCTCAGGGGCTTGTGGTGGTGGGCCTAATACAGTTGAGCCATGTTGTTTGGGCTGTACAAAGCCTTTGCTGTTAAAATGTCAGTGAATTAATTGAACTCATCATAGGAGTAACTCTAGAAGCACTTTCCCACGGTCTGTATCAGGTTTGCTCTTAGATTGTAAGACCTTTGGGGGAGGGACCATCATTTTGTTCTGTGTTTGTACAGCACCTAGCGCCATGGAGTCCTGGTCCCTGGCCCGGGCTCCTAGATGCTTGCACAATACAAATAACAACTTATAATAATTTCCAGACCTGTGCTCAATGCCATGCAGTACCAACAGAGCACCAGCAAGGGATGCAGCTGGAATGAATCAGCTGGAAGCTAATTTCTGCAGGACTATAATAAACAGCCCCCATTTAATCTGTGGTTTTGTTACATTCTAACGCAGCATGGTAGGTCAAGCTCTGGTTTTGAGAAGCCGCATTCGTTTGACAGAGATGGTCCGTCACCCAGCATTCGCAATCATCTTCCAGCTGGAGTATGTCTTCTGTGCACCAAGCAGAGCCGACAGGAAGGTAAGAGTGAATGTAACACTTACGAATAACTGTTTCTGCTACCCATTGTGTCCGGAAGGATCCAAAGTACTTACAAACTATGCATGTACAGCATCGCTGACGTTCCTTAACTAGTCACACAGCATATTCTTCCAAAAGACCCCGATAGCTTCTTGACGCTGTTCTGTTGATCGGTGACATTTTTAGCCTTTCTGTGATTAATTATTAAAGAACATAAATCTGTACCTGATAGACCAGAATGCTATTGTGTAACTATATATTCTGACCAAGTTTTACAATCCTCTGTTACCGAAACAATAGACAAATGGCACCTTCTGAGCAATTCTTGGCTGCAGTATAATTAGTGCAGGTATTAAAGACACATGCCATCTATTGAAAAACTCCTTATGAAAAGGTTAAGATGTTTTGCCCCTTAAAGAAAAATTGAGTAGTTTCTTGCTAATGCCTGGCTTTCTAACTTCTGAAATGCTGAATTGTACTGCATGTCATCCAGCTGGATAATAATTGCAGCTCCTTCAGCGCACTAAACTAGTATTCTCAGATTAGATGAGAGGAAAATTGAAGAGACAGATACTTGCAACTCAAAATTATTGGTTACATTTATTGTAATGAAACCATTCTTCTCAGAACTGCATTGATATTTTGTTTTATCACCAGAACAACTTAAAATTAAGCTCAGAAACAAGTTTGTAGAAAGTTTTCAATGGAGAAAAGGTCTGGAAATGATAGACTGTTGAAAGCTTGACCTTCTGGTAAAGTGAACAAAATGATTCAGATAAAAATATACATTGTGCGACATCTATAATAAAGACAACTATAAGACTGCATTACAGTGCAACCTTTTGTATACAGTAATTTATACCATGGGAAACCTGTTTTCAAGAATCTTGAAAGAAAGATTTTGGAGCCTTGTGACTCAGAGCTGTGTCACAAGTTTAAGGTTTTCCAACCCCCATGGTAAACTTATATACACTAAGCTAAAGTCCCCACGAATATTTGTGATGATTTACAGCTGTTTCCGAGTGATACACACTGTGAGTTATATGTTAAATTTGGTTGCTTTCAAGTCTTCTCTGAAATATTTAAGCTGTGGTAGGCTGTTTTGGCACATACTGCTCCTCTTGCCTTGCTTTTGAGGCTTTGCGATACTTCATAAATTCTCTCTGATGGAATGGTTTCATCGTAACAAAGTACTGGATTCCAGTTAACAGCCCGACAAAGTTCTTTCTTCAGTACAGAGTGGAAGTCAAGTGTTCCAAAAAGGAAGATGTGGTTTTTCCCAGAAATTGCTGACATTGTAGAACAAAAAGACGTTAAGGCCCTGGGGCCCAAAACTCCCATTGACCTTAATGTGTGTAGAGCCAGGCTCTTTCTTCTTAAAACTTTTGTTATTTCATAAGGTGCTCTTGATTTTTGCACCTAGGGTATATAGGCTTAGAATCATAGAATATCAGGGTTGGAAGGGACCTCAGGAGGCCATCCAGTCCAACCCCCTGCTCAAAGCAGGACCAAGAGTTCTTTTAGGAGTTCTCATCTCACACATTCCAATTTCAGCAGTGGTTGAGTATTTAATTCAGTTGATAAACCAAAGAAAGCACAAGAGGTTTTACTTACTGTAACATATCACTCCCTATTGATAATTATTACTAGCACATTTAATCCTTTTCATTAATACAAATGATCACTGGGTCTTAGCTCTTGAAAATGCACTTGGTAATGCTCTGGTTTTCCTTCCTGTTGCTTTTTCCCCACAATACATCACTCTTGAGTAGCAATCTACTTACACAGTAAGTGCATTGATGAAAGAAAAACAAAAATTTGTTCTTTTAAAAATGACTATTGACTAAAAATCTCAAATTTGCAACATAACAGAAATTGAACACAGACCTGAAGAAAGGCACCCTAAAGAAAGTGATCCTTCAAAGAGCATACAGCAGACTTATTTCTTTTGGTGAAAATTCCTAATGAAATTGTGATTGCTAATTTTAGATTCCTCTGCTTTTATTAATTAAATTATCTATCTTAATCCCTCTGTGTCTCTGGTCTTGCAAATTGGAAATTTTGATTATATTTGTCATTTTAGCCTACAATATTCTGCACTTAGCAGCTCTGACTTGGAGAACAGCTCCGATTGTCTCATGGTGAAACTATTGAAACTTCTTTATTTGTTAACCAGAAGGTCACTTTGCTTTGTGACAGCAGCAGTGTCTTCATGCTCCTGCTTGGCATTGCATGTCCTCTTCCTTCAATCCCCAAAACCCCTCAGGCAGTGGCTTCTCCTTCACTCTCTAAACAAAGTCCCAGAAGATAAGAGCTTTGGTTTCCTAGTCTTCAGTTCATTCTCTTCTGTTAACTTTACAGGCCCTCAGTTAAATATGGAAGTGGCCTTCTATTCCGTTTTATTTTAGGTGCTTTTAGGAGCAAGTACAGTTGAGGAGCTGATTGGGTCTTGACAGCTGAGTTGCTTGTTTGGAATGTCACTTACTTCACCACCTGGAGATAGCTATTGTCCCATTCTGCACATAGGCATGTAGTGCTCAGCTGGCCCCCCAGCATCTCAAGCTGCCTCAGGAATGTCTGGGCTGCGGGATCTGTAATGGAATCCTTTGGTTGCTAGTGAAACAGGGAAACACTCATGCTATTGGTAAGAGTCACTAACAACAGTCGCTTCCACTCTCGTGCCTAATCGGCCTTCACCTCCCTCAGATATAATGAAAATTGTCAGGTCAGGCATCCTATGAATGCATGATTTCTCAGAGGATTTGGTAGTGATCTGAGGGTGTCGTGCAGACCGTTGTCTGCTAATCAGATCGAGTGTATGAGGCATTGAGAATAGAACTCACAACCTGGTGTGGCTACAGTGTAGGTTGGAGAAAAACTGCACTAACTCTGCAGAGGAAGAAGAGAGAAACTGTCAGTGTTGTTGTTCTGACTCTTGGTAAACATTCTGATGCTACAGGGCACCAGGAAAGAACCCAGAAAGATAGACAGTGAGCAAAGGAGCAGGGTCAATAGCTCAGTCACTCATGGATGTCAAAGAGGGCATATCTAAAATGTTCCATCCCATAGAAAGAAGCTACCCACATGTTAACCTTTGGATGCCAGCCATCACTGGACCTGCCCCTAACAATAGGCTCTCAGGCCAATTTGATCCTTTCTTTCTATTGCTGAAGTGAGTGCTCAGTGAGGCTAAATGTTAAAAGCTGTTTGGGCTTATTTGCCTGTTAATATCATTAGGCACCGCAGCTCTGTACTGTTCTGTACCCCCTTTGATTTGCAAACTAGAAAGTAGAGCTGGTCAAATTAAGAGTTGCGAATCAGATTAGCTGGGAATTTAGTTGCTTGTTCTGTCCTTGAATGATTCATGCTCTTGACATCTGTGCATGAATCCATTCTTAAGTATTCTCTAGGTAGTTTGGACAAACAGTTTTCAGCTTGTGGGTTGTTTGGTTTAGCTAATCTATTCACTATACATTATATTTGGTCATCCAAATCACATGATGTTGCTTGTTCTCCATGTCTGGGCCACTGAATCTTCTTAGAAAGGAGATTAGCAAATAACCTCTCATGCACATGAAAGTATGTATATGAGAATCAGCCGTTCCCCAAACACCCATGTGAACAAAACCCATTCGCGTCAGTCTTTTTAAGGAGCGAATAGTAAGGTGGCAGGAACATGGCAGAACTGAAGAGCACTACAGAATTTGAACACGTGCATAAACACAACTTTTCCGGATTCACCCCACTCTTCTAGAAAGTGGTGTTTGTTTCTTACGGTTTGATCCAACACCCATGGAAGTCAATGGAAGTCTTCAGCAGGAGTTAGATCAGGCTTTTAATGTGGATCCCTTTGTGCTAAAATCATAGCTAATTGAGAATCTGACTCCCACCTTGTGTTGATCTAAATATTTAATGTTATGTTGGAACATTATAAAACCTGGAGCAAAAATTGTACTTGACTATAAAGTGTCTTTCAGAATCAAACAATAGCTCCTTTTGTAGCTCACATGTTGCTTCTGAAGAACTATTTCAGTCTGTAGGGTAGAAAGGCAAATATCGCCCATCAAAATGACAAAGTGCTTTTTAATGGTCCCACATGTAATGTGGCACAAATGGGCTTATGAAGTCTTTCTAATTATATGTTAATTTTTTCCGCTATAAATGGAGAAACCTAGCCTGCAGCAGTCCTGGAGTGCTCTGGCAAGCTCAATTGGAGAATTTCAACTTTGAAAAAGCGAATTCTTCTTTAGGTTTTAGTACAAAATGGAATTTTTGCACTATGAAAATAATTCATCCTTTCTTGGTCCTTTTTTGAATCCTTAACTCCATGAGTGAGTTTAAATCTTTTATTGTTCTGAGGATTTCAAAAACACAATTCACCGACTTTGGATGAATTCCCTGTACCAATATTATGCATGCTAGCATACGTTTATTGGGATAAGTGCACACATTTAAATTGTTTCATCCAGTTTTTTAGTCCAAATTCTGGAGCAATGCAAAATTGTGGCAAGCAGACAGAAAGCTATTCACTACCATTATTGTCTTTAACGCTGAGGAATTCCATGGAATCAGTGATGTAAATGGGGATCATGCAATAAATTCCTTCCCACACCAACCCAATGTGTGACCATCTCATACCCCGCATCATGAGATGTGACTGCCTGGTCCCTAGGCACAACACCGAACTGGTGCACTGAGTTGATTTCAATGGGATAAGACTTCACATTATATTGTGTTGGGCGGGATGGGAATGGATGTGAGCTTCTCCACCTATATCCTGAATAGTAAGCATAGGCCATTTCCAGCAGTAGGACATTGGGCAAGACGCGTAAGTGATCTGATGCAATGTTGCAACCATGTTCTTCCCTGCGTAGATGGTAGTTTTCACTCCTTGAAATACCAGGTAGGATAAGTCCAGTTAATGCTATATAAATGTATCCTCCATTAAAGATAGGAATCTCCCTTCGGAATGCCTTCAGCTTTGTCTTCATCACCTGTGTTGGTTGCTGTGCCTGGACTCTGTCTCTTGGCAGCCACGCTTTGGAATAAAGGTCTAGGCTATCCCTGTGAGAGCTCTCAGCAAGGTATGGACACCGGAATAGGTTTGCTTATTGCAGTCTTCCATTTTATCCTTGAACCTGGAGGGTTTGAGTAACTGGGACTCAGGCTGTGGTGGGAGCATTTGAGCTTCATGGAGAGTGGAAGAGGGCTTGGGAAGCCTTTAGGTTTTGGGCGTTGGTTCAGTGTGAATGGATTTTAATAATATTGTGTGCATGTAATTAGGACCCATGATGGGTTCATATTTAATATACATAAATATGTAAAATAACAAATGAGTCAATCTTTGGAACTAAAAAAGACCCGTCTAATACTTTTATCACAAAATGGGGGCAGGTTTGGCCTACAGTAGGTTATGTTTATAGTATCTAAATCCAAAATAAGACCATTTTCACTTCTTTGGTGAAGAATGTAGCTTTTGTGTTTTTTCCATATGGAAAAGCTCATTAATGCAAGAGACTGTGTTACAAGTGCAACCTCCTGTAACAACTGCGTCTAATGCTTTAATAGAAGGTAGACACAAAGTATTGCTAAAATGGCCAGAGTCATCCAGTGCTTTGCATTGCTAACTCATTGTTAGAGTGAGAACACGTAGGTTTGCATTAAAATGATTCCGCCCTGTTAACCAGCACTGTCTGGATGAGCCATTTTTGCCTTATTTTAGTAAATTGAGACCCTAATGACTTGGATAAAGATGATCGAATTCAGGGAGACAAGGGATTTTTAAATGGTCTGTTTTGCATGCAGTGCCTGAGGCAGACAGCAGGGGAGCCTCATCCTGGTGGACTGATAAATTGCTCCTCTTGCCCTGTTCCATGTACGTGGCCTGCCTGTCTCTCTCTCTCTCTAGGGCTGGGGGATTTCTAGCACATGTTGTGCAGGCTGTCACCTACAGGGATCCTTTACTATTCCAGCCATTAGTTTGTAGTAAGAACGTGCAGCTTAATCAATAGCAATTGATTTGTTATGAGTCCCTAATTGTCCCGCTAAGATGATTGTGAGAGGGTCATTGATAATGCAGTAAATGTCATCTCTCATTAGAGCTGTCCAAAGGAAAACTGGGGGGGAAATGGATATTTATATAAGTGACACATGCCCTACTGGCAGATGGGATTTGTATTGATTGGGAGAAGACAAGCTGAAGAGAACCATACAATTGGAAAATTAGATATTGGATTCAATGAATTTAAAAAATTAAAACCCGAGGACCTGCAGAGGTCTGGGTATTTGAATGCAGATTTTTATTTTATTTTTGTACACTGATAAGAAACTTAAATTTATTTGAATGAAAGTCCAGTTCTAGGTGTAGTTTAAAAAAATAAAGAATCAAAGTGTATTTAATTCTGGAAGAAGGTACCAGACCGAGAGCTCTGTCGGCTGAAGTCCCATGCTTAGCCATGGAACAGATACAGCACGAGCAGCGGGAGCTAGATGCTTGTCCTACATTGTCTCCTTACCAATGTGCTTTAAAGCTGCCCTGGAAGGAGCACCTCTAGGAGATCAGTTTAGCCTCCATGGCTCAGTTAGTCCATGCCCTCAGCTGAGACTGCTAACAATTATGGTAGTGCTTTTAGTGATATGGTCCCTTGTACAATAGGACGTGGGCCACAGTCTCATCTGTTTCTGTCCATCCAGAGACATTCACCCAGTAACTCAGCACCTATATAAATTCCAAACTGATACTCTCAGAGAGCTCAGAATTTCTGCATTTCTCTTCCCACCTCTCAAGTGGAGATTTTTTAATTTAGCCTTTAAATATTTTGGCTAGATTGGGTGGCTCAAAGAAGCTGGTCTCAGATCTAGTCCTGAGGGCCCTGAATAGTGTGGCTATGATATCTTCTGGCTGCTGAGACAGCTTTGTCTCCTTACCCACTCAGTGTTGGCTGACTGCTCACTGCTGATGTGGGCTGACTTCGAGGTGAAAAGCTCCTAGTTCCAATATCCCTGTTGCCTTGTGCAACCAACAGAGATTTATGAACACACCTACAAATGCTGCTCTGTATTGTGCCTGAAGCTTGTGGTCTTTGAGGATGCTGGTAAATAACAGGTCTTCAGCCACAGTCTCCACTCTCCTGTGACTGTTTGAGAAGGGTAATTCATTGCAACTTCCTGCCCAGTTCATAGATTTTGTTGCTGGCAGAATAAACCCAGCTGAAAAATGGAGTCTTTGCAAACTTCTTTGAAGTCTCTCTGTCCTTGTTGTCATTATGTAAGTGCTGACGTTGTCCTGGGCTCTGAACAAGGCACAGAATGAGGAAACCCCTTCCCTAAAGAGTTATCTGGCAGCACTGGGGACATGAAAGGGAGATGTTTAAGCTGCATGCCTCCAATGGATATATTACATTCAGAACGAGGCTGATGGGAAGTGGGCATTCCTGTATGTGCTGCAAATCAAAAAAGAAAAGAAGAAGGGTGGGAAAGCTGGGCCAATGCAGGTGCTTTTAAACTATTCTGAATCCCTTTGGCATGCCCATGGCAATGTCCCCTCCTTTCAGCTACCACTGCAGCAAATTCTGTACCAAAGAGCCTGCTTCCCTGCCTACATCTCCCCCTCTCCTTCTCTCCTGCGTGGTGCACCGGGATGCTGTCCACGCCGCTGTCCTTGCCTTTGAACTTGACACACATAATTCAGCCTGGAATGTCAACTCAGGTAGCACACAGGTGCTACCTGGGCAATCCTGAATCCTCTGCCGCTCGCAGAGCGTCTGTCTGTGACTTTGACATTGCTAAAGGGTTACGGAGCCTGAGATGGGATTAGCATCCATCTGACATGCTGGTGTGCTGTAAACTGCACTGATGGGAACCGTCAAGCCAGGCCATCAATGGCTTCAAAGTGAACCCAATTAACCTCTGCACTCCCTTTATGCAGAGCGGTTGATCCCAAAGCTGATTGTCATGCTAATCGCAGTGTCCTCTGTACCATGATCAGCACTTTGCAGGGAGCTACAAGAGGGATTTCAGTACTGACAGACCTGTAAGCTTGTTTTTATACATACCCTTCTATAATGTCCGATTTTAAGGGGAAGCTTTTAAAGTGATTGTCTGAGTGGAACCCGTTCGCTCCTTTTTAGAATACATTTCCCACCTTGGAGGACATGGCTCAGAAGTATACTGTTTATACTGCCATTTCAATGTGGGAATTAAAATTGTTTTTAATGGTCTCACTGGTTCTTGCAGCAGAAAAGAAATCTCCGTCTCTATACGGGCAATGTGTCGTCGTGGGAAACACAGTCCCAATGATTATGGCAATGATGGTAATCCCTCAGCAGGGTCCGTGCCAGCACTCACATTGTAAACCCTTCTAGGCAAAGTTTATGTTGGCTCTGGATTGAAATTTGGCCAGATAGTCATAGTGCAGGAGAAATGGGGCTGTCATTTTTGAGAGCTAGGTATGGAAAACGTTACATGCTGTTAACCAAACAGCCTTTCCTCCTCTGTTTTTGGATTATGTCACAAAGGTATGAAGTGCGGTTATCACATAGCCTGATTGCCAGGAAATGTTGTATTGGTAGCACGCACGGCAGAGATTTGTTACACTTACGTTGTGGATAAACTGGATTTGTGCTTGTAAAATAAAACGTTCTAGAGCCGAATGCGGTCCAATGGTTAAAGCAGGGAACTAGGAGCCAGGACTGTCTCCAGCCATGCCTCTGAGATTGTATGTGACCTCAGACAGCTGATCCTGTTCACGCAGATGTTCCCAGTGACAAAGTATGAAGACGAGACGACAAAAAACTTGTGCTAAATCTAAGCACAGTTGTCTCTGACTAGCAGGTAGCAAGCTATTCCAAGTTCTCCACGAGGCCTCAGCAGCTCCTTTTCACAAAGAAAGATAATATTGGTACTTCTTTAAGACCTGCAAATTCAGGGATTTGAAGAGAATTTTTTACATTATGAGCAAAATGTGGGGCTGGAAAGACAGATAGCATGCTTCAAAATAGTACACCTCAAAATTGTGTTGAGACAATGGAAGTTATGGCTACAATATTGAAGTCACAAGGGGAAAATACGTAACTGAAGGGAAGAGCCCTGGGGCAGTGGACGGTATTCACTTTCTCCATATTGAACTAATACTGGAGTGCTGCCGTTCACAGTCGTTTATTGTGTCCTTCCTATTTATTGTTGTTCAGCTGGAAAAATTACCCTTCTGTGTTGGGAGATGAGAGAATATGGTATCTCGCCTCTCAGTAAATATAGCTTCCCTCCTGTGTCCTAGGAACATCCAGCCTTCACATGCAGAGATTTAGGATTTTTCAGGTATGCAATAGCAGTCTCTTCAGTAACAATAATTGTGTGTGTACGTTAGTAACCGGTAGAGGCCTTACCATGTGGAGTAGTTGCGAATATTTGCAATGGTAGTGAGATGGGAGGCTAATTTCTTTTCTAATATTCATGGGTTGTGCAGAAATGTATATGCATCTGTGTTCATTTTAGGTCATCGCTTATGATGTGATGCACTGTTCATTCTGAATATTGATTAGGGTTGAAAGCCAAACAAACAGAAAAGAAAAAGGCTGCAGACAACATGCCTGTCACTCTGCTTGGAGATGATGAGGTTCCGACGAAAGATGGCTAAAGGCAGACGATTATTACCATTCAGTGGGCAGAAAATGGCTAATGGCCAATTCCTGTTTGATTTTGGGTTGGATGACAGCAGTCTAGAGTGGCACAGAGATAGAGTTATGGCACCACACCAAATGCTCTTCATATCTGTTTATTTACTCTCATATATATTTTTAATCCTAGGCATTGTCCATTTCCTCTTTGACGAAAGCAGCCTATATGCATTCCATCCGATGGACTGTTTGGAATCCTGTGCTGGACTCGAGTTCCATGGACGTGATCTTACCACTGCAAGGAAGCGCCCAGCATAACCCCAGCCATGTGTTAGTTTACAAGATGCCCCCCACCAGCATGAGCTCTGAAGAGGTAAAAAGAAGCTCTTCTGAGCTCTCCTTTAGCGAAGGTGCATCAAAACCACCCTACAGGTTTTCAGTATACACACGGCACAGAGCATTCTTGTTGGTTTAAAAGCTTCATACAAGAATCTTGCTAAGTAGCCCAAACCCAATGCAAACCAGCCACTGAGTGAACACACATGAGAAAAGGAGGAAGGATAATGCATCAGAAAATACACATTGCTCATTTATTTTGTCAGCTGTTTGGTGCTCATTATTTATATGAGATTCATGCCAAGTGCGCTGTCATATACTTTATAAAATTATTTATTTTGGCAGTGTCTGGATTTTTGTGCTAGGTGATGTACAGAAAAATAGCAGGTGATAGTCCTTGCTCTGAAGAGCTTACAGTTCACTCTATATGATCCTTCACTTTCCTAGGAGCTGTCCTTTAATATTAGAGAGGCCAAAGGGAAACCACCAATGTTTGGGTGGCTTAGTAAGGGTCTGTGATTAGTGATGCAGAACAAGCACCCATCTCTGAGAAAGATGCTTTCTGTACAGAATTCCATTATAACACTAAACTGGGTCCTTCACATTCACACACTAATGGGGAAAAGTCATGACACTGGATTCTATTCTGTATCTTAACTATAGATTGCGTAGAGAGTGAAGATATGTGTATGTTGCTTAAACTTTGTTAAACTTCACACAAAGTGTGGGGGCAAGGAGAGTTTGCAAACATGGTTGAGTGGTTTCGCTAGTCCATTCCATTGCACATACAGTCTTTTCCCAAGACTTTTTCTGGCTCTAACTGGAAAGTCTCAATGAAAATCTGTTCACCCTGCATTTCATAAGAATTGGGAAAGGGTGCAAGCTTTTGACAAATATACTGTTCCCAGATGATTTTCTAGTTTTAACCATAATCTGGCGGCCACTCTTGATATATGAACCTCATTGAGAAGGCAGAAGGTGCTAAAGAAATTAGTTAGTCCTTTGGGTCAGTTTTTTTATCCCCCCTCATGTCTCTCATTTTAAGTCTTTCTCCTGCATTTGAGCCTTGGCAGTTTGAGAGATTAGGAACCAGATTCTGCTCTCAATTACAGCATGTAAATCCATAGTAGAGGCTGCTCCAGTTTTACAAAATAAAACGAATAAAGAATGAATGTTGTGTGCTGTGCAACACAGGCAGAACCATTCAGGCAAAACAGAAATGGAGAAATAATAGAAAAGAATTGAAATTAGCCAACACAGGGTGGGCCTTGGAAGGAAATGCCTGATATGGGATCGGGTGCCTGGTTCCTGATAAGAATGAATCTATTACAGCTGGGGGTTGAGTGTATTTCATTATTGGCTGGTGGAAAGATTCACGAAAGAGAGCAAAGTAGCTAAAATCTCCCCTTCTTTTGTCTCCTGAGCTAGAAGAGACTCATGCTAGTTGATGAAAAGGATATTTGAAGGCTATTTTACATTTAGAAAGGGTTTCTCTAAAAGGGAGTTTTAGATAGAGAAGATTTTGATCTGCTTTTAATACAAGAACACAGCAGTAGAACAGTCTAGTTATCAGAATCACACAGAAATGTGCAGTGTGCCTTCTTGGGGTCCAAAGGGTTTTCAATCTAATGCAGTAATGGGGGAACTGCTGCTTGTTTTTGGTGGCTGCACTGACGTCAAGGACCATTTGGGGAATCCTGCTGTAGATTAATGAATTTGTTCCCCCAAAACACTTGCCAAGATGTTGCTTCCTTCTGTTTTTATCCAAACCTGTTTGCTAGAGTTCTTTTCTAGTGCTGGTCTGGTGGAAAGCCAAAGTTCATTCTTGATCTGGTGGACAGGTTTACAAATAGACCAATAAAAAGAAAAGGAGGACTTGTGGCACCTTAGAGACTAACACATTTATTAGAGCATAAGCTTTTGTGAGCTACAGCTCACTTCATCGGATGCATTCAGTGGAAAATATAGTGGGTAGATTTTATATACACAGAGAACATGAAACAATGGGTGTTACCATACAGACTGTAACAAGAGTGATCAGGAAAGGTGAGCTATTACCAGCAGGAGAGCAGGGGGAGGGGCGGGACCTTTTGTAGTGATAATCAAGGTGGGCCATTTCCAGCAGTTTACAAGGACAGTAGGAGGGGAAATAAACAAGGGGAAATAGTTTTACTTTGTGTAATGACCCATCCACTCCCAGTCTTTATGCAAGCCTAAGTTAATTGTATCCAGTTTGCAAATTAATTCCAATTCAGCAGTCTCTCGTTGGAGTCTGTTTTTGAACAGACCAATGTGTGCGAAAAAGCACACAGGCCACATTGTGATGCTGTAATATGACCAGAAACTGAACTAACAAACTGTAACATAAAGCTCTTTCTTCCAGTCTGTAGGATCAGAGTTACAGTTCTGGTAATTAATCCATCCTACGTGAGCTTTGGAGGAAAATTTGATGATAATTTTGGAGTTTAGTGTCATTCCACAACCTTCGTGCCTCAAGGAAAATAACTTTCAGACTGAACCAAAGCTTTCTGGGAACCCCATTTAAAAAAAATTATCTGTTGGTAGTCCTGCTGCCATATGCCTTGCGTTACAATTTCTTATTCTAACTTTGTTGGCTGCTTGGCAGTAGAACTCCTTTGATTCCAGAGAGCGGGTATGGAGGATATGCACAGAGCACAGTTTTTTCTAAATCTGTTTAAATTTCAGGTGAAGCAGGTTGCGTCTGGCACAGTCCAGTTCCAGTTTTCCACTGATTCGGAGGAACATCTTGGGACTTCTACAAATTCCTTAAGTAACACCAGAGAAGAGCCGCGATGCTCAGCGAAGCCGTCCACACCGTTTCTGAGTGAGTATTTTCCAGATTGGTGACTTGTAAAGCACATTGCCTGGCTTTAATCTCTGCTCAAAAAAACCCAAACACTGAACACACAATACAGAAGGCATAGAATGCACCAGCTATGGTCGTGACTGAAGTTTATTTTAATTTGAATTGGTTAGTGGGATTCTCACTCCCTATGCTGCTTTTAAGCTTGCAAAATTCAACTGTGACAGCATAGAACTTGGCAACATATTGTCTGTGAGACCCCGGTACAGTGTAGGAGTTGGTTCACTGCTACCCATTGCCTGGAACAAGAGCTGTGCAAGGCCCTGGGGCGGAGAGAAAAGGAAACATTTTTTACTTAACACATGACTGGCCTGTGGAACTCACTGCTACAAGATATCTTTGAGGCCAAAAGCTTAGGAGGATTTTAAAAAGGACTGGACATTTTAATGGACAATATGAACATCCACAGTAGGATAAAACTATGTAGACAGGGTATAGCCCCACATGCTTCAAGGTATAAAACAACCACTGCCTGATGGGGATTAGGGAACAATAACCCCAATGGGCAGGTTATTCCAGGATATGTCACCACAGGATCTCTGACACCTTCCTCTGAAATGTCTGATCTGGCTACTGTCAAGGCAGGATACTGGACCAGGTGAACCGTTGGGATCATCTGGTATGGCACATTCCTATGTTGTATCAAAAGGGATGAGGTACAGAGACAAAGGACTAAATCTTTCCTGCCTAGATCCTGCCTGGTGATGAGAAGTTTGGGCAAAGTCTCTGTACCAGATCAACAAGCTCAAGGCCTGACCACCACTGTGCAAAGGACCTGAGCGTGTGTTGACCATTCCCAAGTTCTAGTCCCAGATGTGGCACTACCTTTGGGTACATCACTTCCTCTCTGTACCTCAATTCTCCATCTTAAAATCGGGGATAATGATTCCATCCTTCCTTCCAGGGGAATTATGTGGCTAATTCATTGATGTTTGTAAAGTGATTGGAGAGCCTTCAATGAGAGGTGCTTTTATTGTGCAAAGTACTAAGACTTCACACTAAGCGTCTATGCCTGGGCTCGTGCACTGCGACCTGTCCGTCCCAGGGGAATAACCAGCCTGTCAATAGCATGAGGTTTTTGGGAATGTGGGCTACTAAGGGACCGTTTCCTGTTGAACCTGGGAGAAGGAATTTGCAAGGCAGAAAGTCTCTGCGATAAAGTTTTCATCCCCAGTATCTTCAGGCCGGCCTGGGCTTTGGAGATGCGAACCCCTACAGCCTCATGGAGTGGCATTCCAACAACCACCTCAAATGTACCATTCTTGTATAACACTGTGATTTATTTCTTTAAACCCTAGACCCCCCGGATGGTTTGAATAATTGATATAGACTGAATAAATAACCTCATTTAATTGTCCTTTATAAAATGTGAAAACACTACTTATTTAATCAGCATGTACCTCTGATGCCAGTGTATTCTGTTCTAGGGTCTAGCTGAGAAAAAAAACATGTCGTTTAGTAGGGTAGGAGGAAACTTGTAGAATTCAAAACTTTGGGAAACCTTGCTGACTATATTTTTCATCATGTTTGCAAAACTAGGTCAGGTCTGTGAACCCTCTTTTCTTGTCATTTAAACACAGTAGTTTTCCCTCAAGCATGATTCAATTTAAAAAAGAAGGAAAGAAATCCAACCTTTTCCTAGATAAAGGGAAGGCTTTGCTGTACATTGGGAACAAAAGTTAATCTGACAGAAGTGGTAACCTATGTATATTGTGTGTTCATGTGTGCAGCTAAAATATACTGTAGGGTGATATTTTCAAAATCATTCAGCCCAGTTGCTCCCATTGAAGCATTTGAAGTAAAATTGCATTTGACTTCACTTGGAGTTAGGTCCAGGCTGAGTGCTTTTGAACCCTGGCCCCTCCAAGTTACTTTTTTTCTCCCACTGCTCTTCTTTTCCTCAGCAGGAAACAAACCCAATATGCTAGAGTTTGAGTTGAACTGGACTGGGTTCAAAATCAGGCAAAATGAGTATGCCCTTTTATCCAGCATCTCTTTATATGGAACAATGTAATTGATAGTTTCACCGTGGGAGGTACTGTAAAAAAATGAGCAACTCATTGAAAGTCACTCCCCCCCTCTGCTGTTTTTAATCTTTCTCGATTTATCTATGGGTGCGCTAACCAGATTGCTCTCAACTTAACTGCCTGTTTAAACATCAGTGTGAGTGTTTATTTCCTTATTAATGTGGTGGTGTTTCTGAAGTCTATAGGACTATCTGTATTTGAGGAACTGCCAGAAAACGTCGTCTGTTAGTAAACGTTTTGCTGCATAAAGTGTCCGCTTTAACTAGGCAGTGCCGGTAGGTGGCCAGTTCTTGTCAGGGATGGTGGCCAGCCTCCCCTGGAAACAGAGGCATGTATAGTACATACCAGGGAACCCATTTCAAGCCTCCAAGTGGATGCAGAGGAGTAGACAGTGCAGTTTATTACACAGCTGCCGAGTAAAGTAAGAACATGTCTGTGTTTGAGAATCTCTCCTAGCCCTATGGAGTGGAGACCTCCTGGAGAGTTGTTTTTCTTCTCTGTCTTCTGGAGGCTCTGTTCAAAACAGAATGATATTTTCATGCTTTGGAACCTGTTGATGTGAGCAGGGGTTCAGAGCGGCCTCCCATGGAACGTTGATTGGGGCTCCACGAGTGTTTGTAGCACGTATGCTTTGAAACACTGTCTCCCGCAGAACGAACGCTCGCGGTTGAGCTCTCCTTGGGAACAGCACAGCCACACCTGCAGCATTTCCACTGTCCCACTGGGTGTGGAAGCGGGGGGTGTCAAATCACTGCTGCCTCACACATCACAATACAGGCGTCTGCTACTGAAGTATCATGAGAACGTAGTCTAGCAGATTCATCTGTTTGTACCTTATCATAGAAATACCTAGACTCTTCCTATCGAGCCTGACTCTGCTGAATGCATTTAATTTGAACTTATTTTGTTATGCTCCCTCCAGAGCTTCCAGTTACAATCTTTCTCTGCATTCTCTCCCAAGCCTCAGTAAAAGACTTTAAACACAAAACAGCTTTTAAGTTACGACCGAAACCTTTTCTGTTTGAATATTTTGCAAACTGCTATGGGTCCTTTGGTAACCCTAATGATATTGTAGGTGTCAGCTTTAGTGACACACTTTGACTTATAGATATGAATAATGCTCCATGTTTTGAAGTATTAAAGCAGGCTAAAAGTGGGCTACGTTATGCATCATGAAATCCACTAGAGGGCAGTCGGACCATGGGTTTTGCCTTGTAAATATGCACTGACTCGTATTCTGCATTAGAACTTTCTGGCTTGTCACAGTTGGGTTGGTTTGTTTATTTGTTTAATAGGTTTTAAAGCGGAAATCTTGAAAGGGCCAGTTGAAGCTTTTTAATAGTGGCGTTTCCTTGGGTATGTTGAGTTAGGATCTCCTGGACATAATTGCAGGACTTTGCTTGAAGTGTCTTTTCATAAAGGCAATTGAGTTGGCATTAATCAATATAATTAAGTGGATTACAATGTGGAAAAAAGGAGAGGTAAATTCATCTGAACATGTATGGCCAGTGCCATATCTATAGGGAGCAAGGAGCCTGAGCTATCGTGCAGAATGTGAAACGACACTGGGCTATAGTGTTGAGCAAGAACATGCTGTAGCTAATAGTCTGTAAAAAAACAAAACAAAATGCCCACTATATTTGGATGACCTCAGTGCCACAATAATAACACAGTGTGTAACCAAGTGAGAAACCCAGAGTGCAGATCCTGGGACATCTGCCTCTCTGTCTCTCTCTCCATGAGAGCACTGCGGAGGTGGCTCGGTGAGCTTGTAAAGTCTTCACCGGTGCCGCTGTAGGTAATATTTTACTGACTGAGCAAAGTTGGCATAAGCCAAATTTCCTCTTACCTAGACTAATGTTATGATGACTGCTAATTGATTAAATCCCATCTAGTTGGCATTATTGGTGTTATTTATTTGTGTTGTGGGAGTGCCTAGGAGCCCCTGTCATGAACCCCACTGTGCTAGGTGCTGTACAAACACAGAACAAAAAGACTGTAAGATCTCTGAGGCAAGGGCTGTCTAAGTAAAGGGATGGTCCATTAAGGAAAGATGAGGTATTCACAGTTTCTACATGCATCTGCCTGGGGCTTACACAGGAGATCTCATGCATTGGTCATACTGCCTCCTTTTGGGGTGACCGTAGTTCGGTGCGGGTTATTTCACAAGACGTTACCCTGTGTGGCTGACAGACAACGTCCCCCCCACCCCCACCCCGACAGACCCTCACAATTAGCTGGGGAACCAGGAAGGGTTAGTGAGAATTCTTTCCTAGTTAGGAAAGAACCTCCTCACAGGAGAACCTGAGTTAGTTTACCACACACCAGGACAGCAAGCAGTCTGTGAGTGCAGTGCTCAGGTCTCTTCACTGAAGCCAGCGGCTCACCTGCCCCTTCTTTTCCATCATTTTAAGACAAGTATTCAGAAATCCTGCTGGCAGACTTTTAGCCAAGATAAATAACATTCCCAATCTATTGTAGATTCCATTGACTTCTCCATGGGACTGGGAAAGACCAGGTGTAATTTGTCTCAGCTGGGTGTATCTGTCTGTCTGACACGCTGAACATGGATATGAAAAACTTGTAGGCACAACGCCTGGCAAGTAAGCTTAGGTTTGAAAACCTGCCAAGAGTCTTTAATAGAAACAATTCTAACTTCTGGTGTCTCAAGAAGAACATGAATCCTCCTGCCTGTTTCTTTCAAATTACTTGAATACAAATGCTATTGGCATTTATCGGACACTGGTTTATAGTTCCACAGCCCTAAAAATGCACCTGTCCACTGTTCTCGGTTTTACCCCCCATTTGAGCTATGAGCAAACCTAGTGCCTGGGTAGAATGATAAATCTTGTTCCACGTACACCAGGAACAAGTGTCAGGCAGTCTCCAGTAACTTCCTTGGAGAGTCTTGGTGCTGGAAGCCGCAGCCAATAGAATGAGCGTAATGTGCATTTATCTAGAGTCTGCGCATTTAGACTATGAGCGTAATGTGCATTTATCCAGAGTCCCTTCTTCTGATGCTTGTCAGAATTCCACAGTTTCAGTCAATCCACCAGAATATGCTCCCGAGTCCCTGTCCTTTCTACCTACGCACCTTGAGAGATCGCTTGACTTTTAAAGGAGACTAGTGCAGACCTTTGGAAAGCATTGACAGGTTATGCTTCCTTTGACAATGACATTTACTCTAAAGAACACTGTCAACATAGTGATTGCTTTGTGTCTTTCACAGCTAGTTTTTGATAATGTCAGTCGAGGCTCTAGTTTCCGCTCATTCAGCAAAAGCTCTAGCCCTAAAAGTAGCAGTAATAATAAAAAAAAACCTTACAGCCTAATTCTGCAGTCCTTAAACCCCCATTGGGAGTTTTGCTTGATTACGAGCTGCCAAATTTGGCCCTTTCATTTTATATTCTTCCTTTCACCTCCGAGCATCCCCCCAGTAATTGCCAGAATTAAGATTTATGCAAGAAATCTTTTGCCTGTCACTGAAATGCAGCCACTGCTGGGGTGGAGTGTGAAATCGAACAGCACATAGCATCCCAACACGACAGCCTGGGATGGCAAATGAAGAAGCATCCTTTATCTAACAGAAAAGGGACGGCTTGAAGTATATGTCAGTCTGCATAACTTGTGGGGCTGTGTCTTGGAGATGAAGACAGACTTGTAACCCAAATTGCTGCCTCAGGGATATATCATGAAGAGACACCGGATCCAGTCTGAATCTCTGCAAGGACTGTTTGCATCCTTACACTCCTCCTGCCTTTCTCCTCCAGCTCACTGCTTGTTAGGATGAAGTGTGTCATTTGACGGAAGGGGGTCTCTGGCTTAGAGACTTCTGTGCTTCAGGCAGCATCACAAGGCTTGTCAGCCCTTCCCCTCTCCCTGGCTTAGCTGTGTGTTCAGAACCCTCAGCCCACTGTGCTTTTCAATATAATTTGCTGAGAACCTTTTTATTTGGTCTCCTGATCTCTACTTAATTGCTTGCTGAATATGTCTATTTATGGACAGCAGTGAGATCTTGATTGTATCTGTTCAGGGAGAATGCTGCCTCCTACAGTTCAACACAGGAAGCTGGTTCTATTGCATGGTGGTTATGGGTCACAATTACCGGTAAGTTATTTCAAGACACAGGTCTGGCTGCCTCTAAAACCGTTACCATCACTCCCACCCAGTTCCTTTCGTTGGTGTCATGTGCATGCCTCAGAGAACCGAATAGGAGATCGTTGCAAAAAGGCCTTAACTAAAAGCTGATCTCATTCCATCTATCCAGGTTCTTATGCCGTACCCATCCCTGTAAACGCTGATTGGTACTTGTATCCAAACAGAGCTGAGACAGTTATTCTGTTGCCTTTCTAGCAGTGCATTCCCCCATTCCTACACTCTTGCCTTGCGTGTGACTGGTTCGAGCGCTCTCTCTCCTGCCTGCTTTGATTTGGGGCTTCAAAGTGCTCACCTTCACCAGCTCTAAAGCGATGTCTGCACAGCCTCATTCAGTCAGGAAAAGTTATTTAGTGCCAGTCACATAACCAGAGTGCCCCTGGAGAACTTTCTGACCAACAAGCTGTTTCAAAATCTAATATGGAGCAACACGCATGTTGTTTGATGAGACGTCGTTGCTGGTTAGGTGCATTTACATAAGGGGCAGACTATTCCTCTGTTTCACATGTATGTTTGCAACCGGATTCTGATCTCTGCTGTTTATCACTTGTGGCTGCACATCTGCTATTAGAATCTGACCCAGGATGTCTCTTTGCTGGGGCTCACCTTTAGTCTCTAGATTCTGCAGCCACAGGGAAGAACCTGCCTTGAAAATGGCTGCAGCAGTTTCTGTTCTGCCTGCTGCTATTGCAGATTCCCATTCCCTCCTGCCAGTGGCCAGATACATTTGGGCTTATAGTTTTCTAATATAAAGAAAGATGTTTCTGGTATGGGGAGTGAAGAAGGATAAAGGGCCAACATGAGGAGGCTGTTGCTCCCATAGCAACTTCTGAGACCTGTTTGAAAAATTCCTAAACATATGTGGAGTCACTATAGTTAAAAACCAATAGTCTGGACTGATCAGAGTTTTCACACAAAGGAGCTTCTGCCACCTTAGAAACCCTGTGTGCTGTGGGGTCACGAGGAAGCTGTCATGCGGGGTCATGTGGAAGCTGTGTGTCCACTACCCTTTTAATGTCACAGCGCTGAACCCCCTTTCCTTCCAGACAGGTTCAGTTTTGGACCACAGTCTCCCAACCACAATATGCTGCAGAGCACATTCCTCCAGAATTTCATTCAGGTGATATTGTTGGGTACCCAGGAGAGAATAGATCCTTCCCACACTGGTTCTTTCAACAAAGAGACCATCTTTGGCTTGTGTCTCCGCTCCCTGCTTGGGCCCCGTTTCTATACCCTCATTGTGCAATCCAAAAACAACCCCAACACATTTCTCTGCATGAACAGCAGCAGGTTGCTAAGCAACAGCCTCATCACACTGGCCCTTCATCCTTCTTCGCTCACTACTTTTCAGGTTAATAAAAGATTCGTTTAGTTAAATATAGGCAGGTATATTTCTGCGTCCCGTAAATTCAGCAAACTCACTGTGCATATTTCATGTTAGTGGCTCTCATTAAATACATTATGCACATTGGCTTTTCCATCCTTCAGTAAACTCCTCCAGTTTGCACAGTTAACATTAAATTTCTATTAGCATTGATTGAAATGGAGGCAGCCTTACCCCAAAAGACCAGAGTCTCTGGGGCACCACAGCTATCCCATCCATACCACACCCGTCTCCTCGATGTACAGAGGAGAAGGATTGCAGCTCAGCAGGTTTCCATCACCACCCAGTTTATTAGTATTCCCATCGCTGGTCCTAGTGTAACATTGCAACCCCAGCTTCCTGTCCCTAACTATGCCTGCAGAAACTCAGACACCCCTGCTGAAAGGAAAAAGTAAGGGAGATCATTGGAAGGTGTGAGAGACTTCAGTAATGCCCCAGAATTGTGCCATGTATTGTTGGCACATCAGTGATTGACCAGCACACGTGCATAGTAGACAGAGCTGCAAGATTCAAACCCTGCCTGCCACTCCTGGGTGTCTTTGATTGGATAGGCTTCCTATGTCTGCAACAGTCTGCTTTCTTATTGCGTAGCAAGACAGTAATGCTACCCTGTGAATTCTTGGGACCACTAAAACTAACTTTCCACATGGGACATGACATCTTCAAGACCATAAGCCTTTAGTGAAAGCTCCGGGTGGCCTCTCTGGAATGAGTTAATGTCTCTGTCTACTTCCTGGCGCTCTTGTCCAATCCCTAGTTCAGACCTCCACCAAATTAGCAATAGCTGCCCTGCTTGTTGGCCATGTGAGCAGACAGAACAAGGGTTTGTAGAGCCAAAAAGATGGAGCCTGGAGACCTGGTCTCTGCAGGACAGGGGCAGGACGCACAGGGTCTGGGTGGCGGCAGGGAAGCTTGCACCATTGCTGTTCCTGTTCTGGGGATCTGAGGCTTCATTCCTCAGGGTTGTCGTCAAAAAAAAAAAAAAAAAAGCCTCAAATTCACGTTGGCTATTTTTTTTTGTTTTTGTTAACTCTGACAGAAACCCTTTTGTTTGTTTGTTCACTGTGTTTGTTCACTGGCGACTGCGACACACCATTCTCCTCCTTTGATGTGAACCTCATCAGGAAGCACGTCCCACCCCGCCACGGCTCATCCTGTGTCCCGGGCTAGAGCACGTGCTAGGTTTAGTGGGAGCCGGTTCCAGCACGGCCAGGACTTGGCTGCGCCTCTCGGCTCGTCGGTACTGAGCTGCCTGTGCGGCTCTCAGCAGTGTCCTCAGGCCGTCGGCCCAGTCCGGTCCCGGTTTGATTCTAACGATGGAGCTGACCTTGCTGTCTTCTCTTAGGGTGATTTATGCAAAAATGCCTTTGTACTTGTGCTGGTCTGGCCCAGACTTGCGTGCTGGGGACACTGTTCCTGCAGCACAGCTCCCTTCGTAGGCTTAGAAAGAGCGCCAGATAGACGCAGTCACAAGCACCTTGTTCAAGGAGCTTTCTAGAACGTTGTGAGGACTGTTCCAGGCAGGAAGAGGAACAGATTTCCAGGTACAGAATGCAGAACCCCAGCGTACCTTTGCTGGCCCTCTCTGCAGAGAAGCAGGGACTCGGTGGGACTCAATTATTAGAACTTCCCTGCAGGCTGTAGCGGAGCCGTACACCGGTGGCAGGAGGGCACAGGTCGCTTGCGTGCACAGCTACATGCTGTACCTGCCGTGGAGGAAAGAGCGGATTCGCTCCACGCGAGCTGCCAGCCGGGCACCTTGCACAAGCAGAGTTCAGTTTTGTTTCTTTCTAAACCTTAGTCCAATTTCAGGAGGGGAATCCAGACAGGAGAACTCAGCTAAGTCTCAGCTGAAAAGCAGCGTTCCTTTAGCTGCCCAAGGCGGTGAATGGCAGACACACCATCCCTCTCCACCCAACCCAGGCGCAGAAGGCAGTGTGCTGTGACCATCCAAAAGGAGGGACACGGAAACCATTCATGAAGGAAACTCAAAATGCTTTGAGATTCCTGCCGTCAGTGTTAATAACCCCAATGGTGCTTTCAGTCTCATGAGACGGCGACCCAATTGCTGATGTCATTAATTTTCAACAGTAACATTAAGGGGACACCATCTTTGTGTGGCCCGAGATAACTTTGGTACTAAAATGAAGTGAGGGACATTGGAGAAATATGGATCTTACACACGCGCGCACGTATGCAGGCATGGATGCTCTCACACACAGAAAATTGAAAGAACTAAGTCCATTTGTAACTTTAAAATTAACCCTTTTGGCTCCTGATTTCTCTGCCAAGGGCAAGCTGGCTTCAAAGCTGTCTGGTTTGTTATGTGACCAAGTGTTAGAAAAGCTGAATGAAAAATCTTAATTATTTTGCTGACAGCTACACTCAGTGAGTGGACACTGGCTGTGGAGTAATAGAATGTCGGGAAAAATTAATCTCTAGACAGGTCGGGACATTTGCACAGTTGGCAATCTGATTTTACCGTTGTTTCAAGCAATCTTTCCAGATGGACACTAGTTTTTAGTATCAGTTGGAAGGCAATAGTGTACTCCAGCCTCTGACTCCTGTGTTATATTTAATAAACAGTTGGAAACTATCTTATGGTAAATTCTCCTAGGATATTTCTCCTAAAGAGCGACTAATGCCTCCTGGAGAACTTTAAAAAGCCTAGGCTACAAGCAAGCAGAATTGTTTTTAAACAGACTTTTTTCAGACGTCTTTGGATTTTATAACCCGGCACATTTGCATGGAAACAGAGTTAGTGTAAGGCAATAGAAATCTGGACTTTGTATTTTAATTATTGTCCCAATATAAAGTTTTTCAGAGTTTTTTGGGAGGTGTCAACATTTTTAAAATCAATTAATCTTGAGTAGAAATATATCTGACATTGTCAATGTTCTGTAATGGTTTTAAACTAAAAGATCAGGGCAAAGCCTAATAATTTCTAAAATGACACTGAACCCTGTGTTCAGTGATGGGAGAGCTCACTCAGTCAAGCTGCTTTAAATTGAGTTGATTTATTGACCAAGAGTGCAACAGAAGCTGACAGAACCTTTCCTCAGCGGGTGTGGGGATTGGCACCTTACAGGCTTCAAAGGGGTGTGTATGGTGGGGGGGGGCAAAAGGGGGGAACAGCAAGATGCCAAAAAATGGGGCTAGGCAATAAGAATGACTTGGGATTTGTTGTGTTGTGTGTATATGTGTAGAGAAATGGTGTTTTCTAGGGGTGTTTTTTTAACCTTGCGCCACCTCAGCTTCCTCTCCTGTGAAGTTTAATTGTGACTCTCCGCATGCCTGTGAAGTGAGTAGTTAGCCCTTAACAATAACTCGATGCATGTTTCAATGGGAGTTGGGTGCTAGATTCCTTTGAAAAGTCCGGCCTCATTGAGTTGGGATGTTGGACGCAGGTGAACAAAACATAACATGTGCTCCCTCCCTTCCCTGCCTATTGTTTCCGTTTTCAGGCTGTCGTAAGGAGGGGGAGTTTTTTAGCTGCTGAGGAGCGAGGCTGTGCTCTGTAATGCTGCCCAGAGCAACCAAGTGCAGGGAGACAACAGTGGTTCTGGCCGCATGTGAGGGGACGTGCTGAGCATCCAGAGGGTGGACAGACCCGCTTGAACAAATGTAGGCTTGCTCGAGAAGGGCCTTTTAGGGTTATTTGTAAAAGGCCTGCCCCCTTCCCTTTATTTTTAAGCGCACCTAGAAATCCCCTTCAGTGTTCATGTTGGACAGAAGCTGGAAGATAGTGCAGTGATGGCGATTATTTGGGGCAGCACCTGGGGCTGTTTTTCTGATGTAAGTGCAGTAGTGTTGGATCACATTGTAGAGCAGCAGGCAGATGGGAGACCACACTACACAAACAGACTTCTGAACAGAATCCACCAATCAGCTCCCATCAGTCTCCAACCCCTGCCAGAAGCCCAAAGGCACGTTAAAGCTTTTAGTGGAGTTTTTTTTATCCCATATTGTTCCTTATAAAAAGTAACAGCTTCTGATAGCAGCAATCCCCATTCTCCCTAAACTCTGCAGTAGAATAACCAACAGAGACATCCTTAAGGTGCCTCCTTGCCTTGGGCTTAAAAGACACAACTCTTATTGTCAGGGGGCATCTTGTAGTGGAGCCGCCAGCAGTGGGAATTATTGCATAAGTAAAACAGACACTGTGTGATCTGATGTGCTACCTAAAGGGCTACCCAGTCATTCAAACACTCCAGACTAAAGTGCACTTAGACGCTGATTCCTGCCCCTGGAATTACCCGCCTTTCCTCTTTGAATGGATAAAGGGGACATCTTCATCTGGAAGAGCTAGAGCCATGGGGTTGCCTATTTTGGCCAATAGGACGGCTGCTATATCATCCCATTTATTAAAAGGGACACAAGAGTTAATTCGATTCTGGGATGCGTCCAATGGATTAATTCTCCAGCAGTGCCTTCGAGGTGTCTCCTGGCTGCAGACCCTGCGTATTCTCTGTAATCAGAACTGACTCTTGTTTTACCTATTTAGAAGTTGATAGTAATTATAAGTGCACAGCAGGACTTGGTACAATCTGTTAGGTCAGATCCGTGTTAAAGATAATCACTCATGCAGCAGGTTCTTCTCTTACAGCGTGAATCAGTTTTTTTCTCGCTATTCTTGGAAAAGGACTGAGCAGATGTTGCACAGAAGCTTTGAAGTGCTCAAAAAATACTGTGATTTTGCATGAAACAGTTTAAAGCGAGTAGCTGCGAAAGAGGCTGTACGCAAAAGATAATTCCGCGTCCCAAGCTGGTGCAAAGGCCATTTTATTCTGGTCTTTTTTACCTCATTGGAGGTTTTCTCTCCCTCTGAGGCTGGCATCGGGACTTCATGGCCAAAGAAGCTTGGATAGACCTCCTGTCAGTCCGGTTGCTGCTTGTGCCACAAACTGATGTCTTTTACTCCTTACATAATAGGAAGAAACTACATGGGCATGCTGAGGTGCTAAAAAAATACACAACACTACAGGGCCCAGCTAAACACTTGCTGCTCTGGTTGTGTCCTGGTGGTTTCTAAAACATAGAACACAGTGAGAACCACAAGAGGGATCACAAACTGTTTAAAGGGATGATACCTAGTTCCTATCTACCACACCAACCCTGCTGTTCTTGGCAGCAGCAGTCCGAATTCTGAGATCAAACGGAAATCTTGCCTTTGCCATTGCCAGAGGCAGGCAAACAGGCTTGGGAGAATGGAGAACTGACACGGGGCTCTCTCTCACTTGCACTGAGTGGTTGACATTCTTTCCATTTTTTGGTGTTTCTACCCCTCCTGATACCCGTGTATGGTAGAAGTTGCAAAATGCTTCACGTGGGGCTCTTCCTGTGGCATATACAAGGCATCCAAGAGCAGACAGAGTAGAAATCCCTTCAGGAGGCCTGGTCTCCTGAGATTTGCAAGGCGGTTCGGCAAACCTAATAGGATGGGATACTTCAGATAGGATCTGGGACAACAGCGGAATGTTCGGATGCTTACGTCGTGTTTTTAAAGGGACAGGCCCGTATTTAAACCATCCTTCAGATGTCCCGACTTTTTCTTAAAAGCGGGCAAATTGTCCTGTATTTTCAGACTCCCTCCTTCCCCCCCATCAGTACTGGCAGGTCCTGCTGCTGGCCGGATGCCTGCTCACCAGCCACTCGCCCACCAGTGGTGAGTGGGGGGTGAGGGGCGTCCAGTGGGCAACAATGGGGTACGTGGGCAAGGCTGGTGGCGGGGCAAAGATGCAGCGTGCGGGGCCGGCCGCTCTCCCTGCTGGTCCTTCAGTGCAGCCCCTGCTGCGTGCCGGCTCTTGGCCAGCAGGGCCCAGCCTCCCATCCCATTACCGGCCGGTACTGGCTGCACCCTGCGCGGGTTGGTGAGTGCGGGCAGGCGGCAGCAGTTTTGTCAGCCCTTTATGTGCTTCCGCTCTTGCTGTCCTCTCCCTGCTTTGCCCCTTCGCCCCCCGCTGCTCCTCCATATCCTCCCCAGTGGGGCGCGTCCCGCTCCCAGCGCTGTGTGGAGAACCAGCCCCTGGTCAGAGCGCTCAGCTCACCAGCAACCTGGCTGTCAGGCCCCTTCCTTCCCCCACCGCCTCTGGCTGGGCCGGCGCCCCGGGAAAGCCCAAGCCCCTCCAGCCTGGGGTGCTGGCCAGGAGGAGCCGAGCCGCGCGTGAGCCAAAGCCGCCGCACAGCGCTGGCAGGGGAAGCCTCTCTGCCCCTCTGGAGTAGCAAGGGCGGGGAAGCAATTTCCAGCCTGTTCATGCCCCGAACCTTCAGGTTCCACAGTAGCTCCTGTGGCGGGGGCTTAAGCACCCTCTTCACCTGCCCTGGGTCCTGCCCCCAGGGAGCATGGGGGCTGCTCCATCCCCTAGGCACCCTCCCCTGCTGAGCCACCTCTCTAGCCCAGTTCACTGAAGCCCCTGCCGTCAGGTTCTCTGGGCCCTGTAGCACAATGGATCCCTAGGGCTTAGCCCCTTCCTGTCCATGCTGTAGCCAGGGGACAGGAGGTGTCTGCTTTATGTCAGTGGCCAGCATCAGCCTGGATATCTTAGCAACCTTTTGACATTGTGCGTGTAGGAAGGGACAAGCTGTTTCCAGCCCCAGGGGGAGGAGGAGAGATGAGCTCTGCAAAGACACGGGCCAGGTCATCCCTTCCCCACTTCCCCGCGTCTGGAAGCAGCTCCCGTCCCTTCCCTCCCGCCCAGTGCCGAAAGGCTGCTGCCGGCAACATTCTGGTGTGAACCTGGGCAGAAATCTGGGGAAGGGGGCCATGTGACCCTGTGTGCTCCCCGCCCCGCCCCACGTGGAAAATGTGGTGCCAGATACCAGGAGA
Organism: Eretmochelys imbricata; assembly: GCF_965152235.1. Taxonomy (NCBI): domain Eukaryota; kingdom Metazoa; phylum Chordata; order Testudines; family Cheloniidae; genus Eretmochelys; species Eretmochelys imbricata. The sequence continues at coordinate 21,719,571 of NC_135589.1, read as the reverse complement.
GGCGGGTCCATCCTGGGGGCCCAGGCAGGCATGGAGGGTGGAGAGCACCAGGCAGGGAGGGTTGGGTCGGTTTGTCACCCCTGCTGTGTGAAAGAGGTGTACGGGAGTGTGTGTCACCCCCTCCCATGTGAACCCTAAAGCTTTAAAGGTAAGAAGGTAAATAAAAAGAATCCAACTATGCAGTATTACTTTTTAACAGGGGCTGAGTCAACTTGGTTTGATTTGAACATTTGTACGATTGCCATTGAATTTGCTTGAATATAAGTAATTTTACCAGTTGTCCCATATTCAGCATAGGGAAATATGGTCACCCTAGCTTTACTAAACCATTTGAAAGTGACCCACTACTAGTAATCACAGAGATCCTTGGCAGACTTGGCCTTTCTTTACTATTAACCATACTTGTCTCCTCCTATTGATGCGAGGTTAATATCTGCTAAAATATTCTTCATAACTCGACTCTTGCATATATCTAAGTCACTGATCTAGTGGCCTGTGATTAGCAAGAAACCTCTCCTACTCCTTTCCTGTGCTGAAAACTATTGAGCCTTGTGCATTTCTAATAATGACCCTCTTTAATGGCCAAATCCATTGTAATCAAAAGAACACAGTAATTTTGGCCGAAGGGAAACTCACTAGTTTCTTTGGGAAATGTTCCCAATTAAATATCTGGAATGTGTGAATTAGAGAAAGCAAAACTAAGTCTCAGCATGGCCAGAAAATGTCTGTGCGTGGAGGCTGTGTGAAAGGATTTCTTGCTTAGTAGAAGTGTAAGTTCATCTAGTGCCAGAGAACAAGTAGACTAGCCAAAGATAAACACAACAAAACCCAGGCAATTTCAGGGCATGAATGTACAAACAGATGAAATAGTGACAAGAAATAATAGAAGAGCCAGGAAAACCTTAAGTATCCCAAAACGTTCACGTCTCATTAAGCAACCCACTTAGCCAGTACCACATGTCTTCAAGGGAAAAGGCAGTACTGTCTAGCGATAGACAATCTGTGTTTTACAACAGGCAAGCACTAAATGGCAGATCTAGCCGACTTCCCTTTAAAAAAACAAAAATCAAACCAGTGAATCTGGAGAACTGCTACACGTTTTTTCCCCAGGTGACAATCCCTATTGCAAACGTTTAAGTCAGCCAAATGGCTGAAATACAGCATCTCACATCCCCGTAGTCAAGTGTCTTCACCAGGTCAGCTGGGAGGAAGAATTTAATCAGAAAACTTTGAATGATCATTAAGAATAATTTAAGAACAACTTACTAGATGCACAATCCCACAACTGAGGAAGAAGGCCATGCTGGTTAAAAAACTGACCTGGTTTACAGAGAAAGTGAAGGCAGCTTCAAAAAATAATATATTAGAAAGGGGAAGTAGATAGTAATGAATATAAATCAAAAGTTAGGAATTATAGACAACTGATAGGGGAAGCCAAGGGACACAGGGAGAAGTCTATGGCCAGCAGTATTAAGGACAATAAGAAGGATTTAAAAAAATATATTAGGACAGAAAGAAACCTGACAGTGGTATTGGGTCCATTACTAGATGGAAGTGGTAGAATTATCAATAATAATGCAGAAAAGGCAGAAGGATTCAATAAATATTTCTGTCCTGTATTTGGAGGAAAAACAGCTGATATAGTCTCATCACATGGTGATGGTAACACTCTTTCCATTCCACTAGAGGCTCTGAAGGCTGTTAAAACAGAAGCTGCTAATGTTCGACATTTTAAAATCAGCAGGTCCAGATAACTTGCATCCAACAGTTTAAAAAGAGCACATTAAATGGATTAAAAACTGGCTAGCTGATCGTTCCCAAAATGTAATGGTAAATGGGGAATCATCATCCAATGGGTATGTTTCCAGCAAGATCCTTCAGAGACTGATTCTTGGTCCTACGCTATTTAATATTTTTATTAATGACCTGAAAGAAATCATAAATAAATAATATGGCTCAATGTAAATACATGCATCTAGGAACAAAGAATGTGGGCCACATTTACAGGGAGGCCTCTATCCCAGGAAGCAGTGACTGAAAAAGATTTCAGGTCATGGTGGATAATCAACTGAACTTGTGCTCCCACTGTGATGCTGTGTCCAGAAGAGCTAATGTGATCCTGGGATGCAGAAACAAGGGAAATCTCGAATAGGAGCAGAAAGGTGATTTTACCTCCATGTTTGGCACTGGTTCATTCCTTGATGGAATCCTGCATCCAGTTCTGATGCCCACATTTCAAGAAGGATGTTGATAAATTGGTGAGGGTCCAGAGAAGAGCCACAAGAAGGGCTAAAGAATTAGAAAACCTGCCTTGTTGTGACAGACTCAAACAGGTCAATCTATTTAGTGTAACAAAGGGAAGTTGAGGGATCACTTGATTTGTAAGTACCTACATGGGGAACAAATATTTAATAATGGACTCTTCAATCTAGCAGAGAAAGATATAACCACAATCTAGTGGCTGGAAGTTGAAGCTAGACAAATTCAGATGGGAAATAAGGTGTAAATTTTTAAAAGTGAACATAATTAACCACTAAAACAATTTACCAAGGGTCATGGTGGATTCTGCATCACTGAATATTTGTAAATCAAGATTGGATGTTTTTCTGAAAGATCTGCTTTAAGAATTCTGTGAGAGACGTTCTCTGACCTGTCTGATACAGGAGGTCAGACTAGATGATCACAATGGTCCCTTCCATTCTTGAAATCTATGAAAACTTCAAATGCAAAATTTTGTTTCCATTAAAGCCAATTAATCAATCCGACAGCTAGATCTCTGGCTGTTCTGGAGGCTCACTGCACCTTCTCTTGTCTCTGCTTCCCGGTAGGTGCACCATCTTCACCTCAGATGTTGGTTTCCACTCAAGACTATCCCCAAGGACCTGGGGTAAGTGCCTGATGGGGCAACATGGGCTATCTGCAGTTGCCTTATTGGGACATTAGATTTAAGCATCAGTTATTTTAGTTTGAGTCTTTCATTCTTGGAAAGGGGCCAAGGAGGGGAAATGTTGCAGCTGATCTTTTTTTAAAGGTTATATTTTCAAATCAGTAACGGGATAAACGTGAAGATTCTAAAGGTCCAGATTCCCTCTGGTGTAACTCTAGTTAGTTAATGGGGTGACATCACGGAGAAGCATGGCCCGGTCACTACTGATAAAGGAGTTTGAATCTGATCGAGAAGAGACAAGGAGGCAAAGAAAGGCGATCAGGAGGGGTGACTTGGTTAGAGTGCCAGGAGAAGAGGACGTCTGCAGTGGTCATTTGTGTAGCCCAGGAGAAGGCAGAAAGGAGAAATTTATAGTTGTCTGCAGTGATAGATGACCAAGGTTTAGGCTACTGTAATCTGCCCTTGAAGATCACGAGAAGAAAATTGAGTATTTCATAAATCATATTTGTACATGATACCGCATGAAAGGCAGGCTTTGAAATAACCAGTTCTGCTGCTCATCTCTCTTTGATCCCATATTTACCTTATTCTCGATTGCCATTAAGTTATAAGACTAATAAAAATAATTCTTCTATGGGTTTGTTTGTTTGTTTCAGGTCGAATTTTTTCCCATCGATAAGGCCCTGAAAAATACTGTTGTAGAGAACCTGCCTAATTCGGTAGTAAAGTGTGAAATGTCCACACACAGACATGATTAGTGTATAAAGTAAAAGGAGAGGTTTAGCCACCCAGCAGCATTTCCTTGAAAATAGTTATTTTCATATAGCGTGATCCAGCTCGCTGAGTTATGCCGATATCCCACTAGCATCACTTTCCCAGGTCTTTGTGGCCAAACTACAACAATTTCCTGCTATAATCCATGTCCCCAGAAGCAGCAAACCAGAGTCTACATATAATTTGCTGGGCAGAAATCTCTGAGCTGTTCTCAGGCCCTGGACTTTTTATTTGTTAAGGGGGTCATTTGCAGCAGATCAGATTTGCAGGCTTTTGCTCTATAGCACAGTGGAAGTGTATTGACAATGACATATAATTTTTGCATGGATAGTTCTCAGGATTTAAGCACAAACACTGAAAGCCTTTTTGTTGTTTTTCCTTCTTGTTACAGAGATCTTTACACAGTGATATTTTTGATGAAATTTAATACTTCACGAGCGTGCATTGTGAGACGACTGCATCTCGCCAAACGTGTGTGGGTTTTTCTGCGAAACCACACACAGCACGCTGCAGCATCAACAGCTGAATTACAAAACGTAGTTCAGGCATGTCCAGCACCCATAAGTGCCCGAGCTGTGCTGCATATCTGAACCACAGAGGGGTAGCTCAGTTCGGTCGTTCCTGTCCATTTAAATTTGCACAGACCATTTAAAATAAACTGCCAACATATCTTGGAGTTTCTGGCCCTCCTAATCCAGCAAGATTTTCCACAGCCCAGATTGCACCTTGGCAGTTCCTCTTTCAGCAGCCTCATTAGTAGAGTTAATATCATCATCTTAATTATCATAATTTTCTTTTCAGTTGTCGATATCCCAGTTGTCTGCATCACCCCATTCTCCTCCTGTAAGCCACTCATCCAAACCTCCGTTGCAACGGCAAACTGGCTCTCCAGTCCTCCTCTCCCCTGGGATGCGCCGACGTGAACGTGCAGTAAGGATTCCTAGTTGGGTTTATGTGGTGGCCCCTGCATTGGCTAGCCCTTGCAGAGAGGGATATTCCTACCCACATGTGTTTGGAGTGTGTCCCTTCCCACAGAGCTATACAGTACATACTAGGCCAGGTTCACTCATTCCTGTGGTCATTGCAGCCAAAAATAAATGTGGGAAATCTGAATTCAAAATGTAGAAAAGCCAGGTTTGTGAGAATGCATGAACCCTGTCTGCTCAGGAGCACTTTCCTTTACGGAGAGGCTGCATCAGGTGCTGTGCTGGGAGGGAGGACTCCTGGGTTCTGCCCATCCCCCATTGCTTGTGCCCTGCCCGGTGATCTGTGCATTAGAACGTATATGAGATAGGAAAGGCACTGCTCATCGGCTCAGCTGAGCAGGACTGTGATGACAACACTTCTGCTGAGAACAGATGGGGAACTGTTTGCCTGCACTGCATCTGTTACCCCCAGACTGCCCTGCGAGGAAGACAAGCAGCAGTTTGTGTGAGCGGAGCAGCCTGGCCCGGGCAGCTCCTTCAGCGTGCCCTGCCGAGCCCTGCCCCTCGCTGCGTTCTATCGCCACCCATATGGGGACGGTCCGTTTCATGGGGGCGCCTTTGTTTGTCAGCAGGAGCTCCCATATGGAGGCAGCAGCCGTGGCATAACGCACCTGGAGGCTGACCTCAGCCCCAGCTACTTGATCCTGGATTCCTCTGCAGGTGACGAGCTGCAGGAGCTGCCGTTCGCTCCCGTGCACGCGCCGATTGTTGCCATGGGAGCACAGACTGGAAGGTGAGGCTCTAAGGCAGGGTTAATGGTAGCTGGAGTGGGAATGGGTGAATTGCTGCCTCAGCGATGCTAGCCCAGGGGGGTGGAGTTCAGTGATGTTCAACAGTCCCGCACCCGTCATCCTGCCTCTTACGGTAGATGTCCCTAAATGCTTCTGACTCACACAGAACCCCGTCCAGGAGGGACCTGGCAGAAAGGGTCAGGATTCCAATGGCGTCTGGGTCCCAGGAAACTCAAAGCCATTTCTCTTTCAGCTCTAGCACTGTCCTCACTCGGGCCTCAATATCTCGCTTGCATGCTGCTGGCTTTCCGGAAATCCTGGATTGTAACAAGGAGCCAGCAGAAGTTGTGGACCCCGCAGACCCTGTGGACTTCAACCCTCAAAGGGAAGAAGCTGACTTCTTGCAAAGCAATGAAATCATTTTGCAGTTCCTTGCCTTCACCAGGTAATGCCCTGAAATCCCACTGCACCATTTTCAGGTTGGATTCACGTCTCCTCTTTAATAGCATCCATTTCCATTACTGATCTGCGTGCTGCTCTTTGGCTTGATGATTCTGAAAGGTCCTTGTATCCATCTCCTGTGCCCCTTCCTTAGGACTTTCACATTGCTTGGCTGAGGCATGTGTGAGCAACTGCCATGGTAACAAAAGCACCAGAAGTGCCTGTGAGACAATGAACATTCCATTTTAGATGTTGTTTTATACACTGAGCCCGTTCCAAATTAATTTTTTTGTTCACATTAGCCAGATTGTAATGTAAAATTAATTACTGAGTAACTCCTTATTTACAGACAGGAAAGCTTCACTTGGAAAGGTTTTTCTGCAATGGTGGTTTTATCTTGATTATGCAACATTTGTCTGTTTACCACTGACTACAGGGCACTGTAATTCTGAAAGTAAAATACCATTCCCACCTGGTCTGGAAGCTGGGAACTCTGTACCAAAGAGCAGAAGTCACCTGTACTACCAGTTTATTGAAAGCAAAAAAACCCAAACCTTGTCCTTCCTGTCACGATGGCTTCAAAGGAAGCCTCCCAAACCAGTTTGAATACACTTAATATCATGGATCTTCCCCAGTTCTTCTGCTTCTCCAATGGTTCTCAAGCACTTGCAAAGCACATACCAATTGTTGGGTCTGTAACAAGAGGAGTTAATCCAGAGATGTTTTTTGGTCAAGGATCCCACAGGATGGCATGGGGACAACATGGCCAAAGACTATGTATTTCACCTTCCAGTTTTACCGTTTCCCACCGGTCACAACACCACGATTGCAGCTGGTGAAGATGGACCGGTCTGGGACAGCCAGTTCAGATGCATCTTCCCATACCTTATTCCAGATCAACAAAGACGGAACCCTCAAGAGCGGTAAGCACTAGTGGAGGAAGGGTTTTTGAAGAAGGAGGAATGTTTCAGCACTTGCCAGATGGTATGTCCTCTGAGGAAGTCCTGGAGGATGTAGCCAATTGTTTGGGAGTTATATGAGATGTCCAAATACTCCAGAGTCTGTGCAGTTTGAAGGGAGACCTAGCAGAGCTTTATGAAATAATGAACAGGGTAGAGATGGTACATAAGGCACTCTGATTTACCCTTTGTCATCATCCTGGGTCAAGGGGCTACTCAATGAAATTAAAAGGCAGCAAATTTAAAACAGATACAAGGAAACCTTTTTATATACAATGCGTAACTAACTTGTGGAACTCATTGCCCCAACAAATCATTTAATCCAAGAGTTTAGCAGAATTCAGAACTGGACTAGACAAGTATATGGAAAACCACAGTTACAGCAGAGAGGATATAGATTTATAAGGGGTATAAATCTCCATGTTAACTGATTGGGGCTAGGAGGAAAACCTCCCTATGGCCCAATCGTTCTTCAATTGCTTACTATGGGGTTTCTTGCACCTTCCTCTGAAGTGTCTGCCTGTTGGAGATGGGATGCTAGATCAGATGGACCACAAGCCTTCTAGCTCTATTCTTCGGGTGCTAAATTCTTCCAATCAACTGGGCCTTGCTCTAGGGTTTAAAAATGAATACTGAAACGTGCCAATGCTTTAAGCCTTTCTTGCAATGTATCAGCAAAATTGTTTTTCTTGCTTGGCTAGTATATTATAGTAAAGAGGAAAATCCATTGGGAGACTTAAATTACAGTTTTTAATAGTTCAAATGGGATTTTTGTCAATCAGATTTAGGCTTAGCTCCAAGTCAAGGTAATGGACTAGTATCTGCTATAATATCAAGTTTCCATTAGTTTATACACCATATAATTAAAAGTGTTCAAAATGTCAAGCCATAAGGCAAAACATCAATACGTGTCAGTGACACGATTCAGAAGTGTAGACTGCTGACTCCAGTGATAGCTAAGCAGATGTAGAGGGAGACACAATACATCTAAGCAACCAGCCTGTAGTAATGCAATCGGATTCTCTTAGCAAAATGGTTTTTTTAATGTCTTGTTAAATTTTTGTCCCAAGAGATGCAAAACTAATGTCCCACCTCCTACAGAGCATTTTTAGTTTGTAAAGTTCCTTCCCCATGTGCAATAGTTAATGAAAATTAATAAGGAAAATCCACATTAACTTAATTTTTTGTGGGTGGATGTCAATCCCAACGAATTTAAAAGTGACTGATTCAGGGAGTTCATAAATGGTTTGATCCATATGTTTATGAGAATGAAATTACAGCTATCAAGAGGAAAGCTGATCCAGTGGCTAGGGTGCTCGTGTGTGACTTGGCAGATATAGGTTCAATTCCTGCTGTGCCTGCAGACTTCCTCTGTGACCTTGGGCATATCACAGTCACTCTATGCCTTAGTTCCCCATCTATAAAATGGGGATAATGGCCCTGCCCTGCCCTGCCTCACAAAGGGTGTAGTGGGGATAAATACAGTAAAGATTGTGAGGTTCTCAGAGACAGCTGTACTGGTTCTGGGAGCCACAGGGGTCCCTTTGATAACAATGAATCTCCTGAGAAGCCATGGAGGGTTAATTTACTTTGTCAGGAATACACTCTTTTTCCTGCAGGATCTCCAGGGTTGCAGCTAAAGTATATGGTGGATCCTGGTTTCCTGAAGCCAGGAGAACAACGCTGGTTTATACGTTATATAGCTGACCATAACCTACAGATTGATATTTGGGATGGAGATTCTTTGCTCCTCATTGGATCTGCTGCAGTTAACCTGAAGGTATGAAACTTTTCCCATACTAAGTCCATAGCTGCTGATAATGGAGAAAAAGCCCAGAATCTCTACTTACGAAGTATAAGAACTCGGGGGAAGGGACCTTCTTTGGTTGTGTTTGTACAGCACCAAACAGAATGGGGAATTGCTCTAGGCTCTGTTGCTCTACAAGGAGGTATTAAAATAGTAACCCGGCTGCAGCTGGCAGGAATGGCTACTGGGTAGGGTAAGTTCAGGAAGTTTCTTACAAATGTGCATTAATTTCTTCGGTGTTAAAATCTGAATGATTTGTTGGAGTGTGTAAAAAGACCTTTAGAAAAAATGTCGTGCTCTGAGGTTCCTTGTGCCGCTGGAGGGCCTGCGCAGGCATGAGAACAAACAGTCTCCGCTGATTCACAGGAGAAGCTCACTCTGGGCAGGAGCAGCACATGTTACTTTGGCCCGCCAGGGTGCCTCATTCTTGTTCTGGAGAACCAGCACCCGCACTGCAAGGTCAGGCCAGTCCCTGTGCCCCTTGACTCCTCTGCTTCTCCACAGAGGTTGCCAACAAAGAGGGAAAAACAGTGCCAAAAGGCAGGAGGTGGTTTGTGGTGTAGACACTTGTGCCCTGGGAAATGGTCTGAGACTCCCTAATTCCCTGTGAACAGGCCACCAAACAGCCCCGAGGGAGTGAGAATTGCTGTTCGCTGCTACGCTGTCTGGATTCAGCTCAGTGACCTAGCGGTGAAAGGTTTGTATCCTGCTCTGAGTTGCCTAAGGCATCCAGTCCATCAGGTGCCACTTCCCTCCCCTCACTCCTGAATGCAGTTACCAGTGCTAATGGCCTTCTGTCCAAATGGCCAGAATAATCATCTCCATTTCTAGGCAACGATTGTGCTATGGCCAGTGTGTGTGGTGAGGATGGGGGGGTTTCATTATCAGGTTTAATTGTACAGCAATTTACGTCTCCTATGGAAGTTTCTCTGATTCTTGCCTGAATCTCTCAATGGTCTCTCCTGGACAGTGTACCACTCTGGACAATGCCTCCTGACAGTAACAGCTACACACATTTTTTGGCTTCAGGATATGTTCCTCTTGCCCCACAGCACTTGCTTCGCCAGGGTCGGACAGCAGTTCAGGTCCATCATGAGCTGGAGGTGATGACAACCGAATACGAGCAGGACACAACAGTAACGAGTGGGGACGTTCTCAGACACGGCACTGTGAAGCCCATAGGAGTCTACGTTGTTGTGAAAGGCCGACTTCACCTGAGTTTGGCCAACGTTGGTAAGAATCCCTGTTATTTTGGCTGATTCACCATGTTTTCTGATGAAAATTTGTTTCTTTCAGAAAGTAACTCAAGATTTCTCATGTATTCTTCAGCATGCTCATTAGACACTTAACTCTGCTGGTTGTCTTCATCATTGCAGTTCCAGCACCATTCTGGGGCATCGCTGGGAATCTCTTTGGTGGCTGATCTGTTACCTTCCCCCCTCCATCTTCACAGATAGATCACCTCCCAAAACAGAGATGCTTTTACCTGCACCAGGATGCAATAATACTTTGCACGCTGATTTGATACAGTTGAAAAGCGCTATGCAGGTGCTAAGGTAGGAAAGCCATGCTGTCCCCGCTGTACAGCTGGGGCTACTGAGGTGCTGAGTTTTCAGAGGTGTTGAGTGAGAGTCAATAGGACGTACAGGTGACAAGCACCTCTGAAAATCAGATTTGCGCCAGGAGCAGAGCCCAGTGCAGTGGCCAGCTTTCTGCTCCATGCGCCTTTTCCAGCAATACGATTGCTCAGCATGGTTCCAGACATCCAGCAGCTTGTTAGTTAAAGGTCTACTGAAAGGTGATCTCAATGCTAGTCACCATCAGAAGTGTTACCCTACTGGCCTTCAGTGCTGAAGCTAAGCTCTTGAGCTTGTATGAAGCCTGCAAAGCTTAGGAGCCTCACATGCTCAAATAAATTTGTTAGTCTCTAAGGTGCCACAAGTCCTCCTTTTTGCAGATACAGACTAACATGGCTGCTACTCTGAAACCTGTCACACACAAGGGAGGATCCTGACATTGCAACCCGAGGGACAGATTGGGTGTCTAGCTAACCCAGAGTTTCCATTAGCCGACTCTCAGCATTTCTGAGTTGCGTTGTGTTTGTTCACCAGCCATGAAATGGGAGCTGGGGATAATTTGATGGTGGTGCTAGAAGTTTGTCTAATTTCAATGCTTCTGTGAGTGCCTTTTGTAACGCCCTCAATCAGCCATCCCTCTGCACCTGTTTCTGTCCCCGAGGGCAGACTGCTCTCTCCCTTCTTTGGAAGCCTGTGAGAGTCACATCAAGGCTATGCTGCATCAGAACTGCCTCTGCCCACTGCCACCAGTGGGTTCTGCACTAAAGATGGCTGTAACTCTTCACAGTATTCCCAAAATTGTTTCATGCTGGCAAAATGAAAAGCACCCCCATGATGCTATTGGAGCGATGGATCTGGACCTACAGGTTCCTGTGCATCTGAGGGAAGAAAATGCTTTCTTGAGACCCAGCAGAGCTCTGGGCTTGGGCTGTTCAGAGATTTTTCAGTTGCTTGAGAAAAATCAACAGGTTCTAAATGCCCGTCTCCGATTATCCTGTACCCACCCTCCGCCTACAATAAGTAATAACACCAGGCTACAGAAAGAGGAGGAAATGCACAGCTCATTAGTTCTGTTTTGAGTTTTCTGCCTGCTTGTTTACAAATGTACAAGCTAAGGCAGCTTTGAAACAGACAATATGGAAACAGCGACACTCAATTAGGTGCTAGCAAAATAACTCCGAAACATGGGAGAAACAGACAAGATGCACAAAGCTGTACCTATAAGAAAACCAAACTTGTAAGAACACTGTTTCCTAGAATTTATTAGGTACTTTTTATATATATTTAATTCACCATCTTATAAACGTGCAGTGACTCCAGGTTTTAAAATCTTATCTTCAGAAGAAAGATTAGCTCCATTATATGATCTCTTAAATTGTCATTTTCACACTTTGCCTGCAAGAGTGTGATAAGCTCTGAGGAAGGAGAGTCCGAGATTCATAACCCAGAGAACAGTTCAGTGCAAACCCAGCAAAGGCAACTGATTAAGAAAGGACAAATACTAGCAAAACAACAACAAAACACCCACCGTACTATATCAGTACAGCCGTCACTCTGATTTCTCTGGCAAATTGTGTTTGATTTCAAAATAATATTAGTCTGGTTTTTAAAATCCCTCATAATACTGGGGCTCGAAGCGTTGAACAGCAGGCCCGTTCTGTAAACTGGATGGCGTTGAGGGGCAGAGAAATGGGGCTAAATGTAGCCAAATAAGGGCATTTGCATTCCAGTCTTTGCCTGCTACACCCATTTCTGCTCCGTACTACATCGTCCGTTTGAAATCTAATCCGTTTCAGAAAGTGAGTTCAAAGCAATTTCAGATACTGCCCCTACCCCTGGCTCCCATTGCCAATTTTCTCATTTTCCTGTTTTTTTAAAATGCTCTTCCCCCTGGTTGCTGTGTGAAAGACCCACACAAACAATACGGGGAAACTGACCATCCAGGAGCCTCAGCAATACTGACTGAGCAGGAAGTTCTGTCATGTGCACAGTAAACAGACTGGAAAAGAGGTCTTAAATCTCCTTCAGTTTCAGTAATCTTGGCTGTTACTCGTAACGTTTTCCATCAAAGTGATTTTTTTTTTTAAAGTGACCGTAACCCTTTAAGCTGCAGGAAAAGAAGCTTCTGGCTAATCCTCCCCTTGCCATTCACACTGAAGTGCTAGGAGGGATTAGCTGTGAATGGAGTTAAATGGCATCTTTATAGCATGATATTTTTCTGATTTTTGGTGCGGTAGAAATGATCAGCAAGGTAATTTTAAATACCTCTCAGAGACGAGCTCCATAGGGTTGCAGGTTTCCACTGGGAGAACGTGTGAACTCCTGTAAGCCCAGGGGCAGCGTTCTCAGCAGAGCTGGCTGAGGCAGAGTTGCACTGACGCTGTCCGTAACATTGTGAGAGCTTCGGGGCACATGCCCTGGTGGTTAATGTTAATGTTCTCACTGTCCGGGTTAATATTCTCAGCTGCCTAAACAGCTTGAGCTACTTCTGCTAACGGCGCATTTGCAGGAGTTGTACACATGAAAAAAGGGTACACATATAACTGCTAGAATGTCCTTCCATTCAAAAGCTGTATCTAGCTGTTGTATTTTGCATCGTGCCAGTCACCTTAATACCTATATTTTGTAGGCCCTAAGACATCAAAACAGCCAGACTGGGTCAGACCAATGGTCCATTTAGCTGGTATCCTGTCTTCTGACAGTTAATCACACACTGCAACAATACGTCACCCCCTGTGTTTACAGAAGACCCTCCTACAAACTCTAAGGTGGATGGTCTCATCGCAGATGACATCACAGCTCAAATGTTAAGGGTTGTGCAGTTTTAACACTTGGCTCTTTGTTGTGCCAGGATTCTTCCCAGCTTGCTGTGGGGAGGCGTGCCTTGAATCAGCAGCTCTGCCATCTCTTGCAAGCATGCAGGGTGCACTCTTCTCTGCATGTTGGGGGCTCTGGCATGGTCCGGTCTTCACCCCATCGCTTTGGAGCTGCCCCAGCTGGGTGCAATTCCTCTGCTCCCCAGAAAGGGTGTGCCCAGGCTCAGGGGCGTGGGGAGGAGAATGCACTTCGGGCCCACCCCTAGACACTTGTACAGGGCCCGCTGGAATCCAGCCCTAAATATTGAAAAACAATGTCAGGTGCTGCAGCCAAATGTCTCCCAAATTCTCCACAGTTATGGAGCTTTTATCTGAAGGACAGAGTGCATTTGTCGGTTAGGTGAATCCACAGACAACTTTACAACTTCATCCTGTGCAGTCTGGGATAGCCTATATATGGATGTAATTACAACAGCATAGAGAGGTGACAAGACAGTAAACAGATCAGTGTTAGGGCTAGTCTTTCTTCACTTGATATAATAGCTAGTATGTGGAAGGAAGAGACATTGGAATAATAAACTTTGCCAGTGATACAAGCAAATGCCAGGGAGTATTTGGGCTTCTTGTGGGTAATGAAAGCCCCTCACCCTAGATCCAGGGACTCTGGACAGCTATTGTCTCTGTTAAGATATGTATTTTCAGTGGTAGCAATAAAGAAAATATGTCACTTACATACTGCAAAGACCCATAGTAAAAATCCAACACAATGTCTAAACCATTAGTTAATGGGAACAGTTATCCTGTCCCTAATGGGAAAGATCCTAAAAATGTAATCGTGATGAAACTAACAGGGTCCTACAGCAGTCACCCTAAAATCTATAAAATGTAACAGGGACGTGAATCTATTTGTTACTGCTGACTTCTTTTTAAACCATCCTGCAGAATTCTATAGCAGGGATCTAATTTTCTATTAAATGCATAGCCAGGTCCAAAAGACCCAGAGAAAAGTTATCATTTGCTATTAAAATCTATAGAACTTTTCTCTAACAGGCACATTTTCTTGTGGCCATGTTGGCATGGCCACAGTATGTATTTTCTACAGTGGCAACCACTGGGGAGTGCAAATTTCACTCAGAAAACAAGACAATGTTTTAAGTCTCCCAGACTTGACCTTGTCTTACCAAAATGTTTAGTGTTGTTTTTGGCCTATCAGTGCAAGTCTTGTCAGCCAATCAGTTCATCTGATAATTTCCATTCCTCATAACAACATTCACAAATTCCAGATTGCCTTTACTTCATCTGAGAAGCAAGCTGGAGTGATAAAAGGTTTAGCAGGCGGAAACGTTCGTTTTTCAGTGGTGCTTTTGAAACCTGAAAAACTTTGGCAAAGTTCATGAGAGTCTTTAAACCACAATTTGAGGACTTCAATAGCTCAGACATAAGTTAGGGGTTTGTTACAGGAGTGGGTGGGTGAGATTCCATGGCCTGCGTTGTGCAGGAGGTCAGACTAGACGATCATAGTGGTCCTTTCTGACCTTAAAGACTATGATTCTATGAGAGGCTGTTACAAAATCAGAAGAAATATGTCTGTCTACTTCAGTCGTGGGCAAATTGACTTTAAAATGCAGCAGAGTGTGGGTTTGGGGAAGCAAATCTCTTTCTGTAGATACATGATGCCTCAACTCCTTAAATCTGAACTTCATTACACCAGTAGAGAGTGCAGGTTTTGCAGTGGCTGTAGTGAGGTTCTGTGATGGCTCCTGTAGACTAAGAATCAAAGATATTCATCTGTAAAGCGCCTAACAGTACCTCCTTGGATACCCTTCCCTGGGTTAGAAGGAAGATGTTTTGGATAGTCCGTGACGCTGTCCCAGTTTGCAGCCTGATGTGTAAGGAAGTACCCAAGGTGCAGAGAGAGGCTCCAGTTGGTCAGAGCAGCTGCAGAAGCAGCCGGAGCCATTCAGGGGACTTCCTACAGCTCTGTCGGACCTACTGTGCCCTGTGTTGATTGTCTGTTTGCTCCAACCTTCCCCATTCCCCTTCCCCAGTGTTGCTTCCACTCCACACCTGCCTATCCCTCTCTCTTCTCCCCAAGCCTGCCCCACTCACCCCTCTTAAAGTCCCAGCTCCCTTCCCTTTCCTTACCATTCAGCTGATCACCTCCTAACTACTTAACTCAACTGGGGCACCTCCAGACTGTCTGCAGCCATCTCATAGTTCATTCTGCTGTTCTGTTCTCCCCCTCCCCCACCCTGCATCCGTCTGCTTTATTTCGATTGTCAGCGGTTCGAGGCAGGACTGTTGGCTACTCTGTTTTTGTACAGCACCTAACACAGTCGGCCCTACTCTTCGTTGGTCATTAGGCACTACTGTAATCAACATGATTAATAGTAATAAATGAACCAGAGTCCTCTTAAGTGACTGCAGAAATCCACTATTATGTTTCAGGGTCATAAAGCATATGCTGTGTTCTGCTCAGATACCACAGGAAAATGAGTACAAATTCGTTCCGACAAGGGGAAGCCCTGAAGTGTCTGCATTTAAATTATATGGGCTACCTGCTCAGGTCGGGGTGCTAGATCAATATGTGTAATATCCTATCCCATAACTGCCAGGTGCCGGGCTGTAAACACAGCTCTCTCTGGGCTCAGTCACGTGTCTTGGTGCAGATGGAGATTTTATTAACATTGCTCTGGGGGATGTCGATTTATTTGTATGATTATTTGTTCTGGTTCTGTGAAAGGAACCAGCCTGAAGTTTGTCAAGAGTTGACAAAGGGAAAAGAAAAATACCTAGCACGAGAAGGGAAAGTGAACTTTAAACACAGAACTTTGAGAAATGGAATTAGCTAGAACAATTATTTTTTAAAAGTGGTTGCTCTTATTCTCTTGCCAGGGAACTGGTTAGTTTTGGGCTATGGTTGTGATAGAAGTTAAATACATTGGGCCAAATTCTTGATTTCACTGAAATTTTTCCAGTTGATAGCAGCAGGGAATTTTTTTTACTGCATGTTGTGATCTGGTATCCGTGTCCTGCAGTGACATGAAGCAACTGGCAGCAGGTGCCCATGGGAGGAACAATGTGCTGTATTATAATAAATGCCATCTGTTGGTGGACTGTGAAATGAGAGAGTGGTCTCAGTCAGGCTCCATTGGCCCTACTGACACGAACTGGCCCCTGGCTAGCAATACGGATAGAGTGTGGACCATGCAGACAGAACTCTCCTGGCTCCAAGAGGTGGCCCCTCCAGGGCAGGGCTGAAGCACGTTAACCCTGTGTGTGGGTGAACCTTGCAATGCTGCTGTCTATGCTGGAGATAAACAGAAGGCATTGGGATCCAGGGATGTCCATCTGGCACCTTCTTGAGCACTGAACTGTTATTAAAAACAAAGGTCTTCTTGTGGGTGCTCAGTGGCTTAGTGGCCAGGGCACAGGATGAGGAGACCGGGGTTCTATTCCCAACTCTGCCACTGGCATACTGGGTGACCATCAGCAAGTCACTTTAACCTTTCTGTGCCTCAGTTTCCCCATCTGTAGAATGGGGAGAATGATCCTTCCCTTCTTTGTAAAGTGCTTTCAGATCTACTGCTGTTGAGTTCTAGATAAGTGCTAGGTACTGTTGTGAATATTGCAGCCATGGTGAACACTCCCATTGGTTTTAATGGAAGCAAAGTTAGGCCAACGGAGCATTTCAGAAAATGCTACCTTTAGGGTCCAACTTAAGAAGCGCCTCTCTCCTGTCGCGGATGGGGATCATTGTTGGGCCGGGGTCATTCCAACTCCATACTAGTGAGGCAGATCCCCATAGCAAAGGGCTTTTTTTCTGGGCGTGGCTGGGGCCCACCTGCCCCACCTTCACCAGCTCTGTGTTTCTGTTGCAGGTCACCTATGTGAGCAGAGGCTGAAGAAATCAAACTCCTTGCCACCCCCGCGCTCTCGCATTGTCTCTTCGCATGATGGGACCAGCAGCTTCCACGGAGGCAGCCTGTTCTCTCTCAATAGTCCTGGGGGTAGGTCCCACCAGCTCCTAGCTATTGTCTGGCAATAGTTTTTCTCCTGTGCGCTATTAAAAGTACCAAAGGCGACAATTGCTCAAAGACACAAGTGCCGTGTGCACTGGGTCCCTGGACTCGGTGTTTCCTCTTTCTCCCACAATAGCATGTTACAAGCATATGTTCTATCAGCATGAAGTGGTCCATCTGCTGGTGGGTTATTGAGGATTTTGTTCCCCAAACTATCTACCCCTACGGCTGCTGCCTAAATAGTTCCCCTGGGCTGTGAATGTTCAGAACCTGATGTTTGCTCAGCTGGTGCCGACAAACATCCACTGAGAGGCTGAGCTACAATCGGATTCTGCTGAACTCTCTCATCAGCCAATATTAGGGGATGCTTTTCACCCGATTTGTTCCAGTTCCCAGATACAGTTGGGTCCAGGAGGTAAATCCTTAGCTGCTCAGGTACTGCGGCATCATGAGTCCATTCTTTAGCAAAGGGAGAAGCCTCTCCCCTTGCTTGTCTGCTCGAAATGAAGCTGTTGTCAGAAAAACTCTTGTATGGGTCTCACCTGGCTATCTGAAGAGGTGAGAAACTGGGGCCTGTGAATCATTGACTCGAAGTGTTTGCTGAGGTTGGCTCTGTGAAAATCCGGCTCTACTCTGCAGCTCTGAGCCTGCGAAGCTGGGTCCTGTGAGTAGAATTTACGGTCCGGTTAGTCTGCAGCTGCTGAGGGTGAGGGATGGCTGCTGATTTTCAGCCTTGCGGTGATTTAAACTCCCCTACATCAGAGAGAAGCAATAGCCCATGTAGTTAGAGATGGGAGGGCTCAAGTCGAAAATTATATTCCTTTAAGTAATTATTGAAGTTTTGAGGCCTGCTTGCCTTTACGTAGGCCTGGACAAAGAGTCTTGGGCCCAAATTTAACTCCTTCCCATGAAGGGGTGTATGTTGCATTCAGCAAATGGGAACCCCTTATTATGTCCAGGTACAGATGAGCTTAACATGCAGTTCACCCAGCCCTGCCTTTGTGCCTGGCATGTAACGTCTTTCAAACACGTCGGGCCTGCTTGTCGTTTACATTTAGGCCCCTTGACACTGCTCTCGCAGCATCAGTGAGTCTGCGCCATCGTGTAAATGAGAATCAGGCTCTTAGAGAGAGACATTAATCTTCCACATTCTCCTCCTCAGCTCACTAAACACACATCTGTGCTGAGATGCGAGTGCACAAGAGCACAGACACACACAGATACTTTCTCTACCCTGTGCTATCCGTGATGCGTTTGTGCAGCTGGAATTGGGTATATTTCTTGAGTAAGAGTCGTTGAAATATTTTATCAAATTAAGCACCTGTTCCCAAAGGAGCTCCAGATGGTGTGTGAAATGAAAGAGAGCTGCCCATACGCAGAATTTCCAGGGGAGATAGGGGGTAGAGAAATACTATTATGCATTTATATATGCTTTTAATGGACTTTCTGATGAGTGTCAACAGGACAGGTTGTCCCGATGTGCCCTATGTCTAAGCTAATGTGTGAGCTATTTATACAACTGTTGTATTCCCAGCCTGGGCGTTTTCACTGCTGGAAAGATGTGGACAAATTGGAGAAAGTCTAGAGGAGAGCAACAAAACTGACTAAAGGTCTAGAGAGCCTGACCAATGAGCAAAGACTGAAAAAAATGGCTTTATTTAGTCTGGAGAAGGGAAGACCAAGGGGGGACATGATAACAGTATTCAAGTACATGAAATGTTGTTATAAAGTGTGAATAATAAATTGTTCTCCTTAACCACCGAGGACAGGACAAGAAGTAATGGGCTTAAATTTTAGCAACAGAGATGTAGGGAAAAATCTTTTCAACTGTCATGGTAGTTAAGCACCGGAACAAATTCCCTAGGGAGGTTATGGCATCTCTGTCGTTGGAGGTTTTTCAGGACAGGTGAGACAAACACCTACCAGGGATGGTCTAGAGGATACTCAGTCCAGCCTCAGTGCAGGGGACTAGACTAGATGACTTATCCAAGTCCTACATTTCTATGATTCTATGACGAGGTATGTGAAGTACTGAATTAGACATTTTGCACAAAGTGTTAAAAAAGGTAATGCAGGAAGAAGAAGAATCTGAGATTTTAAAGCCAGAAGGGACCATTATGATCTCCTAGTCTGATCTCCTGCAAAGCACAGGAATTCTTGGATCAAGCCCGCATCTGGTGGTTGAGCTAGCTCACATTTTGATGGTATGAATCAGAGGCAGTTGACTGTCTCAGAGAGCGTGTGTGTGTTTTCACCAGAGAACCTCATAAGGTTCAGTTCAGAGAAAAGTCAAAGGTTTAGATTTTGATCCAAATTCGCTGACCTGGAAATCCCTCAAAAACGTGCTCCCGCACAAGATTTCCACTCCTCCCCAGTGGGTCAGAAATCCGGTCTGAATCCTCTCTCCCACAGCACACCTGCTTCTAATTCAGCAGGAGTTCGGAAGCACAGAGATATGGGAAATGTAAATGCCTGGCTGGGTGTCACAGTCCCAGGTGGAGTGCTCTATGTGCTGAGCTGTGTGCGCTGGCCTCATGTGGCAGAGTGAATTGGATGAATGCACCCTCCATGGAATGGTTTTGATATCAGAACATTCAGCTTTTAAATTGCAGAAGTTCCCCTACTGAGACAGGCTTTTCCAGCCAGGCATCCTCCTTTCTCATTAATTTTTTAACATGGCCCATAAGGTTAAACATTGTGGACACTTGCTGAAATATGACTATTGCTAAAATACGAGCATTTTGGCTCAAGATGTCTAACCCAATTTGCCGTGTCTGGGAAACAGTTAAATAGATTTAAAATTAAATTCAGGTGGGTAATTTGCAAATAACCCTTGTTTACCAATTTTTTAAGAAAATGTAATGCACCAAGACTCAAACAGCCTCTGTGTGGAGTTACACGTCATGTAGAGAGTTTAATCCCATGCATCAAGTGCTTGGTAGTGGATTGTATTTCACATATTAAATATTTGGCTGGCACTTCAATTGGGAGCTGCTCCAGCGGCAATTTTGTGGAGAAATGAGAGAGAGAGAGAGGAGTGGAAGAACATTTTAATAAAAATGTAGATGTGTGCATAGTGTACAGCAGGAAACAGGCCGGTTTTGAACTCAGGGAGAGGAACAGAATTCCCTTCTGGAACGTTTGGTGGCTTGAGATTGTTTAGGTTCATCTGGATATTCTGGTGATTGTCAGAGTCCCGTAAATCCCACATGCTTGTTTATTCTGCATTTAATCCAGGCCTCGTAGTTACGTTGTCACTACTGAGAGGAACTTTTGTTGGGATCCCCAGGCCAGAGAGAATTAATATAGCGCAATGTGTCACTCAGATCTGGCACAATGGCTGCACATATAGGAGAGATGTGACTTGTCGGCTGTCTGTGGAAAGCTTCAGAAATTGTGTAATGTAAAAAACTGCCTGACAGCCCTGGGTGTGTTGCTTTCATTGCCGATTTTGGTGCCAAACCCTGGGAGAGGGACCTTGGTATCAATTCCACCTACTACCCAGGCTTCTACTGGGACTACTCAGCTTTTACTGGCCCCTTAGGCCAGACTGAGGCTTGGTCAAGGAAAGGGCAGTCTGGACCGCAAAGCGGCTGTTCCTCAGCTCCCCTTCCTGGTGGTTGCCTCTTCATTTGCTTGCCGATCTAGGCGGCTTCAAACACCTGCATGCTTGAGGCAACTCAAGTCAGCATATCCCTCTGTTTGCCCAGGTCATCCATCCGTCTCCCTGTCTCAGCGGTCTACTGCACTGCTCCCCGTGGGGTCCACCCCCGACTCGCTCAGCCCCAGACTCTGACGCTTGTTTCCTTTGCACCCAGCTAAGAACGTGTCCCAAGCCCAGAAGCTGGTGGATGTGGACAGCGAGCTGGCTGCCATGCTGTTCAGCCGCCTGCAGGAAGTGAGCGCGGCCTTCCAGCACGCCAGCCGCGAGGCCAGCGCCAGCCGCAGGCGGAAGCTGGAGAGGATGATGATAGTGCGACAGCTCGAAGCCCAGGAGGATGTCAGTGGGAGGAGAGCAAGCCTCATGGTGAGGAGCACAGAGCGCTGTCGAAACGATCTTGGGACCAGAGAGCAATCGGGAGCCAGGCCTGACAAAACACCTTGTAGCATCTTTCATGTCAGGGTTTGGCGGCGGATTCCTTCGGATGAATCCTCAGACACACAGGGGAGGGGCCCACATCAGTCTGTTAGTCATAGTGCGTCTCTTCTTCGATAGGGCCGGCGTGAGGAGCGCATCCAGCACTCCAGGGACCTGCAGATTATTGATGCCTACCGGGAGCGCATCAAGGCCGAGAGCATCTCCAGCATGCTGAGTCAGGCCATCACCACCAACTACACGCTCTATGCCACGCTGGGCACCGCAGAGTTCTTTGAGTTTGCCCTGAGAAACCCATACAACGTCCAGCACACAGTGACGATTGAGATCGACCACCCTGAGCTGAGGTAGGAGCCAAACGCCTTCTCCCCTCCAAAATTCTGCACGTTACACTTGGAAAGCCAGCCCAGAGCAAAGAGGCACTTATGGAAACGTGAGACAAGAGGTGTCTTTGGGATCGAGCTTGTTGCTTTTCAGGCTTTATTGGGAAAGGCGGGGGGGGTTAGTCTATAGTGAGGACTCCATCATATACCAATGATCTGCTCCCCCCATTCAGAGATTTCACTTTTCTTTTGTTTTCTTCCCACGTCCTGTATCACTATCCAAAGGGATGGGAGAACGCAAGCTACCGAGAAGCTAAGCACAAAGGAGTTGCCACACTAGGTCAAATCTACCCTAGTTATCCTGCCGCTAGCTGTGACCAATGCAACCACCATCAGTAATTCACGTGCCTCACTGTGCAGGGTTCGGGGAGGGGCGGGTGTACTGGGGGCGAGGAGAGGAGAGGTCTTTGTTTCCCAAACCAAAGGTGTGGTTGATTTTGGACTTTTCTTTCCATTTAATATGTGCCTGCACATTCCAGCAACTGTCTTTTTTCCAACCCCCCCACACAAACCTGCACACTGAGGTTTAGGTATAACTCACAGCCTCATTTTGGGATCGGGGGAACCCCAGCGCCTGGGATGTTTTGTCCCCAAAGTAGCTCTGCCTTTGATTTTTTTCCACAGTGTTATTGTGGACAGTAGGGAGTGGAGACACTTCAAAGAGCTGACCCAAACAATGACTACTCCAGTAGAAGAGGACATGTTCCATCTTCAGGACAACCTCATGCCTCAGGTCTACCTGCGCCCCAAAGAGACCATTCACATTCCATTTAAATACCAGACCTTCTCTATAGACCACGCTGTCATGATGCAGGTACACATATCACCCTATCACTTCTGCTATATTATGACATAGGACAAATAAAACAATGAGGAAAGGGTCCATTTGCCTACCATCATTATCTAGAATTAAACATGATGCTAACTGTATAAACTTCTATGCCCATTTTATAACCAATGCTATTTCTATCAGGTGATGGGTAGTATGCCACATCATTTAACATCAGCTGTTCTTTATATTGCTTTCTATAGCATTTCTTTTCTTCTGTTCCTGCTGTCTGGTATCACACCAATAAATTTACAGAAATATGACTTAGCTCATAAGGGAGGGCCTAAAAATATCAGGTCTTTGTTGCCAAGGAGCAATGGCTGAATGTCTTTGGGAGACGTCAGAAATGTCAGGAAGAGGCTCTTCTGTAATCTTCTCTCTTCTGGCCCCAGCAGAACCAGGAAACAAAAAGCACACAAAACTGGAAAAAATAAGAAGGGACTCAGCCTTTGAGGCCAAAGTGGCTTGTCCACCTGTTGTGGTTGAATAATAATAGCAAACAAACTCACAGTGTTTGTGAGGCTCACATGAGGATTAAAACAGAGAGGCCTTACATTTTAAAGACAGGGCTCTAGCTTCAGGGGGAACAATCCCCTCTACCTTTGCAACTGGCTCACGTCCGCCTGTGCTTCTCAGTTCTTGATGTGTTAAGATTTAGGGCCAAATTCATTGGTGTAACTCCATCAGTGGGATGAATGCGACCCTTAGTCTGCTCTTTAGAAGCATAAAACTGGCTTTTAAAATGAGATTGTATCCAAATTGTTCCCTTTTATTCCCTTTTTAGCTCAATTCCATGGAATAAATGAATAGGGGAGGCAAAGCTGCTGGGTGCTTGTAGAATTCAGAGTGGTTAGGCCGAGGTACAAGCCAGCTATGTAACCCTAGAGTGCTCCTCTAACTCTCAGCAGTGGGACAGAAGAGAAGGTTCAGAGGACAACAGGCTCTTGATGCTGTCTGCAATGCATTGCACTATTTTACTGATGTTCACAGATTTTAGCAAAGCCACCAATGACAAGAACATGCAGAAATATAGAAAAGCAACTCTCACTTCCTCAACAACACTGCAAAGAGGCCAATAGCAACAAGAAATTTGCAATTCATGGTGTTTTAAAGTTAGTACCTGAATTCCCAGGTGCAAGGGAGAGCTCTTCTAGAGCAGAGCACTTTGTGTTTTACAGGACAACGTTATCTGCGTAGGGGATCTCTGCTCTGAAACCCTGCTCTCCTAACATGCAGGGAGCTGTCATTGATTGGTGTATGCAAAGAGCAGCTGATCATAAGGAGAGGGACAGCTGGAGGCTCTGGGAGGAGAATTTTACCCTTACTAGTTTTCACTGTGATACGGTTTCTTAAACATTATAGATTTAGATCAAAACAGTGGTGAAAATTCCAAAGAATGCATTCGTGACATGACGTGCACTGCTGCTTTGCATGATTACTACTACTTAAATTTTAGCAGGGCCCTGCTGAGCTGAGGTTCAATAAAGGCACAGAAGCTGCACCACCCTGGAAGTCCAGTGCCATGCTGACAAAACGCATCAAGGTAACAGAGGCAAAAAGAAGTGCTGTCGTTTAGGTGAATTGCAAATGATCAAAACCCTATGACAAAGATTAAGCCTACACATATATAATTCCTTTTAACTGCCCATTTATGGCAGGCCATAAGGTTTTTAATGATCAGGAAATAAACTTTTCTGAATTTCATTGGATGTCTATTGTAGTGTATAGAAATAGGGTAGTATCCCTTTAAATGCGTTGTGAGCTGTCTGCTGATGTTCACCGTGTTCTCTGTTGTAAATGCCACCACAAACCAGTACGGAAGGGTATAGATAACTAAGCTTTATGTGTTTGTATGTATTTAGTGAGCATGGCTATTTAGAACCCAGTCATGTCTGTGTGGCTTCTCATACAGGTTTTGTTATGAAAAGAGAAGAATACAATGACTTTACAGCCATGGTCAGCATTGTTTTTGAAAGGATTTTGTTTGCAAACATATCTATTGACCTCTCTGTCACCATCCTGTGCTTGGTTTTTAATTCCTCTATCAAATATTGCTTTAAAGCTACTCCCCTGAAAATGCATGGTTTCAATGCCCTGGAGATTCCATTCACAGTTCTAGATTTTACCATCACATATTTATTTAAATTGAGTTCTCTTTATAGCATCCTAGGTCCCCTGCTATTTGGTGGTAACTACTTCAGAGCTGTAAACAGATTGAGAATTGATTTTGTTCCCACTATCAGTCAGAATGAAAGCCAGAGGTGCTATTTTTTCTTGCTGTAGCACAGGGGTCGGCAACCGCTGGCATGCGGCTCGTCAGGGTAATCTGCTGGCGGGCCGCGAAAGATTTTGTTTACATTGACTGTCGGCAGGCACGGCCCCCCGCAGCTCCCAGTGGCCGCGGTTCGCCCTTCCCAGCCAATGGAAACTGCGGGAAGTCATGTGGGCCTCGGGGACATGCTGGCCACAGCTTCCCGCAGCTCCCATTGGCTGGGAAGGGCGAACCGTGGCCACTGGGAGCTGCGGGCGGCCGTGTCTGCGGATGGTCAACGTACACAAAATGTCTCGCCGCCCACCAACAGATTACCCTGATGGGCTGCATGCGGAAGGTTGCCGACCCCTGCTGTAGTATTTGTTGATGGTCTCTTTACTTTCTCTCTCAACGAATTCATTATTATTTTTTGTTTTGCACAGATCTCCTTTAAGGCAAGTGGTGACAAACCCATTGCAATTCTCAGTGTTAATGTGGAGCCTCAGCCCCACGTGGTGGATCAGACATTCCGATTCTATCATCCGGAGCTCACCTTCCTGAAGAAGTCCATACGGTTACCTCCATGGTACACCTTGCCAGGTAACTGTCTGCATTCAGCTGAGAACTGGCATGCAAATATTGTGTCTGCTTGTGTTTCCATGTTTTGTTTTGCAGGGCTGTAGGTTTTAAAGAGATACATACTTAGAGATTTGCCAGCTTTCAGGCCTTCCTGATAATGAGGGCAGGAGATGGGCCTATGCCTAACAGCAGGGAGAATGGTCATCTTATGCTTTTTTCCCCAGGTGCCCCAGCAGGAATGCCAGGTGGGGAACCGGAGATGTACGTCCGCTGCAGTGACCCCAACATCATTTGCGAAACAAAAAAAATGGTACTACTTACACAAATCAAGCGGCAATCCAATGGAGTCTATCCTCTATGTTCACCATCTCTTTTCTATCGACCGCTTTATCTAAAGCAAAGATACCATGCACCAATGGTTCATTGATCTGTAATGATAGAATATTGGGTGTTACTAGGTTGTGACTGCCTCTCTCCCCTGTTAAAAAGGAACAGAACTTCTCTAGCCTGCTTCCATCATATTTGTGGGTTTAATACCACAATATAAACCATAATTTGTTATGCTGCATTGCATTGTTCATGTGAAGAAAGGCCAGATTTGAAATGCTGGTGGAAACTGCCACTTATGGAAACACCAGCTCTCCAGCTAGGTGCCACAGATAAATTCTTCGGAAATCAGAGGTTCCAATAAGGAAAGAAGTAAAAATGTGTCCTTATTGAATAGACCGCAAAACCTCAACTGGGTTGCGTTGCTGCTCTTTGTGCCATATTCCAAGACAGCATCCAAGTACTCAAGACTCAGTTACTACAGGGAGGAGAGCCGCTCGATCAATCGATAAATAAATAAATAGATCGATCTAACTTCTGATCCCTTTCCTTTCAGGCGATGCTATTTCTCCATCATACAAGTGTTGCTTGATCTCCTGCATCTCCCTCTGATGGCCTGATCCAATAACTGAGACGCTTTTGGGGCTGATCCAAAGCCCACGGAGGTTAATGACAGGCTCTCACGGACTGTCAATGGGCTTTTGATCAGGCCACCAGAGGGAGATGCACAGAAAAGCAGCTCATGATATGCTCTGTGTTGTAATTTTTAGCTTTGATTCCAAGTTTCCTGGATTTTATTTTCAGCCGGTTGGGATTTAAATGAAAAACAAACTCACACATAAATGCGGACGGTAATGAAGGTGCTTGTTAATTGCCATTGCAGAAATCTGCTAGCATGGTAATTGGATTATGGCTTGTTAGAAAACTTGAGGGAAATTCTGCAAAATCTAATTACTGAAACAGACCCGGAATGTGAGAGCCGTTTGTATCCTCTTTTGTAATTAAAAATGTTTGAAGAAGCCAAGCTGTATAATAATATAATAGGGTAGTTTAGCTGGGTTCTGGAGCCCTCTGCTTGTGGAAGTGGAGTGGAGGGGGGTTAAAATAAAGGGAAAAGGAACCCCTGGGGTCCTCATTAGCTGGTTTGATCTCTTGGTTAACTATTCTAACGACACTTTCTGATTTTGTACTCAGGGTCCTGGGGAGCCACAGGATGTGTTCTTAAAAGTAGCTGGAGGACCAAGCCCACAGATCAAAAAATTCTTTGTTGCTATTTACACGTAAGTAAGAGAATCCAAAAGTAGAAGAGAGAGAATTCTCCAGAAATCTTGTCAGAGCAGATAAGGAAATGCACATGGAACATTCCTAGTACACTGGTTCCAGCGCGTGACTTATTTTTCTGACAAGCAAAAATCTGGAAGAAGATCTGTATGATTCTCTTGAAATACGCCTGTTTGCAAAACCTGGACTAGGGTGGAAGATGTTAAGAAGGTTCTGAAGATTCAGTGTCACCTTTCCCTTTAGTACAGTCATAACAAGCTCCTCTCTCTCTGCTCCAGGGATGCCTGGCTTGCTGCACCCATTCAGATCTGGCAATTTTACCTTCACTCGCTGCAACGTGTGGATGTTAGCTGCATAACTGGCCAGCTGACCCGCCTTTCCTTGGTTCTCAGGGGCACCCAAACGATCAGGAAAGTGAGAGCTTATACCTCCCACACACAGGAGCTGAAGGTAGGCTCTGCCATTGGACTCAGAAGTGTTTGCTGCCAATTCCTCTCTTCCTTCCCCACCACAAAGAGAAACTTTTCATTTGGAAGAGACTGGAGTTAGGAGTGAGTTGAAAATTAGTGAAATCCTTCACAATTATAATTATGAATGGACTTATGTTGACAGTCCCAGTGAAAATAATCCTCCAATATGAAACCAGTCCCATTAGGAATTATGAACAATTTACTGCCATAAAGTCTTCATTATAATTATCTTTTGATTAAAGTCATCATGTGTAGGATCATTGGTACAAAACCCCAGAAGGCAAATTATCTGAATTAATGAGACTATCTGAAGACTAATAATTTCTTTAGAATTCATTTAGTCGTAATTATAAATGTGAATAATAAAAGACACACAAACCATTCCATGAATTAGGAAATAAAGAAATCAGTGTTTAAATGTTGTCCTCACTGAGGCAGAACATGGAGATGAATTCCCTTGACGGCGTCCAGAGCGAGCTCCGTCACCACAATGGGCTGCTTTCATTGCAGTGACCTGAATTATGGTTGGGAGTTGTACATCTTGAATTCTGTGTTAACTTCCCGTGACGTAGGGGCTGGGCTCTAGTTGGCCGGCGTGGTAATGAGAACTGTAATACATTGCAGGGAAGCATGTGTGAGAAGGCAGCCCCTGCCTGACGCACCTTCCTGCGGCAGGCCATGGCCTGGTCTGCCTCAATTTCCCCTTTCAGAGTCCTCCAAAACAATCCAAACAGTCTTTGTTACTGTGAATATAGGTCTTGTTTGGTTCATTTATTACAAAAGTTCCACGTACACAAACCATTACAATAGTTCCACAGTCATAGTCTAGATTTCCCCCAACAGATAAGGCTCTGGGGTCTCTCTCAGGAGAGTAAACCCCCCCCCCTTTGCTGTGTAATGTCACATGGGTCTTTTATCTGATTCATAAATCTGTTTGGCACCTAAAATGAAAGTGTCTGTTACTCTGATATTTCAAAGTATCTTTTCCACCTCAAGTAGGAGGTTCTAGCTATACAAATAACCTGCCCTTTCCTTCTAGCTAATCAGACGGTATTCTGGTAGTCGATATGTCGATAGGGCTGTCAGACAAGAATTTTGAGGTGAAACACAAAATGCCAGAACTGTCTTTGCCGAGTGTGTGTAAAAAGAAAAATGATGACTGTAACATTAACGTACATAACTCAACAAAACCAAATACATTCAGAGACCATCTGTTCTGCAGGTGGCATCTAATGCTTCCAGTATATCTTAAATGTATTGCATTCTGTTGGTAGCATTTTTTTGAGCCTGCATCAGGCATCCACAGGGCAGTAGCAGGGTTAACATTTCTAGCTGAGATGAGCTCTCTAGATGTTGCTAACTCCATTTTGTTATTGAAATTCATTTTGCTAAGCAAAGTTCCTCTGCAGACAGGCTCTGAATGTGCAACTCAGACAGATTTTACAATGAAGTTAGAGCCTAGTTTATTAATGCAGCCAGCTTTAATTTCCTTCTCAGAAACACACATTTCTTGACATTTGATCAGTGTCTAATTTATATTCCAGACTGGAGTCTAGAAGGTACAGTAGATTAACTTCCCTTCTGACTTGATCAAAGGACACCATGTTGGTGCCTCTAAAAAGATTTTTCATGGCACATGTAAAAGTTTGGGTTAATTTCTCCTCCACTGTCTCTCATGCTGAGACTATCCCAATAACGTGTTATATTAACAGTGCCAATAACTTTGACCATCACTGATACCATCTTTCATTTTCATCTAGACAATTCTGATTTTCTTGCATTTTTAATATAAAACATTTTGAGCTGGAATGTACCAGATTGAGACCTCATTTCCAGGACCGGAGAGATACATCATTTGGGGATTCTAATTAAACCTTTTCATTGTCTTTCCTGAGAGGCAGAGAGGCCTCATCTGCACGTGTAGAGTTTGTGTTCCAATGGCTTGGTTGCTGCCCTAAATTGTGAGCATTTTTGCCGGTTTCCATTTTGCTCATTTTCTACAGGTGGATCCCAAAGGTGTGTTTATTCTCCCTCCGAACGGGGTCCAGGACCTGCATATCGGTGTGAGGCCTCAGAAAGCTGGCAGCAGATTTGTTTACCTCAATCTGGTGGATGTGGAGTACCACCAGCTTGTTTCGTCCTGGCTGGTGTGTGTCTCCTGCCGACAGCCTGTCATTTCTAAGGTACCTGGGTGCACTCTTATAACAACCTTCCAGGCAGGTCACTCTGTCTGTGTGTCACTCGAAAGCCTAGAATATCTCCTGAGTCAGTGTGAAGTGATGGAAACAGCTACAAGCATGGCTGAGAGCTCTTTGTGTTTAGAATGTCACCAGGTTCAGTCATCACTGGGATTCGTGGTCTGTTACCATCAAATTTTTAAGTTCTCAGCCACATTGACTCTACAAATTACACTTGTGCGACCGCATGGGTTGTTAGCTGCTAGTTAAATCTTATTTGCCAAAGATGGAACTGCCCTGAGTGCAAAGTGAGCTGACTAGTTTTACTGGAAGGGTCGCTACCGTCTGTAGCTATCTCTATGTCACCCATTACCATAGCCTTTAGCCACCACTTCTGGTCAGAAATCAGTCCCTCACATTGAGTGTGAGAAACTTCCAAGTCATTCATCGTACAGGAAAGGGCGAGACTAGAGTCCTGTGTTGTTACAACTCCAGAATGTGTGTAGAACATTTTGATTTTTTTATTATTCTTTGGACAGCGTTTTGCTTTCTTTGCAGTCTCTTCAAACTTGAAAGACTCTTCCCTTCACCAGGAATATATTATAGGATCATAAAACTGATTTCTAAACATTTGGGACAGATAGTGACAAAACCACTTTGTTCTTTGAGTTAATCACCTTAAAGTAGTAATATTTTTAACAGCAACTAGCCCCAAAGTAATTGCCTTCACATGCTAAATGCAATCAAATTGCCATCGGAATTATAATAACAACTCAATATTACTATATCTGGACAGCTGCTTTAGATATGGCCCTGGGAATAACCAGAGGAAGCACTTGTGGTTTTTCCCTTTGTATATAAATACTGCTGCTTCTCCCGATTTTGTGTACATAGGCCCCAGGTCAGGAAAGCACCGAAGCACAAATCCATGCCCATTCAGGAAAGCACGTGCTGAACTGCCCCTGAAGTTGGCGGGACTTTATGCACACGTTTAAGTGCTTTCCAGAATCAGGGCTACAGTGGCATGCGTGTCTGTGGTAACAGTTGTGGGCAGCTCTTGTATTCAGAATATATCGTAGAGGATTTTGAGGGAACCTGGTGTACGGGATGGGTTACATCGTGCTGAGCACTGTGACCTGGATCTAGGATGCACTTAAGCACGTGCTTAACTTTCAGCCTGTGAACAATCCCACTGAAAACCATCAGAAAATCAGGTTCGGCCCCTGTGTCGAAGGCAGCTCCACCCATAGAGCCCCCGTTCCCGAAGTCCGTCACAGCAGGGGTATTTCCTAGTAGCGCTGACTCCAGTCTGCTCTGGGATTTCGGGCCAAAGCAGGAAACTGGATTTCCCATTTAACCATTGTTCATTATTAAACATTTCCCTGAAATACTCTACACTGGGGGAAGTTAAGCGCAACATTACAGCACTGCTACATTTTCCCTCGTAACGCCAGAACCACTCCCGTATGCCGTGTGATGGGAATTAGCACCATGGCGGTCCTGATGGAAATAAATTAGCTAGCTGGCGAAGGAGCCTGGCTATGATCCCAGCTGAGTCCCTTTGTCATTGAGGCGAATAACCCCATATATACAAAAGACTCACTGCAGAATTCAGCCCTTTCTCCACTTTGCCCTGATGGTAGAAATTTAAGCATAATCCATGCTTCCTGGGGGCTGAGAGGAAAGCCAGGTGAGGTGAGGGAACTAATGTTTTCACAGTGAGTGAAAGTTTCCCCTGTGCAAGGCCTATGCAGCACTTTAGCCTTCAATAAAGGGTTTCAAGTGGGATTTAAGGGGGCCCTCTCTGGCCCACCCATGGGGAATAGCCTAACAAAGGATCCACTGAGGAAGAAAAATTCCTCTAATGAATAGACACGAGACATTGTAACCAGAACTGACACCATCGCCGTGGGATGTGTGGTCGGGAGAGAGGGGGCTGACTGTGGTAGCCTGGAGACACCCCTTAAAGTTTCTGGTCAAAACATTTTGAAAGGGATTTTCAAAACCACTGAGCCTTGTCCTAACGAGAGTTCGACCATTGGCTTCGGCGGGAGCAGATTCAGGCCAGCCTTGAGTACTTTGGACCCACCTGCCCCTTGTTCCTATGAAATGGTCCTAGGAGATTTGAATCCACAGTTAGCCTTAGAACGATAGATAATTGGGACTGGAATGATAGATAGAGACGTCTTCTGTTCTTGCTGCCGAGCATAGGGACTAGAAGATCCAGAAGGAGCCATTCAGTCCCCGCTGTTATTCCTTCCATAAATGGCCTAAACAGAATCTGCGATTGGGTCATAATCACTTCGCTTCCATGTTCTAATAACTCATTGCTGGGTTCTTATATAGTAGTTTTCACTCTCTGCAAATTTACTGAACATTTTGGTAGTGACTCCAGAATAAAGGGAAATCAAAAACCAGTCGGAGAACACTTCAATCTCTTTGGTCACTCGATTACAGACCTAAAAGTGGCAATTCTTCAACAAAAAAACTTCAAAAACAGACTCCAACGAGAGACTGCTGAATATGGAATTAATTTGCAAACTGGATACAATTAACTTAGGCTTGAATAAAGACTGGGAGTGGATGGGTCATTACACAAAGTAAAACTATTTCCCCATGTTTATTCCTCCCCTCTTGCCCCCCCCCACCCCAGCTGTTTCTCAGACGTTCTTGTCAACTGCTGGAAATGGCCCACCTTGATTATCACTACAAAAGGTTTTTCCCCCACCCCGCTCTCCTGCTGGTAATAGCTCACCTTACCTGATCACTCTCGTTACAGTGTGTATGGTAACACCCGTTGTTTCATGTTCTCTATGTATATAAATCTCCCCACTGTATTTTCCATTGAATGCATCCGATGAAGTGAGCTGTAGCTCACGAAAGCTTATGCTCAGATAAATTTGTTAGTCTCTAAGGTGCCACAAGTCCTCCTTTTCTTTTTGTGAATACAGACTAACACGGTTGCTACTCTGCTTTCTGTGGGTGTTTACTATACCGTGTGGGAAACCATTGTGCTTTTACTCCAGACTTGGCCTGTGTCAGTACTGAAATGACAACACTGTGATTTCTTATATGTAACCACAGGCATTTGAAATAACGCTCCCTGCCGGCGGAGGGAAAGGCTCCAACAAGCGGATCACATACACGAACCCGTATCCCTCCAGGAGGATGTACTTCCTGCATACCAACCGAGCTGACCTACTGCAGTTCAAGGAGGATTCCTTTGAGGTAGCAAACCAAACAG
Organism: Eretmochelys imbricata; assembly: GCF_965152235.1. NCBI lineage: Eukaryota > Metazoa > Chordata > Testudines > Cheloniidae > Eretmochelys > Eretmochelys imbricata. The sequence goes on along the minus strand of NC_135589.1, from coordinate 21,686,934 downwards.
AGTGGCGGGAGAAGCTCAGATACCCTTGCAGTAGGCCTGCCTATCTTTCTGGTTTTCAATCCTCAAAGGTTTTCCAAAGCTAACGATTTTCTCCAATGCTCAATGGCTGACTTTCAGAGACTCTGTTCCTGTTGACTCTAGCCGGAGTTCTGGGAGGTGAACACGTTTGAAAATCACTCCCAGAATGTTTTTCTGCATGTCGTGGTCTGTTGTGGTCCATCATTTGCTTCTTACCCTGAATCCTAGAATGCATGTTCCACTCACAGCAAAACTCCACCATTTGCTCAGGGAGACTGGAAACAGATTAGTAAGCTTCATGCGTTTTGAAAACTTTAGACTTCTTTTGTGCTCTGTAAGCGTTTGCTAGGGAAGGGTGGTGCTGTGTGAACTCAGTGGGTTGGGATGTCTGACACGGGGACCAGGTAGAAATCACGTTATGTGTTACTGTCGGGCACGTCTCCCGTGCCTGCTTTGTCAGCTGACAGAGCCCTCCTGCAGCTTGGTGCCAAATGCACACATATGCTAGTGCAAGGCATGCTGGTGTAAGGAGAACGGAGATGTTTAGTGCTGACATCTCACTCTTTTTGCAGATTGGAGGAGGGGAGACGTACACTATTGGCTTGCGGTTTGCACCAAGCCAGAGCACCGGGCAGGAGGAGATTCTGATTTATATCAATGACCATGAAGACAAGAATGAAGAAACTTTCTGTGTGAAGGTTGCCTATCAATAAAGAGGAGGCTTTGCCAGCGGGTCAGTAGAATGACGTGTTCCTGGAGCATCTGTCGAAGCTTTTATCTTACTCCACCTACCAAGCGACATAGTCCTGTTGTTACCAGCTTTAGAGACTTTTCCCTCCATAGATTTTCTGGTTCTGAATTTCCTTGACAATGTTTGTTTGCAGACAGAAAACCGAGTGAGCTGCTCTGTGAACCTAGCCCACATGCTGGCAGGATGTGTTTCCTTCCTGTTTGCAGTTTGCCTCTATTTAATCAAGCCATGGACAAGTCACTATGATTTATTGTCTGACTGAATTCTTGGCACATCAACATGACCGCCAATGATGTAACATAGCCATATTTGTTCTACTTAAAATGGTAAATGAATCCCTATGTATTTATACCATATGCCACAGTCCAGACGATTGTCACTATTTCTGTTATCCTTTGCTGAGCCGTGGGCTTGTTTGGATTTTTATTTTTTAAATTCTTTTTTAACAGATTTTAAAAAGCTGCATTTCCAGAATGTGTTTGTTTTAAGTATTTTGTTTTTTGAACTGTATTTTGTACACAAAGACGACAATTTTATGGTACTTTACTCATTCTAGTTCATCTAAATTGTTGCACAGAGCTCAAAGAGTGCAGCACAGAGTTTTCTGTTACAAGGCTTTTGTTTGCCAGTAGCTCCCCATTGCACGCTGGACCAAGCAGCTGGGTTGTCCTTCCTCTCGCTAATCCCTTTAAGTGACAGATCAGAAGATCTCCACAATCCACCCCATCACCTGCATTTCTATGAACTGTCCCGGAGGCTAGAAGGGCTCAGCAGGTTCTGTGTGTGATTTCAAATCACTCAGTCAGCTCAGAATTCGTGCATTATTTGAATTGACAGAAGATAATCTCTTCTAAAGGTGAGTACTAGAGATGTCAAAATTGTCTGACGCTGGAATTTCATTTAATCTATGAGCACACAGCATCCAAATCTAGTATTGGTTTCAGGGTAGGGGACCCTTGCAGATCTCAGGCAAAGGTGGGAACTGGAAAGCATGAAATCAGGCGATACAGTACATGTAGGAATAAAGAAATGAATTATGGCCACAGGTCAAGGGGTAGAATTGGGCTAACTCTGCTTAGTATTAAAAATCAAGTCAGAGGGAGTTAACTGAGAGGGTTGAAAATGGACAAGATCACCCCTAGGGCACTGTCTCAGCCACAGGTGAGGGAGTGGTAGACAAGTGGGTGATGAATTTGCAGTGGCCTATGTGAAACAAGTGGGTAATCTTAGTCCATTTCCCAGTGCACAGATAACAGCCTCACAGGTAGACCCCTTGCTGGCAATCTCAGCAGGGAGGCCATGAGGAGGAACTGCCCTTTCACCTGCTGAGATTGTCCCATCAGAACACTCAGGCATGTGATGGGGCAGTGTCTGGGGAGATTGTGAAGACCATGCGCACCTCTGTATTATAGGCTGCCACTCTTCAGTATTATATTGCCTTTTGCCTCTGGAGTCTATGCCAACAATTCATGCTCCCTCATCCCCATTGTCAACGTAGCATCAGGCAAGGTGCCACACCTTGCCTAAAGCCATATCTCCCTGCCACATACCATACCTAATTAGCACAAACAACGTTAATAGAGCATACACTAAGTGGATTAGGAACTGGCTAACTGATAGACTTCAAAAAGTAGACTAACCTAGGCCCATTCAATTAAAATGTATTTTAATACAGCCACGTGCAAAGTTACACAACTAGAACAAGGAATACAGGCCACACCTACAGATTGGCAACCGTATCCTGGAAAGCAGTTACTCCGAAAGGGATTTAGGGATCATTGCAGACACACAACTGAACACGAGCTGTGGCACAAGGGCTAACGTGATCCTTGACTGTATGAACAGGAGGATAGCGAGCAGGAAGGCGATACAGCAGTATTGAGACTGGAATGCCAAGCCCCGTTCTGGTGTCCACACTGTAAAAAAGTTGTTGAAAAATTAGAGTGGGTGCAGAGAAGAGCTACAAAAATGATTTGAGGGCTGGAGAAAATCCTTACAGTTAGAAAGTTAAAGAGCTCGATCTGTTTAACATCTAAAATGAAGATGGAGAGGTGATGTGATAGAGTATTAGTGCCCTTTTGGAACAAGTACCAAGAGAAGTGGTAAATAACCAGGCACATCTTTTGATGTCTCCAAATAAAGACTGGATGCCTTTCTGGAAGATCTGCTTTAGTCAAACACAAATTACTGGGTTCAATACAGGGGTAACTGGGCAAAATTTAATCCCGTGATATTCAGGATACCAAACTAGATGATTTAATGGGGCTCTTCTGGCATTAAACTCTGAATCTATGGGAAAACCTGCTGTTGCAGGTCTCTTCACTGTTCTTCACATTATCAGCCGTCTTTAGTTGGAAACCAGACAAAATACCCTCTTAACTTTCCAGGAGGGCAGCCCCGGCTGGTATTGTGTTCAAAGCTGCACAGATATGATCATCTATTCGTATTGTCAATGGAAATTAATTGGGAATGAATGCCTAGTTGCCAGGAGATACTGCACTGTGACAATGCTGTGTGACTGCTGCATGCAGACAGCACAGTGGGAGGGGGAATTAAGGACAAACCGAATACAGAACTGTGAAGGACATCCAATGAATAGAAAAAACACAGGCAGAGGTTTTCAACAACCGATTGTGAGCAGAAGATCTGAATTCTCTTTGCATTAGGTCTAATTCATTCTGGAGGACTGTCCAAGCAGGCCTGTGAAAAAGATTCCTTATTATTTTTAACTGGATTTAAACAAACAATTATATTTGTATAGGCCACAGTGGATGAAAAACTGGTTGCCGTTTCCATTTGGGGGCATAGTTGATGATTATTTTTATGAAAAATTATGAAAAGTTTTTTTTGCAAAATTTGTCCGCATTTTCCCAATCAGCTCTAGATGTGGGTTATTGTGTGATAATAGGTAATACTGAGTAGACTTCAAACAAGCATCCTCATTTCTGGAAAGTTTTAGATAAATTTTCAAGCGTGTGGTAAGAGCTTTTTGCCAGATTTGCTGTGCTTTCTGTTTTTGTACAGCTTAAAAATACTCTGCAAACATTCTTCCTTGTAGGTTTCTGGTCCAGGACAATAATACTTTGCACTTCCATATGCCTTGCATTTGCAGATCTAAAGGTGCTTTACAAACCTTCAGCCCTATAATCCCCCTGTGTTATAGGTCAGTATTACTGCCTCCATTTTTACAGGGAAACTGAGGCACAATGGTTCAGCAATGCAGAGCTTCTGTGCTTTCTGCAATACAGTGTGATAAGAAAGTTGAGAAGTTGCACAGATCTGAACACCTGCAGCCTCTGTAGAGGACACTAAATATCTAAGTACCTGTCAGAGTTGGTCCTGAAATACCTCCCCAGAACAGCAGCATTTGGGAACATTCTGTATGCAGCTCCAACATTCTTCACCCGAATCCTCCCCCATGGATAGATGGGTAAGCTAAGCACTTTGCCTCCTATTACCTTAATTGCCTCCAAACCTGTCAGCCTGTGATGTTCAAACTGCTGTATTTTCACCCCCACAGAAACCCCTTTTGGCAGTTCTACCTGTTACGCACAATCCACAATGGATTTGATTAAGCCTGCTCATTGATATGTTGCACTGTACTGAACAGAGCTAATTTGCTGCCTTGATTAGCCTCATGAAAAGCAAATCCCTTATCTTTTTGGCTTTCTGGGCTCCTCTTGCTAGAAATCCGGATTGCCAAGCACATCTTAACTACGCACATCTCTCTTTTCCAAGGCTGTAGTGTCATAGACAGTGATTTCAGTTTTTGTTCTGGACCTCAAGGGTTCACAGCAGCAAACTCCTTGGATCCGTTCCATCAGCCCAGAAAAGCAAGCTGTCTCTTACATGAGACAACATAATCACAACCTAATGAGCTACGTTATAGCAAGACAGGGCCTTAGCTGTAATGGGTAACTCTAGAGTCACCACACCACTGTACGTGAGAACAGAATTTGGAGTGTATATTATACTTCAAGCTAGTGGCTGGAAAAACTCCTGCATTCTTACTTAAGAGCACTGAATGCATTCGATGAAGTGAGCTGTAGCTCACGAAAGCTTATGTTCAAATAAATGGGTTAGTCTCTAAGGTGCCACAAGTCCTCCTGTACAGACTAACACGGCTGCTCCTCTGAAACCTGTCAATAAACCTACAGTAGCCTACAGGTACATTCCAAAGAAATACAATGACGGAACAGCAGCTTAAAGACAACAATTGCTCGGTTCTACATAGGGGCTGCAGCATGAAGAGTCCCAGTAACCCTACCTGGGAGGTTCGAGAGCAGCAGTGTACGGATTTGGATAGAAATCTGATGCTGATCACGGCTGTGTAGCACAATCTTCTGCAGGTTCAGTAAAGGAGAAGGAAATAGTTCATGTGGCCCTAGACAGTTCCTGAGGGCTTGTATCCATTTGTCATAGGAGAAATCTCTGGGAACTTTTCATGAACACGAAGTTAATTTCAGCACTATTGCTATGGCTGGAATGGTGGGGGCGGGGACTGCAGGTCAGATAGTCAGGTGCTGTGGCAGAGTGGGGCATGGGAACAGCTCCCCTTTGGAAGAAGGGAAAAGTGGAGCCTCACAAGCCCTTTAAGTAGCTACACTGGGCCAGTCCAGGCTACAGCCCATCCCACTGTTGGGGGATGCTTCGGCCCAGACCCCTCACTCCTTTCAAGGAAGCACAGTCAATTCCTCTCTTTGCTGAGCCAGGTAGAGGAGCACAGATGCGGAGAGGAAGATGGGCCGCAGCATTTGCTGACTTCTTGTTGCTTTTTTTTTTTTTTTTAATTTTAAATGTTTTTCCTCTCTTTTGTGGGGAGCCTCATTTCACATTGTAGTCTCTAAAGTGAGTCGGCAATTTGCATTTGAAAGCTCCTGCTGCATTCATGTCAGACTGAAAGCAGACCCAGCACTTGAATCTTCCCCAGATAAGCTGCGGCATTCTTACGGCAGACAAAGGCAGCCCATCTTTCAAAGTTAACGTTATCATTTTCATCAGTCTTCCCCCTCTCCCTTTTAATAAAATGCCATTTTTAGCTAAATGGAGCAAAGTGAAAGCCGGGAAGTAGCAGATCCGACTCTTTGATGTCTCTGTGATAAGGATTTAATCCTGTGGTTGCCCCTATTTAGACATTGTAGAGGTATTTTAAAATATTTTAATTTTAAATGGTGTGTTCCTCTCGTTTACAACAGCTCCATCCTCTTTACACTGAAATCCCTTTCCTAGTTAAGGGTGGCCTTGTGGCTAAAGCAGGGGACTTGGGGGTCAGGTGTCCAGGATGCTAGTTCTGCCTCTCTGCTGCCTTGGACAAGCCACTGGTCCTAATCACCCAATCTGTAAAATGGGAGGAAATGAAACTGACCCTCCCGACCGCCCTTCCTCTGCCTACTGTTTGTTTAGACCTTTTCATTTCAAAGCACTTTACAGGGTGACCAGCAGTCAGCAGCTCTGCGATGGCCTTTCTTGGATCAGAATCCAAGGGTCATGCCCCAGGATGGACTTTGTGCGGTACCTGGTGGATTTGCTTGATGTCCTCCAGAACTCTGGCTTCACCAGCCCGTGTGTGTTTGCGCCCATGTGGTGCATTTTGTGTATTATTCTACCCTGGAGCGGGGGCACTTGCTTCATTGAAAATAAAAGGGTGAAAAAACCCTGTACAACAGCAAACACATGTGCTAAATTGTATGACTGCAGAGAGCTAAAAGCATGGGGGCATTTACATTCTGCCTGTACAACTGTGACAACGGTACTAGAAACGCTCACGCCATTAGGTCATAGTAGAGCAGACACTGATGACAGGCACAAACCAGCTGCCCTCCTGGGTACGTCAGTAACACATTGTGCCCCTTCCTTTGGCTTTGCTAGGTAAAAGGGACGTGTTGCTTTTCAGCTCTCCAAATAGTCCCTAGGATTGCACGCAGTGTCTGGTCTGATGGATGGGAAGCACATCTGGCAGAAGGCTGTGGATAAAAAAGGCAAACCTCTGCTGGTCAGTCATCCCCTAGCTGAGGTGTGACTTGGGGTTCAAAAGAGCCGGTTCATTGTGTGTAATCAACCTTGAAACAACACTGCTCTGGAGTGATGTGTTTCTCTGCAGGGGGCGAGGCACCAAGTCAAGGGCCGAGGCAGCTTTTAGAGGAAAAAGCCACATGTCATGCGGCCCAAGTGCGCCTTTCAGCTCAGAGACTGAGGGGAGGGGAATGAGAAAGGAGCTCCAGCCACCTGCCTGTAAGCCCGAGTTTGCACTGTACAAAAGCCAGCAGGGAAAGTCAATACAGACGAAGTCTCTCAGACCAAACAAACCCACCCATGTGTTTGAGGTTTGCCCCACCTGAGTCTTTAGCAATGAAGTGTGAATAGAGTGGGCTCCCCGTCCCAGGCCTCCAGCGTCAACGGAGTGTCCCGCCCCCTCTGCCACACCCTGATGCTAAACATGTGAAAGAACAAGCAGGTGCTGGGACAGTTCTCAGGGCAGGCAAGTCCTCTGAGTCCTCTGCCTGCCTCCAGCGAGGAGGGGCTTGTTTGTGGTAGCTGGGTACCAGCCCATCAGCCACTCTCCTCTGATTTAATAACTGTTAACACTTGCAGCTCTACAAGTGACGGTCACAAGCCAGGCCTTGGTGTTTTCCTACCACAGTCAGGAATAAATTCTAATGTTCAGTCTCCTGTCACCCCAATCCTTAATATTCAATTGTAAAATCTTTCAGGACCGGGATTGTCTGGAATAGCCCTCTGTGTAGCACCCCAGCACAATGGGGCCTCGGTCATGGCTGGGTCATCTGGGCCCAAATAATAGTGTTAAAAATTGTATAGGACAACCGACACAGTTCATTAATGGGAATATTGGAAGCAACTAGTACAGGTCTCCTCCAGAGACAAGCTGCTGTGTCTGCATTAGAGAGACCCCCGCTCTTTTCTGGTAGAATAACTCTGATGTTTGTACAACATCCTATTCCCTCAGATTCACACTCAGTCTAGTGACTTGTCAAATGGTCCCACTCCTTTCTCGTTAGGGTCCAGCCATTTCTGCAGCTGCCTGTTTCATTCTGAGCCAATCCGTCTGGATGAGTTCTGGGTAATTAGAGGAACATTACAATGGTGCTAACGGTGTCATATTTGGGGCTGAGCAATGACGATCCTTTCTCGATAGGTTTTCATCTCATTAGCGGGATAATAAAGAGGACATTAATTACCAGTTTATACCATGGTTATTTCTGTTAATTCCAGGTCATTAGTACTTAAAAACAGCAAGCGCTACCTAATTGTCTGAGCGCACCATTTGCACTAATGGTTTAGAGGGAAATGGCTGAAACCCCATTCTAGTGATCGTGAGAGTGTGGCAGGGTTGTGATTGATCACACTCCTCTTGCAGCAGCAACTTGCATTTGGCTTTGATACATAAATACTGGGAATTCACAGGCAAGTTTTACTGGAGAGGAAGATTCATTGAGGGGGAAACTCCCCCCTTCCTGCCACATCCTGAGGGCAAGGCAGACAGGGAAAGAATTACTACAGTGATCAGAGCAGGTGGGTGGGTAACAGGACTCCTGGGTTCTAGTCCTGGCTCTGCCATCTTAGGCAAGTCACACCAACTCTCTGTGACTCAGTTTACCATCTGTAAAATGGATATAATAATGCTTAACTGTCTTATAAGGATGCTGTGTGGTTCAATCTTTCATGTATTTAAAGCATTTTCAGATCCTTCTGTGAAAGGTTCTTATAGAAGGGCAAACTTATCACTCTTTAAACCCCATCCCAAGGTGACTGAAAACTTGAGCAATGACTCCCTTTTCTCTCTATATGATTGGTGACCCAGACTGCCATAAAGAAGCCAAGCCCTGGTCCTGAACTTGCCAGCCCAACCAGCTTTCACAGCTTCAGCTCAGGTCTAGTCTCTCGGTATTTGGGGTTTGCTCAAAATCACTTTCCAGAAAAATAGAACCCCTTACTATCAAGCTGTGGTAGGCCTGGAGGAGCTTGGCCAGTAAAGGGTTTTATGCAGGGAGCAAAAAAAAAAAAAAAAAAAGCCTGTGAAATCTGATAGTGGCCGTTCCAAATTACTCAAAGGAGCTCGGCGGGAGCTTGGACTGTGGCAGACATTTTAAACTTTAGCCGATCTGTTCTGATGATACAGAGACAGGACCTGGGTGTCTTTAAACATGTGTAGCATATATATATAGTCATTTCTTGGGGGCGAAGTTCCATTTCAGTATCAAGAAGCAGCGTGCAACCATCCAACAGCATTTCCCCCCAGTAACACACTTGCGTTTTACTGCCGACGTACCATAGGAATCTCCAAGTGCGTGGCCCACTGGGGTTCAGGCAGCAGTTCTTAGGCCTATTTGGTCTCCATGTTCTGGATAACTCGCTGGAAGGAGACCTCTTTCTCAAACCAAAGGGGCTTCCCCCTCTTCAGAGGGAAGGGCCAGAAAAGAACAAAACAGAGCAACTAAATCTGGGTGGGCAAAAAATAAAAACGGAGCGAGTGCAAGTCAAAGGTTCAAAATCAGGATTCCAGAGGAGGACACGCCCTCTGCTCCACGAAGGAGTCCAGAGAGCTAATAGCCACCACCTAGAGGAACTCTGCCTGGAGATGTGAGCGAACAAGTGAAGAAAAACGGGCCCCACAGTCACAAAGACCAGCCCTCCCGCTATCCCACCTCCCTAGGGCTGTTGTAGAGGACACCAGCATTTGGGAATGACCTCAGGAATTGCACACCACTCTGTACTGAGGGCTATGACTGATGCCAACGGCAAAACTCCTATTGAATTTTAAGGTGCAGCACCAGGCCCAGTGGCTCAGGGAGCTGTGGTGTCTCACTCTCCGGGAGGACAAGGGGCCCCTGGCTAGCAAGGACTGTAGCTTCATAGGATGCACATCGATCTTTGGGGATAGGGGAGAAGTGTCAGCAAGGAAAGCTGTCCTTTTGATAGAGTTCAGTGGGCAGAGAGGGGTGTGTGTGTGTACTCAGCAACTCAGAATAACGAGTGGAAGAAGCAACGGCTCCCAACTACACACCTGGGGTTCTGTTACAAAACCAACACACCCTTCGTTTATTCTGCTAAATCTCTTATTAGTCACACTGCCTAACTAGAAGATTAACCAGGGCAAAGGAAATGTATCCTGTAAAAATGGAGGGATGAGGGGCCAAGGGAAGAGATCACTTCTGGAACGAGTTTAGCCACATTAACAGTTTCACAGTGTCTTTCTCAGAACAGGAATAATGTATGTTTCAGATAACAACGCTGTTTGGTTTTTTCCTGCGCAGGGTGGCAGACGCAGGGGCATGGGTAGAACGCATCACAGCGCTCCATCTGGAAACTGCCTTCCGTGCTTAACAGTCTGTAGCCAAACACTGACCTCCCAGGGCACCGCTGGTCCATTAGCCAATGCTGTATAGCCATGCTTCCCATGAGGATGCAGGGCTTCTCGGAGCTCATGAAAATGACGAGCCCCGAAATGTAATTGCAAAACTGAACAAAAAAGGCAGCATTTTAAAGGGTACCTCTGTTATTCCACTGGAACGGCCAGGAGAAGGAACTTCCATCTCAATGGGCTGCCAGCACAGGTAGCAACAAAACCAACAATCTGGAAAATGAAGCAGCCTCCATTCATTAATACCCCCTCATTTCCTGTAAAAAAAGCTGACGGGTGTCATTGAGCACCTGCATTAAGCTGGTGAGGAATGCAGATGCTGGGAAGCGTTTGCTGTTTGAAATCTCAGCATGCTGATCCAAACGGTATCCTGCTAGGGGAGTTGGAATCCAATCATTAGAGAGTAACCTCCCCTAGAAATGATCCGTCCAATGGCCGCTTGTTCCACCACGTTGATTCCCCAGGACTTTAGTCGTTCAGTTTTAGCTCCATTTCCTTGTGATAACTTTGCATCCAGCAGCTGGGCAGGGGCCGTAACAAAACACACAAGCAATAAGTCTCAGTGGGGATTGGTGCGGTATATTGTAACTCCATTGCCCCGTCACGCTTATTGGCCTGAGTCTCCATTGCCTTGTGTTGCCACTAACAAACTGAGTGACATAATCAGGCTGATCTAAGTTTTAGGTGTCGACCGGACCTAAATGAGACACACAAACATATTCTCTCTCTCTCTCCATTTGGTAAGTACACTCATGTTGGGCAATGCTTCAGTATGACAATATAGGCCCAATATAGCCAGACTTATAGTTAACTTGCCCCTTTTCAAAGAACTTATTCCCTCAGCAAAATCTGACGCAGTAGTTAAGAAACTTCAGTTAGCTAATGTCCCCAGTGATTCCAGTAGCTTTCTATAAAACACTGAATGCTGGTATTGGGATTGCAAAGGGAGCATTTTCTGAGGCTGCTATAAACCACTGTTTTAATGGAACTCGTCTAATGTTCTGTCAGTGCAGAAACCCTCTCCGAATGTGTCAGATGATTACAGTCATTAGACTTTCTACCAGCCCTTCTCTAATGTTTTCCAGAATTTACTCCTGTAGCCGATTCTCTCTCTCTCTCTCTCTCTTTCTCTCTCCCATACAACCTCTCAGTAATTATCCACAGACTTTTTCAGCAGATGCCTCCCCACTAGACACAGGAGTATGAATTTTTTTCATAATTAGAATGTTTTTCTTTGGAGGTAAGCTGATTTTTATGGAAGTAGAAGTAAAATCATTTTATGAAGCCCCTTTGGAACGCCAATTAACGTGAGACCAACATCAGCACAATCAGTTGCACAGAAGCTGTGCAAAAGCAACACGAAGGGACATACGTAAATGCAGCACAGAGAGAGAAGCGGCTGAGAAGGATGTCACAGCTTCTGTTTCATCCTCCCAAGGGGCAAGGCATTGCTGGAAATGTGGTCGCACTGCATTAGAAATGTTCATATATGTGCTACTCCTGGCCTCACCTGCATTGGTACAGCCCCGTTCGTATCCCTGTCCCAAGTAGACCCTGGCCTCTCATGTTTGGGGGGAAGGAGGCGGAAGTGCATTGCAGGCACAGTCAGTGAAACCCTCAGGGATCCCAATTAAAGTATAAATCCTGTCACCATTTGATGTGTGTGGTAATAGCACCCACGGGGCAGAGTTCCACACCTGCCTGTCACTTAAGAAGCAGTCCCAGTTTTAGTCTTTTTCGGACTTATGCTATTGCTGTGAAAGCAGCTGGAGTTTGGATTATCGTGACCTGCCAGTCTGGGGAAGACATGGAGTGGGAATCTGTCATTTAAGTGACAGGAATATTCTCAACCACCTCGAAGCTCTTGATTTGGATAAGTTTAGGTTGAATGTGAAAAGCCCCAAATGTAACTCATTGCTAGGGGTTGGCAAGACTTTGTTGGAAGTGCCTGATACTTTGGTTCTGAGCCCATGAGAACAATCCGCCCCGAACAAGAGCTTTCCTAAGATTGTTGCCCCCCACAAAGAGCAGTTAGCCCAGGCAATCGATGGTTAAGGTCACCCACCTCGGCGCGTCAGCCTGTGTGTGCATTAGTGCTGGACGAATGTGGGTGACACTGGAGAATCTCCTCTCTTTCTTAAAGGTCTTGGAAGTGGAACTAATTTTCCTTAACTATAGCTTAGAAAAGGAGATGAATGGAGATTATCATCATTATGTTCCGTCTCCCGGCAGAGGCATGAATGGCCTCTTTCATTTAGCTCTAGCAGGCGGCCAGGTGGAAGGTCAAACATCCCAAGGCACATTTTTACAGGAGGAAGGAGCGAGACCAGCAGAACAGGGGCCAGTTAGTGGCCAGCCACTGCGGAGTCAGAAGAGCTGCCATATCTGCCTCCGTACCCATTGTAGAGAGGTATTGCAAAACCACCGTACACTGATGTGGCATCTCCAGTCTGAGGCTCTCGGACAAGCTTTATAAAGACATATTAAGCGTTACATGCCCCTCTGCTATTAACGACTGTCACGGCTCCCGTGCACTTGGAATTATTTATAATAATAATGAGTAATAACAATTATTATTATCAATGCTCCTAAGTACATTAGTCACACCAGAAAAGCACATGATGCTTTACAAAACACAGCCTGCCTCCCAAAGTACTCTCGGACTCTTTCCTTACGCCGGTGCTTTGGGGAGGAATGGCACTCGAGAGAAAAGCACTTCCCATGTCTCCTGTTAAACAAAAGCCCAGAAGATGGCACACAAGTGTACAGTAATTCTGTGATAGCACTGTACAATGGCAGTACTATTAGGCTCTCTCTAATGGAGTCTGAAGTGCCTGTAGATTATTACTGTCAACCTCTAACCTTTCGGGCAAGGCTAGGAACCAAGGAATGACCACATGAGTTTGGGCCACTCATTTAAGAGACAGGCTTGGCCAGAGTCATTAGTTTGGAGGATGCTCTCTCTCTCTCTCTCTCTCTCTCACTTTGGATGGAAATCTCCTTTCCATGATGGCATGGAACAGTCAACACTAAAATAGTTTCCCACAGCTACTCTCATCTGTACTCTAGCATGCCTGGTAATTTCTAACTAATTATCTAAGGAACTGGACTGTGGAACTGGTCAAGATATTTCAAATAAAACTTTTTTCCCCACCAAAAATGGTCCTTTCTAAAAACCAATATTTTCTGGGAAAAAAATCATCAACACTGTAGCATTTTTTCACCTCTCTCCCTCCCAAAATGTCACTTTTCAATATTTTTCAATTGTTATTGAAAATATTATTCAACACGATCTCAAGAGGTTTGTAGTACTTTAATTTGTTTCCCTAAAATCCATTTTAGGAACATTTCCATTTTTTTTTGTAATTTATTTTAAAAGGTGCAGTTTTGAACATTTGAAAACAGAAAAAAGTTCAAATTTTTCAATTTTTCAGTAAAATGACTTGTGGGTGTTTGGACCAGCTCCAGTGGCCATTTCTCAGAATTAGATTTCTATTTAGTAGATGCTCTCTTGCCTTGTGACACATGAGGCAACTCAGTCGTTCCACCTCCATCTGTCTAATGCCAAGTTTCTTGCTCTGTTTTAGACTGTTTCCATGACAGCGGCATCTTTCTCAGTGGTTTTCTCATATATCATCTGCTGTCCTCCTCTTTTCTGTCTTTCACCAGGAGCTAGCCAATCAAAGACTTGTCTAGGAACATAGTTTTTTGAGATATGTCCAAACCACGTCAGCCTTCTTTCACAAATCATTGTCTCTACAGTCCGTGGGAAGAATTGGACAGGGAAGGAGGTGGGCATAGTCGCCCAGAGTCATTGTCAGACCCAAACGGTTCTATGGAAGAATTTAAAAGATCATAAGACATTGTGCAAAATTGTGTTCAATCCATTAGGAAAAGGCAAGGATTGAGATTTGCTTGTGTGTCCAAGAGGAATGCTTTCTACCAAATACAGCAGAGCTCAAGGGACAGCTTGGTCAGTTAAAGGTGCATCTTCATCTTTAACCAAAATGATTCACCTCAGCTAAAGTATCTGTTAAGTGCAGAACTTTGGCCCAGAGCAAGAGCTTTAGTGGACTTGGATACTCTTTTGCTTTCCCCCACTAAGATTACCACGTTTTCTTTTATCTGCGGTGCTTTGAAAGCTACTTAAAAATCTAGATGGACTGGACACGGGTCTATTCCTGTATCTATATGAGTGAGGAGAAACTGCCTGAAGTTTGAGTTAGCAGTATGATTTTATGCATGGTAAACCCTACATCCCAGCAGTTGAATTATTATATTTAAGTACAGGCCAGTATTTTATGATCTGTGTTTTCACTGAATGACACTGGACCCTTGTTAATTTAGAGTCAGCAGATAGTGCTGCTATCCATCTGGAGCCTGCATTCAGTCCCTGTGTCCTTCTATGGGGGGTTGAAACCACTTACAAGTCTGTAAAGTGTTGGCCGAGACTGCGTCTTCCTCACTGCAAAGAGCACAAGGAATAATGCTCACCTCAGCGATCTGATCCAAAGGGAAGCAGCAGATCGCTGCACTTCTCTGGGGTGGAGGGCACGTTGCTACCTATAAATTTACCAACATTTTCTCCACCGTTGCTACCACAAATTCAGCTGCATTGGTGTTAGCAGAACAGGGTGCCTTCGTGTAGGTAGACCACTGGCTGCTGCAGGCATTTTCTGCACTATGATGATGAGACTTGTTCTCAGCTGGATTAGCGGGAGTTCTTGTATGTGAAGAAATTACTACACAGTTCAGCATTTTGGCCCTGATCCATCAGGTGCTCCAAACACACGAGCCATGTCATTGAATTCAACGGGGCTGCTCAAGTGATACAGTTAGGCACTTGCTTAAGTGCCTTGATCAAGTGGAGCCCTTGCTCTGAGAGAGGTTAGGTCCATGGAATGCAGCAGTTTAATCGTGGAAGCTAGACTGGAATCTAGAAAAGGGATACTTTCCCTGATCAGGTTAGGCACCGTGGTGAAACGCCGGAGTCCATTGTTTTGGAAAGACAAACACCCGTGTATGCACACGCGCCTGAGTGAAAGCAACCGATGCAAAGAGGCTGATGGTGTATGTTTCGGATGCTAATGCTTCTGTACATGTGCACAAGACACTTACTGTTCCCGCAGGTTCTTACGGAGATGCTTTTAGTGGCCTACCTAGGAAAAATAAGTCTGTTTAAAATTCATCAATAAACTGATTTCAACTTTTTTTTCAGCTTACAGTTTTGTTTTAAGTAAAAATTTACAGCGATGGATCTGTGGGATAATACTTTGCTCTTAGGTTTTCTGACAGCTCTTTTGGAGTTTTTAGTATCTTGATCACCTGGGCAAGTTACATTACCTGTAAATTTAGGTTGTGTGTGAACTTGCTTAATATGTAGGCTTACATTTGTTTTAGCATAAATACTCTTGACTAAAAAGGCTACCTATTGCATTTACAGCAGCTGTTTACAAACAGTGAGAGAGAAAACGTGAATTATTGCCTTCATTTTTACGCATACAGATGACCAGTAAATACATACAGGGAAGTAATTAGTTATCTGGAAACAGCCTTGTTACCTGAGGGAGGAGATGTGGGTGGATGGGTAGGATTACAGCCTTCACAACTGACTTATTGATCTCAATCCTCTGTTTCAAATGGGCCTCTAAGCTTTATCTAGTTGGAGCAGCAAGCGTTGTTTCATTTCACAAACAACATATAATAAACAAGGGCTGGGAACCTGCCTGCTCAGCAAATTCTTGATTTTCCTTTTGTCTAAGCTTCTCAACCTTAATAGGCCAGGGTTAATTTAATTAAAGCTTGTGTATAAATTAAATGGTCAGATGGGTAAGAGCTGCTGCGCCAGCCCCACTTGGGTACCAGCAAAGCTGTCACACGGACTTGGATTATATAAACCATTTGATGCACAGAGAAGTGCAGGTGGCCGTTGATCACGCTAATGACTGGACACACTGGAGTGTGAACCCTGTTGGGGTGCATTTGCCAGAGTTCCAGATAATTATTACTAGCTTTTATTCAGGCTTGCAGCCCCCTGCTCAAGCCCAAAACTTGGACAAACCAGAGGAATCTGGAGAGTTTCACCTGTTTCATTATGACGCCACTCACCCAGGGCCCCCATTTAGCCAGGGCCTTTCCCCCATCCTGCTATGAGTACCTTACCTGACGTTAATGGAGGTCTTCCAGAGTGGTCTTGACAGCCTCCTGACATCATTAAGGGGTGTCTGACTGATTATTTTGGGCAGCTTCCAAGTCAGGTATTTTATGATGACAGATGGCCTCCTTGTCCCCAACCTTTTAAGGCAATTGAAGACCTCTCATTCCTAATGCTGCCTCTCTATTCTTCAGCCCAGAGTGCACTGGACTAAAGGGAAATCCCTGTTCTGCTGCCTGATGGCAGATTTTGGGCCTAGCCTCAAGCGTCTCAAAGCCCAGGATCATACCAAAATCCCACTCCAGGCCTTAAGAAACTTCCACAGCTCTAGTTACGGCCCTGCTGGAGCCAGTGCATGCTAACGGTATGGTCAGCATTCATCCCGGCTGCCAGAGCACTAGGAGAGGATCCCGTGAGGTGGGATGGTCCTGGAGCCCAGGCTCCAGCCCAAGCCTGAACTTCTACCCCACAATGAGCCCCATAGCCCAAGCCCCGTGAGTCCGAGTCAGCTGACAGGGACCAGCTGTGGGTGTTTCATTGCAGTGTTAGGTCACTGCCAGGACATATCTCCTGATACTCAGTGGCCATTTTCTTTGGCTTAGTGTCATCCCCTTTGTCATGAAGTCTGTGTGAACACTGAACATTACAAATTACTGTGTGCTCTTTATGCATTTCATTTTTTGGTTGGACTTCTGGTTCATGGAGCATATTTTACTGACATCTGTGTTCCAGCTAAGAGGTCACTTCCCATCATAAATGTTTTGTGTCAAAAGTACACAGTCCTCTGCCTGCTGTCGAGATCCAGCTTGACTTCTGTGCTTTGCATCCACCACTAACCTGACCTGCAATCACAAATAACTGTCATTATAATGATAAAAAAAGCCTCCAGATTTACCCCAGCCTGGTGGTTTTGTTAGCATGTGTGGGCCATTTCATTAATGGAGATGGGAGCCAAGCTGATGGACCAATTAAACACTTTGCTTCCTAATCAGCTTGCATGAAACCGGAAGCTGGGACTGGAAGACAGGGGATGGATCACTCAGTAATTGCCCTGATCTGCTCATTTCCTCTGCAGCATCTGGCATTGGCCACTGTTGGAAGACAGGACACTGGGCTGGATGGACCTTTGGTCTGACCCAGAATGGCCATTCTTAATGTTCTTATGATGGTTTATCACTTAGTCCAACTAATTCCAGCTTGAGCTGGGTTATTAAGCAGATCAAAACAATGAAAGACAATCTCAGGGATGTGTAAAAAAAACCCCAACTCTCTCTAAATCTAGAGTGGCATTTTTGCAAAAATAAAAAAAATAAAGGCAATATTTTTGGTAGCATTTGAATCACAAGGATCAAAAAGCAACATCATTTGTTCACCTTTCAAGTGGTGTTATCACTTCTGACCCTTATCATCACAACACAGCAGACTGATATCTTAATTAGAGCAGGAGTACATTTTGTCACTATATCTGCTACCACCTGGGAGCAGAGCTATCGTCTGAGGCAAAGCCAGAGGAAAGGATGACAACACAGAACTCATTTCAAAACACCCCAAACAAACCACACTGCCGTGTCCCCATTTCCTCTTCCAATTTACCACAGTAATATAGCGAGTGAGGGCCTTGTTACAACACAGCGGCTGAGGGGGGATTTGCCTTGTTGAAATGATGTTTCTTCTGCACTGGGGAGGGTGTGGAATTTAAGCTTTCCTGACTGGTAACATATTGCAGGTTTTAATTTAATCTAGTTATGTTTCTAAGTTTCTTTTATCATCTTGGTGTCCAAGTACCATCTAAATCAGTCCCTCTCACACACATTATTTTTCATACATACTGATATTCCTAATCAGGATTTTGTCCTCATCCTGACACTCAATCCTCCCCACCCTGGAGCCTACATCAGACCTCAAGGCTCTTATCTGTCCCACACGCACATCTGTTTAATAGCATAAAATAATACCTTGCGTTGGACAGGCAGCACAAACGCAAGAGGAGTTTTGTCCTTCAAGAGCATTTTCCAGTCTGCTCCTCAGCAGGAGCTTGAGATTTGACTTTCCGATTAAGTCAGTTGACATTGAAAAGCTGACCGTGCCTTTAAGCCGAGGGATAATGTTGGGTTCTGCCGCTTGCTACTGCATGGTCATTTCTATTTCTCACGTTCTGTGCTAGCAGAGAGTCACACAGGACTTTGGAAAATAGTCTCAGTGTGTGTAACAGGCAACGCAAAGCTAGGAAAAATGTTGTCTGTGGGACAGCAGTAGACAGCCAGAGACATGGTAGGACCACAGCCTTGCTTTGGGTAACTACTCCTGTGGCTGGAATGTCTAAGGGCGGCTGTACATTGTCATCACTGAACGTTTCATTTGGACAGCCCCGTGTAATGCTTGTCTGTAAATGGGCAGCATTTCACTTACGTTTGACAGTGACCCTGTAAATAGAAAGTTCTTGAGAAGTTGAAAAAAGTGTGGGGGTCTCCCCTCCCAACTGGCACTCCAGTTCCGGAAGCACTGAGCGCAGGCGGGCCTCTCGCCTCTGACCCGGCAGGAGAAGACTTTGCTGGTGGCTCGCCGCGAGACACTCGCCTCGGGAGAACATTCGGCCTCGGGGGGAACGAAGGACGCACCTTCTCACTGTCCCAGAGGTGAAGCCCCACGGAGTGGCTGCTCTTGAATGACTGAGGCTGGGCACTCAGGGCTGCACAGCACCCTCCTGAGGAGTGGGGAGTTTGAAGGCATTACCGCAGTGCTGCTCCAGGAGTTTGGATGGTCTTCTTGTTGGGGCATCATGTCCCTCTCTGTGCCAGGCAGAGAGCCCTTCTCACACATGTGTCTCACCCCTGTGCTGCTGATGGAAAGCACAGCAGGGCCTGGAAAAGTGGAGGACAGGCCGGAAAAGGGCACTTTGCTTGTCAGAGTATCAATGACGCAGAAGCAGCTTGCTGGCATTATGAAGAGATCCTTATGGGCAGCTGAACAGGCTTTTCAAAAGCCATTCCTCATTACCGGGATTGCAGTAAATCTGGAAGCCTGGACGCTGAAACAGGCCAAGTAGCAACACTCGGGGCTTATCTGCCTGCGAGTGGCTCAGTTCCCAAAGTCATGCCAGCAGACTAGTCTCTACAGGGCTGTGTGGTGTGTGTGGGCTGCAGTGACCATCTCCTTGCAGCCACTCTCACCCCCCCAAGCAGAGCGCCATGGTTAGTCCCTGCAATTCCTGCGCCTACGCATGGGTTTGAGCATCCAGCTGAAGGACTTGCAATCCTAAGGAGATCCCAAGTCAGGCTGGCTCCACCGTATCTGAGGTGCTGTAGTTAGCTTGCATGGCTGCAAAGGGTGCATAAGTATGCCTGGAGAACTAAAACAATCACCACCACTATGGCTGCCCTGGGGAAATGACAAGGGCTATGTAACCTTCAGTCCCTAACTCCTGAACAAACCATCTGTGATTGCTAAGTGACAAGAATGTACCTAGCTCTCACATCAGCTACAAAACGTAGGCACTTAAAAGCAAGGAGATGATTAGTTAAGGGAATCATAAATCTTACTGTGTCTGGGTAACAAACAAAGAGATGATGATGCTTACCACATATAAAGGAATATATATTGCATCCTAACCCTGCCACCTTAACTCTGACCCATAGAAGCTAGGAGGTTTTAATGTATTGTCTATTGGCTTGGCTCTCCAACTGACACCATCTCTCCATAACCCCTGTCTTCCTTGGAATCATGCCCCCAGGATGTCCTGAAGAGACCTGGATTTTCTTTGCCATTGGCAGAGTGACACTGAAGTGTCTCGCATCCCGTACCTGGGGTAGCATCTCGGCTCCACTCGCAGTACTCACTGTGGGTTTCAGTGTCATTCAACCGTCTGGTATTAGATTTTCTCAGCAAACAGGTTTGGTTTCCCTCTTGAGTCTCTCACCAAATGTTATTTCAAAAGGTCTTTTAGTTACCATCTGTAATTCCCTGCCTTCCTTGCACCAGCTACCTCTCAAACTAGTTTAATGTTCTCTAACTCCCATTCCTAAAGTCAGCAGCTTCTGGCTAGATTTTCCTGATACCCGATTGTGGTGTTGTGACAGTTTTCAGGACACCCAGGACTGTGAACATCTTGCTACACCCCTGCCTCTAGCAAGAGAGAGACTTGGTTGTGCTTAGCTGGTTGTCAGCTTCCTGACACTGCCAGTCTGTTACCCACCCACCCAGTCTCCTCTGGGCTATGCCAGTCCTTCCTTGGCTTTGCAGGATAATGGTGGTCGCATCCTAGTCCTTGTGCCCCTTTGAAGTGTTCTCTGGTAGTCTGCAGCCTGAACACTCACAGAAATACCAGGGTAGCTGGCCCCAGAGGAACAGGATACACATCGGTCTGTTTGATTTCCTTCAGGATAAGCTCCTATGACTGGATTCCTAGAGACTTACCATAGCTTTACCAGGGAAACCAGCTGTCTAAAGCTGCTTACATCACCCCAAATGTCTTTGGCAGCAGTTTTTCATTAATGTAAATGTGCTGTTCATTTACCCCCTCAGGTACAAGATAAATGGGGGTCTTCTTTGCCTCCCCAACCTCCCCCCTTGAGGTCATTGTCTTAGTACACGGTCAAGCCCAGAGGTTCTTAAACTGTGGGTCAGGACCCCAAAGTGGGTCACAACCCCATTTTAATGGAATCGCCAGGACTGGATTAGAGTTGCTGGGGCTGGGACCAAAGACCAAGGGCTTCAGCCCTGGGCAGCAGGGCTCAGGTTACAGGCCCCCTATCTGGGGTTGAAGCCCTTGGGCTTCGGCCCCCGGCCTGGGGCGGAGGGGCTTTGGCAAACCCCGCACTGGGTGGCGGGGCTTGGGAAGACTCAGGTCCTCCCTCCTGGGGTCCTGTAGTAATTTTTATCAGAAAGGGGTCGTGGTGCAATGAAGTTTGAGAACCCTTGGTCCAGCCTAACCTTCATGGCTAGTTTTTTCGGGTGTGCTCCTTTCCTCTTGATGCTGTAGGTAAATGGGCTGTCCATTGTGTTGGCATACAATGCTTCATTTACATTTGACAGAGCTACACATCTGGAAGACATCTGTTTTTCTGCTTTGGCTGGTGACAGATTTTCAAACAGATTTTAGTCCTTATACACAACTCCTTAACTATCATCTGTACATTCATCGTATGATGCTATTCGGAAGAACTGCGATGCTGGCTTCCATTAAGCCTCCACATGATCTTCTCTATGGCTAAATACTATGAAAGCAATGTGGTAGGTGTAGCGAGTCTGTCAGGCCTGTTAGGAGTTGCTGTCATACAACAGTGAACCCCTTGTCAGCTGGCATTGCGGGGCGCTTAGGGTCACAGGTGTCTCCACACATTTTCTTATAGCCAGGAATTTAGAACGGGATTTCTCAGCTGACAGTAGTCAATCTGTAACAGGCTAGCAGTCCTCATGCTACAAGGCACAAAGTGGTCACCAGGCTGGGGACGGAAGGAATTTCTCCTAGCAATATTGCCAGCTAACACCAGTGTGAGGAACAAGTTTCAGTCTTTGTCCTGGCAACAAATGGCTGGCTTTCTGGAACTGAATGAATAAAGCAGTCCAAAATGATACCGGGAATCTTTAGAAACAGATGAGCCATAAAGACTTTATGTTTATACCTTATTTGACTTTGGTGGCATGGCCTTTTTTTCACGTTAATGGCACACTGTGGATTTGAACATGAAATAGCCTGATTCTCAGTGTCTGAAGTTTTCTTTCAAGAAGGTTCTGTGAAGAAAGCTAATTTGACATTCCCTTTGTACCGCTTGGCAGAAACACCAAGTGCCCCTGTGCGTGGTTGTGGTTTCTGTCCATCTGCATGAGAATCTTGCTGCCTGCTGTCTGCAATATCTCAGATCATTTCCATGAACATGAGGCAGATGTTAGGAGTCCACTACCCATCCTTACCTGGAACAAAACATCTCAGGGCAGCCCAGGGAGGACATTCAGAGACAGATGCTCAGGGAAACAAAAACCTACATGCATGGAAGAACACTGTGCCTTCTGGGTAGGGTGCTGGCATATTACGGTATGTCTTTATATTCCCTTTAAAGTGAGATGAATGAATCAGACTCCTCACTAGGATTTTATTCTTGTGATGGTTAGAGAGAGCCCCGTCTCTTTTCCATAGGAAAATGTCTAACATAGAAGCACTAGGAAATGTCTAACAATGCTCTGCGAGTGATGTCCCCTGTGGGCAGCCGAGCCCTTTGGAACTTCCAGCAGCAACCAGCTAGCCTTACGGCACTGAGAAAATACATGGCTGGCTTGAGCCAGAAGCCAAATCTTTAATTAGCAAACTTTATGACACAGTCTTTTGAGCTGATGTGCCTTGAGAACTGACATACCCGGGCCATGATGATGCTTCCTCTGTGGGGGACCCATGTCCAGAACTGGGAGAAGGTGCACCGCCCAAGCAATGGTATCAGAAGACATTATGCCTTTGAAATGCCAACTGTCTCCAGGGTTCCTGGGTTGTGCATTCGGCAGCACCCCTTAGTACATTTGTTCAAGAGCCCAGGCCTATGCTTCTTGTGTGGACACCTGTGACACTAAGCGCCCCGCAATGCCAGCTGACAAGGGGTTCACTGTTGTGTAACAGCAACTCCTAACACCTTCTCTCACAACTCTGCTGTTCTGAATTCACAGTTAACTTCTTTGGGGGACACAGAGGATGACCAGAATATCAGGAATGACCTTGAACGGATCACTGCGGACTACGTGGCTCTGGGAAGAAGGATAAAGGAGTTTGAGGCGCAAGTGGTGTTCTCGTCCATCCTCCCCGTGGAAGGAAAAGGCCTGGGTAGAGACCGTCGAATCGTGGAAGTCAACGAATGGCTACGCAGGTGGTGTCGGAGAGAAGGCTTTGGATTCTTTGACCATGGGATGGTGTTCCAAGAAGGAGTGCTAGGCAGAGACGGGCTCCACCTAACGAAGAGAGGGAAGAGCATCTTCGCAAGCAGGCTGGCTAACCTAGTGAGGAGGGCTTTAAACGAGGTTCACCGGGGGAAGGAGACCAAAGCCCTGAGGTAAGTGCGGAAGTGGGATACCAGGAGGAAGCACGAGCAGAAGCGCATGAGAGAGGAGGGCTCCTGCCTCATACTGAGAAAGAGGGGCGATCAGCGGGTTATCTCAAGTGCCTATACACAAATGCACAAAGCCTGGGAAACAAGCAGGGAGAATTGGAAGTCCTGGCAAAGTCAAGGAATTATGATGTGATTGGAATAACAGAGACTTGGTGGGATAACTCACATGACTGGAGTATTGTCATGGATGGATATAAGCTGTTCAGGAAGGACAGGCAGGGCAGAAAAGGTGGGGGAGTTGCACTGTATGTAAGGGAGCAGTATGACTGCTCAGAGCTCAAGTATGAAACTGCAGAAAAACCTGAGAGTCTCTGGATTAAGTTTAGAAGTGTGAGCAACAAGGGTGATGTCGTGGTGGGAGTCTACTATAGACCACCGGACCAGGGGGATGAGGTGGACGAGGCTTTCTTCCGGCAACTGGCAGAAGTTACTATATCGCACGCCCTGGTTCTCATGGGAGACTTCAATCACCCTGATATCTGCTGGGAGAGCAATACAGTGGTGCACAGACAATCCAGGAAGTTTTTGGAAAATGTAGGGGACAACTTCCTGGTGCAAGTGCTGGAGGAACCAACTAGGGGTAGAGCTCTTCTTGACCTGCTGCTCACAAACCGGGAAGAATTAGTAGGGGAAGCAAAAGTGGATGGGAACCTGGGAGGCAGTGACCATGAGATGGTTGAGTTCAGGATCCTGACACAAGGAAGAAAGGAAAGCAGCAGAATACAGACCCTGGACTTCAGAAAAGCAGACTTTGACTCCCTCAGGGAACTGATGGGCAAGATCCCCTGGGAGAATAACATGAGGGGGAAAGGAGTCCAGGAGAGCTGGCTGTATTTTAAAGAATCCTTATTGAGGTTACAGGGACAAACCATCCCGATGTGTAGAAAGAATAGTAAATATGGCAGGCAACCAGCTTGGCTTAACAGTGAAATCCTTGCTGATCTTAAATACAAAAAAGAAGCTTACAAGAAGTGGAAGATTGGACAAATGACCAGGGATGAGTATAAAAATATTGCTCAGGTATGCAGGAGTGAAATCAGGAAGGCCAAATCACACCTGGAGTTGCAGCTAGCAGGAGATGTTAAGAGTAACAAGAAGGGTTTCTTCAGGTATGCTAGCAACAAGAAGAAAGTCAAGGAAAGTGTGGGCCCCTTACTGAATGAGGGAGGCAACCTAGTGACAGAGGATGTGGAAAAAGCTAATGTACTCAATGTTTTTTTTGCCTCTGTCTTCACGAACAAGGTCAGCTCCCAGACTGCTGCACTGGGCAGCACAGCATGGGGAGGAGGTGACCAGCCCTCTGTGGAGAAAGAAGTGGTTCGGGACTATTTAGAAAAACTGGACGTGCACAAGTCCATGGGGCCAGATGCGTTGCATCCGAGAGTGCTAAAGGAGTTGGCGGATGTGATTGCAGAGACATTGGGCATTATCTTTGAAAACTCCTGGCGACCGGGGGAAGTCCCGGACAACTGGAAAAAGGCTAATGTAGTGCCCACCTTTAAAAAAGGGAAGGAGGATCATCCTGGGAACTACAGGCCAGTCAGCCTCACCTCAGTCCCTGGAAAAATCATGGAGCAGGTCCTCAAGGAATCAATTCTGAAGCACTTAGAGGAGAGGAAAGTGATCAGGAACAGTCAGCATAGATTCACCAAGGGCAAGTCATGCCTGACTAATCTAATTGCTTTCTGTGACAAGATAACTGGTTCTGTGGATGAAGGGAAAGCAGTGGACGTGTTGTTCCTTGACTTTAGCAAAGCTTTTGACATGGTCTCCCACAGTATTCTGGCCAGCAAGTTAAAGAAGTATGGGCTGGATGAATGGACTATAAGGTGGATAGAAAGCTGGCTAGATTGTCGGGCTCAACGGGTAGTGATCAATGGCTCCATGTCTAGTTGGCAGCCGGTATCAAGTGGAGTGCCCCAAGGGTCGGTACTGGGGCCAGTTTTGTTCAATATCTTCATAAATGATCTGGAGGATGGTGTGGATTGCACCCTCAGCAAGTTTGCAGATGACACTAAACTGGGAGGAGTGGTAGATACGCCGGACAGTAGGGATAGGATACAGAGGTACCTAGACAAATTGGAGGATTGGGCCAAAAGAAATCTGATGAAGTTCAACAAGGACAAGTGCAGAGTCCTGCACTTAGGACGGAAGAATCCAATGCACCGCTACAGACTAGGGACCGAATGGCTTGGCAGCAGTTCTGCAGAAAAGGACTTAGGGGTTACAGTGGAGGAGAAGCTAGATATGAGTCAACAGTGTGCCCTTGTTGCCAAGAAGGCCAATGGCATTTTGGGATGTATAAGTAGGGGCATTGCCAGCAGATCGAGGGACGTGATCGTTCCCCTCTATTCGACACTGGTGAGGCCTCATCTGGAGTACTGTGTCCAGTTTTGGGCCCCACACTACAAGAAGGATGTGGAAAAATTGGAAAGAGTCCAGCGGAGGGCAACAAAAATGATTAGGGGACTGGAACACATGAGTTATGAGGAGAGGCTGAGGGAACTGGGGATGTTTAGTCTACGGAAGAGAAGAATGAGGGGGGATTTGATAGCTGCTTTCAACTTCCTGAAAGGGGGTTCCAAAGAGGATGGATTGAGACTGTTCTCAGTGGTAGCAGATGACAGAACAAGGAGTAATGGTCTCAAGTTGCAGTGGGGGAGATTTAGGTTGGATATCAGGAGAAACTTTTTCACTAGGAAGGTGGTGCAACACTGGAATGCGTTACCTAGGGAGGTGGTGGAATCTCCTTCCTTAGAATTTTTTAAGGTCAGGCTTGACAAAGCCCTGGCTGGGATGATTTAGTTTGGGATTGGTCCTGCTTTGAGCAGGGGGTTGGAGTAGATGACCTCCTGAGGTCCCTTCCAACCCTGATATTCTATGATTCTGTGATCAGACAAGAAGATCTGGTTGACGTAAACTGGAGTAAGAGAAATGGGATGATATAGAATAGTGCAAAGTGCAAGGTCCTGCATTTAGGGACTAACAACAAGAATTTTTGCTATAAGCTGGGGACTTATCAGTTGGAAGTGACAGAGGAGGAGAAAGACCTGAGTGTACTGGTTGATCACAGGATGACTGTGAGCTGTCTATGTGATGTGGCCGTGAAAAAGGCTAACATGGTCCTAGGGTGCATCAGATGAGATATTTCAAGCAGAGACAGGGAAGTGTTAGTATCATTATACAAGGCACTGGTGAGACCTCATCTGGAATACTGTGTGCAATTCTGGACTCCCATGTTTAAGGAAGATGAATTTAAACTTGAACAGGTGCAGAGAAGGGCGACTAGGGTGATCAGAGGAATGGAAAACCTACCTTATGAGAGGAGACTCAAAGAGCTTGGCTTGTTTAGCCTAACCAAAAGAAGGCTGAGGGAAGATATGAATACATCAGAGGGATAAATACAAGGGAGGAAGAGGAGGTATTTAAGTTAAGCACCAATGTGGACACAAGAACAAATGGATATAAACTGGCCATCAACAAGTTTAAGCTTGAAATGAGACAAAAATTTCTAACCATTAGAGGAGTGAAGTTCTGGAACAGCCTCCCAAGGGGAGCAGTGGGGGCAAAAAACCTAACTGGCTTCAAGACTGAGCTTGGTAAATTTATGGAGGGGATGGTCTGATGGGACTGCCTACGATGGTATGGGGCCCATCGGTGACTGCCAGTAGCAAAAATCCCCAACGGATGGAGACGGGACACTAGATGCGGAGGGCTCTGAGTGACTACACAGAATTCTTTCCCAGGTATCTGCCTGGTGGATCTTGCCCACATGCTAAGGGTCTAACTGATCACCATATTTGGGGGCAAGACGGAATTTTCCCCCAGGTCAGATTGGCAGAAACTCTGGGGTCTTTTAGCCTTCCTCTGAGGCATGGGGCACGGGGCACGTGCAGGTTTAAACTAGTGTAAATGGTGAATTCTCTGTAACTTGAAGTCTTTAAACCATGATCTGAGGATGTCAGTAACTCAGCCAGAGGTTACGGGTCTGCTACAGCAGTGGGTGGGTGAGGTTTTGTGGCCTGGAATGTGCAGGAGGTCAGAGTAGATGATCACAACGGTCCGTTCTGACCTTAAAGTCTATGAGTCTATAGGGGGCACATGACTAGTGTGACACAGCAAATGTGCAGATGTGTTGCACGGAATGCTACACCCCCACTGCATTTTAC
Organism: Eretmochelys imbricata; assembly: GCF_965152235.1. Taxonomy (NCBI): domain Eukaryota; kingdom Metazoa; phylum Chordata; order Testudines; family Cheloniidae; genus Eretmochelys; species Eretmochelys imbricata. The sequence goes on along the minus strand of NC_135589.1, from coordinate 21,659,375 downwards.
GGCATCGCATGAGAAATACAGAGATCTACACAACAAGAAGAAACCCTACACATGTCTGAGCCTCACTCTCCTCACCCTTCCAGAGTGGTCTTTGGATGGAGCTCAGAGCTGTCCTGGGCCATCCAGGGTCCCTTGGCTGCAATAAGAGACTTGAGTTCTGAAACATGGAGCCTGCCCTGAGCTTGCCTGGTCCATCCCCTTCCACTGTCCTGCCCAGGCTGCCTGTGCAGCTCCCTAAGTCTTCCCCCATCCATCTTTTTATGGCCTCCTGCTTTGGTCACCTCTGTCTTTGTCCTGCTTGGGGAATTTACACTCTCTGAGCCCCAGCCCTCTACAGACAAGCGGGAGGAAATGGCTTCTTCCAGCGCTAGCCAACCTCTTTGCATTATTATTGGCCAGACACCATGCAGATGTTGATGTTAAGTAATCACTATCATCCGGTGAGGATGTGCTACACCCTTGATAGCTATGGTGGATACACAGACATAGGAGCATTGCATGATACAGAAATTGCATAATAAGTTCACAATATCAACCAGAATTCATAACTTATTTCCCAGAAAGCCCCTGCCCTCTGCCAGGTGCTCCATCATGCAGTGCAGGTTCTCTTTTAATGGCACTTTCCTTACAGGCCCAGTGATGATAAAAGACAAGGAGACAGACACTGGTTATTGAAGGTGAAAGAATTCACCTTTGTCTGCAGCAGACAGAGCCTGTGAAGTTGGGGAACAGATGGCTGCTTTGGGAAGAGGATGAGAGGCAGACATGTTGGAGGTTATGGGGCATGGGAAGATAAATGGTACCTCCCTGACCCCCAAGCCCATGAAGATAGGGGGTAATATTAGGTTGCTGTCTGGGGTCAAGCTTGGGAAGGGAGCTGTCTGAGAGCAGTGGGCAGAATTCCCTGCAAACAGCCTAAAACCAGCTCCTGATCTCAAAAGATTTATGTCCAAATCAAAGCAGAGTTGCTGCTCTTTATGGCATATGAGCCTGATGAATTAGTAGCCCTCAGTAAGTCATGGGCTGAGTTACTCTTGCTCCCTCAAACTGATTGGATGTGACAGCTAATATTTTTTAAATTATTGTGTCGTCTACAGGACAAAGAGGCTCCTAAGATGGGCTATTAAAGTAGATTTGCTGAATAATTTTCATTACATTTTCATATAATATTGCTTAAGGATGATGCATGAGCCGGTGCTTTATTCACAGCCACTTCAGGCCAGGAATCTCCAAAGGTATACTGTGTATCACACCTTTATAGCTGTGAGTAAATTATTTGCTGGTAGGGATGTAAACGCTAACATAGGGATTTCAGTTAAACTGGCAGCTCAGCAAGTGCATTGTGATTAAGTGCGATCAGTAGCTATAATTTCCAAGCTCTCACTTGCAGATATAATGAGGAGATCTGACCCATGGCATTTAGCAAAACATTATACACTGGTGTGTGTGGACCAAGCACAAAGGGGGAAAACAGTGCAATCTGACAGGTCTGCTCAGGGCACAAAAGAAAGCCCCTTTCGGGGCTATCCTTGCGTGCTAGCAAACAGCATCTGGAGCCCCAGGTAAGGGCTGTGATCTGATCCAAAGCCAGCTGAAGCCAAAGGCAAAGGCAGTCTTCCCACTGATTTCAGTGAGCTTTGCATCAGGCCCTGAGTGCCTGGATATCTGGCCTGGACAGTGTTGTTGCTGTCACCACTGAGACTGCATCTGCTATCGTCAGCCAGTCTAGCCAACGCACAAGTCTCTGTTGCTTTGCGGAAGGAGTGATAATTGAACACTTTCTCTCCTGCCTGGCCAGTGCGGAGCCATGACATCTGAGGAATGGTCTTTCCATCACAGTTAGGGATGGCAGTCACAGAGGTCAGACTGCAGCATGACATGCTGCCCTGCTGCCTTCTGCTTTGCTTCACCGGACTTTGCATCAGGGAGAAGGACATTTTTCACACGAGTGTCCAGCTGGCTTCTAAATTGGCACATCTCCATTTGGGGTAGCTGGTTTTGTCTGTAGAGGCTGGTGGGCACCCAATCTCCTGGAGGATTTGCACATTGGTAAATGATAGCTAGAAAGATACCATTTCCATGCCTGAATTGGGGAGCTGGCAATTTGCAGAGTGTTTATTGCCTGAGTGATGCTTTCCCATTTGTTCAGAGTAGCTAAGTCCGCTCTGAGGTACAGAGGCAAAATCAACCTGAACATGGGTTCAAGTGGGTCAAGTAGCACATTTGCCTGCCTTGGCTCTTGGCAGTCCCCTGACTTGCTTGCTGCCCACACTGTTTTCTCTCTTTACCTGGGGGTAGGACCTAGTTCCCACTGTTCACCAGTTTCTCGCTTAAGCTGGTTTAGGAGGAACACTTTTACCCTCCCATTCATTAAACAGACATTAGCGTGTTACCTCTGTTGGGTCTCTCCCCCAGAGAAGATGCCGCTGGTGCCAGTCAGGGAACATCTCTGCTATGGAAATACCATTATGGGTGGAACAAATTGTGCTGAGGGTTTAGGTGGCGGGGCTCTGACACTGAATTAGGAGAGTCGCAGGTTAATAGATGAAGCGATGCTACAGCAGAGAGGTGATTATTTCTGTTCAGCCCATTTGTCTGAAATACTCAAGTCTTTATAGCCACAGCCTCTCCATGTCATTAAGACGTACGTAGGCACCGATTAGCCCCTGTGGTAACATTTCAGTGGGCAGCGAGGACGTGAGGCAATGCCTTCCAGCTCGGAGCCAGCACTGGGGCTGGGACCCATTGCAGGCACGGGCAGGACGAGGCGTGCTGCACTGGCCAGTCTGCCATGCTGCAGCTGAGATGTGAAATTGAGCTTCTTTGTTCATGTCGACCCTGGCTGTCCAGAGAGACTGGAAGACCCTGGGGCATTTTGAAAGCAAGAAGGGAATGGTGGTGAAAGAGACCCAGGGCCTTGCTATGACATCATGTTGTTGTCACGGTAAGGATTCTGGGATGATGATGTCATCCTTACCATGACATCCCCCTCTCTCAGTGAAATGTTCTGTAAAGCCTATTCACTGCGGCTGAGCTGCAGTGGCTGGGGCACTGGCCTATGTGGCTTGCTGTAGGCCCAGTACCTAACACGGGGCTCTGTAATGCTCTTTGGGATGTCATTGGTGTGAAGCCTCCCAGTATGAAGCAATCTGCTCCCCATTGCCCGCTTGTTTTATGATAACATTTCCTTAGGGAAGCGTGGCACAAACTGGTTCGCAAGCCATGCACGGGCTCAGCTGAGTAACCTGCCAGAGGGGAACAAGTTAATACTTTTTTGAAGCTTTTCACATTTTCTGTTCCAAATCAAAGTCTGAATGTCAGATGACAGTCATTTGCTTTATTATGTGTGCAGTGCATCAGTGGTGTATAATGCAGGATACATAAAGTGATAATGTGACAGCTTTAATTAGATTTTTTATAAATACATATGCCAATTAATGGGCAACAGAGCTCAGCATCTAGATTTATAGCCAACACGAGCCCTGAATCTTGCTATCTGAAAAGGATCATTACTGCAGAATGAATTTGTTTGCAGTGGTTTCATTTAGTAATGTAACCCTACACACTGGAGAACGCTCATTCTGCATTTTGAGGCAACACATCTCTTGTGTTGGTTCTGAGAATGACGTTTCCAACATATGGTATCAGGACCTACAACATGTTGGGGATTGCAGAAGCAAATTCCGCTGGATTCTACATCTCATTGGATTTATACAGAGTGTTTGGCTTTTTAACAAAAATATGATAATTTTCCTTAACTGGAGGAGGATAGGAAGCTATTAGTAAAGTAACCCCTGAATTGGAAGCACTTCAAGGTAGAAAACGGATACTGTCTAGCTTTACTACCTCACACACTAGATCCATGATCCTAGCGTGAGGCCTCTAGGCACATCTGTAACTGTAATACTCTGCCAGCATTTTTAACTCACTCATTTTTAGGCGTCACAGGAACCTAGTCTACTCTCTCTTTCTCTTTGAGGTTTCCAGCGGCGGAGATGCAATGGATTATCAATGGTGGAAAGAATATGCCCAAAAGCCCTAGTGTGCACATTTTAACTAACATTCCTCACCCCAAGAAAACCCACACTGAATGTTGCAGAATGTCTACTCCTGGCTTATGGAGACCTAAAGAGTTCTTATGCATTCGAGACTGGTGTGGCATTGTCCTCTAGGAATCTGTTGAGAAAGCAAAATCTGTTTAGTGTTGATGTAATAGTTTTCTAAGCACTTATTCTGGAGGGAAGATGCTTTTAAGTACTCTAATCTCTCTATACATAACGTTGTGTATGGGAAAAAAGCATCCTCAGGTCAAGAAGAGTGATGGAATTCTTATCATAGCCTTTTCCGAGGCAACAATGCCATTTGGAGAAGCAGCCAAAACCCAGGTTATTGTTGGAATGCTTTGAACTTTGGCTGAACTAGCTAGAAAAGAGACCTTTAATTCTACTGTAAAAATATACCTGGTGCACTTGCCTTGGTCTTGTGGCTCTAGTCTGCTGCTTATAAAAGCTTACTGCACAATGGCCCGGTGTCCATGATAGGAATCGATAAATGATGCTGCAGTTTTGTCAGGAACGTTTTGATCTGTAAAGACACTTATTTTTCATTTGTAACATGCTAGGAGCATCCCATGCTAAGAAGTCTTCATGGCTGTCATTGTGTCTTCATATATTGCCTAGCACCATGGGCCCCTGGATCTAGGGTAAGATCCAGATTAAACAACAACAGTGATCTAGAAAGAGAAAAGCTGCCTGATAAATAGATCCCAGCTGGGGTACAGAAGGGAAGTTGGGACATTCCACTTAGGATAGGCAAGGGGTTTAGAACAGGCTTTGAATGAAGCCTTTCTCTATACATCCCATCATGAGGAACAGGGTCAAAAAGTTCCAGGAAAATTTTCCAGGTACTCACCCGCTGGGTCATGTTGGGAAATTCTCTGATCTGTGTGAGAAAGCACATCAATGTTTGTGCCCTTCACCAATATTCTGGCAAAAGTCTCAGTAGTGTCATGCAGGGAGATGGCGGATTGTCACAGCATTGCACCATTTTCACCTTGCCTTAAACTGCATGTCACTTCAGTGATCACTGGTTCACACGTTTTCTATGGTACCTGGACCAGCAGTTCCCGTTACCCACTGGCTAGCACACGATACTAGTCCTGCTAACCTAGAATTCCATTCTCAGGCACTCTGTGTTGGTCCCAAGGGTGAGATTAGTGTCCGATTGCCATTCAATTTTCCCTTTTCTACCCTGCCATGGAGCTAGTACTTTAGTGAAACTGAATGGGAGGTGGCTATGTCCCCTGAGACCTACCTTTAAGACCTTTTCTGTAGACAGCCTATGATTCTTCTCTCTTAAATCCCTCAGCAAACAGCATGGAATGCCATTTTAACTTTTCCTCCATAATGCTCAGTGGGACTGGAGAGACCAAGTCTTTCTCCTGCAGAGACTCTAAGAAAGTAAATTCAGGAGAGTGCACCTGATTATATAATAAATATAATTCACAATTCTAAATTAAAAAAGCGAATGTTTATAGTGAGTATAATTATCTAATGGTATGAAGCTTTGTCTCAAAATGTTCTGCAGGGAGATGCATTCCTGCAATGATGGAATTGTTCTGATCTGCCTCCATTGTGAATTAGATTAATGCTAATGGGTTTGTTGTAGATGAAGGTGTAGTGAAATTATTGAATTATTTACATATGCCTTTATGTGCACAAAGCCAAACCAACCAAACCAAGAAACAAAAACTCTACCAAAAAACCCCTCCACCGAGAGCTCCCAGCAGACTGGGGAAGCTGAATATGGGGAGCAAAGAAAGGCCTGACAATGAAAAGGCCTAAAAAGGGGACATGGAGTGTCTGCTTTGGAGATTCACCAACTGGAGATTTTTTTTCTTTTTTTTTGTTGCCCGCTTTGCTACTTGCATCTCTAGGGTGCCACTGTAGTTCCTGAACGTATTAATGCCCCTGGAAAGAATAGTTCTGGGACTTACACAGACATCACTAGACATAAGGATGAGCTGATTTTTGTCCTTCATAGAAAGGCCTGAAATGCAGCTCTAGCATGAACAGAGACATGGTCTGAAGAGTGTCTCTGGTGCCCCTGCACACACTGGAGATCTGGGGCTGGGGAAATGCTGCTACCTGACTGGTGCAGGACAGGAGAGGAGGGCCTTTCGCAAGGGGTTGTTATTGAAAGACGTGTTCCAAAAGCAGGAGGATCCGGCTGTGTGGAGCTATGGCGCTGCAGCCTGCTGGCCAATGGACCGGGCAGATCAGTGAGAACTTGAAGCCAGCAGGATGTCTTGGAATCCAACCCCCCTGCTGCTGGAAAGCCAGCACTATATCCATGGTCTTGTTAGCAGGGATGGGGACATCTGTTTCTATTGGCCAAAGATCTGAAGTGCTGATAACCGGTGTCATAAATATAAAGGGAAGGGTAAACCCCTTTGAAATCCCTCCTGGCCAGGGGAAAGCTCCTCTCACCTGTAAAGGGTTAAGAAGCTAAAGGTAACCTCGCTGGCACCTGACCAAAATGACCAATGAGGGGACAAGATACTTTCAAAAGCTGGGAGGAGGGAGAGAAACAAAGGGTCTGTGTCTGTCTGTATGCTGCTTTTGCCAGGGACAGAACAGGAATGGAGTCTTAGAACTTTTAGTAAGTAATCTAGCTAGGTATGTGTTAGATTATGATTTCTTTAAATGGCTGAAAAAAGAATTGTGCTGAATAGAATAACTATTTCTGTCTGTGTATCTTTTTTGTAACTTAAGGTTTTGCCTAGAGGGGTTCTCTATGTTTTTGAATCTAATTACCCTGTAAGATATCTACCATCCTGATTTTACAGGGGGGATTTCTTTATTTCTATTTACTTCTATTTTCTATTAAAAGTCTTCTTGTAAAAAACTGAATGCTTTTTCATTGTTCTCAGATCCAAGGGTTTGGGTCTGTGGTCACCTATGCAAATTGGTGAGGCTTTTTACCAAACCTTGTCCAGGAAGTGGGGTGCAGGGTTTTGGGAAGTATTTTGGGGGGAAGGACGCGTCCAAACAGCTCTTCCCCAGTAACCAGTATTAGTTTGGTGGTGGTAGCGGCCATTCCAAGGACCACGGGTGGAATACTTTGTACCTTGGGGAAGTTTTGACCTAAGCTGGTAAAGATAAGCTTAGGAGGTTTTTCATGCAGGTCCCCACATCTGTACCCTAGAGTTCAGAGTGGGGGAGGAACCTTGACATGGTGGCATAGTGGTGGGATTAACCTGAAATCATTTTGAGATCCAGTTGAGATTTTTTGAACTAGAAATACAGATTTTAAAAAGGAATTTTTTTTTCCTGTGGCTTTGAAGCAGCTTTGAAACTGAAAGCATCTTGGGTTTTCCCTGCTTTGTGGCCAAGCAGAGACAAAAGGGGATTATCTTGTGAATTGCAGGTTTTCTTTGCCTGGAGGCAGGGTACTTAACTCCTGCAGGGAAATTCACAGTCTTCCAACCCAGAGGTTTTTTTTTTTCTTTTCTTCCTAAAAGTAAATAGGGGGTGTGTGTTCTACCCATTTGCTTTTTCTTTGGGCTGGGTAAGCAGGTTTCCAAGTAGTTTGGAGGTTTTTTGCTTTAAGTTGGGCCCAGAACAGAGACAAGGGAATTGTCTTTTTCTGTAGGCTGACAATCACTATCAGAGAATAGGTATTCTATTCCAGCACAGCAAAATTTTACAGCCAAGTTTTGTTTGTTTATTTCTAAACCTCGGGTGTAAAGTTAGTTAAAAACAGAGAGGTTAGAATGACCAAATCCTCAGCTCGACTACAGCTGGAATTAGCCAAATTTCAGGCTGAGGAAAGACAAAGGGAACATGAAAGACAGATAGAACTCATGCGGCTGAAGAAGGAACAAGAAAGGGAGGCAGAACAACACCAAGCGGCTGCTCACAGGAGAGCTATGGAAGCGAGGGACAAAGAACTGGAGGAGAAGGAAAAAGAGAGGAAGTATGTGGAGGAGATGGAGAAGATAAAGGCTCAGCAGAATATCCCAACAAACCCTAGTAATCCTTCTCCAAGTACCACTTCCCATCCCAGAAAGTTCCCCACCTACAAGGCAGGCGATGATACTGAGGCCTTCCTAGAAAACTTCGAAAGGGCCTGCCTTGGATACAACCTCTCTACTGACCAGTACATGGTAGAGCTGAGGCCGCAGCTCAGTGGACCCTTAGCTGAGGTGGCAGCTGAAATGCCTAAAGAACACATGAACAAGTATGAACTGTTTAAATCCAAGGCGAGAGTCAGAATGGGGATAACACCCGAGCAGTCTCGTCGGAGGTTCAGAGCCCTAAGGTGGAAACCAGACATGTCATTTACCCGACATGCCTACCACATTGTGAAACATTGGGATGCCTGGATATCAGGAGCAAGTGTTGAATCTCCAGTAAATTTGCCCTTCCTAATGCAAATGGAACAGTTCTTAGAGGGTGTTCCTGAGGAAATAGAAAGATACATCCTAGATGGGAAACCCAAAACTGTAATCGAGGCAGGAGAGATTGGAGCCAGATGGGTGGAGGTGGCAGAGAAGAAGAAAACTGGTCGCAGTTGGAGCGGAGACCAGAAGGGACCACCCCAGACCACACCCTATTACCGGGGGCCGCCCAAGGCCCCACCTACCTCCCAAAGAACCCTCCAGACCCCTTATCGTCCTGCCACCCCGTTCTCCAGCAACCCTCCTCGCCCCAGTGACCCGTCAGCTGGACGATGTTTTAAATGTAACGAGCTGGGGCATGTAAAGGCCAACTGCCCCAAGAACCCCAACAGATTACAGTTCATTGCACCGGAATCACACCAGAGGTCCACAGGCCCAGATACTTCCCAGATACCCTTAGAGCGGAGGGAAACTGTGAGTGTGGGCGGGAAGAAGGTCACCGCGTGGAGGGACACCGGAGCACAAGTGTCAGCTATCCATGCTTCCTTAGTGGACCCCAATTTAATCAACCCAGAGATCCAAGTGACGATTCAACCCTTCAAGTCCAACTCTTTCAATTTGCCTACAGCCAAGTTGCCTGTCCAGTACAAGGGCTGGTCAGGAACGTGGACTTTTGCAGTCTATGATGATTATCCCATCCCCATGCTGTTGGGGGAAGACTTGGCCAATCATGTGAAGCAGGCCAAGAGGGTGGGAACGGTCACCCGCAGCCAGGCTAAACAAGCCGTGAGGCCTAGCTCTGTTCCGGAAACTGCTATCAGGACCCAGTCAGAGGTGATGGACCTGGACCTTAGGCCAATGTCTGCAACAGCAGTAGTGGATCCAGTCCCAGAGACCCAGACGGAACCAGTCCCAGAACCGGAACCAGCCGAACAACCAACACCAGACCCTGTGTCAGCACTGAATCCAGTACTTGCAACCTCAACACCAGAGGGCCCCACTGAACCTGAACTGGCAGCAGCCGATAACCCTACACAAGAGGCTCAGCCGGAGCCTGAATCCCAACATAGTGCACCAGCGGAGAGCGGTTCACAGTCAACAGAAACAGCTCCATCCCCTATATTGCTTCCAGAGGGACCAAGCCTAGGTCCACAATCCAATGAGGGACTGATGTCTCCAGCATCAAGGGAACAGTTCCAGACCGAACAGGAAGCAGATGAAAGCCTCCAGAGAGCTTGGACAGCGGCACGGAGCAACCCACCGCCTCTCAGCTCTTCTAATCGATCCAGGTTTGTTGTAGAAAGAGGACTTTTATACAAGGAAACTCTTTCTGGTGGACACCAGGAAGACTGGCATCCTCAGAGACAGTTGGTAGTTCCAACTAAATACCGGGCCAAGCTCTTGAGCTTAGCCCACGATCACCCTAGTGGCCATGCTGGGGTGAACAGGACCAAAGACCGTTTGGGGGGGTCATTCCACTGGGAGGGAATGGGCAAGGATGTTTCTACCTATGTCCAGTCTTGTGAGGTGTGCCAAAGAGTGGGAAAACCCCAAGACCAGGTCAAAGCCCCTCTACAACCACTCCCCATCATTGAAGTTCCATTTCAGCGAGTAGCTGTGGATATTCTGGGTCCTTTTCCGAAAAAGACAGCCAGAGGAAAGCAGTACATACTGACTTTCATGGATTTTGCCACCCGATGGCCGGAAGCAGTAGCTCTAAGCAACACCAGGGCTAAAAGTGTATGCCAGGCACTAGCAGACATTTTTGCCAGGGTAGGTTGGCCCTCCGACATCCTCACAGATGCAGGGACTAATTTCCTGGCAGGAACTATGAAAAACCTTTGGGAAGCTCATGGGGTAAATCACTTGGTTGCCACTCCTTACCACCATCAAACAAATGGCATGGTGGAGAAGTTTAATGGAACTTTGGGGGCCATGATACGTAAATTCGTAAATGAGCACTCCAATGATTGGGACCTAGTGTTGCAGCAGTTGCTCTTTGCCTACAGAGCTGTACCACATCCCAGTTTAGGGTTTTCCCCATTGGAACTTGTATATGGCCGTGAGGTTAAGGGGCCATTGCAGTTGGTGAAGCAGCAATGGGAGGGATTTACACCTTCTCCAGGAACTAACATTCTGGACTTTGTAACCAACCTACAAAACACCCTCCGAACCTCTTTAGCCCTTGCTAAAGAAAACTTACAGGATGCTCAAAAAGAGCAAAAAGCCTGGTATGATAAACATGCCAGAGAGCGTTCCTTCAAAGTAGGAGACCAGGTCATGGTCTTAAGGGCGCTCCAGGCCCATAAAATGGAAGCATCGTGGGAAGGGCCATTCACGGTCCAGGAGCGCCTGGGAGCTGTTAATTATCTCATAGCATTCCCCACCTCCAACCGAAAGCCTAAGGTGTACCATATTAATTCTCTAAAGCCCTTTTATTCCAGAGAATTAAAGGTTTGTCAGTTTACAGCCCAGGGAGAAGATGATGCTGAGTGGCCTGAAGGTGTCTACTACGAAGGGAAATGTGCTGGTGGTGTGGAAGAGGTGAACCTCTCCATGACCCTTGGGCGTATGCAGCGACAGCAGATCCAGGAGCTGTGCACTAGCTACGCGCCAACGTTCTCAGCCACCCCAGGACTGACTGAACGGGCATACCACTCCATTGACACAGGTAATGCTCACCCAATTAGGGTCCAACCTTACCGGGTGTCTCCTCAAGCTAAAACTGCTATAGAACGGGAGATCCAGGATATGTTACAGATGGGTGTAATCCGCCCCTCTGAAAGTGCATGGGCATCTCCAGTGGTTCTAGTTCCCAAACCAGATGGGGAAATACGTTTTTGCGTGGACTACCGTAAGCTAAATGCTGTAACTCGCCCAGACAACTATCCAATGCCACGCACAGATGAACTGTTAGAGAAACTGGGACGGGCCCAGTTCATCTCTACCTTGGACTTAACAAAGGGGTACTGGCAGGTACCGCTAGATGAATCTGCCAAGGAAAGGTCAGCCTTCATCACACATCTCGGGCTGTATGAATTTAATGTACTCCCTTTCGGGCTGCGAAATGCACCCGCCACTTTCCAAAGACTTGTAGATGGTCTCCTAGCGGGATTAGGAGAATATGCAGTCGCCTACCTTGATGATGTGGCCATATTTTCGGATTCCTGGGCAGACCACCTGGAACATCTACAAAAAGTCCTTGAGCGCATAAGGGAGGCAGGACTAACTGTTAAGGCTAAGAAGTGTCAAATAGGCCTAAACAGAGTGACTTACCTTGGACACCAGGTGGGTCAAGGAACTATCAGCCCCCTACAGGCCAAAGTGGATGCTATCCAAAAGTGGCCTGTCCCAAAGTCAAAGAAACAGGTTCAATCCTTCTTAGGCTTGGCTGGTTATTACAGACGATTTGTACCGCACTACAGCCAAATCGCTGCCCCACTGACAGACCTAACCAAAAAGAAACAGCCAAATGCTGTTCAGTGGACCGGAAAGTGTCAGAAGGCCTTTAACAAGCTTAAAGCGACACTCATGTCTGACCCTGTACTAAGGGCCCCAGACTTTGACAAACCGTTCCTAGTAACCACAGATGCATCCGAGCGTGGTGTGGGAGCAGTTTTAATGCAGAAAGGACCTGATCAAGAATTCCACCCTGTAGTGTTTCTCAGCAAAAAACTGTCTGAGAGGGAAAGCAACTGGTCAGTCACTGAAAAAGAATGTTATGCCATTGTCTACGCTCTGGAAAAGCTACGCCCATATGTTTGGGGACGGCGTTTCCACCTGCAAACCGACCATGCTGCACTGAAGTGGCTTCACACCGTCAAAAAAACTAACAAAAAACTTCTTCGGTGGAGTTTAGCTCTCCAAGATTTTGATTTCGACATCCAACACATCTCAGGAGCTTCTAACAAAGTGGCTGATGCACTCTCCCGTGAAAGTTTCCCAGAATCAACTGGTTAAAATCGTCCTTAAGATGTGGAAAATATTGTTAGTCTTTATGTACTTGGTAGTATATTTAGAGATGCATGTGTCTTATTAACTCTGTTTTTCCTAGAGCTCCAGGAAGAAATCCCAGCGAGTGTTTCACCCTAGCTGAGATTTGGGGGGCGTGTCATAAATATAAAGGGAAGGGTAAACCCCTTTGAAATCCCTCCTGGCCAGGGGAAAGCTCCTCTCACCTGTAAAGGGTTAAGAAGCTAAAGGTAACCTCGCTGGCACCTGACCAAAATGACCAATGAGGGGACAAGATACTTTCAAAAGCTGGGAGGAGGGAGAGAAACAAAGGGTCTGTGTCTGTCTGTATGCTGCTTTTGCCAGGGACAGAACAGGAATGGAGTCTTAGAACTTTTAGTAAGTAATCTAGCTAGGTATGTGTTAGATTATGATTTCTTTAAATGGCTGAAAAAAGAATTGTGCTGAATAGAATAACTATTTCTGTCTGTGTATCTTTTTTGTAACTTAAGGTTTTGCCTAGAGGGGTTCTCTATGTTTTTGAATCTAATTACCCTGTAAGATATCTACCATCCTGATTTTACAGGGGGGATTTCTTTATTTCTATTTACTTCTATTTTCTATTAAAAGTCTTCTTGTAAAAAACTGAATGCTTTTTCATTGTTCTCAGATCCAAGGGTTTGGGTCTGTGGTCACCTATGCAAATTGGTGAGGCTTTTTACCAAACCTTGTCCAGGAAGTGGGGTGCAGGGTTTTGGGAAGTATTTTGGGGGGAAGGACGCGTCCAAACAGCTCTTCCCCAGTAACCAGTATTAGTTTGGTGGTGGTAGCGGCCATTCCAAGGACCACGGGTGGAATACTTTGTACCTTGGGGAAGTTTTGACCTAAGCTGGTAAAGATAAGCTTAGGAGGTTTTTCATGCAGGTCCCCACATCTGTACCCTAGAGTTCAGAGTGGGGGAGGAACCTTGACAACCGGGTCCAGCTTTATAGCTGCCCAAAGGTGATAGCAAAGGGTAGTCTGTCTCACCAGGCAGAGAAGATGGAATGGAAGATTTCATTTACCTTAAATAAGTGGGAGAAAGCAGGCTAGCCTAGGGAGAATTCACCATCCTCACCACTGTACAGCACAGGGCAGCAGATAACACCAAAATCCCACTTGAACCCCTAGGGCTAAGCGATGTCTAGGCTTGCAGGGCCCTCTGCACAGCGAGAGACCAGGAGAGTAGACATCGCAGTGGGTACCCCACAGGTAAGAGCACTTACCTCTGCAGCGTTCCCAGGAATTTCCCCCTCCACCTTCAGCCATTAAAGGATTCAATTCAGTGAATTTTTGAGCCAACAGACTGTACCTCTGCTCAGTATGAGAGTAACCAATATCTGCTTGCCAAGCTGCAGTGGAGAGGGCGATTATTCTGTTTAGCGAATGCCCAGGACGTGCTATACAGCTGCACGCTAGCCGGCTTCCCTGAACATGGTGCTGTGTATGCAGACACGGGAGCGCACATTCCCTGCCCACCCCCACTTGCTTCCTCCCACCCCGCAATCCAGCGGGTCATGATGTAAATGACCTGAGTAAGCTGTGTTTGTAAAGTGCTGTGCGAGGGTAAAGGCTCTCTCTCTCTCTCTCTCACTTGCACGCCTACTCTCTTCTAGGCCACCTGACAGACATTTCATGAACCTGTGAGAACAGGGAAAATTCTCAAGGGAAAACATGGCAAATATTTTGCTCAACTCCAGGGGTTTGTAATAGACACACCAATGCAGCCCTGGCTAAGGAAGTGTGTGCACCATTGCTCCAATAGAGGAGATAGCGAAGCCCCTCTCCTGCAGACCCTGTTTAATTCCCCCTTCTCCCGCCACTCTTCATTGCAGAGATCTCTCTGCAGCTAAGGAGCCTGTGTGGGCTTGCCCTGGGCACCTATCCATACCACTTCTAAGCTGCGACTTGTTCCTCTGCCTATGTGGAAACTGAATCTGGTTCCATATGATAAAACCACAGGACAGGCTGGTCAGTCTGATTAGAGATTGTTACCTCACTCCTGGCAAAGATGAATGCAGAGTGTCTGCCTTCTCATTTACCTTTTAACCTCTGTATGCTGGGAGAGCTGGTGCTAACCGGAGGGATTTCTACAGTTATTAACGCTTGCAATTATTGCCAATTAACATGTTGGTCTATTCATTCCTTTAGCTGTTAATCAGTGGCCTGGAGTCCTTTCCTAATTAACCCTGAGGTGTGTTGATGCTAATGAGGCCCAACATGAACGCTGCTCCTTTTGCTTATGCTGGAGTAGGAAACAAGAACGACGGGTTTGCAGTACAGGAGCAAGACTTGGGGAACTGAAATTACCAAGTTTTGGAGGCCAGATTTTTTCTAGTTAAAAATCACTGTCAACCTCATGGATTTCTTGAGCAACCCAATTGCATTTCTTTGGCCTGTCCCTGCAAGGTTATTCTGATCATCAAGGAAACTAGCACAGGGATAACAGCATGGCTATTTGAGAAGGGTTGCCATTGTGTTTTTTAGGAAGATATAGGAAGGATCTCACTAATGCCAGTTAATTTTCATGCTTCTGGGTGCTGCAAAGTCTTCCATTGAAAATATTGAGTTCTTAAGTGCCATGAGTCAGTGCCCTCGTAGTGACAGAAATATCTTTGCACATTGCTTTGTGTTGGATAATGACTACTAATGCTCCATGCACAGGCATGGATCACTCAGCCAAGGATTCCCAGCTTTAGAGTCATCCCTCCGTCACTCAGTCGCTCTGCTAACTAATTGACACATCATTTTCCATTTTCCTGTGAAACCTAATCACACTGTGAGGCAAGAGGGAGAAAAAGATTCCACACATTTCTTAATTTAATTCTTGTAGGACTTTCTGCACCAGCTGTTCCAGGAAGCCAACTGGCTTTGGATGAACAAAAGCAGACTCTTAGATATCTTCCCAGTTGTATCAGCCCTAAACAAAGGAAAATCCTGATAGGGAAATCCCTTCCAGCCTCTAAATGCGAAGTGCTGTGTTTTCAACATGCACAGAAGATAAATAAAATAGCAACTTGTCTCAGTGACAATGGCACCAGCTGTTCCCAACAATCGAGCGCTACAAGGGGAAGAGAAAATGAAACAGTGCTTTTATCATTCACCTTGTTCTCAGCTGTGCTTGGATAAGGACTTGGCAGCTCTACAAATCCACGTGCACTTCAGCTCCCAAACAGTGTCAAAGGCAGAGAGAGATGTGTGGGCATACATGTTTGCATGCACATGTGTGTGGGCTTGAGGAGGAAATGGAATAAAATGGAAAATCATCTGTAAGGACCTGGCTTCATATCTGTTTCCAGACACTTCGAAGAGAGTTTGATGGACTCAGCTTAGTCCCTAACCACATGGACGTATCATGTTCCTTGTATATTTATTATAAAAGCTGTATAAAAAACCTTTGTACATGCATATGACAATACAGAAAACAAGGTAATTTCATAATTTAAATATAATGAAATCGATCTTAAATGACCACTCAAGGGACTGCCAAAAACTGCTACTTGGGGATTCATTTTAAAAAAGCAGAACAAAACTGTACTCAGAATATTTGGGGATACTTTGATGTGGTCTCTTCTGGCAGGAAATTGCCTAATTCAGGTCTGTCTCTATGACAGGTCACATTGTATGTGGTATGACCAACTGAAAGTTATTACATATTAATGTGAATGATATCTACTAAGTATAGAATTACTTAGCATGCATACTGACCATCACCTTTTCAGTCTCTTTCACCCTGATTTTTCACTGGTTTGCACTTCTCCCTGCAGTGATTTCAGTGTCCATGCGGTGGATCTTTCTGTATCCCACATTCATGGCGCGCCAGACAGTGGCTCTGCAAATTTAGCTGCAGGCAAATCCCCTACTGGTATGAATTGCCACATGTCAAATTCACAGATAGTCTCAGTCAACACAACGCTGCATTTTTCAGCCCATAAACTGTCTGCACATTTTTACCCAGCTCTGCTCCTGGGTCCATGATGTGCAGAACATTAAAACCGAAGAGATATGAAGTGCTCAGAGGCCAGGATCATGAGGCGGCATCTTCCAATTCTTTTGAGAATTGGTTTGCCCATTAATTGAGCTTCGTATGTTGAAATAAAATAAGGCAACCAAATCCAGACCAAAACCATCTACAAGCCGGGCAGCTGGTGAGTGTTACCGGAACAGCCTGCTTACTGATACCAGAAAGATGACAACGGACTGACATCGACTCAAAGTCGAGCCATGACAATGGTGAAAGGGGTGAAAGAATAGAAGCTAAAACTCATCCGTCAGCAGATGGCGGCACAATGCCTGTTCTGAAGACTTATGTGATTCACAGGACCCTCTGCAGAAGGATGTATTTCACCCTGAAAGAGCAATATATATATTAGCCTGGCCAAACCATGACAGAGGAGAGCATGATAACCATCTAGATATTGACTCCCTTCAGCAAGTGAGCACTGTTGCATTCCTGAAGGGTTAAAATAATTAATTTACTGGATTTATTTAAAAAGTAAAGTTTTTACCTTGTTTTCTTTTTGTTTCTTGTTTTGTTCTGTTTTCAATTGCTTTATCTTTTGGAGGTTTCTGTAAAAATTATAACTTTTAACTTTTAAAACAGAGAGAGAGGGAGAGAGAGAGAGAGAGAGAGAGAACTGACGTGAGGAGAGGCAGGGGAAAAGGGAGGGTGAAGAGCAACCTAGGAAGGTAAGTTTCAGAGTAGCAGCCGTGTTAGTCTGTATTCACAAAAAGAACAGGAGGACTTAGGCACCTTAGAGACTCACCAATTTATTTGAGCATAAGCTTTCGTGCCACAAGTCCTCCTTTTCTTCTAGGAAGGTAGGGAGACCTGAGCCAAGAGAGATTAACGGTATCAAGGTATTTGAAAGCACAGGCAGCAGCAGCGAGTTTAGCAAACTGAGAAAGCATAGAAAGGAAAAAACTTAACTGGTAGTAAAAATATTTGAGAAAGAAGGTCATATTTTTAGATATGAGCATGGAGCGTGGTTTCGTGGGTCAAAGCAGTTGGGAACCTGCAGTTGAGAACCGTGCCCCTGGTTTTTATCCTGGCTTTGAGAGGAGAGTGGGGGTCGCTACCTGCTCTTCTGAAACCTGAATTTGTTCCCCCAGTGTCTGTTGCTTTTGTGTGCATGCCAGACGGATGGCGGGAGTGCCCTTTTTTGCTGCAGTTAACTGTGTTTGGGCAACTCCATGTGTTAATGCACCAATTCTAGGTGTTAACATGCTTAATTTTAGTTTTTGACTTTGAAATTCCTTTTTATTCACTCCCCTGCGATCGAGTCGCAGCTCCGGTCTCTAATGTGCCCTGTGAACTGTTCCATTTTTTCCTTCATTTGATTTACCAATTCAGTGAAAGCATCGTGTGCTACTTCTTCCACCTGTGCACTTACTTGACCCGTTCTGACAGGCACCAGTGTAGGTCCTGGTTTAGGTTTTACCAGAACCTGGCTTTTATCATCAGGAGGTGGTTGCACTGCAGTGGACCTTGTTTCATCTTTTAAATTTTACTAGGATCACCTTTTTCCACTTCTGTCCCCATTCTTCAGGCACAGGGGAGCTACCTGAAGCTTGCTGTTTACCACCAATATTTATAACAGGGGACGGCACATGTATCTTTTGTAGGTTTCTTACAGCTGTTTCCAATGGTTTATTCTGTTCCTGTGCTGGTTGTCTCTGTGCTGCTTGCCACCCTGTAAGGGAGGTGGGAGCATTCCAGGGCTGTGTAGCTTCTTTTGATTCTTTTAACTCTTTCTTTGTTACTGTTACTTGCCCTGCCAATTTTGTGGTGTGCTGTTTTAACCATTTAACAGCCATGGCTATAGTTTGCAATATTTTACATTTTAAGGCTACAGTCTCTGCCCTAGCTTTACAAATAACATTACATGTTTCATCCCCATTATATTTTTTAAACTCTGTGGGGATTTGCAGGGAGGGGTTAAGGGGGTTTCCTAGCTCGTGGTTTTCTGTCATGTTAGATCGCGATTCCTACAGTGGACAGCTCCCTTACTCACCAGATCAGCAGTCGGGGTCACCGATGTCGTCAGACGCCACTGGTGTGGTGCTCTGCTCTATCCAATGTTGATAGCAGTTGGCTGTGTGCGTGTGTTCCCTCAGTGTGCTGCCCCGGCTCTGCACAGATAGTTGACACAGCAGACCCTGAGAGAACCCCCAATGACCACAGACTCTGTTAAGGTATGAAGGCACCTGGCCAGCTTTATTGTCAAACGAAGCACAGTAATAGTTCCCCGCAGACTCTACAGGGCATACTATGAATATGTGCCCCCTGACAACGGACAGGCTCAGTCAGTGGGGGGACTCTTCACTGCCCCCTAGGCCAGACAAAGACACTGCCCCAGGGATGCAACTTATACACAGGTACAAATACTGTATTTTCCATTGAATGCATCCAATGAAGTGAGCTGTAGCTCACGAAAGCTTATGCTCAAATAAATTGGTTAGTCTCTAAGGTGCCACAAGTCCTCCTTTTCTTTTTGCGAATACAGACTTACACGGCTGCTACTCTGAAACAGGTACAAACAAGTTACACATCACTCCTGACGTATTGAGGTACAACCCCTCTATGCAGTAAGGTGCTGCCTCTCACCTTGTACATGTTGGTTCGAACAAAACAACTCAATCCATCATACTACCCTTTTGCCCCTGCCTTTGGGATGGGTCAGCCTGTTCCTTGTTATGTGTGTGGAATGTGCAAGTATCAGAGCGTTCTGATATCTAGTGTCCAGGACCTTCTAGGTCTGTATCTTCTTGCAGCATCAGCCCTTTCCTTGCCAGCTTCTGTGAGTAGGGCCTGCCTCTGGCTCACAGCTTAACTTTGCTTTATGTTAGCAAAGTCTTGACCGTTACTTTAGTTCAGGCCTTAGGCCTCATACCAGGCCTCTGATATAAGGGTTTATGTTTCAGGGCCTCATCTTATTACAACAGTCATCTTAAGAGCCGCACTTCCTATGTAATAAACTTTTACTGGTGCCTTTATATACCCTGTTGGTGCCTATTACTTTGTTTTCTCTACATTAGTGTTAATTAAACAATTAACTTCTTTTGAACTTAAACAAAAATGCAGTTCAATTAGACTCATGTTTAAAAGCAACATTTTACAGACACCAACGAGCAGCATTTCTGAAAGGCAAGTTACCGTGGAAGTATAAGGCAGGGAACAGAGGGCTTGCTGCTCAACAGGGCTAGACAACAGGGCAAAGTTGTGAATATGAAATCGCTTCAATAGAAGCTGTGTTGGAACAGCATTAGCTGCTCACGAAGCATTAAGTGCTTTTCAGATCCGTGGATGGAAGGCACTATAAAAACGGCAAGGCATTGTTAAAATGACGAAGGATTATTTATGATGAATCCTAGTAAGAATTGCATGGGTTTGGCTTTTAGAGATTTAGGACCTGACCCAGCATCATCTCTGAATACATACTTAAGTGCTTGGCTGGAGAACTCAGCACCTTATAGAATTGACCCCCCACATGGCACTAAAATGTTGGGCCATGGTGCTGTGCATCCCACTGTAGAAGCAACCTCATTGAATTCCGGCATACAATTAAACGGGGTGCGTGGGGAACTAGGGAGGGTTAGTACCACTGTTGGAGGAACACCTCCTGCTCCTTTGGGAGTAGTTAATCCGCTTTGGTCCCCACCTTCCCCCAGCGCTCACCTGGGGCTCCAAGGAGCTGTTTGCATGTGACAGCAGCCACACCCTGGGAAACCGCTTTGATGAGCGGGCTAAACCAGGTGACTGTAGTCGAGGAGTCTTTTGCCCTCAGCAAGATAGGGAAACGGCCTGTCTCTAGCATGAGAAGATGGTTCCAGCAGACTGGGTGGAGGAAATCAATTTGTGAGTCAACGACCATGAAGGCAGTTCACCAATGTGCTGTGGCACGTGGCGAATGTGACAAGGCACGGAAGACGTCCTGGTCATCCACTGCGGCTAAGGAAGTCCCCAGCCGTAATGATTCCTCGTGCTGTTGGAATCTGTCTTCTACAGCCGAGAGAGTGGCATTGCCTCCGTGCAATGGCTTTCTCGCTCAAAAATTTCCCACCCAGGTTCTCTCACAACTCTGAGAACTGCAACAATATCGGCATCATCATCAGTGTTGGGCTACCAATATATACTACAATGAAATGTGCATTGAGAAGCACCTCCAGTGGGCAAGGCTTTGTTTCAGTGATCAGTTTTAAGTATGCCAGTGGTTTCCAAGTGTTATCCAACCTTTCGCTGAGCTATCTCCATGAAGTAATTGGCATTTGCTGTTTCGTGGAGTGGTTACATACACAGGTTTGTCAGTGTCTAGTTTGTACATGGTTAGTAAACTCTTTGTAAAGGGCTCTGGGATCCATCTAGATGAAATCAATCATTTATATTGCACTCATCATAATGGTATATGAGGGTCTACATTAACAAGCACTAAATAAATGTCAGGTCATTATCAGATCATTTTCAAATGCTTTTCATAAGCTGAGTTGCTAGTTCAAAGCCTTTCATTCGTGGCCTAAATAATCACTCTCCTCCTCTTTAAAAATCTGTGGAGTCTGAACAGTGGCATGGCCCTAACCCCAGGAAATGCCTCATCTATTCAAATGTGGAGATCCCTGCAGCACTTGATAAGGAAATGAGTGAGTAGCATCTGCCATTAGCTTCCATGTACTTTGAGGTAATGGTTTGGAAGGAACAATTGAATTCTTTATTTTGTTCAGGCTTGTTAATGAAGTTGTCCCTGTTAAAGACACGAAAGTCATATCACTCTGTGCCTAACATGCAACTTATTATTCGCTTTCCATTGCATTCACGTCAGGAGGAAAATTGGATTCTAGTAATGAAAGAATTAATTCACCCTGAAATCTCAGCTCACATCTCACAACTGAAATGTACTGGAGAAGGAAAGATTTGGAATTTTTTTCCAGGGCTTTAATAATTCTGCTGACCATTGTGCTTTTTATTAACACTCATCAAAATGTACAGAGACAGCACTTCCTTTGCTGTGAAAAAGCACTGGAAGTATCTTAAACTTCCTTCAACTCACCTAATAAATGCCCTGCTGGTATCTTCTGTACCCTCAATCCCAGGAGCCCAATACATGGACCCTGTATTCCAGCACGTTAGCAGTTCAGACTTAATAAAATAGAATAGTATGTTTGGCTCTGCCTTGCCTCTAAAGAGGACTCATCTAATTTGACTTGTTTTGCTCCAAGGTAGGTTTTGCTAATAGAAACGATAATCTGCAGCTTCCCCGCCCTCCTCAGTCACGTTGTTTTGGTTTTACTTCCGGCTGCCGAAAGTTTTGCAAACCACGTCCCGAGAAGCTCTGGTGTCAGGCTCAGCCCAGATGAAATGGGAGTTAGAGGAAATCACGGCCAGGAAGCCGCAGCACAACTTTCTGGAAGAGTCGGGAATCGCTAAGAACGGCTTTGCGGCCAGTTTGGGGAGTTTCGCCAGCAACCGTTCCCACAGATACCTCCGGCCTATGACACACCATTGCTACAGGGTCATGACTGCACAAACTTCAGCCAGGACAAAGTAAATAAGATGTAGGTGGGAAATGAACTTCCAGTTGCAGAACTAAGGGCTTCTTTTTGTCACTCGTGCCTTCTCTGAGTGAGGTGTAATGTTCATATGCATGTAAAATTTGAGGTGTTTTGATTCAAAAAGTTTTCCTTTCCCAAGAAATATCACTCTGCTGGTCCTGCCTGGACTGGAATGGCAACAATAGGTTTTATCAATATTGCATTGGCTCATGAATTTCTGCCTGCTCCTGAGCAGTGTATAATGCCTTGGCAGTCGTGGAAAAAAATGAAGAGGTTTAAAAATTCTGTTCACTGATGCATGGTAGAAAGGAGAACGGATGGTGGCATCATGCTGTAGAGATTTCAAACTCAGCCCAAGTTCAGTGGTGCCCTTAGGGATCTGAGAGTCTTTGACTGATGTCCATTTCATCGCTAATGTTGACTGCTGCCATTGGTAGATATTACAGCTCAGTCACTAGGATCAATTTTCCGGCAAAGTGAGCAATGGTCTTGTGTTTTGCATAGATTAAGTCACTGATAAAATGATTCCTGATTAGCTAGTAAAGTGTGTTGTATTCAAAATGTTTTAAAAATATTAAGTCTTTCATTGATCTTCAAAACAGATTGACAGCAGCTGTGCAAGCTTCCTCTATTGTGCCCCGTTATAATTGTTAGTATTGTTCTGCTAGAAGGTATTACTGGCTGCCATCAAATGGAGCTCCGATGTATAGACAATCACAGACCTAGTTAAAGCTGATGGGTGTGCTAATCAACTTCTATTCTGGCTAAGTGGAAGGAGCATTTAAATACCCATTTATGTAGTGATAACTGGAAATGATGGGAAGCCACTATCCAAGGCACTGGGCTTCATGGCAAGGCTGATCACAAGCTAAGCCATGTGGGCTGAAGGGTTTCCTGGGGACTATGGCAAATGCAGAGGTGAGGGGATTTATTGGTTGCTGCTGTGTTTGACAGAGGCAGAAAGACACCAGTAAGTGAGAGAAACAGTTGTGAGTATGGTCCTGAGAGGGACCAGAGAGACAGATCTCCTTGGGGCACAGGTCTCCTTGGAAAGATTGGCTTGGAAATTGTGACCTAGGAAATTGCCTCCTATTTGCTTCTACTGTGCTCAGGAACAGGACAGTATGTGCTTTCTCTGTAAATAAACAGGATTGCCCCACAAAAATACCTGAATATCATCAATTTCTCTCCCTAATGGAAACAACCTGGGAAGACCTCAAATACTGGCTAATGGCTCAGGCCAAAAGACAGGCAATATTATAGTAGGACCTACAGGCCCTAACCTAGATCAAGGCCCATTGTGCTAGGTATCGTACATTCACACAGCAACGGACAGCCCATGCCCTGAAGTTTTTAAAGTCTAAATAGATAAAGGATGGGAGAATAGAAGGGCTATTATAATTGTTTTATAGGTAGGGAATTTAAGCCCAGAGAGATTAGATGATTTGCCCAAGATAACACAAGGGATTTTGCTGCAGATCCAAGAACTAAAGCCAAAGCTCCTGAGTCCCAGCCCAGCTCTTTAACAAGAGTATCCTTCCTCTTATGTCATCATCACTGACATGGAAGCTTCAGCCTCCAAATTGTGTGGCTCCCTGCTGTGACTACCTGACAAGACAGTCAGTGATGATGCGTATTTTGTGATGTGGATAGTTACACGAGACATTGGACTAATATGTGAATCTCCAGAGATTCCAAATTTATGTTGTGACATTACAGCCCATATTCTTCATGGAAATATTAGGATATGAATATGGCATAACTAAGATATGTTTTATGCAAGATTGGTCATGTGAGATATCATTGGAAAGATTACGATTTACTGTATGTGTTTATTCAATTTGTAGGCATGTATAATTTCTGTATCTGGAGTTATGAATAGTAACTATGTAATAATTACAACTGTGTTTTCACCTGGGAATTGCCAACCAGACAGTAGGCAAAGAGCCTGGATGAGCCATTAAGGAGAACAATAGAACTCTGAAATTGCTAATCTCACTCCTTCCTGAGACATTTACTGGGTTGCTGCATTGACACAGCAGGGTCAGGTGACTGTGTCACCTGGTATTGGACAATGTCTTAACTTGCTACTTTGATCCCCATCTCCCTACAGTGGAAAACAAAGGATTCCTGCCTTAGGTAAATCCTTTTTAAACCTTGGGAGGGTGTGACAAGAAGGTGTGAGTAACAGTAGGGAGTTAATATGGGGAAATTAGTTTTTGTAGTGACCCATCCACTCCCAGTCTGGACACCATCAAATTAGGCCTGAATAAAGACTGGGAGTGGATGGGTCACTACAAAAACTAATTTCCCCCTGCTGATACTCACACCTTCTTGTCAACTGTTTGAAATGGGCCACCCTATTTACACTGGCCTCATTAGCACTACAAAAGTGATTTTTCTTCCCTTGGTATTCTACTGTTGAGAATAGCCCACTTCCACTTTAATTGAATTGTCTCATTAGCACTGACCCCCTACTTGGTAAGGCAACTCCCATCTTTTCATGTGCTGTGTATATATACCTGCCTACTGAGGTTTTTCCACTCCATGCATCTGATGAAGTGGGTTTTAGCCCATGAAAGTTTATGCCCAAATAAATTTTTTCGTCTGTAAGGTGCCACAAGTACTCCTCATTATTTTGGTTTTATTTGCTCAGTAATCTGCTTTGTTCTGTTTGGTATCCCTTATAATTACTTAAAATTTACCTTTTGTAGTTAATAAACTTATTTCTTGTTTATTTCAGAACCCAGTTTGTGAAATTCATGTTGGGGGGGGGGAGGAAGCTGTGCATATCTCTCTCCACGTTGACGGAGAGGGCGAATTTTTATGAGCTTGCGCTGTGCAGATCTTTCTATACAGCTCAAGGCAATATTATTTTGGGTTTATACCCCAAAGGAGGTGTGCACATGAGTGCTGGCCATTTGCCTAGCTAAGTCTTCCCACACAGAGCTGATTTCTGTTTGTGTCTGCAGCTGGGTTGTTCCCTACTTGTGTGTGTGCTAGACAAGGCCTGAAGGCCTGGCACAGCATAGACAGGGTGAGGAAGCCCAGGCTGGTGGAATGGGTGGGCTCAGTGAGACCCCAGAACATCAGTGGCATCCCGGACGGGGGGATCCAACCCATCATGCATGTTCAAACAGGTTATCTGTTTGGATAAACAGGTGGAAGACAAGATGCTTCAATACACATTCTCCAGAACTCGAGGCTGCAACTGTCTGATGGGACTCTCAAGAGGACAAAGTATCCTGTGTGATTTCATATACATCCTGCTTATATAGAAACAGCCTTTTCCTTAGTATTTCAGGCTGTAACCCTCAAGTGTGGAAGCAAAGCAAACAACTGAGGTAAAATGTTAACTGTATTTTCCAGAACTTTCATGGAGGCTCAAGTTCTGCTCTAAAAATGGGTAAAATTCATAGAGACTGAGTGAATTCCTAGTTTTTTCCCATCCTAGTTATTCTATTGTATTACTAGTCACTACTTGTGATCATCTCATTTCACACCAGCCATTGAACGGTTGTCTGATGGATCTAATGCTGACTTAATGACTTCTGTATATAGCAGGAGTCTGCAGCTTACTCGTATAAAACCCAAGTTTCAGATGACTAATGTGGGAACTGCAGCAGTGTACATTCTGTTCAAGATGGCCAGTGTTGAAATTCCTTCTTGCTGACAGGAAAGGGATGAGCATGATGCCCTCTTATAAGAAAAAGTGCCACATTATTAGCTGGTATCCATGAATGCAGTGCATCTTAATAGAGCATCCTATATTTTTTCTTTAAATAAAGTAGGAGGATGTATAGCTAAGGTCACTGGATCAAACCCTGCCCTGGCTTACATCTGGCTTGACTTTGGCACAGGTACATGGGGAGTAGGAGAAATTAGATTTGTCCCATTGAGAGGAACAAGGCAAAAGAAATCCAGGTTGCTAACCTATGTAGGTGTTATGATGGCAAGTATATGAGGCCAGCTAAGTCAAAGGTCTCATCATCATAATCCCCAGACTGCCTATAACAGACAAGCCCAGCCATACTGGAGCAAGCTGGTAGGTTTATGCTTCACTTACTCAGTGCCAATAATTAGGGTTTTGTCTTTTGTGGGAAACTGGGCTACATTTGGTTTAGTTCATAAATGCTTGAAAATTGGTTAGCATTCCTCACTGCAAGCACCCAGCTCCAATGCTGTGTTACAAGCAAAATGGGCTGTTTGCCCTTGGATAGTTACATCCATTTGGAACTGACCCTGTGAATTAAATCAGAGTGTGTGAGCTAGATAATGCTTGGTTTTCAATGAGGCTGGCTAGATGGAGGGTTCCTCACAGAGCAAGAAGGTGAATGCCTCTTTTCCTTAGTGGGGGCTTTGCTAATAGGATGCTGTAGCGAGGCGGGACTCACTGGCGCAGCACCTCCCGCTGGTCGTCCTGGGAATTAGCTCTCCAGCCTCTGGGGTGCCCTCTGCAGGCCAGTGTCTCGCCTATCACTGGCCTCCATGTCCCTCCTGGACCCCGGTACCCCTTTATCTTGGGTACTGCCTTCTGCAGTACCCCCACAACTCTGGGTCTCCCCTCTCCAGGGAACCCCCAACACTCTATCCCCACCTCACCTCAGTCTGTGGCTACTGCCAGTCACCATCTAGCCCCCGCTCACTGGGGCAGACTGCAGTGTACAAGCCATTCATCATTGGCAAAGGGGGGTTTGGATCTGCTGCCTTTGCCTAACTCCTGGGCTGCAGCCTCTGCAACCCCAGTAGCTGGTTTGGCCTTTGACAAGGCCTGCAGCTTGGGGAGTTGCCAGGTGGGAGCTCCCCTGCTCCTCTTGCCTTTCCCCAGCCCTACTTGGTTGCCTGCTTCCCTCAGCTCCCAGGCAGCTAGATCCTTCTCCCTCTGAAGCTAGAGGCAGAGTCTGACCCAGTGCCTCCCTGAGCCTTTATAACAGGGCCAGGTGTGGCCTGACTAGGGCGTGGCCCAGCTGTGGCTGCTTCTCCCAATCAGCCTAGCCTTTGCTCACAGCCTCAGCCCTCCCCAAGGGCTGGCTTTAACCCTTTCAGGGCCGGAGTGGGTACCACCCTGCTACAGACACGATGTACAGATGCTAGTTCCCAGCCACTCACTCAGCCAAGCAACCATCTCCCCGCTCTGGAATCTGCACACTGAGTGCAGCAGATGTGTAGAAGTCTGTAATAGATGATATGACAGATGAGTGATTATGACGGTGAACCAAACTGCTAATGGGTTGAAATTTTTTGAGACCTCTCCGCATAGCATGCAAAGAACATATGCTCGGAAAAACTTTGCAAATGGCTTCTTTTTCCTGCTATTTTAGTGCTTTTTGACAACTCATCCTTTTACTCCATGTGGTTCTCCCAGTCTCTTAGCCTTGACATGGGCTGGGGGTTGTGAATTGCATACCCCAGAGTGACTCTTCAGTTATGCAAAAAGAAAAGGAGTACTTGTGGCACCTTAGAGACTAACTAGAGATGAAGTGAGCTGTAGCTCACGAAAGCTTATGCTCAAATAAATTGGTTAGTCTCTAAGGTGCCACTTGTACTCCTTTTCTTTTTGCGAATACAGACTAACACGGCTGCTACTCTGAAACCTCTTCAGTATGCTAATGTTAAGGGGTCATGCTACAGGCTGGCAAATTGACTGGGGAGGAAATAAGAAACCCTTTAAATCTTTGACCAGTGCTCAATACAACCTTTATTGGAAGGTAACAACATTTCCATTTTCATGCATCTTTGCCTTACTGGGGTGTGAGATCGAGCGTTTGTTTTGGGAGTATTACCTATGGGATTTACAGCCCAAAGTTTGCAGATGGAAGAGGTTTGTATAAATCTGGATTAGCATAGACTGGTACATCACCGGGGACGGGAGGAAAAGAGCAACAGTGTCTTTCACTTACATTTCACTTGGCACACACGTCATGAGTGTCAGCATGAGAACTGGACAAATCTTTTAAAATTGGACTCGAGTGTGCAGTGCAAATATGCTGTGTCCATGGGAAGTATTGTCTGGGGTCAGACCTGCACAAAGGGAAGCTAGGATTAATATTCAGAGAAACACAGAAAATCATTTTGCCTCCACATAGTCATTGAATTCATTGGCTGCAGAATCTGAAGTTTATCAGTCTATTTATTTGCCCCTTATGATAAAGAGGATTCTGTCCTGATGTGAGTCATTGCTTTGCAATACACTGCACCAAATTTATCCCTTACGTAACTCTGCTGATGTCATCACAATAGAAGGATTTCAGATGGGACTGCTGCCCTCAGCTAAAATATATGGTGTTGTGCATTGTCTCCGCCAGGCAGGGGAATGGGGAAGTGCCTCTGGAACACTGCTATAGTGACAAACCTGCTGGGTTTCTTCCCCCCAGTGGCTGTGTTCAGCCCAGCCACGCTGTTTGGTAGGAACAGAAGTGTTCTAATGAGGACGTGCACGCTCTGCCTCCGTGGTGACCAGCCTTGTGTGTGCCAAACAGATTCTACATATTTTAGTAAAATTTAAAATCACGTGTATTGATTTATATTTTAAGTTCATCTTGTTTCATCTGTCTTCAGAGACCTTGTTTCTATGTACAGTATTGTCTGCTTACACACGTGTGTAAACTAAAATGATGTAAACATGATGACAAAACGGTAATGAATAGGCCATTAGTATACTGTGTTGAAGCAGGCAGCAGGCCTTATGAAATTGGGGACCCCTACTCTATAACATCCTAAACATTTCACACAGTCAGAGAACCCCAAGCTAGGAGAAGTTCGATTCAATTGTATGAAAATAAGATTACCATGAAAAACAGGGCTTTAGATAATTGTTAGCCCTTTAAATAATCAAGCCACCTAAGAGACAATAAGGGCTAACTTGCTACTCCTTATAACTCCCTGTCTCCCAAGGGAGAGCTCATCCTTATTGCCTTGCCATCCCTTCTAACCCTACGATTCGATGCTCAGCAGCGCATGGGGCCAGGTTAAAGATCACGAATGATTCCAGAGCGTGAGCCCTATGGTGACCATCAAAAGCCAAACTCCTCCAGATCTCAGTAATGCTGAGGGAAGAGTGCTGGTTCTTTAACTCCCCTATACCCAGAGCCACGATACACCTCAGGGGCTTTTCAAGTTGGGAGCTTCTGAGCATGAACAGGAAGGAGTGTGCTCGGCCCAGAGCTACATGAAGAAGGTGCAACTTTGGGTCCCGAGGCAGTAATTATTGCATCTACCCGTGGAAAGTCCGAGACAACACTGTCACCAGCCCATTTGTGGGTGATTGCATTTGGCGATGTCATTCCTCGATGAAGAGTCTACCCAGAAAGAGTTCTGTCTTGTCTTCAATGTGCCAGGCTCCCTGCTTGTTGCAGGTCATTCTGAGAAGAATGGGGGTTAATTGCTGTTAATTGGTAGCTATGAAGCCACGCTGCCACCATTACAGGAACCCCACTGATGTATAAAGATGATTAATGATGCAGTAGTTTGAGCCCCTCTGGGGCCTCTTAATTTTTTTAGGTGATGAAAAAGCCAGCTGGGGGGTTCTCAGCAGCTCTGAAAAATAAGGCCCTACATACCTTAAGTTGGGCACCCAGAAACTGAGCCACTTAGAGGAAAGTGCTGATCCTGGTGGTTAAAGTGCTTGGCATGGTGATGGTATCATCAGTGTTTAGATAGCAAGGTGACTGGTGCCATAGAAACCAAGGAGATATCGAGAAAAGCCAGGCTGTCCTATTTGGACGGTGAACTTGCAGCTCCAATTAAAACAGGCGGTTACCTACCTTTGCATGATTTAGAGTTTTAGCACAGGTTGAAGAGGAATGGAAGGTTTCACATGAACTCTCAAGAGGGTCGGCAGCGAAGTGAAGAGCAGAGACTCGGCAGGAGAACTGCTGCAGGCAGAAGGGGAAGGGAAGGGATTAATGTACATTTATCCACTCTCAAAGAAGAATGGTGGAAAAGAGAT
This sequence comes from Eretmochelys imbricata, assembly GCF_965152235.1. Classification (NCBI taxonomy): domain Eukaryota; kingdom Metazoa; phylum Chordata; order Testudines; family Cheloniidae; genus Eretmochelys; species Eretmochelys imbricata. The sequence goes on along the minus strand of NC_135589.1, from coordinate 21,629,490 downwards.
ATTGACAGTGTTGGTAAAGTCCATGCTGGAGCTTCAGGAACTCATTAATAGGGTTTATTGTACATGATCTTGTGGCTTTAATGGGCATGTAACGTATGCTATCCACTGGGGAGATTTTCTTCCTGAATGATTTGCTGGACGCAGCATGCTGGACTGGTGTCCTAGACACTGAGCAGCAAAATTAGGAAGAGGGGCTGACTCGACTCAAGGATCCAAAAGCTCCAGTTCAGGCTGACATGTTGTTTGTTGATGGCTGTGTTCAGTCTCATCTTCACCTGTCCCTAGGTGTAAACCCAGGACATGGACCTTGAACTGCCTGATTATCGAAGCCAGCCAGCCAGGGTCTGTCTCTTTGCTCACATCTTCTCTGCGTGCCTAATGCCTGCTAGTGAAAGGTCTCTGAATATGGCACTTCACCCCCCACACCGCCGCTGCATATTGTAAGGCCCCTGATCTCGCACGAGGTCAGGGTCTCATTCTGGAAGTGACATAAGGTGCTGGAATACTGAATGCTCTTAACACCCACATGAATAGTTGGCACCAGAAAATTGGGCAGCAGCTCCAGCCCAGGCGTTAGCCCCTTTGCTTAAAGGAGCCGCTCCCCAGCCAGCTAAGGGAACTGATTAGCACTTCAGCAGGCCTATCATATTCCAGACAGTCCTGGCACAAGGTGCATATGCCATCCTGGCCAACACTAGGGACTCCAGAGAAAAACTCAATCCTCTACTGCTGGAATGATCTAGCTGGTGACTGTAACAGACTCACATCCGCTGCGGACTGGGCACAGACAGGGATGAGTAACGCAGTGAGCTGTGGGTTATAAATACACACAACTGGCAGCCAGCCGATCACCTGATGTTCAGGAGCAATACGTCCCCAGGCAGTGCCCACATTCCACACCCGGAGATTACAGGCTCTGCCTCCAACATGTCGGGCACTCACAGCTGCAGTTGAGTCATAACGTGGAAGTGTCGGCACCAGCAGGAAGCCCTTATGCATGAACCCCGGGGGTCTTGCAACCCAACAGAACTGCCTCCAGTCAAGAGCTAGAAACCACTGCAACAGCTTAGCTGGAACTCCATCGTCGTCCTCATCTCTGTTGGGAGAGAACACAGTACAGGGCTGCTCTAGGTATCTGTATTTTAGCCACCCAGTGTGTGCTGGGGGGAAATAGACAAAGTCACTTCTACCCTGATAGCTGAGGGTGGTGCTGTTGGATTACTCCATTAAATCACAACAAAATGTAATTACTCCCAGCAGAAAGGAAGAGAGAGCAGCAGGCAAGAGATTTCTCTCCCAGAGGAGGAGAATTTCATCTAAAATTTAATACCTGTCAGAGCGGAGCTATTTGAGCCTCAGTCCTTGCTGCTGCTTTACTGATGTGCAGACCTCCTTGGTGACAACTGGATGGGGGCCAAGGAAGAACAAGAATGTCGGCAGAGGAGCAGTGCTTGCTGGCAGCATTGAATTCAGCTGAGCTGGAATGCTTAACCTGCTCCAAGCGAATGCCTCCCCCATTTATCTTTTAGTCTCCTCCTAGTCTTGGATAATAATTCATTAGCAGTGGGTGTGGGTGTCGGGTGGGGCTGCTCTGCAGTGCCTCCTTCAGGGCCACGTGTGGTACTGCAGGTGCTCCCTACCTTAGTCTGCAAAGCTCAAGTGCCAACTTGGGGCAGAGTAGCTTGTGCTCTAAGCTTGGTGTGAAAAATAGCAATGTAGAATGCAGCTGTCTGTGCCTTTAAATAAAGGGGCAAAACACCCCTTCAAATGCAAGAGCTTAGTTGCAAAGCCTTGGCCCGCAGCCGGGTTCTGCATGAGCCCTAAGGAGTGCCTCCTCTGTCCCAGTTTCACTCAGCTCTGCCCCTGAGCACAGGCAGGTAAGCCTTCTTCACTGGCCTGCTGCTTCTTCATTGGTCAGTATATCCTCCTGGGCCTTCTAGGCCCCTGAAGGACTGTCTTGGTGGTGGTCACCTGGATGGAGTGGGTTTTCCTTGGGCAGGTGAGGGTCAGGGCATGGATGCCTCCAAGCTGGGACCAGAAGGCTGGATGGATGTCCTCATAATGTGCCTCTCAAAAGGGTCAGGATAAACAATCCAAGATATGGCTGCTTCTCCAGGCCTCTGCTGTGTGGGGCAAAATACCATGAGGAGATTCTTGTCCATAGTGTTTGGGCTCTTTTTCATTTGTGTGTGTCTCTGTGTGTGTGTGTGTGTGTGTGTGTGTGTGTGTGTGTATATCTCTGCTAAGGCCAGATGCAAAAGACTGGAGAAACATTTTTCAAAGTTGTCTGAACCCACAAAGCGATTTGTTTTGAGTGGTTTAATTTGACAGCCCTCCCAGTTGATGTTCTGCGTCTTAATGTTAGCCAGGGACCTGTAACTCTGCCTTAGCTGCACACGTACTGAATGATGAAAGGTCCTTTTGAAAATGCCCGTTAATCTTCTGCTGCACTAGTCATTGAATGCTGAGCACCAAGCTGAAACCAGGCTGCTCTTTGGAGTCCCCTCATGAAAAGAAAGTGCTGGATGGTTTATATCATTGGAGCAGCTGCTCTCTCAGGATAATTCTTACGGGAGACGGAAGCGATTTGGTGTTAAGTATGCAGCTCTGCACGGTGCAGACAGCTGGGATTAGTATAATCGTTAGGCCTGGGACAACATCCCAGGTGAGCCAGTGGTGGGACCTCCCTTTTCAGTCATCTCCACGGGCTTGCTCCCCCACTGCTGTAATGAGCGACACTCAAGAGGAGCAGGGATTCACGCTAGGTAGCGCTCAGAACTTTGAGATGCTTCGTCAGTCTTGTTTAGTCTGAAAATCTCACCAGATTTGGTTCTCTCGTGAGATTTCCAGCCACTGCTGGTTTATGGTGAGTTGATAGGACAGCTTCTTATGGCTCTTCAGCATTTCTACACTGGGAGCAGACTAAAACGTTAAGACAACAGGTTCAGGAACCCCATCTGTCCCTCATGCTAAGCAGAGCTGTAACCATGAGTCCACTGAGCCAACCCACACCTTCTCTTTTCACTGTATTAATTTTATTTTTCACCTCCGTATCCTCTGCACTGAAGTTGCTTTTTTGTCAATGGTAGTTTGCCCAAACAACAAATGATGACTAAAAGAGGAGGCTGGAATTAAAGAAGATTCTAGGAAAGCACCCCACTGAATGTGCTCGTGTGCTGGTCAGAGTCCCAGATAGCTCCACAGGAGAGGCTGCTCAGATTTCATTTATTTAAAGAACATTGCTGCTCCTGGAGGAGAGTGTTTAACTCTCAGCTCCTTTACTGCACACCTTTACTGCACACTGGAAGATGAACCGTTTATCAGTTCGGATTTTGCTGGCTGCAAGAACTGTCTCTGTTGATTGTATTGGTTTCTGTTACTGGAATAGGTGCTAGGAGAAAATCTGGAGCATCACACTGGATTATTCATGCCTTGAAATGGGTGCTTCTTAGATCTTCCTCTCCCTGGTATATTTCCTACATGGGGAAGCTGCTCACACCCTAATTAATGGATTTATAGCTGCTGAGATAAAGGGTTAATTCACACAGGTTTACTGATGCTGCCGAGACTGTTCCTGACATGTGCAGTGTTATTTTTGTTGTGATTCCTTAGCAAGGCTCCTATCCCTGCCTTTGTGAGGATCACAAGTGTGGATTAGAACTTTACCGTGTGCAGCCTTTTTCCCTGACAGCATTTTTCATAACGAGATGGGCTGAAGTCAGAGTGGCTGAGTCTCATTTACACTAAGGCCTGACAACTTAGAGAGGCCCTAAAGGAGGTAAAAATGTAGTTTACACCCACGCTACATGCTAAATGCAATTTACATTGCCTGAGAAGTGCAAAGTGAAGTGTAATGAGACTCAATCCCCCAAAGTTCAGACCCCAACCCAAACTCTCCCCAATTTTAGGGTGATCAGATGTTTATTTGCAGCCCATCTCTGTGATGATAATAATGGAGAATTTTGGATACATTTCATATTCAGGACCTTGTGATAGTGAGTAAGAACAGTGTCCTCAGACAAGCAGAACATTCTCTCCATTGCTAATTCCCATCTCTGCCAGTGAATTATTGTGGGAAATTGGGCAAGTCACTTAACCGTTAGCGTTGATCAACATTTTTCAAATTTCAGAATTTGGATGAATTGTTTAATTGAGATTTCAAATTTTGCCCAAAACAAAAAACCAAGAAAAAACAACAGGAAAAAGTTTAATTAAATTGCTATGATTTCCACCCTTATTTTTAACAGGGTCTAATGATAACATCAACAAAGATAAAGCTCATTGTTGCAGGTGTTGGGTCTTTTGATCTATAGACAATGACAAAAATAGGAAGAAACCACACATATACAGCTAGGTCCCAAATAATTGTGTTTACTAACTGTGCATAAAATATCAGGCCTAGCTTCTTCTACCCGCTGCTCTGATTGGGTTTTGGTGCCTCAGGGTGGGTCTATGTTAGAATAAAAGACTCTCGAGACTGCCACAGCTTGTGGGACCACAAATTGCTGTGCAGACCCGTGGGCTCAGGCTGGAGCCTGGACTCTGGGGCCCTCCCCACTGGCAGAGTCCCAGTTTCCCAGCCCCACAGCCTGAATCCCATGAGTCTGAGTCAGCTGGACCAGGCCAGCTGCGGTTATTCAACTGCTGTGTAGACGTCGCCTACTACCTTCCAAAACATAGGGCCCAGGGAGCACTGCTAGCTATTTAAAGTGATTCTCCCCTATCCCGCTATCCGACAGCAGGAGGCAGAGCACTTGCGGGGCCTGGTTCAAGGCTATGGAACGAACTCCCACCAAATCTAAGAGCCACTTCAAGCCTCCCCGTTTTTTGTTCCAAGTACACAGCACACTTTTTTTTTCTTGCACAGCAAACACCTAATTTTGCCCTTGGAAATAGAATGGTAAAGAATCACCCACGGCAAATGCCAGTCAGATTGGTTAATGCACTTCTGGAAGGGATTCAAGTACTGCGGTGAGCAGAGTGGTATAAGAACCCTCACTGAACAGAGCAGAACATGGTCAATGTCATAAATATAAGGGGAAGGGTAAACCCCTTTGAAATTCCTCCTGGCCAGGGGAAAGCTCCTCTCACCTGTAAAGGGTTAAGAAGCTAAAGGTAACCTCGCTGGCACCTGACCAAAATGACCAATGAGGAGACAAGATACTTTCAAAAGCTGGGAGGAGGGAGAGAAACAAAGGGTCTGTGTCTGTCTGTATGCTGGTCTTTGCCAGGGATAGACCAGGAATGGAGTCTTAGAGCTTTTAGTAAGTAATCTAGCTAGGTATGTGTTAGATTATGATTTCTTTAAATGGCTGAGAAAAGAATTGTGCTGAATAGAATAACTATTTCTGTCTGTGTATCTTTTTTGTAACTTAAGGTTTTGCCTAGAGGGGTTCTCTATGTTTTTGAATCTAATTACCCTGTAAGATATCTACCATCCTGATTTTACAGGGGGGATTTCTTCATTTCTATTTACTTCTATTTTCTATTAAAAGTCTTCTTGTAAAAAACTGAGTGTTTTTTCATTGTTCTCAGATCCAAGGGTTTGGGTCTGTGGTCACCTATGCAAATTGGTGAGGCTTTTTATCCAACATTTCCCAGGAAAGGGGGGGGGTGCAAGTGTTGGGAGGATTGTTCATTGTTCTTAAGATCCAAGGGTCTGGGTCTGTAGTCACCTAGGCAAATTGGTGAGGCTTTTTACCAAACCTTGTCCAGGAAGTGGGGTGCAGGGTTTTGGGAAGTATTTTGGGGGGAAAGACGCGTCCAAACAGCTCTTCCCCAGTAACCAGTATTAGTTTGGTGGTGGTAGCGGCCATTCCAAGGACCACGGGTGGAATACTTTGCACCTTGGGGAAGTTTTGACCTAAGCTGGTAAAGATAAGCTTAGGAGGTTTTTCATGCAGGTCCCCACATCTGTACCCTAGAGTTCAGAGTGGGGGAGGAACCTTGACAGTCAACAAATCCTTTGACCACTTGACTTGTGTCCTGCCGTTTCCTCCTACCCTTTGACTGTCAGTCTGTCTTTTATACCGTAAGGTCTTCAGAGCAGGGACTGTTCTTCCTTGTTGGAGTGAAGGCTTTAATTGTATTTTTCACCATGAGACATGGTTTCACAGCTGTTTGCCTGTAATTCTCTAATCACATATGCCTTTAGAATTTTTAACACTCAAGCATTTTGTGACACAGTTTGTACGAAACACACCACATAAAGAAAGGTTTCAGAGTAGCAGCCGTGTTAGTCTATATCCACAAAAAGAAAAGGAGGACTTGTGGCACCTTAGAGACTAACAAATTGGATCCGATGAAGTGAGCTGTAGCTCACGAAAGCTTATGCTCAAATAAATTGGTTAGTCTCTAAGGTGCCACAAGTCCTCCTGCTCTTTTCACATAAAGAAAGTTTATCGTTGCAGTCTTTCCTGTTGTTATAGGACTTAAAAGAAAGCTAGTGCTAAATTTCCCTGGACACATTAAATGCAATGAAAGGTGCTGAATGATAGGGTTGGGACACAAAGGCAAAAGGTCTGTTGAGACATTGACTTCATTGGCACCCTAAGGAAACGCTGCTAATAGCACCTTATAAGTGCTTCAAAAGATTCAGTGATTTAAAAAAAAAGGATATAGGCTTTTGTGGGATAGGAAATGACAGTATTGAATCCCCTTTTCTGCAACACAAACAATAAGCATGTTCATGCTTTCATGCAGGAAAGCTGATCTCCAAACTGCACGGTTGGTGCTTTCATTGTGGTACCATATGTCGTGTTTGATTTGCTTTTATCTTTTCCCACTTGCTTTATTGGCTTCCTTTCATGATCTCTTGCAAACTAGTGACGGCGTTCCAATGAAAATGAAATATGTTATTTCAAGAGGGTAGTGATTGTAATCAAGCAGAAAGGAAACACATGGCAGAAAACAACTCTATTGTATGCTGGTACTTAATATTTGAAGAGGCTCCTTTTGCAAAGAAGAAATTCCATTTTATAATGAGGTTTTATTATTCTGTTTTCCATTGAGCTTCCGGTTTCACTAGCAAAGATGTCGTCTCACTTCCCAACGTATGCCTAATGTGAGAGTCTTACATGGGCAATATAATGCTAAACTCAGCCTGAAGAAGATCTGTACTCAAGGTTTGAAGAAGTTTCCCCCTGTTTTTAATTTCCTCATAATAACTCTGTAAGTCTTGGGTCCTTCAGAGGCCGGAAGCAAGAACACTGAAATACCATAAACCAAGCTGTGTCTGGGATAATCTGTCCTGACTGAAAGTTGGAAGAAGAGAAAATCTTGAAAGACAATACTGTTCTCTCACCATTTCCAGACCAATTTTCCCATTCTAAGGGTAATAGATGGAAAGTATTTGAAATTTTATGAGCTTATCTAGCCAGAGCCCAATACAGCTGAACTTCTGAATCGTTTGAACTAATCATTAGAGCAATTTCCCTCTGAGGGCCCATGTTGGAGCCTGAACGCTTAGGAGGAAGTGGAAACTGTTTTGATATTATATAAATAAACCAAAAGCATCTCCAACCTCCAGAAGAGCCCAAGCATTACAGCATTCTCTCTCTCTCTCTCTCTCTCTCTCTCCCTCCTTTTCATTTATTCATTCTACATTCCTGAGGCATCTTCTGTGTCCTCACTCAGCCACACAACAATGGCCATGCAGTGACTCATCCAGTTATTCTGTGGGGTGTTGCATTGTGTGAAGTGATCTATGTGGGTTTCTCAGTTTTGGTTTTGTTTTTTTCTGTGCTGTGAGAACATGCTGCCCACACAATATCAAGAATAATCACTTTGTTGTGGCTAAAGTTAGCTTGAACTATAATTCATTGAGTTATAGGGTTATTCATGACAGTGAGGGTGTAACCTTGAAATCATTCTGCTTCGGTTTCATAGATGTATTTCTTTCTCTCTTCTAAATAAGGCTGTGCAATCCCATCTCTTAATATGGGGATGTTTAATATGCCATGATCGTGATCATCTTACATAAGCGTTGAAAGAGCATTTCCTTATCTGAGCAGGAAATTCTGTATCCTTTATGGAAACTAAGGAAATGCAACTTTTGAATGCAGTGCCGCGGAGCTTCGGAGCACAGAGAAATCGGGGAGAAATGAAAGAAGCTACGTGCAGCAATGCTAATAAATGCCCTGCAGGGAAGAGTTTAATCACGCTGGCCAGGAGGGGGTCTGTATGTGCGTGCGCTCCTTGCATTGCTGTGTCTGGTGCTTTTCCTCTTTTCTCTGGAAATGCAGAAAACTTCAGTTTTCAGGGGCTGTCATTCAGACACTTTTCATAAGAATTAAATGCACTTAAAAAGGTATTTTTAAATACTTAAAAAAATAACCACATTAAAATGCCCCCAACGCTCTCTTCTCAACCCTTACATTGCTTCAAGCCGAACACTCTTTAAATTACCCTGCCTAATAGAGGGAATGTTGAGTGGGGTATGAGGCTAATGTTAATTTTATGCTATTCAAACAGAGCACAACAAAAACAGAATTGTAATTTTAGCTTCCTACACAAAATGTGACAATTATCTTGGCTTCTAAAAATAATACTTTCCTTCTCTTTCTGGAACTGGAAAATTTCTGTGAGCAGCAGATTAACACTAACAGGAGAATAATCTCTAAGTGTTCATGTATGCTGACCTTGGTAAGCATGACAGGACCCCATCATGGTCTATGGAAGCTGCACACAGCTCTGGAGTAGTATACAGCACTAAGATTTCATCCCTTACTTCCTCTCTAAAGGGTGGGATGATCGTCAATAATTCAGCCCATGCACTGTATTTAACATGGGACAGGATCCGGGCTGTACCAAAGACACCAATGATTAACATAAAGGCATATGACAAGCTTTACTTTTAAGGATAAGGAGCCAATACAGGTGTAACGACCTCTTCTCAATGCAAAACATGGAAACAGCCAAGATGGCTAAAGGCATCTGGCTTCTTCTGTCAGTCTGGTGGTTAGAGGGAATCCTCTCAATTATCCACCTTCTCTTACTGGCTAACAACATCCAGCCCAGGGCTAGACTGGAGCTTTCTGGGTATTCACTTGGAGGTTGTTTTTGAATAGGGCCCATCAAGCAGCCAGGTGCAAGGACTCTTTTCTAATCACCGTCTGACCAGGTTGAGTAACTGCCCTTTGAGAATAGACATCCAAGGGGCTCTGGTCTGATTTTTTCCCTCAGAGGGAACTTGTGCCAGTTCTGGCCCAATGTCACTCAACTGACTTCTGCGCAGTTACTCCTGATTTACGCCAACGTGAGAGGTAAAACAGGACCTTGGTGTTGAGGTCATTCTGAGTCCAGGTGAGGAACCCACCATCTGTTACGCTGGGGCCCCAGGATGTTCCTGCTGACTATGCTGAGAATTACTAGCAACAAGGAAGGTTTGTGCTGCAGATCCTTGGCAAGTTAGAAAAGCTGGATGGTTTTTGGTTAAGGGATGGGACTGGGACCCAGGACCACTGGGTTTTATTCCCAACCCTGCCAGAAGCTCCATGTGTCACCTTGGACAGGTGGTTTAGTCTCCCTGCACCTCAGTTTCCTGCCTGTAAGAATGGGAAACATAACCCTTCCTTTCTCCAACTCTTGGTCTGTCTTGAGTATTTAGACTAATCTCTTTGGGGCAGGGACTGTCTCTTACCATGTATCTGAACAAACCCGATGGAGCCCCAATCTCAGCTACGAATAGTAATAATAGCTACTGGGTGAGCTGGATGGAGAGGGAATGCAAGAGCCTGTAAAATACAAACCTAGAAGAGAAGCTTGAAAGGATGAAAATTATCTAGTGTCTCCTTTGCCAGACAGGCTCACTGGGGGATGGGGAGGTGCTAGCTTTTAAAGAGGCTTCATTTTCCTCTTTCACGAGAACACCTGTCTTTATTTTCTAAGGAGAATTTTCCTATCCTCTCTCGTGCCACTTCTTAACTGATTCACAGTTTCCCCTAAGTATATCTTTGGCACTCAGATACAATGGTGATGGGGCTTGTGTGTACCTAGATAGATAGATGGATAGTATAAAGAACAGGAGTACTTGTGGCACCTTAGAGACTAACCAATTTATTTGAGCATAAGCTTTCGTGAGCTACAGCTCACTTCATTGGATGCATTCAGTGGAAAATACAGTGGGGAGATTTATACACAGAGAACATGAAACAATGGGTGTTACCATATACACTGTAAGGAGAGTGATCACTTAAGATGAGCTACCAGCAGGAGAGCAGGGGGTGGGGGGGCAAGGAGGAAACCTTTTGTAGTATAGACTCATGCAATTTCTGCACCTTGGTTGAACAACTGTTGCATCAGCAAGATATTCACCTGGGCTCAGACCTTGCAATCGATCTATGTGGTCGGAGCTTTATGTTTGTGCAGGGTCCTGTTGAAATCTACAACTCCACACAGGTACAAGGGGGTACCTGTGTGAATCCTATGGCAGGATCTGCTCCTGTTAGCATTTTGGAGGGAGTTACATACGTTTACATCAGTTTCTAGTCATCAGGTGGAAGCCACAAGAAGCAAGTAACTGCTGTAAAAATTAAGAGTAGTTTAGACTCGTCTACTGAGATGACAGAGAAATCCATATGTCAATTGAAAGATCTCTTCCCTGGGGGGGATTATACAGCTCTTTGATTAGGTTGTTCCTGCTGTACAGAGAAGTAACTGGGCAGAAAGAATTATTGGTGTTTGCATTACACAGACTCGGCTCTTTGGGCATTGGATATATGCTGTTCAAGGGCACTGTGCTGCAGTCCTCACCTGGAAATGGAAACTGGACATTCATTTGGAAGTTAGGCTCACTGCTCTTCTACATTTTTATCTTTAGTATCTTTTCTAAGAGGCTACACTTAAAATTTAACTTTTTAATTAGAGATGGGAAAACTGACCAGAGGTACCATTTTCAGAAGTTCCGAAGCAGTTCAGGAACCTAAATCTCACTGACTTTTTAATAGGACTTAGAATTTTTTCAGATCTCAGAAAAAAAGCTTTACTTTTTGTCCTAGTGTCAAATTTTCAAAAGCATGTAAATGACTTAGGAGCCTGTCTTCCCCTCAGATCTACAGCTAGATTAGTCCCACTATATCTACAGAGCATCTGTATCGTGGAGAGCAGCCATCTGACTCTCTATCTATCTCTTCATGCAACTTTATACAGCTTAGAAACATCTTGAGACATCCTTTTAAATTAGACTTGATAAGCATGTAGGGTAAAACTGTTCCAAAACATTTCAGCAGATGCCCTTTGAAAACTGCTCTCTATATTTAGATGCAGCCTAGTGTACATCAGCTGCAATTTACTGTAATCTGAATGAACTATTTTCAAAATGTCCCGAGTCCCTGAAGCACTTTCTGATCCTGAGATCCAGGACTAACTTTTGTTGCGAGATTTTGCCATTTGTTGCATAGATGAGATTCTTCAGCTGGCAAGACTCATCCAGCATTTAGCTCCCTCACCTCCAAGTTCTCTGCTTCCACAGCTTGGCACATAAACTCTTTCAGTTTTGTCTCTTCAATAATTCTAGCTTTAGAGAGTGCCTTCAGCTATTCAGACATCTAATCATTTTCTCTCACATTCCAACTCAGTACTTCGTTCGTTCATTGTTCATACAGGGGACTCATAAATGTGTTTTAAATGCTTTGTATACTGTGATATAAGGACTACATAATATTTTTATTACAAGTTATCAAGGCCTGGACATATTCTGTGGTTAAAAAGAGGAGCCTTGAAAATATTAGTGAAACTTTCTATCTGGAGACAATTCTGTTTCCATTTCATTTCTGTATTTCTCTCTCTTTTTTTTATTGCTAGGGACGTTTGCATGAAAAAGGGCCATTCAGGAAACAAAGATGCTGTTTTTATTCAAATATCCCAAACAATAGACAACAGAGAAGGAAAATACAGACTACATATGCCGCATAGGCAGAAGTGACTCTAAATAGAATGTTTTTCAACAATTTTGCTATGTGGTGCTGGCAGTATGATACGTTGTGTAGAATCTTGGGCTTTATCCTGGACGGCTCAAGCATTCGGAATCTGAGAAATCAAGAGCTGTCACTGCAACAGCCACTGCAAGGATCATACCTCCTTGTGAAAATTCAGCATTTAAAAACTACACTGGAATAATGGCCAGGAACTCTGCAAGACAGGTTAAAAGTTGTGTAACTTCTCCAACTCCTACTGCTACTCTGAGTCACACATGTTCTAATCAGGAGCTCACACAGGGTTTTTAACACTCAAGAGCTTTTCAAACTGACCTTTTTATTGCTGTCTAGTGAGAGGAGACTCAGACTCAGGGAACTAGGGACATAGCCTGTATCGTTATTCCTACCAAGTCACTGACATGGGAGGGAGATATACAGGCCTGATAAGCAGTGTTCCGAAGAACATGCTAGAGCTCAGCACTGTGGACTCTCTGACACAGTCATTGTTAATACTCTCCTTCATCCTGTTCACCAAGCCACCCTCCCCCCTTCATTTAAATCTCACCCAGTGACTCACGGTGGCTGCATGATCTACAACTTAGAGACTCAGTTGGTTCATAACTTTATCTATGTTCCATTCTCCAACCCCCTCCCTGCATGCCTCTTTAGCCTCTCCTTGCACCCTGTTTGACTCACCCTCCCTTACGAGGGGGTACCTAAGTTTCAAAGCAGCAGTTCCTCGGGGCAGGGACTTGTCTAGCTATTTCCAGAGTGAAGCTCCCCAGTGTAGGTGCAAACTCTACAGCCTCCTCAATCTCTCTCTAGACTAAAGATCTTCCTAGGGATCCCTGTTACTAATACTCCTCCTTCCAAGCTCATAGTCCTCATCACTGAGGCTTTCCCCTCCACAGGGGGAGATACACGTTGCAAGTCTCTCTCCCAGCCTTCTGCCAGAGCATTTTGAAGAACCGCCTCCCTCGGCAGCAAGCCACCACTAACCAAACTCAGGTTGCTCTTATATTCCCCAGCAGGGCCTTGTTTCTAGTCACATGCTCCCATCACATGACCCCTGGATTAATTCTCTCCACCTGCAGAGATGGGCAGAGCCTGGCACAGGAGCAGCTAAGCCCCAGCCCACCTGTGACAGCCTCTAACTCACTATTGGGTGAGGTGCTATTAATCATAGGTGATGGTAATTATCAAGCAAGGAAATAAGAATGTGAGCATGATCCCAGTCTACTCCTCTCTAGGTCCTGGGGAATAAAAATCACCTTTCTTAGCTCCTCCACTAGTTGTCACCATTTTTCTAGTGGGATTTTCACTCATTTTTAAAATCAGTTTTAAACAGAATAGATTCAGTTTTTGGTCGGCAAAAATAAAATAAAGCAACCCCCGTAGGAATTTAAAAAATAAAAATAGTTGGTTTTCAGTTTTTCAGTGAACGAATAAGTGAAAATGTAAGGCGTGTCTCCCCTCCCCCCGACAAATGTCTTGCCTTGTAAAAAAAATAATATCAAAAAATATTTAGTGGGAAACTTTTCTACGCACTCTATGCCAAGGTTCCATTTCTACAGGAACCACCAACCACTGCAGGTAGGAGGAGTTGCTATGGGACAGTTTGTCTTTAGGCCTTATATAGTCAGGTTAATTAGGGCTCTGAAGGGGTTGTGTGATTAAAATTCTCTGAGCTTTCATGGAGATTTTGCCAGCACTTCGATGGGTAAAAGCGGTGAGCATGGATGGACCTTTTTGTCCCTTGACTTTCAGATAAAGCTCATGCTTTTGAGAATGTATTATCTTTCCTATTACCAGGATGAAATGGAGACTGCATAAGAAACCCCTAATTAAACAAAAGATCATCATAATATTTGTTGGGAGTTTGCCAGCTGTCTAATAAGACACTACCGAGTATCTTTATTAGTTCAAATGACTATTTGGACTCTGTGCCAAACTGAAAGATGAGACTTATTTAGTAATGGCAGGGTAACATTAGGCAAATGTTTTCCAATCTGTTAATGAAGTTTCTAACTTAGAATAGATTCCTAAGTGCACCTTCAGCAAGCTGAAACAATAGTCATTATACTTAAGTCATAGCAGCTCTGCTGCAGGAGAATTACCATATTTAAATAAATAAAAAAACCTAAGGGCCAAATTTGCAACAATGGGGGCCATATGCCCCAGCTCTCAAACAGAATTGGCTCTATAAGCTCGTGTATCCGGCAGCTAAAGCTTAAGGCTATCTCTTCAAAATATACATGCCAGAAATTAAAAATAAGGATGATCATTTGCCTAACCAGATGCTTACATACAGAAGTGGCCAACACATAACTGCTTAAACCATGTGCAAATGTGAGACTGCACTGACATTAATTTGGATTTACACTGATGTGACAGAGAACATCACTTGGCTACACCTTTGGTCAAATCCATCTCCATCTTGCTAGCCAGTTTGGTGAAAAATCCTTTGAGAAGGGGAAAATTGATCACCCTCCCTGAGATTTGTAATGGGTGGGCGAATGGGGGATTACTGCAAAACTGACAAAACTCCCTCCCTACTGCCAAGCTGCTGCTTTCTTGGGTGTATTTTGCAGTCTTTGAAAAGGGCCCAGGCCAGGTGGAATCGATCCTTTCCCTGTTCCTTCTCTCTTTAAAATGCAACATGTGCTGGTTTCATTTTTCGCACACAGCTGTCCACGTAGCACTGACATTACCTCAACATCTTGCTGAGAGTCTAAGGAGGCTGGCGAGGTTCCGTCACTCAGTTCAGCAGCTTGAAGCATTCAGACAGTGCACTTTGCATTACAAGCTCTGCATTCAGTTAGGAGGGCAAAGGCCTTTAATCTATCTCCTGCTTTCAGAGAGATTTATTTTCATTCCCTGTCATAAATATAAAGGGAAGGGTAAACACCTTTAAATCTCTCCTGGCCAGAGGAAAACCCTTTCACCCGTAAAGGGTTAAGAAGCTAAGATAACCTCGCTGGCACCTGACCAAAATGACCAATGAGGAGACAAGATACTTTCAAAGCTGGGGGGTGGGGGACAAAGGGTCCTCTCTGTCTGCGTGATGCTTTTGCCGGGACCAGAGCAGGAATGCAGGTCAGAACTCCTGTAAAGAGTTAGTAAGCAATCTAGTTAGATATGCGTTAGATTCTGTTTTGTTTAAGGTTTCAGAATAGCAGCAGTGTTAGTCTGTATTCGCAAAAAGAAAAGGAGGACTTGTGGCACCTTAGAGACTAATCAATTTATTTGAGCAGAAGCTTTCGTGAGTTACAGCTCACTTCATCGGATGCATGTCTTCTGCAGTTTCCACAGTATGCATCCGATGAAGTGAGCTGTAGCTCATGAAAGCTCATGCTCAAATAAATTGGTTAGTCTCTAAGGTGCCAGTAGTACTCCTTTTGTTTTGTTTAAATGGCTGATAAAATAAGCTGTGCTGAATAGAATGTATATTCCTGTTTTTGTGTCTTTTTGTAACTTAAGGTTTTGCCGAGAGGGATTCTCTATGTTTTGAATCTGATTACCCTGTAAGGTATTTACCATCCTGATTTTACAGAGGTGATTCTTTTACTTTTTCTTTAATTAAAATTCTTCTTTTAAGAACCTGATTGCTTTTTCATTGTTCTTAAGATCCAAGGGTTTGGGTCTGTGTTCACCTATGCAAATTGGTGAGGATTTTTATCAACCCTTGCCCAGGAAAGGGGGTGTAGGGCTTGGGGGGATATTTTGGGGGGAAGACGTCTCCAAGTGGGCTCTTCCCCTGTTATTTTTGTTAGAAGCTTGGTGGCGGCAGCATAAAGGTTCAAGGACAAAAGATAAAAGTTTGTGCCTTGGGGAAGTTTTAACCTAAGCTGGTAAGAATAAGCTTAGGGGGTCTTTCATGCAGGTCCTCACATCTGTACCCTAGAGTTCAGAGTGGGGAAGGAACCTTGACATTCCCTCTCTGGACCTATAATGAATTTTTAATGCTTGCTCTCACAGGGTTATGTGGACTGTGAAAAATAGTGAGAAACTGAATAAATAAATAATTTATCAAAATAGTCCCTCATCTGTTGATTTCAGGGCTAGTCTCTGATGCAACCCCAACCCGATGACACAATACCCACAATGTGCCTGAGTGTGGGGTGAGGTTCATGTCACTTCACCAGACTCATTGTGGGATGCTGAGGCATGCCAGTAATACACTGTATAAAGATACATAGGTATAAATGTTAAATTGAACATCTCTTCTCCAAGTCATGTGCAGTTCCATAGCCCATGTCAGGTAAAGGATAGTCACACAACAAGGATGCTCCATATAATTACAAATTGGGGTTGTAAGAATTTGGGATTTAAAAAAAAAAAAGGATCCAAATTCCCTCCTGTGTCTCTTTTACAAGCCTTCTGGCTCAGAGAATCCATATTGTCGCTCAGTAGGATGATCAGAGAAAGAGATGACCAGCATTCTCTCTCTGCTGTCATGGTCCTAAATGTCACATTTAATTTTAAACATTGTCTTCACCTTTGCTAGGGAGGAAAGGCTGCTTTGCCACTGGAAAAAAACAGCCAGGAAAATTATGGGAGGGCTTGACTTGGGAGGCCCATGCCTGAATTAAAATAAAAATCAAAATCTAAGGAGGTCAGATCACTGAATACTCCCCAGGTGTTTCCTAGCATCTGGATAATCCAAAATTCCTGAAGTTAATTAGTGGCCTAGGGCTAATCTAAAGACTACTGAAGTAGCTGGAAAAACTCCCATTGGCTTCAAAGAGCTTTGGATCAAATCCTTAGGCCCAGAACCTCAAAGATATTTAGGTGTCTAATTTCCACTGACATTTATCCCAGTCTATAAATAATTCAGAATTTCTTCGGTTTGCCAGAATGCCAAATATCTTCCTTACTCTTCACCTAGTTGCCTCAGCAGCATATTTGACATGATTTTAGTGTAATGTGGATTGTAAGTGATAATAGTTTTTATCCAACAGTGTTTCTAAACGGAACACTGCATGTTCCAAACCAAAGAGAGAATATTTCCCTGCTCTCAAGGATGTTTTGTGGTGACTAAGAGGCATTTGCAGAGAGGAAAGAAGTACAGTACAGCATCTCTTTGCATGCTCACATTTTCCCATTCTATAATAACTGCTTTTAAATTATCCATAACTATATTTATCATTTCTAGAAAGAAAACCAGGTGGACCAATTTTTTAAAATTCATAAATAATTAGGGGAATTAATGACATGGAATGCTCTTTTATTAGGCATAATGTCTCCTTTGATTTATAAGTTTTACCTTTTGATTGCTTCCGAAGATGGTAATAAGAAAAAATAGTGTCCGTCTTCAGAGAACATTTATTTCTCTTTATAAATTGTGAATAGGTTGCAATTTGAAGAAGCAGGAACTAAATCTAGCTCTCAATATATTATTGAAGTCAATTAGCTTTTACAGTGTCTAATTATGGGCTGAAGTGCCTGCACTCAGAACAATCAAGTAAACCCTGAAAGTAGCTTCTATCAGAGTATTTAAACTTAATTGGATGCTCCCTTTTCAAAATACCATTTCCCTGTAAAACAGGGTGTGTGTGACAACTGTCAATATGCCTACATTTTAAAAACAAGCCATTTTAAAGTGGAGACCCCAGGCCAATCCTATCCCACGTATCGTTCTGGAGCCAATGCACAATACCATTTGACATCAACAGAGCTACCATTCGGGGACCGTAGGTTCCCTGTGACAATGCAGACCACTGACCACTTAGAGGACTAGTTCCTCTAGCTGGAAGCAGTGGCAGCCTCATACATCTCAACAGGCCAGTTAAGAGAAAGGGGACGTACAGTACGCACTTCTGGGTCCTTGAAGCAATGTCCTCGCTCAGGAGGTAGCAGTTTCTCTTTGTGGGTTTTATCTCCTGTTTGCTCAATATCACCCCATAGAAACGCAGCCTGATT
The DNA here is from genome assembly GCF_965152235.1 of Eretmochelys imbricata. Classification (NCBI taxonomy): domain Eukaryota; kingdom Metazoa; phylum Chordata; order Testudines; family Cheloniidae; genus Eretmochelys; species Eretmochelys imbricata. The sequence continues at coordinate 21,611,653 of NC_135589.1, read as the reverse complement.
GTGAGGCTAACAGTTGACCTCTTTCTCCTACATCTGCACTTGCTATCAAACCTGCTTAAACTGATCAAGGGCCTCCATCCCGTGGATGAAATGGGATTGAGCGTCGTGTTTCTAACCATCGCGGGTGAAACCCTGGCACCACTGAAGGCAATGGGAGTTTTGCCGCAGGCATCAGTAGGGCCAGGATCCCCCCAGATGTTGCCTGATTAATTTATTTTGCAGACTTTCTAACTCATTGGGCACCAAGCGCTTGGAAGTGCAGCTGAAACTCAAACATTGTTGGCTCTGCATTCTGACATCGGTGGCACAACTCCAGCTTTACAAGCGAGATCGGATCCAGGCCGAAGCGCGCTGTGCCATTTTGATAATAAACGCAGACGTCAATTGCTTGTTTCTCAGCACAAACAACCTTCATAAACGACAGTGGAGCATTATGTCAAATCAATCCAATAAAATATCCAGACATTCGTCTGCTATGAAACACGTGATCAATTAGAGCAGTTTATGTGGCAGAAAACTGGCACCTGGCTGGTTTCTCCAGATTGCTGGGCTTTCTTTAAAATCAGGCAAGCGCAGGCTCTGGATTGGGTGGCAGCTCAAAGTTGAGAACACTTGGCCTGACTGCCATTTCTCCCCTTCCTAGTTTGCTTCTCTCCAATGCCATATTGTAACATAATCCCGGAAGAGCCCATGACTTGAGAGCCCATCTCTGGAGAGAGAAGGGTGGGGAAGGAATAGGCAGTTTCTATACCAGACTAACCTTTCCCTGCCTTTGGAACTCCAGGTATGGCCTATGTAGAGTGCCTGGTTCTCAGCTGTCATTGCAACAGGACACAGATGACCTGATTTTAAAAGCTAATGAGCACTCACAATTCCTATTAACTTCAATGGGGAGCGGGGACGGCCAGCGCCTCTGAAAATCGGGCCACGAGTCCCTGAATCTGAGGTCACAAAAGTGTTGCTTCACTCAGCTGACTTGAAGCAGACCTGGTTCACATGAACTCAGCTTATTGTTCAAACTCTGCATTGTCTTTTGATTGCATTGCTATGCTGCCAGGGCTCCAGTCCCTGCACACCCCGCGAGGGTAAGCACTTCTCCTCAGAATAGACCAAAAGTTAGGGCTCCTTCCTGCAATGTGGGAGACTCTGGTTCAAGTCCCTCTATGGTTTCTTGGTCTGGTTTTGACCAAAAAATCCATCCTGGACCTAGGAAACGTTTCATGGAAACTGACACATTCCAGTGAAAAGTTAAGGAGTACTTGTGACACCTTAGAAGTTGTGGTTTTGTCCAACTGTTGCATCATGCCTGACACCTAGACTGTAAACTCCTCTGGAGTGGGGACTGTCTTCTTTGTTATTTGTCATCATTTTGACCAGCAGCATGAGACCCCGGACTAGGATTAGAGTTCCCAGGTGCTGCTGTACTATAAATAATAAATAATAACAAATGCAGATCAGTGAAGTTCCACAGCCCAGAGGCTGAAAGTAAATTACATTCCGTGATGCTGTTAGGGTGGAAGAAAGAGGAAAGCTAACTGGCCTCGCTAGGGAACTAAGCTGCTGCAGAGCCTGACTGCGCACAACTAATGCCAAGATCTAGTACTGGGCAGCAAGGGACTTGATGCCTAGGTTACAGAAAGACAGCTGTTGTGGAGTAACACCGTGATGTTAACTTTTATGAAAAATTTAATTACAATATGCCAAAGAAAGTGCGAGTGACTAGACAACATACAGGGAAAACTAAATAATTAATTTGCCCATTACAAACTGTAGAGCATCTGTATCCATCAGGTAGCAAAATCGCCTTGATTTAGCTTCAGTTTTTAAGTAAGTTTGTGTGACTAGGCTTTGCACTGGCCAGATACACCAGGGTGAATCCTACCCTCATTAAAAATCCTTGTGGACAAATAATCACTCAAAGTGTGTTCACAGAAGTGAAATAAAAAGGTCTGCAAATACCATCGCTGTACAGCAATGTTTTCATCTGAATGAATGTTCAGGACTATAGTACCGTTTTGCTCAAGCTCCGATCTCTAAATTCCAGCCTCTGCTTATGCCTCCAGTATGACAGCTTGACAATTGTCAAAGTCACGAGCAACTAGCTGAATGAATAAATGTGGGCGAATTGGCAGTGAACATGTCTTTGATCTAGTTCTCCAAAGATTTACCGCGTGTGGTATTGTTCCTCCCTATGTTGTGATTTAACATGACTGCTTGCACCTTTCTTAATCTGTATGAACTGAATGAAATGAAAATCGGATTCTGCCCTAATAGTGACTTATGGAAGATGATACCATAAAGATTGAATTTGAAGGAACAGCTACATATATTATACCCACAAGCTCTCTCCTTTGCACACAGTTTGCATGCTTGGAAGTTTGGAATTTTGGGTGGCTGATTACCTTTACACACACATGCAGCCCTAATTTGTGGGCATTCATGAGGTGTATAGACAATACAACTTAGATGCTTAGAAACTGCACAGACTTTGCATGGGTCTCTATACAAAGTAAATGAACTGCTGAGTTTTTTTCAAAATTTTACTCACTGTTGCAATGCTCTCTCATCAAAACTGAGCACACAACTTTAGCTCTGCCTCCTTGTGCATGTGCAGTACTATACAGGTTTTAATTAAAAGTTTGCAATATTTTACAATAATTCTACAATTTTTGGTAAACATATGTAGCCTCTTGGAGTATTATAAAAAAGCAAATATTCAGGCAGTGTCTAGTTCCTTGTCTATTTTTACATATTTTTCTCTCTGAAAATAAACACAGTAGAAACCAGTCTGACCCAGGACAGATAGAAACCTTGGGAAAAAACAGAGAGGAAAATGTGTGCATCACATGAACCCAGAAAACCTGTTTGGCAGGGCAGATAGTACTATGAAGATGACTTTTTCACTTTTTCACTTCTACACACCTTTTTGCCAGCCAGGGAAACAGACAAGAGCCCTCCAGGCAAACCCCAAAATTCTGTTTCCCCAAAATGGAATTTTACCAGAGATCTCTTCCCATGAAAAAAATTCCATTTTTGACTTTTCATCCAAGTTTGGGAAGGGATTTCCTTTTTCTTGACAGCTTTAGTAGATTCCATTGCAGGACATACATGTGTACACATGCATGGAACATACGTCTGTGAAGCAACTGTCTTCACATCTTGTGAGATGAGGGAGTAACAAGCATTTAGTTACTATAGTGATGGCTGCTACAGAAAGGGCTAAGAAAGGTAGATAGGCAAGAAGTCAGTGGTGAGGCGACCCCACATATGGCAATCAGCTAGACACTGAGGAGGTGAGTAAGAACCAAGATAGCTGCAGATATTTACCGAGCCATCAGAGGGCTTTACAGGGCTGAACTCCGGGGCACTCAGTTTGTTATTCAAAAGAGAAGATGAACTCCTGTAATCAGAACGCTTGGCCTGGGAAGGGGATGGGTGCATTTTGCCAGTGTCCATGCGTCATCATTATGAGATTCCTCTGCTCACAGAGATTGTGCGGGAGAGGAGAGGTCACCAGAACTGGGACACCTTGAGTGTAAGACAAACCATCTATCACAGTTGATAAAGATGAAAACAGCAGCAGCAATGGAAGGCAAAGCTCCCTGCCATGCTCCCAAGGTGAGCAGCAAGGGCAACTTGACAGTTTAGAAAGAGGAAGCAGAAGATAAGAATGACTAAATTGTCCATGCGGAAGAATGCTTTCTGTTGCATTTAGTATTCGTATGAATACAATGATCTCTCAGCCAGGTCCCTGATCTTTCTCTTGTCTCTCGTTGGTATCCAAAGGGACATTCTTGCTGCTATCTGCACCAGCATGAAATGATGGCATTACCTGCTTCATTCCCCGTCTCCCAATGCAGTCACTTGGCACTATCCAGAAGGTGGCAGCAAGGTAGCTGTGGGGTATGGTGCTTGGGGGAATAAAGGTCGAAAATAGACCTGAGGACTTTCCTGTACCCTGTGGTACTGCAGCCCACCCAGACCAGGAGCACAGGACTAGAAGCCAAGGGTTCATGGCATATGCTGTCCTGAGGATTACTCTCCTTTGCAGCCATCTAAGGTAGTGTAAATTTAACTCATTCTGCTTTCTCCATTCTTATCGTGACCAATGCCATGGGCATGGACTCATGTTGCACTGTTCAGAGAGGCATGAACAAAAACCCATTGGCATCAATAGAGAGACTTCCATTGGCTTTGAAGAGTCTTTAGATTAGCCCTCGGACTCATTCTAGATTTGGTTAGAAAAGTGAGATTTCAACATTCAATTGTTTCGCCTGCTCTTTAATGTTAAATTGGGGGATTTAGCCTTAATGGCCCTGCATGCTGCACAATGCCTGCCCAGGACTGCGGGAACAATGTGTACAGTGGGGAGGGGAGGTGGGGGCAGAGAGCCATTGACCCAAACTCTAAACCCTTTATATGATGGACCCACTTCAAGCCAGGGGGTACGGCAGCACCCCCTAGTTCCAGCACCTAGGTTCCGGCCCTTTCGACACGCATTGGATCTAGAGTCCTTGGGCCTGATTCTTCTCTAATGGAAGCCCCTTTCAAGTGCTCTGGCAGCGAAGATGGAACGTAAGGTCTCTTACCGCCAGATAAGCTGAAAAAGCACAGTAGTGTAAATGGGAATCTTGCTTATAAGGTACTAAGTGTGAAAGTGTGGAGAATAATGGTCAGGTCCAAATTTTCTGGTTCCCAGGACTTAACTGGCTCATAATTAAGAGTGTTACAGCAGAAGGCCTTAAGACAATCTTTTACCTTCTTGTTAAACCTGCTGTACAGCTCAGCTTGGATTTCTCCTAGCACTCAAATGCGACTGTTTCTTGAACCAGGAGTTCCTTGTCAAGTAATCAACACATGTACGTGCGCCGGTGCACACAGACTACATGCAGAGATGGTGACATTATGGATTTATCGGGATCCAATCTCTCCCTCAGGTGCTGGTCTCAGCTGGTGGTACCACCAAGAGCCCTGAAATGATTGGGCGTTTGATAATGTATGTGATAAAATAAATAGAAAACGGCTTTCTGAAAACTCAGTCAAACACCCATATAATGTTGACAGCACCCAGCTGCAGGGTCAGGAACACAGGACTGGGGTGAAGGAGCGTTTTTCTCCTCCAAAGGGGTTTTGGATAAATTTGGATCTGCATCCAAACTTCCTTTTGATTTGGTTACATCCAGGAGCCGGTTGCCTGTGAGCAACCAGGGCCCTGCGCTGTTGCAAACAGGATAATCGGGGGCAAATGCAGAGCAGGAGGCACAGCTGTGCGATGCAGTGTGGCCTTGTGGGTAGAGCACTAATCTATGACTTAGAAGACCTGGGTTCTGCTCCTTTAGAGGTTTTGAAGGTCAGGGTTGACAAAGCCCTGGCTGAGATGATTTAGTTGGGGATTGGTCCTGCTTTGAGCGGGGGGGGGGGGACTAGATGACCTCCTGAGGTCCTGCCCAACCCTGATAGTCTATGATTCTGTATTCAAATACCATGTCTGCAGAAGAGAGGGCTTGGGGGGATACTGCCTTGCCCCAGGGCAGGTGTGTAGAGGCTGCTCAAGAGTGCTGGTGCACTGGGATGGATGCAGTATGGAGTGGCACATGCAGGAAGGGGGGGGGACTTGGGCAAAGCCGCCCCCGCCCCCCCGCTACACCTTGGACAGTGCGGGTGGAAGGACTGCAGGCTGAATCTTCTCAGGCATTAGGTCTTAGGCCTAACCCTTTGCACCTTCTCCCTGACGCTTGAGCGTCTCCGCTCAGTGAGAGGTGTAGATTAGCACACTCCGTTGTTTCTCATGAGGTAGCAGTGGGTGTTTCAATAGGCTCTTTCCTGAACTCAGACTCCCTCGGCTCCCTGTGGGTTCTGCAGGAGCTTATGTACAGCGAGCAAAGTCCATTTCTGAGTCTTTTTAACAGGAGAGAGTAGCAGAAAAGCTGTCTTCTATCAAATGTCGTCTCTGGGGACAACCAACCATCTCCTCTGCTCCGCTCAGTGAGGGAAGTGTCTCTTAGTTGTCAAGTTCCCGGTGTTTAGTCACTGTACAGGCTGCTTCTACAATGCTGGGAATGAAATTCCAGACCTTAGCAATGGGAATACCCTAGAGAATTCAACAGAGAATTCCATAGGATAGCTTAAAAACAAATATCGAATGGATCACATTCACTATTCAATTCTATATGTTAGAGTAATTTATATGGAACACTGGTGGGTTTACCCCTGTTCAATTCTATAGGACTTTTCCGTAAGGGTTATTTACAGGGCAGTATACCGTTTAGACCTCCTGGCACATGCACTCATATGTTAAAGCTTCTTTCCTGAAGAATGAGACAAAACTAACGCCTGACCATTGTGTTAAAAGGAGGTACACACAGAGCATTAGTGCACTGTCCTTTGGCTGTCGTCTTCTAATGGCCTCCAGGTTCCAGACATGCTCAGTCCAAATTTAACATTGTAAAAAAGATGCGAAAATTATTCCCAACAAACAATAATGAAGGAACAATGAATTTAGCCTCATTTCCTGCTTGCAGAGTATCTGTGGGCAGATTGACAAGCACTGAATCATTCCTGCAGATAGTAGCTGCATGTGCAAATTTAAGCTTTGGTTGGGGCAACAACGCGTACATGCAATGTTGGCATTCACTTTCTGTGAACATTTTTATGTGTAAAGCTGATTGCTCAGATCTCATGGAAGGAAAACAGGCAGGCAACGTGAAAATTAAAAGGGAATTCGTACCGAGTTACCTTTGCAAAAGTGGGACTCTGGCGCCTAGGTTACGTTTGAAAACAATACTCATAAGATTAAAGTCAGTATGAATGGAAATGCTTTTTTGAAGGATTCACCTAGCTCTGTGCTATGCAGCTGATGTTCAGCTGGACCTGCCTTAGGGGCCCTCTTTGGCATGGGCTTCCTAAGAGATTATCTCTGCTGGGCAGAAACGGGTACCTACAGTAGCTATTAAAGTCCAATGAGCAGAGATAAGTGAAACATCTGCTTCGCTTATAGCTATGTGTGTCAGGCTGCCAGCATGCCTCCCCCATGAAGCTTCCTGCTGATCCAGAAACCGCTCAAGCATATAATAAGCAGACTTCCAATGAGTTCAATCCTCCAGCTTTTGTTAATGTGCTTGCAAAATGTCTCTCTTCCTCCACCTTATGTGGTGTATTAATTTTGGGGTTTTGGTGTTGAGATAGTTGCTGGAGTGGCCACAAATTTCCCGCCCTCTCACTGTCCTATTTTAATGCTGCAGCGATTATGCAGGACTTTGGTAAGCAAGCAGGCTGCTAGATTGCTGACCCAGAGCTATCAGAAACACTGGGCCACTGTTTAAGTGGCATTCCCAGAGGAACTTATCAACCTTTCCTTTAGGCTTCATTCTGTAGAACTCAGTTAAGAAGCTGGGAAACAACACTTGCTTCTCTTCCCAGTGGGCAGCTTTTCCATTTGGCACAATGATTCTCTCACCACCCTCTGGTTTCAGAAAGCAGGTGGCTTCTTCTTAATGTTGTGCATCAGCAGCAAACGATGTCACAAGGGCTCTGGGAATAGGGTGTTAATTACCTTATTCTATATCAGCTCAGAAAATCACTTTTACCAGTGTTTGCAGATAGGTAAAAGGGGACCGTGATTGCATTGCTTGCGTCGCCAGACTTGGCAGTATTCGGGCACCTGTAGTGGGGACCTGCATTGGAAGCCTCTTGTACGAAACAACAATGTGTCCTCACCCCTTCCTCTTTACATCGTCCTAGTTTTGTCTCCTTTCGGTCTGTGAAGAGGACAAAGGCATGCGTACATGGAGCCAGCTGAGGTCGAGTTTGTTGGAGGAATGTGTCTCTCTTTTTCTCTCCTTCCTGCACATCAAAGTCAAACATTTATTGTTCGAGGTCATTAAGTTGCAGATCCTTCAGCTGTCTAGTGCGGCTCAGGTGCTTTGCTTGGCTTATATCTTTGGACCAGCTGTAAACTTTCCCCTGAGCATTTTATTGCCAATTCACAGAGCCCCTCCCATACTTTCAACCATTTCTTAACTGTAACTGATTTTGTATCTTTAATGTAAACCAGGGCTACTGTTGGGAATCTCTCAAGAATGACAGGTTTCAGAGTAGCAGCCATCTTAGTGGCATGTGGCACCTTAGAGACTAACAAATTTATTTGAGCATAAGCTTTTGTGAGCTTCCATTGAAGTGAGCTGTAGCTCACGAAAGCTTATGCTTAAATAAATTTGTCAGTCTCTAAGGTGCCACAAGTCCTCCTTTTCTTTTTCTCAAGAATGAGTTTCTCTGGTGCAGTCCCTGGGACACTCCCTGGTTCGGTCTGGGATGGAAATACAGGTCCCTACTGTAGCATTTCAGGGCTTACCAGAATGGGAGTTGCAGAGTCATGAGACAATAAAAGACATTTAAAAATGGGAACGTAAAGGGCTATTTTCAAAGGTTAGCTTTTGGTTTTTGGTGGGTTGTCTGAAGCAGTTCCCCGAGCCCCAGTGAACATTCATCTTAACTAGCCCCAGATCGGAGCTGCTCTGCTCCTTGACTGTGAGCAGGCGCGATGGTTTTTTGGTGAGCTAAGCTGTGCACCCTAGTGCACTTAAGTGCCAGCAGCAGACCCATCTCCTCTCAACTCCACAGAGTGAGATTACACCTAGCAATGGGGGAAAGCTGAACAATTCACACACAGATGGTGATAGATCAGTGGGTGCTTCAAATCAGAGATGGAGCAAGCTGATGCCTCCTCTATTTTCCCTGAGCTCCATGGCTCATCGCTGACTCAGCAAGGTGATCTTGGCAAGCTGCACAAATAACCTCTGAGGTCCCCCTTCTCCCACCCTTGGCCTTTGATTTATGTTTCTATCCATGAACTGACATCATTGTGTGTAAAGCTTGGCTACAGGGATACAGGAGAAGTAACACGGTACATGGTGTGGGGGGGTATAGGGCTGGTGATGTGCTTTCAAGATCTCTCTAGAATGCTTTTTCTTTGTCAGGGGGAGAGCTCTGCCTGGAGGCCTGAGCGTTCCAGTCCCCCCCGTGTGGCTCCCACAGTTCCTTACACTCCATGGCATAGTGAATATCCCTTCAGCAAAGAAGGAAAGAGCAGGGCTCCCTTGGGAGCCCGTCCCAGCTGTTCCTCAAGCAGCTAGAGCCTGTGATGAGCTGATGTAAAAAACTGCACAGAGGAAGATGTTTGGCTTCTTACAGTTTGGTTGCAAAATTCCCAGAAGACTTCTTATTTGTTCTGAGCATGTCCTACCCTCACAGAGTTCTCTGAGCATGCTCAAGGGCTGCAGGGTCTGAACAGGACTTCTCTTGCAATTGGGCCTCTTTGTTGCTGGGCTCACTGTGGCTCTGGGCACCAGATCTGAGAGCAGGGAGACACTCTCTTGTTCTGTCAGTGTTCCCCCGCATGGAACACAGGAGAAGGAAGAAACAGCCTAACTTGAATGTCCGGGGTGACTAGCAGATGGCAGGGGCAGGGGTAGGTTGCAGAAGGAGGAAAGGGAGACAGAGATGAACATGCTGGGGTGGGCGGGAGGTAGTGACACCTTAGAGGACATCTTAAAGGTCAGGCTGAGGCGCGAGAGAGGGGATAGTGGATAGTGAATGAGGTTGTGGGGTCTGATTTGTAGAAGTCAGTGGGAGCTTGTCTCTGAACTTAGAACAGGGTAGAAAATGCTAAGAACTCTGGAAAATCAGGCCCGAGGTATCTTAAATTGGACACCGACAATTTTGGCCTTAAGCTCTGTGCCTCAGTTCCCCATCTGTAAAATGGGGAGAATAGCCCCTCACCACAGGGCATTTTGTGAAGATAAATTCATTGATGTTTGTGAAGCACTTTGGTCCAAGGGCAGTGAGCACCAGAGAAAAGTCCACGAGGAAAGTAATCAGTCTGAACTCTGTGGCATTTACTGCCCATTATCCCCAAACTCTGCACTAACGGAATGATGAGGATGAAAAGAAATACCCAGCCTGTGAGCACCAGCCATCCTGCACACTGAATGAGGCAGGTGTCCTATGGGAAAAAATAGAACGTAATTAAAGACTATCATACGCACAAGGGGCAAACTGAGGTTGCACAGGCAGCCTTCCCACTGGCATTGCCTTACTTTTAAGTCCTTGGCTTTGCAACCTTAACTTTCTTTCTAACACAGGTTTTTTTTTTTTTTTTTAATATATAACTGCCTAAGATGACGATGGGAAGTTAATATGTGTTCTGTGACTGTGTGACTGGTGATGAATAGACGGGGAGGCTAGATTAATTGGTTCCACCTAGGAAATGATCTGAGTGAGAAGCGTATTGTTACCTGGACTGTGCATTTCTTAGGTGTGTGTGTTTGAGAGAGAGCAGTAAATCCTTCTGAATCCATTCTGAGGCAGGTTGTAACTAATTGGCGGCATTACTGATGTGGAAGGGTTATAATGGTTACAAGGCTAGATTACGAACTCTATGGAACAGAAGGGAGAAAATTTGCACAATGTTGCTCTGTTCACTTTGATACACACACACACATACACACTGAGTTCCAATGAATTTTTTTCCCCATCTTAGCTTTAATTAGGTTCTATAAAACATTTCCAGCTGAGAGTTCTGGTTCAGTAATGACTATAGCTTTCAGGTTCAAAGAAACCTGCATCTCTCCTCTTAGTAATTTAACAGTACATTTCACACTTGAAGGGCTAAATGCCCTCCAGATTTTCCAATCCTTTCTAACATAACTGTAAGAGGTATTGTTTTTACTACTAGCAAAAGCAACCTTTTCCTTTGATCTCTTCACTGTAAATTTGGCTAACGACTGGAATTATCCCCAGTGCTGAGCACTAGATGTGGAATCAAGTGATGAACATCCAGTCATTCTGTTCCCAAGTCAATCATTTGACATTTTGAATGTGAAGCTCCCATGCCCATGGCCTGCCATCTCACCAGTGCATGGAGAAAGGTTTTCATTTTATACTGTTGTACCTGAAAAGCCCTTCCTTTTAACCACTGCTCAAAATTTTGTGATTCTCAGCTGTATCTAAACTTTGCCCTGTTGAGGACCACTTAGCTCTCTATTTGCTCTTGCAGTGCAATTGAGGAATCACATTTTCAGCAGTGGCTTCAGATTTTGTGGCTATGCAAATACACTGAGTTTGTAGAATTGCTTGCTCATCCCTTTGGCCTGTGCAAACATTTGCCTCTGAAAATTGGCTAGTTAGGTGCAAATACTGGCAGACACACAGTTTTGTGAGAGCAAAAACTTGCATGTCCTGCTTGGTGAGTGCAAAATAAATTTGGTTTAAGCCTTGCTTAAATTTCACCAAGAAATATCATGGGAAGGATGATGGTGTCTTCAGCACCTCCAAGATCAAGACGAGCAAGGAATGTCCAGGCTGCAAGGAATGAAGAAGTCATTCAAAGGTAACAATCTAGCACATTCCTATTTCTACTCCTGGCTCTTTCCCCCACCTGTTTAATGCTATTGGTAAAGTTCCCCTCTCATGACAGCTCCACAGTCCACATCTTGCTTATCACTGCTTTCCTCTAAGTGCACGAAGTAAGATTCAGCATGTCTCCAATACATTTTTCCTTGGCAAAGCCTCGCTTCCTGATCCATCATAATCAGGGCTAAGAAAACACGAGCTGCAAAAAGAATAGACAGCTGCACGGTGAACGTTCGTTGATCTCCAAATGCAGCTGTAAGGTAGGAAAAGCTTCCATCAGCAGAGAGCTAATGAACTGGAGGGTTAGCGGGTGGGAGCTGAGGAGGTATAGTCCTAGGGAGAGGAAAATTACCAAACCTTCTCTTCCCTTCTCTGTTTCTTTGCACATTTTCCACTAGAATTCCCCCAAAGTCTCTTTTTCTGATCTGTCTGCCCCGATGTCAGCATGGATTCACCAAGGGCAAGTCATGCATGACTAATCTAATTGCCTTCTATGACGAGATAACTGGCTCTGTGGATGAGGGGAAAGTGGTGGATGTGTTGTTCCTTGACTTTAGCAAAGCTTTTGACACGGTCTCCCACACTATTCTTGCCAGCAAGTTAAAGAAGTATGGGCTGGATGAATGGACACTAAGGTGGATAGAAAGCTGGCTAGATCATCAGGCTCAAGGGGTAGTGATCAATGGCTCCATGTCTAGTTGGCAGCCGGTAGCAAGTGGAGTGCCCTAAGGGTCGGTTCTGAACTGTCAAGCTGGAGGGAGGTTACCGGTGGAGTTCCTCAAGGATCAGTTTTGGGACCAATCTTATTTAATCTTTTTATTACTGTCCTGGGCACAAAAAGTGGGAGTGTGCTGATAAAGTTTGCGGATGATATAAAGCTGGGAGGTATTGTTAATTTAGAGAAGGACAGGGATACCCTACAGGAGAATCTGGATGACCTTGTAAACTGGAGTAATAGTAATAGGATGAAATTTAATAGTGAGAAGTGTAAGGTCATGCATTTAGGGATTAATAACAAGAATTTTAGTTATAAGCTAGGGACGCATCAATTAGAAGTAACAGAGGAGGAAAAGGACCTTGGAGTATTGGTTGATCATAGGATGACTATGAGCCGCCAATGTGATATGGCTGTGAAAAAAGCTAATGTGGTCTTGGGATGCATCAGAAGAGGTATTTCCAGTAGGGATAAGGAGGTTTTAGTACCGTTATACAAGGCACTGGTGAGACCTCACCTGGAATACTGTGTGCAGTTCTGGTCTCCCATGTTTAAGAAGGATGAATTCAAACTGGAACAGGTACAGAGAAGGGCTACTAGGATGATCCGAGGAATGGAAAACTTGTCTTATGAAAGGAGACTCAGGGAGCTTGGCTTGTTTAGCCTAACTAAAAGAAGGTTGAGGGGAGATATGATTGCTCTCTATAAATATATCAGAGGTATAAATACCAGAGAGGGAGAGGAATTATTTAAACTCAGTACCAATATGGACACAAGAACAAATGGATATAAACTGGCCACCAGGAAGTTTAGACTTGAAATTAGACGAAGGTTTCTAACCATCAGAGGAGTGAAGTTTTGGAATAGCCTTCCAAAGGAAGCAGTGGGGGCAAAAGATCTATCTGGCTTTAAGATTAAACTTGATAAGTTTATGGAGGAGATGATATGATGGGATAACATGGTTTTGATAATTAAATATTCATGGTAAATAGGCCCAATGGCCTGTGATGGGTTATTAGATGGGGTAAGATCTGAGTTACCCAGGAAAGAATTTTCTGTAGTATCTGGCTGATGAATCTTGCCCATATGCTCAGGGTTTAGCTGATCGCCATATTTGGGGTCGGGAAGGAATTTTCCTCCAGGGCAGATTGGAAGGCCCTGGAAGTTTTTCGCCTTCCTCTGTAGCATGGGGCACGGGTCACTTGCTGGAGGATTCTCTGCTCCTTGAAGTCTTTAAACTACGATTTGAGGACTTCAATAGCACAGATATAGGTGTGAGGTTTTTTTTTTGTAGGAGCGGTGGGTGAAATTCTGTGGCCTGCGTTGTGCAGGAGGTCAGACTAGATTATCATAATGGTCCCTTCTGACCTAAATATCTATGAATCTATGAATTTATGAATCAATATCTTCATAAATGATCTGGAGGATGGTGTGGATTGCACCCTCAGCAAGTTTGCAGATGACACTAAACTGGGAGGAGAGGTAGATATGCAGGAGGGTAGGGATAGGATACAGAGGGCCCTCGACAAATTAGAGGATTGGGCCAAAAGAAATGTGATGAGGTTCAACAAGGACAAGTGCAGAGTCCTGCACTTAGGACGGAAGAATCCAATGCACCGCTACAGACTAGGGACCGAATGGCTCGGCAGCAGTTCTGCAGAAAAGGACCTAGGAGTTACAGTGGCCGAGAAGCTGGATATGAGTCAACAGTGTGCCCTTGTTGCCAAGAAGGCCAATGGCATTTTGGGATGTATATGTAGGGGCATTGCCAGCAGATCGAGGGACGTGATCGTTCCCCTCTATTCGACATTGGTGAGGCCTCATCTGGAGTACTGTGTCCAGTTTTGGGCCCCACACTACAAGAAGAATGTGGAAAAATTGGAAAGAGTCCAGCAGAGGGCAACAAAAATTATGGAACACATGACTTGTGAGGAGCGGCTGAGGGAACTGGGATTGTTTAGTCTGCGGAAGAGAAGAATGAGTGGGGATTTGATAGCTGCTTTCAACTACCTGAAAGAGGGTTCCAAAGAGGATGGATCTAGACTGTTCTCAGTGGTAGCTGATGACAGAATAAGGAGTAATGGTCTCAAGTTGCAGTGGGGGAGGTTTAGGTTGGATAGTAGGAAAAACGTTTTCACTAGGAGGGTGGTGAAACACTGGAATGCGTTACCTAGGGAGGTGGTGGAATCTCCTTCCTTAGATATTTTTAAGGTCAGGCTTGACAAAGGCCTGGCTGGGATGATTTAGTTGGGGATTGGTCCTGCTTTGAGCAGGGGGTTGGACTAGATGACCTCCTGAGGTCCCTTCCAACCCTGATATTCTATGATTCTGTGATGTCTCTCCTGCCTCATCTCTAGAGCTGTAATTCTGGCATGAAGCAAACTTTGCTGCCATGTCCTGCCATTGTGCTTCACGTCTGATGTGGACAGACCCTGCCTAGGATTGAGGGCAGCGTGGGGCAAAGATTCAGTCCCCACGGCCCTTTCCACACCTGGCTTCTCTGCAGACTGACAGCATGGGGCTCTTTGGTGCTGGTGCTAAGAGCACACATGCTGCAGGGCTTTGAATGATCCAAGGCCGCCGGCCTTTGCCGACTGTGCCTTTACAGCAGCACCATAGGACTCCATCAATGGGGAAAACCCCTTTCAGGCAGTGAGCAGATGATCTTACTGTATTTTCAGCTGGCTCCCTGGAGACTCATCTTGCAAGTAAATGGAGTGTGACAGAACACTTTGCAATCCGTAGAGCAAGATGGGAGAATGTTGTCTTCAGTGACCTGAATAACATGCCTTGGTGCCCACTAACTACCCTCCCAGAGTGGGTCTGCGAGCCCATCTGAAACTGGCTTTTGAACTCTACATTGATTGCTGGCTTCAGACTTCGTTCGGGCGCTGGGGCTGCACTTGTGTTGCTTTGCAAAGCTGCCACAGACTCATTTTACTGTGGCTCTCGCTGTGAAGTCGAGGCTTTTTGGCACATTGATAAATGATTTAAAAACAAAGCCACTTGCACCAGAAGGCCCATAGTTGGATTTCACAGCTTTGCTTACTGGCCACGGGGGTTAAACTCTTTACTGGTGTAACTGGGCCCAGCTACATTGACATCTGTGGAGTTACACCCATTTGTATCAGCAGAGAATGTGTGTGTGGAAATGGAGGATTGGCAAAATCCAGGCACGTAATAATAACAATCCTGGTACAGTGCTGTTATACAGTGTCTTCCTTCCAAGGATCTCAAATACCTTTACAAATGTCAGCAGTGAATAACATGCACTTGTCTGGCTGCCCTCAGTGCCTGCAATTACTGGAGTGCTGCTTTGGTGTTTAACAAGAGGAAATTATGATTTTATTAAAACAGTCTGCAACAACATTTATACTTTGGCACTAACAACTCCTCTGTGTGTGTTTTCCAGTTAAGCTGTGAAGTTCACAGCCAGGCATCATGCTAGCATTACTGTCCTGACAAATGCTAATATGTGGCTAGTGACGGTGCCTGTACACACCTCTGACCGTCCAAAGGAACCAGCATGGCCCCTGGGGGAATTCCTCCACGGCAGGGCTGGCAGAGGGTCAGCATTCTGTCCAGGGCCAGAACAGGGGCATGCGAGGGATACGTCTGGGAGCGGGGAATTGAGAGTGGAAGCGGAGTCGGTGCAGCCAGAATGGGAAGTGCTCTGCTTGTGGCGGGGCGACAGCCAATAGGCAGCCATTCAAGTCTGCCAGAAATTAGGGCAATCCTCAGGGCACCTTTTCTTTACCCTGGGTCCTGCACTGGCCTTCAGAGGAGCCCAAGATTAGGGAGACGCAAAGATGCCATGTAGCCATCTTTGCCCCCTCTCTTGGACTGCACTTTATGGGCTGTCCTGCATCAGAAGCGCAGCACAGAATCTGGTCCACTGCTCTCAGTGAGAGTTCATCTGTGAGGGGACTTTATACAAACTATTTATGCACACGCCTGTCTATCTATCTATCCATCTATCTACTAATTTCTGCCATTCTAGTGTTACAGCGCTCTTTTACCCCAGTCCTTTAACCGTATTATAAGAGAGAAACAATCAATCATTCGTGTTTTAGAATGCTGGCAGAGTGACCTGATGCATATATTTCACATGAAGTTTAACAACAAACAAGTCTGAAGATGGCTCTGTGTGTAGACTCAGTAAGAACGCTTATTTCTTCTCTTCCTTCTCCTATTACAGAGGGGTAAAAGCCAGGAGTTTTGTAGGGCACTCTAATGAAAAGCCAGCGAGGCTTGTTCTCTGCACCCCCATCTCTGGCACAGTCATTTACACCTCTGTAGAATGGGTGTAAAATGCTGACATTCTGATCTGGCCGGTGTTCACACCCCCTTTTCCCAGAGATACATGCACATGTTACTGGAGAATCTGACCCAATATCTTCATGGTATATTAGGTTACCATACCAATGCCTGATTCTCCTAATTTATATCAACTTTGCACCAGTGTAACGCCACTGACTTCACTGCAGGTCCTCCTGATTTACACCTGTGTGCGTGAGCCTCCCTCGTGTCTGTATTTAGAAGTAACAGTGCTTTGTGGGTCACTGTCAGTGGAAATGATCTGCTGGGACAGAGCTCCCTAATTTAGCAACAACATTAACGGTAAAAAAAACCCAAAAAATCACCTTCTGCTTTATGAACTGGATGAAGCCATAATGTCATCTGATCTGTAATAATTCCCCAATAGCATTCCCCAGGGAGGAATATTCAGCTCCTATGACCATGAGTGCAAGGGAAGATTAAGAAATGCCAAAGTAACAAGTGCTTGGAAGCCTCTAGTCATTGTCCAGAAAAGATTATGTCAAACTTTAGATGCAGTTCTTGGGACGATTGACCTTTTAATTTGCTCAGTATTCTTGTTCCCACCGTAAGCGTTACCTGCAGCAACACAAACCATATTGCAAGCTTCCAAGCCAGAGGTGGGGATTAGCCTTTGCAGTGGAGTTTTAATAGCATCTTTCCTAATTAGGAAATAAAATTCATTTAAAAATGGTAGAAATGTACTCTGGAGATAAATTTGGCTTCAGGGCAAAGCACGATTTGCTGGCAGTAATTATACATGTGCTTTAGGACACCCACATTATTCTTTAAGTGTTGGGCTACTATAGAGGTGGTCAGCATTATACTGAGTTCTAATTCACAGCATTCATGAAGGGAGCAGATTAATGGCGAAATGGAATTAATTGTAACCTAATTCATTCCCCTTATACTGAGAGCTGCAGCTAATCCCTTTACAGGAAAAATAGTTTATTCTGAAAAGGATTGTGCCCTAGTGATTTGCAGGCCCAAAAGAGTGTGAGGATGGAGTAGGTGTTTACTTGGGAAGGGCAACCCGCAAATGAATTGAAGCTTCTCCAGACTACCTCTGAGCTCTTGGAATTGCAAAACTGGACAGGAAATCTTACAACAAGCATCTCTCTCCTGGTGTTTCAAGGCATCTGATTCTGGTCCCAGGCCCAATCTCGAATGCAGAGGTATATGAAAATTGGGAAAAAAGAAAATGCCTCCATCAGCTATGCATGGATCTCTTCAGGATCAGTGTCCTCTATGGAGTGGGGACCAGATGGCCTGTGGGTCACAATGAATTACACATAGTTAATTCCTTCTCCCACACCCTGTACTTTTGGGATGAAAATTCAATCTGTTTTGTGTTTGTTTGAGGTTCAGAAGAAGTTTGGCTCCTTTTTGTCCATTTTGACTGGAGCATCTACATTTCAGGAGAAGGGTGAAGAAAGACTGTTCTCATGGCATTCCTGGATGGACTGGAAATAGGAAATCCTGCATAGCAATGAATGAAGAGAAGCCTTTTTTCCCCTAAGATTCCCACAGCAATTTAGCAGACTCAACAAACTTGTTGGCTCTGGAGACATTTTCCATAAACTCCAACCCTAAATGAAAATGGAAAGCCCATGCTATCGTTGTTCTGGTCCATTCTCTAGTTCCCAGCAGTTTGCTGCAGAGAAAATCCCTCTGTCCCTCCTTTTCTAGCAATTCAGGAGCTCCTCACAAATGAGCATTTGCTCTCACAGATGGGTTCTGACTGTATTGCAAGGTAAGTTCCCTGGTCCCTGAGATGGGAGGGATCATGATTAGCTGCCAGTGGGCTATGCCCAAGCCTCTTTCATGTCTATCTGTTAAACAAGTGGAGATCAAAAGAGGCAGCAGGGGAGTGTGTGGACATGTGTTTGTGGATGGATTTGGTATTGAATTTTCAAACTCCGAAGAAGCTGTTTATTTTTAAGTGGGTGTCCTAGGGCTATAACATTACAAAATAGCAGCAAGAAGAAATGGGGATGAGAGAGGCTGGCGCCGTGTTGAGGCAGCAGTGAGTCAGGGTCAGCAAGCTGGTGCCAGAGGAGGGCAAGTGGGGATTAGAAGGCTCCAAAAATCAAAGCTGAGCCGACTCTCAAAACAAAAAAACCATCCCACTTCCAAGGGAAGCATCACAAAAGCGCTGGGAGAGTTAACTGTGTAGGGACAAAAGACTGAATGTTTCCAGCTCTGATTCATATGGAATTTTTTCTCTAAAAAGACTAACACTCTGGGTTGAAAATTCCTGTGGATCTGGATACACTGGACAACAAGTGAAAGCCTGCTGCATGAGGGACACCAGCAGCACACAGAGCTGGCTACGGACTATCCCTTCTGAACAAGCCGTGTTGGAATCGATGATTTGAGTTGGGCAGGCTGTCCCTGTGGTTTGAGTGGCACTCATTGCAAGAACAGCTGAAGATAAGAATCTGGGTCTCAGTTCCTTGTCTGTAAAATGGGGATAATAATCTTCCCTCTGTTTCTTCTGTATTTAGATTGTAAGATCTTTGGAGCATGGACTGTCTCTCACTCCATGTTTGTACAGCATCTGGCACAATGGGACCTCAGTTACAGATGGGGCCTCTAGGACTAACTTTAATAAAATATCATCACCCCCCATCCTCATCATCATCATAGCAAATGCTGGAGGCAGAAGCTGCTTTTAAAACTTTGCTCCTAGCCATTCTGAGGAACACCCAC